>NC_143395.1:279328128-280578128 GCF_052110815.1 Crocodylus siamensis
CTAGGAAATGGAAAATATTCACTTTTTTACATTACAGTAATTTATTTGGGGTCTATACACAAGGGCTCCTGTGTGTGTGTGTGCGCGGGGGAGGGAGAGGGGGTTCTACATTGATCAAGGAACGTAACCACTCTGCTGAACTTTCTATTTGCTCACTCTGTGATTCTTTGAGCAATTAATGTGTTATCTCCTTCATTAGTCTGTACCTTAGGGTTAGAGGAGCTTTCCTAGAGCATGAGTTATGAAACAATTGGTCATATTCAGCTCTATTCTATACTTCGTTGAGACCCCTCCTATCCCTTGAAAATGTCCCAACAATCTTACTAAGTTGCTCTGTTATTCTTCCTGTGGCAGGCTGGCTGGCAGCAGTCCAGCTGGTCTGCTCAAAAGGGGTTCCAGACAATTGGTGGGGCATTCCCACCAATCAGGTCATAGTTGGGGAGAGGCTTGCCTTGCCCTTACCTGGGGCGAGAAGAAGAGCACAGACATGGGTGAGGACTAAATCCCCCCATCTCCCTGATTGGTCAGCTTGTAATCTGGGGGCAGAGCCTCTGGACGAGCTGAAAGAGCAGCATGCCTGGCACATGGGTGGCTGTGTCAAGGGGCAATGAAGAAGACAGGTGAAGAGCTGGCCAGTTAGGTGCAGCTGTTGCCCTGAAGAGCCCAAAGAACCCCCTTTACTGGATGGGACGCAGCAGGCGGCCGCGTTCCTCAGCCCTGCTGCAAGGGAGCATGGCAAGTGATGCACAGACGGTGCATGCTGGGTCTGGGAAAGGACTGAGACCCTGGGAGCCGCCCGAGGTGGCTCGGGTCTCCAACCCCTGGCATGAGGACAGGAACTCGATGCTTGGGCAGTGCATGGCAGTTTTGAGAAGGACCGGGCCCTAGGAATTACTCGAGGCGGCTCTGGGTTCCCAACCCCTAGCACGAGGCCAGGCTGTTGGTGTGCAGGCAGCGCATGGAAGGTCCAGGAGTGGACCAAGACCTCAGCACCGCACAAGACAGCTCAGGTCTCCAACCCCTGGCATAAGGGAGAGCCACCGGTGCAAGGAATGGTACACAGGGTCCCAGGCAGGCCAACAATGGGAGGACTCCAGGGCAGCTGCTAAGCCAGAAGGCGCAATGATCAGGGAGACTGGGACAGCCTCATCAAGCTTTGGAGTTGTGAGTGCCAGGAAAAGGGGGATGGTGAATGGCCCATCAGTGAGCCTAACCTCGGGTGGAGAAACCTGAAGGGGAAGGACCCCTGGGTTTGGAGGTTTTCCTCATGGACTATCCCAGTTGGGTGGTTAAGGGCCTGGAGGCACTGGGGATCTTTCCCCCTCTGGAGTGCTGCCACTATTCCAGAGGCAGCATGGGTTGGTCTTTGTGCCTTTAGAGGTTTAAGCTCATATCTGATGTTCTTGAGCCTCATATTTTGTAAGTTAGCACCTTATATTTTGTGTATTTGTGTCTTATGTTAGTGAGCTCACACTTTATAGAGTTTAAGGTTGTATAATCTTTATCTGAGACCTTAGTTTCAATCCTTTCACATTATTTACCTGTATCCTGAGGGGAGTGTATAGGATTGTATATCTATACTAGCCAATTTTCCATCAAGAATGATGGGGGTGGGGAAGGGGTGGTCTGGGATGGAGTGCTGCTACCTAATGCCCCATGATGCCGCTGTTCTGCCTCTTGCAGGGAGTGGGGTGATGGAGTCGAGGCCAGAGCTGTTGGCCTTGTGTCCCCCACCCTCTGTCCAGTCCTTGGCATGGCTTTGAAATCATGGTGGCACTCCCCCACACTTGGAGCTGTTTCCATCAGCCAATCAGTGCAAATAAAGCATTACAGACAGACAGACAGACTTAGGCTTTTATAATATTAAAACTGTATTGCATATAGTTTCCAGGTTCTGTATACATATACATGTTCCATTTTTAACTCTTATTTATAATTAAATAAATGTTTATATAGTTAAGTTCATAGAGTGTCCAGGTCTAGCTCTATAGGGGTAGGAAGGAAACTGCACAGCAGCAGCTTCACCCCACAATGCACCTGCCCTGCTAGCTTTTCCCTTTGATTGAAGTAGACAATCAGGTAGTACCTAGGCTACCTTCTTTTCTAGAGGACGAACCCTCTTGATATCACAAGAGGCCTGATTATTGTAGTTACCTGAATACAAGATAGCCCAGAATTTAAAATGACACTCTGATAATTAGATTCTATACAAGGAAAAATTATAAATGATAATTTTTCAATTATGGAATCTAATTATTGGAGGATCATCCTAAATTTGTCCCTGGCAGGCAGTAGGAGAAGAGGTGATGAGGGGGCAGGTGATGGGACAGTTAGTGGGGAAGGCAGTAGGACAGCACATGAAAGGGCAAGTAGTGGGGGGCCATAAGACAGGCAGAGGAGGGAAGTAGGGGATAGGTGGTAGGGGAGCACATGGTAGGGCAGGTGGGTGGGGCAGCTAGAGGGCAAGCAGTGGTGGGAGCAGGGGGAGACAGAGAGTAGGGGAGTAGGTGGTAGAGGGCAGGTAGCTTGGAGGAAATGGGGAAGGCAGCTTGCCCCCTGCCACCTCCCCTCCATGTAACCATTGTGCCTGCCTCCCTGCAGCCCTCCCCAGCTTACTCCTCCATGCCATTTCTGCCCCCTTCAGGCTTGGGTCTCCCCCTCCAAAGTCTCTCTCCCCGCCTGCCCCTCCATCCCCACTCCCCTTACTTTTGCTTCTCAACAACAGGCTTCTCACCAACTTTTGCTTCTCACCAACAAGCTATCCCTGGTGTAGCTTCTAGTATAGAGTATGGCTCCAGCCCAGCCCTGTAGCAGTGGTGTGGAGCCAGCGCTGCTACTATAGGGCCAAGCTAGACCACATGCTCTGTACTCCAGGCTGCAGCGAGTATGGACCCTGCTGGCACCAAGCAAATGTAAGGAGAAGTGCAGCAGAGGGGGACAGAGGGAAAAGGAACATGGGTGAGCCTGGAGCTGGTGGGGAGGAATGGCTGGGCATGCAGAGGCAACAGAGGCCAGGTGGTAGCTGTGGCTCTTGCTCCAGCCCTAACCCGTGCCTCCCACTGCCACTTCATGCTCAATTGTAAGGCAAGGGGGCTTTCCCCCCCATGATAAATGGGGGGAGAACCTTGTCTTTTAATTGAATAAATATGGTTCCTTTACACTAATAGGGCACTTTTACACATGCTCTGGGGGTGGAAGGAGGGGTGCTTAAATTAGAGCGGCTCCAAGAGCCATTCTAATTAAAGCACCACACCTTCTCACCTATCAGCATCCCTGTGCTTCAAAATGGTGGCAGGGTATTTGAACTAAAACTCGTTCAACAAGCTTTAAAGTGCCCCCACCACCATTTCCCTGTCCCAGTTAATGTAAGACTTAGAAAATAATATTAATCAAACTGACAAAGCAAACTCAAAATGGCACCCAGGCAGGGCACCAGTGCCTTGCCATCTGGAGCCTCTTCCCTTTTCCTGGGGTTGCGAGTTACTATGGATCCTACATCCCCTTGCTGTCCTTATCAGGCCTCTTTGGCCTCCAGGAAGGTACTCTCTCCAGGTGGACCTTCTTGGTGTGGGTGCTGAGCCAGGTATGGCTTCACCTCGGGGTGACTACCATCGTGCCCCCATGTGGCCTGTGTTCCCTCCCAGTCACTTGCTGGTTAATGCCCATTCTGTGGGTTTCTCTAGTTCTGTGCACAAAGCATAGGTATAATATGATGTGCAAAAATTTTAATAGAACATTCAGGTGAGGACTACTTTTATTTGGCTTTCTGAAAGTATAGAGAAGTTCCTTAACAATTTACTAACTAGGTCAAGTACCTTATTCAGTCTGTCTCAACTACTGGTATTATTTTTTTATCTTGTACAAATATTTATCCCTCTAAAGCTCTTCTCCAGGCAAACTGGAGTGGGCCTATTCTATTTCTTTGTTTCACTATAATATTATATGATGTTCTGGAATTATTACTTGTAGTACTCTGAAAACCTTGAGATTTGAGAAAGAAAGAGAGAGAAAGAGTTAAACATGCTGTATAACAGTCCCATGATCCCCTAGGTTTCAAGGGGAACATCTTTCTCTAATTCCCAGCTATGACTTGCAGATCCAAAGATCAGATTACAATTTATAACTGTAAATCTTGCAAACTCTGTCCATTCAAGATAATTTCTTTCCTTCTCATGCATCATCGATAGCAACCAAGATTCTACAAATCAAATTACATACATTTCTGTGGGGTTGCAGAGAGATTGCAAAATTTTATCTGCAGGTTGCTCTGCTGCAGAATGTGAAGTTCAAGCAGGAAAGAACCCAGTTACATTTACACATTTTAACAGTAATTCACAGAGGTAAAAGAAAAACATGAAAAATGTACTGTAAATTGTGCAAATCTGAAATGGAACCAACGATTCACAAATATGGAATTCACAAAGTTATGTTTAGAGTCAATATCCAGACATAATGGCGTAATAGGATTCCATGTTATTTATTTACATATTTCTATGCATATTAATCCAACAAACCTGGATTCTGAAAGTCACACTAGGTTCTATACTGTGTAAACCAGATTATGTCCTCCATATGCATTGGCTTTGGCAGGGGCAGATCCAGGACCAAACCCTACTGCTGGACCTGCTAGTCCAGAGGTGGGCAATTATTTTGGGCAGAGAGCCACTTACTGAGTTTCGGTAAGCCATCGAGGGCCACATGGCAGGCAGCCCAGAGCAGATTAATATTAATTTTTAAAATTATTTTAGGGGCCCCACAGGCTGGATAGAATGGCCTGGTGGGCCACATCTGGCCCCTGGGCTGCATTTTGCCCACCCCTGTGCTAGTCACTGTGGTAGAGGAGCAGCTGGTGGACTTACAAGCCTGGCATGTGGAGGAACTTGTGCACTAGTGGGAGAGGGGAGGACCTTGTGCACTAGTGGGAGAGGGTTGCGCATGAATGAGACAAGGTTGTGCATGGCCAGGAGAGGGACTCTGTGAACTGGACCCTCTGGGACAGGCTTCTGACCCTTAAGGAGAGGCACATCACCCTCCTCAACAGAATGGTGGAGGCCCAGGAGCAGCATGCTGCAGTGGTGGCCAGGGCAGTGGAGGCCGTGGAGGAGAACTGCCAGGTGCTAGACACCATCCTGGCTTGGCAGTCATCTTTGTGCTGCCCACTTCTCTGCCCCCAGTCCTAGCCCCACCTGCCTCCTAGCAGCTGCCTGCTGTCCAGCTGTATGCCCCACCCCCCCAAGTGGGCTTAGGTTGAGGTGCAACAGCACTTACAGTGGCCAGGTGCCCCCCAGCCTGAGCCCACCCCTGCCACTTGCCTCAGCTTCATGTGGCCCCAGAGCAGGAGCTGCCCACAGTGGGACAAACATAATGTGCAGGCCCTGCTGGCTCTGGCTGCAGGAGGGAAAGCCGGTCACACTGTCAGAGCAGTGGCCACACTTGTCCCTGGGTGAGCCCCCCATCTGCCAGTCTTGCCATGGTGTGTGTACCCACAGTGGTGTGGTCAGAGGCCAGGATGCTGGATGCCTAGCCCCAGGCTCTGCCCTGTAGGTTCCATCACCTCACTGCCCCCCACCCTGGGTGGGCACACAGAGTACACTGTAAATAGTCTGCACAGGGAAGAGGGTGCTATATTGGTGGTGGGTGGGGTGGTTGGTGGAGAGGCACTATGGGTTGGGGGAAGAAGGAGGGGTTGTGTGGGTTGGGAGGGAGGCAGGGAGGAGCTTTGTTGTTGGGGAGGGAAAGGGGAGGATCTCTATTGTTGGGGACTGAGATAGGGATGGGGTCTGTTTTTGTGGAGGGGAATAAAGTGCTTTTGAGAAAACTGTCCACAGTGAGAGTGGTGCTGGGGGTGTGTGTGGGGGGGCTAGGGTGGCTAGCCATCTGAGTGGCTTACATTTGGGAGTGCAGGAGGAAGTGGTCTGTCAGTGCCTTTTGCACTCAGTACCCCACTGCCAGGTGTGCAGTGAGGCTCACCTGAGGCCTTGGTTGAGGGCGGCCTATCACTGTCACTGCCACCACAGCTGACTTCATAGATTTCATAAACATTAGGGCTGGAAGGGACCTTGGAAGATTGAGTCCAGCCCCCTGCCTGAGGGGCAGGAAGTCAGCTGGGGTCATAGGATCCCAGCAAGAGAAGCATCCAATTTACTCCTGAAGGTGTTCACTGTAGGTGCTTGAAGCACCTCCGATGGCAGGCTATTCTGGACCTTGGGGGCTCAGACAGCAAAGAAATTCTTCCTTAGGTCCAGCCTGAAATGATCACAGAGGAGTTTGTGACCGTTCGACCTCGTCATCCCATCAGGCGTTCTGGTGAACAAACATTCCCCCAGATGCTGGTGGTCACCCCTGATAAACTTATAGGTGGCCATCAGATCACCCCTGCAAAAGTGCCTGCACTTTTCCAGGGTCAAGAGCCTCATAACTCTCAGCCTGTCATCATAAGGTCTGTTTTCCTGACCTCTGATCATTCACGTGAGTCTTCTCTGGACTCTCTCAAGCTTCTCCACATCCTTTTTGAATTGTGGGACCCAAAACTGGATGCAGTACTCCAGCTCCGGCCTCACCAAGACCAAGTAGAAGGGGAGAATGACGTCCCAGGATTTGCTTGAGAACCATTTATGGATGCAAGCCAGCATTTTGCTCACTTTACTAGCCTCAGCATCACACTGAAGGCTCATGTTCCTCTTGTGGTCAATGATGACCCCCAAGTCTCTTTCTTTCATAGTGCTAACCAACATAGCACTGCTGAACCTGTAAGGATGCTGCAGGTTTTTCCTCCCAAGGTGGAGAACCTTGCATTTTTCGGCGTTAAACACCATCAGGTTCTCATCTGCCCATTTGCTGAACCTGTCCAGGTCCGCTTGGATTGTGCTCCTGTCTTCAGGTGTGGATGCTTTGCCCCAAAGTTTGGTGTCATCGGCGAACTTGGCCAGTCCACTTTCAACTCCAATGTCCACGTCATTAATGAAGATGTTGAACAATATGGGTCCAAGGACAGAGCCTTGGAAGTTCCCACCGGTCACAGGGCACCATGACAATTGACTTCTGTCAATTACCACCCTCTGGGTCTGACCACGGAGCCAGTTTCCCAGCCAGCAGATCATGGCTGACCCAAGGCTACAATTGGCCAGTTTCACCAAGAGGTGATCATGGGATACCAGATCGAAGGCTTTTTTGAAGTCAAGATATATGACATCAATCTCTTCTCCCTTGTCCAGGTGATAGGTCACCTGGTCCTAAAAGGAAATGAGATTGGTCAAGCAAGATCTACCTTCAACTAACCTATTCTGGCTATCCCTCAGGATGTTGGCATCGGCCAGTCCATTAAGGATGGCCTCTTTAATAAACTTTTCTAAGACCTTCCCTGGGATAGAGGTCAGGCTGATGGGCCTGTAGTTTGCCGGATCCACTTCCTCCCTTTCTTGAAGATAGGCACTACATTGGCCTTCTTCCAGTCTTCAGGCACTACACCTGGGCACCAGGAGTTCTCAAAGATCTGTGCCAGGGGCTGGGCTATGATGCTTGCCACCTGCTTGAGTACCCTGGGGTGTAGATTGTCAGGGCCAGATGACTTGAAGGTATCCAGCTTCTCAAGGTGTTCCTTCATAAGGTCAGCATTGATGGAGAGCAGGGGATCTCCTTCACCTGGACCTCCCTGTCCCGTAGTGGGCATGGGCATCCCCATGGGACAAATTAAAGACCAACACAAAGTACCCATTTAATAGGTTGGCTTTTTCCTGGGCGTCAGTTGTCAGATGTCCCATCTGGTTTAGCAGGGGTCCAATGTTGCCCTTGCTTTTCGTCCAGCTCCTCACAAAGTTGAAAAAGGACTTTTTATTGTCCTTGATACTTGAAGCTAGCTGGAGTTCAGTTGCAGCCTTGGCTTTCCTGATTTGCTCCCTGCAGGACTGGACCAGTGCAGAATATTCCTCCTTGGAGGTGAATCCCATCCTTCATCCTTTGTAGGCCTTTCTTTTTAGCCTCAGGAGGTCTGCTAGATCCCTGGAGAGCCATTGGGGCTGCTGTGCCCTCTTGCTGCTGATGCTCCCAGTGCCCGGTATACTCTGCCCATGCAACTCCTCCACCCACACCTTGCAGAAGAACTCCCCCCAGGCCAGACAGATGTTATGCAGCACACAGGCTGCAATGATGACTTGGGGGATGTTGGCTTCTGTGATCTCAAGGTGGGCAGTGTGTGTGTGCTAGCATCCTTTCAAGTAGCTGAAGGCACACTCCACCAATGTGTGGGTACAGCCCAGGCATGTGTTGAAATATGCTTGGTGAAAGTCCACCTGGCCCATATAGGGCCACATGAACCAGGGAGGAACAGATAAGCAGGGTCCCCAGTGAGGAAGGGCAAGTCTGTCACCTTGCGCAGCTGGAGGTTTGGCACTCCTGGCATGAAGCACCTGCTCTCCACCAGGGCTAGCAGGGTAGAATTCCAAAACAGGTGGGCATCATGGGCACTGCCAGCTCAGCCAGCATTCATGTGGTGATGGTGCTGCAGTGGTCAACGACAGCCTAAAGCCTGATGAAGTGAAAGCCCCACCAGTTGTAATAGGGGCAGTCACCCTGAGGCAGGCAGATGACAGGTATGTGGGTCTTGTACATGGCCCTGATGCCCTGGGTGAGGGCCAGGGCATAGAACCTTGCTGCCACCTCCAGGGGGTTGTGCATATGGAGTATGGTGTGGCTTAGCATGTCCTGGAGGGTGCTGTAGACCTCCAGAATGGCCTCCCTGTTGGTCGCCTTGCCCAAACTGAAGAGGTGGTTGATGTAGCACAGGTTCATGGGCATGGCTAGTTTGAGCAGGGTGATGGCCAGCTGGGTCTCTGGAGGGAGGGGCAGCTGCATGGTGGTGGCCTGCTGCTCCAGGTATGGGTAGAGCTGATCAAGGAACTTGCAGAAGGTGACCCAGGTCATCCGAAAGGGCTCTAGCCACTGCTTATCGACCCAGGTGCTCTGGACAACATGCAGCTACTAGTTCTGGCTGACCAGGTGGTCTCACAGGTGGCAGAGCTGGAGCCTGAGGAGCTCATGGGTTGCATTGGTTGTGACATCCATGTGCGTGTCATTGCCACAGACTGCTCCGGGCCAGAAATGCAGGTGGCCAAACAGCAGTGCACCAAGCTGGCTTTTAGAGAGGGCCCCTGGCTGTTGCAGGGGGATGGCACAGGGCTGGAGGAGGCCGGAAGCGGTTTAGTGCCATACAGATGTGCTCCCAAATGACCACATGTATAGATGCCTGCCAGAGTGGGTTAACTGTGCAGTAAACCCATATAGCAATAATTGCACATGTAGATGCACACTTGGTGACTCGGGTAAACCCTTTTTTACCTCCTCACTCCTGACTATGCTATTTGTAGTATGAACGCTAAATTGCTTGAACTCCCCAGATTCAGAGGTACATTACATGTTTAAATACATAGCCCCACTACATAAAATCCTACCAAGGGGCTTACTTGCTGCTTTAAATGATCCTCCACAGCTTTTAATTCTGTATAGATTTTATAGAAGATTGAAAACTTTAATGATAAAAGCATAAATCGTGGAAAACAATTTAAATCTAATTTGCTACCTAGTGATAAAAGTGGTAATTCTTCTTGATCTTAAAGATTTTTTTAAAGGTGGTATATTAATGACATTAATAACTTGTTACTAATATTAATGTTTTCTTGTAATTCTGCAGGGCAAATAGCTAGTAACTCACTGGCATTAAAAATTTCTGTGATTTGATTCAGACTTACAGACATGAACAGTACTATTAAATTATTTTATGCAGAGTAAATGGATTCAGTGTTTCTCTGGCTTCTCCCTTCCTCCCACTCCCACCCTTAACAGCCAGACTCAGTGCCAGGATGAGTCTTATGCTTCTCATGTGAACTCCATTGTGCAAAAGTTTCAAAACCTAGTACTGTAACAGAGGACCTTATATACTTATAAATTAATTCATGGATGAATTTACCTAACCGTTTTGAACAATTAAGGTCTCTGGGCTCAGTCACTATTCTAAAATAATTTCTTAGGATATTAAAATGTGGCTAGAAGAAAACAAATATTTTTTGTATGGCATTTTCTTCTCCCCTTTTGTTTTTCATTGAAAGTTAACTATGTCTCCAGAATCCAAAAAACATTTTCCCCTTGTCACTTGATAGATATTATTTTCAATTCCATCTTATTTTCTTGAATGTAGTTTATAGAAAATAGAATGTTACATTATCTGATATAGATTTTTTTTCATAAAGAACCCCATATAAATCATTTTTTAAAAATTAGTGCTCTAATTGGAGGTATCAAATGTGGCCATATCATAGAATTCTTCTCCTAGCATTGTTCATAGTCACATATATGTTCAGAAATATTCACAAATTAGTTAGCAATTAGACTAGCACTGTTTAGATGAGGGGTGGGCAAAAGGCAGCCCAGGGCCCGGATGCAGCCCACCAAGCCATTCTATCTGGCCTGATGGGCCCCTAAAAAATTTAGAAAATTAATATTCATCTGCCCTGGGCTGCCTGTCATGCAGCCCTCGATGGCTTGCTGGAACTCAGTAAACGGCCCTCTGCCCAAAATAATTGCCCGCCCCTGATTTAGATGCTTAAATGCTGACTGAGGAAGCTAACTTTAGCAGTCAAATGGCTGAGTTTGAGTGATTTGCTCATACAGCTAGTCAGTTGCAAAGTCAAAAGCAGGCAACAAGATGTTTTGAATACCAGTTTCCTGCTATAACCTTAGATGATGTTTTTTGTGAGTGTCCCTGCACATGTGTGAGCATGTATTCTGCATAAATAATGTTAGATTTGGTGATAAAGCAATAGTTAAGGGTGCCAAACAGTTTTGTTATAACAACCTCTTTCAAGATGATCCATTACCATCTGCAACATACAGTCTTGGGGATGTCATTTTCTGTCATAAATGACTCATCCCCCTCCCCCCCAAAAATTAACAAATTCCTTCCAGTTCTTTTTGAGTTAGAAAGTGATAAAAATATATATACACTTACTATGGTAGAATATTGGGTTTTTTTAACATACCTGCATTTAAAAAACACTGGTCTTTTTTGTACATTTATGATAGATGTGACGGGCTAGCTGGCAGTGACCTGGCCCAGAGGTTTTGAAAGGGCAAAAGATGATTGGAGGACTTGGGATTCCCTTTCCGCACCAATCAGGCCCCAGAGACACACCTCCCCCTGTGTCTCCTGATTGGCCCCTTGGGTCACCTGGAGGGGGATAAAAGGGGCAGCGTGGGCTGACTCAGGAGAGACCAGTGAGGGACCACAAGGAAGGAGTTTCACAAAGCTGGCAAGAGCTGAGCCAGTGGGGTAGGAGCAGTGCCCCAGAAGAGCCTGAAGGAGCAGGACCTGCAGGCAGCAGTTGGACCCTCAGCAGCACGGCATGCAGCCGGCAGGAGAGGCTCCCCACTGGGCTCCAGGATCCCCTGGGAGAGGCTGCGGCCAGCAGGAGAGGCTCCCAGCTCCAGCAAGAATCTGAGCAGTGACCTGAGGGGTTCCCAGCTCTGCTTCCAGCTTCTCCAGTCAGAGGCCAGGCAGCTCGACATGAAGCCGGGGCTCTGGGAAGGTCAAGACCCCCAGCAGGCTGGAGCAGGGCCACTAGTGGTGGCTGTGTGGCAGCATTCGTGCCTACTACGTGCGAGATCTGGAACCGTTGCAGGGGACAAGACTGGGGGCAGTGGGGCTTGAGGCAGATTTATGGTATTTCATGGGCAGATGCCACTGCTGCAGGGCAGCACAGGCAGCAGCTGGGGAATTAACCGAGTTGCTGCTGCTTGAAACACCTTCACATGTGCCCCTCCTTCAGCCAATGCTAAATTTCATCTTCAACTGCAATCACCAAAAGTAAGTTAACAGCAAAAAATCCCTGCAGCTGCAGTAGGGGGAGAGCAATACCCAGCAGTTGCTGCCTTAGCCTCTTAGCTACTGGCTGCTTGGACACCTCCTGCCCAGTAGCATTCTGCTGGGGAAGCATTCTTCCCACTTAAGTCCACACCTGGGGCTTGTTCCCTGCTCACTCACTCCAAGTTACGCTACTGATATCAAGTCATGGATGAACCTGCCTTGTCCTGCTAATACTGGACCAGTGCTGGTACCTAAAGCTGTACTGCCACACCCTATGATTACAATATTATCTTTATTTTTGCAGGTAGGTTTCTTTAACTCATTTTTCAAGTTCATAATTTGTGAACCTCACTTGCTCTAGATGAGTATGTAGGATATGTAACAAGGGTACTTTTCTTTTACATTCAAGTTGGTTCAACTTTATGTGCGCACACCCCCCCGTGTGTATATAGATATTTGTATATACAAACATCATACACACGCATGCATACGTGCGCGCACGCACACACACACACACACACACACACACACACACACTCTCTGCCTTTCACAAGATCTCTCTCTCATATAATACTTCCATATGTAAGGTTATACCTTAAATCCCAGTGGCAAGTGAAGCTGATGCAGCAAGTGGCAGCCCATTTATTAAGTTGAATACAGTCTCCTACTCATGACATTGATGCTACATGACCTGACTGGTTTCCTATTGTTTTTGAGTGTTCCAGATGTTGAGTTGGGCTTCTAGTTATTGTAGTAACTACAGTACCTTAATTATTTGGCCTCTAGTAGCTTAATTACAGATTGGGATCAGTCTGCTTGAGAAACTGTCACCATCCTTTTGTAATATACCCATGGAGCTAAGACTAGACCCTTCTACCTCTTCCTCTATCACTAAAGTTAAAAGAAAATAAGAGTCTTTTGCTGTAGAATTCACCATATATTTTCCTGGGCTTTAGGGCTGGAGGGGAATAATAATGGCCATTATTTGTAGGTGACTGGTATACTGCTTGCATTTCTGGGGGTGTAGGGAAGGGGACTATTTTTCTTTATTTAGGGATGGAATTAAGTTGCTATTTTTATTCTTGCACATGTGGAATGTTTTAATATATTTTTAAAAAGCGCATAGAGTTTTGGAGCAGTTTGGTGGGCCACTCCAAGGAACTAGCTTAATATGCTGAATAGGAGCTCTCAGAGTGATAGGACTGGGGCTTTTTTTTTTTAGTCTTTGCAACAATCTTTTTACAACATAAAATATTTATGTTTAAAAAACTCTTAGCTTGCCACCTTTGATGGTATTTGTCAGACTCATTAAAAACAACAGTTCCTTACATTTTGAATCTTACCTTGCAAAGCCCCTTTTTTGCCCCTTTGTCACATTAACTAAAGCTGGCTCAGCTGTCACCGAGCCAGAAGGGGGAGCACAAACACAACACATGGAGCCAAACACACCCTCAAATACATTCACGCCTCTCTAAAACTGAGTGCAGCACAATCAGCGCTTCACTTTCCCAATGTAGAATTTGCCCCATGTTATTTATATACAGGAGGATCTGACAAACCAGTATCTCCTAAAGCAACAAAGTGGCAGGTTCATTTCTGCTGGTTGCTCCTTGGAGCACCAAGAGAAATTCTGGGATCCAGAAGCGAATGTCTTTGTGGTGTTTCTTCCAGACTAGGAGACTGAATGTGCTGATTCAAAAGTTTAAACAGGGATTAGTAGTGTCTCCACAGAAGTACATTTCTGAGCTGTTTGTCTTGTACATAATTAGTAGTTTTCCATCAGTAGAACATGTATACATAGTAGATTCACTCATGTTTTCATGTCCCTGTTGCTGTTCATACTTAGCCCATAGTCTTGCTGGAGGAAAGGGGGTGGATTAAATGAGGGAATAAGAATGCTTTTGTCTACTAAGCTCCTTTCTCTTGTGACTACTGTTTATAGGGAACATCAAATTGAAAAAGGAAAGGGCTGAACATGACTACTCTTGAACAGTATGCAACTGTGATTCCTATAGAAAATAGAGATATTTTCTCAGAGATATCAAGCTGAAGAGCTTCATACAAATTAAATAGAGGGGTTTAGTGACAGGGAAAAACCATTTAATTATAACTTGTAAAGCTAACAACCAATTCCTTTGTTATATTCAGTTTTGAAGTCAGGAGGGAATAAAACAACCTTGTTATGGAAGCTTCCCATAAAATAATATAAATGTGAGTTAGAAATCTGACGACAGAAAACAACTGAAACAACAAACACCCTCTTTTAGACAAATTCAATGCCTTAATAAAAACTGGACCAAAATAAACACCCATAACTTCCTTGGATAATGTGATCCAAGGGAAGTACCGGGTAAAGGACTTGTCAGTGTAAATAAGGATATTAGCATCTTACTATAGAGGACCAGAGTTAAGCAATAATATCATGAAGTTAGTTCTGTACATAGTGAAGCATAGAGTTAAACCTGGCTTCCAGGGCTTAAGTTTGCGTAACTGTCAAGGATCACATTTAAACTTGCAAATACAGTGTGACATGAAAATACAGAGTAGAACCGTTGTTCACCATTAATCTGACCTCTAAAAGGCTGAAAATTTTACTCAAGCACCCAAAGTTTAGCAGTGAATGCTTTTATTCTGATATTTCTCCAATTCAGAAGTCATCCATAGCATAACAATGAGATCTTCTTGTCAATTTTAATATCGGAAGAGAAAAGGCAGAAGATATGATGTAATGCCTATTGTACTACCAATGCATATACTGTAATACTCAAAAAACCTCCCCTCTTCCTTAAAGCGTATATGACAATGTGGAACTAATTCTTTTAGCAGCAATTTAATTTTTTTCTGTGTTCCTGGAATGAAGCCTCTGAAATCTGAAGCCTCTAAAAACTGAATCATCAAAAACATTCCAGGATAGGTTCACCCATCTGTGCTGGGCAGTTTGCCAGTCAAATTCTACTACTGCTGACTAACACATATTTTAAGTATTCTCTAGAAGAGACGGTTTTGAATGTGAAAAAAATAATTAATATGAAAATGCAACTGGATTCATGTTTGAAAATAATTCAACAAAAAACCTATTATTCAGTAACCTTTCCTTTTACTGTTCCAACCAATGCATTATATGTGCCTAAATAATTAAGATTTTTGGTTTAGAAACAGTTATAGCATAACTAATAAAAGGCAACACAATCCCTAGCTTGTCTGCCATTTTCAAGTGTGATTATAATTTTTAAAGTAATAAACATTTATGCTATTTGATGACTAGACAAACAAAACATGTATGCCAGTAGAGTCAGCATTGCACAAGTAGAAGAAGTTGTACCATATTTTCCTCACAAACCATACACACCTTATCTCCAGAATCAACCCCTCAAAATTGGGGTGCATTTATTAAGTAGGAAAGCTGATTTTTCTGACTGAAATAGAAGAATTTTTTTATTCCTGCTCCACAGTGCAGCAGCATTACTATTCAGGCAGCTGAGGAAGTAATTTGACTTAATGGCCCATTGTTCTTCAGTCCACAGGTGTTAATAAATATCTGTCCTTCTTAATGCTCTTGATGGTCCACTGCTCAAGCTAACCTTAGAGCAATTTTGCTGTTGGCTAGCTGTTCCTGTGAGTTTAATCAGAAAAAGGAGGGAGAGTCATAAAAAAATTAAGCTCTGTCCCTGCTATACAGCCATAATTCTGGAAAAATCTTTTTTTTCTTTACCTTTCAAAAATAAGGTGTGTATAATATTCCATGGCATGTTGTATGCAGGAAAGTATGTTATTGCCTGCTCCCTTGCCATTTACTGATAAGATGCAACAGAAATCATACAGCTACCCTAAATCACTGCATAGCTGCCATTTCCTAATACAAGTCTTCTGTATATACATATACAAAACTATCTGCCTGACATGCCATTGTATTGTTGTAGTTTGCTTTTCTACCTTCCCACTTACAGTGATAGGCAACAGATAAAAAATGCGGATCTGAACCATTCTGAGCTTTAAGCAAGTTCAAATGTATACCTGACTGTTGTGACTCCAGCTGAATGCATTGCTTTCAGTGGATGTTGTTTCCCTCTGGGTTCTAGTGCTAAATGCCTTTGGCTGTCGGGGTTTTTTCTGTTGGTTTTTTTTTGTAATTTAGAAGATTGATGTCCCCTGCAATTACTTTATGTTTTTTTCTCTCTAACTTAGCACAGTGTTCTGTTAAAGACTCATTTCTCTTTCATTCTTTTACTAAACAGGAAACAGCCCCATTATGCATGTGGCTTATACCACAAAGAAACCAAGCTTTGAAATCCCAAGCAACTTTGGACTCATTCAGCAGAATGCAATAAAATGATTAATTTTGATTTGGCTTTGAATGGCTCCATAAATAAGAAGATTGATATCTTTATACAAGACTGCTTGAGGCTGTGAACATAACTGGAAAATGGTGAGGGACGAACACAAGCATGTGTTTGTCATATGAAAATATCATATAAAAAACAATATCTCAGTTTGATATATTTTGAGTTGGTAGTTTTTCTGTATATGTGGGGATAGAAGAAGCTAAGTTTGGTTTCACAATGATTATTATATATTCCAAAACATATTTTTGTCATAGTCACAGAGATGTAGGGCTGGAAGGGATCTCAGAGGTCATTTAGTCCAACCCCCTGCCAGAGGCAGTATCATCTCTATCCAAACCATCCCATACAACCATAATTTAAGCTATACATAAGGCTACCCTCAACCCTGACACAACATAGACCTAACACCGTAACCTGCCACAGGTAAAGCAGGGGAACCATGGCAACCAATATTCTGCTTCTGTAAAACATTGTCAATATATGTTAAAGAGGTCCTGGGAAGATGCTCCTTGCTACAAAGGAAGGCAAAAAAACCCACAGCCCATACTAATCTGACCATAGGATAAAATTCTTTCCTGGCCCCAAATACAGTGATTAGTCTGACCCTGGATGGAGGCACAAAACCCTCTATCCAGAAGCCTCTGGCTTTGCTCCTAGCAGTTGAAGTCTCCAGCCTTAGCTGTAGCCAATACCCAACGCATCTGTGAAGGCTAAAAAACACCCTGACACGTAGCATGGAGTAGGGATGGGAGCAACCAGCAAAGCCCCAAAGCATGGGAAATACCCATAAGAAAAAAATAGGCCTAGATCATCTCTGACCAGTGGCTGGCCAATCTTTTCTTGAACACCTCCTGTGATGGAGAGGGCATCCACAACTTCCCTAAGGAATCTATTCCACTATCTCACTATTTCCACAGTGAAGAAGTTTTTCCAAATATCCAATTTAAATTTACTTTGCTGCAACTTCAAGCCATTGGATTGTGTCTACCTCTCTGCAGCAAGAGAGAAAAGGTGCTTTCTCTCGTCTTTATGGCAGCCCTTCAAGTATCTGAAGACGGCTATCATGCCCCCTCTTAAGTGCATTTTCCACAAGCTGAACATGCCTAGCTCCTTCAGCCTCTCCTCATATGACTTGCCTTCCAAGTCCCAGATCTATCTTTGTTGCCTGCCTCTGGACCCTCTCTAACTACTGAATGTCCTTTTTAAAATGTGGAGCCCAGAACTGCACATAGTAGGCCTGTCTACACATGCACTTTAATGTACATTAGCCTATTTTAATGCACATTAGTGCACCACTTTAAAACTGTGCTCTTTACTTAATGCACATTAAGAAAGGCTAACATGCATTTTCTTAGTACCTCACAATGGAAGTACTAGATTTCATGTGCATAAACTAAAGTGCATTAATGCCCATGTAGTTGCACCCAATAACTCTAGATGAGGCCTAACTGGAGCTGAGTAGAGAGGCATTACACCTTCAGTGTCTTGCACCTACTGCTTCTATTGATGCAGCCCAAAACTGCATTGGCCTTTGTGCAGCTGCATTTTACTGCAGACTCATGGAGTCTGTGGTCTCCCAAGACTTCCAAGCCTACCTTATGAGCAGAGATCCTGGTTTTCTCAGATTTAAAAAAACAAAAACAACCCCCTCTCCAGTTTTCCGATTTAAAAAAGTAACCCAAAATCCACACTTTTCTTTGATTAGAATGAAACACCAGTAACACATAGATATATAGTGGCATTTCATTTTGATTGTGGAAAAATGTGGATTTTCGGTTACTTTTCTTAACCCGAAAGTTAGGAATTTTTTTTAAATCAGAGAAATAAATAAATAAAACCAGAAATATCTGTTTTTCCCTGATAAACCTCCCCTCCCCCAATTTTCCCTGCTTATGAGAAACAAAGGTTAGCGATACAGAAAATAATTTGGCCTTTGTTTCTCATTGTAAGGCAATTTTTTCCCCATTTATGCTCCCTCCCATTCCCGATTTCATTTTTCTTTATACCTAGGCTTACCAATTTTGCAAGGCCTACCTAGATTGGACCCCATTATTGGAGGTGAGAAGCTTTGCAAATGAAATGAAACTGCAGCCTTGGACATGCTTGATATACCAGTCAGATACATGTTTAAACATTCTGAAAATCAATGCTAATATCTATTCATTTCCCTTGTAAGGAGTGCAGAACATTCTAATAGTTGGAACCAAAGGCAATTTAGTTCTTACTCTTTTTTATTGATCATTTTGTGCTTCATATTAAATTTTATTTCTTTCATCCCTCATTCCTCTCTTAATTTCATTTGTCTCTTGTTCCAGATAAAAGGATAAAAGAGTGAAAACGCCAGTACTCAAATGCTTGAATACACACAGAGTGCTGGTTTAGCTACTAGAGAAGCAGAGGTCATATTAAAAATATTTCCATAGAATTAGTTTCACTAAACATTAGAATTTATCCAGCAAGATGCATTACGTCTCATTTTCACAAAGGGTAGTTTTTCCAACAGAACGCTCAAGATAGCAGATTGCAAAAGGAATCTATCCAGCTTTCATTGTATGAAGCCTAGTAGAAAAATAGAATATATACATTGCCACTTCGCTGCTTTCTGATTTACCTGACGCAAATTCACAGATATAACCACATTTAATTTTATTTTGGCAGGTGTGTAAGCCGTTAAATAGTAAATGATGTCTGATTTTTCATTAAGATATGTAATAAGCCTGTTACAGACTGTTTGATATAGCAGTGTTTGTTTATATAATAGTATCTGAGTAGTGAGTCAAATGACTTTGAAATACAAATTCTCTTTTTCTCCAGCTTCCTTTCCACCCGGTCAGATACGTATTGTATCTAGAGACTAAACCATATTATGGTTTGGCCATGGAAATCAAATATTAGATTTAATGCAACTACAAAATAAATTGATTTCTCTGTGGTAGAATCAGTATCCTTCTCATGAGCAAAAGGACTGTCAGTAATGCTGTTCTCCAGAAGTACTGTTCCTAGAAGATTACCACACTGTGGTTTGTGCTTATTGATTGAGATCATAGTGGAACTCTTATAAGGCCCTGGGCTACATATATACAATAAGCCTACTATCCCTACCTACCATGGCACCCTCAGGCATGCTGTGCTGCTTCAGGCAAGCTATCTTTTAAGCCGGACACAGTGTAGCTGCACTCCCTGCAGATGCACAAGGGGGCTATTGAGCTTGAAGGCAGGCTTTCGCTGCTACTCAGCAAAGCTAATTCATAGAATCATAGAAGCAGGGTCGGAAGGGACCTTGTAGATCTTCAAGTCTGACCCCCCGCCCGGGCGGGAGAAAAGACTGGACTCAAATGCGTCCAGCCAGGTAGGCATCAAGCCTCTTCTTAAAGACCCCCAGGGTAGGAGCCAGCACCACTTCCCTAGGAAGCTGGTTCCAGCTCCTAGCCGCCCTAACTGTGAAGTAGTTCCTGCGGATGTCTAATTTAAATCTGCTCTCTAATAACTTGTGTCCATTGTTCCTTGTCATGCCAGGGGGCGCTAGGGGAAGCAGTGTCTCCCCGAAACCCTTCTGGTCCCCCCTAGTGAGTTTATAGACAGTCACCAGGTCCCCCTTCAGCCTTCTCTTGTGAAGGCTGAACAGGTTTAGGTCCTGCAGTCTTTCAATGTAGGGTCTGCCCTGTAGTCCCTGGATCATGCGGGTGGCCCTCCTCTGGACCCTTTCGATGTTGTCCACATCCCTCCTGAAATGGGGCGCACAGAACTGGACGCAGTACTCCAGCTGTGGCCTGACCAACGTCGCATAGAGGGGGAGGATCACTTCCCTGGCTCTACTTGAGATGCACCTGTGGATGCACGACAAGGTCCAGTTAGCCCTGCCAACTGTGACCTCGCATTGTCAGCCCATGTTCATCTTGGAGTCAATAATTGTTCTGCCTGAAGGGCCACAATGATGTGGGTGCACAGTATCTAGTTTAGGAGTGTAACAGAGTAAGGTAAACTAAGGAGGTGGATTCTGTGTTCATCCCCTTTCCTTTAATTGCCAAAGGTAAGTGACCCTGCCAACATCTGGACAGGCAGCAGGCACATCCGGCACAGCTCCGATGCAGCAATTCCAAGAGATTCCCATGTCATACCAGTGGAACAGGGAAGAAGAACACTCCACTTACCGGCTCATTGATTGGGGAGCGAGGAGCCCTGGCGGCACCGGGACGGGTAGAAAGAATTCTCCATGGAGCACAGTGACTGGCACTGTCCCGGTCCCACACCCTGGAGGATTCCCTGGGGGAACATGGTCCCCTAGAGAAAGAGTCCCTGGCTTCAGCAATCCTGGACAGCGTATGTCAGCCTGAGTGCTTCTTTTCTCTGGGGGGAAAAAGCTCCTGACCCTAAATTACTGCAGGTGATTCATCTTGATGCAACAGACAAGATGCAGCTGGAAGACAGAAGCCAACACTGATAGGCTGGGAGTACCCAGAGAAGATCCTAAACGGATGGCAGGAATGGTGAAAGGGGCCCCACACTAGAGAGGAATAACTATAGAGGGTATGGGGCAGTTCAGCTTCCCATATTTCTTTATTTTGATATCAAATGGACTATGAGAGATTCCTGGCAGTAGTCCAGGGAGGTACTGGTGCTGGTGGGGTTCTACACCTGGGATTCCCCCAGTGCATTAGGGCCCTGGACAGGACCCACATCCCCATCACCTGCCCACCCCACAGCAACTGCCCCTACTACAGCTGGCAGGGATTCTACTCCACTGTGCTCCAGGCCATCGTCGACCACCTCAGTGCCTTCAAGGGGGCAATGGGGGTACCAGCTGTGGTGGCAGCCACAGTGGCAATGCCTTCCCTGCTCTGCCAAGGCCCCAGGCAAGCTACACACACACCATTAGGGGCCACCAGGTATGAGAGGCACTGGCCAGCCATCTCCTCCTGCACTCCCTGCTGTAGTCTACCTGGACAGCTGCCCCCAGTCCCCCGCCCCATTGTCCACCCCCAACACCACACTCACTGCAGACACTTCTCAGAAAAACACTTTATTGCCCTCACAACAAACAGACCCCACTCCCTCCCCAGCACCAGAGCTCCTTGACCACTGACTCATCCACCAACAATAAAACACCCTCTCCTCCACACAAACTATTTATGAAGTGGTGTATCTGTGTTCTCCTGGAATGAGTGGCCATGAGGTCGGGACACCTATGGGATGAAGCCCTGGGACAGGGGGCCAGCACCCCAGCCTCTAGCTCTTCTCCTGCAGATGCACATGCTGTGATGAGTGCTTGGGCACAAATGTAGGGAGCCTGGGGGGAACACTTGGTTGGCAGGAGGCTTGCCCAGAGGTGATTTCATAGATTTCATAGACATTAGGGCTGGAAGGGACCTCGGGAGATCATCGAGTCCAGCCCCCTGCCCAAAGGGCAGGAAGTCAGCTGGGGTCATAGGATCCCAGCAAGATAAGCATCCAATTTATTCTTGAAGGTGTTCAATGTAGGTGCTTGAACCACCTCCGCTGGCAGACTGTTTCAGACCTTGGGGGCTCGGAGAGTAAAGAAATTCTTCCTTATGTCCAGCCTGAAGCGGTCTTGCAGGAGTTTGTGACCGTTCGACCTTGTCATCCCTTGGGGCGCTCTGGTGAACAGACGTTCCCCCAGATCCTGGTGGTCACCCCTGATAAACTTATAGGTGGCCATCAGATCACCCGGAGCCTGTGCTTTTCCAGGCTAAAGAGTCCCATGGCTCTCAGCCTGTCATCGTAAGATCTGTTTTCCTGACCTCTGATCATGCGCGTGGCTCTCCTCTGGACTCTCTCAAGCTTCTCCACATCCTTTTTGAATTGTGGAGCCCAAAACTGGACGCAGTACTCCAGCTGCGGCCTCACCAAGGCCGAGTACAAGGGGAGAATGACGTCCCGGGATTTGCTCGAGAAGCATCTATGGATGCACGCCAGCATTTTGGTCGCTTTACTAGCCGCAGCATCGCATTGGAGGCTCATGTTCATCTTGTGGTCAATGATGACCCCCAAGTCTTTTTCTTCTGTAGTGCTAACCAACGTAGCACTGCCGAGCCTATAAGGGTGCTTCAGGTTTTTCCTCCCAAGGTGGAGAACCTTGCATTTATTGGTGTTAAACACCATCAGGTTCTCGTCTGCCCATTTGCTGAGCTTGTCCAGGTCAGCCTGGATCACCCGCCTATCTTCTGGCGTGGATGCTTTGCCCCAAAGTTTGGTGTCATCGGCGAACTTGTCCAGTCCACTCCTGACTCCAATGTCCACATCGTTAATGAAGATGTTGAAAAATATGGGTCCCAGGACAGAGCCTTGAGGGACCCCACTGGTCACAGGGCACCACGATGAGTGACTGCCATCAATCACAACCCTCTGGGTCCGACCACGAAGCCAATTTCCCAGCCAGCGTATCGTGGTGGAGCCAAGGCCACAACTGGGCAGTTTGGCCAAGAGGTGATCATGGGATACCAGATCAAAAGCTTTTCTGAAGTCAAGATATATGACATCAATCTCTTCTCCCTTGTCCAGGTGATAGGTCACCTGGTCATAGAAGGAAATGAGATTGGTCAAACAAGACCTACCCGCAACAAACCCGTGCTGGCTGTCCTTTAGAATGTTAGCCTGGGCCAGACCCTCAAGGATGGCCTCCTTAATAAACTTTTCTAAGATCTTCCCCAGGATAGAAGTCAGGCTAATGGGCCTGTAGTTAGCTGGATCCACTCTCCTCCCTTTCTTGAAGATCGGCACCGCATTGGCCTTCTTCCAGTCTTCGGGCACTACACCAGAGCACCAGGAGTTTTCAAAGATCCATGCCAGGGGCTGGGCTATGACGCTCGCCAGCTCCTTGAGTACCCTGGGGTGCAGGTTGTCAGGGCCGGCTGACTTGAAGGTATCCAGCTTCTCAAGGTGTTCCTTCACGAGGTCAGCATTGATGGAGGGTAGGGGATCCCCCTCACCCAGATTTCCCTGTCCCATAGCGGGCACGGGCATCCCGTGTGACTGATGAAAGACTGATGCAAAGTCCCTATTTAATAGGTTGGCTTTTTCCTGGGTGTCAGGTGTCAGTTGCCCCATCTGGTTTAGCAGGGGTCCAACATTGCCCTTGCTTTTCCTCCGGCTCCCCACATATCTGAAAAAGGACTTTTTGTTGTCCTTGATGCCTGAAGCTAGTTGGAGTTCAGTTGCAGCCTTGGCTTTCCTGGCTTGGTCCCTACAGGACCGGACCAGCGCGGAGTAATCCTCCTTGGAGGTGAATCCCATCCTCCATCTTTTGTAGGCTTTCCTTTTTAACCACAGTAGGTCCGCTAGGTCTCTGGAGAGCCAGGGGGGCTGCTGTGCCTTCTTGCTGCCTTTCCTCCGTGTTGGAATAGATTTAGCTTGTGCACTGAGGATCGCTTCCTTGAGAAGCAACCACTCTTCTTGAACTCCCATCTCCCTGGGGTCATGGTCCCTGAGGGGCCTCTTGAGCTTGTCAAAGTCGGCTTTTCTGAAGTCAAGGACTTCTGTGTTGCTGACTGACTTGCCAGCTTTATGGTGGATGGTGAAGGTAATCAGCTCGTGGTCGCTGTCACCCAACTTCCCATCAATCACTAGGTCGCCGATTAGGTCGTCCCCCGTAGCCAGTACCAGGTCAAGCAGCGCTTTGCCTCTCGTTGGCCCATAGACTTCTTGAGTCAGGTAGAGGTCATCCACGCACGAGAGAAAGCTTTGCGCCCACTCAGATTTAGCTGAGTGATCTTCCCACGAGATGTCCAGGTAATTGAAGTCACCCATGACAACTTAGGTCCTGGAGCAAGCGGCCTCAGTCAGTTCCCGGGCGAACTCCTGGTCAAGCTCGGGACTTTGAGTGGGAGGTCTGTAATAGACTCCCACCGTTATGTCCCCTGTGCCGAATTCCCCATGAATTTTTACCCAGAGGGTCTCTAGCTGTCCATGCCGGTCGCCAACATCAGCTTGCAGGGACATGTAGCTTTCCTTCACATAGAGAGCTACACCCCCGCCCCTTTTGTCAACACGATCCCTCCTGTACAGGGTATAGCCCTCTATCTCCGTGGTCCAGTCATGGGTGGAGTCCCACAAGGTCTCCGTTATCCCAATGACATCATATTTCTTTGCACTGAGCAGGAGGACGAGCTCCTTCTGCTTGTTGCCCAGGCTCCTGGCATTAGTGTAGAGGCAGGCAAGTGTGCCCTTGGGGGCTCTTGCCTTGCCCACAGATTGTACCAGGGCTGGGGCAGGGGTGGGCTCCCTTAAGTGCCCTTTTAAGTGCCTTGGTCCGCTGGCTTTGCAAGGGCCGTTCAGCAGGCCAGCAGGGGCAGTAGTCCCCCCATCCCCCAGCGGGCTTAGTTTAAAGCCCGGTGGAGCAGGTCAGCCAGCCTGGCTGAGAAGAGCCTCCTCCCCAGGGGAGAGAGGTGGAGGCCATCTCTTCCCAGCAGCTCGCTGCCTCTCTCTCCAAAGAGCGGGCTGTGGTCATGGAAGCCAAAGCCTTCCCGATAACACCAGCGCCGCAGTCTTTGGTTCACCTCATGGATCCTCCTCTCCCTCCTCAGCCCATAGCCCGAGACTGGGAGGATCAACAAAAACACCACCTGAGCTCCCAGACCCCTAAGCCCCGCTCCCAACTCCCTGTAGTGCCTCATGACCTGGCTGGGGGTGCTCCGAGCCGTGTCATTGGTGCCCACATGAATCAGGAGCATGGGGTAGTGGTCTGTAGGCCGGAGGAGCTGCGGGATCCTCTCCGCAATGTCTCGGATGCGGGTCCCCGGGGAGCAGCAGACTTCCCGGGCTAAGGGGTTGGGGCGGCAGATTGCCCCCTCAGTGCCCCGCAGGATGGAGTCTCCCACAACAAACACCTTAAGCTTTGTCCTGGGGAGAGCGGGGCCAGTAGCTGCGATCGAGCCTGGGTTGCCTGCGGGAGCTGGCAACTGCGCGGGCTCTGCTGGGGCTGCAAGAGGTGCGAACCTGTTGCTTAGCTCCGGCGGGGCAGGGGCCTTGGTGTGGCGGGCCTTGGGGCCCTTGACCACCTTGGTCCATGCCCCTGACTGGGCAGAGCGGGAGGTCCCAGAGTCCTCCTTAGTCGCGGAGGGAGACGGAGCTCTCCCCTGCGGCTCCCGGGGGAGAAGGGCCTGGCAGTAGGAGTCTATCTCCTGCTCACAGTCCCTGATGGCACGCAGTCTCTGGACTGTGGCCTGGAGCTCCTCCAGCTGGTGCGCCAGAGACCCCAGTAGGGAGCAGACCCCGCAAGGGGAGGTGGCCATGCTCCCAGGCCCCAGAGCCTGAAAAAGGGACAAGCAGCCTCTGCAGCCAAGAGCCAGGGGCTCCGTCTGCGTGGAGCCCGGAACCATGGGCTCCGTCTGGGTGGCCGTCTCTGAGGCACCCAATGGGGGGGCCGCAGAGCCCGAGGGGACCCGAGGGGTGCGGCGCGTGCCCATCCGTGTCATGCCTCTGGTAGGCTGGCTACGGCTGGGGCTGACTACTCTGGGGGGGTCGCAGGCAGGGTCTCGTGCCCTCCCACGCCCTCCCCTGCGCGAACTCCGCGCTAACTCAAGCACCTGTTTACGCAGCCTGTTCGCGTGGCTCCAGTCGCCAGGCTCCCTGGGGGGCTGGGCCAAGTAGGGGCCTGGGCAGGGGCTTGACCCGGCCCGGCACCAGGCAGCGGCCTCCTCCCAGCAAGCGAGGAGTTAACCCCTTCCCACCACGAGCCCGCTTACCTCCGGCTGTGCTGGGGGTCGGCAGGGGGTCGGCGGCTGCTGAGGGGGTGTCTGGGGGGCTTTGGGGGAGTGGGGGCGCAGCGGGCTTCACCCGCGCGTCTCTCACCGCTCCAGAGCCTACCTCCGGCTGTGCTGGGGGTCGGCAGGGGGCTCGGCGGCTGCTGAGGGAGTGTCTGGGGGGCTTCAGGGGAGTGGGGGTGCAGCGGGCTTCACCCGCGCGTCTCTCACCGCTCCAGATCCTACCTGAGTGTCAGGCCTACCTGAATTAGGGGCAGGGCACTGGGTAGCACAAAGGCTACCGCCAGGGCCAGGATGGTGTTCAGCACCCAACAGTCATCCTCCACTGCCTGCACTATCCTGGCCTTGACTGCACCCTGCTTCCTCAGGGCCTCTGTGTGCTCAGCTCCAGGGCCAGGAGCTATGTCCTGAACAACTTCACCCAGTCCTGTGCCTTCTTGCACTGGTCCCACATATCTTCGTGGGTGACATCCTCCACTCACCACCTGTCCTGCAGGGAAACAACATCTACCAACCCCTACCTCTACATCTGTGCATCCACTTACCAGTCCTCCATGACCATCAGCAGCCAGCCCAAAAGGAGGGTCTGATCCTGGGTCCTCCTGCAGAGCTGATGCAGCCAACCAAGAGTTCCCTCCAGGCTCCCTGCATTTGTGCCCAAGGACTCAAAATGCCTGCAGACTTTTAGAGGGTCTGTGGCTGGCGCTGCCATAGAGGTGGCTCCCAGCCTTGGGGCTGAGCTCAGGCTGGCCCAGAACAAATATGATCCTGAACGTTACTGTGCCATAAGTCCCCACGAGTAAATTTGCTACTTGCATTGGCTGATAGCAAATTTACTTGTAAGTAATTAAGTTTACTGCGCAGTAAGCATGTGCACATGTAGACATGCATGCTTACTGTGCAGTAAACTACACTACTTTGCAGTGAGGCATCTCATGTAAACTCACCCAGGGATCTCAGTAGCAGCAGCAGGATTCACACCCTTATTTTCAAGTCTTGGTGTGAGAAGAGGTGCAGCATATGTGTACACCATGCCAGAAAGTAGTATGCCCGGGACCTCCACAGAAGTGGTGTAGACATATCCTTCAAGGCTTCAGTTACCAACCAACCCCCACCCCCCAGCTGCTTCCCTTGTTCCTCTAAATGTTAAAGAAACTGTCTTGCTTTAGCCATAGAGTCTAGCAGAGTCCTATTAGAACCTAAGCCCACAACTTTCTTGAAACTTCACCATTTGATATTTTAGCATTCAGGTAATTTACTATTGTCTTGGCACTATCTTCTCTATAATTTATTCCAGACTATTAGTATTTTGATGGTTAGTGTGTGGGTGTGTGCTTGTGTGCATATATGCTTCTTTATCACTTCAGGAAAGAGAGAGGACCCAGACTTCAAAAGAGCAAGAATATAATTGCATAATGCCTTTGACCAATCACGTGGTCTCTCATTTATTCTAGTGTGGATCATGGCTATTTTGGGTATGTGTTGTTCAGCAGTAATTCAGCCTCTGTAGGTTATTGTAAAACATCTGCTTTGTCTCAATATGGATGCAACAGGCTGTGCATTACACCACCAAGATCTTCACCCCATGTTGCCTAGCTCATCTCTCATAGGTACAATCCACAGCATATATCTTGCCCTCCAAGCCAAAACTGAACAATAAAACTTAGAAAATATTGATGCAACACCCAAAGAGAACTACACATAGTCAGCCTAATCATTTAATTTACTAACAAAACTTGACTGGTTTTTGAAATGCCCTGTACTGCTGCTGGAATCAGAACTCATGATAGAGGTGATATCTTTTATTAGACCAACTAGATTTTTGCAAAAAAAATGTCTTTAATTGCAAGCTTTTGGGCACAAGCACCCTTCTTCAGTCGTAGGAGAGAAGATTGTAAAAGTTTTCCCAGGTATAAATTAAAGTTTGAAATTAAATATGAAATATCAACTGTATTTTTACCTGGAAGAACTTTTACAATCTTCTCTCCTATGCTGAAGAAGGGTGCTTGTGCCTAAAAGCTTGCAATTAAAGGCATTTTTTTGCAAAAATCTAGTTGGTCTAATAAAGATATCACTTCTACCATGAGTTCTGACTCCTTTTGCCTCTATACCAATGTGGATACAACCTGGATACCTGTGCTGCTGCTTGTACATATGGAGACTCCTTAGAACAACAGCAGGACTGCTGCCAGGAGTTGGCAAGGCCATGTGTTGAACGTTAAATGTCCTCAGTCTTTGTCATCTCACTCTGTAGTATGTGTTTCTCTGTCCCAACCTCATAGGACTGTAAGGAAAACTTCCGTGACACCATTCTTGTACGTCATATTTTTCTGTCTTCCAAGAGACATATAACATTATCTTCACTAAACGGTGGAGGTTCCTTGGACTCCCCATTATACTGATTTTTCTTTTACCTTCCTCTTTATATTACTGCAAGTCCCAAGGGACTGACCCCAATTTTAAAAGGGTTAGTTTCCTACTGAACTCTGGTGTACAAACCAATACTTCATTGGTGCCATTCAATAATGTAACAGTACAAAATATGGAAGAACATCTGATTCCATAACTTTTTCCATAGGTGCTTTATTATTTGTTACCGTTTCCACCAAACCAGGACAACTGGCACCTAAATTTGTTAGATAAAGCCAATGCAATTCTTTGTTTAACTTATTTCTTGTGGTGAGGGAAAGTTTCTTACCAGAATGAATTGTGGGCCACTGAGCTAATTGAGCTCTCTACTTGGTTGAGAACTGTCTACCTGTGGAAGCCTTTTTAAAACAAGTTCCCATTTGTGTGTTCCACCATTCTGAAACATCTTCATAGATTTCATAGACATTAGGGCTGGAAGAGACCTCAGAGAATCATCGAGTCCAGCCCCCCGCCCAAAGGGCAGGAAGTCAGCTGGGGTCATAGGATCTCAGCAAGATAAACATCCAGTTTACTCTTGAAGGTGTTCAATGTAGGTGCTTGAACCACCTCTGAAGGCAGGCTCTTCCAGACCTTGGGGACTTGGACAGTAAAGAAATTCTTCCTTATGTCCAGCCTGAAACGGTCTTGTAGTAGGTTATAACCATTTGCCCTCATGATCCCTTGGGATGCTCTGGTGAACAAACGTTTCCCCAGGTACTGGTGGTCACCCCTTGTGGGATAAACTTTTAGGTGGCCATCAGATCACCCCGAGCCATCACTGTTGCAGGCTAAAGAGCCCCATGGCTCTCAGCCTGTCATCATATCGTCTTTTTTCCTGACCTCTGATCATGCGCGTGGCTGTTCTCTGGACTCTCCACATTCTTTCTGAATTGTGGAGCCCAAAACTGGATGCCGTACTCCAGCTGCGGCCTCACCAAGGCCGAGTCCAATGGGAGAATGATGTCCCAGGAGCTGCTTGAGCAGCATCTATGGATGCAAGCCAGCATTTTGGTCGCTTTACTAGCCACAGCATCGCATTGCAGGCTCATGTTCATCTTGTTGATGAAACCAAAGGCACGGCATACAGTTTAATATAGCTAGAGGTTTCTCTGCTGGTATTACAAATAATATCTTTTCCAATTTGTCATTTACCGATACATTAATTTCATGGATTCCTTTACTGGGAATAAGCTCACCATTACAAACTCTGGGATTTAACTGCTCTTACCATACCAGGGCTTTTATTTTACTGATAATAACTCTGTTTCTGTAAACACATGGGCTTATATACCACCATCCAATTTAAAATGAATAAATGTCTCATTTGCCCTCGAATTGACTGTCCTGCTTTCAGATTCATTGCATTGCCAGTGGCAAAACGGTGTTCCAATGAAAAAAAATCATTTGACCAAGTAGCGTTATCCTTGTCTTTTACTCTGCATGCTTTGCTGGGCCTTGCCCACTCCAGATATGTTTCTTGCATCTTTTCTCATATGTTGCAGTAACACCCACACTGTCTTGGAGCAGCACATCATGCAGGTGCCACCAGAAACCATTCTGTTGGACTGTAATTTGGAGCACCTACCTTTGTGCTTCAGGTTTCTTTTTGGGGGATTCTCTTATTCAGCACCCCCAATAAAGTCTACAGTGTTAGAGCACTGCCCACTTTCCATAAGCTTTATCCTGGATGGGTGACTTTCTTAGATTCTGGCTTTTAAGTGCTTTGCCAAAGGCTAATTATGGGTCTTTCAGTAATCACTCCTCTTTTTTTCTAAATCCCAAACATGATAATTTGTTATTAGGGGCACTGTCCTACAAACTGGACTAGTCAGTTAAAACAGTCACAAACACTGGCATTGTTTTAATTTCTTTCTGTGGTCCCTGTTTTTAAAAAAAGCTCTCTAATACATAATTTCTTGTAGATTATAATACTCCTTAGATTTCCTTAACATATTTTTCATAGTTAACAATCTCTGCCTGATTTACCTGAGAGCTGTTCAGTGCATCAAGTGCTTCCAAACTGGCTATCTTCTTTTTTTGCTGATTCTAATTGCTTGCTGATAGAGTGAATCACTGTTTAAATCTCTCCCAGTAGTTTCCCATGCTTTTGGAGAGTTTCAGTCTGGGAGTGGCATTTAACTGATCCAGTCTTCTACTCTCAGTATTTTTCTAGTTCCATTTTACTCCTGTTTCCATGTAGTGTCAGTGATTGCCCAGCACTTAAAACTCTATGAAACGGGACCTACTTGTTGTATAATCTAAATGATTCAGCTCTCATACTAAATATTTGGAGACTCATTTGCATCCCTGGCAAGCTCAGATAAAAATGCAATACAACTGTCATTGGGTGCTTCAAAGTAGCAATCAGAGTCAGGGGCCAATATTGGGCAAGAGATTCCTGTGAGTCCTGCTCTGGTACAAATGTGGGAGGGAAACATGTTACCTTTATGACATGCTAAAGGTACTTAAAATGTGACTGTTCACATGTTAAAGAGGGAAAACTTATGCTAAGTCCTCTCTGAGTGTCTTAAGGTTATGCCACTTCAGGCAAGCAGTATTCTTGTGGGGGTCATGCTATCCAGCTTGTGTTGTGGTAATGTCAGCCTGCTCCATGGAGATAAAATGAGCAATATGAAATACTTCAGCATCCCAGGATGCAGAACTCCCAGCTCCTTCACTCCTGTTCTGTGGACAAAATTTCCACCTTCTCAAACTCTACTGCCTAGGGAGTGCTACTGGCCCCACCCCAACATCCCCACCATGTGGTGTGACCCTGACCTATGTGCCACCACCCTAAGCACTGATTGGCATCCTCATAGTTAGCTCAAGCACGCCTGTGTGAATAGCCATCGCTTAGCTTTGTGAACTGAACTTGGATCTCAGATAAAAAAATTTGCAAATTTTCTACTAAAACCCCCAAAATCCATGATCAAAATTAAAGGCCCCCCATAGCCCCTCTCCCTAGCCCTGCTAGTGCCTCTCACTCCCCGTACTCCCACAGCCTTACTGGTACCCCTCGCCCCCTACCCCTGGCCCCTGCTCCTCCAGAGCTATGGCCCTGGGTCTACAGCCCCCTGCCCCAGCTCCTCTCTGCTGCGGGCTTGAGCTTGGGGGAGGAAGTTCCCCACCTCACGCGCGCACTCCTGGGGGGCAGAGTGGACCTGCATCCCCCAAATCTGTACACAGGGCAGGTGCATGTTGTAGGCTCAGGCTTCCAGCCTGTTTCCCTCCCCTGGGGCCTCTGCAGCCCTGTGGGCATGACCTGATGTGGCAGGGAACAGCGGAGCTGCACAGAGAAGCTGCTCACCTCTGCAAACTCTGTGCTGCCCTGGCAATATGCCTCCTGTGCACAGGGCTCCAGTGAGAGCAGCAGCATGGGGCTGCACCCCTTAAAAGCAGCGGCATGTGCAGGGGGTTTATTGCCAGGGCAGAGCAGAGCTCGCAGTGGCAAGGAGATCCCTGCATGGCTCTGCTGTTCCCTGCCATACCAGATCAGGCCCACTGGGCTGTGGAGGCCATGGGGGAGGAAAGCAGGGTGGGAGCCTGAATGTACAGCCCATGCCTACCCCACACACAGTTCTGGGGTTCCCCCTGCCACTCAGGAGTGCATGTGGTAGCAGGAAGCTGGCCCTCCTCTTCCCCAAAATGAACCACCTGCAGCCCTGTCCTGCTCCCCGCTGGGGCCATGCAGCTGTGCATTGTGGCCCCCATGCCCCAAGCCCCATTCACCTCCTGGCTGGGCAGCAGCCCCAGCCCTGCCCAGCTCCCTACAGGGGCCTCAATCCCCCTTATCCCCCCCGACTTACCTGCAGGAGCTGCTCTCCAGGCTGCCCAGCAGCCATGTACATGTACACGCACATGGCATCCCCTGCCTAACTGCCCTCCTCCCACTCCCTCCCAGCTGCCTGCAGGCTGGAGCTCTACCAACCTGCAGAAAGCTCTTGGCAAAACTGCAAAATCCACCGGTTTCTCTGCTAAAATGAGAAACCCACATTTGCTTCCTGCAAAAGCTAAAATCCAGAGTTTATTCCATTTTTCCTTGGGAAATTAGAAAACCTGGATCGCTGCTCATCAGGCAGGCCTCAAACTGGATTTGAAATGAGGTGCTGATCTCATTCCGATCTAGGGCAGGCAAGGACAGTACTGTTGTCACCACCACCAAGGGCATGAAGGACAACTGACAAAACCAACCAGTCTACAAGCACATCACAGCACAGATGGTGGCTGAGACACACCAGCAGGGCTGGCTGCATATCTTCACTAAAATCAAGTGTCCAAAGTCCCAGTACACTTGTGACAGGGATGCCAGCAAGATCTCAGGTGCAGTGAGGATTGTGGTCCCTCACCATGAGGAACTGTCCTGGATCCTTGAGGAGGACCATACTGTCACTCCCCACTACACCATGCCCTGCATACTCATAGACCTGTGTGGTGCAATGATAACAATGAAGATGACAATGACATTGGCCAGGCCACAATTGTAGTACTGTGTCCAGTTCTGGGCACCGCACTTTAAGAAGGATGCGGCCTGTCTTGAGAGGGTTCAGAGGAGGACCACCCACTTGGTTTGAGGGCAACAGGACAGGCCCTATGAGGAGAGGCTGAGGGACCTGAACCTGTTCAGCCTCAGCAAGTGGAGGCTGAGGGGGGATTTGGTGGCTACCTACAAACTCATTAGCGGAGATCAGCAGCAAATAGGAAGGGCCCTATTCCCCCCAGCAGTACCAGGGTGATGAGGAACAATGGCCAGAAGCTGCTGGAGAATAGTTTCAGGTTAGAGATTAGGAGGCACTATTTCACTGTTAGGGTGGCTAGGATCTGGAACCAACTTCCTAGGGAAGTGGTCCTTGCTCCTACCTTGGGTAAATTCAAAAGGTTGTGTGATCCCAGTGTGTGCTCTGGCCAGCGGCGGTGGGTTAGACTAGATGACCTGTTCAGGTCCCTTCTGACCCCAAACTACTATGAAACTATGACAAAAGTCACCTTTCTGCCACTGCCTTAATGGCTATGGAGGGGTATTAGGATGGCTTCTTCATGAATTTGTTCCCTAGCCAGGCTTTGAACTTCATCCCAGTGATTCAAACCCTGACCCACTGGCCTTGTGTTCCCTAAGCACTAGCTCTTCCCTGGCCATTGCTTCACTCTGCATCCATTGCTTCTCTCTGCAGCCCCTAGAACAGCTTTTTTTATTTTTAGTCATATGAGGCCCTGCATTCCCACCTTCAAAAGGCACTCTCTGTTCCCTGCCCAAGGCCAGGTCCAGTGGCAGGGAATGCTGCCATCTTTCAGGAAAATAGCTACTTCCTTCACCACAGGCAAGCAAAGTTGTTGCTTTTCAGAATTCCACACAGCTTGACATCACTTGGGACAGGGCATCATCGCATAGAGGAGAGCTTGCAGGAAGGTAGGATGCCTGCTTCTGCAGTAGGTGAGTGAGCTCTGTTTTCAGTGCCACAGCTAGGAAGCTGGAACTCAGACATAAGAAGTTTTCTGTGGCATCACACAAGTTTCATGGGAATGCCACTCTTGGCAGAGAACCTTCACAACAAATGGGTCCCTTCCAACCTTCCAGGACATGCATTGGCATGACAGCTTCCAAAAGCAGTAGGTCTTATCTTGTGGGGTTGCCACTTGTGAGCTCAAACTGGTGTTCTCTGCACTGGGACATATCACTCCCAGGGAGATATCAGGCAGAGAAGCAGCATCTTGAGACAAGGACAGGATAGAGAAGTTATTTGAGGTGGGAGCAGGGCTTCCTTCACTGGGGAGAAAGGGGCATCTAAGGTAGCTGAAAGTAGATAGCCAAGAGGGCATTTACCATTGAACCCAGGAGGTACTCCAAGAGGTACCCCCTCTCCAATCGAAGGGATCAAGGCAGGTGCACAAGCACTGTGGGAGGTGTAGGGACTCTCCTCCAACTATAGAGCAGAGCCAGCCCACCAATCGGGACATAACCATATACCTTTTAATGAGAGAACAATACTGGGAACATAACCAGAATAAACCAGGGGGCCCCAAGGGGGTAGGATTCAACAAAGGTCAGACACTTACACTCACAGACAAAGTCATCCAGTTGACAAAAGACAGGGTTAACCAAAATGTAAAACACAAACAGCAGAACAAACAATACTGGTTGGCGAAATATAAAAGGCACAAAATACAAAATGTCAAATAACAAGGAATATAGGGCCTGGGTACCTGGAAGGGGGAGAAAGGAGGAAAACACAATGACCCCTTTCCAATGCAATAAGAATTGCTTTGTTACTTCACTCACCCCAACTGGGTTTTAAACTTGGCTCTCCCATGTAGTAGTTAGAAACCCTACCACACAGCCACCAGTGCTGATGCTGCTCCAAGCTGCTAGGGGTCTTGACCTTCCAGGAGCCCCAGCCTCACATCAAACTGCCAGGCCACTTATTGGAGGAGCTGAAAGCAGAACTGGGAACCTCCCAGGTTGCTGCTTAGACCCTTCCTGGAGCAGGGGGAGCCTCTCCTGCTGGCCGCATGCCGCACTGCTGAGGGTCCAACTGCTGCCTGCAGGTCCTGCTCCTTCAGGTGCTTCTGGGGCAACTGCTCCCACCCTGCTGGCCCAGCTCTTTGCCAACTCTTTGAGACTCCTTCCTTGTGGTCCCTCACCGGTCTCTCATGAGCCAGCTGCGCTGCCCCTTTTATCCTCCTCCAGGTGACCCAAAGAGCCAATCAGGGGACATGGAGGGTGAGTCTCTGGGGCCTGATTGGCGGGGAAAGGGAATCCCAAGTCCTCCAATCACCTTTTACCCCTTCAAAACCCCTGGGCTAAGTCACTAACACCTGGCCCATCACACCATGATGATATTGCAGGTCAGTTTTGCTATTCTGTGAAAATGTCTGGGGAGGGCAAAGCAAGCTGTTTCCCTTCATACCACGTTAAACGTGTGCTACAATTTCAAGGTCTGCTGTCAATGCACTACTATCTTTGCACCTGTCCACATTTGTGTGAAAGGGATTCAGACAGTTTACCCCTTGGAAAGAATCTCAAGGCCATTTCTGCTCATTTCATTTCTCAGAAATTGCCATGATATGAGAGAGCTCAGGAAGCTCCAGCACTGATGCTGTCCCAAGGCCATGAAGGAACACTCCCACTCAAAAGAAGGCCGGTGGCTGAAAAGTTTGGTGGGGTCACTGTGATCAAGTCCTGAAGGACCTCTCAATCATCTGTATATCGAGCAGACTCCATTGAGAGCTGGCTTTCTGTCTATGGGTGCACGCTGCACTGGTCAGAGGAGCTACTGAGAACTCTTCAGCTGATGTCTGTAGCACAGGACCACCAGTTGATACCCTTGGTGGCTATTGCTGTAGACTCATATAAGTCCTTCCTGTCCAGGATGGCTGCTACTGTGGAAAGGGTGGCTATTGCCATAGGAGAAGTACATCTGCACCATGGTAGGGAAGCAGTAGGCACCTCTAGCTGCCTACCCTTCCCCATCTGACCACAGGCAATGGCTCCAACCTCATACCAATACAGGGTACCTGTGTCATTTCCTGTTCATCCTCCTCTACTCATCCCAGCCCAGGAAGTGCCACCATAAGGTCAATGGTGTGACCTGTGCATGTTTCACCATACTTCAGCTGTCCCAGCCCCACATAGCTTAGCACTCCCTGGCATGACTAGATGCCAAGAGGGAAACAGAGGTCTGAATGCTGTACACTGAGGGAAAGGCTGGGGTAGTTAGGGGGCAGGGAGAGTGAGTCAGTTTTCACATGAACTGATTAACTCTAGAATAGGCCATTGAGTAACCTTGGGCAATAACAGATGTGCAGCTCGCCAGTCTAACTCATGGCACTTCACAGAAGGCACCATGAATTAGACTGATTTTCCCAATCCAACACATCTTCACTGTTGGATTTGGAGGGTGTGTGATTGTGCACCCTTTTAGAGCTGATCCACATCAGGAGGCTGTGTGTCTGCAGTGTCTGTCCCCTAGCCCCAGTCCCTTCTCCTAGCTCCAATGCTCTCTCAGGATGAGAAGGGGAAGGCAGGGGAGGAAGGCCCATTATGGGGTTTCTCCAGTCATGCTGGAGTGGGGAGCAGGGGTGTGGATTAGAGCCCATCACCTCAGCGGGGTCCAATACACTCTTCCCAGCCACTAGTACTGGCTGGGAAACCCCCAGACCGAACTCACTTCCTTCCCTCCCCTCCCCCCGACCCTCATTCTGAAGACAGAGCGTGGAACAGAGCTCGGCTATGTCAGCACTTGCTGCATAGCCAATGGCAGGAGAACAGGAGAGCCCTGCTTCCACCTGCACTAACAGACGTTAATAAAGGCACTCTGCTTTGGAGTGCCTTCATCTGAACCCTCATATAATGAGGGTTCAGATTATCACTCAATCAAACATTTTTTAAGCATTCTGCCGCCGTGCATTTCTGTCAGTGCAAGACTGTATTGAGGGATTGCACAACAAACTGTCGTGTCTGTCAGAGCCCTTTATTGCCCATTGAACCATGCACAATTCCTGCAACCCAACTCTCTCCCAACGTTGCCTCTGATCCAGAGCAGGTTCCTAGCTATCCTTTTGCTTGCCAGACTTCTAGTGACAAGTCAAAGCTGTGCAGGTCAGAGATGGCATTAAGCTTTTATCGGCACTTTTACACATACTCTGGGGGTGGGGAACAGTGTTTTAATTAGAGCCCTAATTTGACAAGCTTTAGTTCAAGTGCCCCTGCTGCCATTTTTAAGCATGGAGATACTGATAACAAGATGCAGGAGGCTGCTGGGCATGACAATTGTCATGCTCCAGCACACCTGATTAATTGAGACTGCTCTGACATGCTGGAATTCCAGCACATTGGAGCAGCCTCAGTGCTCCTGTATAGGCACTCTATGTGCTAAACCTCTAACTTAAATTCCACATAACATTGCATAGTTTTAGGATGGCCTGAGGGTAACCTCTGACAAAGCCCTAACAGTGCCAGTTGGCCCACACCAATGACAACATGGTGTCACTACCCAGGCAGGCAAGTTACAACTGCAGAGCAGGCAATGTTTTTGAGGGAGATGCTGACAGAATATGAAGTTTGTAGTCTAGAAATGGCCCAAGATTACTAACATAGAAGGAATATTTCAAACCATATTTTGTTCCCATCATTTACATACTTATTTTCTGCATTTCTTTTTAATTTGCCAATGAACATTTGGCCGAGTCTTTTTGTTTGTTTGTTTCTTGTCAGTGTCACTCTTGGCTCAGATACTACCCACCATTTCCTATAGGGTATGAACAAACTTATTTTTTAGCTCTTTGAAATGGGCAGGAGGAGCTGAGGCTCAGGAACTTGTATCTGTTGTTATGATCCAGTGTTTATGTTGGCATGATCATGTGGCAATACAAGATAATTTACTTGCCTTAACTGCAACCCCAGATAAAAAGGGGTTAAAGTTTGTCACACTTGTATGGGTTCAGGATCATATGGATATAGCCATGATTTGCAACAGCTTATAGGTGTGTCCTTTGATATCAGCAGGGATCTGGGTTTTCTGCTTCCCACAGAGAAACAGAAAACCCCCTATAGATTTTCCCTTTTAACTGAGAAATCCATGTTTTTCTCATTTTAGTGCAGAAACACATGGATTTTCCACTTTTGCAAAGAGCTTTATGCAGGCCAGCAGAGTTCCAGCCTGCAAGGGGCGGGGGGGGAGTGGGATGAGGGTGTTCAGGCAGGGGGTGCCATGTGCATATGTGTGCACACAACTGCACTTGGCCACCAGGCAGCCTAGAGAATGCATGGCCACAAAGCTCAGATGGGGAGTGGGCTGGAACCACAGGTGGCTCATCCTGGGGGGACTCCCCACCACTTCGTGCACTCCCAGGGCATTGCACAGTGGACACATTCCTCCCAGATCTTTGCGCTGGGTGGGGGCAGGGGTGGGCCACTTGCTGTGGGCTCGGGCTCCCCTCACCCTGCTGCCCTCCTCCTGGGGCCTCCATAGCCCAGTGGGTGGAACCCAGCACAGCAGGGCAGAGTGGGGCCAAGAAAGGAAGCACACAACACCCCAGCAAAGCACCCTCTGTCCTCACTGCAGCAGCAGGGTTAATGACACAGAGATTTGCCCCTCACTGCTGCCGGAAAGGCAGGGGGTGCGGTGTGGGGTTCACAAAAGCAGGGAGCTTCCCCGCCCAGCCCTGCTCTGCCATGCTAGACCCTGCCCACCAAGCTGTGGAGGCCCTGGGGGGAGGGCAGCAGGATGGGAAGCCCTGAGCCTGCAGCGGGCAGCCCTCACCCACCCCCGCCATGGGATCTGTTCCGGCCATGCTGCCTGCAGGGGAAGAGGAGCCGTGCTCTGCTCCACTGCAGCAGCCATTACCTTCTAAGGGCAGCAGATAGGACTTGAGTGCTGCTGCAGGTAGCAGGAGGCTGCAGACATGGGTCCCTGGCCCCATAGCCCTGGCAGCTGGGGGGCTCCCTTTGGCAGGGCTCGAGGTGGGTAGAGGGGCTGTGGCTTGGGAATGAAGGTGCATCCTGGACCTGCATCCTGGTGAGAGAAGAGAGCATGGGATCTCTGATTTTCCATGATAAAAAACTCAAAATCAAATACCAAAATTGATATACATTTAGAATTTATTTCATTTTAGTGACTGAGGAACTGGTAGGCTTCCAACTTGCTTTGAAATTGTAAATATATCAATGGAACATTGTGTTCCATTTATATATATTAGTGAAATTTCATTTTATTTATGGATTTTGGCATTTTTAATTAGAGAATTTGTGATTTTAAGCAGAGAAAACCAGGATCCCTGGATATCAGTAAAACTATTATGCCTGTCTGTACACGTGGCCTAGGGACAGACATTACACATAAACTGGTTTAGGTAATCAGAAACTGGTTTAAACTTGTAACAGAAAAGATGTTGAGTGCACATAAATCAGTTGGAAAATGGCTGAAACCGGTTTGAGATAAACCTGGTTGAATATAGTATCAGACTTAACTGATTTGGGTCAAACTGGTTTATGCAATGTCTGTCCCAGACCCCTGGCTGGTTTAAGCTAAAGCAGACATCCCTGGCATCCCAGCATGCTCTCTGGGCTGGGCAGAGCTCTGCAGCTCCGGCGGAGACTTTCAGGCACAGCAGAGTCTGCCAGGCTTCCCCATGCCCCCTCATTCCTTCCTTTGGAAAAAGTTCTTTAAGAAGAGCTTGTAATGAGTTAGGCTTTGTTTTCTGATGGGGTGTTAAGTTCTGATAACAGAGCTGATAAATGGTTTATCATCAAGGGTGGGGGGGAGCTCCCTTATCAGAGGACCTTACTGGCTTCTATCCTGAACTACTGCAGGCATGTGCCTGTATTTCTGGGATGTCTGTCTGGTTACAAAACTAATTTAGCCTAGCCAGGTTAGACTAACCTGCAAAAATTGAACCAATTCAGGCTCAAGCTTTTTGAATGTCTGTCCCTAGCCTTACTGTATGTTTGAGGTGACAAATGTGCAGGAGGAAAGCAAACTGCACTTTAAAAAGCATTTTTATAAAAAACCCTATTTGTACTAGGACTTAAAGCAATCTCGGAATGTTCCTTGGGTGCATAAATGTTTGTGGAAACAAGTCCTAATGCAATTTTTTTTTAAATCACCCAGGTGCCTAAATATTTGAAATATCTGGCCCTATAATTGTTGTAATTTACTTGGAAAATTCCCATAAATTTCAAATCCCTTTAACATTGCCAGATAAATTATTAATTAAAAAAAAAACTAATGTTTGAAGTTCATATTGGATCTACAATATTTTGTGTTTTTGTGCTGCACAGATCCACGAGGGAACATAAGTTAATTAACAACCACATTACTAGAGTCCTGCTTACATCATCCATGATGCATGTTCAAAGTAAAGAATGAATATGTTGATGTAGCCCATTGCTGAAATGTAGTTAAAATATTTTGAAACTGTTAAAGCGTACTTTGCCCTCTGTCAACAAATTTGAAGCTTGCTAAAAATTTAACCTTCAGGTAAAAATAAAGCATGGAAGCTGTGAACCTAAACAGCCATTTACAAAAAATTATGAACATGAAAATGGTGTGATTTAATAGAAATTTATGTGCACCATTACAAAGAATGTACCTGAACAGTTCTTGCAATAAAAGCAGCCCATATCAAATTATACTATTAACTGGAACCCAACCTGGTAATTTGAACCAGAAAGTAAGAACCATGGGGCACATCCAGATGAGCCCTCACATGCCTCTTGCAGCATCTCAAATTCCTTTTGGAGTGCAGGAATGAGAAAATGTTAGAACCTTGGATATCCGGGGTGAAAAAACCCTGCAGAGAAAAAAAGTGCAAGGAGCTAGACCCAGGCTCCACTGCCAGTAAGGGGTTTGGGGGCTGGAGGAGGGGGACCATGGAGGGGACCCCCACTGGCCCCACCTGCTCCCCCAGGCCCTCCCAATCCCTTCCCTGCCTGGTCCTATCCCCTGCCTGCCCCCTGAGCCCCTCCAATTCCCTGCCTGGCCTCCATCTCCTTGAGCCCTGCCTCAATCCCTGTCCCCCCACCCTAGCATCCCAGGGGAAGGGGGAACCCCCCAAAAAACACTTACCAGCAGTTCTAGATGTTGTTGGGGGTCACTGGGGCCCCCCACAGTGCAGGGCCAAGAGATAGCCCCAGTGGTCCCTGGCCAGACCTGCTGACCCCTGATGCCCTGTGCTGCCCAGGGGAGCTCTGCCAGGAGGCCCCACAGCCCCCACTTCTACACTGAGTAAAGGCTTTTTTTGTTTTCTTTTGGGTTTTTTTTAAGTGCTGGAGGGGGGAACAGCCATGGGAGGCTGGGGGTGCAAGTGGGGAATGGGCCTGGGTGGCACAGCCATTGGGGGGTCCGGGGCAGTCATCAGGGGGTCTGCAGAAGCCAATGGGGGATGGGACCAGGCAGGGGAGCAATCCAGGGTGCTGGAAGACCAAGTGGGGGTGGGGCATATGGGCCCTGCAAGTGGGGGAAGCAAAACATATATTCATGTATTCATGAATTCATTTAACATGCATTTAGAATTCACTTTCTTATGACGATAGAGACACTGGTAGGCTTCCAAATTGAGGTAAGGGTGGGGGTGGGGAGCCTTCACAAAATGGAAGGGTAGAGCTAGAGCCCTGGGGAGGTCTATGCAGGGTCCCCAACAAGATTGGTCCATTGATTAGGGGATCCCAATGCAACCCCCTCTGGTACAGAACTATGGGGCAGGCTTGAGGTGAGGTTTTTCTGGGAGGGGGAGGGAAGAGACCCACCAGGCACCAGGGTGGCTCTGGTGTCTGCCTTGGGGTCCTGGGAAAAGGGGTCTACTCCCTCAGGAGTCACTGGGGTGAGCCTCAGGGCCTTTGTATCCACTAGATCAGAGGGAGGAAGCTCTTCCTTTGGGTAGGCCTCAGCGCCTGTGGTTTCAGGGGGTAGGCTTTGGTCAGCAGAATGAGGGGCTTCCCTCATGGGCTCCTGCTCAGGACTATCCAGCAGCCCCAAAACCTCCTCCATGTTTGATCTTTCCCGGGGGTGGCATGGCAGGCACAGCTAGGGAGGCCCCTGGAGGCTGGGCCACTCCTTCCCCCCATGTGTTGGTCTTGGGAGGGGGATAGGAGTCCTCTTATGGCCCCCTTCCTCTTGCCTTTATACACGGAAGGGACCTGCACCCACTCAGCCAAGGGGTGGTCCTCAGGTAGACAGGCTCCAGCAAGAAGAGGTGAGGGTTGGGGGGGACAGCCACAATGGGGGTATGACTAGGGGCAGGGTGGCCCTGCTCCCTCTCTCCGCCCAGTTGCTGGTGCTCTCCCTGGGACTCCACTAAACTTGGTTGGGGGGTGGGGTCATAGTTGTGGCTGGGGTGCCAGGGAGGCTAAGGGGGGTGAGGCACTGCTAGTAGGGCACCCCTGTTTCCAGTGGGACCCGCAGATACCCTCCCCGCCTGGGTGCAAGTGCCTCAGGGCATGGCACCAGAAACACCACAGGTCCCCCATTGTATAGAAAATCCTCACCAGGGCCCCCGATAAGGAATTACCAGGCACCCCTCAGTCTCCAGCCATGCTCCCACTGCCAGCTGGGTCATGATCTGGTGATGGAAAGAGCACATGTGGCAGAGGCCAGGGTCTCGGCACCCCAGTGAGAGGGTCACCACCGGGGAGATAGCTGTCCCCAGGGTTTGGAGCTGGTGAAGCAGGGCCCAAATGAGAATATAGGGAGAGATGGAACTGAGGACCACCCTGGTCCCCAGCTCTTCTAGAGGCTCAAGGACCCTCTACCATGAGCCCTCTCTCCACCGCCTTTTGTGTGGCGGGCTTCAAGGCAAGGAAAAAGACCCCTTGCCATGAAACTGGGAGGCTGCCATGATCTTGGGGACCCCTACTACCTGAGCCAGGGCCTGCACCCAGGTCTCAAAGTGCAGGTTCTCCTGCTTGGGCAGTTGACACTACCCCATGCCTGCAGGTGAGTGCCAGAAAGGGGGCCCTGCTGCCCGAGCTGGAAGGGCCAGAGATGGAGGCTCTAGGCTCCCCAGCTTCATATCTCCCCACAGTTGTGGGGAGGAGACCCACAAGTGGAGGGGGAGGAGGAAGTCCCACCAGAGGAAACGCCCTGTTGGACCTTGTCCTGGCCACAGGCGATGACCTGATAAGGGGCCTCCAGGTTCTTAATCACCTGGGTGACAGCAATCATCGCTTGCTGGAATTCACCATCCAGCGCAGGGTGTCAAGGGCCTGCAGCAAGGCAGTAGCCCTAGACTTTAGGAGGACCAACTTCAACAAGTTGAGGAGACTAGTGGGTGAGGCGCTGGGGTCCTTGAGGGCAGGGGAACTCAGTGTCCAGGACGAGTGGTCGTTCCTTAAGGAAATGATACTCAGGGCCCAGGGGGAGTCCATCTCAACAAGAAGCAAGGGAGGCAGGAGTGCCCAGAAGCCCCCCTGGCTCACGAAGGGCGTCCAGGAATGCCTGCTTGCCAAAAAGGCAGTGTACACCCAGTGGAAGGGGGGTGCTATCTCCAAAGAGGAGTGTGCCTCCTCTGCTCGGGCCTGTAGGGGGGCTGTCAGGAAAGCTAAGACAGACACAGAGCTAGGACTAGCATCCAAGATCAAGGATAATAAAAAGTCCTTTTTCAAATACATAGGGAGGATGAAGAAGGCACTGGGTAATGTGGGGCCCCTGCAAGGTACGCTGGGAAATCTGGCGGTTGTGCCAGAGGAGAAAGCGGAACTCTTTAACCAATTCTTCATGTCCGTTTTCTTGTGCAGGGACCGGGACTTCCCCGCTGGGATGCCAGATGGACTTGAGGGGAACGCTTTCAGACCTCAGGTTTTGGAGAACTGGGTTAGAGAGCTTCTGGAGGGGCTGGATGTGTTCAAGTCAGCGGGTCCAGATGCTTTCCACCCCAGGGTGTTGAGGGAGCTAGCAGGGGTTATTGCAGGGCCCTTGGCGTGGCTCTACGAGCGCTCGTGGTGCTCGGGCCAGGTGCCAGATGACTGGAAGATAGCTAATGTGTTCAAAAAAGGGAAGAGGGAGGACCCGGACGACTATAGGCCCGTCAGTCTTACCTCTATCCTTGGGAAACTCTTTGAGAAGATCCTCAAGGAGCACATCTGTGATGGGCCAGCTTCAGGGATGATGCTCAAGGGCAACCAGCACGGTTTCATTAGGGGCAGGTCATGTCAGACTAACCTGATTGCCTTTTATGAACAGGTCATAAAGGCAATGGATGCAGGTGTCGCCGTGGACGTAGTCTTTCTAGACTTCAGCAAGGCCTTTGACACCGTCTCCCACCCCATCCTCACTAAAAAACTAGGCGACTGTGGCATTGATGCCTACACAATCAGATGGATTGCAGATTGGCTCAAGGGTTGTACTCAGAGGGTGGTAGTGGATGGGTCATATTCGACCCGGGGGGAAGTGGGCAGCGGAGTCCCCCCAGGGCTCGGTCCTGGGGCCTGCGCTGTTCAATTTCTTCATCAGCGATTTGGATGATGGAGTGAACTGCAACCTGTTTAAATTCACTGATGATACCAAAATTTGGGCTGAGGTGAGCACGCCAGTAGTGAGGGAAAGACTGCAACAAGACCTGGATAGGTTACAGGAGTGGGCTGACATAAACAGGATGTGTTTCAATACTGACAAGTGCAGGGTGCTGCACTTAGGCAGTAGAAACCAGCAGCACACTTACAGAATAGGAAACTCCCTTCTTGAGAGCATGGAGGCAGAAAGGGATCTTGGAGTCATTATTGACTCCAAGATGAACATGGGTCTACAATGCAAGGTCATGGTTGGCAGGGCTAACCGCACCTTGTCATGAATCCACAGGTGCATCTCAAGTAGAGCCAGGGAGGTGATCCTCCCCCTCTATGCGACGCTGGTCAGGCCACAGCTGGAGTACTGCGTCCAGTTCTGTGCGCCCCATTTCAGGAGGGATGTGGACAACATTGAAAGGGTCCAGAGGAGGGCCACCGGCATGATCCGGGGACAACAGGGCAGACCCTACATTGAAAGACTGCGGGACCTAAACCTGTTCAGCCTTCACAAGAGAAGGCTGAGGGGGGACCTGGTGACTGTCTATAACTCACTAGGGAGGACCAGAAGGGTTTAGGGGAAACACTGCACCCCCTAAACCCTAGCACTCCCTGGCATGACAAGGAACAATAGACACAAGTTATTAGAGAGCAGATTTAAATTAGACATCCGCAAGAACTACTTCACAGTTAGGGCGGCTAGGAGCTGGAACCAACTTCCAAGGGAAGTGGTGCTGGCTCCTACCCTGGGGATCTTTAAGAAGAGGCTTGATGACTACCTGGCTGGTCGCATTTGAGTCCAGTCTTTTTCTCCCGCCCAGGCTGGGGGTCGGGCTTGAAGATCTACAAGGTCCCTTCCGACCCTGCTTCTATGATTCTATGTTTGTCTGTGCATAGCTGCAATTCTTCCCATGAGGGGGCAATGTTGGTGGGGCAGAGATAGGGCCAGGGTCAGGCTTACTTACTATTGTAATTGCAAAAGCACTAGATTAGGAAAAAATCTACTCTTCCAACTTTTGTTGAGCATGTGACATAGTATTTGTGCCCAGTAAAGAATGTCTACAGGCTCTCAGCCTCAGGCATGACCATTTCAACGACATGGAGTGCACTAAAAAGGGGCTATGCAATATTTCTTCAGCACACAGAATGGGAGCAGGTGGGGAGAGCATGTTTTCACAGCGGTATTCCTTACCATTCCCCAGCATGGTCTCGACGTCAAGTTACTCTGCTGCCTTGTCTAACTCGATATTTATTTGCTGCTGTTTATGTGAGAAAGAAAAAAAGGGGGGAAATGGGCACTCTAAATTATGTTTTAAACCACAAAAATTAGGAGGGGACTTGGCCAGGAGAAAGTACTTGACCTCAAACAACTTGAAAAACAAAAGCAGAACACTCCCACCCCCAAACTTTTCCTTGCTTTAAGCCAGAGAGGAAAAGGAAGAATCAAACAGAGATTGCCTACACATCTGGCTTTGGCTTCCCACAGATCCAACAAGTTTAGGTGGTGGGATCCAGACTGCAATCCTTTTCTCCGAATGCAGTCCTTTCCTTCATAGGGAAAAGGTGTGAGGGGTCTCAGCAAAGGGATTTTATAAGTGATTCACTTCCCAGGGTCCCTCTGCTATTTTCTTTTGTGGGGGGAAGGTTGTTTTGTATTTCTTGTTTTACTGCAATACTGCTGTGATTTTAAAAAAATATCATTGAACTTCCTTTAAAAAGGCATGAAATTCTTTGAATGTCAACCTAGCAAAGCATCTTTGTTGCAAATATGGTCCTAATATATTTTTCAGCTGCATGATAAAACACTGATTTAGTAAAATGGTAAAAAAAGAAAGGGAAATAAAAATGAAAATAAGCAATAAAAGCTGGCAAAAATATAGATACCCAAGGACACCTAACCATAATTAACTCTGATGTATGCAAGAAATTGAAGTCAAAGAGTTATAAAAAGCCAGAATGACAAATACCTTGTGGATAAGGGTCTGAAGCCAAGAATACATATGCTTCACAGACATTAAAGCTGTTGAGAATGGAATAACTCAGCAGGCACAATTGGCCATTACAGGCAGTAATGGTTCAACATTATTATGGGGACAGAGGCAGCTGTACAATTAGCTATATTGCATTTATGCCTACAAACAAATGTCATAGGCTTAAGAGCCATAGCCAAAACTGTAAAATAAATGTTCTGGCTGGTTTGGGTACCTAAACAAGTTTTCACTGAAACTGTCTGGTCAATTCAGTATGGAGCTGACAGCACTGGGAGCATGTAGATTTCCATCCTCATTACAGAAAGCAGTGGAGGCTCCACTTGAGATGTAAGCATGGCTCAGTGTGACAGAAAAGTCTGAAGGCTATGGTCCTTTGTAAGAATCCCTGAAATGTCAAGAAACAACAGCACTTTGGCAGACATGGGGATTGCTTCTATCTTACACTAAATAATGATTTTAAGGGCCAACTATCGCTCCTGATGCACAGTTTGAGCAGGCAGAATGTGGACTAGAAAGTTTCTGATGCACTAAAATAGCAGTATTCAGTCCACATTCCCTACTGGAGTTTCAGGCCTAAACTTATCTCTTTCTCTTAATGTGTTTTCTCTATGAAAGACAAAATGATTCAAAGTAGAAGTGTCCCTCTGTCTATTTTCAAAAGAACCCCTGCCCATTGGGAGCCAGGGTGTCATTGCAAAGTCCTATCCAACATCCTACCCTCCTCATGGAGGCAGGGAACACACCATTTCAGCTGAAATAAAAATCAAAGGTTCTGGCCTTGGATCTAGACTGTCCAGAATTTATATAGGTAGACTAGACCTGAGATGACATTATCATGGGTTTGACCTGAAACTTGTTCCCAGGCATAAACTTTGAATTCAGGATGACAGCATATATTGTTAACCTAGGTATGAAGTTAATCTCATAGACATGATCTCATCCATGTTGTTGTTTTTGTAAAACTCTTACTTAACATTACAGGAAACATCAAAGAGCACAGCGCACTGCCAGAGAAGGATTTAAAATAACTCTTTTCTCTGAAAAGCAACTTTAAAATTAGGATTGCAGGAGTTTCATGTTTATCATCTTTCAATCACCTTCCTTTCTTTACCATTATGTAAAAGATTCCTTTTTTATCTGCTGTTACCTTCAATATTAAGTCAACTATATTCCTTCTACCACATGCATCATTGAAGATTTTGCCAGACCTATTCTTCTCTGACCTATGAAGGGCCACTGCACCATAGCAATCTCGGAACCTTTCAATGCCCAGTGTAGTGCTAGTTAGTGTTAGTACCATTGGTACACCAGTTACACCAGCGAGGACAGAATCTGACCCACACAACAGGGTTATGGATAACCCTGTCTCCAATAACTCTTAACTCTGCCACCTCTGCAGTGTTACAAAGACACTGGATGTCTTTGAGTACATGCAAATTCCAAGAAAAGTTATTGAATCAAATGGCGATGTTTCAGGTTAAAAGCCCAGTTTAGTGCTGTTTGCCACATTAAACTGTAATTTATACAACACGTTAGGGAAGCACAGACTGGAAAACAATCAAACTAAAATTATTTGGCTATTTGAGCGACCTTCAGAATACAACAGTGGTCAGGAATATTTAGGGAGGTAAAGGAAGCAGTGAAAGAATAGTTATGAAATCTTCTTGTGGTTCCAGAGATGCAAGTATGAGCTTTACCAAAGCCAATTTACCAAGCAACAGATGGCAGGCAGTTCTTCAGGCTGGGAGCTGATGATGGATGGATGTGGCATTAGCCACATCACTCCCTTGTGTGCCCTTGACTACAGAGAATAATGTGCCTTATTTAGGCTGACTAGTAGGCTCAGGTTCCTTGGCCTTTTTGTTTGATTGACTGAAAGCATACACGATTGAAATCAGAAATATTTCCCTCATAAGGATGAAAGAAACCTGACTCAACCAAATGAGCCTGTGAAGATGTAATTCATCTGAATATACATCAAAGACACAAAACACATATCACAGTTCTCGTAGTGACTGCTTTTTGATATAATTAGAATTGCACTATTGTATCAGGAGGAATCTGATGCGACTAAGCCCAACCTGCTCTCACCAGCAGAGCTATTTTATACATACTGTAGTCACAAAGTCTTCTGGAGATGCCTTTATTTACTCTGTGGGGCTGAGAAAGAAATTGCCAGTATCTTTACTCCTTTGCCTTTAGAACTTGAAACAGTTAATACACCTCTTTACAGGGTAAAGGAAAAATGATCAGCACAGGCCTAGTGAAGTCACATGCATACACACAGATACCACTAAATTTACCCTTACCTGACTTCAACTTTGGAGCCCTTTGTGAACTTACAGTGGAAGCCAGGGTAAAATTTGGCACTTTCCAGACTTTTTAAAAAAAGTAAACTTAGAATTGAAAGATGAAAAGGGACATCTATCTATACAGCATAAAGGACAAGAAAACAATGCCACTAGCACAAATGGGAAGAGGAACAAGCCTCATCTGCCACAAGGTTAATTACTCAACCCAGGTCCCTTTGATCATTTCAAAAAGAATGCTTGAATATTATTCGTTTTTATAGACTGCAATTTTCACTGGGTAGAAGGAGCAGATCAAACCAGCAACTACATCATCATTAAATGGCTCTGCTGGGGTTTAACTTGTCAAGGGCTTCTAAACTCTATTATGTCTGACAGAAGGTCTCAGATTGTTGTCCACAGAACATTTGGAGGAATTGGCTGTTGAGAAATAAAAAAGTAACTGCCTCCTTCTGTGTTCTGATTGCTGAAGTCAAGGAAACACACGCAGAATATTTTTCAGGGATTTCAGAACTGTTGTGCATCATGACAGATGAGCCTTATTATTTAATTTTCCTTTGTCCAAATGGGCCATTCCATATGGCTGTCACTGTGAAGCCCTGAATTGGAGTGGTCAACTTGGGCTGCATTCTTCACAGCAATAAACTCTTTGTGAAAGGGATTATGTTTGTGCTTTGCTTGGACAGCACCTCTCATAATAGAAGCCTTGGTCATGATTGAGGCTTCAAGGTGATTCTATTATAATGCAATAGAAAAAAAAAGAATGATTAATATCGGTAATGCAAATAAGGTCAAATTCATCTTTGATGTAGCTCTGTCAATTTTAATTTGAGTTGAGTGGATTTCCAGCAAAGAAGACTTTAGGATATATATTTTTTAGAAGCGTCCAAGTACTTGGGAGCTTAACTCACAATTTTGGAAGCAATATAAACAATTTAGACTTGGTTTTGTTAACAGGAGGACACATCATAGAAGAGCTGGTCACAGCAACTAGCCTAGGATCAAGTGACTGTCAATTGCTTCAGTTTAAATTAAACAAAAAGATAAGCAAAAGCAGGCCTGTAACTAAGGACAAATTACCATAAGGTAATTTATGCACATCACCTGCTCTATGGTAACTGCCCACATGCACAGTTTTACCTTTGGTAAAGGAAAGCAAATCCAAAGTAGTTTAGCTCTACTTCATTAAGGGCACAGACACAAGTGACAATTTTTCCCTGATCTACCCCCTGAAAGCAGATGACCAAACAAGAATGCACAGCTGCAAAGAACTTTAAAAGAGCCTGATCCCACAACAATCTAAACCCTCATTGCATGAAGATTCAGACAAAGACATTTCAAAACATAGCATCTTCAGTAACTGGTGTCTGTGCTGCGTCCCAGCCTCTGAGCTGTTTTCAAAATGGGAGGGAGGAAAGGGAGTGGAGGGAGTTTGGTCTGGGTGTTTTTTCAGCCCCTACTGAAGGATGGGATGGGTGAATTGGAGCCTCCCACCAAGGTGGGGGGCTCCAGTTCACCCACCCCATCTTCCAGCACTGGCTGGAGAACCCCTAGAAAGAGCTCCTTCTGCTCCCTTTCCTTCCTCCCATTCTGAAAACAGTATGGGCTGGAGGCGAAGAGAGGCCATTGCTAGGGAAAACCAGCTGCAGGCTGCAGCCAGCAGCTAGATTCTCCTCCCTGCTGGAACCACCCAATGAACTTCTGTTTCAGGGATCATCGTAACTCAGAATACTTCCTGCAAAGTGTTCTGAGTTACAACGGGGAGCAGCACTTCTGTCTTTGCCCCAAGGGCTCTCACAGAGAGCTAAGCAATTGTGTATACACGTGCAGTTATCACAAGGCAGCTGATGTCCCAAAGATTTCCGCCCTTCTTTATCCTGTGGTGGACCCAAGCCCTCAGGTTCTCAAATGGGCAAACTTTGGTTCAGTCCAGTAGACTGAAGAATTAAGGGATTTAAATGGAGACAGCTTGTGATTTCATTAATTCAAAAATGCAAATGCCATCTGGAACTTGTACCTCAGGCAAGAGACAGAAATTTGTGGGAAAGGGAGCTTCTAATTGTCACCTCAAAAGGATCCTGGAAATTAGGCCACATACAGGTGTTACGTTCGTACCAGAAAAAATGAGGTTCTCTGGATAGAAACTATGAGTATACAACCATTCTCTCAGTTTCTCCGTGGAAACATGCCCCTCCTGGAAGACAGATCTTCCAGACTGAACCTGAATTAACTTCCTTGTGAGAACAAAATCTCTTGCAAGAGTGAACACTTGCAAGTCTGATCTGGACTGATTCAAAAAGGTACTGCAGCAGTGGGGTCTCTAGTCTGAGGAGGAGGTGGGGGCTTTCCATGCTGTTCCCTCTACTCTGGCTCTGAAGACCTATAGCAGAGTGGAGGAGGCTGCTCTCCACCCATTCCCCAGGCCCTGATCTTTCCCCAATTCTCTGCTTCCCTGAGGGACCAGGAGGAGTGGAGCAATCATTGCTCCAAACGTCTTCCCCAGACCAAAATCGTTCCAGTCTGGTGAAGATGTGGAGAGCAGGGGAGAGGTGGCAGCTGCAGCTGAACATCTGCACAGTCCCTCTCCTGAAAAGATTTCTACTGGTGGAAAGTCAAACTGAATTAGATCTTGCAAAGGATATTAGATAGCAAAAGGTTCTTTTGCCATATAAATAGAAAGACAATGAAAAAAGAAACAAGGCTGCCACAGTAAGGATGGGATAGAAATTAAAAGTAATCCTGCTATGGTCCCAGACCTACCTGAAAAATTGTCATTCTATCTCAGAAAGGAGGATTATGTTGACCATGGACAGCAAAGGCACAATGACTAATGAGAACGGAAAGGAAACTGAAATTACAACATCTGAAGTGTAAACAAAACTCCAAAGAAATAACATGGTCAAGAAGAGACTGGAAAATTTCCCAGAATCCTGAAAGAACTGGGTCATGAAATCATAAGTTGCAAGAATTCTTAATAAGTCTGTCAAATCAAGACTGCAGAATAGCAAAGGCTGTACTTATACTTAAGAAATTAATAAAATAAGACATGGAGGTACCTAGGAAATCGGATAAATTGCAATTTGGGGTTATCCATGCCAGACTAGATGATACCAGATTGATTTGAGGTGTTTCTTGAATAAATTAGCTTTTTCTGTAGACAAAGGAAATGCAGACAATCTAATCAATCCTGACTTCAGTAAAATAGCTGTCAAAACTACAGAAACCGGGGATTAGTGAGCAGAATATGGAAGTTGCTGAAGGGGAGATAACAATGGGAATGTACTGAAAAAGGAACTCTTAGGTCTGAGGGAGGTTAATAGTATTATTCAATAAGGATTGATCTTGTTTACTATTTAATATGTTCATTACTGGATAAAAGAAGGAACATGGCAATGCAATTTGTTGGTGACATAAAGTTGGGAGGCATCAGCAACGCAGAGGAGAATCAAGATATGCAGGAAGAACTGGATGACTTTAAGGACAAAAGGAAACTGGATGGAGTTTAATAGCAGGAGGTGCAAGTACAAGTACTTACAGACAACAAGTAGTATTTCTGCTATGAGAATTCATCAACTGGAAATGTCTGAGGATGGGAAAGAGCTGGCTGTACTAGGCATTTATAGGAAGAGTAGGGATGCAGCTGTGAAAAAGTCTTCCTAGGAAAGTTATTCCCAATAAAAGAAAAGTATTAACCACTGTACAAAGTATATGTGGGATCTCCTCTGGAATTCTGTGTACAGTTCTGGTTATTCATTGCTGAGCAAGATGAATTTAAACTAAAACAGGTTCAGGGAAAGGCTACTAGGATGATCATGGGTATTGACAATAGCCCACTTTTAGACAGTAGCCAGTTTAGTGTAGAATGGTTGTGACGGGATCTAGAGATTTTAGCCACTGTTCTCTAAAAATACACCGGGGTGATAGACATTGGGGTGGTGGAGCTGTTTAAAGGAGAATGTTATCACAAAAGCAATGGCTATTAACTGGCCATAATTAAATTTAAGCAAAAAATAAGAAAGAAGTGTCTAAATGTCAGAGCAGTGATATACTGGAACAGTCTTCCATTAACAAACATAAAAACAAACTCCTTTGAAGATGAAGCTTGGCCATTTTATTAAATGGATTTTATGCCCTGGCTGCCTGAGACTGTAGGGAACTGGATTCTTTGATCCAAGAGATCTCTTTCATCCCATGATCTTATTTAGGCGCTAAGGAGCTAAAGAGTGAAATCTGACTGAAGATTAATGGAACTTTGGTTCTTAGTGTCTCATTTTGAAATTGACAAGTAAGCATCCAAATCACTTCGGCATGCTTGAAAATGTTACCCTTTGCCTCAAACTTGTTACTGGTGTTTAAAGAGAGCAAAAGAACAAGCCCCAACTAAAAAAAAATTCTTAATCTTTTCAGTTCAAAATGCTCAGATACTACAGATGAGAAATTTCCTGCTATTCAGAATGAAATGCCAGCAGTGAACCAGAAATATCAGCAGTGAAACTGACTATAGTTATCTAAATTTCACTCCTGTGGTGCTTTATGCACCTATATGTTGGAGTAGAGTCTCTGGAAGGATTTTTTTTCCTGATTCAAGAAAACAACCCTGCTTGGTTTTTTATATGATAGCTTATTCTTTGCAACCATGGTGACTCAGGATGCTCTTTTCTTAACAAAAGCCAATTCCATTCTAATGGTTTAGGTCTCCTCACTCACAACAGAAAGCTTGGCTCTTGATACAATGCACCAGTTTTCAAACCAGAACTAATTTCTTTGTTGGTTTTTCAGGCCTTGTATGTTAAATTATGGGAAAAAGGTGCAGTAATTATTTACATCAAGTACATCCAGTAAATTAGCTAAGTGTTTCTCATTTTGAAGCCTAATAGATGAAACTCTGAAATGTCTTGCCCTGGTGGTTGTTTAACTTCAAGATTACTGTGGGAACATGTACACAAGATGCTTACTGCACAGTAACCTAATAACACTGAGCAGTAGCATGCTGGTCAAAAATCATGCTGATATACTATTGCACAGTGGTATTAGGCTACTGAGCAGTAAGTGTCACAAAAAAACCCTGTGCCAGCACTACTGTTTAGTAACTGTAGTTACTGCACATTTAGTTAGTACTTCATTAAGCAAGTACTAAACTAAATGCACGGTAACTACTGTGCATTAATGAATGTATAGATGCACCCTGTATTCTTTACAGACGGGTCCTGTTGACAGAAGCCATCTCAAATAGCCCTTTCTATCATTTCTATCATTAATAAGAACACTTGGACACTTTGCTGAAAATGGATCAGAGATTTTTCTACAAAAAAAGGTATTTTTTTTTTTTTTACCAAATTAGGCATGATTCATTTAGTCCTGATGAAAATGTAGTAAGTAGGTGAACTACCTAACAACTTCTTCTGGCTTCTGTTTTCCTTAGCTCTGTGTTTTTTGTCTTAAATGAAAAAAATGTTTTCCTATATGTCCTTTCATTGAAGAAAGAAACATTTCACTCTAGCTTTCTTTCACATTCTTCTGTATTCTGCTCCATCCTCCAGGTACCCTTCACTTTTCCCATAGTTCCTGAAATGCAGTATTCTACCACATAATATATGGGATCCTGATATGGGATCTTTCTCTATTTGCAACACAAGAAACACTTCCTAGAAAAGAAGAATCAGGTAACCCAACTATATGAACAAAAGAGTCATTTATTATATATATATTCTCTAGTAAGTTATAATAGTCTCTTGGATTTTAAATGTCCTTTTGTTATTTCCAACGCTTAAAAATTATAATTTTAAAACATTAAATACTGTGTTATATACATTATGATTCCACTTCTTATTTCTAACCACAGAGTCTTCTCCAAGTGTAAACTTGGAGGGAACAGGAAACAATTCCTCTGTCATAACAGGCTGTAAAAGCTCACTTCATACACCTGTAGATTTGGCTATGTGAAAAATAGCCAAATGTCAACACGTTCTTGTATGGGAATTTTTTGTTTGTTTTTTGTTTTTGTTTTTATACAAACAGAAGGATAGAACTGGTCAGTACTTTGTCAATGTTCGGTATTATAACTTTTTTTTTTAATCTCATACCTATTTTATATAAAATAACAAAATATACAGAGAGAGCTGAGTTTGTTACATTAGTTCATACACATACAGTAAATAAAAGTTTTCATGTATGGCTTTGCAAAGGTATATTATGAAGTGACTTTTGTGTTTTATTTATTTAAAAGCATTTTAAGAGAACGTGTTAGTGTGCTTACAATAGCGGCCATGGTAGTTGAATGTCGAGCCAAGAGTTTAATGCTAGGATCACCGGAGGTCTTGCCTAACACTGCTTCTGCAGCTTTCAGAAGACAAATGTAGTTTATGACAACCTCATCTATCTTAGCTATAATTTCCTGCTGCTGTGTTTCAGAGTTCATGACTTTAACTAAACGCATGCAGGCTTCTGTTAAACAACAGAGTACTTGAAAGCTGGAAGTCATAGCTAAAAGCATTTCCTCAGGGCTTTTGTCAGCCATGGCCATTTTCCTGCAGGCACTTCCCAACTGTCTTGATTCTATAGATAACAGTTGTTTGTACTGAGTAAGTTTAAGGTCATATGTTTCCCAATGTAGATCTTCTCTCTTCTCCACACATCCTCGGACCAGTGAGAGAAGCTCATTGGCATCCTTTTGTGCTGCAAGAAATCCATCAGGCATTGCATACATTTTCTCCTTCATCACATTGATTCTGGCAATTCGTGCATCAAAGGCCACGTCATCGAGGTTCATATCAACTTGGCCACCTTGGTCTTCAGCATTGCTTTTGTCATGTGTGTAGTTTGCCTCATTTTGGGGCGACTCAACAGCTTTCCTCTCAGTTTCAATGCAGAAAGACTGACTGACTGACCCTGGTAGCTCACATGGGATCTGTGGCTCATACAGGCAAGAGAGCTGGTTGTTGTGTACATCTTCTTCATCATCATCATCATTTCTTCGGCTTAGGAAACAGTAGCTAAATGGGCCATGGCATCTCCAGTTACTGGCATCCAGCTTTCGTAAGGGCAACGTTCTATACTGTTTGGAGTCCTTTTGAATGGCGCTCATGAGTGAAGACCTTTTATTCTCTTTATTGTCACTAGTGACATTCACAGAACTTTGTGAATAGGTTTTTGATAGCTTTCTGCCCAGTGGGAGTTCTACCCTTTTCTCTGACCTGGATTCATCTCTTTTTATGATGTCTAGAGACTTCAAACTGACTGCAGCCTTCTTTTTCTCAAAAAGCATCTCAATGCCTGTGGACCCGGCAACAATGCTGCTGCTGCTGCGTCTCAATACTTTTCTGCTACATGGCATCCTGAGGCTTCCTCCTATTATGTCATATGGCCGTAAACTGACTGCTGCCTCACATACCTGGTTTGCTTTGGGAATGTCACAAGAGTCTTGATTTTGACTTGGCACCTTTGATTCTGATAACATGGATGATAGCATGATGGTGTCAGCTGGAGGCTGGTTAGGAAAAGTTGAAGGCATGCCTCCTTGTCTTCCATTTTCAGGCTCTGTGAAAGCTACACTAGGGGTAGTAGAAGAACAAGAGAGAATAATTAAGCATCACTCTGATAACATGTAGACTGAATTTCTACATATATTTTATAAACTGCCCTTCCCTTCCCCTCCTCTGCCTTTTTTCTTTTCTTTTTGGAAATAAACTGTCCAGATGGGTTCTTAATACTTTTAAAGGTCTCTGTTTCACTTAATATACCATCCATGCATAAACATTTGTCTTTCAGGAAAGAGAAAGATTTTGGTATGTCACGAATATGGCACAGCCATCAACATGTTCACATTTATGAATACCTATGCATTAGCCTACTCTGATTTAAAAATGGAGACAGTAGGAATGAAATTCTAAAACATTTCCACAAACAACCCCTAAGGTACGTGGAATGGAAGTTTCCTATTTAGTGCTTCAAGAAATATTAGCAAATTGAAAAATCTGTTATTTAATTAAAATTGAAAGAATTTGATAATTTGTGCCCATTTATACTCTCCCTCTTTCCCCCAAAATGAGTTCTTAGGATATAGACAGTCATAACAATTATATCCATATCAATATTGATAATAGCTTTTAGGATACAACTATTATGCTTGCACGCTTCTATGACAACACAGGGTGTACAACCATTGCCACTTTAACTCTACTCTGCATTCAGCCTGATGTCAGAGGCATGAAGCTAACTACCTCTCTTGGTTTTAACCTTGTTTCCTTCAGGGTTCAGTTACAGCGATTTAGCTAACTTGTATCATTAAAAAAATCAGAAGATGTAAGAGATGCATTGTAAGTGATCATGCACTTTCCTGAGCAGCATGTTCCTGCTTTCCTTTTAAAGCTATTAAGGTAGGTTTGTCTTAGGCCAGTCTAAGGCAGTGAGAAGAAATTGCTTCGTTTGGTTTATGATCTTTCATTGTTCTGGTTTTCATACATTAACTTTTTGATGCTGTGTTTGATTTGCAACTAATAAAGGGTTTGTTTGTACCTGAGCTAAAATCTTTTGTTAAACTAATTTTAAAAAACCCCAACATTTATAAAATCTCTTGAAAAAGTTGTGATTAAGTTAGTGCATCTAAGCCAGGGGTGGGCAAAATGCAACCCGGAGGCCAGATGCAGCCTGCCAGGCCCTTCTATCCCACCCATGGGGCCCCTAAAAACTTTAGAAAAGTAATAGTTATCTGCCCCGGCTGCCTGTCATGCAGTCCTTGATGTCTTGCTAAAACTCGGTAAGCGGCCCTCCGCCCAAAATAATTGCCCGCCTCTGATAAACTATCCTTACAGGATACACTTACCATTTATACTTAATGTATGACATTTGTTCTATACAGTTAGTGCTCTGAGCCTTTTCCCTGGCCTATCAACAATGCAACTTTCATATTTTCTTTCAGTGGGTTATCAGGAGATAAATATTCTTTATTTCAGTGAAAGAAATACTAGCCACGTATTCACATTATACTATAAATTTTCAGATAGTTTGCTCCTTGCTGGGTGTTAGAAATGGTAGGTACACTTAATGTATAGTAATTGATCTCAGATTTTTCTCTCCTAAATTGACATAACTCTATCTGTAAAGATCCTATTACATTTAGGCATGTAAGGGTAGAATTCACCTCCACTGGTGAGACACCTGACATTTATGTAATTTTTAGGCATCTGCATCACACAAAATCTTGCTTCACACCTCAAATCATGCTAACTTGCCTGAATTCCTTATGCAGCTACATTTTCACATAATGTAACTAAATTTGTCCTGTTGTGTATGCTTGGAAGTGATTCAGTGCTGCTGCAAAGCTGTATAATTGCATTTATGTTCCATTGCAATTCAACTTTGCAACAGACGCACAAAAATACCAGACCAACTCTTGAAACTGCAGAAAAAAAGGGCTCTGACTAGTTACTGGTTAACACTGTACTGAGAACAGCATGTTGCTGGTGCCTACTTTTTGCCCAGTAGACTTCCAGTCAAGGCACCAAACCAGGACGTGGAAGACTCAGATTCTAGGTACACCTCCTGTTGAGGGGATATAAATCCCAACCTTCCTCATCAAAAGCAGTGTCCTAATCACCAGACCACAGGCCAGACAGAACTCGGCAAGTAGCCAAGAAAGGAAAGCAACATTGAGAAACAAGAAGAATAAGCAAGAGAGTGTCTGATGGTGCCTCAAGGAAAGGGAAACTGTTCTACATTGTTTACAATTTAAAAGGCATAGAACCATTGGAAAAAAAAAGATACAAACAGCCATCGGGGGACAGCAAGCTTTCTTCACATCTGTCAGTTTGAAACTCCTTTCCAATAAAACTGACTTAGATACTCCGATTTATATTATTTATAAAGCCTTCCAGTAACAGTCCTTGTAATAGTACTTCTTAATGTAGGAGAAGCCTCTTGGAAGGCTTTCCCTAAGAACCCTAACATGAAGACATATTTCTCTATGTTTCGGGAGAGGGGGAGAAAGCCTTGTAAATTGGTCATAAGGATATCAGCTGACTCTGCTGTCAAATCTCCCCTGAAACCAATTCTCCTGTGGCATCTCTTACCATACCTGGCTTACACAGAAGGGTGGAGGGACCATACTAAGGACTGATGATGTATTTCTTTCCAGATCACCTTGTTAACTACAGCGCAAAGCCCCTCCCACCTGTACTGTTGCAACTCCAGTGAGCTGGATCCTGCCCCTTCTTACTGAAATAAAATCTACAGTAGTACCATAACCTACTGGCATCACTGTGTATAATGTATTTGGCATTAAAAAGGTGTTGGGTAAAATAAACAGGGAGCAGGGGTCAGGAAGGTGAAAAGGGGTGAAAAGCTTTTTTTTCAGCCATTTCTACCCCACAGCCATCTGGTTAGGGCAACCTGCCCCACAGCCATCTGGTTAGGATGCCCTAACCAGGTGGCTGTGGGGCAGAAATGGCTGAAAAAAAGGCTTTTCAGGAAAAAGCTGAAGTATGAGTGCAAACAGGAAGTGTGGATTCAAAACCTGGGTGGGGGCAAAACCCAGGTTCCCCACATTCTGGCTAAATGCTGTAATCATTAAGCTACTTGAGAAGGAGAAGCAGCTTAATACTGGTTGGTAAAGAGAATGACAGTTGTCTATTTAGTGTCTATTTGCTCAGGTCAGAAGCCCTGGTAAGATAAGTATGTGTGGGGAGGTGGGGGAATAAGTGGAATTCCAACCAGTCATCAGATACATCACAGCAGAGATGAAAATTTTCCACCAAAATGATTGGGGATTCCCATGTTTCTGGTGTAACTAAGGACTTCTCTGTGGAGGTGTCCAAGGGCTTTCCATTTTAAATGTATAGGACCTGTATGATTCTGCAGAGTGAAGCAGAACTCATATCAGGGCACCACTAGCTTTATACTGACTCCCCAGTTACAGTATAGGAGACTATGTTACCCTGCAGGTAAAGTAAAGTGCCTCCTTGACCCTGGTCCTGTAAAGCCTATGGCATCAGCTATGTGTTAGGTACCTAATAGGTGGACTAGGATCTGGCCCTATGTATCCAGGAATTCAAATGAAATATAAACTTGACACTGTGGCATAGCATCCAAGCAATATTTTTTTCAGTATGCATCATGTCATAGAGAATTTACATTAGAAAATAGTTTTTGAAAGCAAATAATAAATGGAAATGTTTTTTCTTCTGTTTAATAAAATGTAATTGTGGGGGAGAGGGGTTAATTCAAATATTTATTTGCAGTGTTTGTAATCAGCAACCAACAGTGCATTCACACATTAGAAACAGAAAGTGAAAATGAATAGAAATGGTCTACGTCTAATTTTACTGTCCACTGCAGCTTGAGGATATGATTTCAGATAAGGACAACATAATCTTCACACCTAGTTTTTACACATTTTCCCTGTTAAATATGTGCTTCAGAAGTCCTTTATTATTGCTGTACCTGTAGTTTCTTTTATCTTGGGGATCCGATGACATCCATCTCTCAAAGTGCCAAATAATGGTTCAGCGTTAATTGCTGAATGCATGACAGGCACTGTCATTCTATGACACACAGCTTCAGACTGCTGATGTAGCTCCTTGTAAGTTGCTCCGTGGTTCGGAAGAATGGCAGCTCTTTCATCTGCTGGGATATAGCCAATACCCTTAACTGATGAATCAGAAATAATGTGCTTAACATCAGAAGTACAAAGAGGAGATTCAACGGGAGTAGCACAAGTGCTACTGCCTGTGCTGCAACCTGCATCCACTGAAGAGCACTGGGAGCTTTGCAGAGAAAAATGGCCTTCACTTTGCAGAGAGGACATGCGCTTGGCCAAGTGATATTCACAAAGTCTTGCCACGCTCTGCTCAGCTTCTGGAAGCTTTGAAGGATGGTCATCTGCAGATAACTCCACATCTTCTGTGTCATTTAGGTCTTTGGCTGAAGACACACTAGTCATATCAGACAAAAAGCCTTCACTCTGGCCAAGTCCTAAAGTATCATCCTGATCCGCTTCAGGATCCTCTTCATCTTTACAGTCAACTTCTGTCTTACCAAGGCCAGAAACTCTTGGAAATGTCTTCCCATTCACTATTTCTGAGCTTGATTTATCTGCTGCTCCATCATCAGAGGCAGCATACCATCTTTGGCGAAAGGCAGGTCTTTCCATATTAAAAGTATTTACACGTTGACTCTCTCTTGATGCAAGACTACCAAATTTACCTTTTAGGTCTTCATCAGTCTCTGCTTTTTTACTTCCCGGCTGCTTTTTCACAGTTGCATTGCCATCAGAGGCTGCTTTTGCTTCTCCATCAGTCACCTTATTTTTCCTTTTACTAGTGCAAGAATATACCAAGGACCCCATGTGCAATTTGCTAAAATAGTCAGTGACCGATTTTGTTTCCATAGTCTCTGGTTCCATTTCCATGTTATCTGAATGAAGAATCTGCTTTGAAGGCACAACTTTTGATTGTAGCTCTGCAGCTTGCCGATTAGTCAAGGACTGTGAGGATTTCATAAGTGATCCTCCAGCCTGATTCTTAGCAATGGGGAACTCTGTCTGCTCTTCCATGAGGTGTTGGTAGCCTTCACTAGTGGCCAAAAACATACGTGTGGAATTTTCTGACTGTTTCTGTGCTGTAGCCAGTTCAGAACTTTCAGTCATTTCAGAAGAGTTTGTTTCATTGCCAGAATCTGAAGATGACTCGGGGCTATATGCTCGCAAGATTGCTACACCTGCAAGCCACAAAAGATAAGAGTCAATTAATGAAAGCATCTGAGGCACTTGGATAAACTGATAAGCAAATGGGGTGCGTTAAATATAAAAATATGCTTGTAAGAATACTCTTGAGTTTATTGCACAGGTCCCGAGAAAAAAAACTTAACAACATACTGGTAGTTCCGCTACACAGCATGGAATGTGATGCATGTAAATGATGGTAAAAACATAGAGAATGGAATGTTTCCAACACTAAATGGTTCAAATGAATGAAATGGGATGATTTTCAATGAATAAATGTAACTATGGCAAAAGAACCTGAATTGTCATTTGTCTGCTGTTCCTCGGAAGCAGCCAAAGCTTCTAGTGCTTGAAGAGTAGAGACTACAGCATCATCTAGCCCCTTTTCACATTTTCCCTCTGTATTAGTAGGGACAGCATCAATGAGTGACACTGGAATGTCATCAGTTCCTGGATCACTAGGTTGCTCCTTTTCTTCTCTATACTGTGTTGTTTGGTTCTGAGAGTCTTCCTCATCTGAACTGTCTCTGAAGCCAGGAGGAGGAGCAGCAATGGCCATGTTTAAGGTATGCAATAAGAAGTCATCTTCATTATCATCACCTTCTGGAGGGGGGAGTGAGGTCAAATCAATAATGTCATCACTAGAACCAGAAAGGCTGAGAATGGCTGGCCTATTAATTTCTCCTACCATAATATCTTCCTCGCAGCTCACTTCATCTTCATCTTCTGCATCATCTGTGTTTTCTGCATAACAAATATCATGCAATAAAGGCTCTTCTATCCCTTCTGCAGCTCCAAATATCTTGCCATCATTTATGCTTGTGTAAACAGAATTTGCAGCAAACTGAATGCTTTCAGCATCTGGTGACAATTCCAAACCTTTCATATCATTGGCATTACTAATATAAATAGCTCTTTGCTTCTCTAACACTTCTGGACTTTCATCCAAAAGTCTTTCATAGCCAAGAGTTTGGGGACTGATGCCATCCAAACTGTGATCTCCAAAAATAAAGGATACTTTTGCTCCCCTTGGTGAATCCTGAGCTTTCTTGCTTGGTTCCAATCCTGAAAGTGACAGCAATGACTGCTGATTTAAACCTCTGTTTGCTTCTGTCTCAGTGGGGCCACCTGGCTTTATTAGCTGCTCATCAAATCCACCTGAATTATAGGTATTTTCTATGTACAGATGCCTGTGGTCTTTTTGACATAAGGGACTTTCAGAGAGATCTGCCATTTTCTGTTTTGGGTCCACAAAAGTAATATGGGCCTCTCGATCTCCTTCAGCTGCAAATGTGGTAGTTTTTGGTATACAGTTCCACTCAGGGGCATGGAGCTTGCCTCTGCTTTCAATTCCTATAATATAAAAATATAAAAGCAACAGTTGTTTAACAAAGGAGTCACTCCATGCAATTTGATAATAATAATTTGTTAATCCTGTGTAATCTGTATTTTGAATAGGATAGCTGTGTTCAGCAGTCAAAGCATTTCCAAACTCATCTCTACTTTATGTTAAGGAGTTTTAGATTTAAGAATTAATCTTAGCCAGATGGTTTTATGATATAAGATTACAGAATAAAACAAAAGCTAGGTAGAATTATATTTTAAGACTCATTAAAAGAAACCCAGCACCTCATATTCCTAGATATAGATAATGTTAAAATAACTGTTTAAATAGATTATCGTTTATTTATTTCATTGTGGCATTAGGAGTATATTGGACGTCATTCTTTTTTTTTTATTAGAGATATAGGCTGCCCTCCCCAAGAAGGCTCAGGGAGGTTTACAATAAAAGGCAAAACAACCCACAAGACACAGAACAACAACAGACTCTCCCAAAGATACCCAGAACTTCAAAAATCTACTCCACCCCACCTCACTCACTTCTGCTTCCCTGGCTATCACCCACCTGTGTTTCCCAATGCCCATTCACTTCTACATATAGTAAACCTCTCCCCACTTCCTGGTACACCCCATATCTACCCACTTCAGATCTCCTGCTTTTTCCTCTCAATGTTCCACAGAGAGGCTGCAGCTGTCCCCAAGATGGTGTTATTTTATTTTTGGGATATTATCAAAGGCTGAATTTTAAAACATCATGAATCTAACTTTAACGTTATAACAGTCAAGCCCTCGCTACGCATTACATGTATGTATAGTACATGACAATAAACTGGTTAATCACACAATAAATTTAGAAGAGCTACATGTACAAAGTAATTATCACAAGAAAAATGACTATCCAGCTATCAAAAGAGCCAACCAGCTATAAAGTTAGTGCTTGAAAATGTGTAAGACTTGGTTTCTATCCAGCTTTAATTTGAACATGTAGCAGGGCCCTCAGCCACATCAGTCTAGTCATCTATTCTACCTTGTATGGTTACACCTATTTCAATAAGATCCTGCCTTCGTGGACCTTATTTAAGTCATCATACCCTTTATGTATACACATGACAACTATTAATGCATGATATAAGAAATACCTGCTTCTCGATTTCCTGTATTTTTCTTGTTGGCCATGTTAAATATTGAGCGCCTTGAATCAACCAGCAGTCTATAGTATCCAGCTGTTAAACAAGCAAGGTTCATCGCATCTGATGATTCCATTAGCAAAGTAATAGGCTAGGAAGAACAACCAAATCTTGGTTAAGGCTATTCATTCTTAATGAGCTCACTTGATGAAATATCTTTGAGTAAAAAAATAGTATATTCATAAAACATCAATGAAATAGACTAGTTTTCCTCATCTCTGAAATGTATGATATAAAATGACAACTAGGATATCAAATGTTTAAAAACATCAGAATTGCATCAAAGATGTGTAACAGGACTTTTAAATTTGTTTGACAATTTTGTTAGATTTCTAAAGGGAGCTGAGCATTTTGAGCTTCTTGCTCCATTGATCTTTTTACCCTATGCAGAGGTTTTTCCACCATAGCATTATTCATGTTATACCCCAAACTACTACAGGCAACCCCCGCTTAAAGCAGTTTCAGTTAGCGCTATTTCACTATAGCACTCATTTAGAATTGATACCCGATTCTGCTGAGCGCTCAACCAGTTTCGCTATAGCGCTCAGTGGAATTGGAGTTTTGGCAGGCAGGCAGGGCAGGAGAAGCAGCAGTGGCAGCAAGTGGGAGGTGAGTGAGTGGCAGCGAGTGGGTGGGCAGGCATGAGGGCCCAGGGCAGGATAGCAGAAGCGTGGACAGGGGAGTAGAGACAAGTGGCTGCAAAAGAGGGGAGAAGCACGGGACCCAAGCTGGTGCCTGGGGCCAGGACTGGCAGGGGCCTGCATCCAGGGTGGGGGGCAGGAGCATGCGGCCTGCGGACTTCCACTGGTCCATGCTGGGGTCAGTGGAAGCCTGCATCCAGAGCAGGGTGGCAGGAGCATGGGTGCCCAGGCTGGAGAGCAGGGAGGGTGGGGAGAAGCGGTGGTGACAGAGACAAGTAGCACAAGCCTGTGCTGGTGGCCAGGGCGAGCAGGGGCCCGTGCCCAGAGTGGGGCGGTAGGAGCACGGGGCCTGCATTGGTGCCTGCAGGCAGGGGCCGATGCCCAGAGCATGGCGGCAGTAGTGCCAGTGCCCGGGCTGGCAAGTGGAGCCAGAGAGGCCAGCAGGTAGGCGAGGGGGCTGGGGAGAGGCGGCAGCAGTGACAAGCAGTGAGGTGGGGCTGGGCATGAGCGTGGGACCTGTGCCAGTGCCCAGGGCCAGGATCAGTGGGGTCCCAGAGCAGGGCAGCAGGAGCACAAGCCTGGGCTGGTACATGGGGTGGGGCGCTAGCAGGTGGGTCAGGAAGTGGGCAGAGGCAGTGGCAAGGAAGGCAGTAACCAATTAATCTCTATTTACATTCATTTTTATGGGGAAATGGGTTTTGCTTAGCGCAGTTTTGCTTAGCGCTCGGTTTCTCTGGAATTAATTAAGAGTGGTAAGCGGAGGCTGCCTGTAACAGCAAAAAGCTAAGAATCTGTTACTCCAGGAGTTGGGTGAACTTTAATGAAGCAGAATCACTGAACCTTCCCAGAAAACTAGAACGTTATGCAGGATGTATGTGAGGAGAAGCAAAATGGCAAAAGCAAGCAGCAGAGATGAGGGAAGATGCAAGACGTAAGGAGGTGGCAGTGGAGGTAGAGCACACTGAGGGAAAGGGACTCTATCACCAGGGTGCAGACAGAAGTGCAGCTCCCAACTGTAACTCACGACAACTTTTGCAAAGAGTTCTGAGTTACAACGTTACCCCGACCAAACAGACGTTCCCTGTTGGTTTTAGGGGAGAGAGGGAGACTTCCTGCTGGGAGTCTGCAGTCAGGTTCCCACAACAGTGGCCATGGCTCTCTGCTAGTGCTCAGTACCTGCTGTTTTCAGAATGGGAGGAGGGAAAGGTGGGAGCTTGTTCTTGGGGCTCCCCACCTGGTGCTGGGGTGGGTGAACAGGAGTCCTCCAGCTTCAGGGGTGGGGGGGAATGAAACCCCCCCCAGATTGAACTCCCTCTGCTCCCTCTCCCCCTCCCAATCTTAAAACAGTGACAGGCTGGGAGCTCTGCAGACACAAGTTACAAAAGATGCTACATTTTGAAATATCTTTATCATACCTCATGCAATGAGGGGTCAGATTTTCACCCAATCAGCCTTTTTTCAAGATGTCTACAGCTGTGCACTTGTGTTTAGTCACAGCTAAAAACTACCTTCTGTGGCCAAATTGGGCAAAAATTGTCACTTCTATACATATTGCATGCAATTTAAGATTGCAGTGCATATCCCATTGAAGACTGTACTTGCCTTCAGTTTTTCTATCTGTAAAATAGGAATAATGATCCTAACCTTTTTTGTAAAAGCTTTGAACTACATGAATGAAAAGTCCTGAGAGCTGCTGTTGCTGCTTCTTATGCCAGCTTAAGTTTATCCCCAACACTTGCTCTAGTGATTCATTTTTAGGTAGGTATTTTCCAGGTGTTTTCATAATTTAGAACAAAGATAGCAGCACCATAAGATTTTTAGCCCATGTGAGGTTCCCAAAAGTACCCCTGCCTTACTAAAAAAAGAAAAAAAAAATTTCCCAGCAGAGCTAATTACACTCTGAGCAGTGCCATACTAACATTGCTCCCAGTTTCAGAGGTAGTGCACACAGAACCAGCATGGATTACCAAAACACAGCACTGCCGTGAGCCACAAACATACCCGAAGGGGTTGTACCTACTCTTTGGGCTGTCCCCCTAGCAGTATCCTGTTCCACTGGTCACAGATTCCACATTACAGCTCATTATCACATTGAAAAACCTGGGGCCCTTTCAGTAACATATTTGGGAAGATAATGGTTGTCCATTTTACTAGAACTGCCTGCTAGCAAATAGGCAACTATTGTAGAGAAAGCTATGAAATTGCTCTCCAGACTGAAACTAAGTTCTGTGATCAGAGCTGTCTAACACAAAGCAAACACAGAACAAGATCTATAATACTGGATTGTAAACCAATGCACACGGTGTTAATACTGTTCCCTGGCACCCTCATTCAGTAGTACATTACATGAATAGTTTTAGGCTTGATGGAAAAATCCAGACATTTTTAAATTTGTTTTTATTGAGAGCCAAGTATTTTGTTTTTGGGCAGTTTGAAATTTTGATCCCATGTATAGGAACTTTGGCGGAATGATCTATACTTCCTGCAAGGCATTCAATCACAGGGAGAAAATAACACAAACTATTAATCCAAAGATGAGTGAATCAATTCTTGTTATGCAAGACTTTTAGAAAGAGCTGACATTTTAAATGCTTTGTTGACACTGAACTTTTTGTGAAGATTAACAGCAGTAGGTAATTTCCACAGAGATTTCAAATGCCAGGAATATTACTGTAACCTACTTCTCACCCATTTTGCATTCTTGTAGCAACCAAACCCTTATTAATGACTTCTTTGAAATAACTTACACTTGAGAAGCTACTTAAAGGAAGAATCAACAATAAAGACCGAAACTGAACTTTATATCCAAGGTTTCTAAAGTGCTTTGTAAATATCAATTAAAGCTCATAGTACCTCTTTCTTCTTTTAAAGACTGGCAAACTGACATAGAAGGCTGCTACACTAGAGAGATCTAGATTGTACATGTCTTCCTTAGGAAAGTCCACTCCCTCTTGTTTCACAAAGCGCAACTCACCCCCAGGGAAACAGGTGGTGGTTCAAGTTGCCCTCATTTTGAGATGCTGCTGTGAGGCTCAGCTGTTATACTTTTTAACTAAATAGTTTTTGTACATAAGCCCAAATCCTAACAAATGCCAGCCTCTTCTTGGGACTACCCAGTATCATAATACACTTTGGGTGGTCACATTTTTGGAGGAGTTCTTCAATTACTAATATGTACCTGTTCCAAACATGTAGTCCTATATGGTAACAGAGTTTGGCTTCCCTGTTATCATGGTTCTATTGTAAATTGAGTGTGATGCTCCATGATAAAAATAATAGGAAAACTTACAGGCTGGTGAACACCCTCTGTTCTCCAAGTCTGTAACAACAAGAAGAGTAATAAACTTGTGATCTGCTAATTCATTGAGGAAAAAGATATTATATATGGTTGGTATCAAGAATGGCAAGGAAATTGAGACATAGTATCCATGACTACATGAGACACTGACTGTGCAGTCACTACTGCACAGTCATTTAGTACTTGTTTATACTGCACAGTAGTGGAGTTACTGCACAGTAGTGTTGCTGAACAAGTTTTTCATGATACTGACTGCACAGTAGTCAAAGACTACTGCACAGTAGTGTTGCATCATGCTTCCTGCCACATCACACTATTGTGCAGTAGTCACAGGGTATATGGGAAAAAAATACACTATTGGGTGAAACTACTCAGTTCAGGGGCCCAAGAGATCAGCCAGAATGTATAAGGAATCAATGAGCTGTTGAGGGGACCTGGGATTCTTATGGAGTCATTTAAAAATGACTCATTGAGGGACCTGGGATTTTTAAGGAAACTCATCCTAGGAGGAAATTAACTGAAATTTCATTTAGTTTCTCCCTCTATATCTGCATACCCTGTTACTTGCATGCAGTGGAGGGAGAAGAGATGGGAGCAGACCCTTCCTGGTCACCAAACTTTTGGGACTGGCAAGAAAAAGGGGATGCAGCAGGCAGCTCATAAAGAGACTCAAGGCTGAAGGCTAGGAGTGACTAAGAAGCTGGGAAAGGCTGCAGAGCAAGGAAAGCCAGGCAGCCTATTAAGCTAAGCAAAATTGCCACCCCCTCCACCCTGCTCCTGTGGGACACTCCATCTGTCCCACCATCTCAGCATTCACAAGCCGTGCCAGGTATGTAGAAAAAACATTTAAAGCTGTGTCTATGGCTGAATCGCTGATTCTCCAAAGGCGCATCAAATCTTCAGATTAGGCCGAATCGAATCAGGACAGTGTTCCGAATCAACAAATTGTATCGCTCTCCTGCAATTCAGGGCAAATCCGAGTCTGAATCGAATATGGCTCATTTTGCACACCCCTAACCCACAACTACATTAGACAGGTAAAGAAAAAGCAGAAAAAATTATAGAAAAAGAAACTTTCTCCGAATGCATCTACACATGCAACCCACTGAGTAGTTGGTAATTTAGCAAGTATTAAATGACTGCATAGTACCCGCAGTACTACATAGTCCTGGTGGTACTTGGGTTGTTTCTGACCCTACTGAACAGTAGTGGCGGCATCACACTTAGTGCATGCTGACGCTATGTCACCATAGCTTGGCGCTACAGCAATGTAGCGTCTCAGGCACTCTCTTTGTAGGTGATTCTATATATGTGATCCTGGATTAGATGGAACACTGGTCGAAAGCGGTGCAGTGATACTTAGGTTCCTATAATGTCCATCTTTGATATAGAACTTTTCATCTGTAGATTTCAAACTGCTTCATGAGGAGGTCAGTACCATTATTGCCATTTTACATCTGGGGAAACCGAAGCACAGAGTAGTGAAGTTACTTGCCCAAAGTCACCTAGTAGACCAAGAGCACAGCCAGGAATTCAACTCAGGTCCTCCAAGTCCAGTCCAGTGCTGTATTTACTAAGACCTCTCCTTCTCTAAGAAATAATATGTATTCAGTTTGATTAAAACAATTCTAAAATAATTTCTTGCACCATGGGAGGCATGAAAACTTGTAAAATAAAATCAACTCCACAGCTCTCTAAATATTATCTCTACAGGATATTTAAATCAAAAAAGAAAAAGGAAAGCAGCATTATTTTAGAAGCACAAGTCTGTACAAACCAACACCAGCTTACCTTCACATCTAAAACATGCAGCTCAACTCGAACACTGCTTTCATCTTCTGTGAACATCTCAATCCTGTTCACATGGCTGAAGTCTGCTAGCAAGGCCACCAGATTTGTTTTGGTGTTTATTACGTGGCTGATACCATACCGTGGCCCAACTAACAATGTCACTTCTGAACGTTTTTCTGCCTGCTGAAAAATTAAAAGAAAAAAAGGTAAGAAACCCAGTAATTGCTGCATATCACACATATGCATAAACAACAATCACTCTCTCAATTTGCACAGTTTCTTTACCATGAATTACTACATTCTTTGGTGACAAAGAAAAATCAAATACACGACTTCTCTAGATTTGTGTGTAATGGAGAAAGGAAATGTTATCACACTTCAGTTTACTTTGTTGGAAAGTGACTGTATTGTGATTTGCATATGAGTGAATGTTGATATATATTTCTTAAGAGAACTTCATTACCAAGGTTTTTTCTTATCTCAAAATCTTTAATCTGTTGCCATTGTGTGCATGTGTCATTTGCCAAGTGAATATTATCTTCATATTGCCAGACGATAAACTGAATACCAAAGAATACATTTTCATAAGGAACAATTAGAGCAGGGTGCTGCTGGTCTGACATTTTCTTATTTTTTAATGAGATTTGGACTTGAATGTCCTCAAAGAAAATATGTCAGTCCAGCATTTCCAAATTTACTGGAGAAAATGATCAAGAACTTAAAAGGAAAAAATAATTACCACTAATGTTGCCTTGAAGACACGCCCCCCATACAGTCGTAGATCACTGAGGAACTTGAGATAATGCACCTTGGCTTGCAGGGCAGACAGCTGAGCAAAGGGATGCAAATTGCACATAATATTATATTTATTACATAAGTAAGATGGGCTGAGAGAAATCAACACAAACAAATGGATGAAATAAATTATGAATACATAGCCTATGGAGAATGGCCTCGATCAGTCTGAAGTAAAGCATTATACATTTGATTTCCTGATGAGGGAATAAATAGTTTCAGTCTTAAAATTAAAGTCTTATTTTGTTTTGGTAAGATGTACTCGGGAATTCGGTATGGGCTATATCAGGGCACTGTAAGAACACTGGAACCGTTCCAGAGAAGAGAAAACGTTAGACTACTCAGACTAAACATCTGCTCATTGAGGGATTTCAAGGGTAGACTGCATCTCTCTCTTCCTAATCACTGTCAGTGTAAATTCTTTAACATTCTGTAGCTTGAAAGAGAATAAAATGTCTAAGAATTTCCCAGGATCAGATACAAAGAGTCCACTTTGCTATACACTTGTGATATATAGGAATTTATCTGACCTTTTTCCACTGCTTGTAAAATGTTTTGTTTTTGAACCAAAAAAAAATTTAGTCACATTTTTAACTACACTTAACAGAGAACGAATAGGGAACACATTTACTATGCAGCAGTACATGCAACATATAGCATGTACTGCCTAATAATCTATTAATTAGGGCAAACAGAGTGAAATGCCTTAAAAAAAATCAGCTAAGGCAAGAATATTTATTTAGAATGAAGAGGGAAAGAGGATTTTTTTTTTCAGTTCATCCAAATCATTTAGGCCCAAATCCTGCAGCTTTTAAAAATGTATTCTGCATGCAATTCAAACCTGACTCTGTCTTTATTCCCCCATTCACTGCTGTGTTTGCTGCAGAAGGTGCAGGTTATTGTACATCACTGTTGATGGCTCAAAATCTAGCACCAATAATTTATTCAAGAAACCTGCATTACTAGGATAAAATACATCCAGCTGACACCTGTCAGTTGTTGTCTTGACTCTATAAAGGGGCTATATTACTTTGTCCAGGTAAGGGTTCAGCCATTAGCTTTCAGTTAACAGCTAACATTTACTGGTACTAAAGTAAATGTTGCTTTACAATCATCACTTAGAGCCGGATCCAAAGCCCAGTGAAGTTAATGGAATTGCTCTGTTCACTTCAGCAGATTTTAGATCAGGCACATGGGCTTTTTCCCGTTCTGAAAATACATCATCCTGCTGCCTAAAAACACTACACACGCAACAGACATTTTCCATAGATATGTCCTGTAACATTGTTTCCAGTTGAAGCAATGGCTTAAAACCATAGGTAAGAACTTTATAGCATCACTGAAAATTCAGTGACTATAAGCAAGATAATTTATCACATACCATCTTGCCAGCCAGAGTTGCTTTACCCTGCAGAGCCAGAGCAAATCATCATGTCCCACCATGAAAGAGTTATCTGTCTGTGCCAGTCTTGCAGGTTAGCACAGCAGAGCATCGGGACGAGAGGACATATTTCCACCAAGAAGTTCACCATTAACAGCAGGCATTAAATGAATAAAAATCCTGGGCGTACCCTGGGGGTTAATAGTAAATTTCTCACCATTCCAAGATAGAAAGATGGCTTGGTTGGGGTATAATTAATTAATTGAAATTGTTCTTGGGAATGGGATAATAGGTTCTGAAGGTTATAAAGTCTACAGTCTCTGAAAATATACCTGCTAGGTATTTCTCCAAAGGACTAGTTTTAAGCATTTCCCATGCATGCAGTCCTCTCTGGTTTTTAAAATATATTTCCAATTAAGATGCAAATGTAATACCTTTTTACCCGGAGGAACTAGGTTTTGATTTGCTTTGACAAGGTGTGAAAGTGCTTTCTTTATGTTCTTTTCTTTCATGCTTTGCAGCACAGCAGATGGAAGAAAAGTCTCTAATCCCCATTCTTTTCTGAAATAAAAGGCATATCTTTAATTTCACATTTCTATGTTGATTATTTATCTACACTTAGATAATGGCTGTGAGACTGTGAATGAGATCATGAAGGCACGGAGAGAGGTGGTAAAAGCCAATTTTGAAATAACAAAGACATATTACTGCCTATACTCACAAAATACTCACACTATATACTACTGAATAGAAAAAAAAGTATGCTTTTAACATTTGAAATATAAATCTCTCTCCTCTCCCTCACTCCAAAGAGATTCCATAGTTCCTATCATTTTCCCTCTTTAATTCCACATACCCAAATCATAGATAAATGCAGGAAAACAGGTTAGCCCCAATATGCACATTATACATTTCCCAAGAGAAACATTTTTAAGCACTGTATAGGTTGTACTTGCTCTGCTATACCTGCTTTCCTTTAGGATTTTTTAAAAATTTATTAACGCACTGCTAGGCCTACATTTCAAGTTATATCATGAGCATATTAGGTGTAGTGTATGTGCCACACAACCCCACACATATCTTGTGCAATTGCTAGTATGCACCAGGCATGTTCAATATGACAACAGTACTTCCTCCTCAAGGTAAGTCTCTACTACTTCTGTGGTACTCCTCAAAGTACTACCTGCCAACACCAAACCCCGAAATGAGATGGGGAAGGCCACCTTGGGGCTCCTCCTTCACTCTTGAGATCTGTATCTCCAGTGGGCAGTGAGACTGGCAGTGGGAAGACACCATCAAGGCAACTTCATCATGTCATTCCCAGCTTTCATGCACTGAGAGGGGTCTGGGCAGTGCTGTGCTCCTTAAAGGGGTGCTGCAGAACTCAGCCAGATGTAACAGACAGTGTAAGTTGTTGAGTGAGTGTTGTGAGTCAAAAAGCTACCAGTGTTGCTTTCCAGACAGTAACTGGGATCCTTTCTGGGAGTCCATAAGGCCTTTAGGCCAGTGTTCATGGGTCTGTGTCAATCAGGGAAGGAAGAGAGGTTTAAAACAGGTGTTTTTCAGGTATGGTCATTGCTAACTTGGATTAAATTAAAAGTGCATTGAAAGTATGTAAACTACAATGCAATATAATGCTAAGTGCAATTTAATTTCCTTCTGTTTTTAACTAAAGGGGGAAATAACTTTTGATATTCCTTTTACAAGTCCTATCTATTTTATTTTGTTTTACTGGGAGTTGTTCCTAAAAACATGACCTCTACATTCTCCTACACACAATTGGAATTAAACTGTGGTCTGTTTCTAGCATCATTACCAGAAGACAAATGCCTTCATCTGAAACTACTGCCTCTGCAGACTCAGTAAGAGGAAGCTTTACACAGCATGACCCTGAGATGCAAAAGCTACAAGGCAGAGTGTGAAAGCTTCAAGGAAGTGCTGCAGGTAAATTAAACATTAAACAACAACAAAGACCTTTTTATCCACCGTGTTTCAGGTATTATTTTTGGAAGCTATTTTTATGTATTTTCACATATTCTGAAAGCTTATAAGGAGAACATGAAACAGTCAACTGAATATTTCTAGAGCCAAGAAATGTTAAATTTATTTCTTGAGTTAAAAAAGGAAGAAAGCAGTTGAGTAATTTTAAGATTTTATAATCTTCTGAACTGTGATGCAAATAAAGAAAATAAGTTAGCCCTATTGAATTTCATTCCAGTGCATGGCAATACAAACTGAGAGAAGTCTACTTCACTCCAGTGGGACTACTAACATGCAGAATAATAGCCCTGGAAGCAACAGCTTAGGGCTCTGAAGAGTTCGTGCTCTTGGATACATTTTACTTAAAAAGAGGAAACCTAATATAAGATCTAGATACATAGCAAACATGCAAAACCTGGAAACAACTTCTAAAATGTATTTTCAAAGAACACTATTTTCACTTTCAGAGAACACTCTCAAAGAACACTCTTTATTCCACTTACTCAATATATTTGAGAGAAATTTTCTGTGTTTGCTTGGTAGTCACAGTTGCAATATACATTTGCAATGCAGCCAGTCTCAAAGCGATATCATACTTCAACTCTGGTCCAAACCTCTCCTGAACCACATCATTACAGCTCTGCCAAAAAACCAGTAGAGGGAGCATTACATTAAAAAATCTTTGATTTAAAACAGTGAATCATAAATATTTTTGTTAAAGAACTCTGCCACAAGATGAGCTCCATGTTCAAAAGTGGGATTATGCTGAAGGTAAATTGTCACTCTCAGAGATATCACATATTCAGGAAGTCTGGATACCTGAGAAGAAACCAAGGGTATCTGCCAAAGAGAAAGTGGCATGGGAATAACAGTACTTTCATTTTTAAAGGGATGTTTTGAGGATATAATCAATACATTAACAACTGTGAAGTCCTTAGATACTATGGTGATGGAGTGCCTAAACCAGACTGGTAGATTCACATTGTGCATGTTCTATCTCTCTTACCTTTCAGCCTGTTTTTCAGCACTGACACTACAGTACCAGAAGTAATTATGCCAATGTGAATTACTTCCTTCTAGAGATGAAGAGTACCACAACATTAGCATGAAAGAAAAATTGGGGGGGGGGGTTAGGAAGGAAGAGAAAGTGCCAGGAAACAGTCAGATACACGTGACCCTGAATGTAGTGGTATTATATAGCACAATCAGAATTAAAAATCAGGAGTACTTGTGGCCCATTGCTATGTGGGACAGTAAAAGTAAAACTGTCACTCAGCATATCCATTTTTATGTTTCCTTTGTTCATGTTAAGGCTGGACACATTTTCACTCACCTGTACATACAGATATTCAAAAGCCACTGGATCTCTTCTTAAGAGGTCAATGGGATCCTTTGGAACAAAGCTAATTCTGAAAAGACATCTCATCTTATGGGAGCCTGGCCTCTGGGTCACCTAGGACAGTGCAAAAAACGTGAAGAATATTACAGACAGTCTCAGAGAATGCAGTTCACAGTTGTAATTCCTTTCCCTAGTTGAGAGCCCAGTGAATGCCATATCAACACTTGACCTGCATAAATATACCTAAATTTAAACAGTGGAATTCACTTGCTCTGAAGGAAAATATACTGTATTTACTCAAATAGAAGACAACCCTGATTGTAAGATGATCCCCAAATAATTAGAGTCTACATATGGCAAATTTATAAATTTGTAATAATTTTCCAGGTACAGAACCTACTTGTTGGAGGTTCACCTTGACTTTGTCCCCCTCCCACTGCTACTTCAGTGAAAATAAATCTGAAGTGTCAGGTAGTCCCTTTACCCTCTGCTTCCCCCCAGCTTCTTATCTCTGAAGTGCCTTCTCCCTCTCTTTGCTACTCTCTGAGAGCCATGTTAATTAAAGCACCTTGAGCATTATGTGTATCAGCATCCCCATGCTGAAAAGTGGTGGTGATGAAAAGTGTTTAGCAAGCTTTTGTTAAAGTGCCCCTACCACCATTTTATAGTGCGGAGATGCTGCTATATGTTACTCTGAAGTCTGCTGGAGCTCAGTAATTAGCACATTCCAGCAGACTTGATTAATCGAGTCTGCTCTGACATACTGAACTTAAAGTGCATTTGAACAGCCTCGCTGAACATGTATAGGCACCCGTTGTTCATCCAGAATTGATGAATGTTACCTTTTTTTTTTTTTTTTTTAACTGTTGCAAGTTTTAGCACAGGTACTCCATAAACACACTTTTGAACATCACTTTGGCAACTACCAAGGCATCCTGAGCAAGGCTAAGGACATCCTCCTCCCCCTCTACTCAGCCTTAGTGAGACTGCAGCAGAGGGGCTGGCCAAGCAGTGACCACCCACAGGTGGCCTTTTTGCAGGGGGTGCATCGCCCTTGAGGAAGGATATGGAAAAGCTTGAAAGAGTCCAAAGGAGGGCCTAGAGAGCAGGTCCTATGGGGAGAGGCTGAAAGACTTGGGACTATTCAGTCTGCAGAAGAGAAGACTCAGAAGGGACTTGGTGGCAGCCTATAAGTACAGTAAAAGCCCTGTTATCCGGCATCCCCTGGGAATGTGGGACTCCCCAGTGTCAGTGTGCAAGGGGACAGGGAGGGGGACCCTGCACAGGCTGCTTTGCCCCTCTCAGGCTGCTTTGCCTTGGGCTGTGGGCTGAAGAAGTGGCAAGAACTCTGCTCGCAGCTGTGGCGAAACCCGGAAGTGGTACTTCTGGTTTCGTTTTTGTTGCAGCCCTTGGATGCCGGTTAATAGAGTTTTCTGGCTAATAAAGTGCCAGTTAACACAGCTTTTGCTGTATATCAAGGGCATATATCAGGGCCTCAGGGAGCATCTATTCAAGGCCCCACAGAGGAGGACAAGAAATAATGGATATAAACTGATTGAGGATCACTTCAGGCTAGACATAAGTAAAAACTTCTTTACAAGATACTAATTTTATTAAAGCACATGTGTGGCAAAAAGTTTTGTGTAACAGCAGAAAGAAAATAAAAGGAATATTAGGGGAGAAATAGAGCTGTCAAATCCTCAGCACTATTAGAACTGTTCTCCCAGGTCTGGACAGTCAAGCTCTAAAACAACCTATACAGACAACCTGAACAACCTATGCCGGAATAGGTGTTCAGTAGCAAGAGCCCTGTGACACACATAGGTTTACAAAGTGGCAGCAGAGGCCAAGCTCAATGTGAGGAAGAGCACCTGCCTTGCCATGGGCGAGCTTGGGGACCTAGAGTCCCTGAGGGTCTCGGTTCTCTGCTAGGGGTCAAGATTCTCATGGTGGAATTTGATCCCAAACTGAGTGGAAGGATGGCCTGGGCGAAGAAGGAGGCCAAGTTTAAGCAGAGGTTGGATCTGTGGCATGCATGCCACCTTTCCATGGGGAGGCGCATAGCGCTTATGAAGGTGATGTTGCTTCCGTACACCACACTGGTCTTCCCACCTCCACAGCATGTCACTCAGAGAATCCAGAGAGTCATGTGTATCTTCTTCTAGGGATCTAGAGGAGAAAGAGTGTCAAGGAAGACCTTGTATAAGAAGAAACAGATTGTGGGCAGGGAGATGCCAGACACACTCCTGTTCCTGTGAGCAAGGTACACAAGCCAGATCTGAAAGCCAATAACTGGTAGAGAGACCAAAACAGCCCGTCTCATCAATTATTTTGCAGGTCACCTCCTGAGACTGTGAGGCGTATACGCACCAACCAAAGGGAGACCGTGGACCATGGAACACCTCTGGTTCTACAGGATCCTGAATGAGTTCCAGAGGGAGTTCAGGTTACAGAATGAAGGCCTAGTGACTATTTCAAATGACAGGAAGATACAGAAGGAGGTCAGAGCCAGAGACATGCTACTGACCATGGAGCTGCTCCCTGATAACAACTGCCAGGCTGTCTGGGAGCAGACCTTCCACAAGGGCCTACAAAAGGACCACAGAGTTCTGAACTGGCTAACAGCCCACTACACACTCCCAGTGAGGGCATGGAGACACAGAAAGGGGCAAGGAAATCAACCCAGCTGCCCCAGGGAAATCTGCCAAGGCATAACAGAGACCACTGACCATCTCCTATGTCTTTGCCCATAAGCCGAGGGGGTGCGGAGAAAGCCAAACTGGCTCTGCGATGAGCTGACAGGGGTCAGATTGATGATGAGGGTGGTAGTGTTTTACAGACACATGACTAAGCATCAGGGACCTGGAAAACCTGCTTTGACCAGTTTGTATGCTGCATTAGAGGCACCCTGTGGAAATCCAGGAACCTCCTGATGTACAGACACATGAACCTCAAGGAAACAGATTGTGTTAAAATGTTTTTGAGTGAACTCCAGTCCTACTACCAGAAATTGGTGGGAGAGGACTGAGAAGATAAAACCAACTCTACCTGGCAAAGGGATACTTGGCACAGGCCCTTCAAAGATCCTCCTAGATGGGGAATGGACAGGGATAGCAAAGAGAACAATGCGACAACCGGACCTGGAAACAGCGACGATGACAGAAGCAGTATCAGCAGCAGCGAAAGCAACAGTGACAGTGATAGCAGCAACAACAGTGAATGAACTGAGAATGTAAACCCCCAAAATCGGGGCTAGGACTAAGAGACAGTGTGACTGGGTTAGGGAAAGGACTGCAGATGGGTGCACGGGAGCATGTGTCCACAGGTGCGTTTATTGTAAAGGATGCAGAGGCTTTAAATGTGGTTTAAAGTATGTGAAGAAAAGTCTTGTGCTAGATGATGTATGTTTATATTGTTGTATGTCTGTATGTAAGTTTATATATATATAAATTTTTTTTTTAAAGAAAAAAGGTAGATTCCTATTAGTATGTTTGCCTAATATGGGCCAAGTGTTTTATAGTCATGCTCAGTGTTGGCTGCATTTAATCAACTTTATAGTTTCTATTGCTGGTTTCCATTGCTGAGCACATGCAGCAGTTTTGGCAGCAGTTTAATGATAGATAATCAATGAGGTTTCTTTGTATGAAATTATAAGACAAGGGGCTTTTTTTCCCAATGCCCATTGTGGGGGAGGAAGTCTCACCTTGTATTTGAGTAAACATGGTAAGTACTGTTCTCTCCCTCTCCCTCTTCCATCCTCCCACCCAATGCAGTATGCACACTGCAATACTGGTGATATCTAGCCTCCACAGGTAGTTAAGCTGTCCATCAAAAAAACTGATTACCCTTTGCAGGACTTTAATTGTATTCAATTTTCAGAAGTTCCAAATCTTAGGTTAGATAAATGTTGTTTATATATTATTTTTACTGTCATAGCATATTTGTTGACAGGGATTTAGAATAAAAATGTATTTTTCAATTGAAATCAATTATATCTAAGTGCCTCAAATTCTTTGAAAACCTTAGCCTCAGTGAAAATTACCCATTGAAAAAGCTGAAACATGATTTGTAGCTGTAGGAATAATTTATTTAACTATGTCACTGCAGATCAAGACATTTCCCCCAACATTTCCAGACAAAATAGTTATCCTTCCCTCCAGGAGACACAAGAAACCTGTGTTTGTGAGTCCCTACAGAACCTTTTAAAACAGCAATATAATTAGCTAGGCATAATCACAAGGTAGCATTAAACAGAACCACCAGAGAGACAGACTAGTCAGCTAAAATGCTATTTCCCTATTTATGCTATAATAAAAGAATGTCAAAACAAAGTACATGATGGTAAATTAAGTGTTACAGGGTGTGCCTACACATTCATAAATGCACTTTAGGTAATGTGCATTAAATCTAGTACCTCCATTCTGAGGTACTAGAAAAAGGCTCATTAGCCTATTTTAATGCACGTTAGCTAAAGAGCATGGTTTTTGTGATGCTTTAATGCACATTAAAATAGGCTAATGTGTAATAAAGTGCATGTGTAGATGCACCCACAGATTCCACAGGTACTCAAAGGAAAAAGCAGTTGAAAAATAGAGAATAAGCATACTTCATTTAATTTCATGGAATCACAGAACAGAATCAAAGAAGAGTAGGGCTGAAAGGGACTTTTAGACGTTATCTAGTCCAACATCCTTCTGTAGCAGGATCACCCCTATCCCATATAAATCCCTGTCTAACCTATTACTAAAATGACACAATCACCCCTACTGCACAAGTAAAGGGCACAGAACCCTAACCTGCCACAAGTAAAGCAGGGGCATGAGGGCTGTCAGTATCCTGCTGCTGCAAGGGTTGTTAAAATGTGCTCAAGAGATCCAAGGAAAAGGGCCATGCCCCGCTCTAAAAAGGAAGGCAAAACCTCCCACAGGCTGTACCAATCTGACTACGGGATTAAATTTCTTCCTGAACCCAAATATGTTGATCAGTCTGACCCTAAGTAGAGGGGCAAGACCCTCTAGCCAGGAACTTTCAAGTTTTAGTCCCAGCAGGACCACTGGCACATCCCAGTCAAAATCTCCAAGCTTGGCTATATCTAACACCCAAGGCTTCTGAGGAAGGCAGGATTTCTGTGCCAACTTGATTTGGCTCTCCTGTACCTAAGCATTATGATGTAGTCTTTAGAGGGCCACAGGTCCCTTGAGTTTCAATTTAATCATTCTTTTTCTACAGGACCCCTGGATTTTTTGGTAAGTTGAACTGGAATTTAAAAATAAACAAACTTATGGCAGACATTTAGCAAGAAAACCTTCCATGTGAATGGTTAAAGTTTGCCAAAGCCAGAAGCAACTATAAACAGAGTCTCCTACTGGAAAGTACTGGGCATCCTGAACTACCGGATCCAGCTGTAATCAGCCTATAATTTTTATTTTCCAAGAAGCAATTAATAAAGTCACAAAAAAGTGCATCACTATCGATCACCATGAAAGTGAACAGATTCTGACATCAGTGTATGAATATGGCAACAAATTTGGCTTAATCAGAAAGAAAATATGTTCACTTTCATAGGTAGCTAGTCAGGATTCAAAGTCTAATTCAAAATAAGCATGTAAAATAGTTTCAATAGACTGAGCAAGTTCTCAGGACTTTTGCAATGGTCACTTTAGCTGGTTATAACATAGCCAATATGAAACGGATTTGAGACTTATTTTTTATCTTTAAATATGAGTATCAATGAAGTTTTCATACTTTGGTAACGGGCTACCAAAGCAACAAAGAAAGATGCTTACATATTACAAAAAAACAACATGCTATGAGAGTTAGATTTCTAATCCCATACAAAATTCAGAGACTCAGTGCTTTATTCAGAGGCTGGAACTATAAATCTTGACAGTTTTTTAAATAACTTCCTACTAATAATTTACAGCTTACCCATTCCCACAAATATCTACTTATGTATATGTTATTGCACAAACCTGAGTTAGAGTCTCCTGTTCATGTAGCAAGAGAAGTTTGGTTCCAGCTCCTTCAATTCTTTGCTCTAGCATCAGTGAAAAGTGTTCAATACACTTGATGGAAAGCTTTTCTTGGAGTGTTAAGATGACATCCTAAAATACCAAAGGATTTACAAAAAGTGATTAAAATTATGAAACACATGGGGTCCAAATCTCCACAACTTCCCTTTTTGCATCATTATGTAATTAGAAAGCACAAGTAAAATACTGCAAACCAGAATGGTTGTTTTTTACTTTTGCTTTGTACAGGGGGAAATGACCGCATGAAATACAAAGTAGTGGAAATTCAGGCTCTTTATGTTTATGCTTCTTTGATTGAAATATTTGGAATCAGATTATAACTGCACAGGAAAAACATAGTATCTGATTTGTGTATGAAATCACAGTGGATGGTCTGTTGTATTAAGTGACAAAATCTCTCACAAGAAGGAAGGAAAAAACTCTTCTTTTGTAGTTTGCAAGCTATAGGTTGAGCCTGGATACAACATCCTTTGGTTATGTGGATAAAGGCAGATTCAAACAAATAACCATATCTGCTCATATAGTGAATATTTTAAAAACTATCACTCAAATTTCTCATTAAAATGTATTAATATCCTTACATTTAAACACAGATTTACATATTTTAAATACTCTCGGAAAGTTAACAGTAACAAGTGCCTGGAGAGTGCTGGGTTTGTTTTCACTTTCACTGTAAAATTTGTTTTTTGAAGAATTATAGCTAGCCTGTTTTACATTGACTTAAATCAGAATATAAATGACTAATTCAACTGTAATTATTCCAAAAACAGCAAGTAAATATTGAATTACCCAACTCCAGCTTTTAATTTGTCCATACCTGTTCAAGAATACACAATTAACATTTCTGTTTCTTTGTTTCTGTGTAAAGAATATTTAGATCATAAATATTTTAGGCTTGTTTTTCTTTTGAGTCCAATGGTAGATAGGAATGTGAAATAAAAATGATCGTCTGCGTTTTGAAAGCATTTAAATTCATCCAGAAACATGTTAGGTGTACATTAGGATCTAGATGCACAATTTACTAAAGAGATCAAAATGAATAACAATCTAAGCTACTTTTTAAAGAAGTTAGTTCAAAATGGATCGGGCAGATCAACAGATCAATTACACATTTTCATGGAACAACAAGAAATTGGTGCAAAGGTAGCATGTGTGTTAGGGGACAAGACTGGAGAGGAGTGTATAAAGCTTAAAAATGTCACATCATCAGTTGAATGGAAGCTACTAATCTAATTAACAGAAGTGAATATTATATCGACTTGGAATAAATTAAAAAACCTATCCAATTAATCTGTTTTTATTGAAGCTTCTAATGTGTGCTCAAACACAAATATATAACATGAATTTGAATAAAGATGTTTTAAAATTTCATCATCTTACATTGTGATATGAAATATTTTTAACTGTTTTATTATGCCTTTCCCTGTATATACTGAAAGAAAATGCAGATGTCTAGTTATGGAAACTGTTTGTAAAAACATTCTCCCTTATTTAAATAACACATGATTTACTTGTAGCCTGTCTTCTAATTCAGTACCTTATACTCAAAAACTCAAAATTTTCTTAGTCTACTTTAATAAAGCTCCCTCCTTAAAACTCAAATTGAACAAAATATTTTTGAAACTGATTGAACATCATGAGATATTTATAATGACAGTCAAACTGATAAAATAAAGAGAGAAAATCACTGAATACATAGAATACATAAGGTATTTAAAACCAGAACTCCTTAAAGTTAGTACCTAACTACCCATATTAGCCTCATTCCCAATATCTGAATTACACAATGAGGTCTCCAAAACTTACCTGCGACTTTAACCAGAGATATGTTGTCAAGACAGAGATTTCTCAGGACCTGACACAAAACTGTGGAATGAACTTCACAGAACTAAGGACTGGCACAAACCAGGGCCTATTCTGCTGGAAGTGCAAAGTTCAAACCTTTGATCTTGTTTCTGCTGTACAAACATGCAGTGACATATGTGTACATGCATGTGTGTGTATTGTTCTGCATACACATATATTCCAGAACAAATCAGTCCTGAGGACAGACTGACTGAACAAACGTGATAGCTGTGTAGTCACATTGCTTAATGTACTCCTGGAAGGCATTCAGACGGTATGGTGATAAGCAGGGATCCTGGTTTTCTCTGATAACCACCATCCCCCTCCAGCCCGCCCCCCCCCCCCCCCCCCAATTTTCAGGTTAAAAAAAGTAACCCAAAATCCACATTTTTCCATAATCAAAATGAAACACCACTACACACACTCAGAGACACACACATATACACATACATACATACATACACACACAGACATGTATAGATATAGATAGATATAGATAGATATGTATGTATATAGATAGATATATACATATGTATATGTATGTATGTATTACTGGTGTTTCATTTTGATCAAAGAAAAATGTGGATTTGGGGTTACTTTTTTAAATTAAAAAATTGGGGATTTTTTTTTTTTATCTGAGAAAGCCAGGATGCCAGTGATAAGTGTGATAGAAGAAGCTATATAGAATGAAGTTTCATAGTATCTACTCCTTACTTGCATTAATTGTATATGTCATAACTTTACCTTCTTTAGCCTTTCTATGAAATGTGCAATAGAAACAAGGAGACAATACACTGATATGAACAATTTAAAACCTTGCAATAGCCCATCCCAAGTTCACTGGACGACAGGTTAGATGATATTCAATTAGTATCAAACATCTTAATCTTCTTGGCTTCTGACTTTGCTGACAAATCATGCTGCCATTTGGCAGCAAATCAAGATGCTAGGTCCATGCAATTTTAATTAAGTTGCAGTCACACTGAAATTATCACCCTTATTTTTGCTTCATTGACACTACATTATGTTTTTATGGAAAGAAACACACAGCAGAATATTATTACTTCTTAACTGCTCATGGATACAAAGGCACTCATGAAGGAACATGCTCTTACAGGAGATTTTGTTTTTATCACAAAGACCTTGCAGAATGCTTTAATGTCATCCTTGGACATATACATTATGGAGCTCAGTAGATTTGCCTACCTTTATTGAAGTGCTGCAGTCAAACCGAAAAGATTTGGTTTGTCCATTTTCAAGATATACCTTCAGAACATTTGGCATAAAAAGAAGTGAATTGTCCTTAACTGTTTCCTGTCAAAAAATTAGTGAATCAAATTACAACCCTAGTTTGCTTGCAATTAGAAGAATGGAATTTGTATTCTATAGGGAAGAATGGCATTACAGCAGTGGAGACTAGTGACATTTGAAAATAAGTTGTTGGCTCAAATTCAAGGCAGAATTAGCAGTGCCTATCCTGGGGGGACTCGAGTGGTATGGAACAGAGCTGTATGTCAGAGACCTACCAATGATTAGACTGAATGTCAGTGATGCTGAAACTGTGGTACTAAATTAGCTTTTCCATCAGTAATTGATAGACCTTATTACAAAGACAACTATTAATGGTACTATATTGAAAGTCCTCTGTTTTCAATAAATCGATATTTTCAAGCTGCAGACAACTGAGTACGTGAAAAAAACAAGAGTTTCTTCTTGTCACGTGGATTTTCATTATGAAACCTCTTTTATATTGAAAAAGAGATAAATAAAAATTATTCAAATGCTACAAACTCAGCATTCAATTGTAAATTTACGAAATGTGACACTCTTCCAGCATTTTTATGTTATTTTCTAAAACAGTATTTTGTAAGAAAGTGTGATTTATGCAGACAGAAACAGAAAAATGTCTACTTGGAAATTATCACATAACTGTCACATTATATTATCTAATTAGACATGGAGACAATTATTATCTCAAACTGTCAAATCAAATGTGCTAAGGTCAAATACTTTCCTGGTATAACTCTGCTCAGTTACCTAAACACGTATCAGGGACGCATTGGGTCAATTATTTTTTATGTAGCATACAGCATTTTAGGGATGTGGCCAAATGGTATAACAAGAATCCACAGCTGGATTCTGCACACCCGTACGTGGGAGATGTTTGTACCTGGGATTTTTGTTCAGGCTCCCCTCAAATAACTTTCCAAGAAGTAACACACATTTTTGGGATTCAGAAAACTAGACAGATGGAACTATATGCATCTCAAATAATGTTTCCTCAGGTAAGCTAAAAAAATCCATTTTAAAATCAAAGCGGCCAAATAAATGTAAAAGAAAACATTTCCTTGAATATCTGGCCTTTTTTTCTGGAAATATAAGAGTATGTGACATACAATAAATTACTGTCTATTGTGGCCTCTGCACATAAATATTCACACTAAAAGAGGTAAGGATTTAAATTTGAACTTGAGAATATAGTTTCTGAGTATAGAGAACTATCTGTTTTACTGTATTTTTAATCCACAAAATTACATTACAGAACCTCTACTAAGACAGAGTCAAGATAGTGTACTTTCTCTTCTCTTTACTGCCACCAGTGAAGTATGAGTGATTGGTATCATTCACAAACAGCAATACCTACTGCTACTTTATAGTAAAACAACCCAGGAAGAGGGATGTAATGAAAATAAGAACATGGAGAAAAATAGAGAAACCAATTCTTGCTTTGTGAAAGCAAAATTGCCTATTTAATTAAAGAAAATTTACAATTTGACTCTATGAATAGAAAGATGAATAAAGAGTCTCAATGTCACTATTTTCTGGCAAATTATAAAAACACACATCCAAACTAGAAGTTCATCTTAAAAAGCTTTGCTTTAAAGAGATGTTTAAGTTAGTAGCAATCTATTTTCCTGACACGCTACTTCACTGGCACTTACATGTTTTCTAGATAAAAAGCTGCTTTAAGAAAAAACCCAAACCAACAATTCTACAGAAGTAAAGCTATGTTGTACTAAACTAAAATACAAGCCACATTAACTGGATTTATTGGAATTTTTAATTCAAAACGGACAATTGCATAATGCTCTGAGTCTTATTAATGGCTTTTATTTATTCTGAACTTTAAAAAATGTGCCTATCCAAAACTTGAGAGTCAGGAAGACCCTTTTATATTTTCCATGATACCAGCAAAATCATTCTTTATGTAAGTTTTTCTCCCTCTATGGCTATATGGAATGTCTTTGGATAAACCTCAGTTTCATCCCTAAAGTTAAAATGATTGGTACTCACCGACACCTGGCCATTGATAATGACTTCTTCTGAGAAACGTACTTTGACAGGGTTGGACTTCAATCTTGCCTTTTTTGCAGCACTGATAAATGCTGATTTAGGAGACTTGAAGAAAGAAACAAAGACAATAAAGTATATCACATAGTTCTGAAATTATCATTTATCCTTCCTGCCTGAGTGATCTGTGTTTCTTATATCTCAGATAGTCTAGGTATTCAACAATATACTCTGAGCACTGTTAATTGAATAATGGACATTAAATCAAACCATAGTATAGTATTCCCTGAGGTATGGAAAAAATAAGCAAACAAAGCAGCATGCAATGATAGGCTGCAGTTTATTCAGTGACCAGACTGGAGCAACATGAAGTGCTCTCATTGTTAATGGGAAGTTCTCATAGGGCTTTTTCAATGATTGCTGTCAGATAGACTTGTTTGCATGAGTAAATCCTGACCAGTGATCATTGGTGACCCTTTACTGAAACAAGGAATGGAAAACTTTGTATTGTCTAATGATTAACTATACACATAAACATGTACACACATGCATATTGCCCCAAAAAAGTCTCAAATAGTTTTACAATTACAGTGGTATTGCATTAATTCATTTCATATTTCAGGCCAGAACACTCATGAAGAATTGGCAGGTTTGCCCTATATTCCACATATATTATGTGAAAGGTTGTGTTAGAAACTTACAGTGCACCACCACTTACCCACTCTGACAACTGTGATTGTAAGTTGTCTACCAATAATGTTATATGACAGAAAACACACATATGAGACTAAAAGGGGTTCAGCAACAAATGCTAGTAGGACAGTTAAACGGATGGACATGAAAAGATTCGAACATCAGTAATACTCAGCAATTAAAATATTTCTTGTTCCAGGGAAGATTCCGTAAAATCACATTGCAAAGCATAATATCCAGAATTGTGATCTTCCCCTGACTTATCTGAGTACAAGGTCACGGCTCTCTAATTCTGAGTTGATCTTTTAATTAATGGATACCACCATTGGCTCAACATCACTCTCCTTGGCTGTCTATATTGGGTTTGTTAAATATACTTCTGGATACTTTGAAGAGATGCTGAGAGCAAACAATACATGAAAGCACTCAGGTTTCATACTAGGACCTCCAGAAGGTTGGAAATATCACACAAAATAAGCATAAAAATTAATACAATTTAAGCATACAATAAAATAAGCATACAATTAAATGTTGTAATTTAAAGTACAGTCCACTATTTAAATAAATGTATTATTTGAGAAATGTCAAATATGACAGAGAAACTTCAAGTGCTTTGGTTTGGTCACCATCACTGCAAACAATTCAAAGTAGCTATCATGGAAATAAAGCCATTGCCTCTGAAAAGGAGAAAAACTTTTCCTCCAAAATTTAACTTTTTTAGTCATAAGCCTATCTCAGTACTTTTCTTTTGTTTGAGACATCCAACTTCTTATGGCTACTAGACATCAGCTAGCATATTAAAGAGCAGAAGCAGCTAGCTGGAAAACTGCTCAATGTTTCCATCCTTTTTTTTCAGTACACTGAGCAGAAATTAACACCATAAACTCCAGCGCCCAGATGGTCAAAATCTGACTCTTAAAGTTTCTGAGGAAATTAAGGCTCTGAGTTTTGGTTTCTCTACAAATGCTCTTCTCAGTAGCCTCATTACCATAAGGCCATCAGGAACCCAAACCTCCCAACCAACAAGGATATTACCATGCCACCACCAGATAGGCTCAAATCTAGAAAACCCTTTTGCAAATATGTCAAGCAGCTCTATGATGATAACAAGAGCAGTGAAGAACAATGGAGGAAAGCCTGGGCAAATACCAACCTGCCACAGAAATACATCATCAGCCAATACCCCAGCCAGGATTTGACCTACCAAGAAAGATTTGGTCCTCCCTGAATTTCATCTGGACTCTTCATGGGAAATATGAGCACATATTCCATTAATGGAAAATCAAAGAGATTCCAGCTTCCTCTTTTATGATACTGGGGGGCCATGCTGATTGCCAAGCTTTGCTTGCAAGGATTTTTCCTATATGCCGAAATTGGCTAACTGCTCTGTAGGTTTTTCTCGCTTCCATCCAGCATCTCAAAGGTCTGAGCTTTGGCATTTTAACTGTGTTTTCATATCACTAGTGGTTCCAGTATGTTTGGTAAGTTTAAAAGGTCAGTTGTGAGGTTCTGTATCCCAACAGGCTGCTTGGGTAGAAACCCTGAGCATGGCATTGCATGTCTCTAGGCTCTGTTAAACCTATGGTTTCCTTCATCTTATTCCTCCTACTATCTGAGTGGAGGAAAAGAACCTGTTGGGACACTGACTTCCAAGATTTCTTGGGCATGTCTGGATAGGTTTACAGAAGTTGGGGCCATTTACGTCCAGTGAAATATGTGCTGGAACAGCCCTGCCATGTAGATGAGAGAAATGGTTAAAGTATGGTAATAACATTGTGGCTTCTGCATTTAACCATACAACTGCATACATACTTCATTGTTTTCATATCTGTATCATCTAGGCTCTCAAAATTTGAGCATAAATGATAGTCAGCTGTTTCTAAAACAAAAAAAATACTAATACCTTTTTTTTTCTTAGACTTTTACAATTCATATATTTAATAAACTAAGGCCAGTAATAGAGCAGATGCTATATGCGGTAGGTGATTTCCATTTAATGTCTTCATATTTGTAGCCTGAGCATATCATTGATTAATGGATCACTGAGTGGCAGGTTCACTTTTTTCTGATGCACCATCTTTAAGCCAAATGGAAGTCATTATTCTCAGTTAATGACCTTAAGCAGGAGGTATTTACACTAATGCAATGTGTTTGTCACTGTGAGCTATGTGCATTGTCTCAGATAAAAGCATCCTAATTAGAATGACTTTTGCAAATGGGAGGATACATTTCAATGGAGGATCAGAATATATAAACACCAACTAAATAACAGTGCAACATAACCAGTGCCAATAATAATAATTTGTTATGAGTTCAGATTTGTTTAAGCAGACTTAAATAAAAATGCCTTTCCTTCTGTGGCTTAGGATTTTATTCACACTGGCAACTTCAGTGATAGTCCAGTCAACAGCAGCACACCCAAGACACTTATATGAGATCTCAAGGTGTTGTTATACAATTAGCATGTGACAAATCTATGAATGTTAAAATGGTATTTAAGTTAGAACATGCTGTGAGCAGTCACATGTTAAGGGTTAATACCACCTCTGACCAGCACACCTCTTATATGGCACTAGAAGGCTGTCAAACAGGTGTAGCTAGGAGCCACGATGCCTGGGCTCTATCCTGGCTCTAGAGGAGCAAGGTGGGGAGTGGGGTTGAGGAGGCAGAGAAGCATACGTGCTATGGCTTCCTTCCACAGACATCCTTTTATTCCAAAAGAAATCCTTCATATATATGTAAGCATTTTTAAAAAATAAAATACCAAAAAAAAAAAGACCAAAGAATCTTACATATGTTAGTGAATTGTTAATAAAGTACGATGAAGTTAATGAACTGCCTAAAGAAAAGGGATCTTAAGGGCCCACATTCCTGTCCTGAGATTGTGGGGGAAGGCTGGGGAGAGAGGGCTGCACTGCCCTTTGCTGACCCAATCACAGCCATCCTGACCAGATCCCAGACCCTTCAGCCTTCCCCAGATAGGGCTGCACCTTTTGCCTGGAGCCTGGAAAAAGCTACAAAAAAACAAATTAACTGTCGTTACTCATACTTAATTGAAATTTTCCTACACTGCCTGGTCATTTCTGCCAAGAGCTGTTGGCTTTTCCTGGTCACACACCTTGATGGGTAATGTGGCTTCTCTGCCCTGCCTATTCCTGTTTTGGGGTAGGTAATGGGTGGGAGAAAGCACAGGACCACTGAGGTTTAGCACTGGGGAATATACAGCTGCAAGGAGCACGGAGTGTGCATCCTCCCTGGGCACACCGCTTTCCCAGGAGAGGGCTAAGCCTTTTGACTGGAGTGCTCAAGCAACAGAGGCATACCATGAGAATACCAATGGGTGCTTGGAGTGGTACCATGTGGGCTGGGGTCACACCCACTGGGGGAGGATGGAGATGTTGGCTTAGGACCAGTACCAGCTCATCAGCAGAGAAGTCTGGGAGGGTGGTAAGTTTGTCCATGGAGAAGGGGGCAGAGGAGGCTGAGAGCAGTAAGTCCTGGGATGGTGGAAGACTACAAATTGCTCATTTTATTTCCATGGAGCAGACATGAGCTGGGTAGCATGACCCAGAGTTAACCCTCACCTGAAGTGGCATAAGTTTCAATTCATTGTCTTAGCCCCACTTTAGATGTTCACATTTTAAGTGCCTTTAGTACATAATGGTAACATTTAACAGTTCACTTTATCCTTTAAGTGGTGGAATAAGGACTGAATACCTCACCTAATCAACACAGTGGATATTACAATCCTAGGGTAAGGGAACACAAATGTTTGGAGACCTTTCAATAGGGAAAGTTTCAAAAGAGCAGGAGCTCTGTACCAGCAACTCTCTTTTTGCAACCTTTCACTTTATAAAGGTATAAAGGGGTCCAAGTTCACATCCCAAGAGTCCAGATCCTACAAAGGAAAACATAGACTCAAGTGCTTAAGCTCACGTGGTGCCCTATCAACCTCAAAGGGTCTGCGCTTGTAGATGTCTTGGCCAGATAAAGAATTCAGAGATCACGGTAACAGAGACAGAAATATTTTGTTACCTTTTCTTAATTAGAAATCAATTATCACTAACTTGACAGGAGTCAAACTTGCAAACTTTTATTTGAAAAAAGAAACACGTCTTGTTTTAAGTGAAACTGTTATCACTGAATATAAATAAGGGTCTACCAAAGTTGAGATGGCTGCCAGCCAATTTTGTGGGCAGACCAAGGGCTGGGCAGTCATTTTTGTGGGTGGAGTACAGCAGGCGCCCAATGCCTCTGATTGGTTGCGAGGCCCAGTGGCCCTGCCCCTCACTGCGGATTGGCTATGAGGGCTGTCCATCTTATGGGCATTCTACAATTTTGTATAACTCCCCTCAGAGTCCTCTTGCTGGCGGCAGGGCTAGTACCAAAATCTATGTTTAACTATGTTCATAAAAATCGATATTCAGCTGAAAAAAGAGACTACAGGTAAAAAAAACAACAAAAAAAACCTTAGACTAAATGCTGTTATCATACTAAGAAAAGAGAAAGAAGAAGAGAAAGGCACTTGAGCAAAATGTGCATCAAATCAAAGGGGAACAGAATTATTTAGAGAATACACATATTGGGATATATTCCATTTCAATATTAGGTGTGCTATGGCTGATTGCTTAGAATTGGTCTTTAGTTTAATATGAAATGAAACATGTTCCAAGTGGAGCAGGAAAGAGGGAAAAATGTATTAAGAATTTCATGATTTTTTTACTTTCACAAAATGTGTTGACTTTTTGTCTGTCCCTTAAGTCTGTGACATGAGTCTAAGTTTAGCAAATAAATAAAATATGTCAACTGGAAGGGGATTTAAACAAGTTATGTGGAAGAGCATGTAATGTCAATAGGCAAATTAAATACAGCAAGGCCTAGCCATGAGCTAAACTGTCCACTCAGGCTAAGTACAAACAGTCAAAAAGCCTGAGGCAGAATCAATTCAATCTACGCAGGTTTCTCTAAGTTGCGTAGACTGGACTGATAATGAATGGAACTCATGCTCACTCTTCAGCTGTGAAAGGCACACAATCCTGTGCGGGCAAGGCCAGAAGGCAGGATGCACTCAAATATGTCTCCCAACCTGCCAGCCATTGCCAAGCCCAGCTGAGTGGGGGCCATCCTTGATTGTGTGCCTGGCACATACCCCGCAACTCCCTGCTCTCACTTCTACAGGGGGGAAAGAGTCCCCCATCCTTGTGCTGGGCCTCCAAATCAGGCACCTGCCCACCTGGGGGTGGGGGGAGCCCCATGTATCAGGGGAGGTTTCCCCCATCCCAGCCCAGACTTCCCCTGAGCCAGGGTCTGACCAGCTCCAGGGTTCCCCACAGCTGCTCAGACCCTAGCTGTGGGGGAACCCAGGTTAGGGTGGGGGAAATGCCCCAAGGTTTGGGGCTCCCCACCTTGTAGACAGATGTCAGCTCAGGGAAGTAGGCACTGGGACTGGGGACTGCTTCCCCGCACTTCAGGAATAACAGTGGGGAGTTTGGGCCATATGCCAGGCAGACAATCAGGGATGGATCCCACTCGGCTGGGTTTGGCAATGGTTGGCAGCCTGGGAGGCATGCTTGAGTGCTCCATGCCTTCTGGTCCTGCCAGTGCAGGCTTATGAGTCACTCAGCTGTGGTGCTTCCCATGGCTGCCCAAACCCCACAAGGTATGGGGCTCCCTCTATGTGGTCAGGTGCCCAGCTCAAGGGGGTTGGCACTGGGATGGGGGGACATCTTTCTCCCACCCCCCCTGCAAGACAGAGACTGGCAGTGAGTGGGACTGAGCAGCCAGACTGGCATCAGGGTTTGGGGAGAATCTCCCCTCCATGCATGGCTCCTTATAGCTGTACAGACCCTGGCCTTAGGGGAGCCCAAACCAGGGCAAAGGAAACCCCCCAAGGCATGGGGCTCCCTCAACTTGGCACCCACCTTCATCTCCTCCTCTTCTCCCCTCTGTGGGTCAGAGCTCATAGGGGGTGGTGCTGAGCATCTGACCCAGCTGCACGGGGTGTGGAGATGGAATCCTCCCTTGGCCCAGGGCTCCATGCAGCTGGGGAGACCAGGGTTGGGGGCTGGACCTGGGGCAGTGGGGCTCTGTTGCCCTGCCTCCTCCTCCCCACTGCCCCACAGGGCTGGCAGGTGCAGGCAGAATGTGGAGCAGCTTTGCTGCTTCAGCTCTGTGACAGGGTGGGAGCAGGGCAGGGCCAGCCCAGCTTGGTTGAAGCACTGGCAGAGGCTTAGCCTTCCTGGCCTGCAAGATGGAGTTAGCAGGGGGACACATGGCATCTTGGGATGCCAGGGTACTGTAAGGTAACTTGAGTCAAAAGGGAATCTGGGACAGAAGTTGGATAGACTGATCTAACCTAAACTGATTAAATTTGATACTACATCCATTCAGGTCTATCTTAAACTGGGTTTGGCCACTTTGAAACTGGTCTAGTGTGCACTGAACTTCTGTTCTGTTACAGGTTTAGACTGGTTTCTGAACGCTTATACTGGTTCATGTGTCATTTCTGTCCCTAGCCTCAGACTAGATTGTAAGATTATTGTAAGACAACAGCAGCACAAGTGCAAGCCAGAAAATACCATTGTATTTGAAACACTATTGAACACCAAGCACTGGAAAAGCAGATGCTTTTTCCTTGCATGATATTTAACCACCCTAAAGTGCTAATGCATCATTTTCAGCATATGCTACTTGTTAAACTCTTGCATTTCAGTGCTGAAGTAGATGTCATATTTCTGACATTCATTAAGGGTTTGGGTTTCTTTAAATAACGTGATCTATCAAAGCTATCCAATTCTTTTTTGCTATTATGAGAGGGAAATCTTGGTGTAGTTATGGATCCTGCATGTATAAAGCATATGCGTTCCAGATGAAGGGCGGCCAATACTTTTTTTTTAAAATAAAAGAATCAAGTCAACCAATTCATTCTATATAAACAAATCCACGTCAGCAGACCTCCTAGTATACTGTGATTGTTCCACTTTATTCTAGTGAAAGTAAAATTTTGTTCAAGACTTCGTGGCACACTCACTTGTCCCTTTTGTCCAGCACATTTGTCTCTAAATCTGTAATATACTGAGCTCCTACACAGTAATATCTGCCTTAGCAACTCCATAACCTGCTACTTCCCTCATGTGGAAATGGCTGCTGTTACTTACTCAATTGTTAGAGGTACACAGAAGACAAGGTGCTCTACATTATATTCCTGTCCACAGCCTAGTTTGGGATAGTTCAAACCCTACTTCTGAAAGTACTTTTAAGCCTGTTTAGATTTAGCTTCTAAAAGGAAAGGACCAACAAAACCAGCCTGCAGGCAGGAGAGAGTAATGAAGGAGGGCAAGAAGAATTAGGGGTAGAGGAAGAAGGAAAAGTACAACTGGAAGGGCATCCAAGAAGACAGAATGAGAGAATCAGTCAGATCCTTTTCTATTTTATTGACTACAATTAACTTGGTTTAGTTAGTGTCCATAGTAATTTTTCTCCTGTCACAGCTGTTATTTGGATTTTATTTGGATGTGCCTCTGCCAAATTATTTGTACAATTTCAACAGAGCATATCCAAACCAAATAGAAAGCATAGTTAGCAGGTCCTGCCTAAACATGAAGACAACCAGGTACCAGCCTAGACTTGAAGTAGATAACACTATTAGTGTCATGGTTACATCCAAGTGTCATGGTTACATTTAATCATGTTGTATGCAGACAAACTTAAAATGAGCTCTGAAACCAATTGATTAAAACTTCATTTCAAAGTTGTACAATAGACAAGGATCAAGGGTGGAGGGTGAAAACCCCCCAAAGGATGCAGCTTTCTTTTTTATTATAAAAATCTGTTACTTTGCACTGAACTACCAAGTTTGTATGAACAAAAATCTTGAGTCATGTTAAACATACAGTGAGACTGATTTTAATATAATATTTATTTAAAAATTCATTTGGGGTTTCTTTTGGCCTTCTGATTCCTAAGCCTTTGGGGTAAGCTTGCTTCATGTTTTCAAGCTCCTTTTCCAAAATCACAAGGACAAGAAACTCACTTTTATTTTGTCCAAATAAAAGCTGAGGTTCTTGTGATTCCAAATGAAACCTCCTGAGTGAAAAAAACAAGTATCATGAGACTTGTAGTAAAATCATAAGTTAGAAGTAGGTTCTACAACATCAGCATAAAGCAACATAAAGTTTTTTACTTGATTTGTACCTGTGTATGCCCAGACCAGAAAAAAAAAAAATTGGTGTATATAAAACCTTATAATCTTGAGGTGAAATCCTGGCACATTGAAACTCATGACAAAATTCCTATTGACTGCAGCTAGGATCAGGAGTTCAGGAAGTTAAAAAAAAAGAAAGCAGCCAATCAGACTCACTAATGAGCTCCATTCACAGAGTCTGAATCCACAAGGAAATGATTTATTTAATTTAAATAATGTGTAAAATTTTATACAATATCAATGGGATAATAATCCACTTACAAAATAAAATGACTTCCAAAAATAATCAAATACCAGACTTCCAGCAACTAAAACTTTAAACTACTCTAATTGTTCAATCACTTTCTTATCATAAAAGACAATATTCAAATTAACCTGGGAGAAATTTATTTGCTTTGTTTGATTGATGGGAAGAATAGAAGAGCACAGTGTTTTGATTTGGCTGTAATGAAAACGAAAATGAATGAGCTCGGGCAAAAGCAATCCGTAAAAGTTTTTTTTATGCAAAGGCTGGAATTCTATTTAATTTTTGTGAATTTAACTGATGGGTTTCTAGCTGTGTAAGTGCTAAAAGTGGCATTTATGCACAGATAGCAATTCTTTCCCCCTGCAGTGTGAATGCATAAGTGGGTGCATGCAGACTGAGCATGTGCAGTAGGCCATGTGTGTATGTGGCTATGTGGCCACTGTGGATGAGTACCAGCATCTAACTCCTGAAAATGTAGGCTGCCAGAAATCCACATCTAGTGGATATCAGATAGAGATAGGTCTCCATTCACTTTAGGTAACAGCTATTAAATGTGGGCAACAGGAGCTCAGCTTCAAAAGGAGCAAAGGTCTGGTTCTATGGTGTGCTAGTTTGAACACTGTACTAGAAAGTCATAAGCATATAGTTCAATCCCCTCTAGAATATTAAGTTATGTTGGTTTTATTTCCAATTGTAAGGAATGCTTAGTAGTAAGCATTAAAAGGAATACATGTTCTAAAGAGATCAAACATTAACTTAACTTTTGCTAGTACAAGGGAGGCTGGGGGACAGTGATCATGAAATGATCCAGTTTGCTATTCAGAGAAAGATGGGGAGGATAACTAGCACAGCGCAAATGCTTGACTTTAGGAAAGTGAACTTCGATGTGCTCAGGGCAGTAGTCAGGGAGGCACTTGGAGCCCAGGGTGTAGCTAGTATGGGGGTCCAGGAAAGGTGGTGCTTCCTCAAGGAGGCTATCCTTGGGGCGCAGCAGGACACAATTCCTCTGTGCAGGAAGGCGGGAAAAGGGTCCGAGAAACCTTCATGGCTAAGCGCGAATATCCAGGCTGGCCTAAAGGCAAAGGAAAAAGCGTACTGGCAGTGGAAGCAGGGGGCAGGGACAAAGGAGGAGTACACCTCCCTGAACCGAGCTTGTAGGGATTTGGTGAGGAAGGCTAAAGCAGCACTGGAGCTTAGATTAGCTTCTGGGATTAAGGATAACAAAAAGTCCTTTTTCAAGTATATAGGTAGCAAGAAGAAGTCTCGGGGTAACATTGGACCCCTATGGGGCAGGGCAGGGCAGTTGGTGACTGCAGGACTCCTGGTGCTCGGGCCACGTCCCTGAGGACTGGAAAAGGGCCAGTCTGGTCCCTATTTTCAAGAAGGGGAGGAAGCAGAGCCTGGCAACTACAGGCCAGTCAGCCTCACTTCTATCCTGGGGAAGGTCTCTGAAAAAATAATCAAGGGCCACATTTGTGAGAGCCCTGCAGGGGAAGTGATGTTGAGGGGTAACCAGCATGGGTTCGTGCAAGGCTGATCTTGCCTGACTAACCTCGTCTCTTTCTATGACCAGGTAACAAAGAGCTTAGATGTGAAGGAGGAAGTTGATGTCAACTTCTTGGACTTCCAGAAGGCCTTCGACACAGTGTCCCACCCGATTCTGGTGGGCAAGCTGAGGGACTGCAGCATTGACAAATGCAGTCATATGGGTGGCAAACTGGCTCCAGGGGTGCACCCAGAGGGTGGTGGTGGACAGGTTGCTGTCGACCTGGGAGCGTGTGGGCAGCGGAGTTCCCCAGGGCTCGGTCCTTGGGCCGGTGCTGTTCAACATCTTCATCAGTGACCCGGACGAGGGTGTGGAGAGCACCCTGTTCAAGTTTGCTGATGACACCAAGCTGTGGGGTAAAGTGAATACATCGGCAGGCAGGGACTGCATCCAGGCAGACCTGGATAGGTTGGAGAAGTGGGCGGATCTGAACAGGATGCGGTTCAACAAGGACAAGTGCAGGGTGCTGCACCTGGGGAGAGGGAACCGGCATTATGGTTCCCTCTCCAGTTCTGGCTGTCGCACTTCAAGAAGGATGTGGAGAACCTGGAGAGGGTCCAGAGGAGGCCACTTGTATGGTTGAGGGCCTCCGTGGCCAGCCCTGAGGAGAGGCTGAAGGACCTGAATCTCTTCAGTCTCCGCAAGAGGAGACTGAGGGGGGATCTTGTGGCTGCCTACAACCTTATCGGGGGCCAGCAGCAGGGATTTGGGGAAAGTCTGTTCACCAGGGCCACCCTTGGAGGAACAATGGCCACAAGGTGAGGGAGGATAGGTTTAGATAGATATTAGGAAGAACTACTTCACTGTAAGGGTAGCTAGAGCATGGAATAGGCTCCCAGAGAGGTGGTGCTCTGACCTTCCCTGGAAATCTTCAAGAGGAGACTGGATAGGCACCTGGCTGGGGTCTTATGACCCCTCCTACCCCCAGTGCTCCTTTCTGCCCATGGCAGGGGATCAGACTCAATGATCTGTCTAGGTCCCTTCTGATTAATGATTCTATGATTAAAAATAACATAAAAAAACCCAGTAAATCTGTAATTTCCCCTTGGCAGGCATTCTTCATGAAGCAGTGGGAATAGAAAGTTTCTCAGAAGTAGAGTTGGTTGACATCTTGCTAACTAAATATTTTTGTCAAAAATACTCTTTTTTTCAAATTTTATATGAAGAAAGATTCAGGGAGAAGTGTGTTAAAGGAAAGGGGGGAAATAATATCCCAAACTATCAAATATCTGCAAGAAACATTTTTGTGAAACACTTTTTTAATAAAAGAAAATGTTTTTGAATTCTGTGGAGCAAAAATAATTTAAGTATTTTCCATAAAAAAATCATGGCCATTTTTAGGAACAGCGCTACTCAACTCAGGATAAGGATTTTTCAGCCAAACAACTGTTAGGGTACCCCAGTACTCAAATTCATCAGGTTACTAGTATTCTTCTTTCACAATGAAAGGACAAACCCTAAGGGTGTTTAAGATGTGCTCTGGGAGGTGCAGGGGTGCTTTAATTAGCACTTTAATTAAAGGTAACCAGAGTGTCATGTGTATCAGTGTCCCTGCACTGAAAAATGGCAGTGGGGCGCTTTGAACTAAAGCTCATCAAATTAACTTCAATTTAAAGCACCTCATTGCCATTTTTCAGTGCAGGGATGCTGATACACGTGATGCTGAACTCTACTGGAGGATGGTAATTACCATGCTCCAGTAAACTCGACTAATCGAGTCTATTCTGATGTGCTGTAATTACAGTACATTGAAGCAGCCTCCCTGTATGCGCATAGGAGCCCTAAGAGGATGCCCGTGTTTCAGGCTAGGCATGACAGAAGCATGGGTAGAAATATCCAAATTAGCTTTAATCTAGCCAGCTCAATTACTCATTGCAAAGTAAGTGATGGTGGCAGGGTGTTTAGCATGAGTTAGCTGCTAAAAGGCCCAAGGTAGGCTTGTAATCACACATTAATGTAGCTTACTTGCTATCAGTACCCAAATTAGGTACAGAAAAGCTAGCTCATGTACACATGCTGAAATCACATATTCCAACTGTGTAGACATACATGAGAGGATTAGCCTCATTTATGCATTTTCTGGGGTTGCAGTGTCCCCAAAAGAATGCAATTATTGTCTCTTGGCCCAGGAATAGCTCAGGCCCCAAGCCTCAGTGCATATGCTATGGGGTGCAACAAAAATACACACATGAATTCGATGCACATGTATGATTTAATTTAATGGCATATTCCTCATATAGAAGAGGATGAAATATTTCATTTACTATTATTAATGGTTTTCTTGCATTCAAAGCTATTTTTGCTATTTAATAGCTCTTGGTGCTGTAACAAATGTGTACAGTGCCCTGATGGTACCTTAGGCCAAGTTTCTTATTTGATTGGCTCCAAACAAATGCAGGATTTCAATCTCCTGGAAGAAAAATCATATCATGACTTACCTTCCTCTCTGGTCCAACTGCAAATGTATTGACTGTGAATGTCCTGAGCCAGCATAGCTTGTGAGGCCCCAAGCAGCCTTTTAGTTCACTTGTTCTTGGGGTTGACCCTAAGGGATTTCTGTTCTAATTTTAGCCACCACTGCAGTTGTTTAGGGTACAACTTCATTTCACAGTCTGGTGGGCCATGAACATAACCACATAGGCTTCCAATCCAATCAGAGGCTGAAGTACATCCAACCCAAATTATACTGTATGGTCAGTATTTAATAAAACAGACCACTGCACAACATGACAAAGATACTTTCTTCGCATGGCATTAACAGAAACAAATCTGCCAACTGATAGACCAAATTGGCTTATGAAAAAAAATTGTGATTATGGTTTATAGCCAAAGGGCATGTCTACACATGCATTTAAGCATGACTAAATTTAACGCACATTAAGTTAATTAGCATTAAGCAATTTTTGGCAGGTGTCAACATGTGCAAGCACTTGGCACTAAAGTTAGTGTGCTAAAGTTAGTGTCAAGTCCCTGCAGCTCTGCCATGTGCCCCTAATGGCTGGGCAGACTTGGCACAAAAGTTAGTGCTGGGTTGTGTCTACATGTGCATTAATGTGCTTTAACTAATCATGCCTAAATTTGATACCTGCTTTTCCAGGTATCAAATTTAAGTTCAGTTAGCCTAATTTTGCCATTTTTTATGCACATTAAGGGAACACACATGCAGACACTAACCCATAATGCACATTAAACTAATGTGCATTAACGCTTCTCTTGTATAAACGCCCAAAGAGTCACACAGTACATTCCTACCAACTGGCACTAGAACCTCTTTTCACCCTTCTTGTGTAGTAAGGCCCAAAGAAGTTCAGGACCAATTAGTATACAACAAGGGTACACAGATGTGAAGAATGACCATACCACTTAGCTGCCTATACTGAGCCCAGGATTTCAAACGGCATCATTTACCTAAAGAGTATATTCCTCTGTGAAGTCTCACAAGAGTTATAAGCAGACTGGGGAAAAAGAGGTCAAGGGACTTGCCCAAGATCACCTAGCAAGTCAAAGTGATTTCTGGGAAAGGAACTCAGCATCCTGTCATAAGCATGAGATATACTCCTAGAACAACTCAGAAGATGGCAGTTATTTAAATTATTGTAAAACTGTCCTGCTGATGTGGACCTTGGTACCTAGTCTTATATTTATCTTTAAAACCGTAGCCTCTGTTTCTCCCATATTTTGTATTATGCAAATAAGTTCAAGATTTAGAGAGAAAAGAGGCAGAGAAAGGCTGAATATGTTGCTAGGAAACCAATAGAGAAAACATTATAGATACTTACAGGGTAAGGCTGAACAACAGTAAGGAGAATTGATTCTTTGCAGCTTCTGTAAGGTAATAAAAAGTAAAGCTTCATACATTTATATACTAAAGATAGCAAGTTTTCAATTTTTAATGAGGGAAATTGCAATCTTGCAGCAGCATTTATTATAGACTATCAGAAAGACAAATAACATGCCCAAACGACAATAAATGTACAAATCAAACATTATGTAACACAACGATGAGACCTAACGTGACCCTTATCATGCAGTTTACATTGGGAGATATTTGCTCTGTCAGAGAATTGTGTACTGCAATAATAGCTTTCTCTCCTGAATACAGAATAGCATCAGATACATCAAATTGGTGCATCATTTTTAAACTACGTATCTCTTTTGCCTGTTTACTAAAATCCATTCATTTCATATGCTATCCACCTTCTGCAGATTTAGGGTCAAATTCTACCGAGGACAATAGTATTACAAGGATGAAAAAGAAGACAGAATTTGGTCCTGACCAAATCCATAAATTCATCTTTGAGAACTGAAGGAAAATAATATTTGAGACTACTCCAATCAGAATAAAATGTATACAATTCTTTCAAAGAAATATCCTTCTTTCAAAATTTGATAGCTCTTTTGTGGGAGTAAACCGATGAACTTGGAATATAAAAGTAGCAGAGCAGGCTGTTTTACAAGACAACTATAAATTCTATACTAAGTGGGAAAGAAAACAACTGGGAAACTTTACACAATGAAGTGATTCAGATAATTTAAAGACAGCTAAATGCCATTAATTGTCAAAATGAAAAAAGGAAAACCTAAGTCAATATTTCTTTTATTACACTGGTTACATTCTTTGCTTTTAGGGTTTTATATCAGTTATGGAAAGGTTAGTTACCAATTTGCTGAGATGGAGTTGATTTTCTGTTGGTTTTCCTAATTTCAAACATAATTAATTGCCTATTTATGTGATTTATTGCCTGGCTGAGTGAAGTGCAACTCATTTGCATGCTAGAACTATTCTATAGAACAATCTAAAATAAATCACAATTGTACTGGTTAATGCCATTGTCCTGTGCTACTCATTCACTCTATTGATGTACCTTTGTAAAATCAATGGCATGCTTGGTGGGTAAAGGAAACAGAGGACAGATCTGAGGACTGCTAAGAAAATCAGTTTGGATTATCAGGGTTGGTAAAGTCAACATTTCCTTGCTTCCAACAGCTCATCAGAGACTGGGTCAATGGAACAGTTCTCAACCCTATTGAATTCTACTCCACTTAGTGGCACTGCACAAGAGTTAGGATAAAATTTGAACATACAGTCTCATAACTTTATAGTCAAAATAATAAAACTTCTTCAGTTTTCATTTCTACTTTCCAGTAACCACAGGCATGTGTACGTGCAGCAGCTCAAATAGGAGTGGGACAAATTTGAGCCTGGGATTTTTGCCTCAGTGTAAGAGCCTGAATGTACACTTTGGTGTGGGGCAAGTTGTGCCACTTAGGGCAAAATAATCCTGCCTGGCTCCTCTTGGGTCTGCAGCCAGGGGGAGCTAGAGCTTGCAGCCAACACCTGTGCTGGCCCCAGCAGTATAAAAACCTGCCCTGTGCTGGCCCCAGCAATATAAAAACCTGCCCTGGTGAGCAGCTCAGGGCTAATTCCATCAGGAGTTTCTGAGGCCCAGCCAGTTGGTATCTGGGGACACTACCCCTGGTGCCAGTTGAACTACTGAAGAAGCCCTAACCTGGATTGACCCCTACCCCCTCTACACACTGCAGAAGTCTGGCAGTGAGGGCTGCTGCCTGGCTGTGACCTGATGACACCCACAACAGCATCCACACCCTTGGACCTGTGGCCCCATGGCTGCGTGCCTGCCAGACCTGGATGGGGTGCCCCTGCTCTGCCATTTGGGCAGCTATCACCCAGAAGATGTGCTCCTTGTGGTGGCCCACTTTGAACTGTTCAAGTCCTCTTGGCCCCAAATGGCCAAGATGTGAGCCACCTTCTCTGCTCTCCAAATGGTTCACAGTGCTGGCCCTGGACAGGCTCCTCTGCCCAAGTTTTGCCACCTGTCTCACCAGCAGAGATCCTGGTGTTCCCTGTTTAAAAATTGCAAATGATCTAATACGAGACCCAAATTCTCTCATTAAAATACCTCAAATAGTGTTCTTTTGCTATTAAAATGAAATGCCACTATATATAGACAGATCAGTTGGGCAATATTTTATTAATATATTTACAAGTTAAAGCAATTTGGAAGCCTACCAGTGCCTCTATCATCATAATAAAATACATTCTAAATACCTTTACACTTTGGCATTTAATTTTGGCTTTTTTGTCATAAAAAAGCAGAGCTGTCCCTACTCCCTTCACTTACCAGGATGTACAATGCTGAGCAACACTGATATGCCAGTGTCCTGCCCCTGCCCTTGCCCCTCACTCACAGCCCACAGCCTGCCCCACCCCCCAGTCCCCTCACTCCTGATTCACAGGGCCAGGGCCAGGTATGTGGATGAGGGGTTTATGAGGTGGCTTGGGGGTGTAGGGTTTGTGGGGGGACTGGGGTGTGGGGGGCCATGTAGGGGGTGGTGCTCAGGAGGGGTGCATTCCCTGCCTCCCCGCACAGTGCAGCCCCCCTGCACAGCTCATGGGCTGCCTCTCCACAGGGCTACAGCCCTCCCACAGGGGCCACAACTCCCATGCAGGGGCCAAAGCCTGCCCACAGGGGCTACAGCCCCCCCATAGTGCCCACATGCCCCCCCACAGGGCCCACATGCCCCTTCAGAAGGGCCACAGCCCCCCCACAGGGATAACATATCCCCGCAGGGCCCCTATGCCCACCCACAAGGGCTACAGCACCCCCCCCCATGATCTACAGCTCAGCAGCCAACAGGGTGCTCAGGGCCTCCTGGAACAGACCCCCCTCCAGTGTGGGGCATCACGGCACAGCCCTGGCTGCCTGGCACCTGGTGCTGCCTGTGCCACAACATGGAGACCCAGCCTGATTATGCACAGGGTCATACATCTTTGGGCAGCTCTGGGCCACTTGGGCTGTCACCTGAGGTCTGGTGCCGCTCGTGAGGACTGTGTGTTGCATCGGGCCAGGTTCTGCATGCACGAAACTGGCCCGGCATGACAGTGGGTGGGGCCCATGCATGCAGGACACAGCCTGCTGTGATATGCAGTCCCCATGAGCAGTGCTGGCCCCCAGGTGACAGCCCACGCAGCTTGGAGCTGCCCTAAGGTACACAGCCCCGCACCAAGCTGGGACCAGCCTGTGTGATGTGGCACAGACAGCGCCGGGTGGCCAGGCAGCTGGGGCCATGCTGCGCTGCCCTGCACCATGCATAGGCCTGTGCCAAGAGGGCCCTGAGTGCCCTGATGGCTGCTTTTGGTGCAGGGCGCGGGGCTATGGGCCTTGCAGGGGGCAGGCGGGGGACCAACCCCTCCCAAACAGCCCTCCCCCATAGTCTTCCCCCAATACCTGCACCCACATAGACCTTTCTCCAGTTTTCCTACCACCCCCAGTCCCTACTTACCTGAGGACAGAGCCCAGGTTCAAGTTCCTGTAGCCTGCATGGCTCCTTGCCCGCAGGTGCTGCATTGTGCTGCAGCACCAGGGCAAGGTGCAGCCATAGAGACACTTTGGACGGCTACCAGAGCATCTCTTTGGAGGACCCAAGCCTCTGGTTGCCTACCCCACTTTTTTTCTACAGGTTTTTTTTGGATACCTGCATATCCAGTATCAAATTTTGAGCCCATGCTGCAAATAGGCAGTGTGGGGAACCCTTTTTTTGTTCTCAGTGTGCCTCTTGCTGCATCTCAAACTGCTTTGAGATGCAGCAAGAGGCATTTGCAGCAGCGGCGATGCATAGCAGGTACACATGCACCCCCTGAGAGTGCCAGTGTACCCCCTGACTGGGCACATTTGCTGCTTAGGCGATGGGCAGGAAGGGCAGGTGGGAGCGCTGGTGCCCCCCCTGCAAGTGCCAGCTGGAGAGTGGAGCACCATGGCGCTCCCAGAAGCAGTCACAATGATTGGCTGTTGCACAATCGGCCGTCGGGGCAATCCCCACGCACCCATCAGCGAGAGTGGCCATGGGGGGACCACCCTGACTAAGGCAGCACCAGTTGCTCATGACACAATGGAAATAAATAACCTATGCACAATGGAAATAAATACATTTTTAAGGAAAACAGTTAAAAGGAGAAAATTTACAAGAGCTACATATAGCATGATATCTGCAAAGAAAAGGAGTACATTTTGAAACATATTATAGTTGGAAGTTCCTTAAATCTCTATCAAATGGAAGTTTATTGTTTTACAAAAATCCCAGCCCTTTTAAAAATAATATAAAATGATAGCAACTCTCGTTTCTGAGCCACACGCTACATTTTGAGCACTCAGAAAGACACAACAATAAACTCATATTATTTTGTAAATTTCCCACTAGAGATAGGCTACTACCTATTTATCTATCCATCTAGATTGGTGGGTAGAAAGGCAGACAAATCTGTAGAGCTTGTAGCTATGTGATAGACTTCATCCAGAAGATAAATACTTCAGGTCAGTCTGACCACTTCAACTGCCTTCAACCTACTAATCCACCTTCTCAGCTCTTAACCTAGTATTCCAATCCCCTGAGTGACTTAAACAGCTGTCATTTTCAAAAACTCAATTTCCCACAGAAATATTTTCCTCTTTCCAATCCTCTTACATTAAATCTCTCTGATGACCAATATAGGCTGAATTCATCTGTGTTAGTAATAGCTTTTTTATACTAAAAAGGTCACTAATTTTAAGTCTTTTCTTGGGGCAATTCCCAGATTCTAATAGGACCATGACTTGTGCTAGAAGGACAAGAGATATTGAATCATAAATATAAAGCCATTTTTTGCATGTGTAACAGGGCCCCTACCCCATTACTAGGGAAACTAGGGTTTGGGTTTGGCTTTGCTTTCACTGCTACCTTCTGCTCCCCTCCCCTCTTCACCTGCCACTTCTTTATTTTCACCTCCTTCTCTCCCTATACACACATGAACTCATTTCTTTTACATTCCTTTGGTCTGAGTTGCTGGGTCTCTGGGGGATGCTACCATTTCCACATATGCTGAGGAGGCGAAACAAGATGGGTGCTGTGTCTAGGTGCAGAAAGAGCCTCATGCACCCAGGAGGCAGAAGTGAAGGGCCATGTGATAAGAGCCTGCTACATAAGCCCAAGCCTTAGGCCAGAGAGGGGAAGTCTGGCTGAAGGAGCTGCCAAGGATGTACGGATGAAATCAGGAAGGTCAAAGCACAATTGGAGTTGCAGCTAGAAAGGGATGTTAAAGGTAACAAGAAGGGTTTCTACAGTATTTCAGTAGCAAGAAGAGGATCAGGGAAAGTGTGGGTCCCTTACTGAATGGGAGAGGCAACCTTGTGACATGGGATACAGACAAGGCTGAAGTGTTCAATGCCTTTTTTGCCTCAGTATTCACAGCCAAGGTCAGTTCCCAGACTACTGCACCAGGTAGCACAGCTTGGGGAGGAAGTGGGCAGCCCTCAGTGCTGAAAGAACAGGGTAGGGTCTGCTTAGAAAAGCTGGATGCGTACAAGTCTATGGGGCCAGATGGGATGCACCTGAGGAAGTTGGCTGATGTGATTGCAGAGCCATTGGCCATCATCTTTGAAAACTCATGGTGATCAGGAGAGGTCCTGTATGATTGGAAAAGGGCAAACATAGTGCCCATGTTTAAGAAAGAGAAAAAGGAGAGTCCAAGGAACTACAAGCCAGTAAGCCTCACCTCAGTCTCTTGAAAAATCACGGACCAGATCCTCAAGGAATCCATTTCTAAGCACTTGGAGGAGAAAAGGGTGATTAGAAACAGTCAGCATGGATTCACCAGGGGCAAGACATGCTTGACTAACCTGATTTCTGTCTATGACCGACACTGTGGATTTGGGGAGACCAGGAGATACCATGATTTTAGCAAGGCTTTTGATACAGTCTCCCACTACATTCTTGCAGGCAAGCTAAGGAAGTATGGGCTGGAGGAATGGACTGGTAGGTGGATAGAAAACTGGCTGGAGCACTGGGCTCAGAGAGTAGTAATCAATGGCTTGATATTTAGTTGGCAGCCAGCACAAAGTGGAGTGCCCCAGGGGTTGGTCCTGGGGCCGGTTTTGTTCAGTATCTTCAGCAACAACCTGGAAAATGGCATAGAGTGCACCCTCAGCAAGTTTGCAGATGACACCAAGCTGGGAGGGCATTGGGGGAGCAGTAGATATGCTCAGGATATGCAAGGATTCAGAGTGATCTAGACAAATTGGAGACTTGAGATGAAAGGAATCTCACGAGGTTCAACAAAGACAAGTGCAAAGTCCTGCACTTAGGACAGAACAATCGCATCCATCAGTGCAGGCTGGGGGGATGACTGGCTGGGCAGCAGCTCTGCAGAAAAGGTCCTGGGGGTTACAGTGGACAATGAGCTGTCTGAGCCAACAGTGGGCCCTTGTTGCAAATGTGGCTAACAGCATACTACATTGCATTCATAGGTGTGTTGCCAGCAGGTCTAGGGAAGTGATTATTCCCCTCTATTCAGCACTGGTGAAGTCACATCTGGAGTACTATGTTCAGTGTTGGGCCTCCCACTACAGAAAGGATGTGGACAAGTTGGAGAGAGTCCAATGGAGGGTGACAACATTGGTGAGAGGAGTGGGGGGCATGACTTACGAGGAAAGACTGAAGGAACTGGGCTTATTTAGTTCAGAGAAGAGGAGACAGAGCGGGGACTTAATAGCAGTCTTCAACTACCTGAAGAGGGGTTTGAAAGAGGATGAAGCTAGACTGTTCTCAGTGGTAGAAGATGACAGAACAAGGAATAATGGTCTCAAATTGCAGCAAGGGAAGTTTAGGTTAAATATTAGGAAGAATTTTCTCACCAGGAGGGTAGTAAAACATTGGAACAGGTTACCCAGAGAGGTGGTAGAATCTCCATCTCTTGTAGGTTTTTAAGACCCAGCTGGACAAAGCTTTGGCTGGGATGATCTAGTTGGGGCTGGTCTTGCTTTGAGCAGGGGGTTGGACTAGATGACCTCCTGAGGTCTCTTCCAACCCTAACTTTCTCTGATTCTATAGGGATAGGAAGACACAAGGACAAAAGCACAGACTGTGGCAGGGAAACTTAGAAGGAAGCCCAAGTGAAGAGAGGCTGCAGACTTGCACAGAAAGTGAGCTAAGTACTCCATGCACTTTACTGTTTTGTTTTCTTTCCACTTAAAGTGGCCCGCATAGTGGTGAAGTGAACCACTGCAGGACACTGCTGTGCCTGGGGATGGGCATTTGCATTTTGGGGAACATAAAATGAAAATTACTGCAAGGATTGGATTGTGGCTGGAGGGGAGGCAGAGGCCGTGGAAAGAGAGTTACTAGGGACACCCCAAAACTGAAGCTCTGTCAGGTAGGCAAAGCATAAAGACTAGGATATGATTTGGGATTATTAGCATGCAACGTAGTGAATATCACAAGTTTTGGGATCTGGGAGTCACAAAGCATGACCAAAGACAAAGCTAGGAGTTGGTGGCCCTGAACTGTGGGCCCTGAGCTAGAAGGCTCAGCTAAGTAAATGTGGGACAGGGCCAGGAAGCTTTGGCCTAGACACAGGCCTGTTCCTTCAAGCATACCTCCAGGCAGCCTCCTCTACTCAGCATATATCAAGATGTGTCAGGCGAGAACACTGAAAGAGAGCAGAGGACTGAGGGTATGTGCGCTGGGAAGCCTCTAAATGTAATAACCCTGTAGTGACACCCATGGGTGTCAAGTGTTTCTAAGGGCTCTCTATGATCCTTACAGATGTGAACTGACTTGGTTACTGAGGTATCTGGGTTTGTAGGACAGGGAGATTCACAGAGCATAGGCATTACAACAGAGTTTTTAAAGAGTTTCTAAAATGTTACTTAAAAGAAAGTCTTAGTAGCATGCACATTTGCTAAATATGTGATCATGACATGTGATACATCAGCACCTTCTTGAGGTAACCTGCATAACTTCACCCCTCATTTAGAGGTCCATACCAACTCCAGCTGATGAAAACCTTTATGACCACACATCATCGTGTGTGTGTATGAAAACCTGCACACCATATTATACCACCAATTATTTTGTATATTATCCATACTTACATATACACATCCATTATATCTAACAGGCAATGCATGAACAAACTAGTCACATGATCATAATTAAATTTAGGCCTCTGTTCTCCTAAAAACTTAAGGCAAGTAACAGCAAATGTTGAAAGAAGATACAAAAAAAACCAAAACTTTTTTTTTCTTTTTTTGCATATGCCATTTTCTCATTCAACCTAAAGTAGAGCATCAACAAGATAATACCTATAGTCTATGCACCCAGAAATTAAAGACATTTTGATTTTATTTTTATATTGTCATGGTACTTTCAAGTTCAAGTACTTTTAGTTGATCCAACTACCATGAAATGGTTTTAAGGAAGACTTCAGTGAAAGAACTTAAATAATTCAATTATCTCCTACCAAGCAAAAAATATATATATTTCATTGCTTTAACAAGCCTGTTGATTTTTTCTGAGAACACTGACATCTGCCCAGCTAACAAAGAATTCAAGGTCCTACTATTATGTTCTTGTCTGCTCCAGGGAAGAGAATTAAGAGAATGTAATGAAGAGTGTAAAACTAGAATAGCAAATTGTAACGAGAGTGGGAATTTCAGCGCTTCACCTATTTGACTTTTGCTTTGTCCTATATTGTAATTGTATTTGTCCATTCTCCTTATTCTTTGCAGATATTTAAATGGTGAACCACAGTGAATACAAGTGGCTTGAGAGTCATATTGTAGAGCATTAATAAAGTTCAAAGTAGTATTATTAAGTACTATCTGTTCCAGATTACATGAAGCATTAACTCTAGTCTCTAGTCATTGTCTTTGTCTGTGCATTTCCAGATGGAGAATACTGGGCTGTCTTTTACCATTTCTTGTCCATTTCAATAGGGAAGGAGTGAGGAAGCAGGTTAGAGCAGTACCTATTACCTTTAAAAGCACTGACAAGTAGATAGATAGTCCTGTGCCTTGTATCCATGGCAAATGCAACATGTAACGAAAGAATTTGAGGAAATAATTTGCTTTATATGAAGTCCTAAGATCTGGGCACAACTATTGCTGTCAGTGTTATTAAACAATATTAACTAGTCAAAATGCCTCACTCAGGTAAAATAATCTGGATCCCATCTAGGACAACTAACATTCTATAAATAATACCCATAGAAGATGCAATTAAATCCACTTGGACCCAAACTCACTTCTGCCTCTAAAATCATGTTTAGAAATGCAATAACAGAAATGACAGCAGCAGGATCTTTGTCCTCCACTAGTTTAGTGCTGTCTTTCCCATTCTGGGGCTTTGCCACATGTGATTAGAGGTTTTTAAATTTTTACAATTACAATTTTACATCTGGAGGAAACACACCACAATTTTTTGATACGAAAATGTACTTGTATTTATTTCATGAAACATAATGGCCAAGAGTAACAGTCTGGCACAAATACATTTTATGTTCAAAGTAAAGAGAAATACAATTCATCTTCAAATCATAACAACCAGGCTAAGAAAAAATCATTTTGCATTTTAAAACCTTTAATTATTATGAAAATGAAAGCAGCAAGAATAAACAACACTTGTATCTTAAATCTAAGATTAATCTACAGCCATTACTTCCACATGGATTCAAATAGACTACCTTTATGTAAACTGTGTACACATGGGATAACAAGAGGTATACTAGGTAAAGGAACTGAAGATTTATCGTGTTTGGACTCTCATAATTTTTGGCTGAAAGTTTCCCAGGAGGGTAGAGACTTTATAAAAAATCCACCTGGATTTATGGACTCTTCAGGACATCTATTCAAAGGTCATTTTTTTTAGACTGCCTTCTAACCCTGTATTGTAACACATCCCTTTTCAGAAATATTGAAGCATGTCTCTAACTGGTGCTATCCACCAGCTCTCTTTGGGTGGGTATATATTTATGAGTGCCAGTCTAAACAGTGTAAGTAAATGTAGACAAACATAAGATTCAGTGAACTGCCATGTGGTTTTGGGGTGGTACTAGGAAACTCTGCCAGCCATCACCACCCCCTGGGACATAACACTTCCTGTTATTCTCACCCGAGTACTTTAATTCAACATCACCCACAACAGTTTTTGTTAAAAGCCCATAATCAGTGCAATTGCTCTCACATTAGTGTGGTACACTGCAAGATTCAAGAGTTAGATGAGATACTCACTATGCTCTGGTGCCTTACACCATGTAAAAAGGGCTCGAGTGGCATAAGGTTTTTTCAGAGCCCTGATTTCAGTGCGGGGAGAATTCTTTTCATGGGAGCACTGAGAAAGACAATATCTGAATGCCTTCCAACAACTCCTTTGGAGGTTTGGGAGGTCTGATAGGAGAGGCTGTAAGCACACTGCACCACAGAAATTCCTGTCAGTCCTGTGGCCAGCAGACCCATAGCTTAATAATAGGGTTGTGCTAAGCTTCTGTCTCTGATTCAATTCAGTGAACATTCGGCCCGATTCGGTGGCTGAATCTCCATATCTGAATCGAATCAGAGGACCCTTTAATCTCTCCAATCAAATCAGGACCCTCCGAATCAATTTGGAGAGATTTGGCGATTTAGACGTAGACGCAGCTTTAAATGTTTTTTCTACATACCTCTAGGTACCAGGCGGCTCGTGAATGCTGTGATACTGGGGCACATGGAGTGTCCCACAGAAACATAGGGGGCTCCCCAGCATGCTCGGCAGCAGACTCAGAAGTGGACCAGAAGCACTTCCGCTCCACTTCTGGGTCTGCTGGAGAGCGCGTAGGGATTCCCCCCAACGCCTCCTCTGCTCGGTGACTGGTACCTCCTGGGTCTGGGGGGCACCTGATCGCTTTGCCAGGGAGGTGCAGGGGGGCCCCCTGCATGTTCCCTGGCCTGGATTCACCGCCGAGGATGCTGGGGGGGGGGGGGGGGACACTGCGCTCCTGTGGGATGCTCTATTCACTCCAGCATTGCAGCAATCATGAGCTGGTACCTTGAGGTATGTAGAAAAAGCATTTAAAGCTGTGTCTATGTCCGAATTGCTGATTCTCCAAATCAGCATCGAATCTTCAGATTCAGATTCAGCCAACTCAAACTGGGGACAGTGATCTGAATCAACAAAACAAATCACTCTCCCCAATTCAGCCCGAATCTGAATCCAAATCAAATAGGGCCCATTTTACACACCCCTACTTAATAACATCTAAATGGGACGCAGAACACTGTGTGGAGCTTCGTGATACCGTGGCTAGCTTGCTTCTAGTCTTTGAGCTAACTCTGTTAGAATTAACTTGGATATCTTTAGGCTTCCTTGTGCCCTGCAGTGTATATATATCCTTAAACAGGCCACCCTGGGCACTTTAAATTATACAGAAAGAATCCCAGGACAGACCAGGATTGAAAGGGGGGCAAAAGTGGGTTAACACTCTTAAGCACAGTGCAGAATTTCATCAGTGTGGTTTTGAAAGAGAGAAGATCTTTTTCAGACAATTTATAGAAAAATACAGAAAGGTGTGATATTCAATGGCAAGCTGCTGGTTATTTATGGTTAGTTATGCTATAGGCAGTCTTAGTAGCATTTTAGTTTAGATAGCTGCCCTTCTTCAGGAAAGGTTTAAAAATATCTCTAAAAGATTAAGTCTAGTATTACAGATGGTAAAGATTTCCAAATACAGAATCAGCTTGAAAAAGAATCTGATAGTTTTGCAAGTTCCATATTCAAACAAATCTGAGTCCTAAACCTTGCTCATACAATAAATGCTTAAAATGGCCACTGCCATACAAAATGCAAAGATACAAGTTCAGGATTATTATTGCACTGAAGTATTATATAGAAACAGGATGGAGAAGACGGACACTGGGTGCATCCAGATGAGTATGGTCATGTGGCATGTGGTGCTTGCAGCACCACATACTGCACAGTCTGGTGTTCTCCGTGCTACAAGGGCACACTGCTCAAGTGTACTCTGCGCTGGGTTTTTTGGACCCTAGGCTATCCAGGGGTCAAAAAAAAAAAAAAACCAGAAAAAAACCCTGGAGCAACACACACTTGGCCAGTGTGCACTGCTGAAAAGTGGAGCTGGGCCACTCGGAGCTGTGCTCCACCGCCAGCCAGGCTGGGCGTGGCAGAAACTTTTTTTTTTTTTTTTTGGTAGCATTTTATTAGAAAACAGTCAATATCAAACAGATTTTAAAAAGGACCCCACCTGAGGACTCACAAAGGGAATACAAATACAATTTCAAGCAATTACATAATATTCACATCACCATGGTTGTAACCCCAGAAAGCCCCCAGGACTCAAGGTAAGGCTGCTGGGGCCACACCAGTGCTGGCCCCAGCCTCCCCTATCCCACTTGGGGCAACTTGCTACACTCCAACGTGCGCATGGCACAGGCGTTCCCCAGGGACAAGCAGTGGTGGGACAAGGTGTACCACCACTACTTGTCCCCAGGGAACCACAAATAGCTGGATGCGCTCTCTGATTCTAACATAAATATCTTCAATAAGAGCCAATACAGAAAATTACTGTCAAAGCAAATAGCTTTCTATATAAATGCTCTCTCTCTTAAAAAGTTGGCATAATGCAAAGTCAATCTTTGAATTGTCACAGTCTGTAGTTGGTAATAATTGGCATGCTGGTCAGCAGTCACAGCAATGAGCAAACAGTAAGTTTACCTGAAAATTGAATCACCTCCTCCCTAACAAAAATGGTCTCTTCAGATCAAGAGTAAGACAAACAGCTTAGGCTGCACCACTACAAAGACCATCAGGGTAAGGAACCCCTGGTCCCTAAGGTTGCCTGTCTAGTTTCCTAGGCACTCAGATTCAAACACACTGTCACTGTGGTGGAGTGTGACTTTTGACTGCTATCTATTTATTTTAAATTTCATTGGTCTATTCTGAAGAAATTATCCTCACTGCCAATGCTCCTCTTCCTCCCCCTTCAAGACCCCCTCTCAGAAACAGAAACCCTATTTGTACAGAATTCTCACTATTCTATAATCAGTTGGCCAGAATACAAGACACCTAATAAATACCAATATTCAATATGACTCTCTAGTAAGATTACAGGCAGTCCTCGAGTTATAACGTTTCGAGTTACAACATTTATAAATTGACATCCTATCTCAACTTTCTGACATTGGTTTCAACTTTACAATGCTTGATCTGATGCAACACCACACCAGCTAACAAGTTCGCTGCGTCACCCATCTCCCTGGAGAACATCTGTCCAAACTTCCTTGGACACTTTCTTTAAGAAAGCAGACAAGACTCCAGAAAAACCTGCAGCCAAAACTCCTGAGAAGACTCCAGGCAAGAATCCTTTAAAAAGTCCAACAAAGAGCCCTTCAAAAAGTCCAGCAAAGTCACCTCAAAGAAGTCCTTCCAAATCAATATGATTGCTATTTACAATATAAATACATTAATGTAGCTGTGTTACTCATCTATAATTGACTGAGTACAAAATTCTGGGTTATTTTTTGGAGAAAATAGGGTATTAGGCCTTGGTTCAAGAACCATTCCCCCATTTATAACATTGTTTCCTATGGGAAAATCGACTCCCAGTTACAACATTTTGACTTAAGAAACGGTTTTCGGGAACCAATTGTGTTGTTAGTTGGAGGACTGCCTGTACTTGGAAATATCAACTGGAGCAATTTGTGGCTATACATCTGCTGAGCAGTTTTAGCCATCACCAAATACAACACCAATTCCATTTTACCATGTGGCTTCCTCCTCATTTCTGGGTGCAATTTAAAGCATTGATACTGATATAAAAATGTCAGTAAATTAACTAATGCCTGACAATTTAAGACATCACCTTCCTCTTCATACCTATCCATTCTTATAGTTTAGATCAGTAGGCATATTTAAGATTCGGGCTCTGGATTTTAATTTCAAAGATTCAGGAACTCTAAGTCTTTAGCTATAGAGTTCACATGTCCCTCTGATGTGAAAGAACCAGCTATCTGTTGATGGGGATGGGTCTTTCCTCAAGCTGTTAAGGTTAATATTTACTTCTTCTGTGTATTACTGCAAGCAACTTCACAAGACATAAGAACATGGAGAAGCAGGTCCCAATCAAGTAATAAACTCCCAATAAGAAAAACACATTTTAAAATAGAGAGACTCTCCACTATTTATCAGCTATGTTTCCCCTGCCCTCGACCCCATTCTTTCACCCACAGACTTTTCAATTTACATCTTCACTAACTGCCTTTCTTGCATGCAAACTAGCCTCTGGCTTTTTTCCTATTCATTCCACCCAGGAAGAGCACACACCAACTGCAGATGCTTCCTCAGCCTGACGAAAGGTACTTGCAAAGTGCCTGAAAGCTTGCAAAGAAGAATTTTTCCAGCTATTTGAGTTGGTCTAATACAAGATATCAGATTTACCCAAAGAACTTTGTCTGCCTATGTCCCTAGCCCAACATGGTTACAACCTACACCCCTTTAAAATAGAGCTAACTTGTTTACTAAGTAAGTATTCAGTTTCCTGCTCTATTTAGCCTTTCTGTTAAAGGCAGGACTGAACACAGGTAAGTTGCAATGAACCTCTGTTTGGAGCTCTTAGATCACTCATCCAGACCAAAGTTCTGAATGATAATATACACGCTTATATTTGTTAATCAGTGAGTTCCAAAACCTCTGAGGTAGATTTGACTTTAGATGTATAATCAGTAGGTTCAATGGAAGCTGGTCCCAAGGTGATGGTTTATCTCTTGTCTCAAAGAGAGATACTGTAAATTACTTTCAAAATGACATACTTATAGAAGACGGTAGTATTACTTTAAAAAAGAAGCAGTTCTTAACCCATTAAAAACTTAAAAACTTTATTCAGTGACTTCCAAGTAGAATCTCTCGGTATGTAAAAGTATTTCCTACATAAATGGATGCCGTTTAACACAAAGCTCCTAAGACCAGTAGAATTTTGTGCAAACTTTCATGTAGGTCTTGTCTTGGGAGCATGCACATATCAACTAATTGAAGATATATATCAAGTGCATTCTGGCACATATAAGTTAGATAGGCAAAAACTTACAAATCTGACTGCAGCTCTGGGCCTTTGCATTAAAGATAGAGGACCTCCAGGAAATGGGAGTCTACCAAAACACTGAGGACACACAGAAAAGGTATATAAAATATAAAATCTTAATTGCTTTCCTGTTTGTTGACAAAAAAAATCCAAGCATACACTGCCAAGCAAGATGATGATGACTTTTTTACTTTAAAAACAGTAAAACTAGTGTGAAGATTTAGCCATATCAGTATTTTTCAAAGGTTCTGATTTTCTTGGGATGTCTCTGATGTTCTGCACAGATGCAAAATCCCTCTAGCTGACCAAAGGCCAGAATGTTCTGTATGAATATTCTGTACAGGGATATGTGTTGCTGAATGAGTTTCAAAATCTTCCTTGAGGGTACGTGCAGACCTTATGCTTATAATGACCTAACTAGGGTTAGGTCAATCTAAGTACCAATCTGTACAGACGCTCAGGGAAGTTACACTGGGCAGGAAATGTCTATCCAAATCTAACATGAGGAGATGAACTAACTTAGATCAGGAATGGAGTAGTCCAATCTAATGAATGTCTGTTCAGCCCCAGGGCTGTATTCTTTCTATCCCTGCCATCCTGATTGGCCTATTTTTAGGCCCCTGACCCTTCCACCCCCAGACAACCCCCATCCTTGACCTGCCAGCCATTCCCATCCTGTCAACCTTCCCAGGACCCACCAACCCCCCTCATAGATCAAGTTCTGTGAATGTGTGTGCACAACCTTAATGTTTAGAATAAGTTTATGAGAGATGTCTTGTGTTCCACTCAGTTTTGGTGAATCACTTATGTACTTTGACACAATTACATGGGCATTAATGGTTTTTTTATGTTTGGGGTTTTTTTTGTTTCTGTGGGTCTTTTTTAATCTTTTCTTTGGAAGAAAACAAAAGAAGTAACTGGCATGACTTAGGGAAATATTGGAGTAACTCTCCACAATTTCAAATGCAAGTGTCTTTACATCCATTTGTCTCAAATGCTACATAGAAATTCTGTTAACAACAACAAAAAAATTGATAACAATGTTTTGGCAGACAAACCTGATCCTGTCTGCACATATTATACAGTGAAAGGTTATATTTCCATCTAAGACACAATGTTGCTTTTTAAAGATTTCATTTTTCATGTCTGCCTTTTTACCAGTGATATGATGTTATAATGGAACAATTCCTCCTTTTCTATAATAAATTGTCATTCACAGACTCATTTCAGTTGACCTCTGCATGCATCATAGGATGAGAACATTTTGATTACATCAATGCTGGGTTGGGTGAGCTTTTAGGGGGTTTTTTTCCTTTAGTCAAAACTAGTAGAGCAGCATGGCAGCTACCTAGGGAAGAGGGTGGGACAGAATGTTGTTGTAATAGAAACCATGTTTCAGTGAAGAAATAAAAAGAAAGAATGAAAGAAAGAAACACCAGTTCTTGGGCTATTCAAACAATAGTGGAAAGAAGTCACTAGGAAGGGATCAAAAACTTTCTGTGATAACAGAACTCCTACTCCCACAATGCATGCACAGAGTATGAAAATTTGTAATGATTGTTTTCTAACCATTTTTATTCCACTTGAAACCAACTATTTCTCTTTTTGTTGCCCTTGAGAACAGAATACCTTATACATACTAGTGCTTCCTATGTTACAGTGAAACATTGTAATCCTGCAATAATTTAACCAAAATGCCTTCTTTCTCCAATATATTCAGAAATCATCTGAGATGAGGAGAAGAAACCTCTAATACAGAAGTTTATTACTCAACAAATAGAAACTAGAGTTTTAGTGCCTGGATACTGCTTTGCTGAAGTTAAACATGGGCCTTTGCCTTGCTTTCTGTGGGGACAGCATCTTCTCTTAACAAGTCCTTTAAAAACAGGAAGAGCAGATGAAGTATTTATGTCTCTTTAATAAAAGCTTGTAAACTTAAAAAAAATACTTAGTTTTAAGCAGCTGGTGCACATATACCATTGCCTATCTGTGAAAATGGTAAGATTCCAAGCTTTTGGAGAGCAAATGCCTTTCCTCAGGTCTAAGGGGCAGATTACTGAAAAAAACAGTACTGTAGATTTGTTGCACAATAGTTTTAAAATAAAGAGAATAGAAAGAAGGGAATTATGGTAAGTTTAAAAATGTTAATGTTTAAAAATGCAATCAGGACTCATAGTAGAGATGATATCTTTTATTAGACCAACAAGATTTTTGCAAAAATAGTTTTAAAATGAAATTTCAAATATGACAGTGATGTGATGAGGCAGAAATAAAGGGCAGTTCTAGATGATAGCAGCTAAGGAGGAAATTTTTGGACCATTAATGGCGAGACTGTAACAGAATGTTTTTAATGAAATTTAAGTTGTTTTCAGAAAACTGAAATACTAAATATTGCAAGGGTAGAGCTCATTTGAAATGAGACACATTTTTAACATATTTTAATTATGATGCAAAACTGCCCCAATAGAAAAAGAGATGTTTTCCTTCATGGTTTTTCCATCCTACAGCTACTGAAATTTACTTTCCCCCCTGCTCCTTTTTTGTGGGAGAGGCAGAAAAATAATTAACCAGCTAAGCATTTGCAGATTAGATGGCAGCCTGAATCCATTAAAGTTTTTAGGAATATTTTGTTTTATAGTGCTATCTAGATCTAGAACTTAATATATGCATAGTGATGTTTACATCTGAAACACTTCATAAACACTAACTAGAGAAGGCTGATAACAGCAGGTGAGAAAAATCAAGGAGGAAAATACATGATACAATGAGACACAACTCTTGAATTCTGAAGTACATTGACTTTTCAAGTGCTATATTATATGTGGTTCCCTGTTCAGTAATATTTGCATTATTGCTCCATTAAAAAGAAGGTGTTTATTCAAACAGCAAAATATTTTTTCTTTCAATTAAATGATAATAATATAACTTATCTACTTCTGAGGACCAGAAGTATCTGATCCAATCCAAGGTTTTTTCCCATGCAAATTAGTTGCTATTGAATAAGTTTTAAACACAAATCTTTCAACACAACATTGCAAAAACAGTTTCTACATTAAGCAGTCTTGCTGGTTTCTGGCTGACATTTTTCATTATATCTGCAAGGTTAGATCACTGGCCGGCACTGAACTGCAGAGACTAATTCAGAATGACTTTTGCTTACTGAGTACAGAATGGAAAATTGGTTGGTTGGTTGCCAAAGACATACATCCAGATGCCATTGGAAGCTGTATAAGTCATGGAAAATATAATTCTATAATGATCTGTGAAGTGATTGAACAGGGACCCTTCCTTAAGTTCTTTTGCCTGAGGCTGACTAATTCAGACCACAACCCTGACACTCAAACCTTGTAATCATTTGTGCTTCTTCAGGCAGAAATAATTACAATTGCTTGATCCGAAGAGAGATTCTTATTTTGTAGTGTTGCTGACTACTTTAATGCATGTTTTCATTCATATTGGCGATGTCTACACAAGACTCTCACTGCCAAATAGCTTGTTACTACTGCGCAGTACCTCATTACTACCGTGCGATAGCATCGCATGGCGCGAAGCATGATGTGACACTGCTGTGTAGTAGTAATGAGCCACTGCTCAGTCAGTATCACCAAAAAGCTATTCAGGGATGTTACTGCACAGCCATTTAGTACTTGTGTATGCTGCGCAGTAACAACTTCAGTCAGTGTCTCATGTAGACAAAGCCATTATTTACTATGCAAGCAGTCTTGTACGTACATTTGTTAAATCCACAAACACATCGATATACATACACACACACACATATTATATATAAAATGTACTTATTTTACATAATGTATCTAGAATATGCATATCCCAAAGGTTATATTTTCTTTAACACACTTTTGTTTTGTTCTGGTTTTAGAATAACAAATATTAGAATGCTTTGGTAAACTTGAAACAATTGATTATTCTCATACCACTCTGCTAAGAAAGAAAATAAATCTGTCCAATTTAAGATAATATGATGTTACCAGTGCATACTGTTTTTTCCATTATCTTTGTGCCAGAAGAAGCTTGCTAACAAAACTCTCTCTAGTAAATTAAAAAAGCTTGTTGATACACTTATCAATAATTAGATACCAATTTCACAAAATTCACTCAGTCAGTGTATGTAAGAATATTTCCTAGGCAAGTGCCCTCAGCTTCTAGAGAATCTATGCTGTCCTTGAAAAAGTAGTTTTAGCCCTTGTTGTTCTGAAAGTAAACCAATATCCTGCTATCCTCTCAGAGGTATGTCTACATAGCAAATGTGTGATTACAGTGCAGGTAAATATATCTGCTTTAGCTTTGGTGGCGATGCACCTGCGGGTACTTGCCACTTGAAGGGCCTGAGCAGGCTGTGAGGCAGCCTGCAGATCACTGCAGAGCCAATCAGCTGGTCACATGGCAGTCAGCAGGCTACCTGATTGGAGCAGGACTGCGCAGCCTCAGCATAAGACCAAGCCCTGTGGAGCTGAGCTAGCAGTTGCTGCAGGGGTAACATCACCTGCTTGAGATCTGCTGCTCCCTAGAGTACTGTGTAAGGACTATGGGGAAGGAGGTTCCTAAGGGCATGGTGCAAGGTGTCCCCAAGCCCTGAGAAAAAGGCTTTGGGCCTAGGGAAGTGTGAGGCTAGCCTTGCAAAAGGGACTTAGAGCTGTGAGCCTACACAGGGGCTAGGCAGGTCCCTGATTAGAACTGGCAGGGACTGAGGCCAGGGGCTCAGATGACTTCAGCTGAGTGAAGGGCTGCCTCATAAGATCTCTGGGGCTAGCCCAGAAAAGGTTGGCTCTGTGGTAGGGCCAAGAGGGGGACTCCTGCTGACTAGGGAGGTCAGCTGCTGCTACAGTGATGCCAGGGAATCTTGGCTGGTCAAAAGAAGGGGGCCAGGGCCAAAAGACCAAAGGGCAATTAAATCTACCATGAGAGGCAGACCACGGCTGCAGAGAGCTACTGGTACCCTGACTGGCCTGGAAGCATAGCCAGTCTGAAGGTCCCTTTGATGGTGGGGACATCACTGCCAAAGGGAGGACAGGCTCAGATGGACAGCAGGCTGTGATGAAGGATGCTGAAGCATAGCCTCTGGAAGGCATCCAATAAAAGGTCAGAGAGAGATAGGGCCAGTGAGAGAGCCAGGAGATGGAGGCTGTGATGGAGTGCCCAGGAGCAGGCAGCACAGTATGAAAACTAAGAAGCCCTGTGAGGGGAGAAAGGACCAGGGCAAGCAGGCCTGCAGTTGGTCCTGGCGGATGACCTAAAACTACACCCTGCTGGGGAGGATGGTGTGGTGGGGCTGTAGGTGGCAGGGCAGTCCTCAGGAAATGCCATGCCAGTGCCTCCCTAGTGAACATTGAGTAGTGCTGGAAACACTGAGTACAACAGCCATGAGTAGTGCTAGAAACAATGGGGTGCTGGAAAACCTCTAACAGAAAAGCAGCGGGCTTGGGCAGAAACTGAGAAGCCAGGAGGGCCTGAAGCCCAAAGCTTGAGAGTAACGCTTGGGCAACAGTACAGGGGCCAGAAGGGCCTGAGACCCAAGGTCTAAATGAGAGTGGGGCCTAGTGGGAGGCACAAAGCAGGGTGAGGTCCAGGTATGTTGGCAGACACCTGAGGCTTGAGTGTGCCATAGGCCAAGAGTGATGTCCAGGCATGTTGACAGATATCTGAGGCCCAAGTGGCATTAGGCCCTGTAGCCCCAGTGAAAGGGCAGAGTACGAGAGGCTAGAAACCTAAGGAGAAGGAAAGAGCCCACAATATGTGTGAGACTGGAGGCCACAGTGATGGAACTTGTGGCCAAGGTAAGTCTCTGGATGCCCGAGACCAAGTTTACACCAGAGGCCAAGTGTGGCCCAGCAATGGGGCAAAGGGAGTAACGGGGGAAGTTATTTTGGATGCCATCTGTGAGGCATGTGACATGGTAACAGGTAGGTCAGAGCCATATATTGTGCTCTTGGCATTGGGACATTAAATGGGTAGCCTCCTGCATTTTTCCATCCAGTTCCAATACATCAAGCATGGCAGGTGAATCGGGGCGGACTGCCCTAGACAAGCAGGTGAGCTGATAATGTGACTGGCCCCGGGATGGCCCCCTTTCACAGCTTTACTCTAGCTAGCATGGGCGATGACTATACAGGAAATATGACAGCAGGAACTTCAGTCAAAAATCCAAGTCCATATCTATATCCATTCCACCATATTTTCAGTATCATTGTTATAATAGCCAGCTGGATTAAAAGCTGTCTTAGATATGCCTACTTGCACTAAAATCACAGCTTCATTTGTTGTGTAGATATACCCAGAAGTCAGTTGTTGCTAAATTCCTCTTCCTCAGCTCAGAGCTTTACCATTTGCAGCAAAGTGGAAACATACCTCTGTTCTTAGAACCTTTTGAGAAGCAATTAAATAAAAGGAAAACATCACTCTGTTCCTTGGGAACAATATCGGCAAAGTCTACATTACAGGGGAACCCACCAAAAGACACTGCCTAGCCGGCACAGAAGGGATGGTATGCAGGCACAGCTTGCTCCAGGTGGAAGGGGGCAAGCAGCAGCATGGCATATCCCCCACTTCCACTGCTGCCTCACTCGCATCCCATTCTCCTTGCTGCCAGCTGGCAAGCAGTGGCAGGGCAGAGCCCCTGCTCCCAGTGCTGATGTGGGCACAGCAGTGCTGGGAATGGGGGCTATGCCCTGCTGCTGCCTGGAGTGAGTCGCACCTGCATTGTGCCCCTCCCCATGCAGGCTGGGCAAGCAGCAGCAGGGCATAGTCCCACTGCTCCCCATACCAGGGCAGATGAAGGCACAGATGGAAGAGCCGTGGAAGAAGCTCCCATGGCTGCACTGCCCAGCCCCATTCCCAGCCTCCTGGCACTTTTTTAAAAGTCGTGCCCTCACCAGCTCTGGCAGCAGTGACCAGGACCTCTGAGGGCTCATGGTAGAGCCCCCTCCCAGCCCTCATGCAGCCCAGGGCAGTGGGGGGCAGTTTGGCAACTGCACAGTGGCTGCCCCATGGTGTGCATGAAGTGTAGCTTGGCAGGGTACTGCACACTGCCTGGGAGCTGGGATGGCTCCACCTGTCAGCCAGAGCCCAGCACCACTCAGCCTCAGTGGTCCCAGCTGCCAGGCAGCACATAGCACCCTGCTGAGCTGCACTGCATCTGCACTGTGGGGCAGCTGCTGCGTGGGTGCCAGGCAGGGTGGGCAATCCCTGCTGCTCCCCACTGCCCTGCACCGTGGGGGGGTGAGGGGAGGCTCTGCCATGGGTGCCCAGAGGCCCCAATTGCTGCTGCTGCTGCAGCAGCCAGTGAGTGCGGGCCTCTTTTTTTCTTTTCTTTTTTTTTTTTTTTAAGTGTGGGGACTAAGTTGGGGATGGGTAGGGGATGGGGCTGGGTAGGGCAGCCATGGGGGCTTCTTCTACAGCTCCCCTGCCCAGGGAGAGGCAGGCACAGCTGGAGGAGCTGTGGGAGAACCTACAGCTGTCTGGCTGTGCCTGCCTCTCCCCGGCTGATCCAAATCACTGAATCTCTCCAAAACAGCACCGAATCTTCCAAAGCTAATTCATCCAAATCAATTTGGGACAGTGATCCGAACCGCCAAATCGAATCGCTGTCCTCTGAATCGGCCAAATCTGAATCCAAATTGAATACTTCCCTATTTGCACAGACCTACTCCTTTTTTTTTCCAAAAAGCAGTCTGGTTATAATGGTAATAGCAAAATTACACTCGTATAATTAAACCAAGTGCACAATAAAACAAATACAAGTCTTTTAATTTCTGGGGATCTGACAGCAAGGTTTTGTTTATTCTGACAAGCCAGAACCACTGAATCAGAAGTTTGGGAGGGACCTGATGGGTTATCTAGCTTAAGCCCTTGCATAAATTCAGGATGCAGTATTCCTAAACCATCTCAAACAAATGCCTCGCCAGCCTGCTCTTGAATATTCCAGTGAAGGACATCCCATGACTTCCCAAAGCAGTTTTCCATTTTACTATGGAACAGTGAGATTTTTTTTTTTTTCTAAATGAGTTTATATCCATTTTGTTGTGATTTAAACCTACTGCTTTGTATCTGTTTTCTGGGGGAAGGAGAAACAGTTGCCCCCCCCCCCTTTTTTTTACGGCAGCCTCTCAAATATTTCAAAATGTTAGCATTTCTCCCGCCAGCCTCCTGACTACTCCCTTCTTCTCCAAGATAAACACACCTGGTTCCCTCAATGCTTCATTGAATGGCTTGCAAGCCAATCCTATAATCATTTCTGGATTCCTTTCTGTTTGCATAAAGTACACTTTTCAAGTCCTCTGCCTCTTTTGGTCTGAGTTGGTTTGATCTACTTCTATTTATGAATTATGCTAATTTTTTCCATTTCAATAATTTGTAAAACCTTATCAATTAATTTGGGGCAAATATTGATTCTAATGAAGATTAGAAACAAATATTGCCATAATTTTTTTCATCAAACAGTAGGTGTTGCAATGGCAGCAGAAAGGTCTCACTGCCAGTTGTTGTGGTTATAAGACCCACCCTTTTACAGAGTAACCACCTAAAATAGTTTTTCATTGGGCTAGAGCTAGAATACTGATATTCTAGGTTAAATTCGTCAAACATGATGGTAATCAGGAAATTGTTTTGGATGAACAGATCCAATCCAGTACTTCTTTTAACTGAACCTATCCCATATTTACTATACTCCTTTCCTGTATCCATGGGAGAATGAAACCAAAGGCAGAGTATCCTGCCTAGAAATGAGGTTAAGAGGAAAGAATTCTAGTTATGCAACATTTCCTTCCTAGACATTTCTCCTCTTATAGAACTAACTGCTCAAGTCACTATTTCCCCACGCTATCTTTACCTTTCCCTCCCTCCCTTAGCTGCTATACAAGAACATTTTCATTTAAGGAAATATATTCAACCAAGAAATACTTCTCATTCATGGAAAGGGCATTTTTTTTATCCACACTAATGATTTCCATGATAGTGACTGAAAATAAGCTTGTTACAAACATAATTCAGCTTTCAGTTTCCAAAGAATATTGGAGAAGATGTACGTGAAGGCAGAAAGGTTAACAGCATACAAGCCAAAGGGAGAAAATGTGTTCTTCTGTAGGTTTTGGTGATCTGGGAAGTAGTAGATGGTTTTTGTACATTTCTGAATAACCTTATTTTCAAAGCTTTGCATGCCACAGGCAAATTGTAACTTTAAGGGCATAATATTACTTAATCTCATTTTATGCTTTCAAAATATTTGCTACAGGAAAGTGAAATCACAATCAGATCTAGTCACAAGGTATGCTTTAGTGACTAGATTATTTTGTTACAGTTTTCTAGCTATTTACACATTTTTCAAAGTGCTCCTTAACTATAGATGATGTGCATGGAAAAGGCATGAAACTAAATAGGTATCTTTGGGCAGCATGTCTCGCTGTATACTCCGAATTGAAAATTGAAAATAATAGATATCCTCATTTTAAAATATATTTAAAATTGTGAAAAACTTTCCCATGAAGCCCAGAGGACCCACAGAAGTCATATATACAGAATAGCAGAAAGCAGGACAGGGTGGCAGCTTACAGACTATCTGGGTAAGAAATATAAGCTTTCATAGGTGACAGCCTACTTCATCGGATGCTATCACCTATGAAATCTCATGCCCCTCTCAACAAAGGCAAAGATTACATATGCAATCTCTTCTAAAATCAAAGTTACACATGGATTCTGTGCACATTTTAGTTTAGCAGCAGACAAAATAATAATAATTATAAAAAAAAAAAAACCCTGAGCTGAACACCCAGTAATCTAGTTTACAGAAATCAAAGACTACTGCCATTGTAAGTTTATTCCCAGTCAGAGATAAGGTTTATTGTATTCCTAGTAATGAAATGGTCACATGTCATTATTAAACTCATTTCTATACTCTTCTTGCCTTGATAGCTAAATTCAGTCTGGGCAGAATATACACTGCATGATATTGAGCCAAAAAATCATAAGGTATTATGTACTTCACGTTACATGGTGTAAAATACCTTTGGGACCTCTACACAGATTTACAAATGAACTTCATTACGGTGAGGCTCACAGGCTTCTGTGCTTTTGAGTGAAAGTAGTTGAGGATGTTTTGCTCTGTGCCAAACTCAATGCTGCCAATGGATATTAAGCAAGGTCAGCACATACCTACTGGACTGCAGGCATGTGCTGAAACTAAGGCACAGGGACACCTAGTCTGTGAATATCAAATGTGCTGAAGTGTGAGACAGTCCCTGAGATGCTCTGCTCAACTTGGGTAGCAATGTCGTGGGGCCTGTGCAGTAGTAGAATTTTAGGTACCCGAAGAAAATTTGTGTAGTTATGAGCACAGGAGCAGGCACCTGAGCAGTTAGGCAGAAGTTCTGTGGTTTCACTCTTGAACCTAAATTCCACTTGAAATACACTGTGGGCCACTGTTTTGTAGATTCGGGCCTATGGAACCATTTCATTAAGTACCAAAAAACCCCCAAAAACCTGCCTCAAATACAAGCAAGTTTCAACCAGTTGCAAAAAATAAGATGTTTATAACTTCTCCATTATAAAAGAATCATTATTTGTAAGGGGTATCCAGGGACCTTTGATCTTTCTTTTTCTAGGGTATGTTTCATTGTCTTCTTGAAGAGCCTTGTGCTCCAATCTTACTGCTGTTTTTACTCAGAATTATCATTTAAATATAACTGACACAGTCATTAAGTACAATAGCTGTTCCTCACTTTAGCTATAATTATGCGATAAGGGTAACGGTACCAAGAGTCCTAGTTGTTGATTTGTTTTCACTGACAATAAATTCTATCTGTGAAAGAACAAAATTCCTCATTTCAAGGGCATGCGTTGAAATTCTATACTTAGATGGAACATATCAGAGAACTTGTGGGCAAAGTATGTATGCTGGCCACCTCATTTAAAGAGTCTGCACCAAAATACAGGATCAAACATAGAATGGTCAAAATTGAGCCTGTTAGAGGTTAGGCTAATATCAGTAGTTACTTGTGGTCTTAGAAGTTTTCATTGCCTGGCTACTAGGAAACGTTTCCTTCCTCACCCCCTAAACTACCAATTAGCTTGAGAATTTTTTTTAAAACCAAGCAAATAAAACCACCACTATTAAATTATATTTAGCACTGGGATTACGTGTCAGAATGTAAGTACTGGCTACCAAAACTTTCATTATATACACAGCTCAGACAGATAGTAATGCAGCACTCCACCACACCTCTGGCTGGTGCAACTTTAATATGGATGGAATATTTATGGAAATAGGAGAGTTGCTAGAGTCCACACACAATTCTTGGCCTCGAGGCTGAAATGTGAATGAGAATTGTGTCATGAATATAGGATTTGGACAGTCAGATCACTACATTTTTGGTCACTTACAACTTAAATATTCTAGATGTAAAAACTGTCATGATGCCATTACCAATTCATTACATCACCTACTCCAGTGAAAGATAATATTAGAAAACAATGGCAATACTTGGTTGAACATTCTCTTGCATGTGAAAATTATCAAATTTATTATATTTAAAACAAAAATACCATAGGCTAAACTATACCTTTTTAAGGGGAATGCTTATTGTTTCCCTTGTTCTGTCCCTTGTGAAATCCATCCTTACCTCGTGTACTTCAGTGACTGTGCTTTAGTACAGCATGTACTCCAACAGCCACATAATTACATAAAAGCAAGAAGCTAAGAAGGGGAATTTTTTCTCAGAGTAGCAGACTCACGAATTTACTGAAGAAGACTTTACATTTAAAAAGGCAAAGGAAAGAAAAGAGGGTTTTAATCTTTTTTCCCAAGCTGCCAAACTCTTCCTTTCCTCCTTACAGCTTGCCACGAAATTCTCAAAGCTCATCTCTTTACTGCAGCTCTTTTGAAGAATACAGGTCAGACTTAGGGGAAAGTAGAACAAGCTTTCAAGAAGTTGCAAAGGTCACCAGAAAGAATCTAAAAAGCTCAGCATTTCAATGAATTACCATCAGCACACTAAGGGTGCCTATGCATGTTTAGGGACCATGCTCTAATGCATGGCATTTTACACAAAGTGCCATGAGTTAGAACCCCACCACATCCCCCGTGACCCAAGAGATATTTGTCTTTTGGGTTGGGGTTGGGGGGAGGGAAGGGGAAATCAAACTTGCCCTGGCCAACCGGCCCTTTCTGCAGCCCTTTCCCCTCCCCCCACAACTCTGGGAATGTCAGCGGGGGAGGGAGAAGAAGGGGGAGGTGGTAGCAGAGCAGCAAGGAGCTGCTGACTGGTCTTTGCCTGGCCAGAGCTGGAGTGGGGTGGGGGTAGGGTGGAACAAAGCCTCCTCACCTCAGGGGTACCCTGCCACCTACCCTGGCTAGGGTATTGAAGGGAGCTGGGCTAGGTCTGCAAGGTAAGGGGACTCTGTTCCACCCTTCCCCTGCGCCCCCCCCCACCTCCAGCCACAGGCAAGACCCTGCTATATGGGCAAATTAAAGTTCGATAACAAGCAGCTATAGTTAGTATGCATTTTTGAGGTCTAACTTTGAAGCTGGTTGGAGTTTTTATCTTGTGAGATCTATGTGCAGCTGGGCTCAAGATAATTGCACCATTAACCAGTTAATTGCATGATGACCATAACACGTAGAGGGAGCCATAGTTAGCTGTAGAAGTCTTAAGTAAGGTAGAAGGTAGGGCAGAGTGGCAGCTGAAAGACTACCTGGTTCACAGAGGGATGAACTTTCACAGATGATAATATCTGATGAAGTAGGCTGTTGCCTATGAAAGCGTATGCCTTTATGAACCCTGCCCTGCCATCTGCCAATTCTTAAAGTGCAAGGAAAAAGCGGGGACCCTAAAGAAGATGCGCTGTAGAGATGCTATTGCACAACACTGATTAAAAAGGACTAGATATTTATATGCATGCAAACTTACACAGCATTAATATGGGAAATTTGTTTTTAAACACATGAGAGTTTTGGAATGGTGGGTTTATAAAAATATGCCTTGTTTGAGGAAGGTCATTCCCTGACTGAAAACCATGGGGTATCCTGAACCTGATGAGGCAGCTATCATCAGAGAGAGGATTCTGGACTAAATACAGGCAGTCCTTGGCCTTACAATACAATTAGTTCCTGAAAACCATGTCTTAAGTTGAAACGTTGTAACTCAGGACCAATTTTCTCATAAGAAACAATGTTATACATGGGGGATTGGTTCCTGAACCAAGGCCCAATACCCTATTTTCACCAAAAATACCCCAGAATTTTGTATTTGATTAATTATAGATGAATAACATAGCTACATTAATGTATTTATATTGTAAATAGCAATCATATTGATTTGGAAGGACTTCTTTGAGGTGACTTTGCTGGACTTTTTGAAGGGCTCTTGGCTGGAGTCTTCTCAGGAGTCTTGGCTGCAGGTTTTTCTGGAGTCTTGGCTGCTTTCTTAAAGAAAGCATCCAAGGAAGCTTGGACAGATGTTCTCCAGGGAGATGGGCTACACAGTGAACTTCATATCAGATCAAGCTTTGTAAGTCGAAACTGACATCATATAGTTGAAAAAGGGTGTTGATTTATAAATGTTGTACATGCAAAATGTTGTAACTCAAAACATCTTAAGTCGAGGACTGCCTGTACTGGGTCTTACAAAAGCTCTTATTCCCTCGATGAACAATTAATTTATTAATATTCATAGTAAATAGGTTGTCAAATTTTCCTGAGCCTAAAAATAAGACACTCTGCTGAAGCAGCCCTACCCACTCTCACATGCTCAGCTCTCTCTGAGCTCCAGTCTCAGCTGTATGTGCTTGTGAGCAGGGGGGGAAGAAGATGCAGAGCTACAGGAAGCCACAGAACTAGAAACCTCTTATTGTAACCTCTACCTGAAGAGTGTCACCACTGTTGTTTTTTGTCAAATGAAAGGGACAAAAGAATTTGTTTTTTCAAATGGAAAAGGATGCCTGGCACAGATATTTAAAAAGGACTGGCCTGACAAAATGGTCACCTTACTGGTAAAAACCCACATTCGGCCACTACACCAATTGGCATTTGCTTTTCATCCAGCTCTCTGACTTCACTGAAATATAAGCAGTTGTGAACAAAGTGAGGGTGTGCATAACAGAATATAAATGTAAGTGCTGCTGTTTTAAAAAAAAAAAAGAAAGTCATTGCGTACAGTATGTATGCTCTATGCTGAAGTGGTGACTATGGAGGAGGACAATCTCACTAAAGAGCCCAGTACAATAACGCCTCTTTAAAAGAGCAATGTTTTGATATGATTATCTAATCTAGATTATAATGTATGTAAAGTAGAGTTTTAAAAATGGAAACATTCCCCAGGCAAGGCTGGGAACCCTAAGCACAACAGCATTGTGTTTGTGCATGAGTTTAAGAAAGTGAGCCCAACTGGCTTGAGGAAAGTAAATCAGAAACAGCACAAATAGGAAAGTGAATTTGATTTTTAAAACTTTTCCATGGTGATGACCTTTAACACAAGAGAAAGCAACTGTGTTGAAGTGGGAAGGCACTCCCTACACTCTGCCTATCACAAGGCTGACTTGAATGAGGCTATCAACTGAAAAGATGAAGGTGCAACTAAGAAGGCTTAGGGGATGGCTGTTACCTTAGCTTCCAGCTAAAACTTGGAAGAAATAAGAGTTCTGAGCTGGCTTTTTTGTAACTAAGGGCACCACTGAAGAAAGAAACCTGAACTGATTTACAGGGGAAGCTTTATTTCAGTGCTGCTTAACCTCAGGGATTAGTGATGAGTCAGGCCTTACACATCATTAGCTTGCCTTCAAGATCATGGCTTTAAAAACAATGTGTTTGGGATCTTCTTATTCATTTCCTGATGGTTGAGCCTGGAAGCTTCATATTTTTAAGGTTTTGTCTGCAACCAAGAGGGCTAGAAACTTGCATTGAAATGAAAGCTGAGCTTTCCCAAGTCGCATGATTCTAATAGGTGGGCTTTTAAGAAAAGCATTAAATGTCTCGTAGCAAAGCTTTGAGAGTTGCCAACACTCTGTATTCACCTTTTCCTCAAGGTGAATTTGCCCATCAGCTTACAGCAGCAGTAACAATTTGCTTTGGTAGGCAGAAGAGCAAAACAGAGAAATCTTGCTTCTTCCTGCCAGTCAGTAATTATATTAACAATGATCGTTTCTTACTGGCAGCTGAACACCAAACTGAAGACTGCTGTTTGAGTACAATGCTACCCCCCTCAAAGAGTCTCTGCACAAACTAGTAGAAGCAGTAGTGTAACAATGGGTAGGTGAGCAGGGCACAAGCTGGGGCACTCCTCATGTTCCTATCTCCCATCCTATGAACCTTACCTGCAGTGGCTCTGGCTATGGTGCACATGGAGCTGGGGGAGTGGCTGGTGGTTTGCTGCTGGGGGAGAAGTTGCCTCCTTTTGTAGCTGAAACCCAGTGTGTTTTTTGGCTGCTCAACATGCATGTCTGCAGCAAAAACAAAAGGCATATCCCATAGGAAAAGCAAATCTCTGGTTGCTTCCTCTGCATCATGCACTGCCACTACGCAGGGTATGGTGCTGGCCAGATATACCTGTGACCATAAGCACTGAGGTAAAAGTAGGGTAAACAAATCCTAATGTAGCAAAATAAGGTGATAAGTGTATCTTTATACGTTACTACTCAGTCTTACCACACAACTCTTTTGAAAGCTATTAGCTTTTTTTATTTCACCATGTACTTTTTATTCATACACATTCATAAAAACTAGCATATCGAGCGTATTTCAGACATGGTCTCCTTTGGCTCTGTATGAATACTTGCTAAAAATACTGAGTTTAGCTCACTAGAAATACCTTCTATTTCCATCTGTTGCTTTATGACATTCATTTAGGAGATGGATAGGTAGCCAAACACATGCCAAATAGGATTAGGCAGACTGATGGGAAATGCCTCTAAAGGGCCAGAACACCTAGCCATTGGAGTGATGCCATCGCCCAATTCTGTCTGTCTTCAGATCAGTCTGAGACATACTTTTAAAAAGAAGTGTGAGAACTTTATTTGTTGGCTGTATATTTTGGAAATTGTCACAGTATATGTACTGCTCTAATAAATAATTTATAAGATATTTCTTATAGAGGCCAATACAAGTTCCTGTGAATTCCCTGAAAAACTTCCTTTCACTTGAACAGGCTTTGGATCAGACCAATTTAGCTAGGGGAATATTTTTTCTGAAGTAAAGCAGAGAGCAGATACCCAAGCAGAGTCTTTGCTTTTTCTTTAAAGATGTTTCTCAAATATTTCTTTTCAAAATGCCTTGGGAAAGGAAGTACTCCCTTTTAGACAGCAAAGGACCATGTATTTCTTTTATACAACATAATCCACACAATTTTATGTATTTTAGGTATCTTATGATTCTGAGTCTGTCCAGCCTATGAAAACTTATATAATTAATTAAATATATTTCTAATTAAGTTAGTCTATAAGGTTCAAATCTACCCTGCCTCCTTCTATGAAGAACAAAGTGTACCCTTTTTTTTTTCTGAACAGAGATGGCACTGAATCACTTACCAATCCTTGACCTATATGTTCTGGGAGTACACAATTAAGTGACCAAATGTCAGGCAATGGTAATTTTAGTATTTTGTTTTATTTTTATTGGACTCTTAGCAAAGTAGGCAACTTTTCCTATTATTTCTGACACTCGCAACTGCCTTTGCCAAAGATGAGAAGACGGAACAAACACATCTCTGATTTTGCCTCCATAAGTTAAATTAGACACAAATATATGCTGCAGTAGCACTAACTACTTTGAATTACGTACCAAAGGAGCACTGCTACGATATGGATGGTGTCACGGAGTCACAGAGGTGCTCCGTGATTGAAAGGGTGATTGGCAGAGCTGTCAATCACCCAGGCAGCTCAGGTGCCTGGTTGCCAGGGCAACCAGGTGGTCACATGACCAGAAGGAGGCAGGGCCAGGCCTTTATAACCAGCTCAGGCCAGAGCCTGAGACACAGTTCCCTTCTGGCTGCCGCAGGAGCAGGAGCTCTGCGGCTGAGCTGAGCGGCCTGGGTTAGTGGCTGCTATTTCATCGCGCTAACCGGCTGCAATGATGCAGGGAACAGCATCGCCCTGACTGGAGGTAGGATTGCGGGCCCTGGTGGGGCTTGGAGTTATTAGGCGTGTAGAGCCTTTGCTTATGTTATAGCCAGATGGCTTGAGTATTAAGTTACAGTTAATCCAGAGGACCGGGGAGGCTGTAGGGGAGCGAGGAGGCCTCAAGGGGAGCTCCCCAACAGCTTGGGGGTTCCCAGTGCCCAGTTGAGGCACAGTGCCAGGGGCACTAGTGTCGGTGCGGCTGGGCATTATATTGCGCCAGGGAGGTGCAGTGTGCGGGGTTATAGACCCCAGCCCATAAGGGCGGTGTTTAGCCCCGGAGCGGGGCAGGGACAGGGCGCCGGGGGCGCGGAAGTCAGCCCCGAGAGGGCAAGGCCCCGGAGCGGGGCAGAGACAGGGCGCCGGGGGCGCGGAGTCAGCCCCGAGAGGGCAAGGCCCCGGAGCGGGGCAGAGACAGGGCGCGGGGCACGTGGCGTGTCGGCCCCGCAGGGGGGAAGCCCAAAGGGGCAATGCGCAGGGAGCGCGGTAGCGGCCCCTAAGGGGCAAGGCCCCAGAGAGGGGCCGAATAGCCAGGCCTAGCTAGCCACCCGAGGGCGCCGAGACTAGGGCGGCGAGAGTGAGCCGGCCCGAGGGCGCCGAGACTAGGGCGGCGAGAGTGAGCCGGCCCGAGGGCGCCGAGACTAGGGCGGCGAGAGTGAGCCGGCCCGAGGGCGCCGAGACTAGGGCGGCGATAGAGCTAAGGCTAGAACCCGGCCCGAAGGCGCCGAGGCTAGGGCGGCGATAGAGCCGAGATCCGGGCAGAGGGAGCGTGCCGGCCCAAGGGCGCCGAGGCTAGGGCGGCGAGAGCGTGCCGACCCAAGGGCGCCGAGGCTAGGGCAGCGAGAGTGCTCCAGACTCAGGCAGAACCGGCGATTAGCCAGGCGCCGGCTAGAACCCGGCCCAGGGGGGCCGGTAGTGAGCGGCGCTGGTGGAGCCGACTCAGGAGGCGCCAGCAAGTAGCTGGGCGCCAGCGTGATAGGCCCAGGGCGTGGGGAACGGGCCAGAGATTGGGGCCCGACCCAAGGAGGCGCCAGGTGGGCGAAGAGCCCCGGTGCCCGAGAGTGAGAACAAGGGCACCCGAGGGGCGCGGGACCATACAAGCGTCCCCCAGAACAGCTGCGAGGCTTGGGGCGTGCTGAGGGGGAGGCTTGGAGGCACGCATTGCCCTTAAGGCAGGACGCTTATTAAATCCCCAGTCTGGAATAGGGACGTACAACAAGACCGTCTATTAGGGAAACTGGCAGCCTCCACATTATATCTTTTACCATCAAAGTCGTGGCGGGCGAGGTTCTGAGGGTGCTACGTCACCCTAACGTGACGGTAGGGGGCGCTAGGGGGTTCACGGCCGCCCCTAGTCGCCGCTCCCTTACAGATGGCAACTGGAAGGTACAGAGGAGGAATTCATTTGTCATCCTGACCTTTTTGTTTGATTCCTAAGTGAACATTTCTGATAAGTTTTTCTCTCAATGCTAATAAAAGCATTGAAATTACTTCAAAAGAATCAACTGGAACAAGTCTCTCATGGAAATGCAGGTAATTTAGCATGAGAAGACTAGCATGTAGACACTTCAAAAACCCCATATTTTTTACTTGTGACAATTTAACAGCTCTAGAGGAACCATAAGATAGTGTTATGCTGGCATATATTGACATAGCTTTTTAAAAAGCCCAGTGTTTACTCAGTAGACTATGACCTTGAAGCAGTCAGTGTGTCATATGAAAACAAACTTTAAAAATGGGCAGAAAAGTAACTACTATAAAGTACTTACCTGCATAGCTGTATCTTGGTTTAACATGATCTTTTTAATCAAAATGTCAAGAGTAATTACTAATTAGTCCTTATTGCAAATACATCACTACTCAATTAAAAAATAACCGTAAGATTTGTAAATTGCATCAGTCTAAGGCATTCATGTCAAACCCATCACCATGGCACATGAGCGGAAAAAGGATTCTTCAACTGACAGGTTTGTTTGGTTTTTTTTTATAGTTCTTGACACTAGGCACGTCTAGGTGAGATGTTTACTGTGGAGCTGCCTAATTAGCTGTCTACACGTGAATTACTGTTAGGATGGATTACCTGATTAACTTCACCACAGGATAGTACTTGTAAATATAATCAGCAATGCATGTATAGACTCTGTCAGGGCTGGCTGGGGCATGAGGGTGTTTCAGTGCAGGGGCTACCTGCCACTTAGCCCCACACTGGAGCACCGTTGTACCCTCGCCAACCCCTCTGCAGCACGCTGAGCTGGATCAGAGCAACCCCAGGGTGGCAGGCTGACTGAATATCATTTGCTCTGTTAGCCATGGCAGTATGCTGGAAGCTGAAGTTCAGGTGCCTTGTCTACGGTGACGGGGAACTGAGAAACAGAGACTAAGGGAGATGCAAAAAAGGATAGAGGTGCCTAATTTGCTACTGAAATCAATGGTAAATTAGTCATCTCAATATCTTTGTGAATCTGGGTCCAACCGATTTGCCAAAAGTCATGCAAGAAGTCTGCGGACAAGCAAGAAATGGAAGTGGATTGCAAATGACTTCCCCCCTGGAAATTCTGATTCACCAATTATTTCTTGTGCAAAACTGGGACTAAAAGCTCAATTAGTGAAACTCTCTGTTGAATGAAAAGTCCAAAGAAAAATCAATTTTGAGAAGTAGAGTTGTTATTTTGGAGTTCAGAACTAACTTTATTCTGTGTTCTCCTGAGCTACCTTGGTGCCTCATGAAAGCTATAGACCTAGGACTACTTTGACACATTTTTCCTTTGAGGTCCCTTTTGTCAGCCGCACTACAGTTCCCATGGAACCCCACAGTCTTTGCCAATGGATGACCATTGTCAGAGATGCTATCTATCCCAATAAGAAATGCACCTGAAACTAATGCTTCCTCATGAAAAAGCTCAATTCCAACCCTATTTTTATGACTGTGTTGTGTACCAAGAGATCTAGTTAACTGTGATTAAAATTCACAGAAGTTTTGGGCTCGAAGGGACCTCGTAACATCGAGTCCAGCCCTCCTGCTCTGGGCAGGAAAGACTGCTGGGGTCAAATAAGGCAGCAAGGTGTGCATTGAGTCTCCTTTTGAAGATTTCCAGGGTTGGTGCCTGAACCACCCCTGCTGGGCGTCTATTCCAGAGTCTGGTCACATGAACCGTGAATAAGTTTTTCCTTATATCCAGTCTAAAACCTTCTAGGAGTATATGACTGTTCCTCCTGGTTTCCCCCTGGGACACTTTGGCAAATAGTTGTTTGCTTAGCTCCTGATGCCCTCCCCTGATATATTTGCTGCCACTAAATCCCCTGGAAGTCTTTTTCTTTAATGGGCTAAACAGTCCCATATCTGTCAGCCTTTCCCCATACAGCTTACTCTTCAGGCCTCTTACCACATGAGTGGCTCTTCTCTGGACTCTCTCAAGTTTTTCACATCCTTCTTGAAGCGTGGCACCCACAACTGAACGCAGAACTTCAGCTGTGGCCTCACCAGTGTTGAGTCGAGTGGGATACTAACTTCTGTAGTTTGCTTGAGATGCATCAGTTGATGCATGCCAATGTATTGTTTGCTCTGCTAACTGTAGCATTGCACTGGTGGCTCATTCATTTTATAGTCACTTATGACGCCCAGGTACCTTTCAGATATAGTGTAGCACCACCAAGCCTGTAAGTTTGTAACTGATTTCCCCCCCCGCCCCCAGATGGGGGAAGAAAAATATTTTAATACATATCTTAAGGTAATATTCATATATTTCAACAGATAGATATATTAATACACTTATAAAACAATAATATTCTAAATAAAAATTAGATTGGCATGTGAATGATTATAAGAATTTTAGTTTTTTCTGTATCTTCCAATTAAACATAATACTACAGTTATGCCTATAATTACAGTATATTAAGTGCTTTGGGTATTTTAGCATGGATTATCATGCTATAGTCCTTATGGGTTCTCAGCCTCTTGAAAAGCAGGCTAGTTATGGATTTAAGAATTCCATTTATCTAGTCACATATGTAGAGGCAATGTTTAATTATTAAATCTAGAGAATCATACAATAAATGTATTTTTCATGGATCTGGGACTTCCTCACATGACCTTCTCCCATTGATCTGTACTCCTTGGTATTACTTCTGATATTCCCTCCATAAGCAATTCAAACCTGATGACTTTTTTTTTTCCAAGTACCTTGCCTGGGAAATTACTTCCTTAGCTCATACATGTAATTTCAATCAGAATTATTCCAGCTTAACGGTCAGGGTGGGCAAGATTCAGTCCTTAAACAGAAAAAGTGTTGCCAATCTGGGATCCTAAAGGTCTTGCAATTGGAACTTTCCCTCTTGGAAAAGGAAAAAGGAACCCAGCTGTGTGCTCTTTTAAGGGATTGTGAGAATAGATTTAAAATTTGTGAGTTTGTGTATAACAGTTTTGATCACTAAAGGGCCAGTTGAGATCTTCTGACTTCATGGGTGTTGACTGGTCTGATTTTTATAGGAAGAGGGATAGAAAAATGACTCAAATAAATATTTGAAACTCTCTAAAATAACTTTTCTTATAGCAGAGATGTCATGTATATTAACAGGTTTTGTTATTTCTTAGTTGGAAGGATCTGCATAAGTCACAGCTTTACAAGTAATGAGAAATGTTCATGTCCCAAACTCATGCTGATAAACTTTTATGTAGCACACTACAGCCATGCATTCCTCTCTCTCCCTCCACCTGCTACCATATTTACACACAAACGTGATGACTAAATGCAAGAAGATCCCCTAGTAATTAGATTCTATACATGGAAAATTTATAAATTTTGGATATGGGATTGAATTATTGGAGGTTCAGTTTAAATTCATCATCCCCCCCCACTACTGCAGGTAGTGAGGGGAGAAGTGATGAGGGGGGCAGGAAATGGGGGATAGTGGGAAACAGGTGATAGGGGCAGATGGTATGGAGGTGGTGGGGTAGTGAGAGAGGCAGGCAGCTTGCCACCTGCTGCCTGTCCATCACCCACGTGCTCCCCCCCATTGAGTCCCCCCTGCCCCACCTCAGGCTGCCTCAATATCCCCCTTCCTCTGTTTCCCCCTTTTCCTCCCTCCACACTGCTTCTGCCACCTGCAGTTAGGTCCCTACCCCCACTTCACCCTGTTCCCCACCCCCCCCAAAGTCTCTCCCCCTGCCTGCTTCTCCACCCATCCTCTTACCTTTGCTTTGCACTGACAGGCTCCATCACTGCTGCAGTCTGGGGCATAGAGCATAGCTCCATCCCAGCCCCATTGCAGCAGCATGGAGCTGGCACTGCAGTTCCAGCCCAGCCACATAGCTGCAACACTGGCTCCCCACCACTGCTGCTACAGGGCTGGGCTTGAACCATACTCCATACATCAGTCTACAGCAGGGACGGAGCCTGCTAGGAGAGACCAAAGATAAGGAGGAGCTTGGCAGAGGGGGAGAGAGACGGAGAAGTGAAATGGTGCGGTGGGTACCTTGGGGGAAGAGTGGTGGGGTGTGAACATAGGTGAAGGAAGAAAAAATGGCAGGGGTCTGACTTGACCTGCTCAGGTCCCTTCTGACCCTACCAACTATGAAACTATGAAAATTATTTGGGGGCTGAGTACATGCATACATGTGCACCCCCCTGGCCACCCACTAGGTAAGTCTGTGGGAGAAAGGGTGGGGGGGAGAGGGAAAGGAGGGGGGTGCAGATCGAGGCCCCCATGGTGGGAGTGGGGACAGGCAGGGGCATGGGTGGGGGTGAATGGAGCCACGGGGCAAGGATGGGTTGTGGAGGGCTAGAGCTTGGACAGCTCATCCAGGACAGGTGACATGGTGGAGCCCAGTGGTGGAAAGCACATGGCATTGTGTAGCTCCCTAGGCAGCGGCAGTAAAAGTGGGCCACGGAGCCCAGCACTCGGCAGTAGCCCGCCTCCGCCCTGCACACAGCTGGAGGGGGGCACGTACCCCCTGGGCCTCCCCCAAGGTGCACGCAGCAGCGGGAGTTTCCCCACACCCCCAGAGGACCCAACTGGGCTCTGACCCTCCCATGACCCAGCCCAGCTGGGGACCCATTTGCTCCAGCCCCTGCCTCTGCCCCACTCCCTCCCTCAATGTGGAGGCCTCGATCTGCTCACCTCCCCACTCCCCAAGCCACTTCCCTTTCAAAGAGTAGACTGATACTTGCCTGCCAGTTCTGGGCAGTGATCCATACATGGGGCTACAATCCTGGATGCATGAGCACCTCTTCCCCACCCCTGCTGCAGCCACTCGGAGCCTGCAGCCCTAACGGCTGCCCCACATTTAGAGGCTAAGCCCCATTTAGCCCCTGCCTTCCACTGCCTACGGGTGTGAAGAAGCAGCAGGGGAGAGCAAGTGGCAGCTGCAGCTCTGACTTTGGTTCCAGCTCTAGCCACAATTCCAGATTGGGGCGGGAGCTCAACAACTGCCTGCCCCCTCCACCCACCCACTGCCTCATGCTCAACTTTAAGATGAGGGGCTTTTTCCTCATGTTAAAAGCGGGGAAAATCCTTGTCTTCTAATTGAGTAAATACAGCATATGTACACATGCTATGTATTATGTGTCCTATGGGAAATTACCTTGAGAATTAAAATGGTGTACTGCAAAATCCATATGTTCCAAATACCTAAAAATCAAATTCTTTGCTACAAGAAAAATACTTCTGCATAGGAATATGCTTAGTTTTCCTTCCTTTACACTTTTCAGTTTATGCTTTATTTCCTTTTTTCTGGCTTATTGATCCCTTGGCAGCTGGCTGGAATTACTGCTGGCATCAGTGAAGTTTTTAGATAGTAGCACAAATTAAAATATTACATGATCATAGCTAATGTCAAACATGTGTCCTTTAGGCCAAATCTGGCCTAAGCAGGTAGGTAATCTGGCCTGCCAGGCTTTTTGTTGCAGCTGCCAGTAGCCAAAGAGTTTAAGCTGCCCTTCCTCAACCCTTTCACCATATGTTTGCTGGGATGGCAGTGGCAGTGTGGCCAGCAGCCAGCAGGGGAACACCGCTGTGGAATGTGGTGGTTTTGGTCACTGCTGGCAAGTAACATTTAGCAACCCCCTGGTTGCTGACCATGCTGTGGTTGGGGCAGCTGCAGCTCTGTGTGGTGAGCGCCAGTGTTGTTAATTCCTGGCTGAGGGTGGGCACACAGCAGTGCCAACCATAACAGCCAGAACCCCTAAGGTCCAGGCCCCACCTATGAGAAGCCCAAGGTGAAATGAATTTGATACTCCTGATGTAGAAATTGTTTCAATAATTCCACAATTTTAGAAAGAGTACTAATTTTTAATGTATTTCCAAATATTTTATTAAAGGCTTTTAAAGGAAACAGAAATGTAGGTAAAGCATGTGGGAGTATTTATAGACCTGAAGGCTAGCTACACGTCCGGATAGCTATAAACTATAAAATTTTGCTAGTGATGCTGTGAAAAAAGCACAGGAAGGCATGAGCTAAGTAATTCAAAAGCAAATGGAGCAGAAAATAGATTACCAGGTGGTTTTGATATTTTTAGCTGTCCTTTAGAATTAGGAGTTGCTATTATTTTCATTAAACTCCAAATTTAATTAAAAGATGTCCCTTGTCCTATGAAACAGGACTTTTTTCTAATCACAAATTTCAGATGTACCGTAATGATGCATAGGAAAGAACACTAACCAAAAACACAATTGATAGGGTAAAAAAGTCAGTACAGGTATTTAACCCCATGATTTCTACCCATTATGTGAAATTTAAAAAGCCTAAGGTCATTCAACTAATAGGACTGTATTTTTTTTCTTTAAAAAACGAAATGTCTTTTTATGCATTGCTGTCTCAATAAATGGCTTGCTGAAAATTTAAAAGAAAAGTGAATGTCATACAGTGCTCATATCTCATAGAGCAGGAGATATGACACAGCCTTTGTCTCTCTTGGGTTCTTTCTGGTTCAACATGTAATGAGTACAAACTTGCATTTGACAAAATGTTTTGCTTTATTTAAGCTGAATTACTTAAAATAAAAGTAAAAGTCTATGGACTAAAATTATTTTTTCTTATGGAGAAGGTAAAATAATTCAGGGGCTTAAACCTCTAGTAAGGGGAACATGAATTAACAAAATAGCTTGCATTTCAGCTGCATACTGTACATGATATCTGCTGATGAGAATGTTGCAGTCTGGGTTCATTGCTGAGGTTTGAGTTTTCAGTATTCTTACTTTGTGTCTTCTCGGGTATAATATGAAGACACAGTAAGAATACGAAAACCCTTAGGGAGCCACTCAGCCTGAAATACGACCAAACTAATCTTATTTCCCTGTTACTACTGCTGTTTTCAGGAGTCCCATGTAGGCTGGGATGCATCAGTAACAGTGCAAGTCAAAAGTCAAATAGCTAGGGAATATTTTCTTCGCAAACTGGCTAAGAAGTGGTGATAAAAAGCAATTCAAGCTAAAAGTATGTTTTTCTAACCATTTTTCATATTTGGCATTATGATAGAGCTGGTCTATTATCACTTCCAAGGTCAAAGCAGGGCTGAATCGAAGAGAGGACTTCCAGAGTTGAATTCTGCTCCTCCCACTTTCCTCTCTCTCAAAAAACAACTGTTGATTTACTTCAGAAGCTTTCAGCACATCTGCCCCCCCTCACCACCTTACAAGCAGTATATAGCCATATAATGTGCCTTTTGTACCTCTCTTTCACAGAATCAAAGAAGAGTAGGGCAACAAGCAACCTCCATAAGCCATCTATTTCAACCCCTTGCTCAACACAGGACCATCCTACCCAGAATATCCCATACAAGCCTAGGTGGATCCGGGCTACTAAAAAGCAGAGTGCAGGAACAGTTCCAGGGAGCAGCCATACAAGGAGCTAGACTTGGCCAGGGACAACAGTGGTGGTGGGCAAGTTCCTGGGCTGGTGAGGAACACCCAGGGGGATCACGCAGGGAGAGGGAACCCACATATCACTACTGTCACTGTCTCTGGTTGAGTCAGGCTCCCCATGCCGCCTGGTTGAAGCAGGGCAGCAGCAGTGTTGGAATCTCTTTCCCACCCCTAGATCAGCTGGGGAGAGCAAGGAGGATGGTAGTGGGGGGGGGGGAGGTGCAGAAGAGGGATGGGAAATGCTGCTGTGCAGAGAGGGGAAGGGAGGAGGTGCCAAAAAAAAGTTTTCTTAAACTTAAGAGTCCCCAGTGCTGCTCTTGCAGTGTGGTCCAAAAGGGGAGCTGTTACTGCGCCACTGCACTCTCTCTGGATACACCCTTATCTACAAGTCTCAGTCTCACCTAGTCTTAAAACTACACAATCACCCCTACTCCATGACTACAAACATATTGCCCAAAGACACCAACCACCCCCCCCTTAATGTGCCACAAGTAAAGCAAAACAACAAGGGCTGTCAGCATTTGCTACTGTATGTGTTGTTAAAATGTACTTGAAAGATCCAAGGAAGACACCAGTGACCCCACTTCAGAGGAACACCCCCCCCCCCCACCCTGCCACACACAGACACAGTGGGCATGTCAACACATGGATTTAAACAGGTTTAAATGTAATGCACATTATGCATTTTTTGGCAGGTGTCTACACATGGTGAGACCCAGGACTAACTTTAGGCCCAGGTCTGTTCAGCCTTGCCATGGGGCTGGCCCCTCCTTGTGCCACTGCTGTGCCCCAAGCCCAAAGACAGGGCTCTCTGAGCTGCCAGTGGATACAGCAGCTGGAGAAGTGGGCAGGACAGGGTGATAAAGGCCCAAAGTCCCCTTCTCCGGTAATGCATCTTGGTCTTCTGGGCACGACTGGACCAATGATTGAAGTCAGTCATGGCCACACACTGTACCCACAAAACCTTGGCCTTCATGTGACACTGCCATGCCATCCGGGGTGGCCTAGTGCATGCATCCCAGCTGAAATGGCCTCATAAATATGGGCATTCAAGCACCTATCCCATATGAATGGCCTCTGGACATTGGCTCTGCCCCAGAACACCATGATATCATTGTAATGGGGGGGAAAGAGATAGATGCTGCCCCCTGTTTTAGGGCAGTGTGCCCCTGCATTATCCTGCCATGTCTTGATGTAAATGAATCTATAATGCTGGAGGCTGCCCCATTTTGCAGCCCTGATATACTGGGCCAATCACATGGCTCTGAATCATCCCTACACCATGTCCCATGCCTCACAGATGGCATTCTATTTTCCTGGCTACTCCCCCAGCCCCTAACTGGGCTGCACTCAGCCTCTGGCCCACTCAGGCCTCAGGCCCCACTCAGTGGGCCTTGGCCCTTGGTCCCTCACTGGGCCTATACTCTCCTCCTTAGGCCTCAGGGCTTTAGCTGGTCCCTGGGCCTTTTGCCCCTCAGGCCCCATTCAGTAGGCCTTGGCCCCAAAGTGTTTTACTTTCAGGGTGTGCTCCCTTAGCCTTTCCCCTTCACAGAGTAACTGTCGTTGAGCAACAAAACACACATGTAGTGACATGGAGCCAGGCAGTTTGGCAATGGCAATGGCTGACCACCTACTTTTTTTGCCCAGCAAGGGCAGGAAAGGCTAGTTTTTACCAGGTAGTGCAGAACCAACACACAACACTGCAGTTTCTGGGCACCTGCATGCTGAGGATTAAGAAGCAGGTGGGCTGTGACATCACAAACCTGTGCCCATCACTGGAGCTTTAAAGACCAGGAATGCTGGTCAGCTGGGAGAGACAGGGCAATATGCCTGTGTCACTCACTCCAGCAGGGAACAGGGTAAGCCATCTGATGGTGAAGGACAGGGGAGCAGAAAGCTCTGCACCAAAGCCCATGTCCCAACACATGAAGATGAACATCCCAAAAGACAACACCAGGAAACCCTTGTGCCAGAGTCCAGAGAATGAACGCTCAACAAGAAGGGTAAAATTAAAAAAAACAACCAAAAAACCCCAAATGGGAAAAATTTAGACTAGAGGTACCAACTCACAGGATGAGTGGAACCTCTTACGTTAAACAAAGGGGACACAATTCAGTGAAGATATGAAGGAGGGAGAGCCCTGAGCTGCATGCAGAGTTGATGTGGGGTGAATTCTCCTAATAATTGATTAATGAAGTTGATATGACAGAAGCAAGGAGGCTCACAAATTGATCAGTGAATTTTCTGTTGGGATTATTATTTATTATCTCACCTATGAATTGATTGTATTTATATTTCATGTCCATGAATTATTTGAACAAGCAGGGCAATTCAGAACCACTTTTGGGCAATCGATGAGCTAAGCCCAGGTACCCCACATTAATTTTTAAGTGTGCTCCTCACACTGATACAAAGGAGACTGAGAGTAAAATTTAGGCCAAGGGAAGAACCAGATAATGCTTGCTCACAACTGTAATAACTGGAGCCATCAAGTGTTGGTTGATGAATGGATACGGTGTAGGGAACCTCCAGGTGTTACAGGAGCTGCAATCTTCAGTTTGGTCAATATTACTCCTCCAGCTCCCCAGATGCAACTGCTGGCCCTGCTCCCGGGGTTTTGGCTTATACTCTACCTACTCAGCTGTCCTCCAATTAGGCAGCCCTCTGCATTCAGGTTACTATGTAATTGGGCCTGAACACACCTGCTGGCTGCTTCACAATCAAAACCTATTTTGCTGCAACTTCAAGCTACTAGTCTGTCTCCCTCTTTGCAGCAATGAAAAGATAGGCACTTCCCTCTTTTTTATGGCAGCCCTTTAGATAGTTGAAGACTGTTATTATATCCCTTCTTAATCTCCTTTCCTAAAAGCAGAACAGTCTTCTGATAAATTTATAGTAATATCAGTCCAGTATGATATATAGTTGGCACACTTCTGGTTTGTTTGCTTTTTTTTTTTAAGTTGTCATGCATAAATCACTGTAAACAGTGAATGTTTATACATGTGCTTCAGGAGTGTGGGAAGGAGGGCCTATAGTTAAAGTGCCTGGTGCATCTCGTGTATCAGTGTACCCATGCTGAAAAATGGCAGTGGGGGCATTTTAAGTTAATCTAGTTTAACTCCATAATACATGGAATCTGCTGGAATGTGGGTAATTACCATGCTCCAGCAGACTCAATTAATTGATCGAGTCTGCTCTGATGCGCTGTAATTACAGCACGTCAGAGCAGCCTTGCTGCATGTGTATAGGTGCCCATTATTAACATTCCACACATTTTTATATACTTGTACGTTTATTAGCAAAATTAGATTATTCACTTTAGTTTGGCTTTTCATATTCTGGAAGATTGCAGTTTACCTGGGTTTTTTTTAATCCCAATCCACTATTAATCCAAGAAAATCTGAATGCTTGTGGATCACAAATGAGGGCTAGCATTAAGACAGGCAAGAGATTCCCTGTTTAATCTTCCCTATATTTGCCAACCTAGTACGGTCCCCTTATATAATAACTCCTCACATTTGGGAAGGTACTTAGCCTTTGTTATTTTGGGACTGATTTACAAAAATGAATTCCCAAAATACTGAATGTAAACTCTGAAATCTGAAATTTTTGCATTTACATAGGTAAGTAAGTTCTTCCATGGAAGGTTATGAAAAAACTGTTTGCTTTTCAGAGTAAGATACGAAAAAAGGAGTTTACCAGAATTGATTTAAGAAGAGTTTAAGAGATATGAAAGTAATGATACAAAATGAAAAAGAGTGAAGGAAATTAAGGTGTGTTTCAGCTTTTTTCAGAACAGTTTATCTTTGATGAATTTTAACATATGTACAGAGGTGATCTCCATTATCAAAGCTGAAGTAGTTCAACCTACTCAACAATGCTACTGAAATCAGTAAATAAGGGCATAAAATCAGGCCCTAACTAAAGAGATCTGGCATTCTGTTCTCCACTGCTATGTAATAACTTGCCCAAGGACATTTATATGTGCAGCTATCAATAGTGTGGACTGTATTATCAAAGCACAATAAGGTATTTAACAAAATAAAGACATACATAGAAAAAGCCGACCTATTAAATGGGTACTTTGCATCAGTTTTTTCATTAGTCCCATGGGATGCCCATGCCCAATATGGGACAGAGAGGTCCAGGTGAGGGAGATCCCCTGCCCTCCATCAATACTGACTTGGTGCAGGAAAACCTCGAGAGGCGGATAGCTTCAAGTCAGATGGGCCTGACAATCTATGCCCCAGGGTACTCAAGGAGCTGGCAAGCATCATAGCCCAGTCCCTGGCACAGATCTTTGAGAATTCCTGGTGCCCTGGTGTAGTGCCCAAAGACTGGAAGAAGGCCAATATGGTACCTATCTTCAAGAAAGGGAGGAAAGTGGATCCAGCAAACTACAGGCCCATCAGCCTGACCTCTATTCTGGGGAAGGTCTTAGAAAAGTTTATTAAAGAGGCCATCCTTAATGGACTGGCTGACACCAACATCCTGAGGGATAGCCAGCATGGGCTTGTTGTGGGTAGGCCTTGCTTGACCAATCTCATTTCCTTCTATGACCAGGTGACCCATCACCTGGACCAGGAGAAGAGATTGATGTCATATATCTTGACTTCAAAAAAGCCTTTGATCTGGTATCCCATGATCACCTCTTAGTGAAACTGGCCAATTGTGGCCTTGGGTCCACCATGATCCGCTGGCTGGGAAATTGTCTCCGTGGTCAGACCCAGAGGGTGGTAATTGACGGAAGTCAATCGTCATGGTGCTCTGTGATCAGTGGGGTCCCCCAAAGCTCTGTCCTTGGACCTGTATCGTTCAACATCTTCAACCCAATGGTGAGGGGAGTTCAGGATGAGTGGTTGCTCCTCAAGGGAGCAATCCTGGATGTGCAAGCAAAGTCCATCCCATCTCAGAGGAAAGGCAGCAAAAGGGCACAGCAGCCCTCTTGGCTCTGCAGGGAACTGGTGGACCTCCTGCATCTTAAAAGGAAGACCTACAAAGGATGGAGGCCTGGAACCACAACCAAGGACGAATACTCTGCTCTGGTCTGAATCTGCAGAGAGCAAATCGGGAAAGCCAAGGCTGTGATGGAACTCCAGCTAGCTACAAATGTCAAGGAAAATAAAAAGTCCTTTTTTAGATATGTGGGGAGCTGGAGGAAAAGCAAGGGCAACACTGGACCCCTGCTAAACCAGATGGGGCAACTGACAACTGATGCCCAGGAAAAAGCGAACTTGCTAAATGGGTGCTTTGCACCAGTTTTTCACCAGTCCGATGGGACGGCCCTGCCCACTATGAGTCAGGGAGGCCCAGGTGAGGGAGATTCCTTGCCCACCATTGAAGCTGACCTCGTGAAGTAACACCTTGACAGGCTGGATACATTCAAGTCAGCCGGCCCTGATGGGTTACAGCCAAGGATACTCAGGGAGCTGGTGAACATCATAGCTCAGCCCCTGGCATGGATCTTTGAGAGCTCTTGGTGCTCTGGTGAAGTGCCCAATGATTGGAAGATATCATGCCTATCTTCAAGGAAGGGAGGAAAGTAGATCTGGCAAACTACAGGCCCATCAGCCTGACCTCTATCCTGGGGAAGGTCTTTGAAAAGATTATCGAAGAGGCCATCCTTAACAGACTAGCTGAAGGCAATATTCCGAGGAATACCCAGCATGGGTTTGTTGCGGGTAGGTCTTGCTTGACCAATCTCATTTCCTTTTAGGACTAGGTGACCTATCACCTGGACAAGGGGGAAGAGATTGACGTTGTATATCTTGACTTCAAAAAAGCCTTTGATCTGGTATCCCACGATCACCTCTTTGGTAAACTGGCTAACTGCGGCCTTGACCTCACCATGATCCACTGCTGGGGAATTGGCTCTGCAGTAGGATCCCAGAGGGTGGTGGTTGACAGGAGCCAATCATCTCAGTGCACTGTGGGGTCCCTCAAGGCTCTATCCTAGGGCCTACACTATTTAACATCTTCATCAATGATGTGGACATTGGTGTCAGAAGCAGACTGGCCAAGTTTGCTCATGACAACAAACTCTGGGGTAAAGCATCCACACCTGAGGACAGGAGGGTGAGCCAGGCTGACTTTGACAGGCTCAGGAGATGGGTGGACAAGAACCTGATGGTGTTCAACACCTAAAAATGCAAGGTTCTCCACCTTGGGAGGAAAAACCTGCAGCATGCTTATAGGCGTGGTAGTGCTATGCTGGTTAGCATTACAGATGAAAGGGACTTGGGGGTCATCATTGACCATGAGATGAACATGAGCCTTCAGTATGATGCTGTGGCTAGTAAAGCAAGCAAAACGCTGGCTTGCATCCATAGATGCTTCTCAAGCAAATCCCGGGACATCACTCTCCCGCTGTACTCAGCCATGGTGAGGCCACAGCTGGAGTACTGCGTCCAGTTTTGGGTTCCACAATTCAAAAAGGATGTGGAGAAGTTTGAGAGGGTGCAGAGGAGAGCCACGTGCATGATCAGAGGTCAGGAAAACAGACAACAGGCTGAGAGCTATGGGGCTCTTTAGCTTGGAAAAGTGCAGGCTCAGGGGTGATCTGATGGCCACCTATAAGTTTATAAGGGTGACCACCAGTATCCCAGTATCTGGGGGAACGTTTGTTCACCACAGTGCCCCATGGGATGACAAGGTTGAATGGTTATAAACTACTACAAGACCATTTCAGGCTGGAAATAAGGAAGAATTTCTTTAGTGTCCAAGCCCCCAAGGTCTGGAATAGCCTGCCATTGGAGGTGGTTCAAGCACCTACATTGAACACCTTCAAGCGAAAATTGGATGCTGGGATCCTATGACCCCAGCTGACTTCCTGCCCTTGGGGCAGGGGGCTGGACTCGATGATCTTCTGAGGTCCCTTCCAGTCCTAATGTCTATGAAATCTATGAAATCAACAAATACATTTTTCATATTGATTTCAAATTATCTTAAAATATTTTTCTGCATTTTTTAATGTTCTGGATAATATTTAAAACTTGCCTACATAGGTTGTTTACACAGGTGTAAGCCCAGCTCCACCACTGATACATTTCCTTGCACTGGAGTATATCTGTAATAATATGGAAGTTTTGTTTTTGATTCAAAGGAATAATTTTGCATTGGAGTAAATTTCATTGGAATAATGTTCACCTGCAGGTCTCTCAACTCTTAAGTAGTTTGGTGGTCTGCCAGTAGCCTTCCTGCACTGCTCTCTGACCTGCCCTAACTTGCCACCTTATTTATTTGTATGGCTCTATGGTCAAAGTTACTGAATGTCACTCACCTCCCTGTTCATATGATGCCAAGCGGCCAAGTTCTACCTCTACATACTCAGATAATCTTGCATCAATGCGTTGCTAGTATACTGCCATACATTACCTACTACCCCTATGCTGCACCTGCTCATTGTGCTTATTCTGGAATCATGTAGAAACTCTGGACCTCCTCCTCCTCTGGGGAAAAATGAAAATGCAATTCTCCTGACCCAGCAAAGAAACCAGGAGATTTATGAAGCCGCACCTAAGGCAGTGGCCACGCAGGACTGCAAGAGGCAGTGCCACATACTGACAAAGGATCTGATGATAACTTGGAAGAGTTAAAGACAGAAACTGCACATCTGGAAACTCTCCAGCTACTGGTCGCTCCTACAAGGAGATGAACAGGACTTCCGCAAGGATGTTTCTAGACCACTGGTCCTCAACCTTTTTTGTACCAGGATCCATTTGTAAACATCAGTGGCCAGTCCTGACCCAGTACCCCTCATGCCTGACCTTCTGTGCCCCAGCTACCCTGTGTGTGGAGGAGGGGGTGGGTGTGTAGGGCCCAAGCAGCTCCTTTCAGATTGGAACTCTGCCAGCCTGCATTAGAAAAGCCACTATTTCTAGTGTTTTTCTTCTTTGAAGGAAAATCTATTTTTAAAGTTTGTTTGCGACCCTTTCATATATTCTTGCAACCCATGGGTTGAGAAATTTTTTTTAGACAACTTCATTTTTGTCATACCTGGGCAACTGCCTAAAGGATGTTAAAGACAGCTAGATCACTCTTTCTAGAAGGATGTCCCAGACAGATAGGAGCTCTTTAGTTCACAGGTCCAAGCAAGACTTCACATAGAGCAGACTGACACCATCATTCATCCCCACTTCCAGCCAGCCTGCTGCTCCCAACAGCCCTCAGTCTGACAGCTGCAAGCAGCGGAGCTGAGAAGGCTAACCATGCTTTTGACTTAACTTTCTTGTAGGGGATGGTCTGCATGAGCCAAGTGATTCAGTTAGGCTTAATCTTAGTCCTGGACATTGCCACATTGGTTGTATATGACTGATTGATGTTTCTGAGTTCTGCTTCCCTTTCCTTTGCATTATAATAGCTTGCTTCCATATGTTGAAATAGCCACTGTGATGGGCAAAATGCCTTCTCTCTTTTCTCAGTACCTTTTTCCATTCCCCCAGTTGAACAAGCCCCTCTTGTCCCTGCATTCTCCCAACATGACCCCAGTGCAGTCCACTGCATAGCCAGCAGTGGGCACTAAGCCCCCTCCTTCCTCCATGCTGCATGTTCAGTTCCCATATGTGCTAAACTAAAGCCAACAGTGACAGCAACAAGAACAAAAAAGAGTTTCTTGATGTAGAAATGTGTGTTTGGAATGCCAAGTCCTGTATGGATCTACTGCATAGAGCATCTTGCATTCTGACAACTCAGAGAGCTCTGCAGAAAATCAATGGAAGTTTGTTAACAACCTCATTACTAAAATCTCATCACGGCCTTTTTCCAGTAAAATCTGAAGCTCTCTTCAGATGAAGAAATGTAAGAAAGACTTTTATATCCATATTTATCTTGAAATGACTTTTTAGATATGAATATAACCCTTAAAGGCTTCACACTAAAAAATCCCTCAATTTCAGTTTCAAATTTCAAATTTATTATGACCCACAGCAGTAATATCCCAAACATGAGCAAGCTGCTCACTAAAAAGTGCACGTTACACATCACAAATACTGCCCCCCTTCCCCTCACAAAATATCTCAACCTCATCACAAAACCATGTTAACAGTCCAATGAACTTTGACCATGTCCTCAGGGTATTTTTGAGACAGAAAGAGCTTTAGTAGGACTGCAGCACTGCACAGCAGGGCTCCCTCTTCTATGGCTCCCAAGTAGGTGGCACCATTCTACCTCTCCAACCATGCAGCAATCAGAAAGCACCATTCTAGTGAATAACAGCAAGGTGCATCTTGCTGGATTTCCCTTAGCTTTAATAAAATAGACATTTTCTTTCCTGTTTAATTGCAAGGATCAAGGACACCTCCTTCTGCATTAGAACCTTTCTGTAGAAGGACAAATGCAATCACCAGGCTGGTTGCATACCTCCAACCATTCCCTATTAATATGGTTAATTAGATACCTGGCCCCATACAGTTGCCTGACTATAACTGGAATACAAATCAGCATGCATCTCACTAGAAACCAGCTCAGCAAGGGAGGGAGGCATAATGCGTCAAGTGTACCAAGACCTAGAAAAAGACATCACTTGCAGGAACTCTAAAGACTGGGCTGTGGATCTAGAAGTGGCAGCCAAAATTGGTAGGGTGACAAAGACTTTCTTTCCTATTTTCTTTGCTACAATGAGCAGTGAGTGCTTGTTATTTTTCTTGCTTTATATTTTTGGCACAAGCTATGTCCAGACCTTCAGGACACCAGCATTAGCATGAAGGACTTGACAAAAAGGGAAAGAAAACAAAGGTGAAGTTCGAGGAGTTTGTGGGGACCACTCCAAATTATGGGAGAATGGCTTTGGAATCGAAGGAGTTCCTAAGACAAAAAAAGGAGGATGACACAGAGGAGATGGGAATGGACAAGGTTACTGAGGAAAAGGGCAGTGCAGCCATTAAGGAACTGGTGATGAAGGAGTTGAATTTGTTCCAGGGGCAGTCACAGTGACAGAGTAGAGCTTGACTAGTTACAGAGAAGAAATTATTAATGGCTGTGGGCATGCAGCTTATGACATTACAAACAGATGTTACTGTTGGAGAATACAGAATAAGGATTTTTCTTTCCACCTTACTCTCCCTCAGCAGCTACAGAGTTCACCAGATACAGACACATAAGAATGTATCCTAAGGGGACCAGACCTTCATCACTGGAGGTCCAGCCATGGGTACATCCAGTTGGACAGGTATAGTAGCTCCCAGTTGGAGCCCAACTCCTTTGATTTTGATTCCCCCAACCCAAATATTGAGTTGTTCCCATGATACTCCAAACCCCAAATTTCCTAAACAGACACAAACAGAAAAAGCTATTCACTATGGCTATGAGTCTTTTCCCTCAAAACCCTCCTCATTTAAACATTCATCCCCTCAAAGCTTTCCTTATGCCACTATCTACAGAGAGAAAATGTCGTAACATTGCACTTTTGCTGTTTGTTCAGACTGAATTTTGGGCCATAACATTATGTATTATGCAAGAAAGCCTTGTTTTCTCCCACCACAGATCCCACATACAGACCTACCTGCAGCCCCAAGTTCTAAAATAAATGATTAGCTAAAGCCAGTTACACAGAGAATAAAATAATTTAAAGAACAGAGCATGCAGAGCAGACCACACATATCACAAAGTAGCTTCTCTCACACATGCCCACGTACTTGTTTGACATTCTGTTTAAAAATTCATATAGGTATACTAAACATGCAAAACCCAACACTGCTTATCCACAAGTTTTGAAGCAACAAATCAAAACCTTTATGCCCTTTTCTCAAAGCAGGTGTATAAAGGCCTCTTGGAAAATGTGTCCTTGATGGCTGGCTGTCATTTAGGAAGGAGCATATTGCAGGCTTCTTAAACTACCCCTGAAAGTCTCCGAACCTCTGCTTCCCAGCTTTGGGAGATGTTCTCTCTCTTGTAGCAGCAGTTGGGCGGAACACAGCATGTGGTTATAGTTCAAATCTGGCATTACTCCTGTGCCACAAGGATTCCACGTTGTGTCTGCTATGTTTCAGCCTTCCAAAGGCAAACTACAATTTCACCCTTCAGCTGCTGGGAAGATAGTAAAACATTTATTTCTTCTAATGCAAATACAGAAGGAAAAGTTTCCATCGGCCATGGCAGCAGAGGTCAAGCAAGGTCTCCAAAGATGAGGAGACCTAACACAGGCCATTAATATCAAGGTTGGCTATGGTGACAAACTGCTCTTTCTTCATAGTTTCATAGTTGGTAGGGACCTGAGCAGATCATCAAGTCTGACCCCCTGCCATGGGCAGGAAAGAGTGCTGGGGTCAAATGTTATTAGGGATAACAGACAAGAGTTCCTCAAAATTCAAGCTGCATGACTTTTTCCAGACTAATCCACATTATCATTAGTGAACTTATTGCAGTGGCAGACCACCAGACTACCTTGAAACAAAATAGAGAAGTATCCCTTTCTATTCATAAACTCCATAGCTCTGTGTGTGTGTGAGTGTGTATGCATGCAGATGAGTGTGTGTATCCATGTATGTATGGCAAATAATAGGAATTTGGGTTCTATCAGCCGTCTATTGTAACTGGAAAACCCTGTGTATGCAAAGCAAATGAGGCCTCCCGATGACTGGTAAGCTGTACAACATGCTGTAACAGCAGTTTTAATTGGCATCATGAATCACCATAACAAAGCCCCAAGAATCAATCTGTCTGCATCAATACAGTTCTTTTCTGACCAGTAATCATGATGATGGCCACATCTGAATGCCTCTAAGGTTCTGGGCCAAGTTCTATGTCATGTCATTTTGACAAAATGTTATGAACTTTGTCACTTTGTCACTTTGTAGCCAATGCAACACAAATCTTGCCCATGTTGTTTTCTTGAGTCTAATAATCACACTGAAGAGAATGAAACCGTATCAGGGCCAGCAGCAGGGACTCGGGGAAAGTCTGTTCACCAGGGCCCCCTTTGGAGTCACTAGGAACAATGGCCACAAGCTGAGGGAGGATAGGTTTAGGTTAAATATTAGGAAGAACTACTTCACTGTAAGGGTGGCCAGAGCCTGGAACAGGCTTCCCAGAGAGGTGGTGCTCTCACCGTCCCTGAAAATCTTCAAGAGGAGACTGGATAGGCACCTGGCTGGGGTCTTATGACCCCTGGCACCCCCAGTGCTCCTTCCTGGCCATGGCAGGGGGTCGGACTCGATGATCTGTCCAGGTCCCTTCCAACTCATTGATTCTATGATTCTGTGAAATTGTTCCAAGAAAACTCCCTATTGAAACAATTGCACCCTCCTTATCCTCACCTATTTCCTCGTTCTCTTCTATATGGAGTTGCAGGTCAGGAAGGGGAAGAAGGAACCGATGTTGCTCCAAATATTGTTGCCAAAGAGCTCAGTCAACCAACAGCTGGTTTGCAAAGTTATAGCTGTCCAAGAGAGGAGTGTGCAATAAATTCTCACAATATGCTCTGTATTCCTGACAGCCAGAATCTTAGTGTGGAATGCTACCTTGACCATAATAATATGTTAGGAATTTGAAAATGGCACTGGCTATCCCGAGAGAGGTGGCTTATGGACTAGCAAAGAGAGGAATCATAGCATTTTCAGACCTCCAGATGTAGAACGTTGAATACAAATTGTTATTGTGGATCCTCGTTCTCCATGACTGAAGCCTATTGAGAGCCAGGATCTGCAACCGTTTAGATGGGACAAGCGAGAGAAGAAGAATAAGCATGTTGAGATAGCAGAAGATAACCAGAAAACTATCTCATCATGTGCTACAAGAGCAAATTCACAATGCATGTGACCCATGAGCAATCCATAGAAGCTATTGAGGATATACTTCTGAGGAAACCTCCCCTGGAGTAGAAGCAAGCGTGCTTGGTGCAGTAAAAGCTGGCTGCTTGGTTAGACACAGTTACACGGCAACAGTTACATAGAACCTTCTTATTACTTACTTACTATCTTATACTTACTGAAGTAAGCGCATCTAAGTTCAGATTAATCCTCCCACGTCAACAGGCTGTGTTCAGCTGTGTTTAAATTTAAGGGCAGTAATAAGAGTGCTTTCATCAGACTAGGAAGATGAAAGCTACTCTTGCTGGTTTTCATCCAAATACGTCTTTTTTTTCCAGTTCCAGTATTCTCAGCACAGCCATTCCATAAGTCTTTGTCCTAATCATTGTGCTTACTAACTATAAAGCAATTTGTTACTGCATAGCGGACTTGCAATTTAACACAGACACCTTAGTATGATGATGTAACTTGAGGCATAACAATTCATTAAGTCCAGGCATTTAGAAAATACTTTTATTATTTAATGACAATTTGTATTCTTTAAAGATCTAGCCAGCTTATTGTATTACTTAGGACCAAATATTTCCTGGGTCCTTCAGCCCACTTCTCTTAAAAAGCAGAGAATGGCTTATAATGGCTTAAAGCAAAAATAAATAAATAAAAATGGCTGCCTTATTTTATTACCACGGAGTTAATTTTTATACTGCTGAAGTGAAGGGTACTTTGATGAAGAACAAACATTTATTTTCATTAAGCATGGGTGAATTTTGTTATATTGGCTGAGCATGATTCTGCATCACTATAAATTTCAATAAGAAAAAATATTTTTGAAACACTTGGCCACACACATACACACATGCATGCATGAACATACTCTACGGTTTAACATTTGCAATATCATTTACATTTTAAGTGCTAAATATTATATGAGTATAATGATTTTTAATAAAAATATTTCCCTAACTGTAAAGCTGGTCACTGGGCTATTTTGCCTTTTCACTTCTCCGAACAAGTTTTAAATTATTAATACAAGTGATGGAATGTTATAAAAAATATAATGCTATGGAATCTCCAAGAACCACATGGTTTTAGATCAGTGATACTCAATGTACAGCCTGCAGGCCAGATACAGCTCATGGAGCCAAGGCAGCCAGCTGGTGGGGCTCCCACAGGTCCAGATATCTGGTGGCTTTGGAACAGTGGCATTATTACAGTAATTGCAGCAGCTCTAGATGCCCCACAGCAATTAACACTACCCTGTTGCTAAATATTTGGACCTGTGGGGAGCCCCACATCCCAGATGACATAGCTCAGGGGCAGGCAAAATATGGCCCGTGGGCCAGATCCAGCCCATCAGGCCATTCTATCTGGTCTGTGGGGCCCCTAAAACTTTAAATAATATTTATCTGTCCTGGATGCCTGTCAGAGATGACATAAACCAGGAACAGTAGGACCCAGGGAGAGCTGTCTGCAGGGCGCAGCAGCCCCACCCCGCCCCACCCCCAGCCATTTCCCTGCTTTCCTGCCCCCAAACTGCTCCAGCACCATGCATCTCCTGGCTGCAATGTCAGACTGCGGGAGCCTGGATCCTGTGCTGGTACCAGGTGTGTGTATGTGTGTGTGTGTGTGTGTGCACGCATATGATGAACCCCACATGCACATCCCACCATATACATGCACCCACACCTCCACTCCCATTGCCATACACGCAGATTCCCACACCCCCTTAAACAATCCAGCCACCCTCCCCACACACACATCCCCCACAAACCTCAGTCCCATCCATACCCCACATATCCATACACACACCCACATGCTCCCTCACCCCACACCCACATCCCCCACAACTATCCACCCCCCACAGACACACCAACACCTTCCCTGGCACTACATATACCCACACACCCACAGTCTCCCACAAATCTATACCCCACCACAATATACAAGAGTAAGACTTCATTTTAAGCTATTATATACTATCACTTCTATGTACACTACACAAACACATAAACCAGGACAAACATATTTTTTGAAATCAAATTAATTAATGTTTTAGATGTTCACTTTTTAGAATATAATTTGGTATTTTTCTCGTTCCAAGATAGCAAAACCTCTTGCTGAACAGAGTGCTTCCAGGGTCTAGAGCCCAAACAAAGAACTGGACTCAACCCATCCAGAATTACATGCAGTGGAACTCGGTCACCTCCTGACTAAGACAAGTTCAACATCAAGATGTGCAGGTGAGAATTGGGTAATTTCTGTTGGTTGTAAGAGCTGGGTGAGTCCATGGCCCCTACAGGGTACAGGGCCACCAGGCTCTACGGCCCTATCATACACTGCACTGACAACAGGGCAGGCCTGATTGGCTGACTCACACTGACCATGGTCAGCCTGTGCTTCCCTGCAGCCGAATGTGGGGATTATGAAAGGGTTTTGTTCTGTTCCCTGCTGGAGCAGTAAAGTCTAGCAAGCAACACATTACCTGCCTGAGGGGAAGAAGGGGATGCTAAAGGAATACAGGAAGAGAAGCTATAGCATATACAGACATTAACCCTGGCTGTTCCCAGGTTATTTTTCTCCTGCAGTGGCTATTTTTAACCTTGGAGAAAAAACCCTGAATATCTGTCTATTCATGGTTTCTATTAGGAGAGCAGCAACTCCCCCAGGAGAATGGAAGTGGAGAATTGGACTCTTCCAAATACACAAAAGTCTCCCTTAGTGTGCAATGACATTAAAGTTACCATTCCATTGATACTACATCTTGATATCGATTACTCCTAAATATTGGTATTAAGTACACTGTAAATAAGTTAAACTCACAGGATCTATAGCCAAAGTACAATAAAAACAAGCCAAGCAGCTTCTGCTATATTATTTCATACTCTGTTCTTTAAATCTTATCTGTTTTGTACGCAGTTTGTGTACTCCTTGCCTTGATTTTAATGACATATTTACACCTTGGTCTTGTTTTTTACATGATTTTCTCTTCCTAATTTTAAGAGGTCTACTTACAGAGAGCAGTTTTACAATTCCTAAAAATGTGACCTGCCTTTTTTAGTGAACCAAATAAATGACTTCTGGGCATCTGCCTGAGAATAGCTCAACAGAGAACAATAGGATGTAAAAGTCATTGAATATTTCCAGAAATAATGAGATCTTGTGTGTTACAGCTGTAAGCCAGGCAGGATCAGTATCTCTAGGTTTCAAAGGATGACCTGAAATCTATTTAAATATTGCCAGTAAAGCAGGAACCATGAAAATGAAATGGATTGGACTGACCTACTGACTTTCTTCATTATTACAAAATGAATATCTATAATCTTTGCTATACTTCTGACCACTCTACATTGCAATAGAACTTCTCAATTTACAAGATCAGACTATCTAAAAGCAAATCCATTCCTGTGTCTTTGATCAGAAATACCCCAAGGTGGCTTTAATGCTGAGTTAGACAGCTTCCTATTTATGGAAAAGTTATTATTTTTCAAAAAGGCTTATTTTAATATAACCAGTTCTAAAATGAGTTCCTAATCATGCCTTCAAGCTTAATGATGAGAGGAAGTAATATAAACAATGCAAACTTAGCATCTCCACTCTCCTCATTTATTAAAGCTGGCATACAGTACAAATTTGCTAGTCATAAGAGTTTTGTACTTAATTTTGAATAATTGGGACGGGGGAGAAAGTTTACTATAAGCTCTTGCACAAGTGGACATCATTCTATATAAAAGCAATGGATGCAAAAGAAATGCTCCTGGCTATTTTATAGAAACAAATGCAGATAAATCACTTGTTGAGAAAGTGAGCTTTTGTAGTGACAGAATGATAAAAATGGAACCTCTTGGATATAATTTTTAATGTAGGTTCTTTTCTTTCTTTAAAATTTCTTGCAACTAAATGCCTTCATTTCATAGTTTCATAGTTAGCAAGGTCAGAAGGGACGTGAGCAGATCATCAAGTCCAACCCCCTGCCATGGCAGGAAATAGTACTGGGGTCAAATGACCCCGGCAAGGTGATTGTCTAGCCTTGTCTTAAAGACCCCCAGGATACGAGCCAACACCACTTCACTTGGAAGTTGGTTCCAGATCCTAGCCGCCCTGACTGTGAAGTAGCGCCTCCTGATGTCTAATCTGAATTTACCCTCTGCCAGCTTGTGACCGTTATTTCTAGTCACTCCTGGTAGTGCTTGGGGGAACAGGGACTCCCCCAGTGCCTGCTGGTCCCCCCTGACTAGTTTGTAACAGGCCACTAGATCCCCCCTCAGCTTTCTCTTATGGAGGCTGAACAGGTTCAGTCCCGTAGCCTCTCCTCATAGGGCCTGCCCTGCTGCCCCCTGATCATGCGAGTGGCCCTCCTCTGGACCCTCTTCATGTTGTCCACATCTCTCTTGAAGTGCAGCACCCAGACCTGGATGCAGACCTGGATGCCGCTATGGCCTGACCAGTGCTGCATAGAGGGGGAGTATCACCTCCTTGGACGTGCTCGAGATGCATCTGTGGATGCATGACAAGGTACAGTCGGCATTCCCGACCGCATCCCCAGACTGTTGGCCCATGTTCATCTTGGCATCAATGATGACTCCAAGATCCTTTCCTGCCTCTGCACTGCTCTGACAAGAAGGGAGTTCCCCAGCCTGTAGGTATGGTGCTGGTTCTTCCTCCCCAGGTGCATCACCTTGCACTTGTCAGTGCTGAATCTGATCCTATTCTCATCTGCCCACCCCTGTAACCTGTCTAGGTCTGATTGAAGCTTATTCCTCCCTTCTAGTGTGCCCACATCCCCCTACATCTTAGTGTCATCAGCAAATTTGAACAGGGTGCTTTTTACCCCCTCATCCAAGTCGCTGATGAAGATGTTGAACAGTGCAGGGCCGAGGACCGAGCCCTGTGGAACCCCACTACCCACGTCCCTCCAGGCTGAAAATGACCCATCCACCACCACTCTCTGGGTGTGGCCCTCCAGCCAGTTGGCAACCCATTTGACTGTGTAGGTGTTGACACCACAGTCCCCTAGTTTTTTAATAAGAATGGGGTGAGAGACAGTGTTGAAGGCCTTCCAAAAGTCCAGAAAGACTATGTCCACTGCTACCCCTGCATCTAAGGATTTGGTGACCTGGTCATACAAAGCCACCAGGTTGGTCTGACAGGACCTGCCTCTAATGAACCCGTGTTGGTTGCCCCTAAGCATAATCTCCCCTGCTGGCCCCTCGTGGACATGTGCCAGGATAATTCTCTCAAAAAGCTTACCCAGGATCGAGGTAAGACTAACTGGCATATAGTTTCTCAGGTCCTCCTTCCTCCCTTTTTTGAAAATGGGAACCACATTGGCCCTTTTCCAGTCCTCTGGCACCACACCAGAGCACCGTGAGTGCTCGTAAAGGCAGGCCAGGGTGGTCCCGCAATGACTTCAGCTAATTCCCTCAGCACTCTGGGGTGGAGATCGTCTGGACCAGCTGATTTGAATACATCCAGTCCCTCCAGAAGTTCCCTGACTAGATCCTCAGTGACTCCTGGCCTAGGTGCGCCTCCCCTGGGGCCTGAGGGGGACCTAGTAGGGGGGCTGATCCAGTCCCTGCTCAGGAAAATGGAAGCAAAGAAGTTGTTAAATAGGTTAGCTTTGTCATCTGGTGTGACAACCAAATTTCCCAGTGTGTTACGTTACCTGGTACCTTCTTTTTGCCCCCTATGTATTTCAAAAAGGACATCTTGTTGTCCTTGATCCGGGAAGCTAGTCCCAGTTCCATCTCTGCCTTGGCCTTCCTGACTGCCCTGCTGCATCCCCGAACAACCGCAGTATAGTTCTCCCTGGTGATGGCCTCTCCCTTCCATTGGGTGTACGCCTTCCTTTTAGCCAGAAAGGAGTTATTAACATCCCTTTCAACAACTTTACTGGCTTCAAAAATATAAAAGTGAAAACCCCCATCACGTATTTTAAAATTCATTTGTTAAATTATTAAAAATAAAACAGAATATATATTTTAATGCAATATTGAAGGCTTGGCTTGGCATCTCAAGCATTTCAAATATCCAGACCTTTCAGTTAATTGTCCTCATTACCTGAGTGTTGACTGTTTTAACTTTTGTTTCAAAATGCATGTAGCTTTTGCTAAGTTTGGCATAATAAAATCTAGGGATCTATATTCTGAAGTTTAATTGGGTTTTTTTCTTTCATTCTTCAACTAATGAAAGGCAAATCTGTTCTCAGTTTTGCAGTAACTGTCACAGAGCTGGATAGGTATAACCACAGACTTTGGCATCACTAATTCTAAATATCTCTTATATCTGTTCAGTAGTAGATAATGCAGTCATGCATGCAAGCAAATAATACTACGACCCCCAAATTAGTATGTGAGTATATATCCCCACTTGGGGGCAGAAAGTTCACTCATGACTGATTTGCCTACTAGCTGGAAAGCAAGATTAAAACATTTTCTCTGTCCCTGCTGGAAACTGAGACTCAGCATTGCTTTCAAAGTAGTGAATGTATCTGTAGGTGACCTTGGTTAAAATACAGTATTATGCAGGCACAGAGAATTGATTCCAGATGTCCCCATTGAAAGGGTAGTAAGTTCTTTATGTGAAATGAAGTATTATATAACCCTAATACAGGTCACTATGAATTACATTAAAGAGAAGACAACTTCTGTCAAACCCCTAGAAGCAGAGAAATAAAGAGAATGGTAGAAAAATGAAGTTTCTCCCTGTAATTCAGTAACACTGAGAAGTTTGTTTACAATAGCCCAGGTAAGATGCTGGGTATGGGTATGAATGGCTGTTTGCTCCACCCAATTCATGTTCACAAGGCTTGCTTTAACCTGCATGAACATAGATGGGGAACATAGATGGGGAGTGGCATGTACAGCTGTTTGCCAGTCCCAGGAGCTGCACAGGGAAACTGGAGTAACTTGGGGTGGGGTAAGGGACAGGTGGGACTGTCTGGTTTTTGGTGGCAGCGCTGCAGGAAGGAAGGGGTTATCTGTCTGGAGGGTAGGAGTGTCAGGGTGGGGGCACTAAAATTAGCTTCTGAGGGTTGGGGGGAAAGTGGGGGCTAGGGAAGAGCACAGTCCTGAGACAGGGGCAAGCAGCTAGGCTTTCCCAACCCTGAGGCTGCTCTCCAAATACACACAGGTGTTTCATAGATCAGGTTAACCAGTTCTCAGTTTAAGTTAGTTCAGCTCCTCAGGTGAATTAATTTAGAACAGACCTACCATTTTTTGCATGCAGTTTGCATTTTTTGCACAGATGGGCATTTAGATTGAATTAACCCTAGTTAGGTTGATCTAAATGTAACAGCTGTATGTACCACATGGCATCATATAATTATAACATCTGAATTTCATTTTGACACATAGTCACTCAGGGCAGCTTCTGAATTTGTCTCAAATTTGCCTCATTTAACGCCCTTTGCCTCAAACATAATCAGATAATCTGTTTTTTCTACCATTACTTCTGCAAATTATTAACAACAAATGAAGGCAAGCGTGGTCATAACTCCAGTTATTACATGTATGTATCTTAAAGAACCAGAGAAAGAGTTTAGGCTATAATATGATGATTTGATGTAGAAATAAAAGTATCCCAAGGAAGTTTACAATGACCAATTAAATTCTATGCATCTATTTAAGGATTTTACACTGGCACAGATGAGCACTAACTGGGCACTTTGAAGAAAAAAATAATAGAAACAGCAGTGTCTCAAGAGATTTCATGAACTCTCTGATGCTCTTGCCATTTTTGTGATTAAAAACCATCGGTACTTGTACTTTGTTGTAGGTTGATTTGTGTTACAGCATTTTAATTTGTTTTTATTTCATTTTAAGCAGTGAAATGTTTGATGTTGATGCTGTCAGTACTCTAAGGTAGAAAGGATTCTTTGAAAAGGAAGGCTGTTCAGCAAGTACCAAAGATAGTCAGATTTTGGATTCAATTAGTCACCTCTGGATCCATAGCTGGATCTCATCAACTAAGAACATCTTGTGCCTAGCTCTCACATGCTTCATCTTGAGTCTTATGATCTGCAGTATTTCAGGAGAATGCAGCTGATGCAGCTGTTACAGCAATTCATAAAAATGAATCTGGATGTGGACACTTTTTGAGGAGTAACATAGATAATGTACTGTCAATACTGAGAACTACCAGATTTAAAGAGAAGAAACCTCCATGTAACATGCCAGCCAAGAGATGCACGTAGCTGGGCCTTGAAACTTTCTCTGACACTTCCTATCCCAAGGACTAAACCTGTTAGCCCATGTGAAAACTATACATAGCACACACTTTTTAAAACAGTCATGGTCCTGAAATGTAAAGCAATTGTGTATGATATTAACTCTAGAATTGATGACCAAGTTGCCATTCAATAACATTCTAATACTCATTGGATCTTACTCCAACATCAGTTATATCTTTTTTTAATCTTCTTGGTGTTGTACCACATATTTTCCTGTTATTCATCATATTACATCCCGTTTTGGAATTTGAGTGTGTTTCTCCTCTCTTCCTTCTCTCTTTTGCCATCCAATTTTAGCTTTTCCTATTTTTTTTTCTCTACACTGTCTTCTACTCCCTTCCTCAAGGCATTTCATGCCTACCCTCTCACTCCATCACACAAACTCACACCCATGTCAAGCCTGCCCCACTTGCTCAGCACCTATTTACACATATCCACTTTTGGATTCACTCCTTCTGCCTTCCCCATTGCATTCTGGTGCCACTCTTTTCCCTCTTTGCTCTCACACTCTAGGACTACCCTAAAAAGAGCGTGGAGCAGCAGTCACTGTAGCTGCTATGCTTAAGGACTGGCCCCATACCTAATCCATTTCCCTCCCTCTGTCGGATATTCCAGATGATCTGTTCTTGCCCCAGTCAGCCCACTGACCTCCTCTCACTTCTTCCTTGCCAAAACAAATAATGGAGTAGGATTTTTCAAACCTTTAAACCTTTTCAACACTTAACTGATCCTTCTCACAAACTCCCAATTTTTTTGGAGGTTCACCAATATATTTTTCCCCATAACTATTTTTCTCATAACTAATAGAGTATTATGCAATGAAACATCCTTTCAATAGTACATATTATTTGATGCAGCACTGACACATTATCAAATGACTGTACTGACAGTGAGCTGCCACAGGTTCATGGTTTATATTATAGGACATCAACTACCTGACAAGGTCGATGACTCTCTCCCTTGGAGCAGTGCTGACTGGTTCATCATTAATCATTATGATCTGATCTCCTGGTATAAGTTTTCCTTCAGAAGGGCCGCCTGGAGACAAATAAGACATAAGCACAAGTTAGTTGAGCTTTGTAAACACACAGCCTCCTCTATTGTATAGCTACTATGTACAGTTTTGTCAGGAGATAAAGTGTTTGTCCACCAAAAGACACTCTGGGAAATCACCTGAGAGCATGAGAAACTCTGTGGCTTTTGCCAGATCCATTTGGCTCTACTACAATAGTTGCATCAGCAGGATGAGCAGTGCACCATGCGGGGACAAGCTGTTAAACAGGCAACGGGCAACAGCAACTGACAGAGAGTGTAGGCAATTTATACACACCTTCTGCCAGCTGCTGTAAGGTGGCAGAAACCTCAGCAGTAGAGCTGGTCTTATTCTGCTGATAGAAAGAAAGGGTTGTCCTACCCTAGCAGAGCTATGAGTATGGACACACCGTTTTGCCAGCGGAACTTGAGTACTGCCAGCAAAACTATGTAGTGCAGACCAAGACATGAAGTGGTTTGCACGTCTGCTGATGGTACTTCTCCACTAAAAGAACCGCCTTGCTAGACAGCAAATGTCTTAAATACACGAGTGCCTAGAATTAGGATCCTAAATCGATACTTAGGAACACAGGAAAATAGAGCTTGATTTTTCCAGCAATGCCAAAAGACTATACAGATGATCAACACCACTGGAAATATGGTGATTTTTATTCAGGTTCCTAAACTAACTATGGAGTTACTTAGATATGAAAGTTTGAGCCAATGTGTATTGACTTCTGAGTATTGAAAATATATTCAAGTACCAATTTTTTTCTTAAAGCACAAAAGCTTTCTGCTTTTCACAAGCAGCTCACAGAAGGGGAGAAAAGTGCCACAGCCTCAAATGAAAAGATAATGTCTAGTCATTAAACTTCCTTATGATAGGATAAAAAAAATCACCACTGAAAATGAAGACTTAAAAGGAAAAAAAATCACTGCCCACTACAATTCATTCAGATAATATCTGAAGTTGTTCTTTCATCCATTTGGTTTAGAAGAAGTATTTTAGGGCCTTGTTATACATTATGCTGCAAGATACACAAATGTTGATCAGTGGTAGTGCTATCCTGGAGTCACACGCGAAGCGTAAGTGCTGACAGTGTGGGGGAGACGACAACTCCTCACTGCCACTGCAGTGGGGGACCATAAGTTTGTGGTGCCCCAACTGCTGCCCCTACTGTTGCCAGTCATTGGATCCAGTGGGACTACAGCTCCAGTTTCTGCCATTGGCACAGAAACTGTGCTGCTGCTGTCACTTCCACTGTTGCTGGGCCCTGTGGCCCTCTGATAGCACAGTAATTTGGGGAGGGGGCACATGCCCTGCATACCCCTTGATGCATCATCAATGCTTGGAGTTTGGAGCAGTCACACCCTTAGTTTAGAAACCTTCCCCGACTGTCCCCCACATGCACAGGTTTGACTTGCCACTAGAGGCCTGGTAAGTAGGGGCAGGATTCGGAGCTGTAGCTCTTGAGTTGCCACTAGAGGGCTGGTGAGCCAGGACAGGCTTCCATCCCGGCTCTATGGGCCATGGGTTTGAGAGATCCGGGGATACTAGAGGACTTCAACTTGGGTTGCACCTCTGTGGGGAGTGGGCACACCTTAATGGAACAGGAGCTGGGTAATGTGGATCAGAGATAATCCTGCCCTGGAGTGGCCTAATTTGAGCCAAATGATGAGTTCTTAAAACAACTCTAAAGTGTTAACGTGTGGACAATCCAAGGGCTAAGAGCTCCAGGAGCTGCCCAAAATTACCAGAACCATAAGCGATGCATAGATGGGGCACAGGGGAGCTCATGCCACCCTAAGACCACTGGTGCTCTCCCCTTATAGCGAGCACTCTGGCTGGTAGGGGGCATGGAAAGCACTTGTTCCCGCCGCCCTAAAGTTGACCGCCCCCCCAGTCACCAGCTGGCCACTGGAGGACCTCCCTCCCAGGTCATGCCCCACTGGTGCCCCCCCAGACTTGGGAGGCACCAGTTGCCCATGACCAGAACAAGCCCTTACTTTCAAATCTACTACAAATGAAATTTTACCATGTACAAAAAAACTCTGAGGAGATCCCACTGAGTTAATCTCCATTCCTACTCTGATGTTTCACTACAAACATGCTTCCCAAACTGGCTTTAACGAAAGCTACGCTAATCTGAAAAACAAAAGAACAGTCTGGAGGGTACCTCGTTACAGAATTTGCTATGGGAACAACAAACATTTTTCTCAATGTGCATTCCTGGGTTAATGAAATTAAATCCTTTGACACATGTTATTTTGTAATACTATGAAGCCTAGATCTCTATGGAGTGTGAACATGTCCACAGTCCCCTACCTGTGGCAAAGTTGACAAAGTTTGCCACAGAGGTTCAATTTTCATCCAGGGGAGGTCCTTAGCTCCCCCTGCCACCAGTCACTGAGCTGGACAGGCTCACTAATACATTTGTATTGTCAACTGTTGCATCAACCATGGTAACAGATATGGATCTGCACACAAACCACCTGCGGTGGCAAAGGCTAATCAGCAGGGATCCTGGTTTTCTCCGATAACCTCGACTCCAATTTTTGGATTAAAAAAAAGTAACCCCAAATCCACATTTTTTCCATGATTAAAATGAAATGCCACTAATACAGGGGTTTTCAACCTTTTTAAATCAAAGTACCCATGGCGCATGGGACAGGTCCCAGAGGACTGGAAAAGGGCCAATGTGGTCCCTATTTTCAAGAAAGGGAGGAAGGAGGATCCAGGCAACTATAGGCCAGTCAGTCTCACCTCCATCCTTGGCAAAGTCTTTGAAAAGATTATTAAGGCTCATATATGTGACAGCCCAGCAGGAAAAATTATGCTGAAGGGAAACCAGCACGGGTTTGTAGCGGGTAGATCATGCCTGACTAATCTAGTCTCTTTTTATGACCAGGTTACAAAACACCTCGACACAGGAGTAGGGGTTGATTTACTTAGACTTCAGGAAGGCCTTCGATATGGTATCCCACCCCATACTGGTAAACCAGTTAAAAGGCTATGACTTGGATGATTACACAGTCCAGTGGGTGGCAAATTGGCTAGAGGGTCGTACCCAGAGTGTGGTAGTGGATGGGTTGATATCGACCTGGAAGGGAGTGGGTAGTGGGGTCCCATAGGGCTCGGTCCTTGGACCAATACTTTTCAATGTCTTCATCAGTGACTTGGATGAGGGAGTGAAGTGTACTCTATCCAAGTCTGCAGATGGTACAAAACTGTGGGGAGAAGTGGACACACCGGAGGGCAGAGAAAAACTACAGGCAGACCTGGACAGGTTGGACAAATGGGCAGAAAACAATAAATGCAATTTAACAAGGAGAGATGCAAAGTGCTGCACCTAGGGAGGAAAAATGTCCAGCACACCTACTGCCTAGGAAATGACCTGCTCAGTAGCACGGAAGTGGAAAGGGATCTTGGAGTTCTAGTGAACTCCTAGATGAACATGAGTCGTCAGTGTGACAAAGTCATCAGAAAAGCTAACTGCACTTCAGAAAAGCTAACTGCACTTCATCATGCATCAGCAGATGCATGACAAACAGAACCAAGGAGGTGATACTTCCCCTCTATCGGGCGCTGGTCAGACCGCAGTTGGAATACTACATGCAGTTTTGGGCGCCACACTTCAAGAGGGATGTGGATAATCTGGAGAGGGTCCAGAGGAGGGCTACTCGTATGGTTAAGGGCTTGCAGGCCAAGCCCTATGAGGAGAAACTAAGGCACCTGGACCTCTTCAGCCTCCTCAAGAGACTTTGTGGCTGTCTATAAATTCATCATGGGGGCACAGAAGGGAATTGGTGAGGCTCTACTCACCAAGGCACCCCTGGAGAGTCACAAGAAATAATGGCCATAAGCTAGCAGAGAGCAGATTTAGACTAGACATTAGGAGGAACTTCTTCACAGTTAGAGAGGCTAAGGTCTGGAATGGGCTCCCAAGGGAGGTGGTGCTCTCCCCTACCCTGGGGGTCTTCAAAAGGAGGTTGGGTGGGCATCTAGCCGGGGTTGTCTGAACCCAGCACTCTTTCCTGTCTATGCAGGCGGTTGGACTCAGTGATCTATTGAGGTCCCTTCTGAATCTAACATCTATGAATCTACTCCTGACAGCTGGATGTGGAGCTGGCAGGTGGCATGCAGCTAGATGCAAAGCACAGTGGTGGGAAGACAGTGGTGGCAGGGAAGCTCACCAGGCTGGGGTGAGGGCAGTGGCACCCTTCTGTGGGGTGGGGAAGCTCGCCAGGCTGGTGGTGCCAGCTGCCATGTGCAAGTTTCCCCGCCATGCAGAGGGGCATTACTGCCCTTGCCCTGCCCCGGCCCTGCTCCTGGGAGGCAGCGGTGCTCTGTTCCCGCCTGCCCATGCATACTCCCTAGGGGGGTGGGCAAAATGCGGCCCACCAGGCTATTTTATCTGGCCCACACGGCACCTTAAAAAATTAGAATATTAATATTTATCTGCCCCTGGCTGCCTGTCATGCGGTCCTTGATTCATAGTTTCATAGTTTGTAGGGTCAGAAGGGACCTGAGCAGATCATCAAGTCTGACCCCCTGCCATTGCAGGAAAGAGTACTGGGGTCAAACTACCCCAGCAAGGTGTTCATCTAGCCTCCTCTTAAGGACCCCCCAGGGTAGGAGCCAGTACCACTTCTCTTGGAAGTTGGTTCCAGATCCTAGCTGCCCTGACAGTGAAGTAGCGCCTCCTGATGTCTACTCTAAATCTACCCTCTGCCAGCTTGCGACCGCTATTTCTTGTCACTTCTAGGAGTGCTCAGGGGAACAGGGACTCCCCCAATGCCTGCTGGTCCCCTAGATTCTTCTCTTGTGGATGCTGAACAGGTTCAGGTTCCTTAGCCTTTCCTCGTAGGGCCTGCCCTGCTGCCCCCTGATCATGCGAGTGGCCCTCCTTTGGACCCTCTCCATGTTGTCCACATCCCTCCTGAAGTGCAGCGCCCAGAACTGGATGCAGTACTTCAACTGCGGCCTGACCAGTGCCACACAGAAGGGGAGGATCACCTCCTTGGACCTACCTGAGATGCATCTGTGGATGCATGACAAAGTGCAGTTGGCCTACCTGACCACGTCCCCACACTACTGGCCCATGTTCATTTTGGCATCAATGATGACTCCAAGATCCTTTTCTGACTCTGCACTGATGAGAAGGGAGTTCCCCAGCCTGTAGGTTTGGTGCTGGTTCTTTCACCCCAGGTGCAGTACCTTGAACTTGTCAGTGTTGAAACCCATCCTGTTCTCATCCGCCCACCCCTGTAACCTGTCTAGGTCCGATTGCAGCCTATTCCTCCCTTCTAGCATGCCCTTTCCCCCACATCTTAGTGTCATCTGCAAATTTGAACAGGGTGCTTTTTACCCCCTCGTCCAAGTCACTGATGAAGATGTTGAACAGTGCAGGCCCGAGGACCAAGCCCTGGGGGACCCCACTGCCCACGTCCCTCCAAGTTGAAAATGACCCATCCACCACCACTCTCTGGGTGTGGCCCTCCAGCCAACTAGTGACCCATTTTACTGCGTAGGTGTTGATGCCACAGTCCCCTAGTTTTTTGATGAGAATGGGGTGAGAGACAGTGTCAAAGGCCTTCCAAAAGTCCAGAAAGACTATGTCCACTGCTACCCCTGAATCTAAGGTTTTGGTGACCTGGTCGTAGAAGGCCACCAGATTGGTCTGACAAGACATGCCTCTAATGAACCCATGTTGGTTGCCCCTAAGCATAACCTCTCCTGCTGGCCCCTCGTGGACATGTGCCAGGATAATTCTCTCAAAAAGCTTACCCAGAATTGAGGTAAGACTAACTGGCATATAGTTTCCTGGGTCCTCCTTCCTCCCTTTTTTGAAAATGGGAACCACATTGGCCCTTTTCCAGTCCTCTGGCACCACACCAGAGCACCAGGAGTACTTGTAAAGCCATGCCAGGGGTCCCACAATGACCTCAGCTAATTCCTTCAGCACTGTGGGATGGAGAATGTCAGGACCAGCTGATTTAAATATGTCCAGTCCCTCCAGAAGTTCCCTGACTAGATCCTCACTGACCCTAGGTCTGGGTGCGCCTCCCCTGGAGCCTACAGAGGTCCTGATGCAGGGGGTGACCTGGTCCCTGCTCAGGAAAATGGAGGCAAAGAAAATGTTAAATAGGTTATCTTTGTCATCTGGTGTATTGACCAGATTTCCTAGCGTGTCTTGCAGAGGCCCTATGGATTGTCAAAATCACTAAGCAGCCCTCCACCCAAAATAATTGCCTGCCCCGCCCTAGTACTATTCCAAGTATCTGGGGGGGGGCGGTATGCATAGCCCCAGTTGAGAACCCCTATACTAATACATACATACATACACACACACACACACACAAACACAGAGTGGTGTTTCATTTTGATCATGGAAAAACACGGATTTTGGTTACCGTTTTTAATCTGAAAATTGGGGAATTTTTTTTTTTATCAGAGAAAACCAGGATCCCAGCATTTCAGGCAATTTCTGCTGCCCAGTCAGCAGACTTCACTGCCACTGCAGCCCTGTCACACTACAAAATGCACTTCTTTGATAAAAGAATTAAAATGAGAATTAAACCTCCAAAACAAGCCAAATAAATACCAAAGAAAAACATTTCACTGGACAAACAATTCTCTCCTTAAAACAGAAGCTTAAGAGAACCTCAACCGCATAGCACATTATATTCATGTAACTTCATGGATCTGGGGGAACGTTTGTTCACCAGAGCGCTACAAGGGATGACAAGGTCGAACGGTCACAAACTCCTGCAAGACCGTTTCAGGCTGGACATAAGGAAGAATTTCTTTACTGTCTGAGCCCCCAAGGTCTGGAACAGTCTGCCAGCAGAGGTGGTTCAAGCACCTACACTGAACACCTTCAAGAGTAAATTGGATGCTTATCTTGCTGGGATCCTATGAACCCAGCTGACTTCCTGCCCTTTGGGCAGGGGGCTGGACTTGATGATCTCCCGAGGTCCTTTCCAGCCCTGATGTCTATGAAATCTATGAAATTTATGAAATATGGAAAATACTAGATACTGTAAGGCACAGGAAGCTATACAGCCTGAGGTATTAAACTTGTTTGGTGATCACAGGGATTCTTGTACGCTGGATAACACACCTCCAGTGGCAGGGCCAGGGGCAGCAGCATTAATCCGCTATGTTCTGGCCCCAGCAACATGGTAGCTCTGGAAGACATAGGGGTTAATGCTACCACTGCTTGCCCCACTGCCACAGAATTGTATCTGCAACAGGGATCACAACCTGGAAATTTGCTAGCGAGGCATGTGAGGGTGGTGTTAGCTGTTGTGCTGGAGGGCCTGCACCCTGGGGGATAATGCAGATAATGCTGCAGGGGATCTTGACCCAGAATTTGGGTGACGGGATGAATGCTGGCAGTGTTAAACCTGCTGGGTACTGGCCCTGCTGACACAACAGCTCTGGTACTGGTGAACACTGCCTAGTATAGATCCCTTTAGGAAACCCTGCAGGCTAAATGAACCACCTCTGCATGCTAGATCCAGACTGCAGACTGTATATTTGAGATCCCTGCTATACAGAACAGAATGGACTGAAGAGAATTCATCCTTTAAATGAAATGGGTCAACTAGCTTAGTCAAACAATAGTGATAGCTGATGGGAGAAAAAAAGCAAAACAACACAGAAGTTGGCTTCTAGCTGCTAACAAATTTATACTGGAGTTAGAAAGAGATTGGAATGAGGTGGAGGGAGAAGGGGGAGGAAGATTCCCAAGTAAAAGTCCTTACAGGACTATGCCAGTTCCATCACAACTTGGAATCCTGTTTATAAATCATGATCCCTGTTGATTGCCTGGTTGCTTTAACTGTTTAACAGCACTTTCCTGTGTCACTTCAGTCCCAGTGTACCAAGTCCTCAGTCAGCTTCAATACATGTTCAAAAGCACTAAATAAAAAGGCAGGAAGTGGGGAGGCAGAAGAAAGGAGAAAAAAACATACCTGGTGTTACCGAGCGTACAACAACTGGTTTTTCACTACCAGCCACAAAACCAAATCCCAGAACAGGATCCCTCCTCATTTCCACTTTCCGAGGGGCTGGAGGGGTGATTTGGCAGCTCTCTATTTGAGGGTCTTCAAATGTGGCTGATTGTGTCATGTGACTATGGAAACATATAAGATAAAAAAGAAAAAATATCATTAAAATGAGATTTTGTTGTATGAATTCAGGACAGATAATGTGTGTTACAGCATAGGATGAATATTGAGCTGCTCTCTCTGGCTGCATCTATACGAGTGGCAGACTGTGTAGTTGTTACAGTGCAATCATTTGGTACTTGAATAAACAAGTACTAAATGACTGCACAGTAATCAGCGTTACTGCACAGTACCATCGCCACACAGTTTTTTCCAAAAGCTGCTGTGCAGTAGCAATGAGCTACTGCACACTAGCTTCTTACTATTATACAGTATTTATGCTGCACGGTTAGTGCCTGGCAACACTACTGCATGGTTACAACAAGCTATGGTGCAGTAGTTGATTGCTACTACACCGTAGCATCTCATGCTACGAGATTTTTCTCGTGCCCTCTGAAAAATCAAAACCTCTTCTAATTTAATGTTTTTAATTCTTGAATTAGGTTTTCTTACATAGAGCTCATTAACTAATTAACTGTTACTAATACTCACATGGAACTTACACTATTTTTCATCCCTTGTTTCAGAAAGGAGGAAAAAAATCTTCTATTTAAAGCATAAAAATCCGTAAGTGATTTGCAAAAGAAGAAGGACCACAGAGCCCTGAGCTCAGTTTGCACATAGTTGAGTAAGCACAAGCAAACTAGAAATAAAAGTAACACTCAGTTGTATATATCAAGCACAAGTAATTTGTTTTGTATTAGAGCAAGAAGATTAATACTGTGGAAAATCAAAAGAATAGTTTAAAAAATGAAGAAAAAGGAAGAAAGAAATAGACCTGGTGGATAGTTCTATTTTTTAAATAATATTACTATATTGTTATAATCAGTCCCCCCAAAAACATTAGATGCAATTTATTTTGGGAGAAAGTCATGATCCACAAGGAAGTATTCAAACCCTGTGCATCAGAAATATTAAAATGAATTCATTTATTAGTGTCCTATCTCTGCAAACAGAAGTTTCATATCTGACAAAGAAATGTGGTTTTCTAAGCATGAAAGAAAAATGAATAGGAAAGTTGCCTGGTGCAATTCATTTATGACAGAGATGATGTTTCAGAAGCATGCAAACTTCAGAGACTCTTATATTAACATGTGACAAACATTGTGGACACTTAAGATATGCATAGATAAGTGTATGAATAAATGTTGTAGATATATGCAAACATATACACATACTTTCTGTTCCTTAGTTAATGAGTGAATTTCTTGTAGAATCATGTTTGGGCTAACACATGCAAATCACCAATGCCAGTTATACAGATACTCAACCCACTAAAGCTTCATCTCCTGGGAGACAGTACTACCCAGTTCTACTCAAATAAGACACCTCTCATCAGATGCTCTGATGGAGTCAGACTCACTCTAGAACAACAGACTGACAAACGTCTATGTAACCACCAAGCTTCTCTGGAGATGATGGGTGATAATTGGTAAGAATACCACAAACCCAAACTGTTTAAAGTGTTATTATGTGTTGTCTCTGTAATACTTCTGTCCTAAATAAACCTTCACTATACTTTGTGACAACTGGCAGATCACAGTCCTCAGCAGAACACAGATCTGCAGGTAATGAACTGATCTGCAGGTAATAAATCCTGAGCTTCTGGGATAATTACTCAATTGCAGAGGAGCAGCAGCCCTAAAACCTCAGTCTAAAAAGAAAAGAAAACAAATTCCTTTCTCTATACAGGTAATAGCTAGAGGTTTAAGACCTAAGGGACAAGCCCTGGCAGAGGCCACGAGGGGGTCAGAGGTGCAGTTAACAACAGAATTGCCACTGTTACTGGTTTGGAAGTCAGTACCCCTGGAAATGCACAGACTGAAGTTCTGAATAGCAGAAGCAAGTCAACACCTAGCTGTGTACTAGGGGTGTACGAAGCCTTGGGTGCTGATTTGATTTGGAGGAGATTCAGCCCGAAACGGTAGCTCTCCAAATCTGAATTGAATAAGGGGACCAATAAAAAGGTCCAAATCGATTCGGAACTCTCTGAATCAATTCGTAAAAGATTTGGAGAGCTTCGACAATTTGGGCAGTCCCCACCTGCTGCAGCAGGGAGCTGGAGCCGGACTTGGAGCTGATAAGTAGGGGGTGAGGGGGGACTAAAGAAGGGGGGGAGGGTACCATGGGGACACCCCTGTCAGGCCCTATCCCCTGCCTGCTCCCCCAGGCCCCCTAACCCCTGCCCGTTCCCCCACTCCCCATGGCTGCCCCGCCCACCCCAGGTCCCAGCCCTTTAAAAAAAACAACAACTCACGCAGTGGCTGCTGCCAGGTGGGGGGCAATCCCTGCTGCCCCCGCTGCATGGGGGGCTCTGCCATGAGCCCTCCAACCCCCCCCACTCTGCCAGCCCTACCCCCATAGATGCCCCGCCAGCCCCAGCTCTGGCCCTTTAAGAAAAAACAAACAAACAAAAAAAACCTGGGTACTCAGCAGCCTCAGGGCTTCAGGGAGCTCATGGAAGAGCCCTCCACACAGCATGGGGCAGTGGGGATTGCCCCCCCCCCCCCACTGGGCAGGAGCTGGTGAGTCTAGCATTTTTTTGTTTTATTTTTCCTTAAAGTGCTGCAGCTGGGGCAAGCTGGGCAGCCACTGCTGGGGTTGGGAGAGTGGGTGGGGGATGGGCCTGCATGATTCAGTCAAATCGATTCCGGACAGTGATTTGAATCATCAAATTGAATCACTGTCCCCCAAATCGGCCAAATCTGAATCTGAAGCAAATACTAGCCGCTTCACACAGGCCTACTGTGAACCAGAAATGGTTAGTTTGTAGCAAATGGGAACTGGTTTGTAGTTTCCTTCAGGTTGACCTATCTATCGAATCTTCTCTTTCCCTCCATCTTCAGGAAATTATGTTTTCACATTTCAACAGGAACATCCAAAAATGGTTGCCCAGTTGTCCATGAACTATACCATAAGCAGAGAGTAGTATGCGGTAATCATCTTTTTTTTTCTAGGGCCCATGGAATTACTTCATCCTGCTGCTAACATAATACATATTCCCATTGGGCATGGTACAAATGTACCCTCTTTCCGGGGTTTGCATTTATTATTCACTTAACAAACAACAGCAAAACCTCAGTAAGTCTCAGAGGAAGTCTCCTCCTGAGCTTGGATTTATCTAGGGGTTTTCATTTGCCTCTGTAAGAATCTCTCTTTCTGTTTCTATATCTAGGTTATCTGAGTTTTTAGTGTGTCACTCACCCCTTCTTATAGTCATGGTGACAGCAAAATGACTTTATGACAGAGTGACAGAGTAGAATGAGCCATGTGTCTCTATTTAAGCTTCTAATAGCTGAATTAGCATGAGGCAAGAACAAAGAACCTGTCATTTTGTTAGTGTTCCATTTTTGTGTAGCAAGACTGATGTCTGACAATAATGAGGTTTCATAATCTTTTTGCCTTTTTCCCCTTAAATCCCTACACCACCATTCTGTAAATATACTAAAGGCCCATGTATAATAATTTTCTCTGATTGTTGCCTCCATTATTGTCATAGGGTCATCATCAGAGATCCTGGTTTCGTCTGATAAAAAAAATCCCCAATTTTCAGGTTAAAAACGTAACCCAAAATATCCACATTTTTCTGTGATTGAAATGAAACACCACTATACATATGTGCATGTGTGTGTGTGTGTGTGTGTAATTTTTATATATATATATAGGTATGTATTAGTGATGTTTCATTTTAATCATGGAAAAATATGGATTTTGGTTTACTTTTTTTAACTGAAAAATTGGGGATTTTTTTTTATCAGAGAAAACCAGTATTCCTGGTCATCATGACTTGAAGCTGCCACCGGTGAAGAAGGCCAGTATTTACAAAGTGACAAGCGAGCCAGTGACTTGCAAGCCAGTACCTTAGTCTTTAAAAATACAATTTTTTTCAGGATTGTTGCTGCTGTATATCTTGGCTCCTTGGGCATTCTCATGTTTAGTCTGGACTGACAAGGAAGTAAACGGTGTCAACTGTAGACAACAAATTCCTAAAACAGAAATGGGATAATGTTCAAAAGAAGAGCTGTAAGAACTGATGCTTTGTTCCATCCTCTTCCTCATCTTACATTAAGAACTTTCTAAGACCTATTATCCAAAATCTAAGAAATAAGAATCAGTTGGCACATCTACATGTGCTATTAGCACATATGAATAAACTATGGAGTTTATTGCTCTACAGTTTATTGCTCCTGGATGTCATATCTGCACGTGTTCCCAGGAGTGCAGCATGTTAAGCCAGGTTAGAGCAGTCCCAGCTGGGAGGGGACCCACAGGGTCAGCCTGGCAGTCTGGGACTGTTACCCCCAGCAAAACATGCTGCCAAGGGGCTGGCTGGGGCATGAGGGTGCTTCAGCATGGGGCCAGCCAGCAAACAGTCCCCATGCTCAAGCACCCTCATGCCCTAGCCAGCCAGGGCAGTGTCTATACATGTACTGCTGAGGAGTCGTTTACTCCCTAACATGATAGTACTTGTATTTACAAGTACTACGCTGCTGTGAAGTGAATTAATCTATTCCAGCCTAATAGGGGTTCATGTTTAGATGTGCAACATTTACTGCGCAGCTAATTAGTCAACTGCACAGTGATCATCTTGTGTAGACGTACCCAGTGGGGAGCAGTCTGGCATGATTTGAAAGACTGTGACTTGCGTTAGTGATTTTTACGACTCTCAACATACAGATAATTACTAGGGCTGTGCAAAACAGCACCGTTCCATTTCAACTTGAGTTTCGAGGGTTCCATGGAACAGCATTTTGTTTCAAATTTCATTTTTATTCGAAACAGCTGTTCCATTTTTGTTCATCAAAACAGTGAGGCTGTTTTGACGCTGTTTCAATGTTTCGCCCCTTAGCTATAATGGGGAAGCTTGAAACAACCTCTGTCATCTGGCAGGCAGGCAGGGGCTGCGGGTCCCTGATCTGTCTGCCAGACGAGGAAGGGAAGCCGGTGCTCCTGCCTGGGACTGGGGAAGGAAACTGAGCCCAATTGCTCAGTTCCCCTCCCCAGCACTAGATTGGGATGGGGATGGGAAGTCAGGCCAGCTGGGCTGAATTCCCATCTCCTGCACTAGATCAGGCTGGGGAAAGGAATTCAGCCCAGCTGAGCTGAGTTTGTTTCCCCAGCCCCGATCATCGGGCTGAGTTCATTTCCCTAGCCCAATCATCATGTGGGGGTTGGGAAGTCAGGCCAGCTGACTTCCCATCCCCAGCCTGATCATAGGGCTGGGGAGGGGAACTGAGCGATTGGGCTCAGTTCCTTTCCCCAGCTCTATCGCAGTGCTTGGGAGGGGAAGTGAGCCTGGGCTCAGTTCCCTTCCCCTGCTGTAATTGGCTTCCCACAGCCTAGTTGTGGGAAATAGGGAGAGACAGGGCTGCACTCCCAGCTGCTGCTGGGAGTGCAGCCCTGGTTTTCCCCTGTCTTCCACCACCACCACACTGCTGGCTTTGAAACGCGAAATGTTTCCAAACTTTTGAAACATTTCAACTCGCCTCATTTTGTTTTGAGGCTGTTTCAAAGCCCTGTGTTTTGATTTGATTTTGCTGTTTTGAGCTTGAAATGAGTAGAAACTGTGTCAAATCAAAACAGCTGGCAAAATTTCACACAGCCCTAATAATTACTTAAAAAGTCACTATAATATACATTTTCATAGATGTTTGTACTAAGTAGTATCTATAAGGAACCTTACTCAGAAACTTTTCAGGTGAACAGTAAGATACATTAATATAACCTCCTTGGCTAGGGACAGACATTCAAAAAGTCTGGTCTTGAATGGATTTAATTTTTGCAGGTTAATCTAACCTGCAAAGAGTGAACTGATTTGGAGGTGGATAAACATTCCCTTTTCATTACAGAAATGCAGGCACATGCATGCAGTGGCTCAGGTTAGAAGCCGGGGGCACTAGAGCAGCCCTCCCTTCCCTTCCCAAGGGCTGACCTGAAGGGGGGTGTGGCCAGGCTCCGGCATGACAGTCTGATTAGGGAGGGGCATAAACCCCCACCCTGCACGCGTCATCCCAGGCTTTTCACCGCTTGCTGCTCAAGGGGCAGGAGTCTTGCCAAATCCTGCATCTGGCTCTTCAATCTCCCTCTCCCTGCTTCTTCATTCTGTCTGCAAACCAGGTCATTTCTAACACTTTCCTCTGTCCCCTCTTGATGACTGACAGATTGCAGCTAGCAGGTTGCTTGTTAGAACAAAGTTTATCAGTCCATCAAGCCCTACAAAAGAAAACAGCTCTCTCATGAGTTTCAAGCTTTTTTTTATCCTCAGGGTGCATTTGCATTTACAAGCCACTAGCTGTCTGCCTTTATTCCTGGGAAAGTGGAGACCCATATAGATACCTCTCAACATTAGCTAGCATGGGGGGGGGCATAGCCAGATGCTGGGTCCCTGAGCTGTGGTCCCTGCTGTGGGAGAGTGGTGGGAGGGGGATCCCTGCTTGAGCAGCCAGTGGGGGGGTGGGTGGGCAGGGGGAAGCCTGGCAGCTGCAGCAGTCCCAGACAAAGCAGTGATAATGCTCTGGCTAGGAAGCAGAGAGGCAGGGCCAACCTTGATCTGCTCCAGCAGACTGCCCAGCCCAGGACTGCAAAGCATCTGGGATGCTGGTGGACTCTAGTTTAACTTAAATCAGAAGGGGTCTGGGGCAGACATTGTATAAAGTGGTTTGCCCCAAATCAGTTAAGTCTGATACTACATTCAACCAGGTTTATCTTAAACCAGTTTCAGCCATTTTGAAACTAGTTTATGTGCACTGAACGTATGTTCTGTTACAGGTTTACACCAGTTTCTGATCACTTAAACTGGTTTATGTGTAACTTCTGTCCCTAGCCCAATAGAGCTGAGAGGAATACTCAGACCTTTGGCAGGTGTTTACGGTGGTGGGGGGGAGGGTTGTGGGGGGGGCCCTTTTCATCTGTGTTCATCAAGATACCAATTTTAGCAACACAGTGAAGGTAGAGTTAAGTGTTATGGAAATAGTCAATCTCTCTCTTATGTTTTAAAAAAAATCCTCCCCAAAATTATAGTACTTACTCCTGTTGTATAGGATTGTTTCTTCTAAGAATCTGTAAGTAAATTTTAGTAATTTAGGAGTTAGCAGTAATTTCTAAATGGATACCTCAAGAAATGTAGAACCCAGTGTCAGACACCTTTTGTGTAGTTAGGTTGGAGTGTAGCTGCAATGGTCCAGGAAATATCTGAGATGCAAGGATTTTTTGTGAATATCTTTTATTGCACCAATTGTATAATTAGGATAGCTGTTGGGTAAGCTTTTAGGTATGTCTGAAAGGCACTTCATGCCTGAAAACGTGTACAATAGTTTTCCCAACTACACAATGGATCTAATAAAAGATCTCACAAAAAATCCTTGCATCTGGGACCTTTCTTTCCTATCCCAAAGCACCTTCATAGAATAGTACACATAATAAAACAACTTATTTTTTTAAACTCACTAAAATATTGCGTCTAGACTGCATTTGATTTTTTTAAAAGATTCTTTTTTTTTCATTGGTGTTCATAATGAAAAGTTTCTCTTTAGCAGGAGAATTCCATAAAGAAAGACCATCGTCAAAATGTCTGACATTATCAACATTATCAGTTGGTGTCAAAAGCAGTCCCCAAATGCTCTTTTCAAACTATATCTTATCTCCTACAGTTTTCAATTCCTTTCTGAATCCTGACCCAGTAACTGACAGTGATCTTTCCAAAAATCATTTCACTGGGAACAATGGGAGACTGTTTCTGTTTTTAGAAGGCAATTATTTCAAAGTTTCTCTGTAGGAAAGTTTATGAATCAGTTATGCATGCTAACAAATACTAACAAATAAACTTTCAGTTATGAAAAATAACAGCAGAAATGACAACCCTGAGGCCTGTTGCATCAGATCTACCTAACAGTAAAAGTAAGGGAAGAATGAGAGAGGAGGTTTGTGTATGCCCACTTACAGAGAAGAATGTGGGATTTACAAGTGAGGGGATAACTGTAGTATGTGTAATGTGCATGAAATGTGCGTACAAGGGAAAGTAGAGAGTAAAATGTAAGAAAAATTTGAAAGATAATGTAAACACTAGAAGTACATTCCAGTGGCTCTGCATTGATCTGGCAGTACAACAGCAAGCAGCTCTAAACCCATATTAACTAGCCAGATGTCACGCCACAGTCTTGAACTTGGGACCTCAGCCTAGTCAACACAGCCACTTGCCCCAGCTTGTTACCTTATGATTAATTACCCAGACTGATCTAGGATGGCCTGAAGCCTCCAGCAGGGCCTGACCCTGTCACCAGAGTAGCTGGCAATGATCACTTAATAATTCTCAATACGGCTGTGCAAAGCTTCGGTTGGTGATTTGATTTGGAGGAAATTCAGCCTGATTCGGTGGCCGAATCTCTGAACTGGAATTGAATCAGGGGACCAACTTAAAGTTCCGAACTGATTCAAAGCTCTCTGAATCTTTGGAAAAGATTTGGACAGCTTTGATGATTTGGGCAGTCTCCGGTGGCTGCAGCAGGGAACTGCAACCACTCCGAACTGGTAAATATTAGGGGCAAGGAAGAGGGGAGAGGGGAGGGGACCATGGGGGGACCCCTGCCAGCCCCCCTGACCACCCCATTCCCCCAGCCCTCCCCAACCCCCACCTGCTCTCCTAGCCCCCCCCACCCCATGGCTGCCCTCCTGTCCCAGCTCCTGGTACTTTAAAAAAAAAAGCCCCGGTATTCACTGGGTGCTGCTGAGTATGGGAGGCAATCCCTGCTGCTGCCCACTGTCCCATACTGCATGGGGGGCTCTGCCATGAGCCTCCCAACCCCCCATAGGTGCCATGCCTAGGCCAGCTCTGGCCCTTTAAGAAAAAAAAAATGAAACAGGAAAAGCCCTGCACTCACCACTCCTGCAGTGGCCTCAGGGCTTTGGGGGCTTGTGCAGAGCCCCCCATGTGGCACAGGGCAATGGGGGGCAGCAGGGATTGCCTCCCCACCAGCAGAAGCAATAAGTCTGGGGGGGGTTTCAGGTTTTTTTTTCTTAAAGGGCAGAGCTGGCCCAGGAGGGGCACCCATTGAGGAGCCGGGGGAGTGGGAGGGCTTAGAGGGCTCATGCAGAGCCCCCACACAGCAGGGGGGGCAGCAGAGATTGCTCCCCACCTGGCAGCAACCAGCAAGTCGGGGCTTTTTTTTCCCCAAAGAGCTGGCAGCTAGGGCAGGCAGGGCAGCCATTGCCAGGCTGGGAGAAGGCCGGGGGATGGGCCTGGCTTGGCTAATTCGGAGATTTGGCAGCAGCCAAGTCTCTGAATCAGATTCTGCCAAATCAAATTGGTACAGTGATTTGAATCACCAAATTGAATCGCTGTCCCCTGAATTGGCCCAATCCAAATCTGAAGCAAATATTAGCTGCTCCATACAGGCCTAATTCCCAGTATAAATCCTGAACACAGACAGAAAGTGTCTGGGCAACAGGGTTTAGCTCAATCCCAGGATGTTTTGCTTTTCCTTCTGACTTGTGTTCACTGACTCCACTTTCTGCTTGATCTCCTGCTTGAGCTCCAAGCTTTTCAGCCCAGCTTGCTCTCTGTCTCTGCTCTCTGCCTGACCTCCTGACTTGTCTTCTTCCTAAATCCTATTCTTAGGTTGACTGCCTGGCTTTCTGACCAAGCCTGTTCCTGAATTATGCTTGCACTTCCTGATCCTGGTTGGCCCCTCGATTTCTTAGTGGCTCCAGACCTAGTCATCCATGATCCAACATGACACCAGTATGCTATAGAGATTTTACAACCAAAGAATACTGGAGAGTTTGCCCAGAAAATTTTAAGATATGTTTTAAGGTCAATATTATCTATTTTCAAATCATTAGGCATATCATATAGGAAAATATTCTTTGGATGCATCTACATAAGAGGTGACTAATTAGCTCCACAGTAAAACATCACCGTCTACACATGCAACCCTCTTAGACTAATATGTCACCACAGGGTAGTCCAGTTCAAGTCAAGTAGTATCCTGTAGCAGCATTGTTTTGTGCTTTGCAGAGCACGTGTAGATAGTGACAGGGCTGGCCAGGGCACAAGGGTGCTTCAGCGCAGGGGCCACCTGCTGGCTAACCCTGCAATGGAGCACTCTTATGCCCCAGCCAGCCCTTCTGTAGCACGTTGAGCCGAGTCACAGCAACCCTGGTCTGGCATGCTGCTCTGGATACCGCTGCAGAGTGGCCCCAGGTCCCCTGTTGGGCTCCACATGCTACACATGAATAAATTCTGAAGCAAGAAGCTCCAGGATTTATTTGTGCACAGTAATTGCACATATAGACACACCCTTTGAATACCCTTTTTACCTTTACTTTTATCCTGAAATGATACCCAGAAAGGAAAACAAAATTTAAAAGTCTTAAATATTAAGACCACAAACTTCTAATTATTGCATGGTGTCAATACAGTGCATAATTATAGTTTGTAACAGACTGCATTGTCAGCTTCGACTCCATTTCTTGGCAGTCTCCTGGGAAAGGGGAAGGAAGCTTGGGGGAAGCTGGGGTTTGGTGTGTGTACTGTCACAGGGTCATGCAGGTACCCTGTTCCTATGAAGGAATAAGGGCTGCTGAAGCTCCCTGAGACAGCACAGGTGGTGGTTGCCGCAGCAACCAGGCTGGTCACATGGCCAGAAGGGGGCAGGGCCGGACCTTTATAAACAGCCTTCTGGCAGCCGGAGGAGCAAGAGCTCTGTATTAGAGTTGAGCACACTGATAGAATGAGAAGCTGCATCATGGCATGGGTGGAGAGAACCCTGACTAGGAGGTTTTACTGGAAAGCCAGGTGGGGCCTGGACCTTATGTTATAGCCAGAAGGCTTATTGTTGTGTTGTAGCTGGTTGGCTCATGGAGTTGTGTTTGTTGTTTGATACTATTATACTGGAGGACTGGGTGAGGCTGTAGGGGTGCGAGGAGGCCTGACAGGGGCTCCCCAGCAGCTTGGGGGTTCCTGGTGCCTTGTGTGGGCACATGAGTGGTGCCTGAAAAGGCACAGCTGTTCAGTGCCGAGGCAGCATGGCGGGTAGCCCTGTATGGGCGACAGTCAGAGGCCTGAGTAGGGCAGAGGACCATGACCAAGGGTCCTAGCACCAGAGTGAAGCCTGTAGGGCCCCGTGTTGGGCTCCAGAGGTGGGAACCACATGAGAGGAAGCCTAGGGTGGGTGCTGTAAAGGTGACTAGCCCGGTGAGGGCGAGTCAGCGGTTATATAGAGCCTGGAGATGGTGATGAGAAGCCGTAGGAGCGGGCACGTATTTTAAGAGAGGCCCCAGGCGGGGCACGTGTAAAGGAAGAAACCTCAAGAAGGGGGTTGTGTGGTTGACCGACCCTCGAGGGGGTACAGACAGGAAGGAGCCCCAGAGAGGCTCCACTGCAGTGAGAACCTTGAGGGGCCAAAAGGGCCAGGTAAGGCTCTGGCCACCTGAGCCTAAATTGGATACAGATTGTTAACAAGAGTGGGCCAGGTAAGGCTCAGGCCACCTGAGCCTAATTGATACAGATTGGGGGTACAAACCCAGAGGGGCTAGATAAGGCTTAGGCCACTGGCCCAGTGGGGAAGAATACTGTTAGTAAGCCCGGTAGGGCCAATCAGTTGTAAAGGGCGCCGGTTGCGTGACAAGCCCAGGGGCGCCAGGGAAGGGGCATTGGTTGCATGCCAGGCCCAAGGGTGCTGGGCAAGGCGCAGGTAGCAATTGGACCTGATAATGTCCGGAAGAGCTGCGAGGCTTGGGGCGTGCTAAAGGGGAGGTAGGAGGCACGCACTGCCCATAAGGCTGGGGTGCACCAAGTCACCTCGTATGGAACGGGGGATAGTTCAGCATAACACCACATATTAGGGGATCAAAGGCAGCCTCCCTTCTAGAACCATATAACAACAAGACGTGGCGGGCGAGATAAGAGGGTGCTGGATCATCTAATTGACACGGTAGGGGGCGCTAGTGGGATCACGGCCGCTCCTAGGCCCCACTCCGTGACATGTACCAACTGTTAGGGAAAGAGAGCATGCATGTTGGGGAGGCTGTGATTGGTAAACTGGACAGCAGAGGCTCTGGGGCTATGACAGGACTAATCCTGGCAGGCTGTAGCTGTTGGAGTGAGCAGTGGACCCATAGGAGCTGCAGCAGGATTGATCCTGATAGGCTGCAGCCAGCAAGACACATGGGGAGAGCCAGAGCGTGCAGCAGAGCCAATCGGTCGGGTTACAGATCATGGGGTCTGAGATGAATGGTAACTGGGTTATATAGGAAATCGGGGGTTGGTTTGAAAGCTCTGAGTGGAAGAGAGCTCCAGGATCACTTGGTGTGAATGTCCCTGTCGCAGTACACTCGGGTGCCCTGTGCCTGAGAGTGGAGACTGCTCTGGGGAGACCCCTAGTGGCAGAAAGAGGGAGGCTCAGCTGCCAGTCACCAGGGCTGCACAGGTGCTGGTTGCTGGAGCACCTAGTAAAACCAGCTGACCAGGAAGGGGCAGGGCTTATCCCTTCTTAAGCCCAGGTAGGAGGGCAGTCCCTCTCCAGCAGCTGTGGGAGTAGGGACTCAGCTCGGACAGACAGAGGGGAGGACTCTGGCGTTGAGAGCATCCCCCGGTCACTGCTGAGGTTGGGGAGCCCTCCTTCCCCCCTGCTCCCTCACTCTCTTGTAGGGAGTAGATTTTTGTTTGACCAGACGGTCTAGTTTTTTATGTTGTAGCCCAGGGGCTTTATGTTTTATGTTTACTGTTTTGACCGGAGGACCAGGCGAGGCTATTAGGGGTGGAAGAGGCCTCATAGGAGCTCCACGGTAGCGTGGGGTCTCCTGGTGCCGAAAAGGCTGCAGCTTTGTTTGGGGGCGCATTGGCCCCAGCCCCAGAGAGTGAGGAGCCCCAGAGAGAGAGAGAGAGGAGGGGGCAGTGAGGAGTAAAGAGGAGGGCCAGAACACAACAAGGCCCAGGTCAAACCACATTAACTCCATCTGCGAGGCTTGGGCTGCGGTGTAGGGGAGGAAAAGGAGCCACAGATAGTGCCCCCTGACACCGGGGTACGGAAAAATGGGCAGCCTCCCGCTGATTACAACCATCTTCTAATCAAGTAAGATCAAGCTGTGGCAGGAGAGTAAGCAGGCAGTTGGCCCATTACAGGAGGGTGGGGCCACTCCCAGAAAGGCTCCAATATTGATACTCCTGTCACAGTCCCATTGTTAGTGTTTCTTATTTGTCACTTGTTTATTGACTGCTGAAGGTTTTTTACGACTGGGTGACTGCTATTCCCCTGTTAGGTATTAAGCTTCATGCCCTAGGAATAAACATATCTGCCTCTTATATTATCTTCCATGCATGTATTCTGATTGTATATAGTTATGCTTCTAATCTCCTAATCGCTCAGTACCCCTTCTATATAAATTATAGGATTCACCTTTGCTCCCATGTGGTTTTGGGGTACGCTACAACCTATTTAGCTGCTTTAACCATACAGTTCTGTATTTTAATTTGTTCACATTTCTTCTAATTTTAACATGAGCTCTAAATTTCAGAGCTTTATAAAGTCTTCTTGGGGATCGTTACATGTATACTATGACATTTAATCTAATTTATTGCTGTATATTTTTAACTTAATATTAACTTAGGTGTTATTGGGGAAATATGGTAGATGCAGTTCTTCTCAGTAATTTAGAGGAGGCAGAATCTACAGAAATGTCAGATCTATTGGATTAATAGGTAACTGGCAATTGGCTGGAATGGGAGGTAGAACTTTTAATGACAAAGAAAATCTTTCTCTAGATGGATGGAAACTGACCATAGAAACCTTATTTTATTCATAGACATTAGGGCTGGAAGGGACCTCAGAAGATTATCGAGTCCAGCCCCCTGCCCGAAGGGCAGGGAAAAATTATTACTGTTATTGTGTTTTTATAAAGTGGCCTAAGGAAGTTAAGACACAAGTCTCTCACCAACATTCAATTGAAGTTTGGCATCTTAATCCCACAGATCCTTTGAAAAATCTTAGCCTGCATGAACCATACCGAAATAAAAGGTTGGCAGAAAATGAGTATTACTGGGCACTCTGAGCAATACAAAAATAAATGGAGTAATGTGAAAGAAAAAGAGATGGTTTGCTTGTGCTATCCTACATTTTCAAATACAATTTAGATCATTTAGTTTAGTATGGTTCAACATTATTGTATTTTCTTTTATAACAGTATATGTTCTCTAATTTTTCAGCAGGTATGGAAGCTGCTAGATTGAGACAAAAGGGAGCAAGTTTCAAAGTCTTATTCAGAGATAAAGCACAAGTTTTAACACTGCAAGAAGCCCCATAATACATTGTCAACAGGATTAGGGAATAAGTATCTCTAAGGGGAAAAGCAAGATGGCTAATGCCAAACATTTAAAAAATCATGTGTAAGGCTTTCAAAATGGTGTGGTTGACTTAATTTTGTTTTTGTTTTTTTTTTTTTCCTCCAGAATAAATTTTGGAGCTTATTTTATTTGCCTTCTGCATTTTGAGCTGTCACAATGCACTTGGGTCACATATTTAAGCTTTCCTTTCCATAAGTGCTAAGAACTTATTTTTCTTTAAACGCAAGGTGTGATTCTTACTTAGTCACCAGTTTTCACAAACACAGGCTTTAAATAAAACATCAAATAAGCTAAGACTTGTGATAAAATTGTGAGAATAGGCATAATTGATAAGGTAGTTTATATGCCTATTTATTCCTTAGCTTCTCTTATGAGACCAGTACATCAAGGATGATAATTTAAAGCTATTATGATGTAGGAGAAGTGGAATTAATAAAATTTTAAAACCATAAGATGGTAACGCTTTGTGGTCACTGGGTCAGCCTGACCTTTTTTGAACCAAAGGAAAAATATTTCACTTCACCTTTCCCCCTCCATGTTTTAGCACCTTCAAACACCTTAGAGTTAGTTTATATTCTTCCAGAAATGCCATACAAATTGCTTAGAATTACAGCACGTACATATGAGAGAGAATTTTGCTTGGTTTACAACTAAGATATTGGGAAAGAAAATATTCAAATATTTAAGTAGTCCATTACATATAGAGACTACTACCAAAAGTTTTTTTAATAGACCTTTCCTTTGTCCATTGTGTTGCAAAAGAGTACATAAAGCAATAATTCACAGTTGGAATGAACTCTTTTAGAGATTTAACAGATTATGTTTTCATTGGTTCTTGAAGGGCTTAACTTTTTTTTTCTAGATTTCAATAAAAACCCAATCCCTGCATTTCTACTGTCACAATGAATGGTGATATCTGACAAGAGATGACTTATTTTTGTGTGTTTGTATTTGTTCAGAGGCCATTACCACAGACACAAAGGTTAATTGGAGGAATTATCCTAGAAAGAGAAACTAATCTGATCATTTTTCTGCCAAAGTGTGAATTCTATTTTTATAAGCTTCTTCAGTGGTTATAAGGTAAAGTAAGGTCATTTAACAGTACCCAGGAAGATGTTAGTATGCCCCATCTGGATGAGCATATGGTGAAAATGTAATTAGAAAGAAGGTTTTACTAGTTTCAGAATATGTTTCATTAACAACTTTTTCATGAAACTGGAAAAGGGAAATCTGAAGTGAATAAACGTTCACAAACTCTTCCTCTTCCATACCCCATGTGAGTTTTATGCCAAAGCAACACGAAGTGAAGCAATTTCTTAAGTAATAGAGCCAGCATAAATTCTCATTAAGAAACTGGGGGGCTGTAGTGTAGACACCCACACAGTCAAATGGGTCGCCAACTGGCTGGTGGGCCGCACCCAGGGGGTGGTAGTGGATGGGTCCTTCTCAACCTGGAAGGACGTGGGCAGTGGGGTTCTGCAGGGCTCGGTCCTCGGGCCCGCACTGTTCAACATCTTCATCAGCGATTTGGATGAGGGGGTAAAAAGCACCCTGTTCAAATTTGCTGATGACACTAAGATGTGGGGGGACGTGGGTACATTGGAAGGATGCAACAGGCTACAATCAGACCTAGACAGGTTACAAGGGTGGGCGGGCGAGAATAGGATGGGTTTCAACACAGATAAGTGCAAGGTGATGCACCTCGGGAGGAACAACTGGCACCATACCTACAGGTTAGGGAACTCCCCTCTTGTCAGCACGGAGGCGGAAAAGGATCTGGGGGTCATCATTGACTCCAGGATGAACATGGGCCGGCAGTGTGGGGAGGCAGTTAGGAAGGCCAACCGCACCTTGTCATGCATCCACAGATGCATCTCGAGCAGGTCCAAGGAGGTGATCCTCCCCCTCTATGCGACACTGGTCAGGCCGCAGCTGGAGTACTGCATCCGGTTCTGGGCGCCGCACTTCAGGAGGGATGTGGACAGCATGGAGAGGGTCCAGAGGAGGGCCACTCGTATGATCAGGGGACAACAGGGCAGGCCCTATGAGGAGAGGCTACGGGACCTGAACCTGTTCAGCCTCCAGAAGAGAAGGCCTGTTATAAACTAGTCAGGGGGGATCGGTTGGGCATTGGGGGAGTCACTGTTCCCCCGAGCACGGCCAGGAGTGACCAGGAATAACGGTCACAAGCTGGCAGAGGGTAGGTTTAGGTTAGATATCAGGAGGCGCTATTTCACAGTCAGGGCGGCTAGGGTCTGGAACCAACTTCCAAGCGAAGTGGTCCTGGCTCCTACCCTGGGGGTGTTTAAGAGGAGGTTAGATGAACATCTTGCTGGGGTCGTTTGACCCCAGTATTCTTTCCTGCCATAGCAGGGGGTCAGACTTGATGATCTGCTCAGGCCCCTTCTGACCCTAGAAACTATACAAACACAAAAGAGATCAAATTCAGGTGGACATTTGGAAAGAGAGTTTTCTACTGAAAACATTTTTTAGAATGAGAATTAAAACTGAAGTTGGTAATGGGATATTAAATATATTGTATCTTCCTTATGAATACATGTATACAATTTTGCTTGTGTTCACAAACTGTCAAAGAATGCCTGTCTTTATTTCCTTATTTCTTGCTTCTTCCACTCTCAGGCTTCCAATATATATTTTTGGATCTCTGCTCATGAAGCATTTTGCATGCTAGCCTGTCTCACTGGCTTAGGCTATGTGAGATACAGGTCACATGGCAGAAGTCATATAATACTTCTCAGTGGCAAGGAGAAGTCAAACAAGGACAGGAAGATAAGGAGAAACTCTCCAGGGTTGCCAGGAGTTATGTTTAATAGTAGATAAAGTAATAAAAACAGGAAGTGACCCTGTTAAACCCCTTTTAATAAAGACACTTCTCTTCAGTGCCCCAGATTTTCACAAAGAATCATCCTAATATCCTGTTCTCTTATACAACTTCAGTGGTTACCTGACATACAGCCAAATACCATGTGTATATATATAATTTTAAGAGTGACCAGAGTTGGGTGTCCATCTCTCATCTCTGGTACATTTGAGTGCTCTGCCCAGTGGAGGATGTTTGCATCAATTTGGACCTGAAAGCAAATGGAGTATAATATGTACTGGTGCCCCTACTGTTCAAGAGTTGAGTTATGGCATATAAAAAACTCTGTTCTTCAATTCTTTTTTAACATGGGAGTCACTTCACTGACTTGAGAAGTTACTCTTGACTGCCAAAGCTGTGTTGTAAGTGAAAGTGGAATCACAGACTTTCTTTTTAGATTTGAGCAGTGCCCCACAGGTGAAGTGATCTCAACAACCATTCTTCTGGTCTACTCCCACAAGGTAGCATAAGTCGATTTTATGAGAATTTGTTAGAAACTGTTAAAACAAGTTTCTGGTATGTCCACAGACAACAGTCCTTTATGTTTACTGGATTATGTTTCAAAATACGCTGTAGTTTTTCTACACGGGGTAGTTTCTGCTTATACAAGCCAATCAAGTTCATTTAAGAAACAAACTATGCTGGACCCTTTTAACTTGAGATGAAATGTAGATCCTCATTATTTTCTCTACATGCCTCAGTAAAGCCTTTTGCAACTCAAGGGGGAAAAGCTGAAGGATTTATTGAAGAGAAAATACATTGCAAATTAATTGGTGTTGAAAGAGTCTACACCAAAATGGAATGAGCTATGCCTGTTTGCCTTGCTTTTGACAGGTTGCATTCTAAGTGGAATGACAGTAATCCATCTGCTTTTGCCTAGCCCAGCTCCCCAATCAAGTGGAATGGGCCTCCTACAAAGCCTTAGAGCATTTCTCCCTCCGCTCAAATAAGGAAATGATATGTACAATTCATCATGAAGAATTCAACCAGCCAGCAGAGTGAAACCTTAAAATGAGCTCTTAGCTTCCAATGTGCATGTTAGAATAGGAAAGCTTTTCACTTGAGATTCTGGTCGGGTAAAATGCTGGGGAAAGTAGCCTTTTTTTTTTTTTTTTGAGGCAAAGTCCCAACTCTACAAACACTGTGTGAGGGTGTTCTAATGGTACAGTAGCACCATGCTTATAATGGTAAGAAAACGTGGAAAAAAATCACCCATATTAGCTATAACCATCAGACCACCTGGCTAGTATAGTTGAAGCAAGCATGTCACAGATACAACCCAGATATCGAGGTGTTAATATTCAGGAGCTGAGGATCTATGATACTACAATTCCAGGAGCCAAAGACAAGGGGCAAAGTAATGGGTATCAATCTGATTCTGAGGTATCACAATGGGGGGGTCAAGATGGGTCTGTGGCCGAGGCCAGGCCACAGGTCAGGAGCTGGAGAATCCAAAGCACACAACAGGATAGACAGGAGTAATGTACTGGGATCCAAGGCAGAGGTGGTCTGAAACAAGACTAGGGCAAGGCTGGAGTGGCCCAGATAAGCTCGTAACCATCACTTGCTGGGACAAGGCCCCAGGGAAAATGGGAGGACTTTTATAGCCTTGCCATCGGGGAGGGCCCAGGCTGAGCTGAGTCAAGCATTCATGTCACTCTTAGGTGGTGTTGCAGCTCAGAAGACCTGCGTTCGAGCCCAGGGGACCTGAGAGCATGGCAGAAGTACACAAGTTATTTCACTATGACATTTACCTGCATAATTCTTATTAGTGTAACTGGGCTCAGAGAAGAAAAATCACCCACAATGACTGAAATTTGACTAATAATGTCACATTTTTTAATTTTGATTTGAGCTTAAGCAAACACTTATTCAAGGAATGTAGGTCCCCAAACAATGATTTAAAATAAAGATATAAAAACATAAACCCACAGAAAGACCCCACAAAATAAAAGTAAAGTATCCAGCAATAACTGAAACAAACAAAACAAGTTTGACACTATACTGCTTTAAAGCTATTCCAGTATTTGAATTGTCTTTGCAACTCACCTTGAATATTAACAGATTAAGACTGTATCAGACCAAAGGAATAACCAAATTTCAGAGCCAAACGACTCAATGGAAAATGCTCTTCTGGCATTCCCTCTCCTCCCCTCCCTGCCCTCAAATTCTGGTTCTCTCTTTCTCTCTCTCAGTTCTCTGCTGAATGCCACTGCAATAGCATCACGCCGGGAGGAAGGCATGTCTAGAATAGAGGCACTGGTAATGCTGAAGATTAGGTTGCATGAAAATTAACACTTACAGAGGCAACAAAACCCATTTTCTCACCCCCAATTAATTAATGAAATTATTTAGTCTCCATATTGCAAAATGCAACTGCTGTGCAGTGGTTAGAAGGGTAGTCCTAGATTTAACTTATTTCCTTCTTTTTGATGGTTTATATTGATGGGGTATACAATCTGAAAACCCAGGCCAAAATTTACTAGAAAATACACATACACAAGGACTCATCTTTTCATACATTATGGTCTTACAAATCTGTTCTATTTCTCTGCTTTAGTGAGATGACATAACAATAAAAATGTTTCTATTTAGTCTCATCTAGCACTGAAAACCAGTCAGCTATATTAGAACTGCTATCATTATCTATAACTCACGGGTTTAAAAAGGTGGGGGTGGGGAATAGGAAGTACTCTGTAATTTACTGGATACCCCTGCACTCAACATCTTTATTGCAGCTTTAACTTCACCAAGGCATAAGAATAGAATGGAAATGTTAGGTAGCATTCAATTATGCATAGTGTTCATATGCATATAGGGAAAAGTCTAGTTCATTGAAATAGACCATCTCTCATTCCACAAATACTGGACATATTCTTTTCTCTGGAGACTCCAGTGCAGTGAATTTTACAAAGCTACCATGCTCTTATTAAAAAGAAATTGCTAATTCACTGAAATAAAGCAAGCAAAGAAAAAGACTAAGAGCTCTTTATAATTTGCCCCTCTACAGGAGTATCTTCATGTAAAACACATGGGAGCTGGAGGTAAGAGAACAGGATATAGGGCATGTTTGCCTGCTAAAGAAATGAATATGAATTTATAGTAACCATTAAAATGAGAAGAGAGAGTCTCAACATTCTTGTAATTCTTTTAACTCCCTGTTTTGGAGAAGGATGGAAGAAGGGCGTGAATTTAAAAGGATTAGCTACTTGCTCATTAATTGTGTACAAACATACAGGATTAGTCTTATTGACTGCTAACTTGGAAATGCAAATAATGATAGAGAACAGAATTTCAATAATCTAGAATGACAGATTACACTAAAGGGAGCTAAACTGGTCTGATAGAGCTGTCATGTGAAAATTAAACTTGGGAAATAGAATGGAAAAAATGTAGATGCTTAGATAATTATTTTTTTTCTGATAGATCCCTGTCTGTCCTTCAGTGCAACATGGGTGAATGATTCCTCTGAGTCAACTTCCTCAGTACGAGGGTCAGCAAACTCCTTTGAAGATGACAGAATTTTCATTCACCTCAGGATGCTTTATACGACCTCACATTTGGTATGTTGGCAATCATATTCCAATCCTGTTCCCACATGGTACTCCCTGTATGATCAAGGCAGTATTTAATATCACTAGCTACTGACCTAGAACTATTTACAATACATTAAATTTCACAATAGTCCTCTAAAGACAAAGTATTTTAAATCAATCAACTCAGGAGCTAGCAGTAGTCTATACACAGCAGCACAAAGATCATTATGAGATAATTTACTCAACTCCTTTGAACCCCACACTATGTTCCATGCTGCTGCAACTAGAGTTCTCCTAAACTGTTCCACAGTGTAAACACTACACTGCAATCACTCCTGTGTTCTAGTGTAGGAGTACAAAATACAAATTAATGCATAATGTCCTGTAAAGGAAGAATGACATGAGGTGGACAAAGCCTTCACACAAAGTAAAAAAGTGAGAGAGAGGCTGGTAAAGGAATGAAAGATGTTGAACTGCTGCACTCAAGCAGAAAAACATTACACACCAAAAAGGGTGTGTAATGTCTTTAGTGATCTCAAGGATAGGAACCCCCCCAAAATACTAAAATAAAAACCCAAAAAGCAACTGAGCAGATACCTGTCAACAAGAGAATAATGAAGGTTTAGCTATAAAATCAGCATGCTAAGGCAAAAATTGTGCAAGTTTATGCAAATCAATGAAGCAAGTGACAATGGAAAAATAATTTTCTACAAACACCTTTAAAGAGTATGTCTTGATAGATGCTATCTCAAAGCATTATTTGACTACTGTTACGGGAAACTTCAATTCAAAAGTGAGAAGTAAAAAGTTAAAAAGTGGATAAAAGTAAGTCTTTGATATTGGAGACAACAGCACTATGGATCAAGATCCATGGAATTCACACTGGCTAATGATTTGGCGACATAAGGAATGACATATCCATCTAAAGATATTCACAAAGACACATGGAAATTCCCAGATAGGATGCATGGAAATAGGATTGACTATTTACTGGTAAATGGTCTATGGACAAAATCCATACATGATGTTAACACCTCTAACAGAGAGCATCCGACAACTGGTTTTAGGATTTCTGAAAGCAAACCATGAATAAGGAATAAAAAGCAAAGGCATGACGTAGAAAAGTGGCCTGATCCTACAGAGGCAAATGATTTTCAGGCAACTTGTGGCTTGGAGGAAATGGTAGAAGAGTTATGAAAGATGCTCAAAAGCATCATTATGAGTGTCTGAACAGAAAGATTCCCAAATAACGAGAAAACAGGAAAGCTATGAAAAGGAAGTAACACTTGGTGGAAGACAGAAGACTCAGAATAAAACATAAGGAAGATGGGAGTGAATACTATATATATATGAAATCAAAGCCAAAGAAATTATAGTAAATATAAGAAATGACACTAAAAGAGGGGTTTAAGAATGGACATGAGAGTCAGAGAAAGCTTACAAGAGGAATGATGTATAATAAAGTGCATATAGCTACAAAGAAATAGCTGGTAAGTTTACACATTGTGGAAACAACATTAAAAGTAAAGATGGTAAGTCTTGAGAAGTGATGAGGAAAAGAAGGAAGGAACATTCAGCAATTACTCAACCACCCAAGCCTGGACAGTCTCATTGTAACAGAGATGGATAATGTATGTGTGTGTGCATGCGTGTGTTCATTTGTGTGTGTGTGTATACATATATACACACCTATATAAATTAGTATGCAAAATCTGGGACTGCAAGCAAGTCTCTCAGGAAAGTTGAAAGAGAACAGCAGAAATATTGCTGAAGAAGGGTGAGCAGAAAAAATGTGGGGACTGCAGGGGCACTACTTTGCTCTTAGTTACTAGAGTAATCCTCTACCCTAAGGAAACTGAATACTTATACTGGAAAGAATGAGGTTTTAGGGGTAGGTAGATTTGCATTCACCTTGGCTAGGAAAAGACATTTAAAAAGCCTGAGCCTGAATTGATTACATCTTTGCAGATTTGTCTAACCTGGCTAGACTAAATTACTTTGTAACTGTACAGACATCCCAGAAATGCAGGCACATGCCTGCAGTGGCTCAGGCTAGAAGCTGGGGGACACTAGAGCAACCTTCCCTTCCCTTACAGTGCTGAGCTGAGTGAGGTGTGACCAGGCCCCAGCAGGACGCTTTGATCAAAGAGTGGTTCCCCCACTCCTGACCAGCTCAGCAGGAAATTGATAACTATGTTTATCACCCCTAAGTGGTTATCACCCCATTAAGAAAACAACAGAGGGGCATTACCAGCTACCTGTTGATTCTGCCTTTGTCCTGCCTGCCACAGTACCCACCATAGTGGTCTATTAGCTAATGCTGAGAGGTGTCTGCAAGGCAGAGGGGAGGGGACAGGAGGGGAGGAGAGGGAGCAGGGATGCAGAGGGAAGGGGCCAGTCCTGTTGTGTAGCAGAGTCCCACCCAGACCAGAGCGCATGCTGAGATGCTGGGGGTGTCTCATTTAACTTAAACCAGGAAGGGGTCTGGGACAGATATTGCATAAACCGGTTTGACCCAGATCAGTTAAGTCTGATACTACAGTCAACCAGGTTTAGCTCAAACTGGTTTCAGCCATTTTCAAACCAGTTTATGTGCACTAAATATCTGTTCTGTTACAGGTTTGAACCAGTTTCTGATCACTTAAACCAGGTTATGTGTAATGTCTGTCCCTAGCCCCCAAGACAAATTATATAAGAACATCCGTTAATCCAGAGGCCAACAACTATTCAGCTTCACCAATTTTGAAAAGGGATTGACCATACAGACCACTGTCTAGAAATTTTTGCGAAGTTCAAATTTATGGTTTCCCCAGAAGATATACTGACATCATCACAAATTATTATAGACAAATAGACTCATGCCTTAACAAATATGAAGAGTGGCTCAGTATTGCAACCAGAATAGAACAAGGCTGTATACTCCCACCTTTGGTTTCTGCAATAGTTGTGCACTGAATAAGGAATACTTTGAACAATGGAAGTACAGAAATATACAACGGAAGCTGTGATCTGCATTTTGCTGGTGGTGTTGCATTGCCAGCAAATAGGGTAGAAGGCATAGAAAAGCAAATGGATAGCAATGGCAGCATCTAATGGAATGAAAGTCAATGTAAAATAGTAAATAAAATTGGAAATTCAGAAAGAATAAATGCAAAGCCTGCAAATAAGGAGCTGAATCAAACCAAAATGTTTTGTTACACAAAGAGTGGCAACAGGGAATAGTAATGTAAAGAAGAAATTTTACAATGTCTACATATAAAATTCCCCAAGATGATGTTACCTATTTTTATTGTTAATGCAGTAGTGTCTAGGGCTATGTCTGCATAGTGAACTCAGTGCTCTTGGGCAGAGGTTCCTAACCATTGAACCATGGTCCAGTACCAGGCCACAAAGGGTTGGCTACAAGGTCGTGGCACCAGCCCCCTGCTTAGACCCCTGTCTGTCTGCTGCCAGCAGTCATGTGTGGGCTTAAAGCTGGGTGGCAGGGTAGCCCTGAGAGGAAAGCAGCCAGCTCCGTGCACCCCATCATGTTCCTGTGCCAGTCCACAGTATAAAAAAGGTTGGGAACCACTCTCTTGGGAAATACCACTTGAGCATGCCCTGCCAACTTGTGCTTGCCCATGAAAACTCAGAAATGGCCTGGAACAATAACAAGAACAGCTGCAGTAGCTTCACTGCTGCATTCCTGCTTTCAGCACCTGTAAGTAAGAATGGGTGTGTGCCATGTACTTGAAAGCCTCCCTTCCTTATAGAATCAAGGCCCAGATGAGGGAAGTGGTGCTCAACCTCCAGCCCACAGGCTAAATCTGGTGCACACGGTCAGGTGGGGCCAAAAATGGATCAAAACATTTGGCAGCAGGAAAGCAGTGGTAGCATTAATTGCTCCCAGAGCTGTGGTAATTAATGCTGCCACAATATTTATGGATCCATGCGGAGCCCTACTGACCATATGACATGGTCTTATGACATAGCCTGCTACTCAGCAGCTAAATCCAGCACTGGGGCCATATTGGGGCCATATCCGGTACATAGGACTGCGCTGGGGTGCCAGATCGTACCTGTAAATTGACCCTGTGCACTCACCCCAAGCTGGATCTGGCCCACAGACTGAACCCATGCCACTCACTGGCCTGTGAGGCTGGGAGTTTGGGCCCTAGGATTTCCCTAATGTAATGCACTGTATAAATTAATGTTAAAAGGTAACCTCTTCCCTATGAAGTGTATAATATGCTGAAAAGACCTCCCAGACAATGTGGGCTCCTTTATCCCCCACCTTGTAGTAAAATGCCTAGAAAAAAATGTGAGCTACTAGGTCTAGTAGCTAACCAACCTTGTTTAGAGAAGTTGAGTTTGGGAAACAAGTTCCAAACCTGGGGCCTCTCACACATTCAACAAGATACCATTCCAGCAGCCCCTTCTCACTTCAGCCTTGGGGGCTCTAGCCTGATTACCTCAGCTGAGCCCAGCTCTGAACATATCGCACAAAGAAATAGACAGGCTCAAAGATAACCAGATGCTGTTATCTTTTATGTCAGATGCCCTGGCATAACAGATTAAAACCAACATAGTCAACTTCACTTAAAAGTCTATCACAGAACACACTATTGTTTATAATGCCCACAGTGTTAAATGCTGTAAATAATCAAGTAGTCATATCTAATACTAGCATCAGTTTTGAAGGGACAGATAGACATAGCTGTTGTACTGATTTTGAAGAATACAGATTCAAGCTGTAATGATGCCACATGATTCTGCAGTGAGACAAGTGTAGCAAAATCGCTCAAACTTTAACGCGCCTTCATCCAGCTTCAAAGTTGGGCAATCTAGCTCACTTGTATACTTATTCAGGTATAACAGTGGGATTTTAACAGCTCCACTCCTGAGCAGCTGCTCCTCTTCCCCTGGCAAGCAGTGAAAACATACATTTGTCCATACCCTGATTAATATAAAAATGTATCACCAAATATAGTGCCTTGTGATGTAAATAGTAATAGACAATGCTAACAATGCCTCTATCTGAATGGTCAGCCTCACTACACTGAGAAGGGATATAAAAAGTTGCTTTTTATAGTTACTATTTAGCAACACAGTTGAACACTTAACTTGCCAACCTGCTTCATAAGTGATGGCCTTCACATCTTCAAATATACACATGTATGTAGTTCTTCCCATTCTTCTGGTAACTCTGTAGGGCCATCACTATATTGTCTCAGTTTTTCCTTGGTTGAGTCTCAGCTAGATATTAGGGCTGTGTGAAGCTTCGTTCCCCGATTCAATTTGGTGGAGATTCGGCCTGATTTGGTGGCTGAATCTCCAAATCTGAATTGAATCAGAAGACCCTTTAATCTCTCCAAATCAAATCAGAACCCTCTGAATTGATTCAGAGAGATTTGGAAAGATTTGGCAAATCCGACATAGACACAACTTTAAATGTTTTTTCTACATACCTCTAAGTAATAGGTGGCTCATGAATGCTGTGATGCTGGGGCACATGTAGTGTCCCACAGAAGCATTGGTGGGGGGACAGTGCACTCGGCAGCAAACTCAGAAGTCCACATCCAGGTCCGCCGAGGAGCGCGCTGTGGCCCTCCCCAGTCTCCTGGGTCGGGGGGGGGCACCTAGGGTCCCCCTATGGCCAACTGCCAACCCAGTGGTGGGGAGGACATGGGGGGGGCATGCATGCTCCCTGCAGACCTGGAAGTGGACTGGAAGATCTTCTGGTCCATTTCCAGGTTTGCTGCCAAGCACATGGAAGGCCCCCCCCAATCCTGTGGGACACTCCATCTGCCCAACCATTGCAGTATTCACACACCATACTGGTACCTTGAGGTATGTAGAAAAAACTTTTAAATCTGTGTCTATGTCTGAATTGCTGGTTCTCCAAATCAGCACTGAATCTTCAGATTCAGATTCAGCCTAATCGAATCAGGGACAGTGATCCGAATCAACTAATCAAATCACTGTCTCTGATTTGGGCTGAATCTGAATCCAAATCTAATAGGGCCCACTTTGCACACCTCTACTAGACATCCTCATCAAAGCTCAAGCTTCTAGCAGATGTTGGGCCCTTCAAACTAGTGCCTCCAAGAGGTCAGACAAAAGAAAAATCCAAAACTGGACATCATATGCATACCAAGTATATGGCAATATACATATTTTTTATACAGTACTATGCCTCATGCAACTACTGGCAGTTTTATTGTGCACATAACCCTTCTGTGGGGCAGGTACATTGGAACATATTTTATCCAAATAAAAATGATTTGTATGTTTGGAGTAATATTTGCAAAGAAATAGCTAACAACAAGCTAGTGAAAAGTTCACCAAATAAATTCCTCTATCACTGCTGCTCTGGGAGCCTCAACATAAAGAAAAAAGTCATTTTATGATTTGGATGAAGGAAATACTGATCTGGCAAGACTGTAAGTGTTTCCATTTTAAATCCCTATTTTCATGGTGTGTAAATCTCCTATAGAAAGATAACTGTGGCATGAAACTTGGTGTATCATTAGATATATCCTTCCCTTGATTTTAATTCTTCATTGCCATTAGCAACAATACAAAGAATACAGAGCTGAAAGATTATATATTAGTCTGTCAAAAATATTACATACAGACTATCTAAGTATTTATTTATTCTGAAGAGCCATACTCTGTCAAATTAATAATAAAAGTTTCTGGCTTTGTTTTTAAGCAATATATGTAATTTGTTCTCCTTTCCAAAATTTTCAAGAAGTGTGCTTATTGAGATAGCTTTAAATAGTTTTTGTTAGCATATGTACATATCTTTAAATGACAATGAATTGATTGGTCAAGTGCTATATGGTAAACATGTTATTTTTTTCACTCACAAAAATGTTTTGGCAATTAAAAAATAAAAACAAATGATGAAAGGGGAAAAATAATATCTATATTCCATCGATATTCAAAGACCTGGGCAGGAAAAACATTTTTGAGAAACTTTGACTAAGTTTTAGACATCTTTCAGTAAAAGATTTTTTCCCCCTTTATTCTTCATGCCAACTTGAATTTCTCAGTCCCCAAGGGAACTAATTTGTAAGAACAATGCAAAAAAGGTTTCCAGCAGAGGATCTGTGTTACCATAACAATTTCAGTTTTTATCTGACAGCCTGATCCAGACTGGTGCTTTAGGTACATAAATGGGACTCAGCCAGAATACTGGCAGCAGCATTATGAAGAGCAAACCAGTTCAGATAGGCTGTGATCCAGTAGCCAGAAAACTCAGTACACACCTAAGTCTGTTTGAAGCCTTGATTTTGGCTTACAAAGCTTCCTATCTGCCTATACATGAGCCTCCAAATATGCCTAGTTATCCAGATTCATCAGCAATCCCTTGCAGTCAAGGATGATTGTCTTCCATGACTGCCTTGTTTTTGGGTCCAAAGATGGTTGACAAGATGAATCTGGGATTGACTGGTTCTATTGCAACCTGGGCATGTGTTTCTGAGTAGCGTGGGTGGCTCTTGACTCTTGATTTGGTCCACAACATGCTGTTTCTGCTTTTTCATCTCCTGTTCTTGTGAGGTTTTAAAGTACTACGATCCTTGCAGCAGACTTTTCCTGCATTTGAGGTGGTTCTATGCAATAGTCTCCTATAATTGATGTTGATGTTGCATTTTTTTCAAATTCGCCTTGAGGACATCTTTGAAGCACTTTCTCTGCCCTCCTCTTGAGTATATTCCATGACTGCGCTTGATTTTGAATCTGATGTTGTGATCTTCAACACTTTTTTTTTTTCAGGGTGGGGGGAATGTTTCTCTGCTTTCATTTTTTTAAAATTACACTTTTCAAACATCTTTAGTCAGGGCCCTGATTTTATGTTCTTTCTAAAAGAGCTCCAGACAGCAGTACACCAAGCAAGAGCATTACCTCAGATTTGGAAGTAAAAATGTGACATAATAGATCCTCAAACTAGGGGCTTCTTAGAGACTTCCCATCCAAGAATTTGTTTAGCTCTATCCTGATTAACTTGTGTAACCTGATGAAATCAGAGAACAAATAAATTGTGATAGACTATGGGTATTATTGTGATATTTCTGTGTCAACTGTGTTCAAGTAATTATGGGTGTGTGTGGATGAAACAGGGGCCCTAAAGTGAAGCGGTGGGTTTTTAAAAACACCACTTCAATTTAGGATCCTTTAAACCCTTGTGTCATGCACAAACCTGAACTTACCTGCCTCTCCAGTGGCAGGGAGGGGGGGTGAGCTGGGAAGCTGGTGCTTCCCTCCATGGCAGCAGCGCCCCTCTGGCAGCACCCACCTGCACGCACCTGGCTCGGGCAGTCCTGGGGGGCACTGCAGCTGTGGAGGGAAGCCCTGTGCACCTCAGGCAGGCAGGCAAACTCCAGGGAGGGGGCAGGGGAAAAAGATCAGGCTCGCCACTTTTTTCTTTTTCTTGGGCGCTTTTTTCTTTTTCTTGCTCCGCGGCTGTAGGGCAGCAAACTAATCCTCCTCAGAGGAGTTTTAGCTTGCTGCGCCCCAATCCCTCACAGTCACAAATGATTGTCTTCCATGATTGCTTTATCTGTGGATCCAAAGATGGCTCACGAGACCAATTTAGCACAGACAGACTCTGTTGAGGACTGCCCCAAATGGAGGGAGTCTGCTGAAAGGATCTCAGTACTCTGAAACCTTACAATGACAACAGGAAACCGAAAAACCAAAGCAGTAGAAACGGCGTGTCATGGACTGAATCAAGCATCCACAGCCACCCACCCTGCATGGAAACACATGCCTGAGTTACAACAGAGTTCTACACTGCCCAGGAGTTTATTGAAGTAGAACATACCCCTTTGACTCACAAAGTCACACAGGGGCAATTATTAAAGTGTGGACTACCAATAAATTACTATCTATAAGTAATGCATGTAAAAGTACATGCTTTTCCTATATATACAAAACATATATGTTCACATGGGTTTAATCTAGCCAGCCTAGCTGATGATGGTTAATGTATTAATGATGATGATGAATGCATTACTGCTGTATTTAAGACAAATCCCTATTCTGTTGTTTACTAGTGGAATTGCTGAACTTCTTTGTTGTTTACAGTAGCAATCTTCCTAGCAGTTATTAGAAAATCAAAATGAAAATGAAAATGAAGCTTCCAAACCTTAGATTATTGAAAGACTATCATTTTTCTTCATAAAGGAAAGTGTAATTTCATCACTTTCAACAGAAAACTAGATAAATATAGGAAAAGGCAAGCTAGCTGAGGGTTGTCATTTGATTAGAGATCTTAGACCAATAAACCATCCACAGAAAAGAATGATATTACCAGTGAGACAAGTATTTTGAGCTATTCTATATGAATACCCATGATTAATACTGTATCTTTCTTCGGTATAATTTTTCAAATGCCCACAAAATTATTTTAGCAGTTTTTAAGACAAATTTACTAGTTTGCAAAATTCTAATAATACCAGACAAAGGTATTGAAAAAGATACACTCTTACCTTGAAATGTTTTCAATGGACCTTATTGCATCAGTTTGGGCACACAGACAAGTGCTATTACAGTACCTGAATAAACTGTGGAATGTATTGCTCCAGAGTTAATTGCTCCTGAGTACGCTGTTTGAATGTGTGCCCAGGAGCAATTAACTACAGAGCAATAAGCTCCACAGTTTATTCAGGAACAGCATGTGCAGCTTCAATGGAGCAGCTCTGCCTGGCAGGAGGCCCTATGGGGCCCCCCAGGTCAATGTTCTGCAGAGGGGCTGGCTGGGGCATGAGGGAGATTCAGTTTGGGGCTAACCAGAAAGTAGTTTCTGCACTGAAGCACCCTCATGCCCCAGCCAGCTGGGCAGCATCTACATATGTGCTGCTCTGGATTTTTTTACTCTGCAGCAGGACAGTATTTGTATTTACAAGTACTATCCTGCTACAGGGTAAATTAGTTTACTCTGACTTAATAGGGGCGCAAGTGTAGACATCAAGACATTTACTGCACAGCCAATTAGTCAACTGCATAGTAAATATCTCATGTAGACGTGCCCTTTGTCTTTCCACACTTGCAAATAACACAGGGCAATGTTTGACAAGGCTATCTGTAGACAAAATGAGGGGTGAGTGGGCTAAATGCTTTTGCATTGCTTTAATGGTGTCAGTGTTTGCATGCCTCAGCAATGTATTATGCATTAATTCCAGCCACTGTAGGAAATTTGGCAGTATAATGTGCCTTAAATGACTTGGGGCACAGCAAACTAAAACTCCTCCAAGGAGTTTTATTTTGCTGCCCCTATAGCCACAGACTGAAGCACCAGGCTCCATGCAGCTCCATGGTTCTGCAGGAAGCCCTGCAGACAGCCTGGTGGCAGCCTGGGAAGGCAGCTCCACCCAAGAAAAGCAGCGAGCCTGACCCCCGGAGCCTGCCTACCTGCCTGAGCTGATCTGAGCGGGGGCCTGGTGCTTCCCTCTGCATCTGCAGTACCCCCTGGGACTGCCTGAGCCAGATGCCTGCAGGCAGGTGCCACCTGGAGGAGGAGGGGCCCACTGCTGCCACAGAGGGAAGCACCGGCAACACCCCCCACTCCAGGGCAGCTCAGGGACTGCTCCACCTGCCAGCAGCTCGCCCTCCCCTCCCTGCTGCTGGAGAGGCAGGTAAGTCAGTGGGGTGTGTGCACGACATGGAAGTTTAATCAGCCCCAAATTGAAGTGGTGTTTTTAAAAACCCACTGCTTCAATTTAGGGCCCCTGTTTCCTCTACGCATGCCCTAAGCTTTTAATTGTGATAGAAATAAGATGATGAAGGTTTTAATAGAGCATTTATAATGTTATGAATTTTTACAATAGCACAGTTAAACTGAAGCAACAATTAACATAGCATTATAATTGGCAGAACAATTCTTATGAAAATTCAATCCTTATTCGTTTTATTAATCTCTAGCAAAAAAGTAAGGTAGTTAAGTAACATAAGCATGCTTAATGTCAGAACTTTCAGTAATTAAGTATACTGATATGTAATTAACTTCTTACAAGTCTCACTATTAAATCCTGATTAAAACCCTAAAAACTACTTACAAAATAATTCACAATGCTGGGAATAGCTCAGTACCCATAACTCCTTTTACTCTGAAGCTACTATTCCTTGTCAGGATTAGCACTGTAAAGCCTGATTTTCATAAATACTGAAACAACTTCAGCTCAAGTCAATGGCAAGCGTTTAGAATTTCTGAAAATCAAACCATCGTGTATACTAATAAGAATTTTTCACAAACTGTTACAGCATTTGTATTTTTCAGAGATCCCTGAAGAAAACTCATGAGAGGAGACTGAATGTGACAGATCAGAATGCTCCAATGGATGTGTGGAGTAACGAAGATGGATGAAGTGAGGAATACTTACATCAGACGATTAGTGAAGGTAGTAGAGGTATTTAAAAAAGTACGAGAGAGAAAACTGGCATGGTATGGGCATGTTCAAAGGAGTTTGGAAGAATACATGGGAAAACAAGTTACCAGAACTACTGTCAGGAAGAAGAGGAAGAGAAAGACTGAGGATGAGATACAGCGATATAGTGGACAGGGGCATGAGGAAGAAGGAATTGGGAGAAGAAGATACATATGACTGAAGCCAGTGGAGAGCCAGGATCTGCAACAGTGACCACATGTAGATGGGACAAGGGAGGGGAAAGAAAAAGACAGAGTATTTGTCAGTTAATTGTATATCCATTTTAACTTACTTTTCCAAACAACTGTACAATTTTTTTTTTAAACAAAAAATATACCATTATTTATTGAGCCTAAAACATTTCTCACCCACATTTAAAAGTCATTATAGATTAGGGCAGTCAACAGGAGTGCTGCGGTACCCTGGAGTGCCTTGAGATCTTTTCAAGGGTGCCACTGGGTGCCACACAGTGGTAGCCCTGTTAGGTGTGGAAATATGATTCACAAGATTAATCCAAAGATTTCAAACACGAATCCAGTGTTAAAACCATTCTGATCTACTGTGGTCTTTCTGAGCTCTTTGCAACAGAAAAAATACTCTCTTTTTCCATAGTCAAAACATGAGTGAAAATAAGGAACTGGAATTTTTCAAGAGATGCCCTAAGCCTAAGGAGTGCCTTGAGTCTAAAAAGCTTGCATTAGAGACACTGGAGTTGCATGTGAATTGGCCTTACATGTAAATTTTAGGTACCTCAGAGGTACACTGTTCAAAGGAAGAGAGGATAGTCTTCTCATCACAGTATCTTTACTTGGCAAGTCTTTTTGGCAACACACTTGGACTCACAGAGCTTAAATTTTCACAGTTGTTTAAATATCATCTGCAACACAATTTGACTACTTGGCAGTTGCTAAAGTTAGACCAGTACTGTCCCATCATTACTGTTAGGATAAATCAATTTCCCAAGAAATGTTCCAGAGAAGGAGGCCCTTTCACTAGCATGTCCCAAATAAGCAGACCATTCTGCAATAATATTTTCCAGTTATAGTACAACTTTTGGACCAAAGCACTTTAATTTACATATAGCAATACCAAACTGTGGAGTTTTTGGAGTGTAGGATAGCAGATAAATGGCACAGTACATACCTAAAGTGAAGGGAGGGAGCAGCTGTGCACGTGCGCCAGTTAAACACATACAAAACACATCATGAATCCACTGATGCCTGCACAGAGCTGGCTGAGTTATTTTAAATATCTTGCATGAAAATAAAGAATAATATGTAGCAATTTTTAGAAATACAGAATCAAGCCAAGCCTACAACTCCAGAAGGACTGAAGGCTTAAGTCTCATTTATACTAAGGCTGTATGTAAACTGCCTCTTTGCTGATGACAGGCTCTTTATTGCCAGTGAAATAAGTTCCTCTTGATGCACTTGAGCTCAGCAATTAGGCAGTGTAGACATCTTACAGCAGCCAAGCCCAGGGAGGACCCAAACACATGCCCCACTGCTGCTCTCAAGGTCTTCTTAGATAAAGAACCTGAGGGGCATTGAGGTGTGTACCCAGGACCATGTGATCCACCTACTCTGTCTCTAATTGTCAACCTTGGGTATGTGTGGCATGGGAGTGAGTAAGACCTTGTTTCTTTGATCCTGGACTCCAAAAAGAAACAGTAAAGACATGGTCTCAGAGGAACCCTGAATATATACCCTGTCAGGCTTAATAAAGACAGAAAGTCAAGGAGAAGCTCTGGGCCATATGCTCAGAATCCATCTCTAAGCCATCCGCATGGCCTAAATGCTAGGCTAAGGTGCATGTGGAAAAGGACACTGAGGCAGGCTTGCGTCTCAGTGGCAGTTCCAGCTTGACAAGCAGGTAGCATAGCCCACAGATAGATATTAGGGCTGTGCAAAGCTTTGGTCCCTGATTCGATTAAGCAGAGATTCAGCCCAATGTGGTGGCTGAATCTCCGAATCCGAATCGAATCAGAAGACCCTTTAATCTCTCGGAATCGAATCGGAACCCTCTGAAACAATTCGGAGAGATTTGGAAAGATTTGGAGATTTGGCCAAAGAGACCACTTTAAATGTTTTTTCTACATACCTCTAGGTAGCAGAGGCTGTGATATTGGGGTGGATACAGTGTCCCACAGAAGCACAGCAGTGGCAGAAACACCCTCATGGTGCTAAAGAAGTCAAGCAGACACATGGACACAGTCTCTGTCGTACTCAAACACAACAGAAGCAACACAAAAATGTTCCTGGATGAACAGGATCTTGTCTGTAGTGATATGTTTTATAGCACCATATGTAATGTCTGTGCAGTATATTGTAATGTGATGAGGGAGAGGGTCTCATTCCCCTAGCATCCTGCAGTGCTCTGCTCCCCCTCCTTCCCTCCCACTCCTAGTGGGGGAGCGAGGGAAAGTGGAGTGGACAGTTAATGAGTACTGGCCTAGGTGCTTAGCTGTCATCAAGGCTGGAGAGCAGGAGTCCTTGTGAGCCTCTTTGCCAGTCCAGTCTTTCAGTCTTGGTGGGGAAGGTGGGAAGCAGAACTGCAGTCCCCTAAAGACTGTAGCTCTACTCTGGACTTCAACTCTACTCACTGCTCTACTGGCAGCAGGCTGTTAGTGAGTAAGCCAGGCCAAGCAAAAACCTCTATTGTGTCCCCTGGCTGGACAGCAGACTGGTGCATACTTTCACAGGGTTTCTGTAGCTCTCCAGCTGGGGGTCCTCAGAAGGGAGGGAGGTGTTATGCCTTCCCACACCTGCAGCACTACATTTTCATAGCACTGCAAAGTGCTGCAGCACTTACAGTGCTACAAATATTATGCATGTCCAGGGATAGATATTACTCTGGAGCAAATACAGTTGACATTAGAGCAGTATCATGGCTGAACTGGGCCTTACAATAAATGAGAGTTATGCCCTCAAAATTTTTCAGATCTGCTGTTTGAATCAATACATCTCTAGAAGATCTGTTTTACATCTGCAGAGTCCGACAGGGCTTTACATAGCTGGTATCATACTGGTACAGCCAACTACTTGAATATAGGCTAAACCTGACTGCTGACCAGACAAATCATAGAGTTCTCAGAGCTCAGGCTCCTGAGACAGCTGTGACACAGAAGTGCATTTTGCATGCACATGAGCACGCCAAGAGTCTCACTTTGAATTCCCAACTGCAGTCTCTCCTGACACAGGCACTTCACATGCAGGATTAGCATTGCTGAGGCAGGGGTTTCTTGTATTTTAGGAAATGAAACTTATGGGCCCAAACATGTAAAGAGATATTACAAGGTACAAGCCCTCAAAAATGAGAGAGAAAATTTCCACACACACATTCACTCCTGCTTTATACATGCCCTATTCATCTATGGTAGCAAGCACTTACCTGAAAGCAACTGTTTTATAGGATCAGACACTATGTTTTTGCACTGAAGAAAGCTTACAAAAGCGTCTTCAAAATGATGTCATATTTTTTTGTTGCTGTTGAAAATATGCTTTTGAAAAAGTATATGAAAAATGAAAAAATCTATAATTAAATGATGAAAATATACTTTTGATTTATGCCATTTCCTACTGCATGGAAATAGGCCAGTGCTTTAATGTTGATATTTAGCCTGTAATTTAAAAAATTGTCTCCACTTTGAAAATTCAAAGGTCATCCCATAGGAAACGTACACTTCTTAGCAGACAGATTGGCTGTTAATACCTCCTTTCACACATCAGATCAAAAGATGGGATGCAGTTTCTCAGCCAGCAGATCTTTATGTTTTCAGCTCACATAAAACCTAGTCTATAAACAGAACCAATTTTCATCATTTAATTATAGATTTTTTTACTTAATAAAATATGCAAATCAAATGTTCATTATTCCTCAAATCAAGAACTCAGGAAGATTGATTACAGAAGTTTTACTCAGTTCTGTCAAGGCATTTAACTTTATAAATGATATAAATCATATTAAAATAGGAGAGAAAATAGCATCTGTGACATCTGGAAGTAAATCTACAACCCCATATTGTAAGTTCTGCTTTTAAAAACCCTGGACCATTTCATGGATATCAAATTCACACAAATGGAATTAAAGAAAAAAGCTTTTTTTTAACTAGTAAAACACCTGTCAAGGAAGATAGACAAGCCCTGTCAAATGGTGCATAAGTAACCTCCTCACTGTTACATCCAAGTCATTTATAAACACACGCAAGTGATGTTGAAAATATTTGATATCCAATTATTATCCTAGGGGAAATTATGTGGTATTTTCTTTGCCATGGAAAAATAAGATTTTCTAAATATCAGTTGTTCAGGGCATGTTATGTTTGTCCATTTTCAGTTTGCTACTTGGGAAATTAAAACATAAACAAGAACTGTAATTTAGGGAAACAGCCCCATTTAAAGTTCTCCCGTCTGCATTCTGGAAAATAATATTGTTCAAAGAAATGATGCCACTTTCAAGAAGATATTTCTGGATCTCACTTTTTGTTCAGAAGCAAACAGAGGTGACATTAAGGAAAAACTTAACAATTGTAGTCTTTATAAAAAAGACATTTCCTGCTAAGATTCTGCTATTTAGTTTTTCTCCCTGAGACCCTTTTAGTGGAAAGAGACACAGAAAGAAAGCTATACATTTCCTCCATACGCAAATGACATTGTTTCTGTCACCACTCTTTAAAACATGCTTTCCAACAACTGGGATGAGTCCACAAAAGACGAACTCCTTTTACCGGGCAGGGAAAGAAATTACAGAAGCACCGACAGAAAAGCACAACTAATCTCCAAGCCACAAATCATCTGAGACCCATGCTGGCCCCCTTTGAAGGGCAATAAATTAGATAGTTCTCTCTCCCACCATGCCACACAACACACAGAAGAGGGAAGATAGAGAAGTGGAGAAGAGTGAAATAGCAACTCCATTCGAAAAACTTAGATAGGAAGGGGAGCAGCAAACTGTAAAATTATCTCAGCCGGCTAAAATACTGCGTATGTCTCCACTGTAGATGACTCCACTATTCCTTGCTCTATCAAACCTGCACCACAGCTAGCCTGATGACCACCACAGCTAGCCAGATGGGCAACATAAATGATGAAACTAAGAAAACTTACTTGTGAACTTCTTCCTCACTACAACCCAAATCCTGACCGCTTCTCAGTCATGGAATAGGAAAAGCACTGCTGTTGCTGCTGGATGAGACAGAGAGGATATCCACAGTGGCACTCCTGAATCTGCTGGCAGCACTTAACACTATGGTATAGTACCATCACAGCACAACAGAGGTTAAAAGCTTCCAAGTGAGTCTAAGGCTTCCTTTCAGGACAATCACAGAGATCAGCGATAAGTAACTGCTCCTCTATTTCTGGAGTGCTCACCTTATGGAGTAACACAGAATCAATCGTCTCCTTGGATCCTTTTTTTTTTTTAAGTATCTAAAAGAGGCCGTTCCAGGGCACTGTGAGATTTTTTTTCCCCTATGAAAGCAGTAGCCTGCAGATGATAGCCATCTCTACTTTTCATTCACCTCTAATCGTATCACACCAGTATCTCCCTATGGCTGACTTTTTTAAGCACTTAAGTGAAAAGCATCTGGCTGCAACTGAACTCTGACAAGACAGAGATCATGCTGGTGGGAATCCAGAAAAACTTTGAGGTCCCGGCAACCACTGTTACCTCGCCTTCCACCCAATGGGTCTATCCTCAACTTGTCAATCTGTATTTCAGTGGTCTGGCTGGACTTCCAGCTGCCAAACAAACTGAGAAGATGTTCCTTTTTATCAAAATATAGCCAAGGAATGAATCCCATCTTATTCAACACAGACATGGCCAAATGGATTCATGCTTTTTTGACCTCCTTGGGTATACACTATAAATTAAATGAAATTAGATCTGAGTAACTGCAAGATTAAACAAGTTTCAGGTATGCAACAGACCACTGAAAATCCACATCTGTCAGTATACCTACATTTCCTTGTGTTCTACAGAGTACACCAACTCTTCTGAGAATAAGACGTCACATTCAGGAGTTCACCGTTCACCTGCAAAGCTGTTGTAAAACTAGTTCACAATTCTGCAGAAAATGTCTTCTCATGACTGTGACCTCCCACAATGAGTACGCTTCACAGGAAGTACAAAGCTACCTGTCTCTCAGATAGAGTTCCTGAGAGGAGGAGGGGTAGTCCTCAGCAAAAGGACCAAAGCTGTGTTACTCATTAAGTAAGAATGGAAATGTTACCTTTAAAAAGGGTACTTCACTTTTCACTTTGCTTTCTTTGAGCCACAATCAGAAACAGCACAGAAAAGGAAAGGAAAGCATTTGAGGTAAATGGAAGACAAAAAATGAGGAGGTAGGGAAAAAGTGGGGGTTTATAAAAAAGACCAAATGTCCAGGGCTGGAGAGGGGTGGGTGGGTGGGTGGGTGTGTGTGTGTGTGTGTGTGTGATTATCATAACTGCAGAGGCACTTGAATACAGTAATAGGTACTATATTAAGAACCTTCCTAAGATCTTCCCTTCAACTGACTCAAGGTCAGAGCATAGTCCTAATGAGGAAGAGAGCCTGCCACTTATTGAAAGCTAACAGAATGAAGTCAAATATTAATGACTCATTTTTTGGTGCTGGAGATGCCAGATTTATTCACTACCAGTGATCACAGTATCAATATGCAACTGGCCTACATGCCTTTCAGACCATATTGTTGGCTTAGAATTGGTATTTACAGGTTTGTTTTTTGGGAATAGACTTAAGGTATAGATATAAGCATTAGAATGGTTTAAGATGGGCAGCAGTGATTAATTGATTTTCTAAGAATCTTGGGTTTCTCACACGGTTTCTCCAGCCTTGGAAGCAGACAGGCTGTCTAACACAAAAAGGCCAATGGTGGACACATAGCCTTAGAATTGAGGGGGCATGTTAACACAACAAGGACACAGTTTGGAAAACAGTCTGGGAACTCAGAGTATGTACAGGAGACCCTCACCATTTATGCAGGATACGTTCTTGTATCTCCCGCGAATGGTGAAATCCACAAATAAGGCACTACGTTCATGAACGCAGTGTCCCCGGTGGCCGGGGGCAGAGTGGGGCACAGCTGTGCTGGCAACGGCAGGAGCACGGCAGCAGCAGGAGTACGGCAGCAGCAGCGGGAGCCCAGTGGTGGCAAGCGTGGAGCTCTTGAGGAGCTCCTTTAAGTGCATTTATGATGAGAGTTTGGCATTTGAGAATATTTGAAACCACAAATGCCGAATCTGTGAATAGTGAGGGTTTCCTGTACTATACTGCCTGTAACATGAGATAAGTGGCACCAGTTAACAAGGTCCCAGAGCAGGGGGGCCTGAGTCTTGGTTTTGGGGAAATAGACCAAATTAGGAGAAGGCCCAGAAAGCTATGTGGATGTTTGACCACACAGAGGGACCAACCAGAGATAGCCATGGATGAAGTCATCAGGAGTCATCAGGAGGGAAGGAGAATACAAAAGCAGAGACTTGAGAGTAACAAAGCGTCCCTCCTTTTTCCTCCCTGTCCCTCCTCTTCGAGAGGCTACCTGTCCCTGGAAAGGCCACCATGGACAGAGGGCACACCACCAACCCGTCTCATCCACCCCACTGGAGGCAGGGTGTGGACCTCAACATCCCACCTCCAGGCTGCTGACATGCTGACACCTGGCACCTAAGAGAGAGCCTCAGAGTGAAGACTGTGTCCTAGCTAGATATACTTTGACTCTGATGACACCCCTAGGATTTGGTAGATATATATAATTGCGTGATTGTTTATATTGTTTCTTTTCTGTGTATCAATACATTTGCCTATTATTGATTGGGAAGTTTGTGGTCAGTCCGAGGGTGCCCCCCCAGAACAAGGCCTCCGGGTCCTAAATCCAGAGCCAACACATACGTGCCCTCTACCCCCAAAACCATTTTGGTTATATTATCAAACGCAATAGCATTATCAGCCTCTCTCAAAACTTTAGATGTGGTCATCCTTGGGATTTATTAGCAATTTATTCTATGAACTCAATAAATCTTAAAGTTTTGCCATTCTAAACTTAGTTTCTTTGATCCCTACATTCACACAGATCTCCTGAGAATGGGCCAGTTTCCACCACCCACATCAAACTAGTAGAAATCTGTCTTTTCCATGCTGTTACAGCCAGATGAATGCTTTAGATTGAAAGAGAGAAGCATGACCCAATCCGATAAAATATGCACATACATCTCTGCTTATGGTGCTAGCTTGCCTAACCTCCCTTTGCTTTTCTGGGTGCTTTCCTTTATACTCCTTCAGGCAAGTCTACAGTGTCAGTGTAATCTTCAGGAGAAATTAAAGCTGTGCTAGCCAGGCTGGAAGTATTTAATTTGCTTTCTAAATCATGATGCAAATTCTCTTTTACTGGAGGTTGGAAAAGGAGGGGGAATGGCAGGGTGGAACAATTAATCCTTGCTGTCAGTAAAACAGTGCTTTCTAATATTTTGATCAGGCTTTTGGAGTTACAGAATATGGAGTGTTAGGGATTCAGAGCAGGCAACTCTCTGCAGCAAAATTAGTTATTCATTTCCATTCTTCTGTATATAAATGAGCAAACAAGGTACAGCCAAAGTGTCTGCCTTTATGGTCTGTTTAATAATTCTTAATACAGGGCCAATCAGGGCACAACCACCCAGAATTAATGTTGAATATATCGCGGGCAGCCAGTTACCACTACTAGCAAATATTAAATTGGACAACACAATCTCCCATTAAAAAATGGAAAAAACCAAAACAGTTGTTATTTGACATACCATGTTAATACTTCCTTTACAGCACAAAGGCAAAATTCTTCAGTAGAAATAGGTATGGCGTATGTCATTGTTCACTTGAACAGAGGAAACTTCAAAGCAGAGAATCACAGGGTCAGCAGGAATCTCACATCTTGCTGTTCAGATACAGGATCCACTGGATCTAAACCATCCCAGGCAAATGGCTACCTACAGCTTTTTTTGGGAAGACTTCCAATGAAGATTCCATGATTTTACTAGGCTATTTGGCCCATTGTACTACTGTTCTTACAGCTAAGAAGTTTTTCCTGAGATCTTATTTAAATCTGCTTTGCTTAAAATTGCATCAACATGTGTTCTGCTGCTAGTGAACACATTTCTCCTTTGTCTTGCTAACAGTCTTTCAAATATTGGAAACTTATCCTCATTCCCCTCCATCCTCCCTTAATCTCTTTTTCTCCAAACTAAACATGCCTAATTAGAGCTGGACTCATACATACCAAGCCCCCTTAATAAGACTGTATTCTAATTATCAGACCCAGCTCCCTTGGGTTTCATCAGCTTCCGCAGAAATACACTAAGTAACAGGTTACTTACCTGTTACTAGGGGCGGACCTAGGATTTGCAAAGGTACACCTGTAGCATGGGTGTTGGGGCAGGCACCCATGCTGCAGATGTACTTGCACCCCTGCTCCTCACCTTCCCCCCTCCCCACCACACCACAAGAGCCTCTGGGGATTTTTTCAAGTCCCCAAGGCAGGTAAGCATCCTTTCCTTTCCCTCTGTGCTCAAAGGCACATCCCATAACCTCCCCTTCTCCTGCTCTCTTGCCTGCCACTGCTGCTGCTTTCCCCACTGTCTTGGCAATTGCAGAAGCTTCAAAGCTACTTCTGCACACTCCAGCCAGGCTGCATGGGGGCTGGGCTCAGTGATAGGGGCAGCAGCAGTGATGGGCAGGGAGGGGTTGGGTGTCCCACCCTGCCCAGTCCCCTAAAAGGAGCCATGGGGAAAGGAAACCGTTGTTCTACCCACTTCTGCTTCTGCTGCTGTCACTCTTCTCAGCTCATCCCAGCTCCCAGGCAGCCTGGCTAGAGCAAGTGGGAGTGACTGTGAAGCTTCTCCTGCCCCCAGGACAGCAGGGAAAGCAGCAGCAGCACTAGGAGGACCTGGAGAAGAAGAGGGGAGGGGATGTGCCTTTTAGCACAGAGAGGAAGTGGGGGTTGGTTCTTACCTGCTTTGTTTTGGGGACTTAAAAAAAACCACCCCAGAGGCTCCTGTGGTGTGGTCCAATCTGAACCCAGAATTCAGCCACCCTAATTCACTCCCCTGATCTGCCCCTGCCTGCTACATATGTAGACTTTTCCATTTCTCTTTCTCCTGCTGAAAAGCTAACGCCTGGAATTTTGCTTACTTACTACTTCTGAAAAAGTGTGTCTTGTACCCTAAACAGAAACTGGCAATATTTGAGGCTGTCCTTTCCTTCTCACAATTATTCTCTGATTGGTGAGAAAGATTCAGCCACTAATCCCACAAGCTTCAAATTCCCAGAGCAGATGACCAATCAGCTAAGGACTTGACTCCAAAACTTGAAGACACTATTTAAGTATTCTGACCCCTGGTTATTAAGAGCCTGAAAAATAGAGAGAAAAGTTTTAGAGAGATGCAGCTGCAGTTTCATGCACCCCAGGGCTGGGAGATCAAAGAAGCTGAGTTCTTCCATCCCCAGGGACCCTACACACCCCTGGGGCTGGGAGATTGCAGCAGCACCCTGCAGTTCCTGGGACACAACTGGGTCCTGGCACTAAGAAGCATGCTGCAGGAGTATGGGTCCTGGCAGCTGCAGGGTGCTGATGGGACCCAGAGTCGGTAGCTGCTGGGGCCAAAATTCCTCAGTTGTGGGTCTTTGGCCCTAGCTGGGCACAGTGCACCCTTGAGGCTGGGAATTGCATCAGCTAACAGAGCTCTCAGCTACAGGGAAAACCCTGCTATACATGTAAATTAAAGCTCAGTAGGAACCATTTTCAGGTTCTAACTTTATAGCTGGTTGGAGCTTTTTTGGGCATGATTGGTAGTTTGCACATGTAGCTGGTCTCAAGGTAATTGCACAATTAACCAGTTAATTCTGTGATGCCTGCAATGTGCAAATAATAATGTAGGATAGCCATGGGTGCAACTTACAGTGTACAAATACTAAAACTATTGTGGAGTAACTTTGAACCAAAGAATTGACTTATACCAACATCAGCTATGTGTACCCATTCCTCTTTTATGCCAGTGTAACTGCATCATTTGTGTCCACTTCTCCCTCTGAGGAGTGGATAAGACAACAAACTCATGGTGAATGACAACTGCGCTACAAGAAGATGTCAAATACTGTGGTGATGAGTTCAGTATAGGAACCTGTATGGAATAACTATATTTATTGTAACAAACATGTTACTGTAACAAAGTGAAAGAAGTTTGGCAGAAATGATCTAAAGCACATATTTATTTAAATCTTCCTCATATAATATTTTCCTACTTGAGTATCAAAAAAAAATCGAGGCATGTTTCTTGAAGTGTCCTGACTAGCATATGTATGCTGCTTTTCCCAGATTAAACGTAACCACGAATACTTGAACATGTCACCCTGAAATTGCATATTTTGCCAAGGCTATTAAAATTAATCAATTATTAACATAAATCAGGCATAGCACACTTACCTGAAGTCAAGTGTTTCTAGTACCCTTCCTGACCTCTAGATTGACAGGTGAAGCAAATGTGTAGATTTACCTACCACATGTACTGAATTAAGTCTCATAATTCTATTGCTCAAAAATAGAACCCTAAGGGCAGTCTGTGAATTTTGAGATCTCCTCCTTTACTGGAATGCACTTCAAATGATAGCTAATGATTGTTCTTTACATCATGCTTACTAAAGGCAGGAAATAACTAAACACTGAAGGCAATTTAAATAACTGCATTTCTAAAAATGTAGGATTCCTTTGGGGCTCTGGGTCCTTTCGGAAAGATTTTCTAAGCTCTTCAAAAGCAACTTTTCAGGAATAATTCATTATTCAATAGGATGCCAAGCAAAGTACAGGTTCAGGATGAGCCCTGTTACTGTTTATGCCATTCAGATAATAAATCGTTTCTATAAGTATATGTGCTCCTTTCAGTGCTGTCTGTTTTACCAGCAGAAGCTGGTCATTGTATAATCACTGCAGGCGGTTACTATAGCTGTGGACTGCTATGCAGGGCATGAGTGCAGGAAGCCTGACTACCAGCTGGATGATGATGATGTATATTGTGTAAGCCCTCAGTGACACCACTGGCTAGAGTGTGTCTTTTCATTCTTCAGAGGCAACATTTGTTTAAAGTGTCCTTAAATTAATGCCTGGAGGGAAACAATTTATTTAAAAAGGGGATCTTTAAGTGGGAATTCCCTATCAGTAAACCATAAATTCATGGAGCTGAATTAGTAAAAAGAGAGGATATTCACACCGGGAGAAAATATTCACACCGGGAGAAAAAAAGGAGTAAACTCTAAGAAAATATTTTCAATTTAGTTGCAATTCACCAGTTATTTCTGAGTCATATTAGTTCCAGATGAGCAGCCTGGGCTTGGAAATATAAAGACATGGCTTCTAAAGCTGTGGGACCTTACTGGTGTTCAAAATGATATACATTAAGTAAACAGAATAAATAAGGTTGATAATAACAAATTGCTGAGGCACATTTGAGTTTTGAGCCTGGTGTGTTGTGATCTTACAACTATTTAACACAAATAACTAGTAGGAGTGCCCCTGCAGAAGAGGCCCTAGGTCAAGACCTTTAGATACATTACAGAGAAGTGACTTCATCCATTTCTGGTGGCTAACCAAGCAGCTATTTCACAGTACACATCAGGATTATAAAATGGTGACTATTTCCTAAGCAAAACGTAGAGGAAATAAAGGAGAAGAAAAAAAATCTCATACTGAATTTAGAAATGATTAATTTATATGTAATACAGGCCATTTCTATAGCACTTAAATGATCTGTGATGAAATATAATAACAAGTAGATATACTTTGAACTGTTCTATTCATACCTTTGAAAAAATACATTACACTTGGAAGCTTCAGCGTTCAGGAGGCAGGAAATGAAAAGTAAGGTGACACAAAAAACCTTAACTCTGCTCATTGCATAGAAACTAAGTGCACCCTATATATCAAACACTCCAGTTTCTATATTACCACATCTATGCCAAGTAAATATATGCCAAAAAATATTTTTGTAAAGAAAAAAAAAAGACAAATCTTACTAATATAGATTAAATACAAAACTATACCATATTAGTGAAAACTTGCATTTTATTGGCCAAATAAGTTTGCAGCTAAGTTAGTTTTATGGTTAGGTGCTTCAGTCAGTAAATTGCTCCTTAGAAAGGACATCCTCTTCATGCGTGTGCAAAGAAATTAGATCAAGTTAATTGCTTCCTTTCCTGAATAGCACCCTGAGGAAGAATGTGCTGGAGGTTGAAAGAAATGCTGTGGTATTCGGAGGATGAATAAATAACTAATTTTTAAATATATGCCTTACATATGGAAATACACACACATATATATATATACACGTACACATATAATATGCTCCACCAAAAGGAGAAACAATTGCCATAAAAGGTTTAGGTCAATAAAGATATCCTTGACTATAGTTTGAGATTCTCCAAAAAATACTGATTTTGGACATTTCCTTTTTGCATACCCACAATACTTTTCAAGGGCCATTTCAGAAAAGTCCTAAGAACCTACCCTCTGAAAATCAGGCCTCTTTAAGATGTCTCAAGTTGGCTATCCCAAATCTTTAGTTCCATTTTAAAATGTTGGCCATCTTGTAAATGAAAAAATGAAGGAGAAAGTAGGGCTGGAGGGGACCTCAAAAAGTCATCTAGTTTAGTGTCTTGCTCAAAACAGGATCATCTCTGACTAAACCACCCCAGCCAAGTGTTTGTCTATCCTGCTGTTGAAAAAATCCGGGGATGAAGAGTCCATAAATCTTTCGGGTAGCCAGTCCCAATGCTTTACTACCCCCTAGTCAGGAGGTGCATCTACTTGTATGCTTGACTGTGCAGTTGTAACTGCACAGTCTTGGCAGGGCCCAGGTTATTTCTAACCCTACTGCAAAGTAGCAACAGACTACTATTCAGTAGCTCATTGCTACTGTACAGCAGCATCAGTGTCACGGCCCGTGCCTGCCAACACTACGTCACCATAGCGATAAGCTACAGTAACATAGCTCATCTAGTAATGAGCTACATCACCGAGATGTTTCAGGTAGACATGCCCAGAAATTTCCTCCTAATCTCCAGTTTAAATTTGCTACGCTACATCTTAAAGCCATTGCTCTTAGTGCCCTCTGTTATGGTGACAGAAAATAGTTTATCTCTATCATCTCTAAAATTGTCCTTCAGGTATTTGAAGATTGTGATCAACCCTTCCCTAACCTACCCGCCTGTCTCCTCTAGACTAAATAAGTCTTGTTCTTTCAGCTTTTCCTCACAAGTCTGGTCTCCCAGGCCCCTGATCATTTTTGTTGTTATATACCTGACTCTTTCCAAACTATCCATTTCATTCTTGAAGGGTAGGGCCCAAATTTGGACACACCACTCTAGGTGAAGCTTTGCCAGTGCTGAACAGAGCAGAAGAATCACTTCCCTTGATTTGCAAGTGACACCCCTGCTAATCCCCTCCAGGTTCTGTCCTTGGATCTATTTTGTTCAAACTCTTCATTAATGATGTGGACTTTAGAATCAGAAGTAGACTGGCCAAGTTCACCGATGATACCAAACTTTGGGGTAAAGCATCCACACCTGAGGACAGGGGGGTAATCCAGGCTGACTTTGACAGGCTCAGTAAATGCGCAGATGAGATCCTGATGGTGTTTAACACTAAAAAATGCAAGGTTCTCCACCCTGGGAGGAAAAACCTGCAGCATGTCTATACACTTGGAAGTGCTACACTGACTAGCACTACGAGAGGGACTTGGGGGTCAGGACTGACCACAAGATGAACACGAGCCTGCAATGCGATGCTGTGGCTAGTAAAGTGACCAAAACACTGGCTTGCATCCATAGATGCTTCTCAAGCAAATCCCAGGATGTCATTCTCCCCTTGTACTTGGCCTTGGTGAGGCCGCAGCTGGAGTACTGCGTCAAGTTTTGGGCTCCACAATTCAAAAAGGATGTGGAGAAGATTGTGAGAGTCCAAAGGAGAGCCACACACGTGATCAGAGGTCAGGAAAACAGACCTTACGATGACAGACTGAGAGCAATGGGATTTTTCAGTCTGGAAAAGCGCAGGCTCAAGGGGCGACCTGATGACCACCTATAGTTTTATCAGGGGTGTTCACCAGGACCTGGGGAATGTTTGTTCACCAGAGCGCCCCAGGGGATTACAAGGTTGAATGGTTGTAAATCCCTGCAAGACCATTTCAGGCTGGACATAAGGAAGAACCTCTTTACTGTCTGAGCCCCCAAGGTCTGGAATAGGCTGCCGCTGGAGGTGGTTCAAGCACCTACTTCAAACACCTTCACAAGAAACCTGGATGTTTTTCTTGCTGGGATCCTATGACCCCAGCTGACTTCCTGCCCTTTGGGTGGGGGGCTGGACTCGATGATCTTCCAAGGTCCCTTTCAGCCTTAATGTCTATGAAATCTATGAAATCTAATACCATCCAGTATGCTGCTGGCTTTTTTTTTGTAATAAGAGCACAATACTGGCTCATATTCAGCTGATAAGCCACTCTAAACCCCAAGTCCTTCTCTGCAGGACTGCAGCCTAGCCAGTCATGCCCCAGTTTGTATTTCATATGGAGTAAAAAGGGAATTAAAGACCACACTGTAATGCTTGTCAGAATGGGGCAGAGTTAAGGTAGCTTGGGAAACCCTAGTGGTATTATTTCTTGATCTTTGAGTGGTGAACTATTTCACCTTAATAATCCAAGGGTGTCTAAAAATATGAGTATAAGAGGGGTATCAAGCAGGATATGGATAAACACCATCATTCATCTGCACTTTATGAGAAAATAACTGCTACATTCTCTACATAAGCCATGTAGCTGAGGATCTGAAGGTGTCAGTTTACGAGGTTAAAATTACCTTTGCACATGTAGGAAATACATCCAGGTGCCAATTTTCAAACAGTCAGAACACAATCATACGGATGGAACTTTTTTTATCAGAACAGTCAAAGACACTTCCATTAATATTTTCATTCCATAGTTGATCTTTCTAGCTCCAAAACTTCCAGCAGTAAATCTGTTTTCTTTTTTCAACCACTTAAAAATATTACATCTAATTATTTTTCTCTTATCTACTCAATTTTGCATGTCACTTAACTATCTTTTCTCACAAACAGAAGAAAAAAATCACATTTGGAATTTTGCAGAATATATGTTTGCAGCATTTCACTCAAGTTTGCATGTTTTTGAAAGTTACAAGAAATTGAAAGGGGAGTTTTAATTTGAATCCAGTCCTATAACTTTAAATGTAGGGTCATTTGCCAATTGGTACTATAACAGCAAAGGTAGAGTGACAAGCTCATTAGAGTGGCATAAAATGAATCTACATTCAGATACATCAGTTCTGATACCTGTTTAAAAATACCTCTCAGGTATGAGGAATCAAAACATTTATGCAACATTTATTCAGACAAAAGAAAAACTACCTTCTCAGGTTGCATTTTGAAAACATTATAAAATTACAAGTCAACCTTGTAACCTAGTGTAGGTTTATTTGGAAAAGCATACTCAACTGCATGATAATAACTTACTAGAATTTTGTTGTAATTATTTTGGATGGCTAATTTGTGGTCATTCTAAGATGTAAATTTTCTGCCACTTCATAGCAAAGAAAAATAAAAAGGCACTCTTCTAAGAAACAAGCTAAAAAAGTTATGTACTGAGCTTCTTTGAAATGGTACAGTCAATGTGGATCCCACTGTAAGTTGGTATCACCTTGTGCACATGAAACCAGATATTTCTTGGCTGACAGTGTCTAGCAGAAAAATGAGCAATCCCCTATGTCTCCTAATGTTCCCATATTTGAACATAAAGGGCACTACATCTGTGACCATCCTGCCCTCCTTTCCCTCATAATTCAAAGTTATGTTGCTGTGGACTCTGAAATACAGAATGAAGTGCAGGTTGTGAGATCCAAACTGACATCTCTGTGAACCTGTTTGTACCTATCAGGGGGGTAAGTAATCATTGTGTTTGTGAACAAGTGTCTATATGGATTCAACCCTGTGTGATGGGTCAAACGGTCTCTTCACTACCAAGTGAAAGGGAGGAGTTTCAGCTGTATTGGTCAGGAATTGAGGTTCCAAGCTCCTGAACTTGGTATCTGATCTGGATGCTACATCAAGTGAGCAAATGCCAGAGGGTTGCTCTAGGTAGCTGTTTTACAGCTTACAATCTCAAGAAGTTTGATTTCATTCCAAACAGATGTCTGAATGATAAAAGCTCAATGTACTTTCTTTGGATTTCTTTTATTTCCTATGCAACTAGGGAATCAGGTCTGGGAAGAATATAAAAATACTCAAAGCCTGACAGGGGAACCTCATTCATTTTTTCAATATAATTAGCCAGTTTCTGCTGCAATGTTTTTACCGGGTCTAGTAGTCTTTTGCTTGTAAGGGGGGAAACTTCTGACAGAACATGTTGTTGACAGATATTCAACAGTGTTTAGTCATTTTGGAGGTGACTGAAACCTCACAAATCTGTGTCAGTGCATAGTTAACAATCCACACAAAGATACGCAAATAATTACCCACGTTCAGCTTCACCCCCCACCTACCACAGGGCAGAAGTTTGAACCAATGCCTCCTACCACTCTGGTGAGTCCCGTTAGCTACCTGACTTTAGGGTATTCACAGGTGAGTCTCCCTCAATGCTTTCTGTTCAAACTATTGCATTTTATGTCATATGCTTAAACAATAAGGCTGTGCAAAGCTTTGGGTGGCGATTCGATTCGGAGGAGATTCGGCCCAATTCGGTGGCCGAATCTCTGAATCCGAATCAAATCAGGGGACCAATTTAAAGGTCTGAATCGATTTAAAGCTCTCCGAATCTTCAGAAAAGATTCAGACTCCGAGCTGGTAAGTACTAGGGGCAGGGGAGGGGGGCCTGAAGGATGGGGGAGGGGACCATGGGGGGACCAATGCCCCCTGCTCCCCCAGCCCCTCCATGGTTGCCCCTGCCACTGGATGGGGGGATGATCCCCGCTGCCCCCCACTGCCCCATGCTTCATGGGGACTCTACACGAGCCCCCAGAGCTCCCCCAGCCCCCACACGGATGCCCTGCCTGGGCCAGCTCCAACCCTTTAAGAAAAAAAAAACAGAGAAAAGTCCTGGGGCTCACTGCCCCTGAAGCAGCTTTGGGCCTTCAGGGGCTCGTGCAGAACCTCCCACATGGTGCAGGGCAGAGGGGATCACCCTCCCTCACCAGCAGAAGCGGTGAGTCCCAGGGTTTTTTTGGTTTTTTTTTTTATTAAAGGCCTGGAGCTGGCCTGGGCAGGGCACCCGTGGGAGGGCTGGGGGAGTGAGGTGGGGGTTGGGGGCTCATGCAGAGCCCCCCATGCAGTGTGGGTCAGTGGGGGGTAGCAGGGATCACTCCCTGCCCAGCAGCACCTGGTGAGCCAGGGCTTTTTTCCCCCCCAAGTGCCGGGAGCTGGGGCAGGTGGTCAGACATTGCCAGGCTGGGAGAGGGGCGGGGGATGGGTCTGGCTGATTCAGAGATTCGGCCAAACTGAATCAGGACAGTGATTCAAATCACTGAATCAAATCACCGTCCCTCAAATCAGCTGAATACAAATCCAAAGCGAATACTAGCCGCTTTGCACAGGCCTATTAAACAGTCATCAAGACAAGGTGCAAAAGAATATGAACTGCTACTGCTGATGATGTTCCCTTTTCCTCCGGCAGTTTTGAAGATTAGGCTATTTGCTTTTGCTTGTCTTCCAAATGGCCAAAAAAAGGGGCTTCATTCAGGTCGAATAAAATATGTTGTGTAGAACAAAATAAAATTTTTTGGCTTTTGCGTGTTCTTGAAAAAAACAGATGAAATATTTTATGTTTGATATGAACCAAACCAATATATAACAACAACAATGATTATGAGGATGATTATTCACAGAGCCCTAGATGGGGATTATTAACATATGTTGAATTGAATCATTTATGTCCCCAGGCAAATATGGACCTATGGTGTCCACTGAGGCATGGGTGGGGCTTGCAGCCTGATGGTTTCAAGTCTGCCATTATACAGATCTCTTTTGGAAGGTTTGTATAGGCTGGGGCTCCGCAGAATCTGACCAGCAGAGTTCCCTATAATGTTTGCCTGATTGATCCATACTGGTAAGAACAGAAGTTCTCAGTTTCCGCAAGATTTCAAAATAAACTAAGAACCTGTAGGTCAGACGTTGGCTAGGTTTTATCTAGTATGCATGATCCTGATGGGCACTTTTAATGTTTTTTTACATCCATATGACTTCTTTTTATTAGAAACAAAGTTTTGATAATGTGGATGATAAGAAATATGCAAATATTTTAAAGCAGGGGTCTTCAAACATGCCCTGTGGGTCAGATCCAGTCCATGGGTCTTGGACCAGTGTCACATACCATATGGTTTGGTGTGCAGACTGGATCTGGTGCCGTGGACACTGCTCACATCACAGAGGGTCCATTCAGGGTGCAAGCTGCATGCAATGCTCACACCAGACCAACTCTGCTCCAGGGCCAAGCCAGAGTCTAAACATAGGGCTGTTCAGCAGGGCACTGCATACAATGCATCAGCCTCCTGTGCACTCTGTGCCAGCCTCCTATGCTGCGAGCAGCATTTGCAGCCCTAGGTCCCATCCATGTATCACTTGAACCAGGCACCGGCCCCACTCTGAGGTTTGTGCTGCCCATGACACAGGGGCTGGACCTAGAGTGTCAGACACTGTCCATGGCACAGGAGCTAGCACTGAGTATGCATTGCATGTAGTATTCTGCCAGATAGCCCCGAGTGCTGCTCTGGCATGCACAAGTAACTTGAGACCCAAACCTAACCAAACCTGGAGCCAGTGTTTTGGGTCTGTCTTGAGGGGTATTGCATCACTGTATACCCTGGGCTATGGGCAGTACTCGATACAATGGGTCCAGCCCAGCCCATGTGCCACCCACAGCACAAGGCCTGGAGTGGGGCCAGCGTGTGTTGCCTGCTGCGCAGAGGGTTGGTATGGAGAATGTACACTGCACACTGTGCTCCACTGGACTGGCCCTGTCTACTGGCTACAGTGTGGCTGGATCTGGCCCATGGACCAGCCCAGACACCCTCACCCAGCCCACGGGGCCAGATAAATTTGACACCCCATAAAAGTAATGCCATTGAACTAATGCTGTGGAATTACTTGTGTAAAAAAGTTACTAGGATGTGGACAGATGTCATCTTTGAAGCATTTCAAATGCCTTTAAGGTACTTCAAAGGGTGAACCCTAAAAAAACCCATAATTTTACTCTAAAGTTCTCCAAAAATAGCCAAAATTACTGTTTGAATAAGGTACTATTTCTACTGCTTGTGACCTTTGTATGCTGCACCAAGTGTGACAGGGGACTCCTGTGTCCTCCGGTATTGCACAGGGCCGTATGGTCCTGCCACTCTCCCTCTACCCGCTTGCTGCTGTCAGAGTCCAGTAGACTCCTGTGCCCCCCTCCCACAATTTCCAGTGGAGCTGGGTGGATCCCAGTGTCCTTCCTGGTTGCTTTTCCTCCTCATCCCAGAATGCCATGGAGGAAAGTGGGGTGGCAGAGAATAGCTGCAGACTTGGGAGATGGGGTCTGTAAAACACACAGATAATTTGCTCCTCTCCCCACCTTCCTTTGAGGGAAACAGAGTTGCAGTCCTCTGTAGTCCATCAAGGCTGGAGAGCATGCCACTGCAGACAGATAATGTGATCTTGAAGCACTGCAGCTGGGGAGAGGTGGGAGAGAAAAGGACATGACGGGCTGTATGCATGTTTGGGGCAGTTTATAAAGTTATGTTTCAAAATGTTTCCAAGCCCATTCTGCTTGGAAGCCTTTCAAATGTTATACATGTTTCTGCCCCCATAGGTGCAACCTTTTGTAGGAATGGAACTGCAGGACTATTTATGTGGGGTACAGTTAAATATGTGTATAAACCTTGGACAGAACGAGGGTTTAGGGTTTAGCTGCATAGCAGTCTCATCAGTGTACTTCAGAAGTATCCAAGTGCACAGGGGCTCAAGTGCAGTATAGAAATACCCAAGCTGGCTTTAAACTAGCTAGCTAGTTTGTACTGGACGTGCTACTATAGTCACAGCAGCACAGATCTCAGCACAAACCATCTGAACCAGCTTATCCTTAGCTCACGTTGAGCTCCATGCTGCTGAGGCCAGACTGCTTCTGCTACCTGAGGTAGCTCATTTAATGCTAGCTTAGCTTTCTCCTGCATCACTGCCATGTAGGCGTACCCTTGGGCCAGGTACAGACATTATACTTTTACCAATATAATTGATCGGAAACTAGTCTATACCATAACAGAACAGAAGTTCAGCACATGTAGACTGATTTAAAAATGGTGAAATCATCATCTAAGATTTGCCCCCTCCACCAAAAGGAGAATGTGCGTTCTGTTTGCTACCAATATAATCTACGATGCTTACAGAAAACTGCGTAACTTAGATCAATTCTGCCTTGGCCTTTTTGAATGTCTTTACCTAGCCTTAGAGTGTAAGCTCTAATGGGCTCTCTGTTTGAAAAGGGCTTAGAACAACTTGGACATTAACATGGTACATGTAAATACCAGTAATGTTAACAAACCTGTTATCTTCTTTAGAAAATAAGGAGCTTATATTCTAACTTTGAAGATTAAAAAAATATTAGTTTATAAACAAGTCGGCATTGTTCCCAATTTCATCAGAAACAAAGCTGATTTACTTGGCTGATGATTTATAAAGCATTCTTTTAATCTAAATTATAGACTTTTGCAAGAGACCTTCCATATGATCTGTAACAATTTAGGCTCTGATCTTACAGACTTACATACACAACTCATTTAAGTAATTGCAGTCAGTAAGGCTATTCATGGAGTAATCCAGGTGTGGTCACACCCCTGCAGCCATGTGGTGCATGAGCAGTAAAGAAAAGTCATGGTGCTTGTGCTACACGGCCAGCGGGGATGTAGCCGCACACCCTTCATCATGATCCTGAATGGCAGTGAGTTCTCTGTGCTCTGAGCTCACCAGTTGGTCTGCACAGCGTCTGCTGGGAGCCCCTGCTTTCATATAGATTTGGAGCCCAGGGGATATGTTCTGTTGCAGTTTGCCCCCCCTTTCCCTCCCCAAAGAGTTCAGCAGTGGAGAGGAAAAGAGGGGAGGCATGGCACTGGCACTAACCCTCTGTGAGTCCAGATCCCTGGAACTGAGCACTGGTCAATCCCTCTTTTCCCCTGACACTGAATTCATGGAGAAGGAGGGGGTAAAGAGGAAGGGAGGGAGAAAATGGGCTTCAATGTGGTACCAGAAAGGATATCTGGTTCAAATTAATACATTTCACAATCCAGCTGCTTTCATACAGGAGTGAGAATTAGAAAGGCCATATGTTGCCAACTGGAAACTTCATAAAAGAGCTTGGAACACACTTTGACTATTATCTCCAATTAAAAAGCAAAATTAAAATGCATCACCTATAATTATGGGACACTGCTACAGTTCTGAACCCTATTCTACAATTACTCAGACACAGTTAATGGGGATTGAATTTGAAAGCTGCAGCGGCTGGTGAAATGATGGAAGCACAGAGGGGAAGAAAGGAGAAAAATCAATCAGTAGTCCAGAGGTCATTAAACACTGCAATATTACAGCTCAAGTGAAAGGCAAAAAATAAAAAAACCCCAGCAAAATCTTCAGACCCAGATACCCTGATGCAAATCCTACTGGTGTCAGTGTCAATATAGCTATGCTGATTTGCACCAAAGAATTTGGCCCTTAATTTATTAAAGTTAAGTGCATGGACGTCATTCTTAACAAAATCATTTCTATGTTAATTCAAGCCCTATTATAATAGATAACATAAATGTAGCATCTGTAAGTGAGTTGTTAAACATTTTCTCATATTCATTTTGCAGCTTTAATCTACCAACTGAGTTGGCATTCACAATTAAAAAATCAACAGCATCTCCGATAGTACCATGCACTCCCAATAATTTACTAATTAAGGCTTTTTGGGTGCCTGCAGGTGTGCAGGGAGGCTGCTCCAATGCGCTGTAATTACAGCACGTCAGAGCAGACTCAATTAATTGGGTCTGCTGGAGTGTGCTAATTAGTGTGCCCCACCAGCCTTCAGATCTCATGTATCAGCATTCCCACACTTCAAAATGGCAGCAGGGCTGCTTTGACTAAAGCTCATTCAACAAGCTTTAGTTAAAGTGCCCTTGCCACCATTCTGAAGATCAGGGGCACTGATACATGAGATGCTGTGGGTGCTTTAATGCTCTGATGGGTGCTTTTATGCTTTGATGAATGCTGTGGGTGCTTCACATGCTCTGCTATGGGTACTTTAATCAGAGCATTAAAGCACCCACAGTGTCTCATGTAATTCTTTAATTTGAGCATCCCAGTCCCCAAATCACTTGTAAAAATGCCCTTTGTCTTTGGGTACAGATACAAAGTTTTCTTTTTAGAAAATCTAGTTTCTGGCCAGGTTACCAGCCTGCAAGTTATCCAAAGTCATTCAAAATTTGTTCATATTTAACTGATATAGATAATGTTTATAATGATAATACTTGCCTATGTGGTGTTTAGGTTATTTTGGATAGGATATTTAGTAGGCAGCTGTCAATCCTCTGGATCATGTTGTACATGTAAGAGGTCTAGTCAGGTGCCTGATGAATTTGTTTGTACAGAGTCCTGCAACCATCACACCAGGACCTTTGACATGTATGTCTAGACAAGAGTATGGAAAAGTGGAGGCAGCACAAGACCTACCTTTCCCTCTAAAGACAAACCACAACAGAATCCAAATGTCAGAGTGAGTCCAGATGTTCTGTGCCGTGATGGTTGTAGCTTCTGCCAGAAAGCAACAGATAAGAACAGCTGCTGAGAGAGTGCAGTGAGAGTTCATTTTTGTCAGGGTGATGTCCCTTAGCCGCTCTCCAACCAACTGGTACCCACAAGGTAGTGGGGGCTGGGGTTTTGAGGTGCCCTATACTCGCTTTACTCTGGAAGTTGTAGCTCCTATAAAATACCACAATGTTGCCTCTCCAAGAGCAGCCCATCCCATTGCCATCAAGCCCTCCAGCTGAAATCAGTTTACAGTCATACGCAAGACAAATAAGGTATAATAATAATACCAGTACCAATGGTAATAATTTACACAGCAACAAGAGTGTGCTATACCTTTACCCTTAAATGGAGACAAATGGAATCCCCACTGTGCAAAGCATTTGAAACCAGAATAGGCAACGTGTGGAAATTATAGAAGGATGGATGGAGGGACAAACATAATGGTTAACTCACATCACTCCTAGCTCCAGGATTTTTGGTTTTGTACATATTCTGGTCATTTAATCATCTAGTTGGCTCACACTTCTTTACCAGAAGGGCTAAAGATCTCATACTCTGTGGAAGAAGAATATTTTGGGGCAGAACTTGAAGAAAAAGAAAGTGAATACACAAAGCCTATGAGCCTCCATTCAATAAGCATGGGAAAGAGAACACAGAGGGGATGATTAATTGTGCATGATGGGCTGGTAAAAGCATTTGCGGGAAGCAAAAAAGAGATAGCAATCATGATGTCACTTTGTGTTAGGCTGTGCAAAGCTTTGAAGGTCAGGAAGATGGTGAAATGAATTGTGGATGTTAGGACAAATGCTGTGTTCATACATGAATGCACACAGGTGTGAACATGAACACAGAGACAGAGCTGGGTAAACTTCCTCATGATAAAACTGGAAACATTGGTTAATTCCACTAAACTCTGTAAATATGTTCTGTAAATATGACTGAAGAGCTTCTTAAGCTTTATAGCAGTAAACTGTGTCAAATGATGATGAATTAATTTGGAATACCACACACTCTGTATTTCAGAATGCTGATTACCGATTCTCCCCATCTGTTGATATAAAAAAACCTTTGAGAAAATATCAGTTGTGCTCTCCCTACTCCAGTTCAGCAGATGGCAACATAGTAGCACCGCAATACATGACTTATATTTACCACAGATTAACATAGCTCCTTTGATCCAGAAACATTCCAAACACTGTTGGAAATGAAGAGTTAAATTCTTGCATATGACCTCTACATGCAACTCCAAATGCTTTAAGAAAAAGCCCTGTGAGCCACTGTAAAATTATAATTTGGCTTTGTGTGTTTGGTTGTGATGATGGGCTTACTTGGTCAGCCACAAATGAGACTAGAGATGAAATTCAGTGAACTAAGATGGTTCCTTAATTGACTTTTGAAAAAATAGAGAAGACTAGCAAGGGGCCGTTCTAGGTGGAAATCTAGTCCATGTATCACAAAGACTAAGAATTTGGTTTTAATATTATGCAAAAATAACCACATTAAAAAAAGGTAGCTTGCAAAGTCAACCTCGCAGAAGTTAGGGAATGCCAGCATTAACGCTGCCTATGTATTGAGAAAAACATGAATGCGCTATACAAACGGCCACCTTTGAGAAGTTTAAGTGAGTTCCCCACCACCAAAAGGCAGCTCTCAGGAAAAGGAAAGCTATAATATAACTCTTTAAGGAGTCATTAAACTTCCTTACTATGAGGCCATCCTTTCTTTCTGCAGTGCCCTGCCTCACTCGCCACATGCCTTCTAACTTCTACATGGTCCTACAGGCAGCAGCCTACTGTCAGTATACAACACTGATTCATCCCCAGAGCAGGCCTATACTGTGCACTGAACAAGGTGGGATCTTAAACATAGTACATAATCTATTAATAAAAGATGGTGCATCCATAATTCATCCCCCGTTATGTATATGCATTAAAGTAGCACAGTAGTGGCAAAATGTAAGCTGTTACCCAGCTTCTGGCTGAGTACTCAAGCAGGATATGACACTCCAGGCATGTGAAAGTTGTGAGGGACTAGAGTATAATTTGTATAACCTTTTGGAGATTTTAGCTGTTGAATTCTAGGAAATATCGACATGTGTGCGCTGAGATTTTTCTAAGATTTTTTTTTCTTGGACGTATTTGGGCATGTTTCATGGGAATCGCAAAACACACATCCCTGACACAAAGGTGATGACTTTGTTCCAAACTTCAAGTGGAAATGGCTTTCAAATAAGAAATATCATGGACTTAATAAAAAAAAATAGCACTGTTCTCAGAAACAGCTGACATGCTCTGACTGAACTTAAAGAGGGGTGGGGAAGAGGCCACCCCAGAGGTCAGCACTTGGCATAGAAACTTCAGCACAAACAATTACAGTTTGGCAGAGTTATAAGCAATTGAAATCAAGGGAAGCATTCCAACAACATGTTATGCGACACTATTAAGCCTACCTATAATTCCCACATTTCTAATGTAAACACACAGCAGTGTGTGTGTTTAAAAAACCCCAAATGCCACAATGTACATACAGTTCTTCCCTTGGGAAACAAATGGGAGAACAATTCACATGTAACAAATGTTAGCCTTCTTGCATACTGCACTACAAGAAGGCACTCAGATGCTGCAGTGATGAGGGAAATATAAGAACTTACACAGAACAGACTAGCAGTCTGTATCAAGTTTTAATACTTCACTTTTCTTGGCCATTCAAATAAATAATTTTATGAAGGGAATCTACTAAAGTGCCTATACAACTCCACTATTTAGTACTAAAAGCAGTTGTAGAGATGTTCCTGATAAAAGGTAGATAAGGAATGCCAGTCAGTTAACTCATAATACATTCATTTTGTCCAGTTTTAAAATGAAATATTAAAAATGAAGTAACATGGTCCACTTGTGACATAAAAATAAAACACTGTGCTTTCTAGATTTAAGAGTCACACTACCTTAAAACTCTTCCAGGTAAAAGAGGAGAAAATAAATCTTCATCAAATTATTCAACTACTGTGGCTGATAGTTTATCTAGATTAAGAGGAGTCACTACAAAAAGTATATAAAATAAGGAAGGTATAGGAGGAAACAGTTTAGAGGTTTTTCCATTCCGTGTTTTACAAGACAAGTACAAACAAAAATTCAGAATAAAGAAATGCTGAATTTCATTGTCACTAAAACTGCTAGGGCCAAGAACTTCATAACACTAAAAATAGTACTGGATATTTCTAAGGATAACAATAACATATTTTTATTATATTAATTAAATATTATTAAATAAATATTTATTAAATAATACTATTTTTTTAAAGAATTAAAAATCTCCCCTCTCAAGTCTTATGCTAATCATTATCCATTAGGGGTTAGGACAAGACTTTCATGCATGCAGATTACGCCAATCTGCCTAACATTTTGTTACAATTTCCTAACATCTAGGCTGTCTAAGATAGGATATTGACCCATATAAATCTGTATAAGCTGTACCCAGTGTGGCAAATCCTATGCATCTATGGGTACATACATTTAGATCAACCTAATTAAGTTTAGGTCGATCCAAGTGCCAATCTGTGCAGATATTCGGGGAGGTTAAATCGAGCAAAAAAATGGCCAATCCAATCAAAATGAGTTTACTTGAGAAGGTGAACTAATTTAGATCACGGATCAGGTGCAACAAGCATATATTTCTCTCTGTGATTGACACCTGTTTTTTGTTGTTGCTGGCAGTTTCATTGCTGAAACCTATTTGAACATGGTCTATTTATTTCATAAAGTATTGGGCATTGGGTAGAGACGACAATACTGAAGGGACTAAGCTTGCTCTTTTTTACAGCCGCTGATGGTCCTATTCAAGCTGCCTATATATGTCAGGTAAAGTACCTTGTTGTTATTGAATAATGAGAATAAAGGCCATCCTCTTCCTGACATTTTGAAAGATTAACCTACAACTTTGGATAAAAAAGATATTATTACACAGGATGCCATAGCTACTAAGGTTCTGGCAGCTTACACCATTTAAAAGACAAATGACTTCAAAATGTTATTCTGGAGCCTGTAGAATTGTCAATATGGTATATTTAGAAAGCACTAGATTTTACATTATTAGTAGTAAAAGCCTATTTACTCAAAATATTCCTGTAGCTCTTAAGTCAATGAATACATTTATCATAGTTCTACACTAGTTCATATTAGCTATAGAATTCTGCAACTTGCAGTCAAAAGAATATATCAGATGTCAGCAATTATTTTTTACATGGGTGGGCAGAAGATGACAGTCCACATACCCTGATGATATTAATCGACTCATCCCTGCCCTTATCTAGACAACGGTATAATGCTCAAAGATGCTGGCAATAAAATACTGCTGATGCATTGAACTTCTCCTTATATTTATGGTCCACTTCAGTGTTTTCACTTTAATAAGATTTTTTTTTGCTGTTCCTCCTTATAAATAAATGAGAAAATACATTTTCTCCACTATCTTGCAATGAAGGCAAAATGGCTTTCTACAGAGCTGCCATCTATCATACTGTGACAGTGTTTAGGAAACAGTATTTATTCTCTATCAGAAGCCAGATCAGTTTCTACCTTGATTTAGGTAATGTTATTTTGCCTAAATTTACTAAAAATACTGGTCTTTATTCCAATTGTAAAGTGGCAACTTAAATTACCTGGAGAGAACTGTCACACACCAGCTTCAGATTAAACCTACTTCATTAATGCCTGTAAAAGCTTCCAAGAACTTATAATGGATGGAGATCAACTATACATGTTTTTTATGAACATATTTCTTAGGCCCTCTGGTTCCAGGTGCTAAATAAAATCCTGAAGGGAAAAGGATAGAAGGTACAATGTGAGTACTATGGTACAATGGGGGCAAGATAAATGGTTCAATGGATAGTGTATTATTCTAGTAAAATTCCATGTTCTGCCACATATTTCCTGCATGACCTTGCACATGTCACTTAACTTTTCTGTGCCATAACTTCCTGGTTTGGAAAATGGGGAAAATAGCATTTATGGGTCTTATTGGAATGTTATACGGATAAACAAAGGGCATCAAAAATTAGCCACATAAAGTGTATTCTTTAGTGACATCACTTATGTGTTTAAATTCTTATACATGTAGCATGAATCTTTGTACACTATGCTGCTGTTTTTATTGTATATAGTCACACACAACTGATCATGACGAAGGACCTACCGAATTTACAGTGGAAGCAGAGTGGAGGCTTTTCTAATCTTGCATGTTCCCTGTGCACACCTCAACCCTTGCCACCCTCCCCACACTTGTTGCTGATTAGGAGAGGACCCAGCTGCTCCCTCCTGACCACCAGGAAAGCTAAAACCATGGTTTTAAAAAGGGCACCGTTTTTGCCTCCCCACCAGTCAGCAGAAAACAGCAGAGCCACTCAGAGACCCCTCAGCCAATCAGTTCACCAATCAGTGAGGTTGGGGGGGAGACCTGCAAGATTAAAGGAGTCACAGCGCACCCAACTTCCACCATGAATTTAGTAGGTCCCTAATATGACTAATATTTCTACACTCAGCCTATGACTTCCAAAGGGAAGTAAAGGAGTTAAATACACAACTCCTTCATTTTGATGGTTTTCATTTATTTTGTTTTCAAACATTCCTGCCTTAGTGGAAAAGTCAGTCTTCTAGATACATATTAGGCTCTTAAATAAAAGTAACATCACATTCAGAGCTGCTGAATCTAGAGGTACTGCTGTTACTAAACTGCAATGTAGACATATCCAAGCTAGCTCAAGTGGTGGCTGTAGTCTAGCTTCAGTTTCAAGAGGCAATAGATTTCAGGTGCTAACTATTCTGTATTTCTATTGAATAGATGTGACTAGGTATTAATGCTGGGAAGGGGAAACTGAGGCATGGGCTGGGTGGATCAAGGATATAAGCCTGTCAAGTTGAGGCCTAGACATGAAACACACAAGGGACAAATTTCATAACTGTGCAAACTTTATTTCTTCAAATGAATGGTGTAAATTGCACTAAATGTGCTGTGGGGTGATTATGGGTCCATCCAAATCCATTATCTACAGGTTTCCCACTGGGATGGTCCCTGGGGGTGCTGTGGCTTGGAAGCATGGTCCCCCAGTCTAAACTAGATGGCTTCAAGAAGCTCAACAGCCACACCTCCATGGGTGGGTGAAGCTCTGCATTGTTGGGGAGTTGGGTGGGAGCAAACTGCACCAGAAACCATTCTCCTGTCTCATCATCCAAGTTCAAATACCTTTTTGTGATGTGGCCCAGGGAACAAAAGGGAATTCAACAGACCTACCATTTGGATCTCTGCTCCCTGCTTGGCATCCAGCTACACCAGTGGGTGTAAGGAACCAGCCAGCCAGGATGACAGGAGTATAGGAAGGCATGCATACAGCACTACTAGATGGCCTTTCCTTGCTCCCACTGATTGTCTGGCAATAGTTGCTGACCAGGGAAGAGAGGGGAAAGATGGGTAGGAGATGGCCATTCTCTACGGTAGCCTGAGCTGGTGTGAGGTTGGTGCCATTGCCTCTGGTGAAGTAGAAGAGAATAGGTGGCTGAAGGGGTCTGCTGCTTTGCTACTGTGGCATGAAAATACTCCTCCACAACACAGACTATCCTGTCCAGAGAAGACTTGCATGACTCATAGGCAAGAAGCCAGCTCTCAGTACTTTTGCCTTGGTGTGCAGAAGACTCCACAAAGTCTTGCAGCATCTGATCTTACTGATCCTGAAGACATGTTTAGCTACAGGACATCCTTGAGTGGAAGAGACCCTTCACATCCTTCCGGCAGCATCACCACTGGAACCTCCTGAGACAGACCTAACCGGTGAACGTAGTAGTAGACCTTGAGTATGTTTCCACAATTAAACAGATAATGTGCAGCTTCAAACTCCCACACATACTCTGCACATGTACAGCGAGTTTGCTGAAAGCTGGGCACACCCTGAAACTGTTAAACACTTCTAGCTATTATGAGGGGAAGCCCCTGCATGTTGTCCTGTCAGCACACTCATTTCCATAGGCAACCAAGACAAGATTGGGACTCTGCCATGGGAAGCACTCTCTCAGTTGGCTGCCATCTCCCCTCCCATTCTCTCCCCAGTGGTTTCCATTAGGAAGGCAGCACTCCCCCCCATGCTAACTTGTCTGTCTGCCCTGTCTCAGGACACCACTTCTCTGGTTGATCTCTGGACACTCTGGCAACCACTTTGAACTTGCAGGTGGTGACCCTGTAAGAAATGCTCTGTTGCTTCTGTTTGCTCTAGGGCTGGCACTGGCCCTAGTCACGGAAGGGAATAACCAATGATGATAACTCTGGGAAAGGTGGTATTTCCATTGCTTTGTAAGGCTTTATAAGGCTTCCATGGCTTTATGTGAGGCTTTGTAAACCTTCCTATGTCATCTTGTCCATCTTGAGTCTAGGTCCGGGAGGGGAATGAGTCCACTATGCAAGCATGTTCATGCTCTTTCATGCTTGTATTTGCATTCCATGGTGCAGGCTGACAGTAGCTGAACAAATTGTTTAATATAATATGGGGATATACTTTGCCCAACAATCATAATTTTTCTATGAGTGTATTTAAGCACAGGTTTTGCTGCTTGTATGCATTTTCAGTGCCTTTAATGCATACTAAGTGTCTTATGTGACCTTAAAACCAGCCTCCTTTGCTGAGCAGCTTTACAGAAAATCTTATCTTGCCAGTCTTTGTAGCTAGCTCCCAACCTCATATCACTGCAAATAAGAGTCCAATTGCGCATGCAAATCACACATGTAGCCTCAGGTGAGTGAGATGGGATAGGCAGCTGTGTAATGATGAAATGTTCTGCTCAGATGACAGGGTTCCCCGTCAGGACCAGTGTTCATGAGGAGTCTGTGCTACAGAAGCAGCTGAACCCAAAAAATGAGTCATTAGCTTGCACCTGCTTTAATTAACTCTAATCTCATAATGAATAGACTGTTTCTAAGCAGAGAGAGGACTGTCTGGAAGTGGAAGACACTGGTCTTATCTGTGGTTAGAAACACTGCCCTCTGGAGCTCCTGAACTGTTGTGCTATATAAATGTCCAGGTAGAGAGGAGGTCTTATCAGCAACTGTAAGGGATTTGTAAGACCTAGACGTCTGTTATACTCCTCACAGTTCCTCAATCTTTGTCCATCAATGTTTATACATATTTTTAAACAAAAACAAACAAACAAAAATGCATTTTTGTTGTGATTGAGAAAATCTAAATGGAAACTTTGTAGTTTTTTCAGTATATAATGTTCATCTTTAACTAACATATTTCTTAAAGCATATTCCTTCAGCTGTTCTGATAGTGAACAGTTTAACATGATGCTGATTACTGTACTCATGAAACTATGTCCTTATCGATTGCTACTGTAAGAGCAGAGAGTTAGTCTTTATGGTAGAACACAAAACCAAATCTTTTTTGAAAAATCAAGATTGCTTTCTCCAAACTCTTCCTTGACCAGCTTGAGGCAGTAACTGCATGTAACAGCAGCAACAACAACATGCAACAGAAAGATTTTAAACAGAACCAAAGACAGGTTCTCTTTAGGCTATAGATAAAACAATGCTTTCGCCTAATGGTACAGCACATCTCCATCTAGTACAGCAGTAATTCCTAAGAACCTTTTACCTCTCTGACTATAAAGGAAATTATTTTTTAATAGAGGTCCCTGATTTAACTTTGACTTTCTCAGTTTGTCTTCAGCGTTCATCAACGCCTCATTACCTTCTCTATTGAAAGGACTTTCCTTGATGGTACTTTGAGCTTCTACATCTATCACAAAGTTTTAATGGACTACTAATCTACTAATACTGGAGCTTGTTTTTAAACCCTTGACAAGTTCATATCTCCACAGCGATAGAAAAGCTACATGTTTGGGCATACTGTACATAACAATATAAAACACATTTAATATTAATATGTCCTTTATTAAGTGCAATCAACACAGAGACCTTGATGGCCCATTCTTCTCAGGCTTTTATATTAATCAGCTATATGAATTGTGTTTGAAGTGAATAGGAAACTGATGCTGTAGGCAGTTGAATTTTCAGCCAGATGTAGTTTCATAGTGGCCTTCATGTGATCTATATGCTGAAATAATTTCATATAAAAGTCACAAATACATGGGTTAATTTGGTAGTATTGGAGGGATGTGGCCATGATGGCCCAGGACTTATGCAAGAGTCAAGGACTTCTTAGGGGATATGATATCTTTATTCCAACCATGCAGTTGGTCCAATAAAAGATATCACTCCCACAAAAAAATCTTTCCCTCCAGGTGAATTTGGCAAGTTCTATAACCAACAGAAAGGATTGGAACTAGCTTACCAAAGAGCTGCTTTTTAAAGGTGCTTTGAGGAACGTATACTGTTATGTATTCAAAAGCAGTTCCCAAAGTGCAAGCGTCTAAAGCCAAGGGCAAACAAATGACCTAAGCACAGGAGATAGGATCAACAGGACATCAACATCTTTTTTCCAACCAGTCAAGTTTTACCAGTCAGGTTTATGAACCAGCCAGTTCACAAGTCTTTATTTTGACTGGATATTCAGAAAGTAAGAGCACCACACAAACCTGATCTGCAAAAAACAACTGCAGATCCTTACTATGGTGATGGTAGTATTTCACCCCAAATAGTCTTAACGAACTGTTCTCAGCAATTCAATAGCAAGTCAAATGGGAGAAAAGATACTGTGGAATCACAAGAAGCTGATCTCAGGATGGGCACTGACCAAATCCACTGCTAGGGCTCACTGAGAAAGTGAAAAATAAAAACCTGCTGGTAAAGGGCAGCTCTCTCCCCACTGAACAAGGGTGGCAAGGCAAAGTTCTCTGCTGATTAGTGACACCAAAAGATTCAGATTATACACTTCAGCTTTAACCAGCAGTAGGAGGGGGGGGAAAAATCAGCCAATGCTATTATTACAGTTCTCTGTTGTACCAAAAACTTAAAGTCAACATGAAAGGAAACAAGGAAAGGTGAAGACTTTAAATGCCACTGTATATAGTTTATCACAGCTTTCGCAAAAACTTTCAGAAAAAGGGAAAAGGTAGTGAAAAGAGAAGCAACAAAAAATATACATTTAAAAGAATCTGTCAACTTGCCATCCTAGATGAATATTGGAAAATCTCAGTAAACTACAATTTCAAGCTACCTCAATGTTTTGGAACTTTGAGCAAGCCAGAAAAGACACTATGTTTACCCCTCCTGACACAAATTTGTCATTCAATAACTGGGATTTAGCACTGGAATTTATCTTCTCCATTTAACGATGGAGAAGATAAACAGTTAATTGGCTTCTACCACTGACACAGCATAGGGATTTAAAAACTATTTGCCATTGTCTATTGCACTTGGACAATGATTCCCACAACCAATATTTTCATTTTACCCATCCACGATTCTGATCATCTGTGCACCTGAAGTGAATTGTGAACATTTCATGAAGGTTACACTTAGAAGCCACCATTATCCATGGGACGCTCACTCAGACCTCCATGCCCCTGGGGCTCTGTCCTTGAGTCAGCATTCAGCAGAGACTGGTGGGATGATAAACAGTTTTGCCTTTATTAGGAACAGGATTCAGCAGCGCGCGCACACATACACAGCTTGTGGGGAGAACAACAACCCCCCACCAACAAACCATATCCACAGGGCATCAGGGGCAAAACTAGACAGTTCCATCCCAGGCCCCTTAAAAGTACATCCCATATACTACAGTGAGGGATGGAGGACAATCATACTGTCTTAGCATGCTAAGAACAGAATAAGATACCATCAGCAAAGCCTGCAGTTTAAAACAATCCTAAAGCTTGACTGTTTTCATGGGACTCTATGGATGGCTGGATAGACTAATGGGTAGAATCCTTTGACTTGATCAAGCCTTAGGAAGCACACTTCAGATGGACTGCTCACAAATGTGATTTTATTCATGTGTTTGCAGGACTGAGGCTCTGGAATAGGAAACTGCATCTAAAGTACAGTTTACACTCAAGGGTACTCAAGGAGCTGGCAAGCATTATAGCTCAGCTCCTGGCACGGATCTTTGAGAACTCCTGGTGCTCTGGAGAAGTGCCTGAAGACTGGAAAAAAGCCAATGTCATGCCTATCTTCAAGAAAGGGAGGTAAGTGGATCTGGCAAACTACAGGCCCATCAACCTGACCTCTATCCTGGGGAAGGTCTTGGAAAAGATTATCAAAGGAGCCATCCTTAACAGACTAGCTGAAGGCAATATCCTGAGGAATACCCAGCATGGGTTTGTTGTGGGGTAGGTCTTGCTTGACCAATTTCATTTCCTTTTACAACCAGGTGACTTATTACCTGGACAAGGGGGAACAGATTGATGTCGTATATCTTGACTTTAAAAAAGCCTTTGATCTGGTATCCCATGATCACCTCTTGGCAAAACTAGCTAACTGCAGCCTTGACCTCATCATGATCCTCTGGCTGGAGAATTGGGTCCATGGTAGGACCCAGAGGGTGGTGGTTGATGGAAGCCAATCATCTTGGTGCGCAGTCACCAGCAGGGTCCTTCAAGGCTCTGTCCTAGGGCCTATACTGTAGCTGCTAATCTGAAATGAATGGCTACAGTATTCCAAAGGAACACCCCTCCCCACAGCAGTTTCACATTGAAAGGATTCCTAGGTATCAACTTTAGGCTCTCTCAAGCAATGCTTTTCTCTTCTGCTAAGCATGGTCTATTAGTAATGTCTACATAATTTTCCTTACTTGAGAATGAATTATTTTCTTTTTGGTTTATCATCTCAATCCTCTCTACCATATGGGTATCTTTGCATACTCAATGCCTTAAACAGGCGAGCCTTAGCCCCAGAGGCTGTCTAGCCCAAGCATCATTGAGTTCTATGTTGGCTAATTTGCCCTCTTGTGCACATGAAACTCTGGTTATGAACAGGCATTCGTTTCTGAGAAATACACACCACTTAAAATATTTCTGGAACAGGGAGCAGTATAGGCATTTAGCCTGCAAATGCCCCCATCTCCCACTCCTTACACCTTCACAAAACTGTGTGATTATGGCCTATGGAGGGGAGTAGGGAGAAGCAGCTGCTCCAGGCTGCTCATTTCTGAGGGGGGAAGTGCATTAGCAGGGAAAGACTCCCTATGTTTCCCCAAACTGGGTCCACCCTGGCCTGGGAAATGGGCACTCCTCTCCCTTCTCATAGACCAGTCTGGGAGGGGACTGAAGCAGTCAGGCAAGGCTGCCTTCAGATTGGGGATCCTCATCTGAGGAGCAGGCAAAAAGCAAGGTGCAGCTGCTCCTCCACTTGGCCTCCTATGGCCAGGAGCTGAGTGCTGTAAGTGGCATGGCAAACCCTTCCCCTGCTTCTTGGGGGATGTGGAGCAAGGGACCAGGTACAGGCTTTGCCCCACTACTTCAGTCTCTTCCCAGACCAATCCAGAAGAGGACCAAAAAAGTGGGGCAATGCTCCCTGCCCAGCCTTTGACTGGGCAGTTCCCATTCTGGAGAAATGTAGGTAGCATTGTCCTACTGTTCACTCTCCAAACAGGAAGGGGAGCATACAAGCGTTCACTCTTGCTAGAGAGTTTTTCTCAGAAGCGAAATTTTCCAGGTTGACACCTAGAAGATCCTTCTCCCAGAAGAGACTTGTTTCCCTAGAAGAAACTGAGTGAAGGCTTCAACACTTGTAGTTTCTCCTGGGAGAGCAGCAATTCTCCTGGTAGAAACCTAATGCCTGTAGGTGGCCTCTGTGCTGTTGTGGCTGGACTGTCCCAGTACCTAAGCTACTTCATTTAAAATTAAATCACCTACCTCTATACTACACTTCAGCTAACATGCAGTGTAGTCAAAATAAATGTTTCCATGGTTTTTAAGCATTGCATTCATCCAACACTCTGCTTCACCTAGCGTAACACCCTGACACAGCTAAATGACTTACACAGCTACAGTTTTATTCTATGCATTATGACCCTATGGAACATGCTCAGAATTGATTCTTACCTACACTAGAACTGTCTAAATCCATTGACACTCCATTTTGTCTTCACTCTGCCATGGATTCAGTGAAACACAGTGTAAATCCTAATACTCTAGGCAAATCAACCCTATAGTATGTGGGTGGGTGGGCATTCCTAACTTTCTACCCAGCAGGTGCCTAGTGATTACACCTGCCCAGGGCAGGGGAGAGGGAAGGGCCCAGGTTCTAAGCCCATCTTCCCATAAGGGGATTTAGACTCTGTCCCTCGCACAACAGCAATCTAATCCTCAAGCCACAGGCCAGGCAGGACTGAGTACACCTTTCTGTTAAAATTAGACCACTAAGCAGTGAAGAGGGAAAGCATCCTGGTGATGTAAGGAAAGCAAGCAAGAGGGAGCCTGATTGTAGCTCAGGGAGATGGATGCTTCTCTAGCAGGGGAGGAGTACTTGTTTCCAACAGTGTTTATGCATCTTGCACCAAAGGATCATTGGAAAACCTATGTAAAAAATACAGACACAGAGCAGTCTTCTTTATGTGGTGCTCCACTGCTTTCCTCAAAGGTCTGCTAGGCTGGGACAGACATTCAAAAAGCCTGAGCCTGAACAGATTCAACTTTGCAGGTTAGTCTAACCTGGATAAGCTAAATCACTTTGTAACAGCACAGACATCCCCTCTGGGCTGAAAAAATGGTGGTACATGCCTGCAGTGGCTCAGGCTAGAAGCTGTGGGGGGGGAGGCCTGGGGTGCTAGAGCAGCCCTCTGTTCTCTTGCACAGAGCTGAGTTGAGCTGAGGGGGGCGTGACCAAGCCACAACATGTAGCTGTGATCAGGGTGGGGTCCTCCTCCTTCCTTGATAACAGAGCAATTATCAGCTTTGTTATCAGCATTTTGCACCCCAACGGAAAACAAAGCCTCACTCATCAGTTCAAGCTGTTATTAAACAGCTTTTTCCAAAAGAAGAAATGTAGGGACATTACCAGCCAAGCTGTTGGTTAGCTCTAAAAAGCCCTAAGCAGACAGTGTCCTATCTGCCTTACATAGCATTAGCTAGCATATCATATGCTGTGCTGTGGGAGGGAGGAGGGAGAGATCTCTGCTTAAGCAGGGAGTGGTGAAAGTGAGAGGAAAGGGGCACGGGGAAGCCTGGCAGACCCTACTGTGCCTGCAAGTCTCTGACAGAGCTCCATCCAGGGAGCAGCGGGGAGGGACCAGCCCTGCTGTGGAGCAGAGAGCCCCACCCAGCCCAGAGCACAAGCCAGGATGGTAGGGGATTCTAGTTTGTCTTAAACCAGAAAAGGGTCTGGGACAGACATTACAGAAACCGGTTTGACCCAAATCAGTTAAGCTCAATACTACTATCAACCAGGTTTAGCTCAAACGGGTTTCAGCCATTTTCAAACTGCACTAAATGTCTGTTCTGTTACAGGTTTAGACCAGTTTCTTATCACTTAAACTAGTTTATGTGTAATGTCTGTCCCTAGCCCAATAGACCACAGAAAGCCTTTGAGTGGCAGTCCTCATTGCAGTGGTGCTTACAGAAAACAGAATCTCTAACAGGAAAGAGTTTATATCTGTGCTTGGAGAGGGGAAAAGCAAGTCCCTGGTGGACAGGGACTGGAAAACCTCAAGGTCTTGGACTTCCCTTTCAGGTGAAAAAAAAACTTCTATGTAAACAACACTAAATATTCTCCAGCCTCTCTGTCATTGACCTTGTGGGAACACTAGCTGAGTCCCTCCACTGTTAAATCTTTCCTGAAATCGGACTTCTCCCATGGCCCTACTCACTACAGCTTTCATAGGAAGGTGAGTCCATTGGTGTTTAGACTACCTGCAGGTCAGAGTCTATTCCACTGATGCAGCTCCATAGAGTCAGATCTTAAAATGATATCTGGAATAATACCATGATTTGAAATGCATGACTCCAGATATAAGTCAGTGTACATGATGCATTTTTGCATTAAAGAGTTATCAAGCAAAATGCATAAACAGCCTTGGGAACAAGAACAATAACCCATAGGTTCCTTACTTCCAGGACATTATCATCCTCCCTGGTTTAGATTTCGGTTCTTGTTTGCTTCTCTTCTGGCCCCATTGCGCTTAACCTGTCCACTGTCCATTGAGCCAGCTTAAAGAGGCTGGAAATTGAAACTATTAACAGTCATGTCTACCACACAGCTCAGCTGTCAGAGCATTCCATCTAGACATAGGAGGTATAGGATGAAACCTCCCCAAGGCTAAGTAGGATACTTAGAAACAGGTTTCCCATAACCTGGGTAAGTACTCAAAACCACTATACTATTTATGATGGATGAAGATGATCCACAGACATTTAGATGCTAAGAGAAAAAATCCCTGCTACAATACACATGCCTTTTGTGGTCAGAGGGAAGTAGAATTCTACATTGCTGGACACATCTTAGCACACATTAAAACTCCTGTCTAACTGAGGATGCATCTCTGGAGACATCTAATAGCAGAACTGACGTATATGAGTGCACAAGCTACATACTTTTTCTCCACTGAAAGTATCAGAGAGCTACATGGTTACTGAGGTAAAGCAGAATGCTTTCCAGATTCAATTCATCTACATCAGAACATCACCAGCAGCTATACATCAGATGTGTAGTAGGTGAAACAGGTTTACCCTATAATTTCCCATTTTTCCCTCATCCTATTTTTGGCTTCATGCCACACAACAATATTCCCTTGCTATTTATTTTTTAAATGATTTATCTCAGTCATGCTCAGTTCCTCACCTCTCCTGTTTTTTATAAAAAAGCAATGCTTTTCACAAGAATTAATAAGTATCACCTTTTTTAAGTAGCTCAGCTCATTTAACAGTATTTTAAAGGAGCTGTCTCTAGGCAGAACATTACATTAAGCAGTTACTATATAATTCATGTTCTCCTTTCTGCTTATTCCAAGTTTCCTTAGACATTTCATTTGTAGTTTTGCTTCCCTGTTGTTGCTTTGTCTCTCCTTCCCCTTCTCCTTCCCACTGAAACAATTCAGCCTTTGAACAACCCATCGTTGAGGAAGCAGGTGTAAGCCCTAGGAACAGAGAGCAAATTCTCATGCAGGCTAATGGAGACATCCCAGGCTTTTCCTTGTACCATATCCATTTTAATGGAAAATATTAGTAACCAGAGAAAAACACAAAAAAATAGGAATCTCCTTGCCAGAAACAAGTTGTGCCTCTGATCCAATGTCTTGGATGGTGGCCAATACCAGTTTCAGAGGAACCAGAATAACTTGATTATGTAGGAAGCTTCTTCCTAGCCTTGGGCTCTTCATCCCTTACAGATTAACACCCCTGCCTGAAACCTAAGAATTTGTTCGCCCAAATATTTTTCTTTTTTACTTATGCCATTTAACTCTGGGAGGCTTATTGCAGCTGCACATTTCCTAAGCCTGGTTTGAATCTTACTGGGCATTCTGGGTTCTACTTTATCCTGTGGAGGTGAGTTACACATGTTAATTGCATCTGTTGCATTATATTTATCACTGTTAAATGTGTTCCTTTTCAGCTGTGCAAATAAGTAGGCCAAAGAATATGACTCAATAGCCTGTCTGTTTGGAACTCGCACAGGAACAAGGAGCACCTGAGTTCCACTACTCCATTCAATTATTTATACATAGTGGAAAAGTATCAACAGAAGAGACAGAGGGACATGCCTAAGAATACCAGACAGACTGGTGATTTAAGGCACTCTCTTGAGAATGAGAAAATTTTGGTTCAAATCCCAGTTCCCAATCCAGTTTGAGGGCAGCGATTCTAGCCATGTATCTCATCACCTGGGTAAGTTCCTTAGTCACTGAGACACAGGTATAAGGAGAGGGGACACGACTGCTGACACCACCACCACTTTTTCCTCCCATTTTGTGAAAGGTGTCTTTCTAAATCTAGCTGGAAAATTCAAAACATTTCTGCACTAGCTCATAGTCATTCTTCTCTTTCAGAGAGAATTCTGTTGGATTGCAATGCAGTCATCAGCAGAGGAGATACAGCATAACATCAGAAAAGTAGGTATGCGAGGTGTTTGTTGCCTCAGGCTTTCAACATTATGATTTTGTGCTGAGACTGCCATCTACGGTATCCCTTCCAAGAACAGAGAAGGCAAACAATGTTGAAACAACCGGCGTGACTTCCACTATACTCTCGTGAATTTTAAGGGGTTTCAGAGGCTAGTGTTAGAACAAACTCCAGGGGAATACTGTAAAAGCAGGGGATTACTAAGCAAGAGGCAGAGAGTGCACACACATGGAGAATGTACTGATAGGTTAGGAAAGTGCAGGAAATGCCAGGTACATTGGCAAAAGGTCCTATATTTTCTTTATTTATTTTGAAGCAAGCTGATGAGTGTGCTTGTGAACCTTCACTTTTACAACTGAAACGAACTACTGACCCTTAACAAACAGGGTGCATGTCAAGACTTAATAATATCAAGTCTTGCTTTCTGCCATTTTCACATAATTAGAAAACCAGCATGCTTTTTTATTTACATGCAAGAACTATACCATAGGTCATTTTAATTGGTGTAGCCACTGAGGCATGCCTATGCAGCAAAATAATCAAATGCTTTCATCAAGAACATTTATATGAGGGGTGGTCAGCCTGCAGCATGAGTGCAACGAGTACCATGGGCAGCCTTGGTGGGTGGCACACGGCAGATCAGGGAGGAGACAGGAAGCACAATGGCATATAGCACAGGGATCAGGCAGGGACCGTAAGAACAGAAGAACGCAAGTGCCATACTGGGTCAGACCTGTGGTCCACCTAGCACAGTATCCTGTCTGCGACAGTGGCAGGGGTAGAGCATTGACCATTGACAGGGAGAGCATTGAGCCAGATATCCCTAGAACAGTGGTTCCCAACCTTTTTTTGCTGTGACCTGCTCCTGGGAGTGGAGTGTAGAGTGCAGCAGTGGTCTAGGGGTGGGAGAGCTCCCAGCACGTGGCACAGCTCGTCCTTTGTGTGCAGTGCCACCGGCATTGCCACCATGACCCTCATTTGGGTCTCGACCCGAGGTTGGGAACCACGGCCCTAGAATGATCTGTACCCTCTTCAATACTCTCCCTGGCATTCATCATTTATTGGTTTAGAGATGCCAGAGGAAACATCTCCACCTATTCTGTTCCAAACCCATTAATAGATTCATGAATTTATCCAGTCCCTTTCTGAACCTGGCTATACTTTCTGCCTTCACCACCTCCTGTGACAATGAATTCTAAAAGTTAACTACATGTTGCTTTAAAAAGTGCTTTTTTCTTGTTAGTTTTTAACTTGTCTACCTGTTAACAAGTTTAACTGGGCACCCACTTATTTCAGTGGGAGCCCCCTATTCTGTGACTTGGTATTGGTAAACAAATCACAGGGCATGAACCAGAAAGCAAAGCAGCAGTTTGATCATGCAGCAAAGGAGGAAGCAGAAAGCTGAGCAGCAGAACAGGTAAAGGAAAGGAATCGGGGTGGCACTTGGAGAGAATGCAGGGTTCATTTGTGGCAAGCCTACCAAAAGGATTGGCGGCCCACTGATTTATACCATCCAAGACAGTGTGTGAAATTAGAGTGCACTTCTTAATTGTAGAGGTTTCTCTCCTAATTTAATTTAATTATTCGGATCAAGCATAGGCTTTAGAATGCAAACCACTTGGGAGCATTCATAAAAAAATAAACAGAATTGAGCAATGCACAGTTGGCAGGGGATATGATTTGTGTCAGTTCAGCTGGTAGAAGATCCTGAATTTCGTATTTGAATGAGCTAAAAGACTAAGTGAAACTCAAACAAATTTCACTGCGTTTTCCAAGATAAATACTTAAAAATACCTATATTATTCCAAGTTCATTCTAATATCAGTGATCCTGGCCTATGTTTCAAGTTTTGTATTCGAAGATGCATTATAAAAATGTCATACTCCAGTGTGTATTGTATATGGGCTATATATGAAATGGTGAAGAAAATATGACTTCAGTAGAATTAAATATATGCTGGTGGTAGTTTTGTGCTGAGTTTCCTGCTCAATACTGTTTGTGTTATACAGCAGCAGGCTGGATTCATATTATGTGACCACCACCTCTTGCAGCCTTACTGAAATTAGCTACTTATCATGAAGTTATTCATGTGAGAAAAATTTAAAACAGGAATAAGTGAAATTCTGAGAGCTTTAACTAATAACAGCAGGCCTAATTCAAGAAAAGTTATTTGGAAGTTTGCAAAATAACCCCAATTGCGCCATCTGTTAAAAGGAGATAGTGAACTGACATCTCAAAGCATTTTGATTAACTGCTTTTCTATCTGTTTTGCAAAGTGTTGTCAGTCACTCAGCTGCCATTTATTAGCTCAGCACACAGGTGCCTTCTCAGATTTGAAAGAAACGAAATCTGTTTCTGAGAAAAGAATAAACATCTCTAAATGCTCATGCTGGAAAACATTTGCATTAACACTACTTACTTACCTCTCATTTATATAAAAACGTTCTCATATTTTCTTCTCCCTTCGGCCCCAACCATTTCAAAAATAAGATCTGCCTCATCAGAGTTGAATGGATATATACATATAGCACAAAGCAAATGATCCAGCTAAAAACCAGGTGATGTTGCATCAGATGAACTATTTGATTTGTTTTGCGGAAGACATATGCACGCTGTATGGGAATAGTGCTTTTTTTATTAAAGATCTATAAAACACAGAAAAGCTTCTGAATTGCTATTTTGCCTCTGATGTAATATGATTTGTTAATTTTAGGGTTATAGAAACCTCCAACAATATGTGCCATGTTATCTTGCTGATCTCTCTTCTTCTCCATTGGCACAACTGTCAGTTTGCTCTTCTATTGAGACTCCAGGGGCAAAAATGAAGGAAGAGAAAATTAATTACTAGTTTCATTTTTAAATGAATTTAGTGCTAGTGAAGGGTGCCTGATTAATAGCTGCAGTTATATAGACAAAGAAGAAGCATTAATGTCCTGTAGCAGATCTGGGACACCAGCAATAAGAGCACTTTGCCCCATCTAGGTCCCTCAGTGTAGTCTGGGAGACTACCATGAAGGGTGAGATGATACTTCTCTGGGCCTACTCAATCTCGGTCATTACTTAAAATGTGGCCAACAAAATGAAAATCTGTTTTATCCAGCCAACTATGCACTCCCACCACATTCTTTACTAAGGGTGCAAACACATTTACTAACTTTCTGACTAATGTAAGCCGGCTTAGCTTTTTTATGTTGACTTAACTGTCAAAGTGTATACACACATATATGGAACAGAGTTGACTTAAATGTGGTGTCAGGTCATAATAATAATGCTGTTGAAATGGAAATTGCACAACATGGAAAAGAAAGATGTCAAAGTCAATAGTGACACATATTTTCTAAGCCTATGCAAGAAACACACCATCATTTCCAGAGGACTAAACATCTACAGTCCTCTGACTACTACACACAACTCCAAATATGCTTCACAACTACACAGGAGAACTTCAGAGAAACTTAGATATCATCTTCTTGACCTGACCTACTCCAAAAGGATCAACTCAAGAAGGAAATCACCACATGCTACAACTTAAAAGAGAAAAATTCAGATATTTTCCCCAAACATTATACAGTGTATACAAAAAGAGTACCAAAGATTTTCTATAACATCCATCCAACATAAAAAGAAGAAATGGAACCAATTACTCCAGGAACAACTTTTCCAACCACAAAACAACTGTCAGAGTAACAACACCAGCACCTTACAACATTCTAGCCTCAAACTCAATGAAACTGAAAGAAGCAACAAACCCTCAAATATCATCACTCTCTCCATGCACACACTTACCAAACCTGAAAAATGTGTCCTCTTTGAAGGCCTGAATTTCTGTCCAGAAATATACCCTAATAAAATACTTCAATGAGGAGAACCAGAAGAATTCTTCTGATACCTCCACCTCAAAGAATATTTCCACAACCAAAATGAATCATAGTGAGAGGGTCAAGTTGTGATGGAAATGATTTGATGGTAGTTTTAAGTTTCAAGGTGAAAAGGGGAGTAGGATCTTCCTCTAGTTGTTTGTACTAGGTGGTGTCAGCGAGTTGTCTGTTGGCTTCTTTTATGTAGTCTTCACAGTTAAGGATAAGTGTAGCTCCTCCTTTATCTGCTGGCTTTATTACCATTTGGTGGTTAGATCTTAGAGATTCTATGACCCTTCTCTCTGAGGGGGAGAGGTTGTTATGGTGGCATGTGTTTTTGATTATTTCATTGGTCATTCTTTCCCTGAAGCAGTCAATATACCAGTCAATATTAGAATTTTGTCCACTATGAGGTGTCCAATCTGATATATTTTTTGGTTTTTGGGGGGTTGATCTTTTCCTTGATGTTGTCAAAGGATGCAGTGTTTTTGGAAGTAAGAACTTGATCCCCTCACTACCTAACCCAGGGACTCTTCACACACTCCCTAAAATCCACAAACAAGGGAACCCTGGAAGACCTATCATATCCAATCATGGAACCCTAACTGACAAAATATCAGGTTTCATTGAACCAATCCTAAAACCTCTTGTCACCCAAAGAGTGAGTTTTGTCCAAGACACAACAGACTTTCTACAAAAACTTAAAAACAGACCACTTTCCCAGCGACACCCTCCTAGCCACCATGGATGTTACCAGCTTATATACCAACATCTCACACCAGGGTGTGACCAAGCCTGCCTTACATATCGACAAGAGCAAGATTACAACTCAGAATATGACCCAAATATATTACTGAATTTATACACTTCATCCTCACACACACAAACTTCACTTTCAATAACCAACACTTTCTCCAGATGATGGGCGAAAAATGGCCCCACAGTATGCCAACCTTTTTATGAGCCACCTAGAAGAAGAATTCTTCAAGGACTGCACCATCAAACCTTTGTTATACTTAAGATATATTGATGGCATCTTCATCAATTGGATTGAAAACCTGAAATCTCTCATTAATTTCCATCAGAAATTCAACAATCATCACCCCTCCATCAAACTATCTCTTGAATACTCCAGCATGAACATTTCCTTTTTAGACACGATGATCACTACCCAGAATGGCAAAATACAGACCATGATATACAAGAAACCCACATACCAACATACATGTCTGCACAGAATCAGCAATCACCCTAAACACACCAAGAAAACTGTAACATACAGCCAAGCCCTCAGATACCACTGAATTTGCACTGAAAACACCTGTGACCATCACCTCACAAATCTCAAAAGGGCTTTCACTCATCAAGGACACTCCTCCAGAGAGATTGATCCCACTTTTGAAAGAGCCACCTGTACACCACATGAAGAATTGCTGCAGTACAGAAGGAACACCTCCATGAATCACAGATCATTGGTTATGACTCATCAACCCTCCCTAGAACCTATATGGAAAATCCTCAGACAACTGCTGCCCATACTAGAAGATGACCCAATTCTTAAAAAAATCTTTCCAGAACCACCCATCCTAGCTTTTAAGCAAGCACCAAACCTCACCAACCTCATCACCAAAAGCAAAATTCCTAGGGCCCAAAACACACTGAATGGATCCAGACCATGACATGACAAGAAATGTAAAAGATGCCAACATATCTCCACCACCCACACAATAATTACACTCCACACCAGAACCATCAACAGTCCTGGATCTTACACCTGCACCTCCAGAAATACATAGGTTGGAAACACCCGTGAACATTGAATCAATTCTGCCTTGAGCTCTGTACTTAACCTTTAAGACTAGACTACTGCAATGCACACTCCACAGACCTACACTGTACCCATTTAGAAAATGCAGTTAGTACAGGACTTAGTAGCAAAACAATGTCTCTTTCAAAGAAAGTATTAGATATAGGCTATCCAATCTGCACTGGCTGTTGGTTTATTTCCCACTTGCTACTAACATTTTGGTTTTGACCTATTAACACGAAAATGGTCCACATAATAGATTTCTTCTTCCTCTGTAACATTCTCCTGTTGGCCAGTAGGCATGCATCCATATGAGCATGGGCGTTTGTTTCCCTGGGGACAAGAAGGGATTGCCTGTGCGGTGGGGTGGGGTGGGGTTAGGGAGCATGAGGCCAGACGGGGGTAGGGGAGGCTAGGGCCAGCGCTGGCCTGGCCCCAGCAGCCTTACCTGAGGTCCTGGGGGCCTCCTGGGGCTTCAGCAGCAACAATTCTGCTGCCTGGAGTGTGGCTTCAGCCAGCCAGGCTCCAGTTTTAGGTGGCACACACTATCCCCATATGTGCTGCCCTGCTTTTATATTCTGAGGTCAAAAAACACCGCTGTGCTGCTACCTTGCAGTACAAAGAACACCTGAATGTGTGGCATGTGGTGCCACAGACGGTATGTCTTTAAATATTTTGGCTGAAGGGCTACTTAATGAGTTTTGGTGAGCTGTCTAGGGCCACAAGTGTAGCTCTGCCCCTTGACAGGTGTTCTGCCCCCTGACTGCCACTCTAGGACCAGAAGTCCTGCCCCTAACCCCAACCTTTCTCCCTGGAAGTTACTCCCCTTGTCGCTGGAAGTTCTCGTTTTGGGAAGGGGGCTTGCCACCTTAGAATCAGAAAAAAAAAACCAAATTATTTTCTAAAAATCAAACATCTACAATAGCATAGTTTAAATTTATTTCAAAAATATTTTGTCCTGATTTGTGTGTGTGCGCACCATGTATATAGAGATGATTGCATAATAGCTCAAAAAGGAGTCAATATACTCTTGTATATTGTAGGGAGGAGTGTGGCGAGGTATGAGTGGGTGGGTATGGGGAAGGTATGTGGGATTTGTGGGGGATTTGGATAGCTGTGGGGATTGTGGGTATGGGTTTTGTGGGGGGTTTGGGTAGATGTGTCTGTATGTTGGGTAGGGTGTGTGGGGGGTGAGTATGGGGTTTGTGTGGGGGAGGGTGGCTTGGGGGGCATGGGTATGGGGTGTGTGTAGGAGGGTCTAGGTACATGTGTACATTGGAATGTATGTGTGGGGCCCCCACTACAAACATGTCCCTCTCACACATGCCCCCCCATTGCACACAGCCCTTGCCAGCAGCAGCAGGCACAGCCCCCCAGCGGTGCGCAGTTCTGGCAAATCCCAGGCTGCACATGGCTGGGCCACCAGCTCCATCATGCAGGGCTTACATGCCCAAGCCCCATGCCACCAGGAGAGAGCCCCACACAATGAAGCTGGCAGTGCAGGTCATGGGGCTTGGCCCGGGTGGCAGGGAGAGGGGCAGAGTCAGCCTGGCTCCATAGTGCAGAGCTCCCCACCATTCCCCATGACCTACATGTAGCAGTAAGCCAGGCTGCTGGCTCTATCCCATGGGGCTCCCCCCAGAGGTATGAGACTTTGGCGGAGAACCCAGGAACTGCATGGGAGCCCTGCACAATAGAGCCAGTTGGATTCTACACCCCTGCCAGGATCCACACTCCTGCCATCCTGTCTTGGGTCACTGCCAGCTCCAGTTCTGGCCCAGAGGCACTGGCACAGGTTTCACGCTTCTGCCCAGCTGCTGCTTTATTACCACCCACCACAGCTGCCACTCCACCCTGTCCACCTGACCCCACCACCACTGCCTCCACCACCACTACAGCTGCCACCCTTCCCCTGCCATTTGCCTACCTTACTGCTCACATGCCATTATCACCACTGCCCCCTGCCACCATTACCACTCCCCTCACCTGCCACCACTTTCCTACCTCTGGGGCTGGGGTCAGGGGCATCCCATGGGCAAGGATGGGAGTGCAGCATGTGCTGCCCCCATGGGAGTGAATGAGGCTCGGTCCCATGTGACCATAGCAGTATCCAGCCCAGCCCTGGGCTGCTCCAGTGAATTGGTAGGTACGCACCCATGGGGCAGATGAAATCACCTGGCAGGCCAGATTCGGCCCATGAGCTGTATTTTGCCCACCCCTGCTTTAGAGGAAAATGGCAGAGCTTTTCTTTTTTCCCTTGGCCATACATTAATGCTTGTTGAGGAGAGCTGAAGAGCACTGAGGCTGTATATGAGCTTACTGAAACCTCAATCATGCATTTAGGTTTATCTGGAGAAAACTGGTGCATCTGTTTATTCTAGAGTATTTTTGAAATATTGACAAAGGAGCCCAAAACAGTGAATGAGTGCTCCTCTATTACATTTTGTACAAATCCAAATAAATAAATAGACAGACTAACATCAGATTATGGCCTTGAAGAGAATGGAGATCATTTATCTCCAAGAATATAATCTAATATATTATATGAGCACTAAAACCCATTAAAAAGAAATCGGAACATTAAACTATGGGCAGTATTATTTGATGTCATACAAAGTCTTTTAACTGGTTATGAATGTAATTCCAAGAATATAACATTCTGAAAGGCTGTAAAATGGGCCTCAACACAGTAAAAGGAAATCCAAATTAAAAAAAAAGTGTAGTCCAAGGTGATAATTACCAGCTACATATTAACTTTCATATGATAGCTTAATTTACAAAATTAATTAGTGTTAATGCATTCAACATAGTAAGCCACAGCATCATACTGATATACAAGGTTGTGTATCATTCTGAAAGTGAGAAAAGCAGGAATCAAACTCTATGACTATCTTTACTTACTAGTTATTACTGCTAAAGTAAAATAGATTCTTCACCAGGTCATTACATCCATGTAAAAAAGTCCACGTGATTCTACTTATTTTTTTTCAGTGGACTTAGTGCACGTTGGGAAAGGACCCTGGGGCAACAGGTGAATTTAGGTTACAGTACTTAGGCACTCAATGACAGCACAATATTTCAGAGAAAAACTTCTCAGCTAGGATACTACGGGAACTGAACTCTATTCTAGTGGTGCACAGACACAAGAAAACAAAGCAGTACTAAAGGGTACTGCAGACTGAAAAGCATCTCTGCTTGCTAATAACCAGGAGTCTTGAAATGCCAGTCAATCAGATATGAAGGACATCACCTGTACTGTACAAAAAGATACCTGAGCACAGTAGCACAAAGCTCCACACAGTGCAATATATCCTGATTCCCTGTGCTGCTGTGCCTACATTGCTTCCAATACTTGAGTAAGGTCATTTAAAGCTATACAAGTAATTTTCCATACTGCAGTCCAAGGTCATGTGATAGACAAATTTCAGATTGTAACACACTCTGAAGTCCAGAGGTGAGACCGACCCAGCCCAAAGAGAGGGGATGGGGTGGCTATGATTGTAAATCACCTTTGACTCTTCCTCACCCAGCCTTCCTGATTACCTCCTAACTGAGCTACTCTGTGTGCAATGTAAATACACTTTTGGCCTCAGCTAGCAGCACGGAAACAGAGGCAGTAAATAAGCCCTGCCTACCCACTCCTGTACTGTACATGGCAGCCCCAGAAACGAAGTGGTACGAATGTTGCAGGAGTGCCCCCAAGCTTGAGCACAATGCTATGGATATACCCACAGCAACCTCACCACTTCATTTCTGGGGTTGATGTATACACAAGAGCATGTGGCTGGGGCCTTATCGCCTAGTTACCTGAATAAGTATTCTTGCTCCCATTATGTGGAGACCTTTAGAGAACTGTAGAGGGCTCTAAGTTATAGTAACATATTCATGGATGCCCGTGGGACATGACATGGTTTGGAATCTACCTGCTGTAGCTGGCCCCAAGACACCCTGCTCCTTCTAGCACCAACCCCAAGATGACCTTAGCCCACACCCTGTAAAGGAGTTTTCAGTCTGTCTTGTTTTCTGAATGAGGAAAATCCTCCTGTAACTATATTCAGGCCTTCCATCCCCTTCACCCTGAATAAAGAACATGAAGAAGGGAGAAGGATCTCGCCCAAGATTTTCAGGAGTTCGTTATCAATCAGCTCCCATTAAGAACAATTAACTAAAAATAGAATAATAGAAGCTGCCGTGGGTAAGTGTGTTGAAACCACAGCTTTGAAATGACAGAGAGTTGATCCTGGAAGATGTAAGTTAGATTAGTAGCAATACATATGGCAAAACCAAGTGGTTCAGATCCATTTATTCTGGACAAAAGGCTTCCAAACTGGAATGCAATGAACAGCTGAGCTTCCAGAGCTTGCTAGGCTAGGAAAATCTATTTTAATCCCATGGCACCTAAACAACGCAAACAATTATGCCAGGTTTAAAAGGTAAGACCAAGAGAGAAAATAACATTGTTTAAAATTTGATTATTCGTTTAAATTTCTTGCATTGTCCTCTTAACTCACAACCAGAGGACAGTGCATCTGACCTCTACAAGAACAAGGAGATGTAAAATTTAGATTAAAAACAACATTGGCTGAATAGAAGTGATTTTCTTTTTGTCATTTTGATGAATGTATTAAGCAAACTAAACTCACATCTATGTCTATGCCTGACCTACTGCCTCATTCTTTAAACTTGGAGAACAACTTCTGTGAATTACAGTTGAATTACAATTCTTCATTGTTAAACTCTCTTTTAAGGAATAAATTTCTGAAGGAGGTCATCACCAAACATGAAAAAAAAATCCTTAGACTGCTGGCAGATGTTAAAAAATCCCCCCCAAAACCCAGTGCTTTACTTTAAACTCAGCGCAGTCTCATGCCAAGTCTAGCACATGCCTAGAAAAGGCAGTGTATTAGTTGGACCCAGCTTTCCTGACATCTGTATAGATTAGGCACTTTAGTGGGGCTTTTATGACACTTATCTAATAGCTGATTGAATCAGCTTTAGCTGAAAGTGCCAAAAAGCCCAATCTATACTGACGCTGCAGAACTGGGTTGAAGTAACATACTGCTTCCACTGGTAAAGCGCATTTTGTTTTGTTTTTTTGGGGGGGTTAACATCTGCAAGCATTAATTTTTCTATGTTTCCACATGTATTAGAAATAACAGCATAATAAAACAGTTGTGTGAAACAGGGCACAATGAAGACTGGACTGATTTGTGCAACTGGACTGATTTTCTATGAACACTGTAAAACTGAAAGCTAATGTCAACAACTCAAGATGCAAAGAAAATCAACTACTAAGTGCTACTGTTACAGTACTGTTCTTATGCCTGTGTCCTTCTGTAGCAAGAGCTCACAATATGTCAAACATACTTGATGAAGTAGTCTCTCCCATCTCTGTTTGCCGTCATCTCCCATCCATAGGGTGTCCCCTGATTCAAGCTCCAGGTTCCTGAAGGATGTGGCCAGCCTGAAGACTTGGTCCTGTGGCTGTAGCAAAAAATATAAGCACTCAGAAACAAAAAAAAGTATGACTTCTTCTCTCATTTTACTGATATCCTTCTACCAAAATAATTTTCCATGGCATCTGAGTGCCATCAACTTTACAACATATCCCCCAAAACAATCTCCAGGCTAAAAGTTGCTGTTAGTTCTGATCTCAGTCATAATTTGTTTTCTAGCAGTTATGGAGGACTGTGATTTAGTCTTGCATATCTGTGTAACAGCTCTGACACCAAGTCATTGATACATGTCCACAGATGCCAAGCATGTATAATATACATTTCTTATACACCATACCATATCTAAAAGGGGGGAGCAGTTCCATTTCTTGTTAAATCCTCTGTTCAAATATAAGACTTGTAACGCTTCGTTTTTAGTCACAAATCCTTGCTGTAAACCATGTGTATTTAAATGTACTGAATGACACAGGAAGGTGTAGCAATGCCCAGTTACCATAAATGCTCCTGTTACCATTAAATGCTTCTTATATGATAATGAAGAAAAACCCCAACAGTAGGTATAGAGATACTGTATTAATTCAGTATAAATGTGTACTTAAAGCCACTTATCCATTACTTGTCCTCCAAATCACTTCTTGAAGTTCAGTTTTTCAGTTTATCACTCTGCTACTGACCTCTGCTTGAGAATTCACCACTGCTACTCCCACACTCTTATTATAGACTAACTTATGCTATCCTAAAAAAACCCTGTTAGAGGAATATATTTGGATCATAAAACTATAGGAGGCTCATCCACATTTTCAACTAATGGTGTTGTTGAATGCATGACCTCCCAGTGCCACATATCCTAAGGATCTATTAAGCAGGAAGCTCAAAACCCAATGGAGAATTACTGCTTTTCTACTGATCCTTTGCACTCATTAACAGGAGTTAAGCTGCTAGTTACCAGATACATCAGCTCCTGTGTATAAAACCTGCCTCACGCAGAGATTTATAGGAGCAAAAATATTACTCTAGTTTACATTACAAGGTTCTGCAAGTTGATTAGGGGTGTGAGAAGATCATACCCTGTAGCTCTGCCACAAAATCCCTAATATGTGTACTCAGCTTTGCTGGCTAAAGAAGTCTTCTGCTATTTGGTTTGACTGCACTGACTGAAAATCTTTTGCCAGCAGAGACTGTATCTATACCAGGGGAGTTCTGCCACATCACAATTAAAATAGCAGTGGCTTTGCTTCCAGCATAGTTAACTGAGGCAAGTAGAGTTTAAAAGAAACCAGAGAAAGGGAAATGGGATTAAAAGAAATGTTGACAGGGCTTCCAAAGGGTCCTCCACACCAGAAGGAGGTGGGACAATATGTTCCCTTTATTAAAAAAAGCAGAAGTTTAAAAAAAACAATATGAGAACTTGATTGCTACATCCAATTCATACATGCCAACAAAAATAAGAACACATACATCTAAGCACGCATATAGTCATTTGCCACCCCGGTCTACATTCACATAGCTCGCTAAGATGTGTAAACATAGACTGAGAGCATCATGTATAGGTGTCTACCAGTCCTGGGAGCTGCAAAGGGAAACCGGAATAAATAACTCAGGGTGGGAGGGGGTGGGTCGGAGCAAAGGGAGCTACCCAGTCTGTGGTAGGGGTGAAAGGAGTTTGCAGTGCGGGTGGTGGAGAATCTGCAGGGGGGTTGTACATCCAGGGGTGGGGAGGTTGGAAGGCTAAAAATAGCCTGGTCAGAGTTGGAGGAAGGGTAAGAGGAGCATAGCCCTGGGGCTGGGGCAGGCAAAATGCAGCCCGGGGGCCAGATGCAGCCCGCCAGGCCATTCTATCCAGCCTGCGGGGCCCCTAAAAAATTTAGAAAATGAATATTTATCTGCCCCTGGCTGCCTATTATGCGGCCCTTGATGGCTTGCCAAAACTCAGTAAGCGGCCCTCCACCCGAAATAATTGCCCACCCCTGGCCTGGGTGACTGGCTTGGCTTTCCCAGTCCCAGGGCTGTGCTCTACACATATACTGGTGATAGATTGGGCTAACCCATTCCTGATATAAATAAGTTCATCTCCTCAGTTGAACTAACTTAGATCAGGCCCCCATTTTTTGCCTGATTTAACCACCCTGATTGTCTATACGATAGGCATTAGGTCAACCAAACCCTAGTTAGGTTGATCTAAATGTAACTTCTATATGTATCCTAAAAACCTTTTTAACCTCGATCCCTTCCCTGTCTCCCCTTCCTTCTTCTACCTACAGACCATAATAGTTTTACTCATTTTATTTGCATGAAGTAGAATGTATGCAGGGACCTTATCTTATATCTGTCAAGCATCATGCATACCAATGATGCTGGGTAATTAATAAATAAAACAAACAGACAGATACAGATACATTTCCTCAAGACAAATACAAACTAAAATGTAACTTGGTGAGCACTCTTTAAAAAGAAGAAAATGGTCTCCATGAATACCCCAACAACTTCTTAAGTCTACAAAGTTGTACATAATCTTTCCCCAAGGGAGTCTGCACCATTAAAACAAACAGACTAAATTCTGTATTTTTGTTCTCACTTTTGATGTTTCAAGCTTTAATCACTAGTAAGGAAAGATACGGGATTTCAAAATGTTATTCTCTGCTTTATGTTTTATGCGTATATTATAATGGAGTGTTTGAGATCACCTGAATTTATTACAAATTATACTAATGACTTTATCTTTACAATGTAGAAAACCATTTCTGTTAAGTATATCCAAACAAAGGCATTTTCCATAAACTTGACTTAATTTGATAATATTGGAAATATTGTTGTTGTTGTTATGATTATTATTAATATAATGATATTCAGTGATAATAATAATCACCATCACAATAATAATTAATAATAATAGGCTTATTCTGTCTGTCCAGAGCACTCTGATTGGCTGTCTCAGCAGCCAATCACAATGCTTACTGAAACAACCAGCATGCTCCGGACAGACAGAATAAGCCTATTATTATTATTATAGATCCTGAGACATTTCAAACAGATACACAGGCAAGTCAGAGCTAGAATGAAGCACTGCCTCCCACCCCAAACCTGCCTGCTTCTCACATGGGTGGGGGGCAAGCTGCCAGCAGGCCCTGAGCTGTGAGGGGCCCTGGTGCTTCCCTCCGTGGCAGGGGCAGTATGGGTGCCAGCAAGTGGTTGCTGCCCAGGGGTGCCGCTGGTGCAGAGGGAAGCACTGAGGTTTCTCATAGCTCAGGGGCTATGTGATCTGCTGACAGCTCACTTCCCAGCCACGGGAGGCACACGTAGGCTCTGGGAGGGAAAAGAGATTAGACGACTAGGCCCCTCACCACTTCTTTCTACCCCACTTTGGCAGAGCCTGCCTACGAGAGCTGCCACCATGTTATACAGCCCTTGAGCTGCAAGGGGTCAGGTGCTTCCTTCCGCAGTGGCTGTGCCCCTTGGGGCCACCCAAGAGGGGTGCTACCTGCATGGGAGCAGCCTCAGCTTGCAGGCAGCACCTGCTGGATCCAACGGTGCATGGAGCACTGGAAGCCCGAGTGTGCTTAGGGAAGCTCAGCCTTAGTGGGCTTCCAGCACCCCATGCACAATCCCTGCCACCTTCCCGTCACCTCGGATGACCCAGATATAGGCTTGCTGTCTTGGGAAGGTGGCAGGAGGGCAGCTGGGTGTGCTGACAGCCAGAGAAGGCAGTGGGGAAGGTACACGGGGCACTGGAAGCCTGCCAAGCCCTAGCATCCCTGCCACCTTCTCCTAATAGGGCCCTTGTGGGGAATATCACTGTAATTTGTTACATAGCAAACTAAAATGCATGGGATGTGTTTTAGTTTGCTGCATAAAAAGTCATTTAAATCAAAATACACTGCCTAACATACATACTGTTACGACATTTAATCATAACATGCTGTCAAACATGTACACTGTTAAGCAATTAAATCATTAAAAAAGACAATTAACCCACTAAAAGGGGCAGTTTTCCATGATTAAAAGGAAACACCATTACATATATGTATGTATGTATGTATGTTTTAATGGCATTTCATTTTAATCACAAAAAAATGTAGATTTTGGGTTACTTTTTTAAATCTGAAAATTGGGATTTTTATTTTTTATCAGAGAAAACCAGGATCCCTGGTCATTAGAATAAAATATTAAAGAACAGGTAAAAACAAAAAAAACCCTATTCTGGATTGTATTTCCTTGTTTCATTTTATTTCAATGTATAATTTTAAGATCAGCAAGAGAAAATATATTTTATCTTTGTTGAGAGAGAGAGATATCACAACAATGTTAAAATTTTATAGTTCAATATTTTCACCAATGAACAACTGGTCACAACACTATGCTCACTGATTTGGTACGTATGAAACTGCCTGCCAGCCAGCTTTTTGATTCAAAAGTGACTCAATTTCTTAATTCTAACCAAGTAAGTTATAAAAGTTGTAAAGAAACAGGATTAAACTTGCTTCTTCATTGCATTTAAAAGAGATAGTAAACCTAAGCTAGTTTTCCAATCCTAGATACCTACATACAGCCATCTAAATCCATATTCAGGTAGTTAAATAATAAATCAGATCTTTTAAAAAAAAATTTCCAGTTATTCAAAGAAGTCAGATCCTGTTCCACCTTTTGGACCCCTATATGCATTCCTATGCTGTTCTTATGTTAATATTATATATTGTTTAATTATTTTACAAGTTGATAACAGCAAATTGGGACAATAAATTATAATGGATTTATAAAATACTACATACATCTATATATGATGATATGGTGCTGTATTGTCCATTGGCAAGAACTGTGATGCTACTGCTACATCACTATGGCAACGTGCTCCAAAAAATAACCATGTATAGCCAGGACAGTGCAGTATGGGATGTTAGTGAGCCATCCTTTAGTATTTCCTAAGGAAGTACTAAATGATGGCAAAGTAACAAAGGTGCTACATGGCCCTGTGTACACATGTCCACTAATAAGGATCTCAAATACAACTGTTTGCAATTACAATAGCTCGCCTCCACATTCTTGTATCTTGAGTCCTATGATAATACTTATTTACTCATGGCAATTTTCTTGCATACCTGAAAGTACTCTTAGGGGATTCATAGTACCTCTATGTATGACCTTTTACCAGAAGTAAATTAACATTACCAATGTAGTAACACTGTTAATAGATGTACTCCGGCATGGAAATAAGACTTCCTGGAGGGGTGCTGGAAATTTGGCAGTTACTTTTAAAGGAAAAGCACTGTCGGAGAATTACTAAATTTACCTACGAGCTTGTTGGCAACTGCCTTAGTTTTCAGCATGCTTGAAATCTTGGGCTGAAATGTCTGTATTCAGGGAAGAAAAGAAGTTGCACTGCTTTAGCAGCCTATTCTTGTGCAGAGCCATTTAGGCATAGACTTTCACTTATTCTACTGACCTAGATGGATTACTATAGTTCCTGGGCATTGTTTGGTAATATTGCTTTCCCCTGACTGTATCTTGCAAAGGATGGGGGCAGAGGGAAGAAAGGAGTAGGCTTTTCTGAAACTCAGTGCCAGTGCTGCTCTGTTAACTGTCTAGAGAACACAACTGTAACACAAGCAGTCACTGACCTGTCCTCAGAGCTCAAGCATGTTATCTCTATGACATTTAATCTTCCTTTTCTTCAGGAATAAAAACCTGCTGCCTTAACTCAGGTCTCCCCTGTTCCAGAGAAGCTTCCTTTGAATCACTAGGCCTGTTCAATCTCCTTATTTTAATTTGAAAAAGAAATAAAATGGCCGTGCTGTCAAGATCAATCATCATATCCTGCTATCAAAGCTCTCCTGCAATGCAAGATGCCATGGCAGGGACAGGATGGACAAAGAGTAGTTGATATATGATCAAGGACAGTTAAAGGGTTATCTCTGCACACAAACAAAATACTGAGAAAATAAATTAAATGCATCTTCCAATAAAAGCAGACTTCAGCCAGGAATTTTGCAACCTAGAAACATACAATATAGGAAATATTAGGGAAGAAAAATTAGGAACAGATTTAGGGCTAACTCACAAAGAGCCACATGAATCTTACAGGTTGGATCTAATGGGTCAAACCTAAGTACCATAGCTTTCCCAGAGCCATTTGGAGAAATATTCCAGCATGACTAGAGGCAAGGAAGTGCTTGAGTAAGGCCCTTGGCACACATTTATTTAATGGCACGATGGCATCTGTTCCCCAATCCCAATAACTGCACTTCTTGCCTTGTCAAACATGCATTATAGGACACATGATTTTTGGATGACATCATAATTTGCCATAACTATTTGCCAAGGCAGGGGAGCCTGGGATCATGATCCTGGGGTCCCGCACAACAACAAGCTGAAAGCCAGGTACCCAACTGAACTGCAGCAATCACGGGCCTGGGGCTAACATTCAACTGATTGTTAGTCTCAGCCCCAGGACTGCACCACAGCCACTTTAAGTTTCTGGTGTAGTCACAAGGCTGGAATCAACAATCAGCTAATTTTTGGTCTCAGCCCCAGGGTGGCACTGGAGTCTCCACGTGGCTCCAGTGAGGTTCCAGCACAAGGAGTGATAATCAGCTGGTTGTTGGTCTCAGCCCTGAGCCTGCACCAGAGTCTCCAACTGGCTCTCAGAGCCCCCTGCACTGGGACATCAGAAAAACACCCTCATATACACCCCAATGACGCACACATTTATTAAAGGACCCAATGCATAAAGACCCCAAGATCAGTAAGCCTATCCTAGAGACCATGTGGCTGAGATGTCGAGTACGTTGCCCTGGAAGCTGCAGGGCAAGGCAGTCAACCTGCTGGGTTGTGGACAGCCTCATAGGCTGCTCCACCCAATCCTGGTATCCCTGGCCCAGCTGTGCAGCTCATCTGACTCAACAGCCTGAAAACTCAAGCAAGGCTGTACCACACGGCTGTTGGCCTGCCAATGTGGGAGGAACTATCAATAAAGCCAGCATCAGGCTACATGGAAGCCCCAGACACTCAAAATCTTGCTTCAGATACCCTTGTGCCTCTTGCTGAGGACTACGAACAGTCCATGTACCTTTGTAGAGAGATTCAGCAAATCATGCCCCTTTTAGCCCTCTTAGGTGCCAGTGGTCACCTCTTCTCAACGTGTTATCAGAAGAAATCCAAACCACCACTACTTGTTTCCTTTCTGGTTTCTGACCACAGACACTTCCAATTGTTTATTATAGTTATTGGGCTAATGAATCTGTGGAATAATCCTTGCTCTCTACAGGTCTCACTTCACAATGCCACGTAACTTTTTAGTTCCATTTCTTGCCAGCCTACACAGCTAATGGCACCATTTATCCTAAAATGCCTTTAATGCAAGGATTGAAAAAGTCATGCACAAACCAGCTTGATGCCAACCCCCCTGTTATAGGTCTAACTCACCCTGTGAATCTCCATTGAATAACTTTACCAATTCCTGTGCTGTTGACTATTTTAAATGGGATGTAATCTAAGATGCCTAAAAATGTCTGTTTTATGGATTGAGCCCAGCAGGCACCCAAGGACATTGATCTGAGCTCTACTTCTACACTCACTGCCGCTACCACTCTCTGCATGAGGTCAGAGAGAGAAACTGGCTACTACTGTCAGTCTATCTCCAGACTGGAAATGTAGGAGATTCAGAACATTGGGGACCTTTTGGTACCCACAGAAGGGACCCCCTGCTCCTGTTCTTCTGCCAAATACGGGAAGGGAATCCAGCTTCTGATGCTCTTCTGGTAGGGGGTAGGAATAAAAATCCTGATGGTCAGGATAGGTTGTCACTATTTCCTCATTCATCTGGAGCAAGGGTTGATATAGCATGGTCGATGAAAGGGAACTGGAAGGCTTCTGTTTGCAGGTATGGGGGGAGCCACGGAGTTGTATGTTAAGTTATATATTATATTGTGAATAGTTTTGTTTTTTTGTTTTTGTTATCACTGCTCCCATTGGAAGGACATCCCAAACATGGTTCAGATTATTTTCCTTATCTCCAGACTAATTATTCAGGGAAAATCTATTCTCATTTGTTCTTGTACTAACATTGTCTTTTAGCTTATATTGTTCTTTCCCCTGTCAGCTGCTTCTCACCTGACAGAACTCTTATTCCCTCTTAGCCTTTATTTTGGGAGGCTGTACCAACCAAAGTCTTCTAGTCCTCTCATAAGTCAGTATCCCTATTCCTCTGACTATCCTAAAAGACTTTCTCTGCACTCATTTCAGCCTAAAGTCATCTTTCTCGAACAAGAACAACCAGAAATACACACTATATTTCAGAAAAAGTCACATTAAAGCCTTGTACACTTTCTAGCTCTATTAGAAATATCTTCCTTTTTTATAGAATATTTTCTTATTAATTCCAAAGAGCACAACCTTGTGTATTATACTGTTGACAATATATATATTTTTCTTTTAAAACAGTATTCAAAGTCACCACTTCTTTGGATGACCTTCTGATCCCCTGTATTGATGATGCCTACACAACTGTTTTATCAGCAAATTTCATCAGCAAACTCCGATTATTTTACCCTAAAATGGGAATTACCTGTTGCCATCTTCCTTTAAGACACAAATTATAATTCCTTAGCAGCCCTGCTGTACCTAGCCATAGGAATTGGGCAGAAGCAGCCCCGTGCTGCTTAGCTGTAACAGCCAGGTGCAAGGACACAACAGCAGTAGCACCAGGAGTCTTTGAGTCTCCAGGGCAGGGAAAACTGACTGCCTTCCTTCCCTAAACCCCCTCCCACTGCTCTTCAGTTCTCAACACCATCCCCACCCCTGAGTACAGTGGAGATTTGACCAGAGTGCAAAACTTGATAGTGATATTTCAGCTCTGAATTACAAATATGAGAAGTTTTCTCTTCTTAAAAAAAGGTTCTTCATTTCCCTTTCTTATTCTCCTTCCTTTCCTCTTTTCCATCTCATTTTTCCCAGTCACTGGTGTCCACTAGGTGCCATTACTTTTCTTGTCTCTCTTTGCCCTCTCTATACTTCTTTTTTTATTTAAAATGTGTGCTTGAATACATGGCATGATCTCTTTTTTTTTGATTGTTGTAGATTTTGCTTTGAAGCTCACCAACCACATTAGAGACAGAATCACAATGCCAGGCCAAATATCCGTTGGAGTCTATTTTGGGAAGAGGCTAAAGTTCCTAATAGGTGAACAGCAGTTTGGGCCCAGACTTTTTAGGACTCGCCACTTGGATTTCAGTTACTGTTCTGTACGTTACTGCAGTTGTACACTATTATACAGTGCAAAACAGAAGTAATACCAGTCTATTTTTAAAGAATTGTGGTGTGTAGGTAGGATTGTGTCTCTGCTTTAATGGGGTTTTTGACCTTAGGCTCTCTGAAGCTTACTCAATGTTTTAGAAAAATGGGAGCAGTGTACAAAGCACTTTTGTCTCTTTCTTAGTAAACAGACTAATGGAATTGCTTTCTGGAGTTCATAGAAGTTCTCTTTTAAAACACCTTGTTTTCTATTAAATGAGAGCATTTGGAAAATTTTATTACATCATGCCTAAAGCCTCTGTATAACAGATAAACAAAAATAATATTTACTATTGCATTAGTTCTTACATTTTCCTTAAAATGTTGATCTTCAGCATTTAAATCAGATGCCTGATAAAGTAACTGGTATCAGTAGTGGGAGCAATATTGCATTATATAAAAAGGAAGAACAACTAATCTTTTTGTGGCTTGCTTCCTTTATCTTTCTAAATACTTTTAATCTTCCAAATTTTCTAGTTAAAGCTCAAGTCACCAAATATAGATAAGGAAGTTGTATCATTCCTCCTAGGTGGAAAAAAACACCATCATCTGCCATGCAGTTGTTGTATAGTTCATTAAATGTACTGTTCCTAATAATCAGAATGTTTAAGGCGGTACAAATTTGACCATTTGAAACATCAGCTTTTAAATAAGTGACACAATACAACATAATACTTTAGTTTGTTTCTTACCACATATTTTTCATAGCATGAAAACTGGCCAGCTATGCAATTCTGGGGACACTACATATTCATTAAAATCTAACTCTGTGCACCAAATGCTGAAAAGTGCATAGAAAAGTGCATGTATTCTTATGCATAACAGGGGTATTTACTGGATTTGCATACAGAACAAAGCAGAACCGACAGAATATGATGCACTATTTGTACATGACTTGCAATACAAGGTATGTGGGTTCTTGAAGAAGAGTAGATTTGCTTTACATCTGCATGACTGAAGGCAAGAAAACACTAGGTCAGAAGTGGGCTAAAGAGATTAGACTGAATAGTATGAGCAGAAGAATAGGGAGGGGAAATCACAGTTTCAGAAGGAGGGGAGAAGAGAATTGTACATTAGGGTAAGTATAGTATAGACAAGGACCAAGGATTATTCTGCCACAGTTTTCTTACCGAGTTCCAATTTAAAAATAATAACTATGTTATAAGAACAAATTCAGAGCTATTTTGGAGAAGAATTTTATAGGAATTATGTTCTATAATTAAATAACCTGGTTTTAAGACCTGTCATCTGATAACATACAAAAAGTGCACTGTTTCAGGTTACTTTAAAATGTTGTTAGGAACTTTTATATGCTCCCTGAACCACTTTACAGTCTGATTTTTAGGAGACTGAAATTAAATTAGAGAATGGAATGAAGAAGTATCCAGTTTAATGTGCAGTTTTAAAGAGGAGACCAGACTGTATTTCACAAGCAAAGTGAGCCAGACATCCTATTGTTTTGACAGCAAGCTGTAAGAGGTCTCAGAATTTAACTGCATCTTCAAGGACAGCTACATTAATGCACAGCACTTTTACAAATTTTCAGATTACTGGAAATAACCATAGTAGGAAAAAAACAGATATAACTTTTGTACTTTATCTCCAAACATATATTTAGATCCTTCAAATAAAATTTTCAGTTCTCTGTAGGGAAACAGAACAAACACGATGACATTATATCAACTACATTTTAAAAGTTAAATCAGACCAATCGTCTTTTTTATTGAAAAGAACTGTTGTTATAAAATCCTATTTGCTGACTTGAAATCATTATGCTAAAATTAGCAATCAGCACAAAGCACCATTTTTCAGTGATTCACTGGCTAGTTCTAAAAGCTCATGGATTTTTCCTTTGAGGCATATTTGATGACCAAGGAAATTTAGAATTATTTTTACTGAAGTGATTAGCTCCATCTTCTATAATGTCTTTAGGCAAGTTTTCCTTTACTAAATATACTGAATACCTTCTTAAGGCATGGGGGAAAATGTAACATTTGTAACACGTCAAATGCCTTAAAAGGACTTTTTAAAATCAAGTTAAGGAACAGATGATACGCAGCACTATAGAGCTATAAATTGGGCCAAACTTGGTTTGTTTTTTTAAACTGGATTAAACAAGAACAACTCCTAAGAGGTTCACTGCAAAGCACCTGAGGCTATGTTTGTTCTTCCCAGAGTGCAACAAGGAGCTGACTACCCCTCCAGAATCTCACGATAGTTTGCTCTCTATGCCCTGCTTGCCCAAGGTGAAACCTCCGAGTCACTCCCACATCTACTGCCCTTGGCTGACCTCACCTTTTTAAAGCTGGGCATGAAGTTTGCATATGTGGTCATGGTACTTAAGAGGCTGAGTTTCTGGGGACTGCTACTAGCTGGTGAGCCTTTGAGTTCCACCAGCCAAGTTTCTGGGACAATGTCACAGATGCTGTGGGGAGCACAGGTTGAAATTATCTGGGGCAAGAACTGCTTTCTAGCATCCAAACATCCCACCAGTGCTTAAAGCACTCAGAGACCACAGTTACCTGTCAGCTTCTCAGCTGAAAAAGAGTTTCCTTCTGCCATTCAAATGTCTAGTATGGGGATTCATAAACAAATCAAGGGGTAGGTGGATTGGGTCTCAAAGTAACAAGGTGAGGGTGAAGGGCCTGTCAATCCTTCCAGCTCTACGCTGGGAACAAATGTGTCCCAAGTCATTTGGGGCAGCTTGCTGGACTTCATCAAGATCCTGGCATTGTGGACCCAGGTTTCTGGGCTGGGAGCACATGGCTGCCTCGCGCTGGAAGCTCAAGTAAGTGGAGGGGGGACCCCGGACAGGGAAGGCGCAGTGGGGGGTGGGAAGCAGCCCCTCCCTGCCCAACACCCAGTGCCCCATTCTGCACCTGCTTGCAGCCTGCGTGGGGCCGCTCGTGCCCACTACAGATAGCCCCGTGTGGGCTGCAAGTGCCTGCAGCGTGGGGCACTGGGCGTGGCCACTTCCCGCCCACACTCAGCTTTTCCTTGGGCTCCTTCCTTGTGCAGAGAAAAGTGGCACCTCACCTGTCCCATGGCTGGTGCTCCCCGCTGCAGGCTCTCGCAGTGCACGTGGGGCTGTCTGGAGTAGGCACAGGTGTCCCAGGTAGGCTGCGAGTGGCTGCAGCACGGGGTACCAAGCATGGGGTGGGGAGGGGCTGCTTTCCCCACTCCACTGCATTCAGCACCACCTTGTAACCTGGCCCCACTGCCTGTGCTGAGCGCGGGGAAAAGCGGCCCCTTGCTCACCCCATGGCCAGTGCCCTGCACTGCAGCCACCTGCAGCCCATATGAGGCTGCCTGTGCCTGCTCTGGACAGCCCCACACAGGCTGTGAGTGCCTGCAGTGGGGAGCGCTGGCCATGGAGCAGGCAAGGGGCCACTTTTCCCTTTGTTCAGTACCAGCTTCTTCCCTCCTGGCAAGCAGGGGGTTGGGGCTGTGCACTGCCCCCCCCCCCGCGTGTACCAGGGGGCTGGGGAGCACTGTGTGTGAGCAGGTGGGGAGCAGGGTGGCAGGAGTGCAGGTTCCCAGCTGGCAGGGGCTCTATGGAACTAAGCCAGCTCCCTCCTTACTGGTGCAGCCCAGCCCAGCCCAGGTTCACAGACCCCTGCTGGCCTGCGCCCCACTCTGGGCCCCACTGGTGCTGGCCCCGAGACATTGGTCCTAAGATATTGGGACACTGGTCCCAAGATGGTGACCAGGGGGCGGGGCACCTGTCAAGGGGTGGGGCACCCGTGTGGCCCTTGACAACCTGCCTAAACTGGGTAAGTGACCCTCTACCAAAAATAATTGCTCATCCCTGTGCTACAGAGCTGGGTAGAAGCAACACACTGCCTCTTCTGGGCATGAGCGAGGCTTGTGCCAAGTTAAAAGTAAAGTGCTGGTTTGGTGGGGGAGAGGGTTTACACCTGCAAGCACCCACCAGCAAAAAGAAAAAAAATGTCGGCACCTATCCTCGGAGCCATGGTACTCTAGGTACAGAATGGGCATGTACAGGCCATTGCTTTCCCCAACACAGTTCAAAAACTGCATCTAGGCAAATCCAGCTATGGCCTGCTGTGATCAGGAGAGGGAAGAGCTGTAGTGTAAACAACTTTTGCATGGTTGATAACATCCCATGGGTGATCAGAAGACTGCCAACAACCAGGTGGCACTCTCCCCTGCTTCTCCATACTCATGAGCAACCTCATATTGGTAGTTTTCCATTTGGTGAGATGGTGCCACAGATCTGGAGGAAGGTGTCCCTTCTCACCCTGAACTTCTGGCACCGATGCTTCTCATTCTAGGCCCTCAGGTCTATCCAATTCCCACTAGTGACTGTTTATATTTGACATGCACATCTGTCCATGCCCTCAGAAATCCCTGTTTAGAAACAGAAAAATAGATGGTAAATACCATACTTACTCATATATAAGACAAGGCTCTTTTCCCCAAACAGCATGGAGAAAAACGCCCCTCATCTTATATTTGCATGCAAAGAGGAAGGGATGGGGGCGAGGCATCTGCTGCAGCTCTGACTGGCTCTGAGCCTGGGTCAGGGCCAGTCAGACCCACAGCAGTCTCCTTCCCCTAAGCAGCTTTTGCTCCTCAGGCCACTTCCTTCCCCCCTTGCCAGGCACAGATTGGCTCCAGCTCAGGCTAAGGTCTCTCCCAGGCAAGGAGCACATGGAAGCTCCTTCCCCTGCCTGTCCAGTCAGCAGCACCAACACTGCTGCATGGCCAGGCAAGGGCTGAACTTCCACATGCTGTTCTCCAGGACAAAGCAGGCCAAGTAACATCTGACAATAAGGGGAGGCAGAGAAAGAGGCAGACACTGGGCAGTTGGGGGAGAGAGAAGGGGCAGAGGCTTGAGGGGAGGGAGAAGAGGCAGAGACTAGGGGGAATGAAGGGGCACAGGTTGCGGGGGGGGGGGGACAAAACGGCTGCAGAGGAAAGAAGTGAGTGGGCCAGATGGCAAGGGGGCCACCTGACACCCCGCTCCAGCCACTGCTTTCCATTCTGCAGCAGTGGGGGTGGGATTCAAGACAACCTCCCAATACTTAGTTTCCATGCCTGGAAAATTATGACAAATTTATACATTTTCCATACATAGGGTTTAATTATTGGAGGGTTGGCTCATATTCAGGGTCATCTTATATTCGAGTACACCACAGTATTCAGGGTTCACAGAGGGCAGATCTGATCAGAAACAGCTTTATACCAGAGATAAATCTGAAAGGGCTCTTTAGTTGTGTTGCACAAATATATTCCATTTAACATCTGATAGTTCAAGGTCTTGTTGTGTTTGGTAGATGAAAAGAGTCTTTATATTTCACTCGACACTCTACAAAATCTCTTCCTAACTGGAACTAACATTAGCTGAACAAACACTCCTATCTTTGATAGAAGATTTGGATAAAGGCAGATGATCTTTAAGACTGGCTCACAGGGACTCCTGTAATTGGCAATTTTTAAAAAATGTTATATCATATATCAAATATCATGTGCTAGATTATCCCAGAATAAATATTTTCACTGTCAGTCAGAGATTAAAGTGTGAAAAACCTGGACAGAAGGTGAGCATGTTCAAAATGTCAGATGACTGTATACCAACTATGTTACCAAGACTCTGCTATGACACAGCTGAAGCTGTTAGTTGTTTCTGAGAAAGCATAAGAGAGATCTTTTCATAGGATTTCATAGATTTCATAGACATCAGGGCTGCAAGGGACCTCGGGAGATCATCGAGTCCAGCCCCCTGCCCAAAGGGCAGGAAGTCAGCTGGGGTCATAGGATCCCAGCAAGATAAGCATTCAATTTACTCTTGAAGGTGTTCAATGTAGGTGCTTGAATCTTTCAACTGATTAATACAAAACATAACAAAAATGCTACAATCTCCAGTCATATTTTTGAATGAATTTTCCAAGTGATAAGGTTCACCAAGATTCAAAAGAATTCATATTTCTATATTTTATAAGTACCTACACATAACACACATATGGTGTTATACTTGACTGCAGCTATGTGGATGGAAGTTTATTCCTTCTGAAAGATACTTCTTTTCACTGAAGAAGCTAAGCTGAGCAACACGGGTAGTTTACATATATGTAGAAATGTTTAAACATTTTCTGTTATGGGGCACTTCTCAATTGTTTTCAAATGGGACAGGGTCACTGTGCCTCAAACCTATAGCAATGGGGCCTTCTCAATAACAACAAATGCCCTTGTGCACAAGCTCAAACCATGGTCCACATTGTTGAGTCGTGTCCATTTATAATGCTCCCAGATGGCCTGCAAGTTCTTCATACTGGCAAATGACAGTAGCTTAAGATGGCTGAAAAAATATGTTGAAACTACATACTCTAAATAATTAAACATTAAAAAGCCATCCAATGGTAGACATTGGGCATGTCTATATATGCATATTTACTACACAGTAATTTAGGTTACTGTGCAGTAACAAAAAATTACTGTGCAGTACAGGCACACATCTACATGTACATGCCCATATTATGTGCACGCCCATACTATGGTGACTTATAGCAACTTGGGCATAAATTTGATACCTGCATCATACAGATATCAAATTTACACCCAATTAGTTTAGTCCTAAGATAATTCCGAAGATAAGTCCCCCCATTGCTGTCCATACACAGCATTACTGTGCTTTAACAGCTGCAAGTGTAGATGCCAGCCTAAAAACCATTTACTGTGCAGTAAAGATACTGTGCAGTAAATGCATGTGTAGACGTGCCCATTCAGTACTATACCTAATGTTCTTGTGTCCCAATGTCCTTACAGAGGACTACAATCCAAATTTGTTTGTGAAAGAAATGTTCTTTTTCAGCACAACCATATCAATTTTTAAATTGCATTTGGAAGGTATAACAACCAACAGTGTAGTTATATTTCTAAAGGACAGAGACTGTAAAAAAAATCATATTGTTCCATACTCAGAGTACATGTTTTTTGTTTGTTAAGCTTCACAGAAGGCAAGCTTTCACACTGAGAACAACCCAGTCTGATAAACACAAACTCCTGTTGCTCATGTGAAAGAGATGCTTCCCCTTTTCTTTTACCTGGTTTATATTGTATCACGGAGTTATGGCTTCATAGTACATTGTATATAACAACCTATTGAGATACATCATAAAGAACTTTTTGACAAATAACCACACACATACTTTTTAGTGGATAATAATACATTCCTTTGAGGTAATGAGCTAAGAAGCTCTAAAGAGATGACAGGCACCTTAAAGCATTCTGGTCACAAGCTTTCTTAAGAAAACAAGCAATAGTTCAAAGAAGTTCTGTTTCAGAAACACACAGTGCCAAGAAAATGATCTGATTTCCTGTTGCTGTGATCCTCATGTAGTTTATTTCAGAGCAAAGTGAATGTAAAACAATATAAAATAAGAACGCTCATGTTTTTCACTGAAACATTAAGGATTCCACAAAGCAAAGATAAGGCAAGTCAGCGCATATTAATACCATATAATGTTATATATTTAAATAATCAACAAAAGTATTAAAATGGTATTCAAGGACCAGTTTAACTGATTTTAAGAAGGCAATGCAAAACAAAGGCTTCTGGAAACAGCCACATTAAAAACTAAGTGGTCATAAGATTGAAAAATAGTTGATTACAAGCTATGCAGATAACACTGTTCAGAATCACACAAAAACAATGGCAGCACATAAAGAATCTATTTTAAATTGCTATGATAAACAAATACATATACAAAGGCTGACAATTTATACTAAGATATCATTCTAGTGTTCTATCCAAACACAAAAACTAATGAAGAAGAGATCACAGAATCATAGAGATTAAGGGCTAGAAGGGAACTTGAAAGATTGTTGTGTCCAACCCCCTTGCACTGCTTAGATCACATGATCCCAGCAAGGTGCCTGTCCAGTCTCCTCTTGAAGACTTGCAAGGTTTGGGACTACATCACCTCCTTGGGAAATCTATTCCAGATTCTGGTCACCCTTAATATATGGAAGTTCTTCCTTGCATCCAACCTGAAACCATCCTCTAGCAGTTTATGGTCATTGCTTCTTGTCCTCCTGTGGGGCGCCCTAGTGAACAGTTTTTCTCCCCACTCTTTATATTCACCCCTTACATACATAAAGATGGCCACCAAGTCCCCCCTCAGTCTTCTCTTCCTCAGGCTGGACAGTCCCAGATCCCTTAGTCTTTCCACACAAGGTTTGTCCTCCAGGCCCTTAATCATTCTTGTGGCCTATCTCTGGACCCTTTCAAGATTCTCCACATCTTTTTTGAAGTGCAGTGCCCAGAACTGGACACAGTACTCCAGCTGGGGTCTCATCAGCATTGCAGAGAAAGGAAGTATCACTTCCTTAGCCCTGCCTGCGATGCATTATCTAGTGTACCCCAGTATGCTATTAGTTCTGCTGTTGACTACAGCATCACACTGGTGGCTCATGTTCATCCTGTGATCAACCATAACCCCGAGGTCCCTTTCAGCCCTCGTGCTGGCAAGGAGATCTCCTAACCTATATCTATGTCACTGGTTGCTTCTCCTCAGATGAAGCACTCTCCATTTATCCTTATTGAACTGCATCCAGTTCCACTCCAGGTTCCACTTGTCCAGCTCCACTTGGATCCACATCATATCCCCTAGCATGCCTGCTTTTCCCCATAACTTTGTCTATCATCTGCAAACTTGGCCCATGTGTTTTCCATATCCTCATCTAAATTGTTGATAAAGATGTTTAATAGTATGAGGCCAAGAACTGAAACCTGTGGGACACCACTGGCCACCTCTTGCCAAGATATTACTGACCCATCCACTAACACTCTCTGGGTTCAACCCCTTACCCAGATCCCAATCCACCTGATCATGAACTCCACCAGCCTACAATCCCCCAGCTTTTTTTATAAGAGTGTCATCAGAGACCACAACAAAGGCCTTTTTAAAATCCAAGTATAAGGCATCAACCATGTCTCCCACATCTAAGTGGTTCATTACTTGATCATAGAAGAAAATGAGCTTGGTCAGACACAACCTGCCCACAATTAAACCATATTGGCTATCCTTCAGTATCATGCCTTCTGCCAGTCTCTCACAAATGCACTTCCCAATATTTTTTTCCAAATTTTTACCCAGTATCAAGGTCAAACTGAACAGTCTATAGTTTCTGGATCCTACCTCCCCACTTCTTAAAGATTGGCCCCACACTGGCCCTTTTTTAGTCATCCAGAACCTCTCCCAAACACCATGAGTGTTCAAATACCAATGGTCCTGCAATGACTCCAACCAATTCCCTGTGCAGTCTCTGGTGTAGTCCATCCGGTCCTGCCAACCTGAAGACATTCAGCAGTTCTAAGTGCTCCCTTACCAGTTGGCAATTCCCCTTCCCCCCACATCCATCCTTATCCAACCAGGTGGGCAACCACCATTTCTATGCAGGAACACCAATGAAAAGTATTTATTAAAGAGTTCAGCTTTCTCCTGAATGTCCGTTATCAGCTGCCCCATCCTAGTTTGCGAGGGCCCTACATTTTCCTTGGTCTTCCTCCTGCTCCCTATATACCTAAAGAAGGACTTCTTATTGTCCTTGATTTCGGTCGGCAACCTGACCTCAGTCGCCATTCTTGCCTTCCTTAAAATATGTGCTATACTTGTGTATTCCTCCTTGGTGACTATCCCTGTCCATAAGCCTCCTTTTTTTCTTTAAGTACTCCTTGACTCCTCTGGTAATCCAAGAGGGCTTCCCTGTCCCTTTACCACCTTTCCTGCATACAGGAATGAACCTTTTCTGTGCTCTGAGGATTGCTCCTTTAAAAAACAACCACCAGTGAAAGGATTCTTTCATAATACTTGGTTGGAAGAAGAGCTGTTCCATTCCATACTACTCTGGCACTCCAGAGCAAATCAGAATTTTCTAGGTATGTTAATTAGACAGCAAAGCCTAAAATAGAAAGCTACAAGAAGTTACAAAAGAAAGAGAGAGACGTAATAATTTGCTAAAATATGGTCTTGAAAAATAAAATCACAATAAAGATGCACTGCAAATTTGAAAGTAGAATTTTAAAAATGAGTTTCAAAAACTGTATTTCCTCCTAAACGCCAGAAGATTTTGTGATCTCAATATTACATCTTCACAATATGCAGAGGCATTCTGAAAGTGTCAAGACTGATAAAGAAACAAGCGAAGATAGTCCAATGCAGCTTGATTATCCCTATCTTGAAGAAGTCTTTATCCAGGATAAAGCTCCTGGATTCCTGTCATCACCTCATCATCATCATCATTTAAACTCTTCAACTTACAGAACAGAATTAAGGGGGCCAAATAGGGTGAATGGGCTGAAGAAGGAAACAGTTCAAAGCTACATCTGGTAACCATGGTTACTGCATCCTGGAATGTGTGAGGTGATTCATCCTCTTGAAGAAGGACCATTCCAACTTGATTTCCCATGGTACTTATTCTTGCTCCATCTCTGAAGGACAGCAGTTCACTACTTGCCTTAGTAATATTCCTCACTGCTGGTCTTGCCTGTTGACAGGTATCCATGATCACTCTTTCATGATCCAAAGAAAACTGTGACCATGATCTTACCAACTGATACAAATTTTTTGGAATTTCTTGATGGGAATAACATGCATTTCTAGCAAATGTTCTGCTGTTTGCTCTCAGGATACAAGTGGTGAGCCATATCTTCATACGAGTCACCATCCTGATTCATGACTTTCCCTGAGTTAGCTTGAAACTACTCCAGAAATTCCCTGGAAATGTCATATCAGACTGTCTTCTGATCCACACTTAACATTCTTGGAACTGGTCCTACTGAAACCTCTCTTATAACCCAGTCTTCATGGATAATGACTTGCTTGATCATCTGTCATTCAGCACCATCTTATGCACTTCAATAACTTTTCCTAACGTAATGGGTTCTGTTGTAGCAAAACCGCCAGTTTTTCTTTTCTTTTTGTTTATAGCATTCACTCTCCTTCCCCAACCATTTCTGACTTTTTCTCTCTGTCTCTATTCCCTATAGATAAGTATAAATAAGCTAAGCTGTAGGATAAGCTTTAAACATTTTTATTGTGGTATCAAGTTTTTGGTTTTAGCTGTCCACTGTTTTATATTGTATTATTATTCGGTTTGTATTGATTTTTACTGTTGTATATTGTATTACTATAATTTTTGCATTGATTTTTATGGTTTCAAATGGATATTGTATGGTTTAGGCCTGTGTTTGTAAGTGAACCAAAGTCATGCCAAGTTTCCATATTATATGTCAAGCCTCCATCTTCTGTCCTCTGCCTGGGCATCCCATGTTGCAACAATAATTCATTGTACCCCTCCCATGTAAATTGGTTCCCCGATGAATGAGTGTAATTAGGAAAGATTGAAATACAATGGTAGCAGGCCTCTACTGAATGGCCTGTAATGACTGGGCCATCACCTCATATTGATTCATCCAGAAACCATGGTCCTCACCCAGGAACAGAGACAAGAACCCAGCATTTGAAAGACAAAAGACCCTGCAGAACCAGCAACTCTCACCATTACAGACACCCGAAACTGCACAACCCTGCATGGATCACACATGCTCAGTATGCCAGGCACTGACCCTTGCCTGGGCATGCCTCCTGTCACTAGGGTCACACAAGGTCTGCCCCTATAAAAAGGGGCAGTGAAGACAGACCCAGTGGGACACCCTCTCCACCTGGACTATTACCATGCCATACCACCTATCCACCCAGAGGCCCTGCCAGCGACCCCCCTCTGGACAACATCTACTGGACAAGGACCTCTTTCCAGCCTGGATAGGTAGATATTACCTGGATACCTCATCCTACAATTTGGACTCTCTCTCTCTCTGTCTCTCGCTCTCCTCCTGGACTTCAGTGGATGTCAGCCCCTGCACCAAGCCTCTCTAACCCCTGCTGCCAGACAGAGAGAGTGTGGGGGTGTGTGTGTGGGTGGGTGGGTACAAGGGAACCAATAAGTCATTGCTTCACCATCTCCCCTGTTCAATAAAACCACTGTCATTTGCAACCCCAAGTTGGGTCATGTTTTACTAAATCCCATTCCCCCCCTTATCTTAAATTCCAGCCTCATTCTCTCTCTCTCAGCTCTAGTCCCTACCTTCTCTGCTAGTTTCCCGATCTCCTCCCAATTTCATCTGCCCTTTTCTGCCACCTCGCAGCCTCCCCTTCTCCTACTGCCTTTTCCCTATGACTTGCTGCTACCTTTCTCTGCTTTCCTGCCACCTGCTGCTTTTCCTGTGATTTTCTGCTGTTTTCAGGCTTCCCCAGCATCTTCTGTCACCATCCCTGCCCCCTGCCCCCAGCTTCCCAGCTCCTCATGGCTGTCCTTCAGTTTTCTCCAGCTCCCAGCACCTACCATCACTCTCTGCAACTTCTCTAGCTGTCCTGGGGCCATCCTCTGGCTCTCCACACCAAGACCCCCTCTTTAACACCCACACTTTCCCTCAGTCCCATTTTTCCCCCTCCCCATTTACCTTTTCAGGCCCCTTATAGCTCTGGCTCCAGTCCCAGACTCTGTGCTGGCATGCTTCCCTGTTCTGCAGGCTTTGGGCATTGTCTTTTAATCAATTAAGATCAATTAACCTAAAGTAACCCCTGAGCTTCAATTCTTCAGCCCAGGTCCTGTAGTCTACCCGTTCTAATCCCGGTTCTGGTAACTTTAACTCCCTACACTTCTACTTTCTTACCTTAACCTTTCCCCAGGTATCCCAAGTACACCAAGCACATACATACATATGCATCATAACACCCAATTTAGGAACTCATCTGTGTCTATGTGTAGGTGGGTGGTATGTGTAAATAAGTGAATACATTTATATATACATAGATATTATTTTGTGTGTGTGTGTGTGTGTGTGTGTGGTATATAAATTAGTAATCCACGTATATGTATTGGATGTGCAGGTGTTGGTAATGGGTAACTGATTCTGTATAAATTTGGAGTGTGTAGCATGTATGGGCTTAAATTGGTAATAGGTATGCATGTGCATGGATTTCCTTTGAGGGTGTGAACTACCTTTATGGAGGCCCTTCATAACCACTTATTTAATTCATCTTCATTTTTCAAATTTCAGTTAACTGACATATATTGACATGTCAAATTTCAGTACAGACTCTGCTAATGCAAAAATATCAATACATCAAGCTTTTGGCCAGTGAAATCTGCTAAGCTCTAGTGCAGGGATGTCAAACTCATGAGGCTACTTATGGGCTGAATCCAGTCCATGGCATGAGGTGGCTCTACAAGCAACAGGGCTCTGGCTCCAGCTCCCACTGTGCACCATGTGCCCTAGATCAAAGCTGCTGCTACCAACATGTTTTGTGCCAGGGCTATGGATCCAGCATGGAACACATAGTGACAGCAGTGGCAGCAGTGATGGTTCTGGCATGTAGCACAGAGCATGTAGCACCAACTCCAGCAAAGGACATGCAATGGCAGCATGGAGCGCCAGCTCAGATTCTGGATCCAGCTCCAGCATGGGCACACTGTACACCAGCTCAAGCTCCAGCTGCAGCATATGGCACATAGTAGTGCCAGTACAGAGCATTCAACAGCAGCATGGGGCGTGCAGTGCTGGCTCTGGTGCAGAGCATATGGCAGTAGTGGCAGCAGGCAGCAGAGCTGGTAGCCAAGGAGCAGGAGCAGTGGCAATGGGCAAAGTGGCTGGAGGGTGACCTGAGCTGCGTCACCTCTTGCTATCTCACCTGCCACAGACTGTAATGTCTAGCAGGGACAAGGACCCCAGATTCTGCTGTAAGCCACTTGACCCTGCCCATTCCCCATCCTAGCCTCCTGGGCTGGACAGTGGCCCTGAAGGCCAGTTACAACCCATGAGCCATATGTTATACCCCTGCTCTAGCACTTCATTGAATGGGCCTAGACAGCAGATACTTTCTGAATGCTCCTCATAGATTTGCTTTCCTCTATAAGTATCTGAAAAACAGACAGAAAGGTGAAGCTAATTTACTTCTGTAATGGTGATGCAGTGAAACTGAATGCATGTTACATTGAATTGTATTAAAATGTGTATCAATAACAAACATTTTCACAGAGATTTAAGTTAACTATAGTTTTTAAGTTTATCTGTGCCTAACTTTGTACAAAATTACCTTTAAAATATCACAGTGCTAAATAATGCCATAACATTGCTCAAATACTGCAACCAACTATATACTCAAGATGACTTTTAATGTTAAGATATTTCTGCTGAGCACTTGTAGGCTTCCTTGAAAAATAACTGCAGGTATAATTATTCATAAATGGGCAACTTGCCCAAATAAATCTGAACAAAACAGTAATAAAACACTTGAGGTAACACTGGATATTGTGTGGGCTTTGTGAGTAAAATGCTTCATTTCACATTTTAAGCTCACCATACACAGTAGTAATGAACAATCATCATCGGTTTTTTTACTTCAGATTACAGTCTGGGAAAACTCAGCAGAACACAGAATTAATGGCCTCTTTTAAGCTTCCAGAGGTGCCACTTCTTTCATTAACTGACCTCTCTTTTTCTTGGCAGACAAAATATATGCTGTGGTGTCAAATTGGTTCTAATCCTTCTTTCAAAGGGTATGATTTGATGATAATGTTACTAAAAGCCAAAGAGTAAATCACTGTATCAACTTACTGTTTCCCAAGACTGTTTGCTTTGAATTAAAATAGGTCACCTGCTGGCATTTAGATATTACTTTACAAATCAAAATATTTATATATATATAAAATATATATTCATGTATGTGTCTGTAAGTAGATAGAGAGATAGATAAGCAACTGTTCTTTTTCTGAACTCGAACTGTATATTGTTTTGTATACTAAATAGAAAAGACAGCTTTTAAAAGTTAGTATGTATGATTTAGAAAAATATGCCATTCAGATAACATGGCATTTTACTAATATGCCTTGATTTATAGGTTTGAACCAAAAAATACTTTGTAACTCATACTGAAATGAAGACAGCTATGACATTTTGGCAATTACCTATAAATATGGGTATTTCAGAATATATCCCAGATGTCTGGGAGGAATATCATTTTAGGATAAGAGAGGTACTAGAAAAAATGAGGACAAAAGGTCTTGATTTTGGAACACAAATAGTCTTGATTTAGTCATTATGTTTTCTTTGATAAACTACCAGAAAGGGCTGTATTTGTCAGTATTGGACAGTATTCACAAAAGTGATATTTCATTATGTGGCTCTGGAAATGGGTTAAATTACATTTTTGTGCAACAAACAGCAAAGATTCCAGAAATGCAGGCTTCTGCTAAAGTACTTCCACCAAGCCATCTCAATAACAAGCAATGCATTAACTTAAGCACTCAAAAGATTAAATTTATTACACTACATTAGCAATATGCACCTTAATTTTCACTTTTGCTCTCCACCCTGTTAATGCCAGGATGCAAGGCACAAGTTAGACTAACTGTCAAATATGGAACAAGAAAACGAGTAATATGTCATTGTTATTCCACTGGAGAATAAGCAGATTTCATTCCTAATCATCCTCTTCATCCATCATGTTCTTTAATGCAATGCATTCTAACACTGAACTCTCCAGGCTCCTATATATCTTGCATATCTATCAATCCCATCATGTTGTTTTGATTCTGAAATTGCTCAATCATGTACACTGGTGGAAAAGTCAAAGCAGTTATGCAGAGGACCAGAAATAAAAAGCTTTTAAAATCAAGGATGAAAGCTGTGCTCAGGAAAAACAAAGGAAGTTTATTTTTTTTAAAGTGCATTCACATGGATGCACCTTTTTTGTTATTGCTGTTTTTCTTTTGTATCATGAGCCAGGGTTAGTTTAACTGGCATGCTATTTCTAATATCAGTCTTTCAAAACAGATGGGTTTTAACCCAAATACAGAATTTGGTTTATAATCACTGAACAGCGGAGGCCATGACTAAATTCAAGATGCTCAGCTCAGTCTTAAGGTCAAACACAGCTGGTTACTAAGTGACAAGGCACACTGAAATGCACACTTTAACAGATATTTTCGTGTTGTTTTACAAATCCTCTCTGCATTACACTCTAGAACTAAAAAGTTCCTACTGCTACCAATAAATACTACAGGTATTATTAATCTGCTATATGATATGACAAATCAGCATTTACCGTACAATGGAAGAGTAAGAAACAGAGGCATAACTTAGAATTTTTGCTGTTCTGCTTCTTGACATATGCTTTATTTCCATGTACATTGACCTTTCCTATTCCGCTGCTTTTAACAGAAAAACTGTTAACAGAGAAGGTGATGTAAAAGGTATTTTTCCTTTAATTCAGTATACTCTTTGTAAAGAGCTGGTGTTTCAAAAACTCATAAGAGAGAAAGTACATGTGAAATAAACACCTATTATTATATACAGCTGGAGTTCTTAAGATACTGCAGGTGGCTGGAAGAGGGAAGGCAAAGTTATACCAATAAGTATGTACCTGGATGGAGAGACAATGTCCCTGGGTCTGTATGGCTACTTTTAAAAACTGATCCCTGATTCATACTGGTTGCTCCCAGAATAAATCAATGTACAGGACCTTTGGCACTGTAAAGCCCACTTTGGGAGATGTATGCAGTATCTAAAAATGGGCACTAAACTTTTCCAATCCTTTCCACAAATGGTACCCAGAGAAAAATAGCAAAGTGGTTTAAGAAAGCAGGGGGCGTGTGGAGCTTGAGTTAATGCAGCATATCTTATCTGTAGTTGACCTCTGCGTCTCACAGGAAAAAAACTTTCTTCTCACTTACAGAAGGCAACAGTATTGAAAACATGTACGTCTTCAAGAGGAGTTTTCCCCCAAGTGTGCCATAATGGGGTACACTGCTGTAAGGAGATGCACTGTGCCAGTGAAGGAGAAGTCCTGTTCTAATTTGTCAGCTGAATACAACATCTAGTATTAAATAAGGGTCGATTATTGGTTTGAAATCCACATATACTGTACACTGCACATGAATAACACTTACTAATACTATTACAATGAACTGAAATGAAATGTTCCACCATACCAAGGGTGTCAACCTAGCCCCTGGGCCAGATCCAAATCATGGGGTTCCTCAGCAACAGGAGGAGTGCTGTGTCAGCTCAGCCATCGCTTGCTTCCTTGCTGCTGAAGTCTGTCCCTAAAAGGACCCTACTGCCCCAAATCCTGCCACAGGGCCTGTTCCCCTGCTGACTGTTTCCAAATTCCTGGACCTACCCAAAGCCCTACATGATAGAGGAAGTGGCTCTGCAGGCCATAGACAGCCCATGTGCCATACATTTGACCCCTGCACTATACCAACCAGGAAAAAAAGAACTGAGAGAAAGTAATATTATTTTGCAAGTGTGACACACACGCTTCTTTGGTAATCCCTCATGGCTGAGGACGATTGTGTCTCGTGTGTGTCTGAAGATGGCTGATCAGGCCTATCAGGATCAACAGACTCCACTGCGGCTTGAACATCTGCTTCCATGGGGGGTGGGTGGCACTGGATTCTTGATTTGATCCACGACACTGTGCTTCTCCAGCTCTCTCCATTTGGGGAGGTCCTGCGCGATAGTCTCCCATGTGCTGACACTGATGTTTGCATTTTTTTTAAGTTGGCCTTGAGGACATCCCTGAAGTGCTTTATCTGCCTTCCTCTTGAGGGTATGCCTGGGCTGAGCTGGAAGAATAAAACTTGCTTTGGGAGTCTGGGGTCAGACATCTGGAAAACATGGCTGACCCAATAAAGTTGATGTGTTCCTAATATTTCCAACTATGAATTGCCATTAGCAAAGCTTACTACTGTCTGTCCAGTCCCTCTCATCACTTTATTTTTTTCTTTATCATTTGATATTCCATCCATGAGGATGGCTGGCAGAGTCAGTCATTTTTATTAGCTAGAAGGCTTCTTTTTGTCTCCTGACATGTCCACATACTGCATATATGCTCCTATATTAATTCTTTACATCAGAGTTTAAAAATGAGCAGATCCACAGTATGCAGATAGCTTTATAGTGCTGTAACTCACGACAAACTCTTATAGAATTACTCCTGGAAAAATAAGCATTAAAACTACACTGCAGTATATTCTATGCCATGTGACCACAACCTAAATCAGTTCTTTACAGCAAACAGGATACTTTCTGGTTTCCAGTCACTGTGTGGATATGCACTATACCATATTTACTGGAATCCAAGATGAGGGTTTTATCCCCATTCAACATTGGGGAAAATAAATATCATCTTAGATTTGAGTACTGACATGGGGCTGTGGCTCCAGCTCCAGCCCTAAAGCATAGGAGACTGTATGGTGGTGGGAAAGGGGGGAGGAGTGGGGAGGGTGAACTCAGGGGAGACCACATGGTGCTTGGCCTGGGGGGGCGGGGACAGGGAAGCTGCTGCAGCTCTGGCTCCAGCTCCAGCTCCAGCTCCAGCTCCAGCTCCAGCTCCAACCTGGGGCTAGGGCTGGAGCTAGTACTACTACCTGGTCAGGGCCAAAGCCACCAATGTGCTCCATTCCCTGGGCCAAGCTGGAATCAAAGCTGTCAAACTGCATGATGGTGCAGGGAGGAGCAAATTTCTGAGGGGGCAGGTACCAAAGGAGGCAGAGGGCAAGAGGTACAGGGGCAGGTATCAGGTGTGCAGGCACTAGAGGAGAGCCAGGTGGCATTGTGCAAGGGGGGAGGGCAAGAGGCAGGCAGGCTGCCTTCCTGCACATCTGTTCCCTGCTAATGCTTTCTCCTTTGCAGCACTGGGGAGCAGCAAATTTAAGTAGACCCTTCAATACTTAGATTCAATACCTGGTAAATTATAGCAAATTTATAATTTTCCATGTTTCAAATCTAATGGCTTGGGGGTCGTCTTAAATTCAGTCATCTTGGATTTGTGTAAATACTGTAATAACAATCTACCACATACTACCCTGGAAGAGCTGCTCTTCTGCTGATTCCAGACCATAGTCATTTGGATTACACAGTATTAAACCTAACCTGGATCCTAAGATATATGTATACCTCCCACTACCATTACAGTCAAGTGCCTTACAGTCTTTAATATATATATTCTCCCTCTCATCCTGTGAGGTAGGAATCTCTTATTTCTATTTTACTTACAGGGAAAGGAGGCACAGGGGTCACGTCTTCACAAGGCACTACTGCACAGTAGCCTGATAGCGTCATGAAAAAGACATTAGTCAACACTACTGCAGTGCACAGTCACTGGAGTTACTGCACAGTCACACATACTTGTTTATACAAGTTTATATAAGTTTATGCAAGTTTATACATTTATTATGTATAAACAAGTACTAAATGCCTGTGCAATAACTACTGCACAGTCAGCGTCTTGTGTAGATGCAGCCAGTTAGAAGGAGATCCATTTTTTTAAGTATGTAGATATTTGAAGGTGCAGAAAGATGTGTGGCAGGATTTACAGGGGGGACAATCTTGGATCCCTTCTATATTAGACTATATTCTATATTAGGCTATTGCCACAATCAACATGTTAATCATGGCATAAATGGAAAGGGTGTTATATGTGCACCAATTTAAGGGGCCATAAAATGGCAAACAAGCCATACAAATGTGCCACATACACTGCAGAAGATTTGTATGGCTGGTTATATGGTGCCTTAAATTTAACCTATGACTGGGCCCAACAATCTGCTGATTGTTGGTCCCAGGGTCTGGATTGCACTGATGTCTAGAAATGGTCCAGGAAATGACAGTCAGCTGATCACTGGCCCCAGCCCAAGGCTGAACATCTCACTGGGTACTTTTATGCATTGTTAGATGTCTAAACACTATAAAAAATCTGTCCCCATGCAATTTAGATGTGTAAGTCCCCTTTTCAAGAGAGATTTGGGCACTGCAAAATATAATATTAACAAACTAATTACATTAAGGCTAAGTGTCTTTGTCAATTTGATTTAAAGGTCACAAATGCAAAGGCCTCTGAATAGTTTTTCTTAAGTATCAAGATATAAGTCTTTGAGCAGAGCTAGATATATTCACAATTGAAAATAAATTATAAATAAGTATACTTCAACCAGCCTTGCTTTGAAATAAAAGCCTAAATTCTGCCTGTAGAAAGACCAATGTAAACCCTACTGAAGGCAATGGAAGTTTTTCTGTGGACTTCAGTGTGCCTAGGATTTTACTTTCGTAACCCAGTCAATAACATCTATGTAAACCCAATGAAACTCTTAAGTTCAGTAGGACTGCATAATTATGACAAGTATACGTTGATCTGGCCTCTACATCAACATCAAAAAGGCCGTTTCAAACATCAGTAACATGTAGGCCTTCAGCTTGTAAGCTTCAAGGTACAATACATGCTCAACCACACTTCTATCTATATTACATCCCATGCAGTGTGAAATTAATTCTAAGGAGAATGACAGCACCAAGGAACTGTAAATTGTTGTTCAGCTTGTCAATATTTACAGACTGTCAGGTTGAGTTGTGACTGCATTAGCGTCACTGCTGGGGTAAACATACCAAAGTCAGACTCTTGAATCCATTAACATGATTTACCTTACATAAAAAGAATGATTACTCTTAAACAAGTTATAATATACTCCCAAGGAGTATATCTTTTCTCTCTCCCTCAAGAAAACATAAAAAAAATATTCTGTAGGAAATAAGCATATTTCCTTTAAAAATTAAAGTAATAAAGATCTGAGCCAGGATCAACCATTTCTGACAGATATTCATCCAACTTGCTCCTAACAACCTCCAATGACATAGCTTCTAGAATCACCCTAAATTATTCTTTTGAATGTTTTCAATCTTTACAATCAGATTTTCCCCCTTAATTTTTGGCATAGAATATCTTTATTCTCATCCAGTCTTCAGTGGATAAGACTGAGTTAAAAATACTCCCCTTTCACATATTTGAAGACTGTCATCATGTCATCATCCTCAATCTTCTCTTCCTCTAGACCAGGTCCCAAACATTTTTAATTGTGTATATGCTTTACCGCTACCCACGTGCCCCTACCAGCATGTTTTTTGTATCTGTACCCCTTAAATGCCAATTATTATTATAATGAAAATTAAATCCACCATTACACAATTTTTCCTGCATACCCCTCAGAGATGCCTTACATAGGTATGCGTACCACAGTTTGGGAACCCCTGCTCTAAATTAAATAAACCCAGATCTTTGAATCTTTTATAGGTTATGTTTTATAGATCTCTAAGAATCTCTGTCTTTTCCCCTGCTCTCTCTCTAATGGGTTCACCTCTTTCTTGAAGGATGGTGCCCAAAACTGGAGATGATATCGGTTTTGCAGTGACATTTTTAAGTTTATGAAATCCATAGAAAAAAAAAATCACTGCTTAAAAGCTGTTCCATGTTAATACAAAACAATTTGTACAGTTTATATTTTGAACAACTGTTTAAACAATTTATTAAAATAAACAAGGTATTAACACATTCTAACAAATGAAATGTGAAACAGGCCATTTAAACAACATATGTAAAGAGAAAATTATAAGAGGGAAAAGAAATATCCTACCTATGACAACTTCCCCTGCTTTTCTGTTAGATATTGGTCTGAAGATTTTAAGTGTCCATATAATATCTAGTAAAACACAGCGTTACTTCTTCTAATCAGTTTTGTGCATCTTATGATCATTTGAGGCAGATCTACATATAATTTCTAAACAATATAGAGTGTATATGTTATATACATAGATACCAGGGGTGTGCGAAATGGGCTGTACAGCATTTGATTCAGATTTGGTCTGAATCAGGACCAGTAATTCAATTAATTGATCTGGATCACTGTCCTGATTTGATCTGGCCGAATCCAAAGATTTGATGCTGATTCGGAGAATCAGTGATTCGACCATAGACACAGCTTTAAATGTTTTTTCCACATACCTTGAAGTATTGGGCACAGCTGGCAAATGCTGCAATGGTGGGGCAGATGGAGCATCCCACAGGAGTGCAGGGGGGCCCCCCACATGCTCGGCAGCAAACTTGGAAGAGGACCAGAAGTACTTCCGTTCCCGAGTGCACCAGCAGTTTCCCCCTGCACCCCTCTGGCTCAGTGATCGCCTGTAGGGTGGAGCCTGGATGACTTATCTAGACCTAGGAGGCACCAGTTGCTGAGCCAGGGGGGCACAGGAGGGTGGGCCCCAGAGTGTTCCCCAGCAGACTGGAAGTGGACCAGAACTGCTTCTGGTCCCCTTCTGGGTCTGCTGCCCCAGCATTGTAGCATTCATGAGCTACCTGGTACCTTGAGATATGTAGAAAAAACATTTAAAGTTGTGTCTATGTCTGAACCATTGAATCTTTCCAAACTTCTACGAATTGATTTGGAGGGCTCTGATTTGATTTGGAGAGATTAAAGGGTCTCCTGATTTGATTCGGATTCGGAGATTCAGCCTCTGAATTGGGCCAAATCTCCGCTGAATTGAATTAGAGGCCAAAGCTTCACACAGCCCTAACAGATACCTATATAGAGAGAAAAATATTTTTTTATGCATAGGAGAAAAGGGTTATGTCTTAAAATGAGAAAACCGATTATGTATGGATAACTCAAGCTCGACAAGAACTATAAATGGGTATCCTTTGTGACACGTTTTCTTCCCCACAGAATGAGCAACTTTAGCTTTATCCTATTTGTGGCAATCTACTAATAATGCTCTCCCTTCTTATCGATGAACATTTTCTCTTCCCAACACTTATTTTACTATAAGCCTCATCATATTTAGCATTTTTCTTAAAGTCTCAGCTTCTAGAGTCAGGTGATGATATGTGAATCATTTTCAGTTATAAATCAACCTCCCCTCCCTCCCTAAAAAAGCCATAAAAATCACATTCAACTCATATGGAGTGCCACACTATAATTGGGCCCCTGACAATTGAACTATAAACCAAATGCAGCAATGCAGAATATTATCTTTTTGAGAGAAAAATCTCTCTTTCCAAAATTGAACCTGAAAATATGGGTTTAACATAGATGCATCCTCAACTTCTCATCAGAACAATGAAGTAAGTTTCTAGTCCTCTCACTGAGGAGGAAAAGCCTTAAAATATGAACCATAAAGGGCTCAAAACGCAGAGGGGAATTTAAAAGCATTCAAACTGTATTATTTCTGAAAATGTTATGATTTGTAAAGCCAATGTCAGAATTTGGGGGGAGGGAGAGGCTTATTAATCAAATATTGGGGAGAGGGGACAGGCTTGAATAAATCAGTTACTGTTCACTGTTCTGCATTCACTAGTGCCAAGCTTATTCTTATTTCTGCTGCTCAGTAGAAAGACAAAAAAAAATTGTCTTCCACTTGGCCTATCTAGGGATAGGAAATGCCTTACTTCCTGTGGGTGGCATAGGATAGTAGTGCCTAGTGCTGGTACTATGAAAAAGGCAAAAACATTCAATCTCATGTAATAATGCATTGGAGAGAACATCCAAGCCAGGGGTAGGCAATGTTTTTGGCCAGAATGCCAAAAAAACTTCAATGTCTATCCTGTATGCCACAAAAGCAAAACCGGGATAAGGAGTACATGGCAGGATGCATGCCATATTAATATAATTAATAAGTATAAATGTTTCTTTTTTTTTTTTTTAACAATAAATACCAAGTTTTCTAAAAATTCTAAGCCTGGTGACAGTACTACTTCATTTACTACCTTTGTATGTCTTCTAACTGTAAAATTTCCTGATGTTCATGCAAACCAAAGGGCAAATTATGTAAACAGGCAAACAGAAAGCAGAATATCAGGAAGAAATGAATTATTTGAAGTGTGTATAAACCTGGGTATTTCCAAGAAGGAAATCAGAGAACAGAAAAACACAAAGTGAGCAATATGAAATGTTGAAATCTAGGGCTGCAAAGTAGAGAGAGCAAAATAAACAGAATATGAACGGTTTTAAGAAAGTAAAAAACTGAATAATATGAACTAGTTTGAGAGCGCAAGGACTGAGTATGAAATGATTTAACAGAGCAAAATAAATTGAATAATATGAACCCGTTTGAGAGAGCAAAAACTGAGTATGAATGAATTTAACAGCAAAATACACTGAATGATATAACAACATTAAACTCTCAGTTTGCAGAGCACAGAAATCAGCACCAGCACCAACAAGCCCAGAGCCACATGCTTCCCTTATATATGCAGAGAGGGACTTCTGATGTCTGTGGCTGTGCTAAGCACTTCACAAAGCTTCATAAAAGAGCCCAGCGCTGTGGCAGGCACTGTGTGTTCAGGTGAGCACAGGCAGGGATCCTGGTTGAGAATCACAACCCTAAACTGAAAGGTGTTATTTCTCTTCTATTTCCCTCTTTCCTGGGAGCCACAGTGCAGATTTACTGTAACCTCAATCACTAGTACGCCCTGGTCCCTCACCATAGTGGCAAAAGCTGCTTCTTACACTGTATATCTTTTCCCAGCAGGCCTCACTCCCAGCCTCCCACCCCTATACTTCTACCCAGAACCACAATCCCAGAATTTTATTACTGTCTTGGTAAGACAGAAACAAAATGGTAAGCCAGAAAGCCTCTTTAAAGGGCCAGCAGTTCCATTACCAGGGTTGTCAAAGACAGAGCCCATAAATCGGATCTAGCCCATCTGGCCTCCAGTGCTGCCTGCGAGTCTCAGATTGGAACCGCATGCTGGATTAGTCCCAGGCACTGCACAGGGAGCATGAGGCCAGTTCCAGGCACATGCTTATTGCAAGTGGCCCGCAGAACCAGTCCCAGGCACGTGTTGCCAGCTGCACGTAGGGCCCATCCCAGGCACATGCTGCTAGATGTCAGCTAGATGGTCAGTCCAGGGTGCGCACTGCAATCCGGGCCAGTTTAGGATACGTGCTGCCATGGTGCTCTGGGCCAGTCCAGGACATAGGCTGCCCATGGCACTGTGCTGAACTGGCCCTACACGCTGGAACCGGCGTGCACGCCTGGTCCATCATAAGGACCGACTCAGCACTGTTTATCTGGCCTGTGGGGCCTGATGAGTTCAATATCTCTTTGAGTTCATTATACTTTCCTAACTTTCCTCTTTCTGCCCTGGATCAATTATTCTAGACAATTGCAAATGAGGAAAAAATCAAATCCTATATTCTCTGCTTTAAAAATGAGTTGCCACATTAGATTCTCTTCAATCTTTTGTCTTTTCCATTTTGAAAAAAAACTTATTAAAGTCCTGTTATGCTTTTCTTTGTTGTTGCCGTTGGATCATTTTAAATTTTCCTTCAGCTCCATTTCAGAATTCTGGGACATGAGCTGTGTGTTTCTTTCAGAGCTCTCTCTTTAAAATGAGTCTAGTTTTATAGATTTTTGTGTGCACACTTCCCCCCCTACCCTCCACCCCCCATTTATTTATTTACAGTCATTAGAGGGTGAAAATACTGATCTCAATTTCTGGCATATTTCTTTGTTGCAAACGGAGTCAATACAATACAGCAGCTTACTCCTCCATCTAAACAATCTTAAATCGCACCTGTCGGCAAAGTTGACATCTTTGATTGCCTGCTTTTGAAATATTTGCAAAATCCTTCATAATCACACTGGTTCATAAGGAGTAAAGGCATCCTCCCAACGCACAAACATTTACACCCAGCAGTGAGGTCTGTAGCCTCTCTACATAATAAGCTGAAGGCAACAAAGAGTTTTGAATCTGCAACACCCCTCTATCTCTTCCAGTCCAGAGGGGTGAAGAGTGAAGTGGCAGGAAATACATGGAACTTGTATCCCATAGTGTATCCCTTTCACTGGCAGGGCATGGACTAGGGAGGCATATCAGTGAACACACAGGGGCAAAGCAGGAAAACTATGAGTCTTTTACTCACAATGCTTTCCAGATTTCATCAGGGCAATGAAGGGCATTTTATAAACACAGATTAGCCTAAAGGCACAATCTTGTTTTTTGTTTATGTGCTTTATGGAAATCTTTTCTTCTTTTCAACATATGGTTCTTTGATCATTGCCTTACATCCTTTACCTACAGTCTCTCCCCTCTTGTAGTAATGACTCTATTGATCTGTATACATTGCATGTCTTTTTTTTCCTATTGGTCCTTGCATAATCAAAGCCATCTTCATAACTGCCACTTTCAGTTCTTTAGTTCTCAGTGGACACATCTACATGTGATGCTATGTCACCACAGTTATGGTGCTATGCCAACATAGCATCCATGGGTATCTACATATGGCCAGCAGCTACTCACTGTAGTGGCATGCTCCTTCGTCATAGTATGCCTCTACAGTGAAGTAACGGCTAAAAATAACCATGCGCTGCACGTATGGTGCAGTTCAGGCGGTTACTATCCCATCTTTAGTACTTCCAGAAGGAAGTACTAAAGCATGGCACAGTAATAGCATTGCCATAGGGCAATGTATAGATGCATCCAGTGTTTTGTTTTGTTTTTTTGTTTATAGATATAGATATAGAGAGAGAGATAGATACATATAGAGAGAGAGAGAGAGCGTGTTTCTGGAAACTAACTTTTTGTCTGGGTGCTTTCCTTATATCACTTTACTAGTGTGTTGCATTCAATAATTAGTAATGTTTTGAATTTTTCTTTATTAAGTTCAACATCATTTGCCTTTCCTACATTCAAATACCCACAAACTAATTCACTGTTAGCCTCTCAAGCAGCAGCATTCTTTGAGATGTGCCAGCACTTAAAAAAAAACTTATTAGTGGTATCAAGGTACAGTTAAGTAAATACATGGAAAAGGTTACAAGATTTTTTTTTCCTGATTAGCACAAAATTAAGGTAAGGGATTTCGTTCTTTAATCTACTTGACTTTGTGAAGTTATTCCAGGACCTAGATACTTTGCAGTTTACCATTGTTCACACAGATTTAAACATAGCCTACATAAATAATGGATACAGGGTTTGAGTTGTTTCTTTAACAATAAATAAATATGATCTCAAAATACACTCATCCTCTCAAAATAGTGCTTGCTTACTGCATAAAAAGAACCTGATTCTCCTGTTCTTCACTCAAGGACTGAAGAAATAAAGTATTATGCTGTCACAGAGGAACGTGAAACTTGAGTGAGCTGTTTGGCAAGCTAAAGGATGAAAGAATTCAGGACTCCTCCTCTTTTGGGAACCAAACCTCATGAGCCACTTCAACTCTAAAGTAGAAACAATGAGGAAATTTGCTGCATAGTGCTATGGCTGTCTCATTTTTTTTTCAATGGCATAAACAGCCAGTAGTGCTCTCCCATGGTTCCCAATCCTCTACCCGTGTTGCAAACTTCATCATGCATGCACCACTTAAGAGTCTAGGCATTTAACTCCAGACGTAAAGCAAACTGGTTTTCAAAGTTGAGTTTTAAGTGTTTGTAAAGACAGACCTTACACACATTAGGCATCTAATTTATCTTGGGATCTAAAAGCCTAGAAGGGAGGTACTTTAACTATCAGTCAATCTATTTTCTAATCAGGTGGGGGGTACTCATCTTTCCTTCTCAATTTGGATCACTTGGTAGTCAAGATGGCAAAATGTATGAGAACCAAGGAACAAACTAGAGGCAGCATAAGCTCCGTAGCCCAATAAGAAGTATGCTCCCTTGGAAAGGGGGAGAGGGGAAGGGAGAGGTGCAGAATGGATGAGCTTCAGTCCTTGCTGTGCATGTATTTAATTTTAAGACTGGAAAGGTGTAATGGGCCTCCATCCAAACTAACCTATAGCTTGGTAGTTAGGGCATTCATCTGGGAAGTGGGAGATGGAGGTTTGAATCCTCTCAACTTGGGGAGGGCCTATAACCCGGGTTTTTCACTTCTTGGAAAAGTGGAAACCAGGAAACAGAACACCATTGTGCCCAACTACCCCTTATGGTGTCAGACTCAATCAGGTAGTAAGTGTGCTGTGTAGCTGCCTAATAAATAGGGGGCTCAGGTGGACTTCCTGTGCCTCCCAGTGCTGATCTTGACTGCAATGCTGCTTTGACAGGGTATAGATATCGAAGCCAAAATGCCTGGGAATATTTTCAAGTCAAAATGGAAATATTTAAAAAACACAGTGGTTGCTGGGGCAAGAATGATTTCAATTCCAATTCATGACATGGACTCTTAAATTTTGCTTCAGTCCTGTTTACATGCCTACAAAAATTGTTAGACTCTGGCCTGAACTTGCCTTCTTAAAGTAGGGTGAAGAAGAGAGAACTTTAATACATTCAAGCAGAATACCGAATTGACATCAGTAAATCAGTCAGGGCTATTTCACTTGATGCAGAGCTAATAAATACCACTTGGAAATAATTATCCACAATTGACTTAACAAATCACACACCATGTGGTGAGTATGATGCATGGTTTAAAGGGGAAATAACGTCCACATAATCTATGATAGTTCTTATCCTGAAATTATCCATTATAGTTATAATAAGAATGTACTCTTGTTCATTTAAAATTTTTTTAAAAAGCATTACAACTTTCTTCAGTATTTAAATGTGTTCTTGTTACTAGGCATTTCATTTTATTCAGCAGTTCTAGAATCTCCTAAAGTTAGAGGAAAGATTAATTTTTAAGACTGCTGATAAGAATATTGAATGTCTGAAACCTTTATATGTGAACAACTAGACAGATATCTGACTTAGTCAGTTCCTGGACAAAGTTTAGTTCAATATAAACTTCAGCTGAAAAAATCAAGGACCCAGTCTTGTACATGCTTCATACTGACATTCAGATTATTTTTAAGCAAGGAGCATTTGATGACTTGGAACACAATCATTGGGAGGAAGACATTTTAATAATGGATGGATTCATGGAATTTCTATAGGTCTTTGGCTGTCATGTGAGCAATAACTAACATGAGTTAGTGGTATATTCCTCTTGTACTAATGATAATCTAGGCACAGAAAGTACAAACGGAAGTGACAATTTTCACCCAGTCTGGCCCCTGAAAGCACTCTACAGCCATGACCAAACAAGTGCATGGCTGCAGAGTGCTTTAGAAGGGTCCAATCTTGCAAAAATCTGAAACCTCATTACATGAGGGTTCAGATGAACACACTCCAAAACAATGCATCTTCAATAACTTGTGTCTGCACCACCTCCTAGCCTCAGTGCTATTTTCAGAATAGGAGGTAGGAAAGGGAGTGGAGGAGTTCAGTCTGGAGGTTTTTCAGCCAGCGCTGGAGAGTGGGGCAGGCTTCCCTTCCCCCCCCCCAAAGGTGCAGGAGCTCCAATCCACCCACCTCACCCTCCAAAGCCACTTGGAGAACCCCCAGAACAAGCTCCTCTGCTCCCTTTCCTCCCTCCCCTTCTGAAAACAGTGCTGGGGCTGGGAGGGAGGAGCAGAGAGGAGGGATGTTGCTAGGAGAGATCAGCTGCAGGTGCACAGCCAGTAACTGGATTCCCCAACCCCCCAGAACCAACAGCAAACTTCTGCTGTGTCTGAAGGATCATTGTAACTCATAGTGCTTCCTGCTAAATGTGACGAGTTACAGCGGGAGCTGCTTTTCTGTCTGTTCCTTAAGGGGAATTGATAGGTTTTGCATGTATTCTGTACCTCCTGTGCTTTTTGCCAAATGTGATCTGCAATCCCCGTTTTTAATAATTGAATCTGCATGAGGAATGAACCTCTCTAAATAGCTAAGTGTTTTATATATACCCCACAGACAAAATAATGGTTCTAAACCTAGGAAGTACCTGCCTTTTTTCACCTTTTCCCTATCTGAAGTAACAATGACTAATCAAAAATATTTAGAAAAGTGTTGGCTGGGGATGGAAACTAAAAATCAGCTGTGGCTGCTTTTAACTTTAAAAGATACGTGGTTACTGTGAGGCTTGCCATTGGTTCCCATACCCTTTCATAGGGAGAACTTTTTGTTTCTTATCAGCATTACCTTACAACCTAGGAGAACTTTTACACTCATTGCTCTCCTAGGAGAACTTTTACAATCAAGCCATCAGCAGCAAATTGCTAACTGTCAATAAGCATAGGCCTTGACTGCACCATCAATTTATTTTCCAGCAATATCAGGAGCATCTGTTTTCCTTTTAATCTGTGTTTTTCTTGGATTTGAAGAGGCCAAAGCATGAAAAATACATTTTATTTCCCTGTCAGTGGCTTTCTGCCTCTTTTGCAATATATCAAGGCACTGGAGCATAATTCTATTTTTATGGCTTATTTTTCCCCCTCTGAGATCCCCATGTACAGAACAGAATAAAATACTTACACTTGTAGTCTTGCCTTTTGATATTAGATGTGATTTATTTACTTATTTTTTACTTTGATAGGTGAAGTTTAAAAGTCCAGTTATACAGACTGTACCTTATGTCAGAAATAGCAACCATGGTAGGAGAACTGTTTTCAGAGAGGCCACATGCTTGAAGCCCTAGAAGAAAGCAAGCAAGCCATAGTGCTTGAAGCCCTAGAAGAGAGCAGGTAAAATCTGTGGCAAGTGTATAAGAGGCCACTGACATATATTAAGTACTTTGGAAAGGTTATTACTCTTGTGAATACATATATTCTAACCTAGATAAAAAATATCCGTTTTTTTCCTTTTGGAGATGATATGTAAAGTACAATACACATCCTAATGGCTATCCATACATCACATTTAGCTGCTTTGTTGATTACCATACAGTCCTATAAAGAAACTGCACGGAAAAGAAGTAGCATACATGAATTGTAAGTGGTAAGATCTTTATTTCCAATTTAAATAAAGTTTTTGAATGGTGTATCAAAAGTAATATCAAATGTGGGCATTTTATTATTTTATTCTTTTTTTTCCTTCTAAGGCTGCATACAGATGTTCATTTCTATGGAAAGAAATTTCTTCTTGTAGCAAAACAGTCTGGAAGTTGGACAATATACACATTCCTCCAGCCCCATGGCTGGAGAGCTTCACAGGCAAGCTTTCCAGTCAGGGAGCACTAAAGGACTTCTCCCTGAACCACCCCCACCCTTATGGGAGCCTATTAATTGATAATCTGCCCCTTCCCCTGCCTGGGTTGGGGGCAAGCTGTCAGTTGGCAGCTGCGGAAAAGCAGCAACTGGCACAGACACCCTCGGGAAGGTTCCAGTCCCAGGAGACTACTCCCATATTGTGCCAATCAGCTGATAGGCAGGAGGGCACTGTTCTTCCATGGTGGGCACCCTCCCAGTTCTCCCTGCACGAGAACTGTCCTGTTTCTTGCACTCCTCTTGGTTGACCCACAAGAATGCAGGGAGAGAGGGGAGCACTCGGACACCACAACAGGACTTTGGAAACCTTGCCACAGGGGCATGGCAACCTGCCTTATCCTGCATTGTTTTGGGCTGACCCAGAGCAGTGTGGGGGAAGGCAGAGGCATTCCACAATGGCCACAAGACTCCTAAGCCTGGCTGCCACACACAGCAACCAGCTTTGCCGAGTGCTGCTCTGAGTCAGTGGGTGGTGGGGGTGGTGATTTAACAACCAGAGCAGCCAGGAATGGGTCTTGGGAGCAAATCTTCCTTCCCCAGGTCCCAGCTTCTGCCAAATTCACCTCACCACCCAGTGAAACAGTGATTTAAAAGCTGGCAGCTGGGAACAGGACTCAGGTGCACTCCTAGCTACTGGTTTTTAATTAAATCACTACCCCACCACACAGCTGGATGGTGGGGCAAGGGGAAGGTGGCAAAACCAGGGTCTGCCTGGTTCAGGAAAAAGGCAGGGGTGGAAACCAGGGACTGCCTATATTGGGCAAGAAGCAGGGAATAGTTATTGTTGCTTTCCTCACCTCCCAGTCTATGGTAGGGCCAGGAACAGCTGTCCCCCATGCCTTCTCCAGACCAGGACGACCCCAGTTTCAGAAAAGGGTGGGAGCATTTCCTCAACTCCACTCCTCCTGGTCCCTGGGATGAGTTATGGTGGGGGGGGGGGGGAAATGCACAGGTGTTCAGACTCCTGGGAGAAAGTCTCCCAGGAGTAATCTTACCCTGGTTGTTCCTGGGTTATATTTTTCCGAGAGTAGCCATTTTTGCTTGGAGATAAAAAGCCTGAACAGCTGTACATTTTTGGTTTCCACTGGGAGAACAGTGAGTCTCCTGGTAGAAAATGAGTGTCTGTATGTAGCCCTAGAGTAGCAGTAAAGGAAGGGGACACTTTTCTGAACTAAATACAATCTTTCAGGTACAACACATTTCACAAATGAGTGTGATTTGCTGCTTATGGGTGGGAATAAACTTGTTCTAACTTGTATCACTCAAATAGAGGGAGCATGAGATTGCAGAAGAACAAACAGTAGGGGCTTTCAGCATAATAAAATAAAGTAAAAACACAAAAAATGGCAAAGCAATAACATTCTCTATCAACCCTTTTTAAAGATTGGTTGGATCAAGTGTAACGTTCTGTCTTTTGGTCAAAAAGATTCCATTTTGTTGTTCTACTCAATTCATCCAGGGTATCTAACTGAGTTAGATACTTTGGTATCCTGCAGTTACCAAGATTGGTGGAATATCTTATATCCACATAAGTTATTATTGTTCTGAATTGGTTGGACACTCTGTATATATGCTGTAGAGATTAAAAACAAGTAAGAAACATTTTAAGGCCTCTTACGTTTTAAGATTTGGAAACACCTAGTGAGATAACAAGTAGATATTGAATTTCTTTTGGAACAACTGACTATTGTCAAGGGTTTGATAAGATTTTATTTTATCCTCTTATCAAAATAAACAGGACCCCTACCTTTCCCCACAACACTCCAGCTCAATACATTTTGTTTATTGAAGAGAAAGTTAAAAGGGGATTGAAGATGGCCTAGAAGAACTTAGATGGGGAAGATATCTTTAGTCCATGTTTCAAAGGTCATACCAGATGACCACACTGGTTACTCCTAGAAAAATATATGAAAAAATCCTACCACTGGTTTTGTTTTGGCGGGTCCCTATGACCTGTGATACAGAGGAAAAAGTACTTTTGAAAGTACTAAATGACAGTGCAGTAACAGCCTGTATTGTGCCAAGTTACTCTATGCTCCTGGAAACAGACAAGAATGAATACAAGGAACAATTTGTTGGTGAGAGGAGGAAGGTTGTTTCCCACATTGTTTCAGCTATGGGAACAAAACTTCTCATGAGTTTTTGTACATTTCAAAAAAAGTGTAATTTATATAACTTATTTTTCAAGAAACAAAACAATGAATTATTCAATTCTGGGGACTTCTGTCTTGATTTTGGATGTAAATGGGAAGAATAACCCTGAATATAAAACTAAGATCATTATTTAGTTTAACTGCCATAAATCTGGGCCTACATCTAGAGACTCTTTAGAAAAACACTGTACATGTAACTGGCTTTTGACTGGCTAATTTAAGATTGTGAGCCTCAAGACCTGGTATACAAACCTTAAATAAAAATCACAATAATAGTACTTCATCCTCCAAAGCACAAAATTTGTTTATGCCCTACTACTATTCTCCCAAAAGATACTCTCAGATCCCAAAAACTCATGCAAGGTCACTTTCTTCAAATGCCTGAAGTTATTTTCTGTAAAACAATCTATACCTGGAAAGCCAAGATATATATCAGAACAAATCCTGATATGCATTCTACTAGACAAAGTAACTTATTTAACTTCCAGCTGATTTATGTTTTACTTATCATACAATAGAATTTAGTCCAGCACATGATTTCTGCCTAGTAAGTAGAAAAGAACATAAGCTTCTAAATTTAATTGTTTTCTTTTTCATAATTTTAAATTTATCTTGTATATCTAAACACGGTCAATTTTTCAGTGAGGATGACAACAGAGGAAATAATGCAGATGAATGAAGGACACAAGGCTGCTGTGAATAGTTTTAACAGAGACACACAGGTAGCTGTGTTAGTCTGAAGTCAAGCAGAAGGGAGGGAAGATTTTCACATTACAGACTAGCTATTTAGAGACATGTATATAACATAAGCTTTCATGAGCTGTGCATATCCTTTCACATCATCTGATGAAGTCCGTTCCAGCTCACGAAAGCTTATAGACAGACAGACATTTTAATTAGTCTGTAAGGTAGATTTCTATGCTGCTTTCTACATTTTATCAATTAATCTAATTTTTGTTTTTAAGTCAGCTCTTGTTCTGTAAAATTATAGACCACCTTCAGATACATTAGGGGAAGGACTGTACATTTAATAATGTGCTGGGTTTTTTCTCTCTCCTGTCTGCATTAAATTAGAACAGATTAACTTAATGCTGCATGAAAATAAATGAAGTGTTGTCTTAATTAAAAGACAATGCCGTATCCTTTCACTGAGCATCAAACAAGCACTTATAGACTTTTTATTCTTAAGAAAAGGGCAATATATAATCTGATATTCTCTAAACTAGCACATGGATTCTGATTTATTCTAATGCACCAGGCTGCATCTCTGCATCATTAAAACTCCTCATATAAGCTAGTCAAAGTCTCCCAAGCTAAATACTATCATGCACTATATCAGGTTTAAATATTTAAAATAAATCATGCTGATTAAAAATATAAGCACAGTCAGCTTTTGGATGACTGCAGTGTAATTAAATGCAAAGGAACTGAGATTGCCATCAAACTTAGCCATTCCTTCTCCAGCATAGTAGAGGTTGAGTGTGGTCTTGGTCATGGTGAATATTTGAGTGCCTCCTGCCCTATACTACCCAGTAGATGTTATATAAGCATCTTTCTGAAAGTCTGCCTAATAGCAGGCTAATCTACATACTGTACATGTCAGAAAAAAATCTAAGTGGTTATATATCTAGTGTTCAGAGATCATCAACATTTCAAACACTATAAAAAATTCATCGGAACATTTGAAAATTTGCATATCTAACATCTATTTCAATTACTGGATTGTATGTATATCTACTAAACTCTGACATAATCAGGAGAGCAATATACTGCTATATTTATCAAGAATAGTTTCTTTATCTTGCATCATAACTAAGAGAATAGTAGCCACTGCACCTCAAAGCCAATAAAATCATTATGAATGCCATCATGCATTCTCTATAATTGTTATAATCAATAATGATGATTAAATGATAAACAACAAAATACATGCAGAAAATTCAGGTTATTTCTTGATTACTTGATTTTAAACTATTTTTTTTTCTCCTGATTCATGTCCCATGGAATTTTCTGGCAATATAAAGTCCTTTTATGTATTGTAGCAATTACAACAATTCTATATCATAAACCATCTGTGCTAGAAGAAAAGTCAGCAGCATTTGCAGTGTTTTGTGGTCAAAACAACCCATTATGCCATTAGTATTAGCAAAGGCAGTCATACATCTGATAGGTAGGAAAACAGAGAACACCTAGTTTAGGATTTTTTACAGCATGCACTACCATATGATATTGGTGTACGTGTTTTGAACAAAAATGCTGGGATTATCGCTTTTAAATCAGTAACCTAAAATAGCCACATACTGTACTGGAATGACTTCCTGTGATGCATGAATTCTCATGCCAAAATCTCTTTTATCTGTAAAGTGACATGCTCTACACTGATATTTTTAACGAGAGAAGAAAATTTAAAATAAAAAGTGCTGTCAAATATACTAGGAGCTGACTCCTTTTTTTTTTTTTTGGCACAGTATTACATCAAATGCTTTCCAGATAGTTTTCCAGTTCCTTTCAGGATAAAACCTAAAATAGCTATTACTTCTGAAATAAATATGCTCTGTATCCACAGTACAGTCTGCACACAGATTTGGATAATGACAATGATCTTCTATTTGCCTTAAGTAACTGCATTAATTGTATTTAAAACTGTCTCTGTGAGTATAAACATATGGTTGCAGTACCTGATCTACAATGACACAGCTTACTTTAAGCCACGTGATCATAAATGAAGCACAGCATGTGCACACGTTTGCTGGTGCTGAGAACTGCAAATCAATCAGGGTCGGGAAAGGTCAGAAACAATAATAGGGAGGGGGACTAGCAGATTTGTGGGGGTGGTTGCGGGGGGCTAAAAATAGCCTGATAAGGGGGATGCCAGTTAGAAAAGGGCAGTCCTGGGGCTCAGATATGCAATTGGGCTTTTCCAACTCTGGGGCTGAGCTCCAAACATGTATATACATTTGGTGGACTGAGCTAACCCATTTCTGATCTCACTTAGCTCACACTCCTCAGGTAAACTAAGTTAGATTTGGCCAGCCATTTTTTTGCTGGACAAGGATCTTTGTGATGCATATTACTGGAGCAGCTGCATAATTGTGAGAGAATCAGACAAGCTTTCAGGCACAAGGTACCCTTCCTCAGGTGTGGGAAACAAGAAGATACAACTTGAACTAAATAGCTGTTTCATTTGCTTACCTCACTGCTACTTAGCTCCAGCTGTGTCTTCTGTTTTCTCAGACCTGAGGAAGGGTAGTTTATTCCCAAAGTTTCTCTAAATATCTCACAACTATGCAGTTTCTCCAGCAAGAGACAACCACCCACAAACCTATTGCCTCTGTTTGTACAATTTAATAAGGTAACACTTTTTTATTTTATATTAGTAGTTGGCCATTTGATTATGCAAGTTACTTTCAGGAAACAACTTAGACCTAATGGTAAAACAATACCAAGTGTTAAAAATCCTGATATTCTTCAGAGTTCTAGATTTCTGCCTTTCTTTTTGTCTCAGCCCATCATGGCTACCAAATACATCACCAAAACATACAGAATGCTGAACTTTAGCTGATGTTGGATTTTACTTCATTGCAAAACAACAAGAAAGATTTTTAAACCTACTTGCTTGCCATCTGACACCTCCAGGGAAGGAATCCTACCTGATCTACACAATAAAGAGCAACTCACAGAGACACTCCTGTGGACCCAGAGGGGCAGATTATCCATCTCCAGCTTCCTCTGTACAAAAATGAAGTTTATTTCCTACCTAAGGGGACTTCATACAATCTTTAAATTTTCCCAGAGCCTGATGAAGTGCATTTGAACCCAAAAGCTTGCAGACCAAGATAATTTTTTTGTAATTCCCTAGTTGGTCTAATAAAAGATATAATTTCTGAACCAAGAGTTCTAGATTTTTGCATTTCTGATATTCTTCAAAGATATTTAAATGTCCACTATCCTTGGTCTCTCTTACAAGGAGAAGTTACAAAAAGAAAGGAGATCTTAAGTGAACCTCATTAAAGAGCTGAACAAAAATAATAAGCCACATATTTGGGATTAGAGATAAAAAGCCTGAGAAGACAGTATAGCTGTCCTTCAAAAAATAAACAATAATCACTTTCATATAAGTTGGAGAAAATAAAACCATAAGCATCAACATTTGGAATATTGTACTTCATAGATTTAGCAGTTGAGAAGCGCTTTCCTTAGTTCAAACAGATTTGTGTATGTGCTCTGAGCATTTGAATACTTCAGCAAGATAAGAAAAGACCATCTAAGAGTAAGTGCTAGCCATGGCTGCATTGAAGAAAGATACATTTGTTTCTATGAAATGACACAAAGACATCAAATGTAGTGGCCCACTGGACAGTTTTTTTTAAATTATTGTAGAATCCATGCATTATCTCAGATCTTTATCTGTTTAAGAAAAAACAAAGAGATTTAATAGAATTAGTCTAAAGTCAGGCAGAAGGCAAGGGCAGAAGTGTAAAAATAGACTTCCAAGGAGAAAGCGTTTTGTCCTAAGGTCAGGTATAAGTCCATTGTCCCACTTTAAGTACCCGTAAAGTATCTGAGATAAACTATGCTGACCCTTTTTCCTGGGACAATTTTGGCTCATACAAATTAATTGTAGTCATTCCAGGGACAAGCTATATGTGTAAAGGACTGGTCCCAGGTTTTGACTCAGGTCAATCAGAACCATCTCAAAAGCAATGTCCATGTTACAGTGACTTTATAATTCAGTGATTCTTAACCAGAGTGTTGAGGCACCCTTAATTGCCTCCAGATTCTTTGAAGGGTGCCCAGGCTGTAAGGAGATAAGTGAGGTGTGAAGAGATAAGCTGATAAGCTAAGTGGATAAATGCAGTCTCAGGCTTGTCCCTGTCTGGTGATGATTCCGCAGCCCTAATCCCTAATGCCCCTCTGCAAGGAGGTAAGCATGAATATATATAATCAGTTTTTGAAATTGGGTGCCACTCAATTCACAAAAGCTATTGAGGGGTGCTGCAAGTCCACAGAGGGGTGCCTTGAGTCCAAAGAGTTTGAAAACCAATAACATAATTGAATAACATTAATCTCTGATACAATTAGTCTGTAAGGCACACCTTTACCCTGTCATCTAGCTGAATAAGAAAAAAGTGCCTAAGAATAAAGTATGCCTTGAGTTCCTTGAAAGCACTGGATGTCTATTTTGCCTAAATTAATTGTTAGTGTTATTCACAAGTGATTGCAGTCTATTTTCAAGTGATTATTCTTGAAGTGTTGTAAATTGCTAGCCTGCTGATCTTCACCTGCACAACCTTCAGAACTGATAAATATTATTTATCCAGCAGAGAAAAACAAAAAATCTCTTTGGGTTTCAAAAAACATGTCAACATAAAGGAAAGCACTCAACATGTATACTCAAAGTTCTCTGAACTCACTGGTGCTGAGAGAGGAAAACTGATGGAGGGCATGTGAAAGGAATCTTTTTGGTAAAACATTTTTTCAACACTGTGTGATACTTCAACTGTACATACTGATTTGCACTTGAAGGTCTGTCCTCACTGGCACCCCCTGCTAGCATATTACCCGGGATCATACCTACATATTTTGCAGTTGCAATGAGCTTTCTTTTATCTTGTTTTTTTAATGTGAATTAATTTGTTCCCAAGTGAGAGACTGGAAGAAAAACTGTCCAGATGCAAAATGCTGAGCAAGCTTCAGTTATAAAGCTCAAGCAACACAGTTCCAGCTTTACCTGTTATGCTTTTGTTATCCCTGAAAAAAATACATGCTCCTTGACATTGAATTAGCATGAGGCATCAGTTTGAATGATAGATATAGGTTCATCTTGGCAGAACTTAGAAGCCAAATAAACACTAATTTATCTGCTGTGCTTGTGTCCCATATATAAACAACACACAGCAAGCAGCCACTAATTCAAAAGTTTCCCCCAACGTCATCTCCTCCCCAGTCTCAGCATTTCTTTTCTTCCTGAAAAGGCAAATAAATGTTTTACATGCACAGCAACACTCACAGTTGAAAAAGACAGGAGTGAAAGGTGCTAGCAGACCCAGGCAAGCATCACTGATGAAGGAAAAATCTCATTCTGGACTCCTGAGTTTGTTCTAGCATCCTGTATCAAGGCAGCATGTTATCAAGGTAACAGAATTATTTAAAATAAAACTGGCAAAGCTATAGCCTACAAGGTCCTGACCACTCTCTGTATAACCACCTACAAATAACAAAAGGTAAAGCAGTAAGTATATTTGTTTAGGGGCAAGATATAAAGTACAAATATCACATAGGGAGGAAGCGGTTGAAGTTGAGCTATTGTATATTTCCTTTTGGTATGTGCCACCTAAGTTCCTCCATGGTATTGGGTTGTGTTTGTTTGTTTTTTAATGAACCAATCACATAGTATTCTGGACCATCTCCACAGCATAAAGTCAATAATAAATCATTATTTCCTGGTATTTTTATTCCCTGTTGCAAATGCAACTGCCACTTAGAAAAATCCTTTTAACCAGCACTTTCAAGTGACATTTTGCAGTAACACGGACAAACCAAAATTCTTTGCCCAACCAGCCCTGCCCAATAACTATCACACTCAGTTTTTGCACACTGTTTCCTGCATACCAAGCCATCGTGCAGGCATTAGCAACTGGCCTCATAATAACAGCATAAGTTTTCAAACAGAAAAAAAATGCATATACAATAGCTGTTCTGTGAACCCTATCGTGCTAGCATAGCTCCTTGTATTTAATCCAGTTCCAATTGAGACAGCATGGCATTGAAAAATAACATAAAAAGATGCATTCCAGCTATACAGTTCATCTTTCTTGTTCCAGGTATACCTGTGAATAAGCAGATAAAGGAAAATAGCTAACAGTTGACTGAAGAAAAACACTGAACATGCAGGGTAACAAGTAGGGATGTGCGAAGCTTCAATCACCAATTCGATTTGGAGAAGATTTGGCCCAATTCAGCAGCCAAATCATTGAAACCAAATCAAATCAGGAGACACATTAAAAGCTCCAAATCAATTTGAAGCATCTGAATCGATTCAGAAAAGGTTCACTAATTTGGAAGGCAGTCTTGCAGGGAAACAGAAACTGAGTAGGAGGGGGAGCAGGGTGCAAGGGGAGACTGCTCCGATATGGACATCTGTAGCTGGCCAGTGACTGTGAGCTTTCCCTTAGTCCCCTTCCAATCACAGTGCTCTGGGGGGACGGACATAGAAACAGCTGTGTGTGAAGCTTCTATCTTCATCAACCTCCTCGATACAAAAACTCATGGACTCAATATAGACATTAGATTTACAACACACTACAACCTGCTGGACATCTGACTCCCCAGGTACCTCTCCACTTTTACCTGCTATTCCCCCAAATCTAAAAGGAATACTGTCCGGTTCGCACAGGCCTAGTAGCAAGCCTATTTCTAATGCAGGCACAGTAGGCCTAGGCTCACCAGGATACTTCAGACCCGCTTCACCTCACTTAATGGATAGAGTGAGGTCACTATGGCTAGGTACAGATGTTACACTTAATGCAAGTCAAGCAGAAAGAGCTTTATAGCCATAATAGAAGAGATGTTCACAGCATTTTAAAAACAGCAGGTCCAGCTCTAAGTTAGCCCTTGATGGATATAGTATTAGATTAAACCACTTTAAGTTACAGCACCTTTTGGAACATCTGTACCACAGCCATTGCACTTCAGTGTAGGTCACATTCTGCTGCCATCCCAAAACAGTTTAACAGTTTGCTGAAGCAAGCTCCAGAATAAGACACAGAGTACACACCTGTGATGCATTAGTCTTTCTCTCTGTTTTACAAGCAAAAAATATGAAATCCAGAAAAATTAGATGTAACACTATGTATGTACGTGGCAAGTAGAAGCCACTTCTTGTTTTACATTTAAAATAAAAGGATTAACCAAACAAAACTGAGGTAGTGTATCACTAGCCATGTTTTTGTACTTGCATGGTTAGAAATGAAAGAGTAAATACAAAAATATATTCTTTATTGTTAATTTTTTTTTTTTATAAGTAATGGGCCTTAGTTGTGGACAGCAGCAGTAGCTCTCATGACACTCCTAAAAATGACTTACACTTTGTTTTACATTGCCCCCTGCACCATCGAACTATCAAGGTCACCATTAAACTAAATAATGGAGAAAACTTAAGTAAGCTGAAGGAAACTGCGTACATCTCAAGACAGCTATCCCTCTATATCAACACTTCAAAAACTTGCAGATTCTTATTGAAATCACCAGCCAAGCAACAGGCCCAGAAAAAACACATTGCTGATAGGAACTGCCTATGATACACAGTTTCAAGAAAATCATTTTCCATTGACAGCTAATTTGAAAAAAAAATCTCTATATTTAACTTAGGATACTCAAACTACCTTACCTGATATTTAATGCCACAGATACTTTGATATCTAGGGATTCCTGGACAAGTAGATACTGATAAACTAGACACAGTGAGTTAAAATATTTATGTTACCTCTTTTCAAATTACAGTAAGTCAAACCATTTTCTTTAAATTAACTCTCCATTTTTGGCCTGCTATCTTTCTTCAAGCTTCACTGATCCCTTGGGAAACATTTTCACAGTTGAAAGCAGTCTGTGTCATCTGTTATCTCCCCCCTGCCTCCCTCAAAATCTTAGACTGGTGCAGGAACATGCATTAATCATTCATGACTGTATAAATACATGAAAAATTAATAGCCAGTCTAGAATTCCAGGGTGTCCAATTAATGAGCTGGGACTCAAAACTAGTAGTTTCATATCTTCAAGAGTACATATATAAAATAGTTTTCAATAAAATTAATCAAATAAGATGTAGTGCCACAAATTAAGCTCTGACTATTCATGATTAAGACTATTTAAAAAGAAAATTTAGGCAATTTTATAACCATTTTTCTTTTTTTAATTTTATGACAGCTAAAAAAAACCCCAAAGACAAAAGGAACTATAAAAATCTTCTGAAAATAAATGTTATAAAAGCTTCACTTTTAAAAGTTAAAATTCACTATTTTAAAGTTTTCAAATGGTTTGGAAAACTTGACTGAAGTTTTGGGCCTGTACCAAAAATGAGAACCAAGAGAGATCTGTTTGATTTTGTTACAGACATTTCTAGTTAGAATTGTTTTGATACACTTTGGTAATGTCAACAGCTGTGTTGTCATATAGTACCAAAAATCAAATAATGTGTTGACACCCAATGTCACAGAGTATTGATTAACTAAAGTGGAGTTGGAGGGCGGGGGAGGGGGGGGGAGCAAACAACAGAGAAAGACATGCATGGACTTGAGTTATGTAATGGCTCTGTTCTGATAATATTAATCATGCTCTGCCTTCTCCCTTCATCAAAACAATGTCTGTCTGTCTACAGGGCAGCTGAAAGCAATGCATTTATCATGGTTTGACCAGACAGTCTGTGCTGGTCCTAATTCTGCTTCAAGGTGACAATTCAGTGAACTACAGGAAGTCCCTGAACCATTTCATTTTTGGAACCAGCAATTTTGGCCTCATCAGTGGTAATTTACAAGCCTTTCACTGGTGCTGAATCAAGTGCCTGATACAACATTTACCACCAGCCATAAAAAATTATGACAACCACATAGCACAAAATTAATAATATTAATAATAAAAAGGCTGGTCTTTTAACCATGTGTAAAAGGTCACTGTTAAGCCATGGGCCAAATATGAACTGTTATAACATAAACCCACTATAAAGTAACTGGTCTTAGAGATCAGACATTAATAAATTTCAGGAAAAATAAAGATGGAGGCATTAGAGATGGAAGGAATTAATAACTGAAATTAAAAAAAGTCAACCTCATGGTATCCTAGGAACAACAGTCATATTAGGTATTCAGAGATCAAAGTGCTATTTGCATCCACAATGTAAAGAACTACTTTACAAGGAGGAAAGAATATGTTCTATGGCCTCTAATGCTGCTTAACTACGTATGTTGCATTTCTGCCTTTCCTTAAAACCATGAGGAAAGTTCTACCTTTTTTTAGAACTGCTCTGTATTTCCCATGGAGCATTGATATGATTCCCGCCCCCAAAATAAAATCAAATATACTGAAACATCTGCAGGCAAAAACAGTAAAAAATTATAGCAATGAGTTTTATATACTTCAAGGGAAATGAGACAACCCATAAGCCAAATAAAATTATACCCTTTTGTAAGATAAAGACTGTATCATGAAGATGCAATGATCCCAGTAGCTAGGTTACAGGGACTATTCTATCATAATTTTCATTTTCCAATACTTCTAGTTTTCACCAAAAAAACCATATTTCTTTGGGCTAACATTTCTTATGCTCATTCTCAGTACAGTCTAGTTTATTTTGAAAAGCTAATACGCATTTTATTGTAGGGAGTCAGTACACTCGACACTACCAAGACAGAGGAAGATTTAATATCCACAACATTTACAATTTAAATAAATGACTCCTGTCATCCTTCATCTGGTAATGTTCCTGTTCACCGGGGGGCAGGTCCCAACACCAAGGATTTCAGTGGTATAACTTTGACATCAGTGAAGCCAAGATTTTACCTCTAGAGTTTTGCTTGATCAAGGGTTACAGTTGTGCTTCTCTAGGTCTTTTGTACTATGCCTTTATACTTTGTAGTATATAGATTTTGTAGTAAACTTTGTAGTATGTAGATTTTTCATGAGCTATTAACTCATGAGCTATTACTTCATGATTTTTCATGAGCTATTACTGAGATGTTTCCCCAAAGTTCTCACAGCCAACACCAGATCTTTTCTTCTGAGCTTAGTGTTACTTCTACAGTCCAAGCCACCTCACACACTCCTTTTTCTTTCTGGATACTTCAACGTAAGGACACAAGCTAAATTCAGTGACTTCCCCAAGATTGTCTCCTCCCTCATATGTCCAGAGTTCACTGGGAAAGAATGAAAGAGTAGCTCATCTTACTGTTACACAAAACAAATGTGGGGTACAACCCCAGAAGTTGAAGTGACAGACATACAAGAAAGTATGTCATCAGCTGTTGTACAGTAACTTGGGCAGGGCCTTAACAAAAAGCTACTCAGACTCCAGCTAGATGTTCAGAAAGGAGTGCCAGCCCCACAAGCTAACTCAGCAAGAAAAACATACCTTTATTCTATTTATAACCTAATTTCCCCTACCTGATAGTGAAAATATTTAATTCTAAAAGGAAGAGACTAGTGATCCTAGAGGTATACCTACTGTTTTTTTCACCCTCAGCAGAGTTGATGGGAAGTGAGATGAGTGGCAGGTGGAGTATGTTGAGTACAGGATAGTGGGGAAAGAACTAAGTACTACAGAGTCTTATCAAGGCTGCTTATGTCATAACATGAACTTGCATTGCACAAGGTTACTGCTGGTCCAGCACAGGCTCTTTAGGGGCTGCTATGTCAGTGTGCCCCCTAAGTCAGCATCTGGGCTGCAGCTCTATTTACTCATTCAAGTTACACTATTAAGCATTCCAGAAACTACAGTCAGAACTGATGGACTGTAGGATTCCTTCCTTAAAGCCAGAAAGAAAACCATAAATCAGAAATGTTACACAATTTAATAAAACAAGAGGCCAATTGTCTACCCAAGCAGAGGTCATCACTCAGGCTAACATGGTGAAGGCACACAAGCCACGCCTCCATGATACACAAGGGAGAAACATATCTAGCATCATATCTAGCCACCTTTGACTCTGCAGTCCAAAAGACACATACATACAGATAAATTGACTTGGCACAACTTTTGGTGCAAGACAGGAACCCGACTTGAATGCACACCTCTAGATTAGTAAAAAAAAGTATTAAGCTTTTTACTGTAACCACATTGCACACAAATTAGATAGTCAAAATTGTAGATTATGTTTTATTCTTATATCAAACTGAAAATCTCAAACACACAAAAGAGAAGCTTATGGATATGAATCATGAAAGAACCCAATAGGCATAAAATGAGCATTCTGGATGTATAAATGGAGGCATGAAAAGCCAAGTGCAGATAAGAGTTTTGGGGGAGGAAACCAAGCAGCTGTGAAGATATGAACACTGTTTCTTTAAAACACTGCCAAACAATATTAGCAGTTAGGTGGGTGTACAAACACCTACACGTGATTCAACAACATAAGCCCAAAGATTTCAAATAGGAATCCATAGGGTCAAAAACATTCTGACATGCTCCAACAGAAAAAATGCTGTATTACTTTTCCATAGCCAAAAAAACAAGTGAAAGCCAAGAGCTAGCATTTTCCAACAGATGTATTGAGTCTAACAAGGTTGAGAACAACTGCTTTAAAATCATGATAAAAAGTCAAATTTTTGGATAGGTGTAGGCCAAGAGGGCACATGACTCTTGTTCTTCTGGGAAACAGAAAAAGATGGAAGCTTTGGGAACATATTTTGTACTTTACTGCAATAAAGATCTTTGATCAGTGCTAAGATAATAGCACCTCCCTTCTGCAGCTCTTCGGTGGAATTTAAGTACTTAAGTCACAAAGTAATCCAGATCAACTCCACTGCACCAGCAGCAGCAGCAGTAGTAGCAAAACCTCTCAAGTGCCAGAATTCATCAAATTGCTCCATTTTGGCCTGAAAAGATCTTTAGGTACCTAGACTTTGGCTGTTATATAGTCTCAGAAGCAATCCAAATCAGCCAGCTTGGTGCCTAAATCCTGCCCAAGATTTGTTGTAGGCCAGATCAGGTAAACTTTAAGTGTCTCCCAGCTCCAACTCCCCTATTCATTAGGTTCCCACAGAGGTGGCCTAGCAAGTATTTGACACTGCAGCAATCATGCAGTTCATTACAAAGGTGAAACAAAGAGAACGTGATGGCGGTGATTCTTTGAATTAACATCCTTCACACCCTAACACATAGACTGAGGTCTCCTTTATATGGAACTAGTATCATGCAATTTACTCCCAGCTACAGGAGCCACATACAATCCGGACCCAGAGCTTCATCAGCTGTGGGGACTCTCGGTCCCAGCTGTGCATGGCCCCCATGGCTGGGAGTCCCCTCGGCAAAGGGGGCTCCCAGCTTTAGATGCCTGCTTCTTGCTGGATGCGGGGGAAGCCCAGGATCAGGCTCCTGCCATGTACATGTGGATTTCACACTAGTTCCAATCACACATTTACCTGCACATGTAAAGAGGGCTATTTTGGGAAAGTAGGAGATGTTGGTTTAAGGTTTTTCAGGGTTGAAGATGACCTAAATCCTCTGAGGAGTCTAGATCTTGAGATTATGAAAGTATCTCCCTTGCAGCCAGGAGTCAAATGCCTAAGCACTCACAAGGAGTAGGAATTCACTCCTTTTCTTCTCAGCATAGTATTTCTTATTGTCGGCATGTCATGCCCCTTTCAGAAGAAGCTCTGCTTCAGGACTCCCCAAGAAAAAGAAGTCTTATTGAGTCTCCCTCTCCTAAAGGATCTCCTGAAGCCAGCCCTGGCATGGCTTCATAAAGGGCAAACCTCTGACTAAGAGCCTGTTTCTTCTCTGCCCTGAGTTCCCTAATGATCCAAAACCCACTCACTCCCACTCCAGAGAGCTCCTTTTTCCATATAGAAGAGCAGATGCTGAACTGCAGATCTCAAGCCTCAGGCAGGGATAATTTTGGGCAATATTTCACTGGCAAGTAAATTTTTAAAAGTCAGCAGCTGTTGAAGCTGTCACATGTTAGAATAAATCTTGGTAAGATTGATTAGTAGGGAAATGACAAGTGATGCTGTCAAATATGCATGATGACTATATTTAACACCTGGTCATGCACTTTGTCACCTTCATATCACCTCTCTCTATGTAATTTGATCTATGTAATTTTACACAAATGTCTCTCTCTTTTCTTTCCTTCTAAAATTACATTTTACTAACATTTGGGAACCCCAGCATACTATAGTTTTAGTTCTATGGATTCCTGGTCTCCAGGAAATGCAAACAAACAACAGCAGCCTATTTGAATTATGAAAACCTTACATGTCTGTTTGGGTTTTTAAGTAAATAATTATACCTTGGCAAGATTTTGGTTAAAAAAAAAAAAAAAAATCACAGAAAACCACCAAAACTATATGAGACTCATTGAAAAAGTCCGTTTGTCAAAAACAAAAACTTTGTTTTATAAAAAGCCCTCAAGCAGTTGTAAGACAAAACAGTGTAGAAACATTGATCTGTATAGTATCTAACATACATGCTAAAAATGATTAAAGTCAATACATTATTACAGTCTTTTATAAACCAAAGTATCTTTCATCTCTGAAGAGGAAACTCTCAGTCAAAAATGTATTAGAATATCCAAGAAACTGTTTAAATAGCAACACAAGGGAAGGATAAATGCTATACGAACTCAAATTCAGCAGGTTGTGAACAAATTGAACACATGTTGTAAAAGAAAAACAGATTTAGATTTTTTTCAATGGCTTATATGCCACTGTTAGGAGCCTGGGCAGCAAGAAAACAAAACTGGAAATTCTTACTGATGAAAATCAACTTAAAATAAGTATTGTTAATAAAAACTGTTGGGTTGATTCAGGAGACTGGAATATCAAAATAAAACTGTTCAGGAAAGTAAACAGTAAGCAAAAAAATTGACAAGTACAGTTGAGTATATTTAAGACACTACTCCTTGTTTTTTAGTTATTTATAACCAAGACCTCCAAAAGCTTGAATGCATATGAATCATGTATTACTGAAACCAGAAAGGAGTATAGTTGCATAAGACCACCAATGAGGTGACCAGAAAAATGTGACATGCTCCTCCTTGAACACACATCTGGAATGAGCAGAAAGAAAAAATGATAGTGTTGGGGAATTCTAATTTGGGAAACCCAGGCTGGAGGTTTCATGCAGCCTGTGTTAAAATAATGATTATTTGCCAACACAAAACATATTTTCCAACTAAAGGTAATTTCACTGTGCATCTCATTATGGAGGATAAGCATAAAATAACTACTAGACTCAAAGCCGGCACTTGTCTGTGAATCAGTTATCAGGATCTGATCACCTGTGATTTAGGCAAAACAGGTCAGTCTCTGTGTGCGCGCGTGTATATGCAAATACACATGCACACTTTTACACACACATATCTGGTTGTTCAGGAAAGCCAATTGGGAATTCTTTTTAAAAAATTTATTTGACGGTCAAAACCCACAATTTTGCAATCAAGAAAGTAGACAAGGTTAACAAATGGCCAGCTAAAGAGTATTTGGGGGAATACTTTATTTTCTGATGTATAAAATGCACTGGTGTCCAAGATAAACTACAACAAAGGAAAAAATTGTGGAGGACACATTTTTAACCTAAATTTGATTTTTTTTAACTTCTATTTTATTGAAATATTTAAATTGCTTTTTTTTTTTTTTTTTTTAATAGAGCTTTGGTGTATAAGATGCACCTTGATTTTAGACTACCTGTTTTAGGAATATACATGTCTTATACACCAGAAAACACAGTAGTTGCCATTATATTCGGTAAAAATTGGCCTTAACAACTCATCTAGGGACAGTAGTAGAAAGAAGGCAGCAAACAGAGATAAAAAGCAATCTACAACAAATGGAGAGAAATGGAAAAGCAGATAGCAACCAGTGCAAATTAGAAGTTGTAAAGTATAGAGAAATTATATTGGAACCCAAAGATACCAGAGGAAAAAAACACTGGGATAGAGTATCTTCAATAGTTACTCACTTGAGAAGATCCAATTCAATGTTTTCCCATTAATAGTTACATTTTGAGATTTCTAAATTAGCCAGCTTTCAATCCGCACGTTATCCTGATTATATGGTGATGATTTTTACAAAAACATTTGTGATACCAAGTCAATTTCTTTACATAAGTTTATTATTGTCAATATAAATACTTCCATCAAATACGTGTTTTCCGTTAAACATGTTGATTGTAGAAGATATGCTGCAATCTGCATTCAGTATGCACCATCTATTCATTACTGATAACCTGGGGTCAATGTTAGACTGACCAGCTTATGATTAACTTAGTTACCTGATTTATCATTGTTTAAAGTATTGAACCAGTATTTTAAAAATATTTTAATATTCCTACAATTTATTAAAAATTAGTAGCAGTAGTCTAGTTAGATCCTTGACTAAATTCTGACCAAAAAAATGAGTGCAAATAATTTGGTCTTGTGAATATAGTTCTTATATTTACACAGCCTGCTTTAATATCCTCCTTGGTTACTTTAATGATGCGATAGAGCATTTTCTTGGCATAATCAGCTGCCTCACTAACTATTCTCCAGGTAATTCAATTAACATATTTTACCATAAGGTTAGTGTCCATAGCATTTTTGTCTTTACTGGAAGCTCCATTTTACAGCTGAATATGGTGTCTTTGCTAAGATGTGTGCCTCATAGATACTAAATCCCAAAGCAGGTACATGCAGCACAAATCACTCTGTATTAGTGTTTTGATTTCCTGAAGACAGTTTATATTAGACAAAATGTTTTCCTGAGTTTACAGGACATTAATTCGTTAACAGAAATAGATAAGTGAATTGTCCTCACTGACTATCTCCAATCCAATCCTCTTAATGTTGAATTAGATGCATACACCTGACACTATGACACTAAACTCATTCATTTACAGATTATGCTAAACTGGGGGAAGGGAGGGAAGAGGCAGCACTGCCAATGCAGGAGAGCACTGAATTATGCTACAGGAAGATTTTAAATATCTTGCAGAGTGGAACATTAGAAATGGTGTGAAATTCAATACTACAAAGTGAAAAGTCATGCACTTAAGAACCCACAACAGTGTGACACAGTGGAGCTCAGACCTGAGACAATCAGGCCTATGGAGGGCCTGGACCTACTGGCAGATCATAAAATGCCCATGACCTGCCATGGAAATACCATATGAGTATGATGTAGCTATGAAAAAGGCTAATACAATTTTAGGATATATTTGACTATATATTCAGTAGAGACAAGGAAGTACTAGTACAACTGTACAAGGTGGTGACCCTATTTAAAATACTGTGTACCATTCTGGTCACCAATGTTTGAAAAAGATTAACTTAAACTAGAACAGGTACAAAGAAGGGCCAAAGAGATGATTAAAGGAATGGAAGCCTTATTTTATGAAAGAAGATTAAATGTGTTTGTCTAGCGTAGCTCAACAGAGGAAGATTAAGAGGAGATATGATTGCTTTTTATCTGTACATCTACTGAATGATTGCCAGGGAGGGAAAGAGATTTTCAACTAAGAAGCAACATCAGCACAAGATCAAGTGGCTGCTAACTATGTATGAACAATTTTATATTGGGAGCTAGAAGACAATTTCTAAGCAACAGTGAAGCAGTGAAGATTTGGAATGGTCTCTCAAACAAAAAAGTGGGGGAAAAGACCCTGAATTGCTCTAAGCTTGAAACAAGTCAAGTTTATGGAAAGAACAGTTTGATACTTTTGATTCAACAATCCTCACGTAAGGTGAGGGAGTTCAAGTATTTGCAATCTTCATGTTGGGGTATAGAGGAAACACTTTCACACTGTGCTAAATGCCTGATAATCCCATACTTCAGGCCTTCCACTGGTTACCTGCAGAGGCCAGAAAGAAATACTTTACACTTACAAACAGTGTTCTTCTCCCCACTTCCACTCTAAGTGTCTGGGTTAAAGGGTCCACACAGCACAGGAGTGCAAGCATAGTACAGCAAGAGGGCACACACCATGTGGAAGGCACAGTAGGGGGAGAAGGGTGCCTGCCTTCCTTGTTTTAATCCTGATGGCTTAGATCAGAGTTCTGTACCATGTGTGGAGCATCCTTTCCCCCAATCTTGTACGTGACTTGTCCACATCCGGGAGAGTTTCTGACTTTTACAGTCAGTGCCCCTTCATTCTTTCTAAAATGGCAAGTGAAAAATCTTCCTTTTCTAGAGTTTTAAAGTTACAGTTCTCTGTGACCCTGATTGTTACCATTCTCTGTAATTTCATTTCAAGATGGAGGTAAAAAGACAACAAACTATCCTTAAAAAACAAAATACAGTTTGTAGTATGAAGTATGTAATTTGTAGTATGAACAGAGGGTCCATCATCTCAAACATAATTCATTACTGAATACAAAGATTCTCTAACTTGTTACAACAGATATTTTTAATGCTCTACACCAATAAATAAGGCCAATTGTATCTATTAGATTAACTATAAACCTCCTCTAACAAAACAGAGCTTCTTACAACTTCTATGACAGCAAGAAAAATGGTTTTGACAAACATCTGCACTTGAAATTGAGTCCAGAGGAGAGCCACACGCATGATCAGAGGTCAGGAAAACAGATCTTACGATGACAGGCTGAGAGCCATGGGACTCTTTAGCCGGGAAAAGCGCAGGCTCAGGGGTGATCTGATGGCCACCTATAAGTTTATCAGGGGTGACCACCAGGATCTGGGGGAACGTCTGTTCACCAGAGCGCCCCATGGGATGACGAGGTCGAACGGTCACAAACTCCTGCAAGACCGTTTCAGGCTGGGCATAAGGAAGAATTTCTTTACTGTCCGAGCCCCCAAGGTCTGGAACAGTCTGCCAGCGGAGGTGGTTCAAGCACCTACATTGAACACCTTCAAGAGTAAATTGGATGCTTATCTTGCTGGGATCCTATGACCCCAGCTGACTTCCTGCCCTTTGGGCAGGGGGCTGGACTCGATGATCTCCCGAGGTCCCTTCCAGCCCTAATGTCTATGAAATCTATGAAATCTATGAAATAAACACATTGTTGTCAAGTAGGAGATCCTTTGGTGAAAAGAGATTTATGCCATCCAAGTGAATAGTACCTATTTTATATAGCTTGATCAATTAATATATATTTAAATGCCGATTTAGAAGAGATATCAATTCCGTAGAAATCCAGCCATAATATTTTGCTGGATACCTGTCAGCATTACAAACTTAAGAAGTCTAGTTTCTCAAGAACGATCATTGCTTTGTTAGGATGATTGCATTGTTAACAGCTATCCCTTCATCCTAGATATAACATCCCTTCCCCTTGGATAGTACACTCACTTCTTTCTGAACTTTCAACTGAATTAGAGGAAATAATTCCAGCTGGAAATACACAAATAAAAAGCAACTGTAATACCAAAAATATCATGCAAGCTATGCAAGAAAGTAACAAAGCTTTTTATAATGATTATCTACAACAACTAAATACCCAGCAAAGCACACTGAAAACCCTTGAAGATTATATTGTGTTTGTTCACTATACCAAATGCATCAGCTCCTTAGAACATGGTTTCCCTAGCAGCCTGTGTAGGCTTCTGTATTGTTTTCTTAATTTCTGTATTTATACATTTTCCTGAAACAGAATCACAACAAAAATTTCTATGTTCTATGGTAAGATGAGCTGTTGGTTTTGCACCTCAATGTTTGACACTACTGAGATATTAAATGGTTTTGATATAAAACTGCCTGAAACTGAGCTTTGAAAACACTCATAAAACCTAAGATACTTTCTCCTGACTTCATAAGAGAGGATGAATTAATAATGTAAAATAAAAATAGTAATTAATCAGCATATTTCAAAATCTGGCTGTTTTCCAAGGAAATAAATGATGCAGTATATAAACACACTGTGGACAGTGCCTTTCACAATTAAGGTCAGTCCTAAAATGACTTTAAAAAGATATACAGGTTACAAGAGACAAAATTTGTGAACTGAGAAATGCAATTATCACAAGTGTGCATATTTATTAATTATAAGTCCCCTTAAAACAAGTAACAGTTTGCATCAACACTTAATTTAAAATAAAATATCCTCATTACATGTTATCTTGCAATGAAAGACATCAGTTAAGGTATTTAAGAGTCAGAAAGTAGATCATATGGAAAAGAACAAAAAAGACAAATCAAGGACAGGTATTCTTACTTTTGGTTTTTTTGCCTTCACTTCCCTCAATTTAAAATTACCAGATGCTTAATATATGCTTGAGATCCCCTTCCTGATTATGCTGAATTATTTCATGGATATTGTAGGATTGTAGGATTTTAGCAGACTTCAAGAGGTGTTTTGCAAGATAGTACTTGGCTCTGAAATAAGAACTCTGCTAAATAGGGGATATCCACCCTTTGTCAAGGCATATTGTTTGCTGGAGGAGACTGAGGCGGAATTCCAACCATATTCTAACAGCGGTGTGAACACTGCGGCTCGTTTGTACCCTTCCAAAATTTCACCCTGAAACTTTGGTTGCCGAATGCATTAATATTCTATCCCTCTCCCCTTTTACTCCAGTGAAAGCAAGATGGAGCATTTGCCACACCTGGGTACCTGTGGTCAAAGTATTTTTACAAGGAATTATTGGAGTAGTGCAGAGGAGTCAGTATTTTACATCCACTCAAGCACAAGGAGATGCGTTTATCCTGTCTATGAGATCCTTATTTGCAAACCCTGACCTTGCCTGTTGTTTTTTTCCTTTGGGAGGGTAGTGAATGGATTTCCATTTTTCTTACACATGTGAAGCTTTACAATAACAAGAAAATATTGCATCATGGCACACTCACCTTGAGGATACTTCAGAACAGTCCTTCAAGCTTAAGGACATTAGACATGCTCCTGAGCAAAATCCATAGAAGGGAAATTATTAATATGACCCACTGATAGGATTTGTTCCCTTTTATCTCTACCTAAATGTCCTCACTAGTATATGTGCAATTTACAGTCAAGTAAGTCTCTCTCACTATACACCTTTCTTCTTAAGCAATCTAAACATAATGCAGAAATTCTGGTATCCTTATTTTAATATATACTCTCCCTCTTGTTCACCTATCTTAGGAGTCTTCTTTGTATTTTACATCAAAGACAAATATTAAGTGGTTGTTCAGCCAGCCTGAAAGTGTTACATAAATAGTTTTCCACAAATATTTTCAATGATCCACTGAAGTAGCAAATATTGCTTCTTAAATGAGATTTTAAGAAGCAAGGAAAAAATGTTCTTACTTGTAAAAAGTAACCATGAAAAGAAGGAACTTGATAAATTTTAGGGGTTTTGCCCAGCTCTTAAATCATTTTTGAGACAATACAACATTAAAGATCAACCTGCTTATCCCCTTTATCTTTTATCCTTGCCCACCCCTCCTATGGTTGGTTACTTTCCTCTCCGCCTGTTCCTCATTTTTAATTCCTCTCTAACCATTCTCTGATCCTTTTCTTACCCTATATTTTCTTTTTTTTTTTTTACTTGCCTCTTTTCCCCACAGTGTCTCAAAAGAATCCATCAACCTGAAGCCTATGGAAAGCAGAAGTAATTTTAGGGTGTACATCTACACTCTGGGATCATTCTCAGTGTTGTGGTTTTATAATACAGCATAATAGGTGATCTAATGGTCATAGCCTGTCCAGAAGGCTCTGTCCACAAATAGTACTGTTGGTTTATGGTCAGTTATGTTATATTTAGAGTTTATTCTCCAAGAAAATAACTGGCACATGTATCTGGAATAATAATTTGATGCAGGTTTTGCCTTATTCTATTTACGTATTTCCATGTTTAGTCTTCTAAAGATATATATTAGTTTGAAAATACAACTAATCAACAAGATGCATAACTTGGCATAACGGATAAATGCTTTAACATATCTTTTTTAATTACTTTGTACAAGCATATGCAGATGCAATAAGGCTTGTTCTCACAGCCCTAGATGTACTTTTACCTAAAGGAAACACAATAGCTTATTCATTAAGTTCTCTAGACCAATAACAAATAAAACCTACTCAAAGAAACATTATATCATTGACAACAGCATATTTGCAACAAATTTTCCCCAAATTATTTAAATGACTGAAGAAAGTATACATACTTGAACAGGATTTTAGAAAACAGAATATAGCAAACCATACTTTTTCTGGAATAATAAAAAACTGAAAACTTTACTATAAAGGTACTACAAAAATCACATACATAATATAAATATACTTGTTAAAACATTCTCAGAACTGTCTTCCAACAAAAATGGCTTTAAAAATAATAATAACCAGCAGGAAAATTGCAAATTTTTTCCAGTTACTTCTAATGTTCCAATTTATGTTCTAAGAAAGATTTTTTTCATTTCAATGCAATTCCCTCTTTTCACAGTCATAAAATGCAATACAAGAATGTTTCCCCCAACTCTACATTTTTCTTTTTTTTTCACCTTTTTGTGAATTTCCTTTTTTCTCTTTCCTTTTGCCACCCTGCCAAAGAACATTAGGGGCGTGTCGACCCGTGCAAGCACATTCACTTGCAACAGCTCAAATAGAAGCAGTGCAAATTTGAGCCAGGGCTTTTTGCCTCATCACACATGCTCAGACATGCACTTCATTGTGGAGCAAATCATGCCACTTGGGGCAAAATAACCTTGCCTGGCACCTCCCAGCCAGGGGGAGCTAGAGCCAGGGACCAGCACCTGTGCTGTTTCCAGCAGTATAAAAAGCTGCCCTGTCCTGGCCCCATCAGTACAACTGCCCTAGCAAGTACCTCAGTGCTACTCGCTCTCAGGAGCTTCTGAGGTCCAGCCAATTAGTACCCGAGGACACTACTCCTTGTGCCAGCTGGATTGCTGAAGCAGCCCTGAGAGTTCCCTGCACCCTTTACCCATTGCAGCAGTCTGGCAGTGGGGGCTGCTGCCTGGCTGTGACCTGCTGGGTACCTGCCAGACCTGGAAGGGGACTCTAGGCCAGCTGCCAGTGGGCTGTGGTTGCAGGGTTGGCTTCTGTGCAGCACTATTGCCACGTGTGTCCCCTGCCCGGCCATCTGGGCAGCTATCACCCGAAAGATGTTCTAGCTGTGGTGGCCTGCTTTGAACTGTCAAAGCATGTCCTCCTGGCCCCATTTGGAGGTCAGCCACAGCCCACTGGATCCAAGGTGCCAGCTCTCAGCAGGCAAGGTCCTGCCACTGGCCTCCCTAGCAGGAATTCTGGTGTTCCCTATTGGAAAACTGAAAAGTCCCTGATAAAAAAATCCCAAAGTTACTCTGTAAAATACCCCAAAAATCCATCTATAGTGTTAAAGCAATTTGGAAGACTACCAGTGTCTCTATCATAATAATAAAGTGAACTCTAAATACATGTTTCATGAATTCATGAATATATATTTTGCTGCCCCCACCCCCTCAGGGGTAACAGCCCACCCAACAGGGGTCAAATGGCCCCCACAAGGGCTAACACCCCACCCTGCAGGGCCCACATGCCCCACCCTAGTGCCCCGATTGCTGCCCCACCTGACCCCATCCCCCGCCAGCTGCTGCAGCCCCACCCAGCCCTACCCCCTTTACCCAGACCCCCCCAATGGCTGCCCCGCCCAGCCCCAGCCCCACTTGCACTCCGAGGTCCCCATGGCTGTCCCCCAACCCCAGGCACTGTCCCTTAAAGAAAAAAAAAAAGAAAGAAAAAAAAAAAGCCTCTACTCACCATAGAAGCAGGGACTGTGGGAGCTCTGGGGCCTCCTGGCAGAGCCTGCCCCCCCCCCACAGGCAGCACAGGGCATCAGGGCCAGGGGTGGGGCTGCTGGGGCTGTCCCTCTACCCTGCACTTTGTGGGCGGGGCCCCAGTGACCCAGAAGGCAGCTGGAACTGCCAGTAAATGCTGGGGAGGTTGTTTTGTTTTGTTTTTTTTATTGTGGGGATGCTGGGGTGGGGGGCAGGGATACAGCCAGGCAAATCAGGGATCAGGGGGATCTGGGGGGCAGGCAGGGGATGGGGCCAGGCAGGACAGGGATTGGAGAGGCTTGGGGGGGCAGGCAGGAGGTGGGACTGGACAGGAAAGGGATCAGGGGGCTTGGGGGCAGGCAGGGGGTGGAGCTGGGCAGGGCAGGGCAGGGCTGGGGGAGTGGGCAGGGCCAGCGGGGTTCCCCCCCATTGTCCTCCCTTCTCCTCCAGTCCCCCGACCCCTTACTTACCAGCACTGTATCCCTGCTGCTGGGACACTGCCTTCCTTCCATGGGCAGGCAGCATGCTTCAGCACCAATGCAAGAGCCAACCACAGAGACGCTCTGGCAGCCAGAGTATTTCTGTGGAGGACCCAGCCTGCCCCGCTTTTTTTAACTCCATTTTTTTTTAGACCCCCGGATATCAAGGGTCTAATTTTGCCCCCACACTGCAAACTTGCTGCAGGGGGAACCTTTTCCTGTTCCTGCAGTGTGCAGCATCTCTAGGGGTTTGAGACACTGCAAGAGGCACATGTGGGCTTCTCTGGATGCGCCCCAGAATGGCAAAGAAGAAAAATCTCATTAGACATTATTCACTTTAATGTATCCATTTGCTCTGTGGGAAGGGAAGGGGTGACACTGCAGGAAAGAAAAAAAAAACTCAATAATTTTCAAAAGTTCAATTTTTTTTTTTTACCTAATATTCTAAAAAATAAAAAATCTCTTAATTTTGAAATGAAAAGAACTTTTGACCATCTCTCTTACTCTGTATCTTTATTCACTTCTATTTCCTCTACCTCTTCTTTTTAGCATACCATTCAGAGGCACCAACAGGTTTCTCATGGCAGTTATCCAGATATATTTCCCAACTCTGAAGCAGGCAAAATCAGCCTAAAAAGAATGCTCTTCTTCTCTTATGCAGTCAACAGGAAGTAGTTTCAATAACCCAGAGGGTCAACATGGGGACACAGAGGAAAGATTAGAGCTATGATAAAGAACTTCTTCCCAACAGGGATTTGTAGCTTGGTATTAATGCAAGAACTTTTCTGATCTTGCACAAAGTTATTTTCATAAAGGAAAAAATTAAAAGGCAATCCATGTCTTTATTCTTTGAAGAATCAACACTTTTGGATAGCATCTGACAAAGTAGATTGTTGCCTACAAAAGCTGATGCCTCTGAATCAGTTAGTATACCAGGTGCCACTCTGCCCTACATTATGCCTGGTCCCAGGCTAACAACCTCTTTACTCAAATTCAGACAGCAAGAGACATAAGTCCACAGTAGGTAACAAAAATATATAGTCCCATTTTCACTAAGGACAAAATTTGTATACGTCACTTCAGGAAATTATTTTTTCCTGAAAATCACAGCCATTACAAACAAATCCCAACTTATCCCACGTGACAAATGTTATTTGCTCTGCTTATACTGTAATTGCATTAGGAATTAGGCACAACATGTTACCAAATCCCTTCCTATCATTTTGCACATAAACTTTCACACATATGAATGAAAGGGGCCAGTGGATATAATTCTAAAAGACTTTTTGTGGGTGGTATTTTTTGGACCAACTGCATGGCTGGGAATAGACTTAGACAATCTCTTGGGTACCACAGTGTTCTTTCTTGGGTCTCACCTTGCTTCTTGCATCTTCTCTGAACCATCCCAACATCACTTCAATACTACTATAAAGCTAAAAGAAGTGGGTTTTTCCCACCTAGTGTATTACTTAGTATTAAAAGTCGGGGGAAAGAGGAACAGGAAATTCATTTCATTTCTTATTTTAATAGCTAAGTGCTTGCTAATACTGGACATTTATGCAGTTCCCTGTTGTTATTTTCCTGTGAATTATGCTGTTTGTGTAGAAATTTTGGTGCCAGAACCCAACTACTCAATTTTTCTTTATATTCTCTTTTCTGATGTCCAAAATCCTCATGACACATTTCACTGATTCCTCTAATGATACCATGAAAACACCTTATACATTTAGATCAATCTCCAGTTCAGTTCACAAATGTATTCATGAAAAATCCTGTTGTTCACAAAATCCTGTGCATTTATCCAGTATGGAGTGAAAACGTGCCTATACTATTTAATCTGGATGGGACGATGAAGTGTGTATACCAAATTCTGACTAACATGCTCACACCATCCTTAAGTCTATTTCAAGCAAAGAAAGCCTACAAATAAAAATTTGCTGTGGGCCATGCACAAACAAGCACCTTTTTATCTAAAATTTAACAGTGAGAGGAAGTAAGGACTAATTCTCTGGTGTATAGAAAGCAGGAAATGCTTCATTTCTGTCCTTAACTGACAGTGACTACAGCCCCTGCTTCCAATATTGCTTATACATTTTACATTCAGCAGCAGCAGCAATTCCTCACAGTCGAGGATGACAGACAAGGCCAATCCAGGAGCGACAAGTTCTAATGTAACTCAGGCACATGTTTCCATGCAGAAATCCTCTGGATTCTTGGTCTGGTCCATGACATGCTGTTTCTGCTACTCCCGCTTTTCCACCTCCTGTTGTCATAGTAAGGTTTCAAAGTATGAGGTCCTTGCAACATACTCTTCTTCCTTTTGGGCAATCCTAGGAAATAATCTCTCATGAGTTGATGTTGATGCTGTATTTTTTGCTGGCTTCAAGGACATCCTTGAAGCACTTTCTTTGCCTTCCTCTTGAGCATACATTTTAACTGAGCTAAGAAAATAAAACTTGCTTTGGGAGTCTGGAGTCAGACATCTGGACGACATGGCCAGCCCAGTGAAGTTGATGCCAGATGGTCATTGCTGCAATGCCTGTGGTTTTTGCTTGTGAAAGGACACTAGCATTGGTGTGTCTGCCTTCCCACTGGATTCAAAGGACTGGTACTTCTCCAGCAACTGGAGGTGTCTTCTATACATTGCCCACATCTCAGTTCTGTGCAATAGGTAGGGACTATAATTGCTTGATAAACCATGAGCTTGGTTTCAAATCTGATATTGAGATCTTCAAAAACCTGCTTCCTCAGGTTTTCCAAAGGCTGCACTTGAACATTTGAGGAAATGTTGGATTTCTTCATCAATGTCAGCTGCAAGAGATGGCTTCCGAAGTACAGAAAATACTCAACATTCTCCAGAATCTCACCATGAATCTAATTACCAGAACTGGGGACTACTCATTAACAGCTTGTTGCTGAAGGACCTTAGTTTTCTGAATGTTAAGTGTCAGTCCCATTTTCTTGTATGCATTGGTAAAGACATCAGTGATTACCTGAGGATCTGGTTTTGATGAACATATACTACAACATCATCAGTGTACTGGAGCTTGATAATTGAGGTTGGAGTAGTCTTGGTTTTGCCTTGGATTCAACCAAGATTAAACAGTTTACCATCCATTTGGTAGTTTAGCTCCACTCTGATTGGTGGTGGTCAGATGTAGCATCTCAGTCAGGAATATGGAGAAGAATGTTGAAGTGATGATGCAGCCTTGCTTAACTCCCATCTTAACCTCAAAGGGTTCTGTGATAAAGGCCATAGAGAGAGGTTTACATTGTTCCCAGCACTTTTCCTGCCACTGGTGAGTAGTGAAGGTGATCGTGCTGGTGTGCCTTTTGATGCCCTAAATTCACACTAAGATTTCAGGAGGTGCTCTTCTGTAAGTGGAAAGAAATGGTTCAGGAGGGTTTTGCTTATGATCTTTTCTATGTTGGACAGCAAGGCATTCCCTCTGTAATTTCCACAGTGAGACCTGTATCTTTTCTTGAAGATTATCACAACCATTGCATCCCTGAAGTCATCTAGGATTTCTTCATCACTCCAGATCCTTAAGATGAAGTCATGGATCTGTGATGTAGGCTCCTTTCCCCCCTGCTTAAAGATTTCAGCAGGGGATTCCATATGCTCCAGAAGCCTTGTCATTCTACATCTGCTTGATGGATTGCCACACTTTATCAAGGGTTGCAGGGATTCTGAGATCATCTCTAAATGGGTGTTGTGGGATGGAATTGAGAACACTCATCTAGCAGCACCCCAAGTGCTGCTGACATTCTCCCACTGTTGTTGATTGCAATTTACCAATTTTTCATTGAGACACTGGTGGAAGAGGTCTCTTGACTAAGTCCTGGAGCCCTTTGATGCTCACCTTCCATTGCCATTGCTTCTGCTGCAGCCATCATTTTGGAGCCCGTTTGACTGGCATAACCAAGTGGATGAGTCGATGATCAGTCCAGTAATCATCAGCTCCTAGCATAGCTTGAGTGATTTGGACATCTTTGCAATCCTGGGCATGGATTATGCTGTAGTCAATCAAGTGCAGTGCTTGATTGTGATTGTTGCCATGATGCCTTGTACCTATTTATTTGGCAGAACAAGGTATTAGTGATGATGAATCCATGTTCTCCACATTTGGTCAAGAGGAGGATGCCACTGGAGTTAACTTTTCCCACTCCTTCCTTATGAATAGATTTGTTCTAGAAGTTCAAGTCTATTTCAACTCTGGCATTGAAATCGCTGAGCAGAATGAGCCTGTCTCCCTCCAGAACATCAGAAAGGAAATGGTCATGGTTGGCATAGAATTCCTCTTTGGTTTCATCATGAGTGTGAAGAATTGAGGCATTTGCACAGATGACAGTGGCATACTGGCTTCCAGCCAACTTGAGATACAGAGTCATGAGGTGCTCATTAATTACAATAGGAACCTGTTGAGTTGCTTTGTAAGTTCATTCTTAATGGCAGAGCCAACTCCTTGAAGTCAGTAGTCTCCTTCCTGTTTACTCGTCTAGCAAAGGATATAGTTGTGTCCTTGATCTTTGAGCTGCCCATCTCCCACTCACCAGGTCCCACTCAGTTCAGTGATGTCAACGTTGTATCACGTGAGTTCTTGTGCCATGACCACAGTGCAGCACTCTGGGCATTCACTATTAGTAGAGATCTCCATAAATCATGCCAGAAGTGCCTCCTGCAGTGGCTTCTTTAATGTTTTTCATTTTGCTGCTTGACCCTCCCCGCCCCTGTTTGGCAGACTCCACCAGCTGGCCCATTTGCCTCTGATCACCGGAGAAGCAAAAACCATAGCCAGCAATCAACAGCAAATGGTTTGGCTGGCAGGGCCCCTCTGCCAATCGGTGGGGATAAGCAGCGAAATGAAAAATATTAAAGGAACCATTGTGGGGGGCCCTTCCAGAGTGATTTACAGAGATCCCTAACTATTAGGACTGTCCACGTGGATCCTGATGTTGCAGGTCCCAAAACTATATGTGTGTCTTCATTGATTTTGACTGTAGTAAAAGTTTCATAGTTGGTAGGGTCAGAAGGGACCTAAGCAGATCATCAAGTCTGACTCCCTGCCATGGGCAGGAAAGAAGGCTGGAGTCAAATGACCCCGGCAAGGTGTCTATCTAGCCTCTTTTTAAAGACCCCCAGAGTAGAAGCAAGTACCACTTCCCTTGGAAGTTGGTTCCAGATCCTAACCACCCTGACTGTGAAGTAGTGCCTCCTGATATCTAGCCTGCATCTACTCTCCATCAACTTATGGCCATTATTCCTTGTTACTCCTAGTAGTGCTCGGGGGAACAGGGACTCTCCCAATGCCTGCCGGTCTCCATTGGCCAGTTTATAGATAGCCACCAGATCCCCTCTCAGCCTTCTTTTGTGGAGGCTGAACAGGTTCAGGTCTCGTAGCCTCTCCTCATAGGGCCTGCCCTGTCTCTGTGCTGATGAGAAGGGAGTTCCCCAGCCTCAGGTATGCTGCTGGTTCTTTCTCCCTCGGTGCAGTACCCTGCACTTGTCAGTATTGAATCACATCTTATTCTCATCCGCCCACCCCTGTAACCTGTCCAGATCCAATTGCAGCCTCTCCCTCCCTCCTAGTGTACCCAGTTCTCCTCACATCTTAGTGTCATCTACGAATTTGAACAAGGTGCTTTTCACCCCTTTGTCCAAGTCACTGAGGAAGATGTTGAACAGTGCGGGCCTGAGGACTGAACCCTGGGGGACCCCACTGCCCCAACTCCAGGTTGAAAATGACCATCCACCACCATGCTCTGGATGCAGCCCTCCAGCCAGTTGGCAACCCATCTGACTGTGTAGGCATTGACACCACAATCTCCTAATTTTTTAATGCGAATGGGGTGAGAGACAGTGTCAAAGGCCTTCCTAAAGTCCAGAAAGACTATGTCCACCACGACACCTGTGTTCAAGGATTTTGTGACCTGGTCATAGAAGGCCACCAGGTTGGTCTGACAGGACCTGCCTCTAACGAACCCATGTTAGTTGCCCTGAGGCATATACTTCCCTGTTGCCCCTCGCTGATGTGCACCTAGATCATTTTCTCAGGTGACCTCACTGTATGCAGTTATCCAGTCAGGTAAAAGGTAGGTAGATTATGTTTACAACACCTTTTCTAGTCCTCTCCCCATGTGGGGTTAGCAGAGCAGATCCTGAAGAGGGCTACTCAGTCACAGTTACAGCTGCTAAATTGCACTCTTGCCTCATAACGTAGCAGTAGACAGAGAAATAGCTAATACAACAGCGTTCCTTTAGCAGATTTCAGAGTGGTGATTGGAAAACTGCTCCTCTTTTCCAAAAGCCCTCACTCCTCTGGGATTCATACTAACCCTTCTTATTTATTATATCTACATGAGCCTTCAAGGGAAAGGGAATAAGACACCATTGGACTCAGCTGCTAACAACTTATAAAGAACGTATATACTGACACGTAATAATATATTTAATTATCAACTGACACAACTGTTGCTAAATTCCGGAACACCTGCAAAAAAATTCAATGCTTAAAGAACAGTTTCCTTAAAATAAAGACAGAAAAGACTTATAGTGATGTTACCTGAAAAGGGATACACTTTGAAGAACTAGTAAAGACAGTCTCCTTTCACTAAGGGCATAGGGACCCCCATCAAAGCAGTAGAAAGCCTCAAAGTTCTGTCTGATTCCTCACTAACCCTGCATGACAAAGATACATCAGTATCTTAAAAACCTGTCTTTCACCCTCAATCTTGCCAGGAATTGTTGTCCTGGAAGAGGATCTAGATTAATAGATTTATCACCTTAAGACTGAATTACTGGCAATAATTTCTGAAGCAGAACATGAAGGCTATGCATAGACTCTAAGTTCTCCACTATACAAAGACAAGCGCATCCATCCCACATCATTCCATTTAAGGTAGATTTTCAACTAACAAACTACTAACATAATTATACTCCTCTGGACAATGAAGATTAAAAAGTTCAGGACAAAGTTCTGGCAGAGCATGTTCTTGATAGAAGAAATCCAGTTAAGACACAAACTTTCAGATCACCTCAGGTAAATCCATAGTCTGATCATCTTTAGGAAATATATGCCAGGCACTAAGTTTGAAAAACCCCTTTCATCAAATTAATGACTTTCCCAAACTTGATAGTCCTTATAAATTTTATCCATTAATCTCCTACAAACTAAAACACTCAGCTGAAATGCAATTAACCTAGCTTTAAAAAAATTATTAAACAGAAAAAACTGAAAATGCAAATCCTAATCAAATCAACAAAGAAGTTACAGCAAGTCTATGGAGACCATTATTGCTAGTGAATTTACATGGGAAACATTTGGATACTATGAAGATAAGTAGAAGTATAAAACCAAATCAAACAGACACTGTGCAAATCTTATTTGGATTGTATGAAGAAGTTTTCTTAAGAGTTAACCTCGCGAGTGATACAGGTGAAGGTTTGTCCCGCAAGATGATTATCCATTCACATACGTTGCATATGTATTCCATGCTATACATTTGTAAGCAGCTATATGTTTTTAATTGTTAGTGAAAAAGCCAATGCTAAAAGTATTCAGCATTGGACATACCAAATATTTGCAAAGCCAAGACGGACTATGTTATTCCACATCACAAACATAAAACCTAAATATTATGACTCTATTAGATTCATAACAATATTATGAACCAGGATACTTCAGGGTGTTTTCTGTGTGCAATAACTAGTACTGGTTGATTGGTTCTCAAATTGAAGCAATTATTAAATATTTCCGTAAAATAGAATTGTTCATGTTATTTTCTAAAAGAGGAGTGTCATGCATTTTTCAAGTGAACTGCAAGCAGTTTCGAACAATTATACACTGCATGCCCCAAACAGCAAACCAATTCAAACTGGATTTACTGCTTGGAAGTTTTAAATATACAGTACAACTCTGGAGTAACAATAACAAGATCTACCTTGGTATGTTGCTTCATGAATCAAGATGAGATTAGATACCCACAAACCGATGGAAAAATCTTGTATTTTCTTCAGTTCTCTGAAATAACTCTGAAAATGTCTCTTTTTATTACCTCCAAATTCTGCTCACATATACAAGTTCTTTGTCCATATGAAATGAAAACTATTTAGAATAGATACTGCTAGAAAGAAAAAACGCACTACCTTTACAACCAGAGCTTAACTGAATACACACACTCGTACAGAGAGATACAGTGTCCTTTGGAGATGGATCTAAAATGTGAAAGAGGACAAAAGAAAGGAATATAATGTACTTTATGGTGCTTTCTTTCTAGTTCCCTGAAGATAAAAGTATATAAAAATGTAGCTATTGACTTTTACTCAACACAAAAAAAAACAGTATTCCAGCTAGGTGAGAATGAGAAGGTTTTACTAGGAAAGGCAGCCAAGCTTGGGATTACATGCATTTTCATCAGTTCCACATAATCAAGGGACTATTTATCAACTGCACTAGTCTTCCAGGAATTTAGAGTAACTGCCCCGAAAAAACCAAGGGAAAAAGCAATAATAAAAGTATAGCATGTTGAGATACAACCTCTGAAATAAGAATTGATTTCTTTTATAAAAATCACAGTGATGGTAAGTCTAAATGAAGTCTAAACATTCTTGAATTCCATTATTTCAACTGAAAAGCTACCACTGTACAGAGAGGGCTGATATGTGCAGTGTAGTTATTGAACACACTAACTAATAGATTACTAGAGAAGATACTGACATAAGAGTCATTTTGGATATATTTTAGAGCATTTTTAAAAGTTCTAAGTTAGAGGCTCCTTTGCACGTGAATGACAAAATCCAGGATAATGAATGGTACACAAAACAAAACAAAACAGTGTATGAGACACATGCACATACATTATAGGGATCAAGTTTGTGTGACAACAATTAAAATATTAGCATGAATACTTCAACAAATAACAAATAAAAACATTATTTTTGTGCATCTTGGGAGGTTCTTTCAAGTTTGATATGATATGGCATAATGGAAAACATGCGTTAATTTATTTGTATTTCAATTTCATGGGAAAAAGTACTAAATTTGCCTCCCACCAAGAAAGCCTCACAAGAACCTTTCATAATATGAAAACTATAATTACAATGCCACATCCTACAAATCAGAATTTTGTTAGACTGTTTTATCTGTTATTTAGCTCCACTGAGAAACAACTAAATGGTCAATCAACATTAATGAGTCACTGTCGGTTTGCCATCACCCATAACACTGAGAATGTACATGATTTTAGTTTGTAATTTTTTTTATTTTTAACAATTAATATAATATTGCAACATATATTACTATTCCCCAACAATACTAAAATGGTGTGGTGGTCTATCAGCGAGAAGCTTAATATTCTCCATTCCCTTTACACTATTGTTAACTTTCAAAATTACTTATTCTAAAATGACCAATAATGCAAAATAAAAACTTTCATGTAAAGTCTACTGATCACCTTTTAGCACCATCTAAAAAGAAAACAAAACTAATGGAGACTTGTGGGATTTAAGCCAACTGATGTAATGCGGGTAAAATAATGATATTGATTTTTTTCTCCTGAACATCCATAGTTTTATCTAATGAAAAGACAGCAAAGAGTAATAGGAAAATTTATTACAGAACTGGAAGCTTGTAAATTCAAGTAAGAATGCTCCCTGCAGTCTATTTAACAAATAATATTAAAGAAGTATTATCATTATTTTTTCCTTTAGCATTCAGTACTTCACGTGTCATGCAGTCTAGAGTTCTAACTAACAAATGAAGTTCTAGGGTCGTAATGTATTATGTGCAGACTATTGCTAACTAGTGACTATGCCCTCATTGTGACAATTCATGTAGCTAACTGACTTCAGTCAGGCATGCTTGGAATTATCATAAAGGGTTTTTCATGCCACAGAAGCCAGAAAATAATCATGCCATATATGGATATTTATAATGCAAGGTTATCGAACAGACAGCCTTTTGGGAAAAAGCTACAGAAAACCTGTGATAATCTTTCAGGCTGGACATTCATTACTCAGTCTTCAATAAAAACTTGCTTTTCCTCACAAGACACTGTCATTGTAACGGTTCCGTTCTGAACCAAATCTAAATACAATATCAGCTTACTCAAAATAACCTTTGTTTTCCTAAATTAAATGAGGATATAGAGCCATAACCCACTAGGCCAAACTCAGAATCGCAGAAAGGAAAAACTGAAAAGGAAATCTTTCAGTTCCACTTCCCCATCCACAGAAAGCAAAGCTGCATTAGCTCCATCCATTTATTACATTATTTTTACAGCAGTTTCGATCACTGTCCTTTTTGAAGCATGAATAGGCCTTTGTGGGTTAATAGGCAGAGAATTACTAAACAATCAGCCTTTATTACCAACTCTCTTCCCCCATCCTCAGGGAAAGCAAACCTCCAACTGAAATATATTTGGCAGGTGAACTAAGGCAAATTATGCTCTATTCTTTTCAGTTCTCTTATAGTACATGCTCTTCAATCCAAGATTGCATGTTGCAGACATCCCATGTGAAATTATTTTTTTTCTGCTGTTTTAGCAACTGGGGGGAAAAAAGACGCCATACAATTAGAACACCAAATCCTAGGACGATTCTATAAATGTTATCCTTTAATTCTTCAAGCAAATAATCTGTTACAGTGGAGACATCCTTTGCTCTTTGGCAAAGGAAAAAACTAGGGATATCTTTCCTAAAAGTACAAAACAAACTAAGGAATTTTATATTGAGTAAAGAAATTCAGCCATTCTCTCTCATCAAGAATATCACCATTTCAGTGTCCTTCTGGGGAAATATAGGGAATGGCATAAAATACCAAGAAACATACCCAGTGGTATTATCAGTCTTAAGGAATCTGTACTTAAAACTTGAAAACGGTAATTAAGAATTCTAATTACATTACTATGCACTGCAGGAAAGTGTTTCTAGTAGTATAAAAATATTCTTTTACTATAAGATGCCTAAAGCTGCATTACGAGTGAGCCTTCATCTCAACTGCCATTTTGACATCGGTACATCTGGCAATCAAGATTTTAAAAAATCAGGTATTGATAACAAAAACAAATCTAATTTCATTGACTAGAACACACAGGCCTTCAAAGAGGTCTTCTCACACACTAAGAAATACCCATAATATTTTAATCTTTGTTTTCACTTAATGCATCTGTCTGGACCTCTGGTTCCCCTATTCTGTGCAAAAAAAACCACACTACTCTTCCACCATTATTTTTTCCATTCCCCTTATATTTCATTCCCTTCTATCTTAAAATATAAAAGGGCCTCTTCAAGTATTAAAGGAGACCAGCCCAGCGCTACACTTTGGAGGGTGACTTAAAGAAGGATCTGTCAAGGGACAAATAATCCCTCTCTCTGGCCGCATCCAGATGAGTGTGGCCGTGCAATATGTGGCACCGCAGACCTGCCTACGGCAACATGCACTACACATTCAGGTGTTCTTTGCACTGTAAGATAGCAGCACGGGGGAATTTTTTGCCCCGGGATATCCTGGGGTCAAAAGAACCTGGGCAAAAAAAATTAGGGCAGCATAAAGGGATGAGGGGGAGAAGCACGTGTTGCTAGAAAGTAGAGCATAGCCAGCCAGAGTCCAAGTGGTAGAATCGCTGCAGCTGCAGCTCCCCAAGGCTCCCAGGACTCCAGGTAAGTCTGCTGGGGCCAGCACAGTTGCTGGCCCCAGCTGCCCCTACCCTACCCTGCAGTGCACCAGAGGGTACGAGGCACACACATTCCCCACAAGGTGTGCCACTGCTTGTCTCCAAAGAAACAAACATCCATGCTCATGTGGAAGAGGCCTCTGAGCTGTTTGCTCCACTTCACATGATTCCCCATCTACCCCAGGCACATCTACACAAGTAACTAATGCTCAGAAAGCTTACTGCACAGTAAAGTACTGTACAATAAGTTTTCTTTGAGTGGAAGACTACACATGCTCCCAATGGGAACAGTTCAAGACAGAGTATACTCCTGCCCTGATCTGTTACTATATGGCAGCCTGGGGGAGCTCTAGGATCCTCCTGGTGCCAGCCTTCGGCTGGCAGGGGCTGGCAGGGGCTGGCAGGGGTGGGGCCAGCCCTGGTGTGAGGCCTGGGCTCCAGGACTAGGCAGAGCAATTACACATATGGCAGTTTAAGTGATCAGAAATTGGTTTAAACTTGTACTAAAACAGAAGCTTGATGCACATAAGCCAGTTTTAAAATGGCTGAAACTGGTTTAAGATAAACCCGGTTGAATGTAGTATCAGACTTAACTGATTTGGGTCAAACACATTTATGAAACTTCTGTCCCAGACCCCTTCCTGGTTCAAGTTAAATCACAGTTCCCCAGCACCCCAACATGCTTTCCAGCCCTGGGCTGGGCTGTACTGTCTACTCCAGAAAGCAGGGCTGGCCCCACCACTCTGGTCCCTAGCTGGAGTAGTGAGGACTGGCTGGCAAGGAGGGGGGAGCAGAGGGGAGGGGAAGCCCAGCTGTGGATGCAGTCCAGTCTGCGGAGGGTGGGGGGGTCAGGACTGCCCCCAGGCAAACCCTGGCTGAGGTCTGGGGTCAGGGAGCATCAGGGAGGGGGGTTAAACTTACTGCTGGTTGTGACCGTAGACTACAAATCCCAGAGGCATGTGGAAGCAAGAAGTGATAAGCAACCCTGCAAAGTCCTGCTGATGTGATATTGAACTATAAAGTCCAGAGACATCAGGCGCACCAGGAAGAGGAAGCAAACACACAGTCCATACTGGCTTCATACCAGAGAGCCAGCTTCTGGCCTGTGCCACTGCAGACATGTGGCTGCATTTCCTGAATCAAAGGTAAATGTCTGTTCACTTCTGTTTCAATTTAATCTCTGCATCTTAGACTAACCTGCAAAAACTTAATTAATTCAGCCTTGGGCTTTCTGACCGTCTTTACTTAGCGCAGGGGGTAAAAGGAGCTGTTCTGCCTCTGGGCAGAACCCTGCACCTCTGCCCTGGACAGCTGCCTGCTGCCCAACTTCCGCTCTGATTGCGGAGCTGGGCCGGGACAATGTTTGCTGCCCCCGCAGCAGGCAGCTCCCAGCCCAGCTCCAAGATCAGAATTAGATTTATTAGATTTACTGTGTAGTACATACCTATATTAAATTTACCTGTATTAGATTTAGCATGCAGTAGATACTGTGCAGTAGTACAAGGTTAGATACTTGACTGGGAGCAAACTGCTCCCAGTTAGTTTTCCCGCCTCTGCTGCCCAGGATATCTCCTCCCCCAGGAGCTGCCTGCTACCAGGGCGGGCTCTGATCTCGGAGCCTGGGCCAGGACAATTTCCCCCTGCTCCAGCAGCAGGCAGCTCTTGGCCCCAGCTCCATGACTGTAGCTATGGCTCCCTGCCCCCAACAGCTGCCTGCTACCAGGGCAGGCTCCAATTTTGGAGCCCAAGCCAGGACAATGTAATTGTCCAACATTGGACACTGACAGGCTCCAAGATTGGAACCTGCCCTGGCAGCAGGGAGCTGCCGGGGACAGGGAGCACTCTCCCAGCTCCCACTCTGATTGCAGAGCCAGGATGAGGATTGCCTGCTGCCAGGGGAGGGGAACATTGGTCCCATCCAAGCTTCAAAACAGGAACTATCCCTGGCAGCAGGCAGCTCCTGGGAGAGGAGATTGTTCTCCCACACCCTGCTGCCTGGGTTGACCAGGAACAATCTGTTCCCACTCAAGTATCTAACTTTGCATTACTGTGCAGTAAATCTAACACCTGTATTTACAGATAGTAAAAAAAAATCACACAGTAGACTAATCTACTGCACAGTAGCTCCTGCACACGGTTACATAGTGACACTTTACTGAGCAGTAGATTAGTCTACTGTGAAGTAAAGCACCTCATGTAGATACACCCCATCACCCGTGTTTCTTCCTAAGCTAGAACAGTAAGAAAAATATTGAAGTGTTTTCTCCCTCCATGTACATCTATCCCCCAGCCTCTCAGGCCTATTTTGCTGTTTCACCCTTCCAGCTACACTCTTTGGTATGCAAATTTTACAGTTGGGCCCTCCAAATAATAAACACTGCAACTATTTTAAATTCACACCTTCCCACTTTCAGAACTGGTGCTTAAGGAAAATGCTGGATGTTGCATCTACCTAGTAGGAACATTTCAGGGGCCATAGAGGCTTACAGGAAAAAGCTCACTGCATATTCCCCCCTAGATCATGGAAAAGATCTCTCTCTCTGGCGAACCTCCCAATCACCTTCAGAACTGTAGAACTGTGTCAGATGTGCTCCCTACTTGAGGCTCCTCTTTCCTCACTAAGAACTTTTCTGCATTTCAGTGGAAGATGAGAAAATGACAGCCTTACTCTAAACAGTTGACTAGCATGCAATTCCTTGTGAAATTGTTAAGATTTCTGAAGAATTTAAGTAGCAATTACATTCACAAAGTGTTTCAAACCAAAGAGTTTTTTATTCTGCAGTGGGATCATTTTTCCCAGTTTCCAACTAAACCAGGAACGCTATTTACATTAATGGAGTCTGACTGCATATTCAATATACACCTGCAAAGACTATGCAATCTGTGCTTGCATTTAAATAGCTTTGAGACAATCAAATGAAACCCTAATAGCAGGTGAGACATACTGTGGTTCTGAATTAATATCGGCTGTGGGTTTAAACACTAGGAAGACAGAGATTTTCTATTTACAAAAATAAATGACACTACACTAGGAAAATTATAAGTTGTAGAAAGCTGGGAATTTGAACTGAAAGCTTATTATGACAGAAATTTCTTTCCTTTTTTTTTAACCAGATTTATGGCAAGAGATAAATAAGTAGCTATGTAAATTATTTCAATTTGGAACGTAGAAAAATGTGCTGCAGCAAGTATAAATAAATAGCATGTTGCTAAGCTCTATGACAGGAACTCAGGAAAATCAAAACTCTTTTCTCTATGCAGAGGTCACAGCAGTCAATTGAATTGTTAACACAATCCTTGTGACCGAAGAATATCATAATGGCATACACGGTGTGGTGAATACTATGAGTGCTAGGTTTTAACAAAACAAGAATATTCTTATTTTTAAAATTGATAAAGACACTGCACTGTTCTGTTTCCTTTTCCTTATTGTTCTTCTTTGAACTTCGTATAGCTTTCCTTTCTTTGAAAGATGTCTGGAAGCCTTGCAATTTAGAGCTGACCCTTTACAAAAATTAAAGTCTTGTCTGCAGATCGCATCAGAAAGGACCATTTTTTAAATACTAGGGCTCTAAAATATTGCCTTTTTGCTGTCTAAGATTTAATGCTACAATTACAGACTGTTGATACAAAAAATCCCTATGAAGCTTGCTAGAGAGAGAAAACTTGAGGTAGTATGGGGTGATAAAGAGTGAATAATACCCCATTGTGATACCCTTCTTTATCATTGGTAAGAAGGTCTGATCTAATATGTTCTTGAATGGAATTTGGGACTCCTAGGTTCTATGCATCCGCTCTCAGCCACCTAATTTGTGATCATAATCAAGGCACTTAATTTTCTGTTCCTTTATTTGCCCACTTGTAAAACGGATCATTGTCAACAGGACAACTGATCATTCAGTCGGCTCACTGTTCTGAGACTGATATGTTTGCAACACATAAGGGCTAAGGATATACAGTCAAAAAGCATGAGGCTGAATTGATTCAGTCTTTGCAAGTTAGTCTAAGCAACAAATATTGAACTAATAAGCAAATACAGACATTCACTTTTGATTCAGGAAATGCAGCCACATGCCTACAGTGGCTCAAGCCAGAAACTGGGGCAGGGAAAGTGGGAAAGGAGTGGGCAGCCAGCATGAGTTGTGTTCACTTTGTCTTCCAGCTGCCCCCAAGGTCTCTGGGATTTGTAGTCCACAATCACAGCAACAGGACTCTGCAAGGTTGCTCATCACTTCCTCTTCCTGCTTCCAGGTGCAGATAGCCCAGTCCAGTCCAGGGCTGCAAAGCATCCTGGGATGCTGGGGTACTCAGATTTAACTTGAACCAGGAAGGAGTCTGGGACAGAAGTTTCATAAACCAGTTTAACCCAAATCAGTTACATCTGATACTACATTCAACTAGGTTTATCTTAAATCAGTTTCAGCCATTTTGGAACTGGTTTATATGCACAGAACTTCTCTTCTGTTACAGATTTAAACCAGTTTCTGATTACATAAACTTCTGTCCCTAGCCATATTCACTTCCATCCTCTCTAGTATAACAATGCCCCAACATAAATGTCCATCAAAATGATGGAGTAAGACTCAGGGTAGGAACAAACACTGCCTGACAACTCATTTGTACCACCGCGTATGGTGAGCAAATAGATGTCCCTACCCTTTGACATGTCACATCAGAGGCAAATCAGTGGCGTGATAAAAGGTAGTAATACATTCTGCTGCTTTATTGTGGTGGGCACCTATTATCTCTGTGGTGGGAGAGTGTGGGAAGACTGAGCTGCCCACAATCTCCAGCCACTCTGGGTAGGTATTCTTGAGGTCTTCAGGATGCCTCAAGCCCCCAAGACTTGAGCTCAGCTTTCCCCACTTAAAGAAAGGCACTTGAAAATCTTGGAGCATCACTCTATAAGTTTAGTCAGGGTTCCCTGCTTATCAAGACCCATCCCAGGATCTCCAGGGGCAGTCTCTATAAGTGGAGATAGCCTGTATGGGTCTCAGAGTAGAAGCATGGAACCCCAGGAATCTCTGGCACCCTGTGCCTCCACACTGGGACCTGCTTACCCAGAGCCACCTCCAGAATCTCCAAGGGCCTTCCTGGTAAGTGGATAAAGTTGGGCTTTCCCCATTTAATTCAGCAACATCTATTTCTAATCTCAGAGTGGCATTTTGTCAAAGTCACATAGGATAGGAATAAATTTGGTAACAGCTTTCAGAACAGTGATGAAACTCCAAGGGCCTTTTAGGTAAATGGGGAAAGTCAGGATTTCCCCATTTACCCAGACAGGTTTCTGAAAATCCTAAGAGCAGGTCTGGGTAATCAGGGAAAGCGCCACCTTTCCCAGTTACCCAGATGGTTCTCCAGAGATCCAAGGGGGCAGGTTTGGTTAAATGGAGAAACCACTTCCTGAGATCTGCCCTGAAAATCCCACTGCAAATCTGGGTAAGCAAGGAAAGCCGCACCTTCCTTGCTTACCACATCAGGTCCAGAAAGATTCTAGGGGTGGTTGTCAAAAAGTGGGAAAAGTCCACCTTTCCCTGTTTATCCAGACAGGTCTCCAGAGACCCTGGGGACATGTCTGGGTAAGCGGTGAAAATCTGAGTCCCCCCCCACTTACCTAGACCTGCTCCTGGGATCTCCAGGGACACTTCTGACTAAGGGGGGAAAGCTGAATAGGCACTCTCAGGACTTGAAGGGTCTGATCCAGCCAAGGAATTACCAGAATTCACAGGACATGGCCCCTCAAGGCCCCCTGGAGAATATATTGCCCATTTTGAAACACTGAACTATTGTAGGTAATGTTCAATATCGTCTTTTTGTTACTTCTGAGATATATAGTATGCAAAACAAGAAAAGTAGAGTGCTGATTTTAAAATATCTATTCCAGGCTTCTGAGCTATCCTGCATGCACACCCATTGCTCCTTCCTCCTTCAGATCTCAAAACAAGCTCCTTCAGAGACATCTGGCACACCTCTAAATCCACTTGTGGTGTTCTTAAATGCTTCTCACCCTCCTTATTTTACTATCATGTTTAACACATTATGTTTAACATCTAATTTAAGAGGCATTTTGATATACATATTTTCTACCTCCCATTCTTTCCATTCAGAATGTGAATATATTTGAGCATCTTCAATATTTTTTCTTACTAAAGGGACAGCATCTCTCTGCCCACCAAGGGCAAAACTTACCAGATTGGGAAGCTGCCCTTTGAATTCTCATAAACAGAAATGCTCACCCATAATTTAACTTATCTATCACACAGCCAGTTCCTTAATATTCACCAATTCAATGCCAATTTAAGAGCAAACTCTTACATGTGTAAATTTTGACCTCAGCTGACAGAAGCATAAAGACAGGTTCTCACCTCTTTACATCTAAACCCAAAATGACTGCTAAATGTCCTTCCCATAATATTGGGGTAGTAAGCATCAAAATAGTTCCCAAAGGATAGAAGATTCAGTATTGCTAAAGACATGTGGCCACAGCGATGTTAAAAATCACCCAGAAGTATTGCATTACATTACTTATGAGATAAGTTTTAATTTATAAACTAAACAATAGAGGCACCTAAGGAGACTTTTACTTAAGGTCTTATTGAAGACTATACAATGGTTGGGAAGACTAGGGGCCTTGATGCATTTAAGATGCCACTTAAGATACACTTATTGCTTTGCATTAAAGTGTGTTGTTTTAAGATTATGTAAAATATGTATCAGCTAGTAAAAGAAAAACGGCACAGACCAGTACAGAAATGCATTATTTTGCACTCATTGCTATACTAGAGATTTGCAGTAAGGAAACAATTCCCAAGAATGTCTAAAATCAAAATGCATATTGAAAGTTTTCCCACGTAAGTCCCTGGGCCAAATGTGGATGAATCAGCTCCTTTAAGGAAATTCTTTCATATAATATCTATAAGGCAGCCCCAACATATGTGACTTATATCAGGAAGAAGCAGCCCAAAGGAATGGAAGTCCCAAAATAAAAGCCCTTTTGATAAAACTTGGTCAATGAACTGCTGTGTGCTATAAAAGAGGGGGTGGGGGGGAAATCAGAGAGCTACTGATTTACAGTACAGCACCATTAGAACTGAATGCAAAAGGAAAGAATAATAGAGCACACATTTTTACAAAGAGGTTTTGTCAGAGATGGTGTATTTATGTTTCTTAGACAAATTACATATTTTGGAAAGGCTGACAAGCCCCAATTATAGAAAGACAGACCTATATTGTTTCAAGACACAGCAAATGCTTTCTTTGCAAATTATTTTAAATTCCAATGGTGATCACCTCCTTTGTAAAAAACGGATCACATGTGCTAGCTCCACCCTCCGTATAAAGGCAAAAGTTGTAAAACACTTTCCCAAAGGCAATAAATAAGCACAGCATTAATTTATATTAATATAACATCCTAAAATATATTTAGAGCTATAGAGTATGTCTTGTTCTCCTACTTGTAGTCTTAAGTTACGGTTAGTACATTCACCTTTTTACCTTGTATCAAAATCGTGTGCATAGGCTTTCTATGACGCAGAAAACAATATTCTGAAAAACGTATAGCATCATAGTTCCTTGAAGAATTCATAACAGAATTGACAGGTCCAGTTTCTAAAATGCAATCTTTGTGTTTTAACCACATTTGCACCTAATGTCTAAATGCCATTTTTATATTTTTCAATTATGCAGTAACAAAGGACACATCTAGTTTCTTCTTGCATTAAGCGAGCCAAAAATCAATTCATTTAAAAGGTACATTTAGAGTAGGAGGATTCACAATTTCAAGCACACTGATAACTAGCTTCAATATTAACCTAATGTGGGCTATCAAGATATACCATAAATGTCACTGATAATCCTATAATTTAAAGTGAGAAGACAAAGTGATCTGATGATACTACAACAGTGCCAACTGCATTAATAAATGACAGAAAACAGATTTAGAAGCAACCCTAAATTGAGATACTGTTTCTCATCTTGTTCTTCAAGCAGCCTTTTGTCTGGTGCGACTGCACAGTCGTGATCTACGACTGGGGCTCTTTTGCTTTAATAGAATACAAATAAATAATAAAATAAGTTGTCGGGATATGTATCACCTGAAACTAGTGCCAGATACTCTGCAAGCTGATTACTGGAGTGACATTTAATCCACCCATATTTAGGGGAAACTACACAAGCTTATCTCTCTCTCTTCAACCAGTTTATACATTACATGGACCTGCAATTCCACAAAAGATGACAACTTACCTAAAATAATAAGCCTTGGCCTATACAGTAACTAAATACTGCTGGAAACAGTAGTGGAAATTTACAGTCAATTTAAAATGCCTCTTTTTACAGCCGTGACACGAAATAAACTGCAAGTGTGGCAACTGAAGGCAAACCTATTCTGTACCTATTGTAACTGATGCCTTACTACTTACAGGTATTAGAGGTTTTGTTTCACTTGTTTTTTAGCATGTTTCTAACCATAGGTATCCTTAAAATATTACGGTAATATTGGAGTGATGTTGTAGCCATGATAATCCAGGAAATATGAGACACCAGGTCTTCTATAGGTGGTATTTTTATCAGCCCAACTGCATGGTTGGGATAAACTTAGATAAACATTCAAAAGTAGTACATTATTCAGGCGTCAACCCACCACCCACTCCCCCCAGCATCCCCCATGGCTGTCCCACCCACCCCAGCTCCTAGTGCTTTAAAAAAAAAGCCCTTACTCACCAAGTCCTGCCCAGGTGATCCTGACTGCCCCATGCTGCATGGGGGTGCTCTGCCATGAATCCCCCGAGCCCTCCCGCTCTCCCAGCCCTCCCCCCCATGGTTGCCCTGCCCACCCTAGCTCCAGCCATTTAAGAAAAAAAAAAACAACCCCCGCAAATCACCAGCTTCTGCAGTGGCCTCAGGGCTTTGCAGGGGCTCATGGAAGAGCCCCCCCCCATGCAATGTGAGGCAATGGGGATCACACCCTGCCAGGCAGGAACCAGTGAACCTGGGGGGGGTGTTATTTTTCTTTTTTTTAAAGCACTGGGAGCTGGAGCTGGGCTGGATAGGGCAGCCATGGGGGGGGCTGGGACAGCAGGAAGGGTCAGGGGGCTCATGCAGAGCCCCCCACACAGAGTGGGGCAGTGGGGAGCAGCAGGAATCGCCCCCCCACCTGGCAGCAGCTGATGAGTTCAGGGCTTTTTTTCCCCCCAAAGTGCCAGGAGCTGGGGCAGGCGGGGCAGCCATTGCCAGGGCTGAGAAAGCGGAGGGGGGGACAGGGCCTGTGTGATTCAGAGATTCAGCAGTAGCCAAGTCTCCAAATTGGATTTGCTCAAATTGATTTGGGACAGTGATTCAAATCACCGAATCAAATCACTATCCCCCAAAATTGGCCGAATCTGAATCCAGAGCAAATACTTGCTGCTTCATACAGGCCTACTAGACACATGAAGCAAATCCTTCATCAGCAGGATTTGTGAGTCCCCAGTAGTTCTGAGAATCAGGACAACATTTAAAAATTTTCCAGTAGCCTCTAAATCTACTTCCATGGTGTAAACAGTTAATCCTCTCTATTTGTGCAGTATAACTCTAGATCCAGCTTTTTTACTTCTGAAGTGCTTCTCCTCCAGGGAGCACGCTGGGGAGCCCCCATGTCCCTGGCTCAGCAACTTGTGTCTCCTGGGTCTGGGAGGGCACCCTTAAGGTATGTAAAAAAAAATATTTAAAGACATGTCTATGGCCAAATTGCTGAGTCTCCAAATCAGCATTGAATCTTCAGATTCAGATTTAGCCATATCAAATTGGGACAGTGATCTGAATCAACGAATCAAATCACTGTCCCTAATTTGGGCCGAATCCAAATAGAATATGGCCTGTTCTGCACACCCCTACCAGTTGTGACCCCCAGCCTCAAGAGTCCAACAGAGCCCTTAACCCCACTGCACCCCAGAGGCTGCGAACATAGTAGCTGTAAGGGATTACTGGAGTCAAGGCTCTTTACTGTGTGCCCCTAAGGCCATGAGATGCAGTCAGATGATCAGTGCTTCCAGCCTCAGGGGCACATCAAAGCCCTTGACTGATATGCTTCTGAGTCTGGGAGCAGGGATCAGCTGACAGACTTCCTAATGGCCAGTGCAGAGGGAGCCAAAGGTCATGATCCCAGACTCCCCCAGCACTGACAATATGGCATGATGGGGATCAGAACCCCAATCACACGTAGTATTGGCAAGAAGCACAATTGTTGGTATTGCACATCAAATCCCATGATGCCTTTAGCTGAACATCTGCCAGGGGCCTCAGTTTCACATAATTCATGCATCATATCTTGAAGATAGTTTAACAATTCCAGAAATCAGCTTTGCAAAAATTTTTAACTAAAGAAACATAATTTTAATAAGAGTAAAGATGAGAAAAATGAGGAAAGAAACACTGTGAATAGATTTTTAAAAGTTAAAAGAATCTTGTAACAAGTTCTACAACCATAACAAATCAGTAGCATTATTTTCATAATTACATGCTAGAACATATGAGAGTGAAGTAACATTATTCCTAAACAATGATGTCCCACTATCAATCATCTGGTTACAGGAGAAAGGGGGCTGGGAGGAGTGGTAGGGGTAGGGGGCAGAAAACAAAAAAGTAGGCACTTCCTAGAGTCCTTGAAATGACATTTAGCTTTTAAGTATAAATATGAGCCTGAAAAAAATATGATCGTGGGTTGCCTTATTTCTTACCACGTTAAAAAAGATTTTTTTTATGGTCAGATCTTGAATCTCAATCTAAGATTTCAGAATCAAATACCACTACTAGCAAATAAATAAATAGATAGAATCCTGCCGGTCTGAAAAAATACACTTTCAGTAACAGCAGACCCCTCTAGTAGCCTTGCACAAATGAAGAGAGGTGAACTTACTGGAAGTATAGCTATTAAATATATCTAACATTTCCCCAAATAGATTTCTGCTGATGACACACAAGTAGTAGAACTCAGCTCATTCTCTCTTTTACCAGCTGGGTTATAATAAAAGGAACAAAAACTATTCTGTCAATAATGACCACAAAAGGATTTAGCATAAGTGATTTCTGGAAGCAGAGGAAACAAAGTACAACAAACACAGGGTCAGCAGGAGATATCTATTTAGTAAAAACCATAGCATTTTGAAAGTCACTTTGTAGCAACCAGCTACACGCATAAATGAAAAATCAATTTTTTTATATATATATAAAAGTGCTTATATATATATATAGATATAGATAGAGATAGAGAGAGAGAGAGAGATCTATGTATACCTCCTCATAGTAAGCAAAACAATATTAAAGAAGTATCATTCTATTTTTTCCAGTTTGTTTGCATTTCATTGGACAGCACTTTGGACACAGAGAACTTTATTGTATCCTCCCTTCTCCACACAATTAGTCTGTTTGCCCTTTCACATATATAAAGTAAATGGGAAGAAACAACAAGACACCTTTGTAAAAAGAACAGAACATTAGCACCAGAATTCAAGACTTTGGGTTAGAATCTGAAAAAAATGGGTTGTTTTAACAGACTGGATTTGAAATTGTCAGTACTCTAGTAAGCTGCAAAAAGTATTGAAAATATTAGGCAGTACAATTTATCTACTGCCCAGAATAGAATCATTTTGGGTGCTGGATAAATCTCTAACCTGTCTCAAAGAACATCCCAGGTGTTTATATAAAACTTTTTACAAACTTCCATTCGCTGTCAACCAAAATTAAAAACTTGCTTTTTCTTCTCATGGGTAAAGCTTTCAAAACACTCCAAATTTTTATTCCGTTTCAGCTGTCATCTAGAATATCCTTGTGTTGCCTTTATGGTTGCCCAGGAAGTAATCCTTCCAACCAGAATTTTACTGCAGTGGGCCATGGTTTGGTCAGAAAGCATTTTCAAAACCTTAGCTCCTATTTTTTCCTCACTGTCTGTGACTCAGATATTACTGTTTACACATAAACTCAGAATTTCCTGACTTCACCTGAGGGAAATATGGCTACCTCTTTCCAATATGTTAGTTAAAAGAACAATAATACAAGAAGCACTTATACTTTGCTTGTATCCAATAAACCCCGTGTGGCCCCACTCTAAGTTTATACTGATCCTCATACATTTTATGTAGAATATGAAGGAGAGATGGGTCAAAGCTGAAAATGTTCCTGAAGGTCTAAATTTCCTCAGAATCAACAAAGGGAAATACTTCCATCTAACACATACTCTATACTTAGGCAGACATAGCTAAAAAAAATGTTGATTCTTCTAATAATGCAAAACCCTGTCAAATAAACAGGAATGCAAAGACCAGCACTGGTCATGCAAGTCAGAGAGATTAATCCACTTTATTTTGCTTATATATTGCTTTCAAAGTCTTAAAAATATCTACCTCAGCCTAGTAAGTTTTGTTTTCCTTCACTTTTGCTTCCCCAACTGTATAAAAAATAGAAGCAGTGCTAACTAGCACCTATTCTGATTTTCTGGAAAGGAATTTATAGGAAGAAAAATATATCGTTAGCATAAGGACTGCTGGAGTCTCTAGCTATTAATACAGAACTTAGTAAGAGGGCACTGGGCACATACTCAGATAAACAAATAAAACTGTATTCAAGTTGCACTGGTTCCTAAGCCTAGCCAGGCTCCGAAGGAAAGAAAAAACAACTATTGGTATGTTAACATCCTAGCTTCAGTCAAGGTGACCCGTAATATATTTTGACATAACAGTAAGGTTTAATACCAGGATTAATGTTGTGAGGCTTTATACTTCAAAGATTAAACATCATGCAGAGCAAAATGTAAACCAGTTATTCTTTAAACTTTTGAAATGTGGGTGGCAGCCTTTCATTTGTAGTCCAATGAGACAATGCAAGAGACCAACAATCAACAGATCTTAAGACCAATTAGAGCTCCTATTTATTCATTAATATCCAAAGAGAAGAGTGTTAAAAAGGGAGCAAATATGTATAGTGACTGTTTCCACATAGTGCAAGAATTGCCTAAAAATTAAACATAGTATGGGACATAAGTGATATGCCATTTTATGCATAGTTCATCCTACACCCCTCTTATTCATAAATCACAAACTTTCTTCAAAAGCTATGCCCCCATACAGCTATTTCTGTATGCTGATATATTAGCACAGAGAAACATGTTTTTACCCCCCTTAAAAATCTGGTTATGTTTCAAAACATGGCTTATACTTACTTAATGACTTTTAGATAACAAATGGATGCCCTGGCAGATAAAGCTGTTAAAACTAGCAAAAGTCTACCCTACCGCATTCTCCAGAGTTCCTCTAGTAAATTCCATTTGCCATAAGTAAGTAATAACAAGACTCTGAACATACATCACTGCTGTTTCACGACAATTCAGTTTCCACCTGACATACCACAACTACTACAGAAAACGTATTGTTACTGTACCATATAGTTGCATTCCTGTATCTCCCCCAATGAAACCTCAAGAGACTCATTATCTTGACTAGACATTTGTCAATACAGCTTTTAAAATGTCTAAGCTATGCATCAGATTCACAGATGGCAAACTGTAATTGTTGTTGGTCACTGCCCAACACCGATAACAACAGATGCCTGTTTAGCTTAATATGTCAATGCACAACTTTCTATGCAGTAAATGTCATGCTCCTGAAGTGGCAAGCTGGAATCATGCTTCCTCTAACCTAAGCAATGCCACCCTACAGTGGAACTGAAGTATGCGGCCTTGGTTGATGAACTTGCTGTTCTTCCTCAGTGCTTTGTTAAATAAACTCTATTCCAGTTTGCAGAATTACTGTGCTCAATCTTTATAAAGAAACATTCTGCATTGTAGATTTGTCATGGTTCAGCACTTTGGCTCAGAATGGGAATGAAATACGAGCACGGAGATGTAAACAACTGCACTTCATCTCTTCTAGACAACTATGAGGTATACCTAATCAATATAACAAATGGCTTCACTGCACTGAAAGGGCTTGTTCACAGCTTAACTATTCAGTTATCAAGAAAGTCAAAAACGGTCTCAATCGCTCCATCAGAAAGATCACATTCCAGTAATTAACACTTTTTTTCAAGAAGCTGGTTCGGGTCTGTGAGAATCAGCATGTAGAAAATCTATAAATGGAAAGCTCTTTTGTAATGCAAATATATCAACAGACAAGCAAAATGAAAGCTGCATGCAGTAAACAAATTACAGCCCTAAAAGCAAAATGTCGTCTCCTAGCTAATCCTTTAGAGAGGAACCTACTTCGGAGAGGAACCTTCGTTTTTATTCTTATCTGGTTTCCAGGTTTTATATTTGCCCTCTCATCTCTGAGCCCCACTATGTCACCAAGACCATTACCACATTCAGAGGGATCCATTATCATCATCTTCTGCAGTTTAATCTGCCATGAAATCCTTCAAAGAGCATGATATAACAGAAAACAATAATTAACTGTCATTTTTCTAGTAACATCATCATTTCAGCATCATTCCATCCTTTGACATTAAGCCAAGGTCTGTCTATATAGTTGGTGGCTGTTCAGGTAAAAGTTAAAAGACCTGCAGGCAATTCTGAAAACAATTGAGTACCTGGAGTCTCCATGAACTAGCTTTATTTACTTGCAAAAACACTTAAAACCATTTATAAAACAAAATAAATTTAGATTTCATAAACTATACTCTGCAGGATAGCAATTTCATTAGCGTATCCAGCAATTACTTTCTTAAAACAATCATATTTTGTCAGATTAATGTAATCAATGTTACTATTTTCTAGTGCACTCGGCCTATAGACTCTTTGGTGCATGTACATACCATACAGCCACATGCGCAACACCAATAACAATGAACCATCATTGTCCTAGGGGCACAGGACCAGAAAAGGGGGAAGCCTCATTCAGAGGCAAACCCCAGACTAAAGTAAAAAGAAAAGAAAACAACCTACCTGTTGCAGGGACCGGGAGGAGTGAGGAAACACGCGGCAGGAAACCGCCCACGCGGTTTGTCAGCCACACCCATATCCAGCTAGGGCCGGGTGACGTCATTATGAGACGCCACCTGGCGGAGATGAAAAGTAGCTGCAAAAGCGCAGGAAAGGAGATGCTGAGGCCAGGAGGAGCGGTGGGAGACGGCGAGGCAGAAGGCGTCTACCTGCTGCAGTCTGCAGCAGCAGCGACAGCAGCAGCAACTGTGGCAGCCAGAGCTGTGAAGAATCCCTGAGCCGGGGAAGACTGGCAGGGATCAGGAAAGCCAGCCAGGAGACTGGCAGTGGCGGTGGCAGCAGCAGCTGGAGCAGTGGAGGATCCCCAAGCCAGGGAAGACCAGCAGGGATCATAACCATTGGCAGAAAGATCGGCAGGGGCAGCAGGAGCTGCGAGAGATCCCCGTGCTGGAGGAGACCAATGGAGGATCAGCGGAACCCCCAGAGGAGCCAGCAGTGGCTGCAGCAAGAACCAGCGTGGGAGCTCCCTTCAGAGGCAACGCATGCCATGGCTCTAGAGCAGAGGCGGGTCCTGGAGGAAGGGAGACAAAGATCCTGGTTGGGGTGAAAACACAGACCCCAACCGAGAGGGCACGCTAGCCTAGGGGCATTAGGGGCTAGCAGAGCACAGGATTCCTGCTTCATGGGTATTCCTCTTTCTTTTGTTCTCCCTGTTGTCGCGCCACTTAGTAGTTGCACAGTTGGTTTGTTAATTTCTTTCACGTGGGGTCACTACAGGGAAAGGAGCTATGGTGGAGGTATTGTTCATGTTCCCCATTTAGGGTTTATCTATTTTTGTTCCCTGGCAAGAGTAGAGTGGCAGTGCTCTTAGTGCTGAGCTAGGGTAAGCAGGACATCACCCAAGGGGAGAAGGAACCACAGGAGAACGCAGTGAGGGCCAGTGACATTGGATGTAGAAGGCCCAGAGCGCTCATCTACAGGAGGAGGAGTAGGGACTGGGGAGGATATCAGCAGGGGATTGCTGCGAAAGATCTGGAGGCCCGTCTCAAAGGTTGGCATGTGGCCAGGGTGTAGGGCAGATTGGAGCCCCATGAACATTCGCCGTGATGCATGAAAGCTCTGGAGGCATCCGTCGTGTCCGAGGACTGGTGCACCCTTGACCTGCGAGCCTGGGTCGGCACAACTGGCTGGACGCGGGTACGATACGGTGGTCGTACAGGTGGAAAAGCGAGAGGAGTCAGGGAGTTTAAATGCGTTTTGGTTAAAGATTTATTATTACTTACACCACAGAAGAGTTGCGGCGTAGGAAGGAAGTCGTGGTTACACAGTAAGAAAGGAGAACTTCAGTTCAGCTTACAGATTTTTCGTTGCACAGATCATAAACTACTTGGTGCAGATTTTCAGCAAAGCGTACAGGTAACTTCGGTTTAAAGACGTTCACGAGCTCTTGGTGAGAACGGACAAGTCGACAAAATCGGATACAACACCTGAAATTTTTTCACCGCAGGTGGGGTGGGGTCAGCAACTGGCCAGATCGCTATGTCTCCTGGGTGTGCATGGAGGTCTCCGCAGAAGGCGGAAATCTTTCCAAAATTAAAGGTTTTCAGGTAGCCAATCACAACACACCAGGCTTGAATAATTACAGAACTGCCAATTATGACTGTGAGCAGACTTTGAGTGTTTCTTACTTCTGCTCAGGTTTCATGAAAGAAGACTGCGCATGTATTTTACATTTAAGCTGGGGGAGGGCTGAATACGGAACTATGATGACGAAATATGTTATGTTAACCTTTTGACCTTTTTGCCATCAGCATCTGAAATCAAAGATTTTTCTTTGACAGCATCCTCACAGTGGACCCCCTCCACTGAAGGATCATTCAAAGTCATGGCAGGTGAGTTTGGGGGGTCACCCTGAGGATACCCGAGGAACCCTCTGGGGTCTGCATGAAGGTCCCTGGCGAGCAAGGTCAGCAGCTTGGGAAAGGTGGCACGAGAGCAAACCATAGCAAGGAGATGGGCACAATCATGCCCATGCCAATAACAGCATTTTCATTCAAGGTAGTGTGTTCAACTTCCCCCTCCCCCAAAACACAACTTACTAGTGGCTTTCCAGTCACATTTTTTTCAGCCATGTTTCTTTCTCTATCTTTGTTTAGGATACTATCACCAAATAAATTTTGTTATTAGCTTTTGGACCATCTATATAGTTGGGAGAGGTATTTGACAAGCTTTCAGGCACAAAGTCCCCTTCTCAGACTCTAAATGGCAAATTATTTCATCTTCCACACCAGCAGTCTGATCCAAAGATACTTATAGTTATGAATTATTTTAGAACAATCAATACACAATATTGATTTTATAGCAATGAGAAGTTTTATTAGGAAAGCTTCCATACCCCACAGCACAAGAATGAAATTCGTGTCCTTAGAAATATCTAGTAATAGTTCATGAAGACATTTCCAAGAAACTTGGGAAATCCATGAAATATATATATATAAATAATTGCAAGTCAAACCTACATAATTGTGCTAACAGAAAGCCTTAGAAAATAAGAAAAATATTCCCCTACCTCATAGGAGTTTAACCAAGACATACTTGGTATAGAATCCAAAAGTAAATGTTACCTCAAATTACCTTGTGTTCCTTTAATCCTAGCAGAATATAAATCAACCACACTGCACCTAGCTCCTATAAATCAAAAGAGGCATTTGGGTTTTCAGAGGTAGGCAGCATATAGAAGCTCTGATAGCACCTCCAGGTCAAAGGATTTGAAGGTGGTTGCATAGGGTTAGCCCACTAGTCTCCAGAAACTACTGACAAGGACAAGGGATCTGCCTTATGATCTCACTAAAGATAGCCCTGTCAAAAACGGCTAAAATACTCAACTGTAAAATCAGAAGGAGAAAGAAGGAATGGGGCTGTACAGGATCATGTTGGTCAGCTTCCAAGACTGGAGTCTTAGCTGATAATTTAAAAACCTTCTCTTCACACAACTTAAATGCCAACCCTCAGAACTGAACCTGGAATCCAAAAGCCCACCTTAATCCTCTCTGATTTACCCACTACCCAAGCCATTGCCCAAGGGTGAAAGTACCACAAAATGTCTCTGGTTACAAGTCATTCAAAATTATTTCCATTCAATAAAATATAGAAATTAATGTGCAATGATACAAATGGATACATAGCTATGTTGTAGATATTAGTCTCTGGTTATTTATTTTTAAACAACTCTTGGCCTCCCTATTCTCTTTTGAAGTAAAAGATTTGTTCAATTGTGATGTTGTAGATTTTACCGGATTCACTCAAATATTTATAGTACTAGATCTTGATTAAGTGTTTCCTGAAATGTTGACATCAATGCTAAGGTTACACAAAACTGTAGTCATCACAACAGTTTCCATACAAATTTTATTGTGTTTATTATATATATCTGATTAAAAAGCTGTATTTGTTGATGTGATGATACTTCATAAGTATATGGTTCCTGTAATTCACATTGATTGCAAAATCTGTGCTCCCTTTTCATATTCTACCCAATATCCTGCAGAAATAAAGCTCTCCAGGACAAAAAGTACCAGTGTGTTATTTCTGGAAATGCATGCACTTTATAGCTTAATATCATTGTGCTTGGCTAAATTTTTTAAATCTTTATTCCAAAGTTCACTGCATTAGGCTTATTAATATATTCCAGGCTGCTGATATAAATTCTTGACCTTTAAGGGATACTGGTAAGAAAGTTTTAGTAGAATACAGCTGTAAAGAGCTTTGCCAGTACTAAAATGTTTTAAAATACACCTTTTTGGATGCAGCAAGTTCAGCCAATACTTGTTTTAAACTTTTTTTTGTATACAAAACATAATGCTTGTGTGGAAATCCACCCCCCCCCCCGTGTCAAAAGCTGAAACTAAATTATATCAGCAGCACCCAACGGTCTCTATATTTATAAATTTCTAAATAAGACTTGGAAAAGAATTAAAATCACTTTTCACAGCCTTTATTTTTATTTATCTGGGACTGTAACATTTTTAAATCCTAGTTTGCTAGTTCTGGAATAAGTCACAACTTTTAAGATCAACAGAAATAAATAAACCCACTAGTGAATGTATTGTCATTGCCTGTTAAGCAACTGCATGGTTTAAAAAAAAAAAAAAAATCACCATGCATTAGGAATGTTTTCCCCCTTAAACTACATTGTAACCACACACAAAAAAGAGGAAAAAATATGTTTTTTTCTGTTGGCCACCATCTTTAGATTTACTTTTTAGAAAAAATTAATGTCCTCTTCATAGAGGATGCCTAAGAATCTCAGAAACATTAGTTTATCCTTAACAGCTTACTCCATGAATGAAGTAGTCCACATTTGACACTGAAGCAAATGGGATTGCACATAAGTAGACCATACCCCAGCTGGAGAGAAAACACAGGTCCTCTGAGTGACAACTGCATCTTTACAACAAAATCATTCTTCTTCTCAGATGGTATTTCCATTTTCACTAGATATATCTGAAGTGTTATCGTCATACCCACAATTTACCGTGCTTTAACTTACTCTTCAAAAACATACACTTAGCCTTGAAGTAGTTCCACAAAAAAAAAACTTCTGGGATGAGTGACTTTTCTTTTTTTTCCAAAGATAGCAATGAATCCTTATGAAAGATTTTAGATCAGTTTTTCCTTCTGTTTTGAGGAATCAGTTTAATTCCCCTCTAGCAGGAATCACTAGGAAGTTTCTACCTGGCATAAGTATTTCCAAAGTGTCTAATGCTCCCTTATAAGATCTGTTTCTAGCTTTCTACATTTGCTATGTAGGCCTAGCTGACAGAACTGTCAAAGTTCAGAAAACTGTGGACTTGACTTCCACTGCTCTCACACTCAGACAGAGAGGGTTCCCAAAGAGGATATCTGTCACTCTACAGTAAGTACATTAAATTGTGCTGAAAGAAACCAGAGCTTGATGCAGAAAATTAAAACCTAATTTTACTGTAAAATATAAATTGCAAAATTCAGAATTGGTCAAGACCTGTTTTTAATAATCCATCCCACTGAAATACATACCAACAGATATGTAGATATACTGATCATTTTTGGTTGTTACAGAATTAACCTCTATTCATCAGAGTACTATAACTAAATTAGGCCTGTACTTGGAAGAATGAATTTAAGAAAAAAAGAGTGCTACCACAATTTCATCTCTTCCATGATGGCAGTGTTGGAAGTAAGGCTGTGGAAGGCAAGGTTGCTGTGGGGGTAGGGGACAAGCAGAGGGAAGGGATGGGGAAGTTTTCACCATTTTTCCTAAGTGCTGGAAATTCTAATATTTACTTTTAAAAAAAAACAAAACAACAACAACAGAAGAAAGGGAAACTTCTTCAGGATATTTATTCATCTCTTTTTGAGGAGGGGTTATTCTTATTTTGTGTGTGTTCTTATACAATTATTTGTAAAATAACAAGATAAGTCTGCAATCCAAAATGTTAGTCAGAGTAGGATCAAACTATGCCTATTTTAGCAAAGGAAGAACAGAGCTCATCCAAGCATCCTCCTGGCATGACCAACCACATGCAGTTCCTGCAAATGGAAATCTTTAGATTTCACAAAACAAACTTTTGCCGTATAGAATTTGTTTAGCGTTTGTTAGTGAGCTAGCCCCTTATAAGTTCTTTCACTGAAAACTAAAAGGATCGGCTACTGAATAAAACAATTAAAACAAGCAAAAAGCCAATGGAAAAAAACTTGTATTAGTTGTTGCAATAAAAATGAATTATTTACTAATTTTCAAGTGGCCTTCCACAGCAAACAAAGGTTAACTTTTTGGTTCAGCAGTTCTAATAGAGGAGGCCAAAGATGATAAAAGACTAGCTTTCGCCCTTTTCTTGAGTAACTGTAGTCACTTCAAATGGCTGCTTGTCTATGGACAGTTGTCCACCATGTCAAGTGAAAGAAAATTTTGAAGCCACAGCTTTTCCTGAATGGTGCAGACACTAAAACAAACTCTGAGTTGTAACTATGGCAAGTTACTACTTTTCATTCCTTTTTCTAAACTGGACACAACACATACAGCCTTCAAAATACAGAACAGCATGAAAAATAGCAGAGTACCCACACAGGCCCTTCAGGAATTGAATAAAAATGCTGCACTTATAAAATGTTGATGTAGTTATACAGACAGGAAAGCCATCCAGTCAAAAAAATCTGTAAAACAGACACCTAGGATAGTTACCCTTAGTTAAAAAAGAGAGCACGTGCAACAAATGTAATGATCCCAAAAAAACAGTGCCATTGTTGTAGTTCCTCCCTGACTTAAACCAAAGATTACTTCCTACTCCAGATATGCCAAGAATATTTTGAAAGCTTGTGTACCAGTATGCAGTAAGTGATGTAAAATGGTATTAGGCTTTAGGACTTTGATTTATGCTCTCCAGTTGATAACATTACTGCATTCCAGTTCTAGGAAGAGGCAGGTAGAGAATGTTATGATCTATAACATCATGTTGCTATAAATGTTTTAAATAAGCGCAACCAACCAAAATATACATTATTTTGCAAGTTAACTGTGCAAAACTGAGATCCAAAGACTGCATAAAAGGAGATGATTAAGGTACTACTGGTTATACAACTGCTATAGATTTCTTTGTTAATGAATTCAAAGCCAGAGCTTGACATCCTAGGTATGAAACAGCATTCGTAAAATAAGTTACAGTTCTCTTTTAAAATAACCCCACAAAACCAAAAAAAACCAACCCCAAAAACAAAAATGGAAAAAAAACCCCAAAAACTTCTGTTTCTCAGAAAGTGACAGCTCCCTGCTCCTCCCAGCAAATGCTGCAGACAACATTCTGTAGCAAGTGAAAATTCACATCAAAAACCATATCAAAAGTTTCCTTGGATTTCTGTCCCTGCAAAACCTTTCCCCCCTCTGCATCAGAAGGCAAAAAATATCACTATTCTCATTCAGTAATGCAAGCCTTAATTTATGAGAGATTTTATGAGCACTTAGAATACATGTGTTATCTTCTTTCTTTAATATTAATGAGGAAAACTGTTATTGGGTGGCAATTTCTTGCTGATGTCTAGGTGCAAGGATACAAGCACCTTAAAAGAAGCAGAAATTTCTTATATGTCACAGGGATACATGAGTGCCTCAACACTCTCTAAATCCCTTTGCTGAAAAAGCTATAGAAAATTAGGAATAAGCCTCTTACCTTTTTCCTTGCTATGATCAGTTTGTGTTCTTCTTAAAATATCCTATAGAGATGCAAGAAGATGCCTTCCCTTCATCCAGAGGGGGTATTTGACTCCACTTCATGTAGTCATTCAATGCAGTATGGAGAAAATGATCAAATTCAGGTTCAGTGCTCTGCACATTGGTTTTTAAACAGTTGTGAGTACCAAGTGATAGAAACACTTGTGTTGATAATTGAGCCCATATTTTTTTTTAAAAGAAGGTTTTGGCTAGGAAATGCCAAACCTAAAGAAGTTAATCTTTCCTTTTAGCTTCAGCAAAGTTAAAACTGCAGTGCTGTCTCCACTGGGGGGGGAGGAGGTGGGGGAGAAAGAGGGATGAAGAACCTGGAAAGGCACACCTTATCTTTCTCTCTCGCACAGAAAAACACACAGTGTCCAACCTCACGTATGCAACATCACGTGAAGTCATTTACAACAATCTAAACTTTATGGTAACACAATCTTGGTTTAATTTCATCCAGACCTGTACTATGCAGCCATCAGGAATCCTGTCAATGATTCTTTGAAGTACACACGGCTAGCAAATAAACATCCAACAAATAGCAGAGTAAGCTGCAGACAGCTTAACCTTTTTTCCGTCTTTAAAAAATGCCAGACTGTTCTCTGTTTGCTCAAGACTCTTCTTTTACCAACATTCAATTTGAATGAGCCGGTGCAAATGCACTGTTCATCCCCTCATGAGAACAGGATGCATTTATGTGAAACCTGAGGAGAATGTCTAATGCTGAAACATACTCTCTGCATCCTCAATGAGGTTTTAGTACTAGGCTTTCTTACGTTTTACTGGCATGTACTATTACGCCTGCAATTATTCTCCCCTTTTTTTTTTTTTTTTTATAATCACCCATTATATATACAATTTTTTTTTTACATCCTGGATTAATACACACCATCCACATGTGTACTTAACTTATATATTTAACTATGATATCTGTATTATAATTTCATTAGGAGGACAGCATGTTAAACAGTGATCTAACAAAATTACTAGTATTATTCACAATGAGGGGAAGCCATTTGTATTATGGCACGTTCTATCTGTATTTTATACAGATAACTTCCTGACTACTAATGGTCATATTTTTCAAGGTATTTAGAGGGTAGAAACATAATAGGATTTTCAAAAGTATACAGGCCTAAATGCCTTTAAAATGAGGCAAAAAGGCCCTTGGAAAAAAAAATCCTATGTTCAATACTAGGCCAAAATAAGTGTGTTGCTTTGTTTGGTTTTTTGATTTATTTATTGGCAAACATATTATTTCTAAAACTCCCAGAGAGTTATTTGTATAAAAACCCATGAAAAACAAAATCTACAGAACAACCCATATTCTGCAATATTTCAAAAGATAATTATATTGAAGTGTTATATATTGGGTTAAAGTATAATGATTTTGCAAATCTATTCTTTCTCTACTGGTTTTCCTGTTAGGTTACCCTGAGTTGGAATAGCTAGATTTAACCAGCCTCAATATATAATGCATGGGCCTGGCAATCTTTCAGGTTTTTTTTCCTCCACACAAAGTTCCAGAGTTCTCATCATTAAATTAGCAATGATATTGGTCTTACCCATTATGTGCCACTTTCCACATAGTTCAGAAAGCAGTCTCTGGCCCACAGGGCTTGCAACAAGACAACAAGCAAGAAGTAAATCTCTCCATTTAAACAATCATACCAATAGAAACAGGTAATCCTTGTTCAAATTACTGAATTATAAAGGTGTAGGTTTGGTTCCCATTCTGAATAATCACTGAAATCTAGAGAATGGCTGGCCTAAGGAGTCCTACTCCAGTCAATGAAACAATACAATGAATATAATAATCATAACTTTTTCACATCTCCTTGTTTTTCATCTGTTTTTCTCTTTATCTCCTCCTCTTTCACCATACCCACTGCTGCAGTTTCATTCCCTTTACTCCACATTGACATTCTCCAAACCCCTGATTCTCATCTCATTCATTTTTCTGTCACTGCATTGGTGTTTATCTGTAATCCTGATAGTAACTTGTATTAGAATTCTTCACCCATCATACCAGTTACATCTTACCACTTGTACTCTGGGATTTGGTTCCATCCTACTGCCTGCAATCCAGCCCATTCAAAAGACAAGGCTTTTCAAACTGGAACCAGTACCACTCTGCTTGATCAGGGTTTCAGAAAGACAATGCATTTCCTGAGAGAGAATCTAGTCCCAATAGCTATAATGCAGCAAAGAGTTACAGTAAAAGACATCAAAGTCTTCTTGTCCAAGTATGTCAATGGGGCAAAATGCCTAATATACCAATGTACTTGAAACCTGATAATATTTTGGCACAGCAATATTCAGGATTGCCAATGAAGCTGACTTACACTCAACACTTTTCTGGACACCTGGACAACTAGATTTGGTTGTCTACATGAGTGATCAACAATCTATGGCCCATTGGCCAGAGTCTATCTGCCAGGGGATTTTATCCAGCCAATCAAGCATATCCTAATATTATATCCTACTGTTACTTAAGTCTTTGATGGTAAGAAAACACCATCTATTGGCAGAATATCTAACTGCTACTTTTGGCTCATTTTGGGAACAAAGTGTATCAATCTGGCCCACCATGAGTGAAAAGTTGCCAACCCCTGCTCTATATAGCTGTCTAAATCCCAAAAATGCTACTTAAACACAGATTGGCAACATATTCCTGCTCTCATATCTCTATACATATGATTAAGTACCTATAGTGTGCTAACCTGTGCAAGTAGCACTTATGGAACATACATAACCATATAGATGACCAATCTAGGTTTCCTGAATAGGGCAGAACGTCACACAAAGTGCAACCCTTAAGGGAGGTGATTCAATAACTTGGAATAGTGTTCAGAAAAATCAGCCCTACCAGCCTAATGCTAAGCCAGCTAATAAAGAGAAGTGAACCTTCTCCCCTGGATCTAAACATCCACCTGCAGCCTTTAATTAGGTACCTATGTTTGATTACAATTCACCGGCTGAAACTCCTGCCTGGATTTAGGCCCCCAAGGTATCCCTCTGGGAACTGACTACTTATTTTCTCCTTGAAAATAAAAGACAGCTGGTTGTGAATGCACAGGTGTTAGCAATGCCCACTTTGACCCAGCAGTCACTGGAGCATTTGCACATGAACTGAAAGACAAGGATGCAATGTCCCCATCAGCCTCAGAGGGTTTGAACCCATAGTTTCCATATTCAGGAGAATGTCTTAACTTCCCCTGAATATGCTCCAGACTTGCTTTAGGTGGACCAGGTGGGAGCACTCATCAGCTCTTCTGCTGAAGCTCTTCTGTGTAGCCAAAGACACAATATTTGTGACACCAGATGTGTACAAGCAAAACAAGAGGCACCATGATCCTATAACCTAGTAATGATGATCTGGTCCCTGTTTCAACAAGTTATGCATTTTGCATTAACAAATCATTGAATGAAATGCATAAGCAGTTTTGGAAACTGGGACTAGAACTCAGGGGCTGCATATATATGAGATGCTGACTGCTCAGTTGTTACTGCATACACAAGTACTAAATGACTGCAAAGTAACCAGAGTTACTGCACAGTTGCATCCCAAAATGGTTTTCTTACTACTGTTCCTTCTTATCTTCTTATGACTGTTCAGTAGCTTTATATCATGGTTCATGCCATGTAACACTACTGCACAACACTAGTGAGCTTTTGCCCCATAATAACAAGCTACTGTCCAGTCAATGTCTCATGTAGACGTGGCCAAGATGTCCCATTCCCTAGGGAGCATGATAATAACTAGGTTATGGGGTCATGATGCTTCTTAATTTCTCTTTCTATGAATCTTGAATTCTTTTGTGCAAAGTGGTACAACTTCAATGGAAGAGATGGAAAGAGTCCTCACCTCAGCCTACCATGTAGTCTACTAGCTAAAGCAGGTGGTAAATGTGGCTTTGAACCCCTTCCAAGCTGAAGTGCATCCTTTAACCAAGGCCTCCTACTTCCTGGGTAAGTGCTGTAACCACTAAATTATTATGGTAGGTGGGTGCCACTGTTTCCTCTACTCTCCCATTCCTCTAGCCATGTTTGTGCATGAAGCTAGCCATGGCTGCTGTGTTCTGTACTGACCTAAAAGTTCTCAAAACATGTTGAGTATGCTTAGAGCATGCCTGCTTGATCAGGACCCTCAGGGTCTAATATTGTGATTTTGGTATGTCCTGGAAGGGATGTACCCAAACATGTACCACTCATTCACTCCCCCTCCAACACACCCAGCCCAGAAATATGGTGACTTCACTTTGGGGGCATTTCCAACAACTGTCTTCAAGCAGTCAGAGACCATGGTGTTGAAAGCATTCACAAGGATACTGATACAAATGATCGAGGCCCTATACAGGATCGCCTTCTCTCTTGCACCTCATTACAATCCCTAAAGTCAGTCAAGAACAAGCACTTGTACATACCATCAGTATGTCAAATCCACTAAGCAAAAATGTGTGGAAAGTTAATCTTAATGGTTACTTGGGAACTCCCTCCCCCTTGAGGCCCACCAAAGCATAAGCCTGGATATCTTTCAGAGGTCTACAAGGCCTTCCTGTTTAGGCAGGCATTTAGCAAGCAAAACTAGGCCAAGATATTGCCTAGTAGTCTGTTTTATGTTGATATTCTAGTTCCCCTTTTAAGTTGCTTTGTTCTCTGATCACTCTCCTGTTTTATAAATTATTCTGTTTTCTTACTGTAAGGCACCGTGAGCCTTTGTTGGGAAGGGTGACATAAACCCCATAAACAAATAAATAATCAATCTCTGACCCACTTCTCACACCTATCTCAGCTTCAGGTGAGATTCAAACCAACATGTCCCACTTCCCAGAAAAATGTCCTTAGAACACCTAGGGACAGAGGCAAGAAGAGGCAAGGCAAGGTGGGGCAAGGTGAGGCTCAAAGGATTTAGGCATATGATCATATAATTTGCACATCCCAATCATTCTTAAGCATTAAAAAGATGCTAAGACAGTCAGTTTGGAATGTGCAATGAAGAACTGCTGGCTCTTACAGACCTTTACTACTGAAAGCTCAGGCACTCAACCTATTAGACACTTAAGTGGCCATGTCTACGCAAGATGCTAACTGCACAGTAGCTCATTACTACTGTGCAGTAGTATCACATGGCACAAAGCGTGAGGTGACACTACTGCACAGTAGTAACAAGCTACCACACAGTCAGTGTCACCAAAAAGTTGTTTGGGACATTACTGTGCAGTAACTCTGGATACTAAATACTGCACAGTCATTTAGTAGTTGTGTATGCAAGTACTAAATGACTGCACAGTAACAACTATGAAGTCACTGTCCTGTGTAGACACAGCCAGTGATTAGGTAGGGATCTTTTTTTCACCATGACACCTGGACTTCAACCCAGAAACTCCCAAAGCCACACTTTAGCTGCCTACAGATGTCTAAGCTTTTAAAGCTTAGCAAATAAATTACCTAATAGCTTATGGAAATTATCATATTCATGTACATACTATACTCACCTTTACCCTAAAATAAGGGATAAAAACTGGGATGCGTGTCTTAAGTGAGGAAAGTGATTCTGAACAGTTTGGTTAAAACGGTAAAAAGAAGTTCTTCATTCTGCTTTCCCAAAATAAGACTGTTTGAGAGGGTGTAGTATGTGAATAAATAAGTTAAAATATATGTGCAAGTAATTCAATTACCTTCCATTCATTTGCAGAGAATGGCAATCTTCCTAGGTGAATAAAGATGGCAGGATCTGGCTCCTAGATAATCTAAATATTTAAATACTGCACTACTAAACTTTGCTTCCCTCCTTTTCTTGTGAGGGTATGGATGTGAGTAAGGAGGATTCAAAAAGGAGTAGATTGCTAATATTTACGGTGAAACTCCACTGAGCTCTAAGCTCCTGTAATAGTTTTGCATTTAATTAGACATAAAATAATCAAGCCTTGTAATTCCTGCAGCTATTATTATTATATATTATATTTGAAATAAAAGTTCAGGCAATCTCATTTATATCTTGTTTTGTCTCCATTAGAACAGAATAAAATTTTACCATTGATGAAGGTGTATATTCCATGAAAGGGGCCAGGCAGAGGATAGAGTATTGAGGACAGAGTATACGACTTTTGGAACCTCTGATCTGACCAGGTACTGTTAGTGGGAGAATTAATTTAATTAAATTTAAATAAAACATTTTCAGGTTGAAAATTATAGTAAGAGGTCAAATCAATCATTTTTATTGCTTCAGCTAGTATTTAATTTCACTGTCTTAATTTAGGCCTTTTTTAATTTTATGTGAAAGACACTGACCTTGGCAAAAGCTGATGTGTAGGGCTAATCTTGAGTAAATTCATAGATTTCATAGGCATTAGGGCTGGAAGACATCTTGGAAGATCGAGTCCAGCTGCCCGCCCAAAGGGCAGGAAGTCAGCTGGGGTCATAGGATCCCAGCAAGGTAAGCATCCAAATTTCTCTTGAAGTGTTCGATGCCTCCGATGGCAGGCTGTTGCAGACTTTGGGGGCTTAGACAGTAAAGAAATTCTTCCTTATGTCCAGCCTGAAACGGTCTCACAGTTTATAACCATTCCACCTCGTCATCCCTTGGGGCGCTCTGGTGAACAAACGTTCCCCCAAATACTGGCGGTCACCCCTGATAAACTTATAGGTGGCCATCAGATCACCCCTGAGCCTGCACCTTTCCAAGCTAAAGAGCCCCATAACTTTCAGCCTGTCATTATAAGGTCTGTTTTCCTGACCTCTGATCATGCGCGTGGCTCTTCTGTGGACTCTCTCAAGCTTCTCCACATCCTTTTTGAATTGTGGAACCCAAAACTGGATGCAGTACTTCAGCTGTGGCCTCATCAAAACCAAACAAGGGGGGAAAGATGTCCTAGGATTTGCTTGAGAAGCATCTATGGATGCAGGCCAGCGTTTTGGTTGCTTAACTAGCTGCAGCAGCACATTGAAGGCTCATGTTCATCTTGTGGTCAATAATGACCCCCAGGTCTCTTTCTTCTGTAGTGCTAGCCAGCATAGCACTGCTGAGTTAATAAGGGTGCTGCAGATTTTGCCTTCCAAGGTGGAGAACCTTGCATTTTTCAATGTTAAACACCATCAAGTTCTTGTCTGCCCATTTGTTGACCTCCCTGTCCTGCAGCAGGCATGGGCTTCCCATAGAACTGATGAAAGACTGATGCAAAGTACCCATTTAATAGGTTGGCTTTTTCCTAAGCGTCAGTTGTCTGATGTCCCATCTGGTTTAGCAGGGGTCTAATATTGCCCTTGCTTTTCCTCTTGCTCCCCACATGTCTGAAAAAGGACTTTTTATTGTCCTTGATATTCAAAACTAGTTGGAGTTCAGTTGCAGCCTTGGCTTTCCTGGTTTCCTCCCTGCAGGACCAGACCAGTGCAGAATATTCTTCCTTGGAGGCGAATCCCGTCCTCCATCCTTTGTATGCCTTTCTTTTTAGCCTCAGGAGGTCTGCTAGATCCCTGGAGAGCCAGGGGTGCTTCTGTGCCCTCTTGCTGCCTTTCCTACAAGATGGAATAGACTTAGCTTGTGCATTGAGGATCGCTCCCTTGAGGAGCAACCACTCTTCCTGGACTCCCCCCACCCCACCCCCACTCCCAGAGTCATGGTCCCTTAGGGCCTCACTGACAAGCCTCCTGAGCTTGTCAAAGTCGGCTTTCCTGAAGTCAAGGACTTCCGTGTTGCTGACTGACTTGCCAGCTTTACAGTGGATGGTAAAGATGATCAGCTCGTGGTTGCTGTCACCCAGCTTCCCATCAATCACTAGGTCACCAATTAGGTCATCCCCAATTGCTAGTACCAGGTGGAGCAGCACTTTACCTCTTGTTGGCCTGTAGACTTGAGTCAGGTACAGGTCATCTACACACAATAGGAAGCTTTGCGACCTCTCGGATTTTTGCTGAGTGATCCTCCCATGAGATGTCTGGGTAGTTGAAGTCACCCAAGACAACTGTAGTCCTGAAGCATGTGGCTTCAGCCAGTTCCCGGGCGAAATTCCTGGTCAAGCCCTTGACTTTGGGTGGGAGGTCTGTAGTAGACTCCTACCATTGTGTCCCCTGTGCCGTGTTCCCCATGGATTTTAACCCAGAGGGTCTCCAGTCATCCACCCTCGTCGCCAATATCAGCTTGCAGGGATGTGCAGCTTTCCTTAACATAGAGAACTACACCCCCGCCCCTTTTATCTACTCGATCACTCCCATCTATACCCATGGTCCAGTCATGGGTAGAGTCCCACCAGCTCTCCGTTATCCCTATGACGTTGTAATAATTTGTGTTAGGCAGGAGGACAAGTTCCTCCTGCTTATTCCCCAAACTCCTGGCATCTGTATACAGGCAGGCAAGTGTCCCCTTGGGGGCTCTTGCCTTGCCCACAGATTGTACCAGGGCTGGGGCAGGGGTGGGCTCCCTTAAGTGCCTTGGTCTGCTGGCTTTGCAAGGGTGGCTCAGTGGGCCAGCAGTGGCAATAGTCCCCCCATCCCCCAGTGGGCTTATATTAAAGCCCAGTGGAGCAGGTCAGCCAGTCTGGCTAAGAAGAACCTCCTCCCCAGGGGAGAGAGGTGGAGGCCATCTCTTCCCAGCAGCTCACTGCCTCTCTCACCAAACAGCGGGCTGTGGTCATGGAAGCCAAAGCCTTCCCAATGACACCACTGCCGCAGTCTTTGCTTAACTACCTGGATCCTCCTCTCCCTCCACAGCCCATAGCCCAAGACTGGGAGGATTGAAGAGAACACCACCTGTGCCCCCATACCCTTTAGCCCCACTCCCAAATCCCTGTAGCACCTCATGACCCGGCTGGGAGCGCTCCGAGCCGTGTCATTGATGCCCACATGAATAAGGAGCATGGGATAGTGGTCTGTGGGCTGGAGGAGCTTAGGGATCTTCTCCGCAATGTCTCAGATGCAGGCCCCTGGGAAGCAGCAGACTTCCCAGGCTAAGGGGTGAGAGTGGCAGACTGCCCCCTCAGTTACTGCCCCCCTAAGTTTTACTTACATGCATAAGTGTTTGCAGAATCAGTCTTGAAACATTATTATTAGAGGATCTTTTTCTCTATTTTTTTGGTTGCTGCATGATTATGAAATGAAGCATTGATATTTTCAAACATTTTCTAAGATGCTATTTAAACACACATCTATGTAGCCTGACTTTTCAAACCAGATCTGGGGATCTACAGTTTTAATTTTTTTGTTTCTGTTTCTGCTTTTATATATACCCAAAGTAGAAATGATCCAGAATTAAAGTATGTTTTCTGCTTTATCAGCAAAAAACACAGCAGTCCTTTGTCAAAGCATTATCTGTGCCATAATATATTCGTGCCATAGTACCTATTAAAAGGGGAAAGGGAAAAAGAATGGATGAGTGGCAGTAGCATGCAGCACCCAGTCTTCATGAAAGAAGAGGCTGAGAGCCACTGCCATGTGCCCCCTCCTTTCTCCTCTGCTAAATTTGGGAGGGGGGTGGGAGATGGGAGGAGGGGAAATGCAAACAGCAGCAGGCTCTGAAACTGCTCAAAAGCAGGAGTTCTGGTCAGACCCCATATCGGCGAACTCCCATCAGAAGGTTCGCTGACATACCGATGCCCTCTGAGATGTCACTGCACATGCAGAGGCAACACAGTGAAAGGGTGGATGCAACTACACAGAGGCACCCCCTCTAAATCCACCCCTGCTATGAGGTATGTGGACTTTCCCCCTATAAGGAAATACGGCAATTTATACAAATTTGCCATTTGAGCTTCTAGACGCTTAGAATTTTTTTTAATTACTATCAGAATCAAGTAATTACTTTAGCATCTGACTTTGTTGTTTTTATAAAGGTTCCAGTCATCATCTTTATGGCAAAAACCTTAAAAGCATGAGCCACAGAAGGTACAAAAATTCAAAAGCAAAACAGGTTCTGATCCGCCCCCCTCCTCTACTCCCTCTCAACCTCTGGATAAACAAAGATATTTTTTGGAAGGGGACTGCAGGACCAGACTAAGTCATGATTTTTTAAGACTTTGGCTTGGCAACACTGAAAACCTGATTCTGAGCTTTTTTAACAACAAATACAGCCAGAATTCACAGAAGCCTAAGACCAATTTGTGCCATGTGTTATCTGCATTCCTGAAATGCTGTCATCATTCTTAGAATAGCTGGCCATCTGTGTTTCCTTGGTTTCCATCATATATGCATGTACAAGAAAGATCATCTCATGGACCATTTTCCTTCACACCTTACCAGTCCTACTATTTCCAAAATATCTCAGCAAAAGATGGGGTACAGGTCACACAAATGTCACATAAAATTATTGCCACTCCTCACCCATATTGTTTCTCCTTAAATCTTTACAGTCTATTTTGTATTGATCCTTACTTCATTTCTCTCCCCATTTGGCATCTGTCCCCAACTCCTCTGCAATTCCTTCTACTCTCTTCCTTAAACCTGCTCTTCAGGGTTTCCCTTATGTTCCTTCAATTTCCCTCCTAGTTTGTGTTTATTGTACCTAAGTCTATTTCCGCAAGGCTGTTTCATTCTCTCCCATTTCCTGGGGCTTTTGTCTCTTTCTCTCTTACTATTGTCTGTCTCCTACTCCTTTCCAATAAACCAGAATCAGGAGACCAGCTTAAAGACTGTTACTGTCTACCCACAGCTGCACTTCATTAACCTTGGTCACTGCAGGGCGAAAAAGTAGAACTTTACAAAAGCTGATCAATTGGAAGCTTCACACAGTAATTAAAGGCCTTGTTACACATTATACTTAAGGTTTCTCAAACTGGTAATTAGAGCTGGTGTTAGCTCAAGTTTAAAGCAGTCACATTTTCAGGCGAGCAGGAACCTGGAGGACTGAAAGGTAGGAGTCCCCCCTTCTCCCATTCCCTCCCATTCCAGTGTCCTCCTTGCCCCTCAGGACTCCCCGCTTCCCCCCGCCAAGCCCTTACGGCTCACCTGCGCTCCCCATATCTCCCGGCTCACTTGTGGTTGGCAGCAATGTCCCAAAGGAGCAGGGAAGGGAAACCTGCCTGCCTGGGCACTGCAGCCACCAAGCTGCAGCTGCTCTCCAGGCTGAGCCTGGCCCTGACAGCAGGAGCAGCGGTGGCTGGACAGTGGGTTCCCCTTCCCTACCTGTTCCTAGGACAGTGTGCCAGCAGCTACAAGAGAGCCAGGATCTGCAGGTGGGGAGGATACGAGGCCCAATCCAGGGAGGTGAACAGGAAGTGGGGCATGATCCTGGCTGATGGGGGATGGTGACAGGGGATGGTGAGCCAATCTATTCAGTGGCCAGTGGGGGAAGGGTGGGTCCTGATCCAGTAGGGGTGTTGGGAGCAGAGCTAGTCTTAAGGGCAATGGTGCCCTGGGCAAACTTGTATTTTGGCACCCCCCACCCCAGAGCCTCTCACACTCCCCTGATGATCCCACTCCCAAATCAGCAGTGCTGCTGCAGGCAAAGGCAGGGGTGCAGGGCACACATTGGGAAGGAGATGAAGTAGCATGATGAGCCATGCAGGCACTACTGCTTCTGCCCATACTGCCTGGTCCAGCTCCTCCTAAGCAATGAAAGTGGGAGGCGGGCTGCAGGCTGGGCTGCACACTGCTCTCCCTGCCTGGGGTGGGAATCAGCCACAGCAAGATGTCTGTGTGTGATGCCCCCCTGACCACTGCACCCTGGGCAGTCACCCACCCCTAAGTCCAGCTCTGGTGGGAGTGGCAACAGGCCTGATCCAGGCCACTGAGAGACAGCAGATCATTTGAGCCAGCAGGGGACAGGAGAGGGGCACAGGTTGGGTATTACTCTCAAGTATAGCCCAGAATGGCCACATGTTAGTGGAACATGAGCTGGGTAACACAGATCACAGATAAGCCTAGCCTGGAGTGGCATAACTTTAAGACACCTAAAGGCTGTTTAAAACTTATTTTTCGTATTAATGTGTGGACAATCCCAGCATTAAGAGCTCCCTGAGCCGACTAAAATTAACAAAGCCCTAAGGTTGAGAAGTCCTAAAAAAAAGGACTAAATTAAGCATATAGATGTAGATAAAACAATGCACACTCACAGTAAACAGTTTGAGGGGCAAGACTGAACAACTGAAATGTTGGTGACAAAATTATCCCTTGTTTCATACTTTAGACTTCCCCATTTAATCAGAAGCTCAAGCATTCTACAGTCCAGTACCACAATGCCACTTCAGTAGCTTCAGGCATTCAGTCTTGTTTGTAGCAATTACAAGTGTCAAGTCATTTTTAAGATCTCCAGGATAGGTGATTGTACCACCTCTGGCAGAGTCTGTTCCAGACTCTAGGCACTTGAATCATAAAGAAGTTTCTCTTTAAGTCCAATCTGAAGTGATCTTCAAGCAGTTTGTGTCCATTGTTTTTTGTTTTCCCTTGGGGTGCCTTGGTGAATAGATGCTCCCCCAGACTCCAAAGCCCCATAACTAGTTCATTGCTTTAGAGGCTGGATTAAGTAAAATTATTCTTGGGACATCCCCCAAAACATAGGTTTAAAATCTGGTGTGTAACATCTCTATGTTAATGACATCACTGGCTCTTCTGGGAGTCTGTTACACATTGATTAAGTGCACTCACAGTAGCTAAATTCTCTCCAATATTCTGCTTAATTATGTTTTGCTGCTGCTTAAAGCCCATTACTTCTTAAAATGCTTGTCATGGCTTGCGATCTAAACGTGTTTATTTTTTTAGAATCTGCATAAATGATGCAACTAATCATAATGCAAGTGTTGTGCTGCTTCACATTTTTGATATTTGGCATGACAAGCAAACAGAGAGAAGGCATTTTGATTACTGCCTACTTCTCTTTTTTCAGAGAATTTCGATTCTATTTAATGTCTGGGTTGGCAGCTAAATTAATTTAAGATGGCCAATTCATCCATCCACCAAAGCCATGGAGCTCCATTTAAGCAAAGTACACATTGCACTTGTTTAAAAAAACTTCAGCTCTCAACATTAAGGACCTTGGAAATGGGCCAAATAGACTCAGAATTTTAAAAATAAACTCCATAAACATACTCCTACATTTGCCTATGTACATTACACAAAAATTGAGTAAATAACAAAGGAACCACTCCATATACCCAGTTTTGTGTGTTGCCTAGAAGGTGTTCATGTTACAAAGGAAAATAGGCATTTTGGTAATACTTGTGTGTTTCAAGACCCACTTCCATTCATTTTCTCTTCTGTGGCTAAGGTTACAGGGGTAGGCAAATGAAAATAGAATGGGATTCAATACTGACAAGTGCAGGGTGCTGCAGTTAGGCAGTAGGAACCAGCAGCATACCTACAGGCTGGGGAACTCCCTTCTCAAAAGCATGGTGGCAGAAAGAGATCTTGGAGTCATTATTGACTCTAAGATGAACATGGGTGGACAGTGTGAGGACACAGTCAGTAGGACTAACCGTACCTTGTCGTGCATCCACAGATGCATCACAAGCAGGGCCAAGGAGGTGATCCTCCCCCTCTATGAGACACTGGTCAGGCTGCAGTTGGAGTACTGCATCCAGTTCTGGGCGCCACACTTCAGGAAGGATATAGACAGCATTGAGAGGGTCCAAAGGAGGGCCACTCGCATGATCCGGGGGCAGCAGAGCAGACCCTACGGGACCTTAACCTGTTCAGCCTTCGCAAGAGAAGGCTGAGGGGGGACCTGGTGGTCATGTATAAGCTTACTAGGGGGTACTAGCTGGGATTGGGAGAGACCTTGTTCCCCTGAGAGCCTCCCGGAGTAACCAGGAATAATGGCCATAAGTTTTTAGAGAGTAGGTTTAAACTAGACATTAGAAGGCACTACTTCACAGTCAGGGCAGGTAGGATCTGGAACCAACTTCCAAAGGAGGTGGTGCTGGTTCCTACCCTGGGGGTCTTCAAGAGGAGCCTTGATGTTTACCTAGCTGGGGTCATTTGAACCCACTTTTCTCTCCTGCCCAGGCCACGGGTGGATTAGATCTACAAGGTCCCTTCCGACCCTACATCTATGAATCTATGACTCTGAAGCAGACTAAGGCATGGTTACTGTCACAATCGGCACTGTGATAAGACTTTGTATGCAAGATTTATTTCAGGTGGTTACACCTGGCCAGTGCTAGATCTAATTGGTGCCAGTGCCCTAATTTTAGATGTCCATAATCTCAGTCTTGTGATTTTCTCAGAGAAGCAGGTTTTGATTACACATACATATTGACTTGCATAAAGTTCTAACACTCATTGGCCATTTTCATTCACCTTACCAATTCCATGTTTTCCCTGAATACCAAGACAATTCTTAAACTACAACCAATTCTTATATTGAAGTTGCCCAGTATTATAATGGTCTCAATTCTGTTAGTTTTCTCAATTTCTTTTTCCAGTTGTTGGTAGAAACTGTTCTTGTCTTCATTGCTAGCTTGAAGGGTAGGCACACAGACACTAAACATAATAAAGACATTCTGTGTATGCACCTGGAGCATTATGAATCAAACGATTCAGAAATGGAGCTTTCAGAGAAATATAGCAAGCTGTTTCTAATAGCAAAGCCTACTCCCTGCTCTCCCTTTTCTCCTGCTTGCTCCCCATGCCAGAACATGGTGTAATCATCCTCTTGGACAGAACCCATATCCAAGAGCCGAGCTTCTAGTGATGCAGCAATGTCAGTTCCAAGTCTAACCAGTTCATAATTTAGTAGTTCCATTGTCTGTAAATCACAGTCCAAACATTCCAGCATGTGAGTCGCTTTATCATTTTGGCCAGCATAGATCACACCAAAACCTTCAGCGCATATACCTAGGCAAGAGTATGCAGAAGTGGATGTTACCCTAGATCCACTATCCCTGCTTTAGACCACTGAGACAGAGCCTGAAGGCCAGATTGAGTCCAGACGTTCAGAGTCTTGATGGTATGGTAAATGACTAATATTTAAAGTGTATTTGTTCTAAAGTTTGTGGAATTTTTTGTTGTTAGTTTTTGTTTTATTTTGAATGCAACTAGGTCTTGGCTGCCTGCAGGACAGTAATTTGCCGTGTGGTCAAATGTACCATAAACATTACCTCACTGACTGGTTTTGACATCTAGTTAAAAGCTATTAGTAGTGACAAACCAGGTGAGCTATACAACTCACTTCCAGGGTCATACCAAATGGCAGTTACACTGAAGAATGACTAATGCAAGTCCCACAACTCCTTAAACAGCTGTCTTATGATGAATTATTGAAGCTCTCTCTCATCTGTTTCTGCCAAGAATAATAAACAAATTCCCTCTTCTAAGTGTCACTATTTCTTTCACACTGAAATAAGAAATAGATAAAAGTTTCTCATGAGGCCATCAGTGGTAACAACCAAACTAAAACCCTCTTCATGTAGACCTATGCATTAGTAGCCCTGAAAGTTGTAAGAAAGGTTATAACCACAAATGACACTAATAAATGAACCACTTAAAGAGGTAAATAGACAAAGGAAGTAGCAGAGGGGGAAAAAACCCATAAAATATCAAATAATCTTCTTCTTTCTAATGCAGCCATTGTGACAAAGATGTCTTCTTTCCTAAAGGTAAACTGTTTTCTTCTCTACAACTGATGTTTTGAATCAAATGAGATTAGTTACAAACCTTATTATATTTAATACTTAACTTCAGCCTATTCGCATCCATCTTGCAATCACTCTTTTACAAACATATGTACAATTGGTGTACTTTGGAAAGCAAGTGTTAGACTTCCACAGAAACCATGTTCAAAATTTGCTTATCCGTAAGTATTCGCACCAGAATCCATGTTGCACGATTGATGTATTCATCTGATCTGCAACCCAGCAAAGGCTGAATCCTGAGTAGCAAATCAAAGAGTTAAACAAAAACATTCTTTGAATAATTTTGAGCAATGAATACATTTGAAAAAAAAAGAAGAAATGATGGTATGTCACTAGTACAAAGGAAAAAATATTGGATAAATTATTCATCAGGAATTATTAACTTGGTTCTTGTTTTTTCTTTTTTTTGGCTATATAAAAATACTAATAATATATCCATGTATTGTTAGAAAAATTAATGCAATTTACTGATCTGTGAACTTACAAGTATTATATCACAACAAAAATTCCAAAATTGTTATATTAGCAACAAAAATTATCTTACTACTCACTGAATGCTATGAAAGCATGTAGAATTTGAGAAAAAGGATTGTACCTACAGGCTCCAAATTTTAAAATAAGGCTGTGCCCTATTTCATATCAGTGTCTTCTTGCTTGCAAAATATTAATGAACTTTACATTTATCTTGATTATATTTTTAATAAAGGATAAAAAGAATTGTCTATACATGATTGTATGCTTTCAGCAAAAACATTAAAACACAAAACTCAATTTCAATGCTTGGAGTTCAAAAGAAAGCAAGCAAATTATCCTTTCTACTTAATTCTATGAAGATAGTAACAAGTGTGTTTTTTTTTTTTTGTGAATCACTATGCTGACATAGCAAAAACTGAAGAAGACCCACTATGTCATTACCAGCACAGCAATGCTTCTACATTTTGGTCAAAATACAGCAATGTACTCCTCAAGTGTTCTAGCTAGGGGCACAGTCTATCCCCTAAAGCAGAGCTGCCAACTCAGGGTTGGGGGCGGGGAGTTACTGACAATCTGCCAAAAGTTTTACTGACAACCCAACTTTTTTACCGACATGTTTTTACTGGTATGTTTTACACAATGCAATAGTCACCCTTCAGCTGGGCCCAGGAAAGCAATAAAAGGGGTTGCTTCAAATTTAGGGGTTTAACACCAACTTTTAACACAATCTTGCTTAACTGTAGCAATGGTTTTACACCACACTGCCCCAGAGGTTCCCTGCTCACCCCTTACCCTGATACCGCTGACCACACCCCACACCACCCTGTCCCTGTCTAGTCTGTCACTAACCTACCTCCATTGGCCCTGCTCCCCCTGTTGCAGCATGGACCCTCCCATCCTGCAGCTCCACCCTGACTGCACCCTGTCCTACTCAGTGCCTCAGAATACCAAGCCCTGGCTACCTTTGGTATGCAGTCATTACAGGAAGCACAGGCAGACAGAGTGGCAGTACACGGCTGGGGCAGGGAGGATATGGAGCCTCCTGTGGGCTACAAATCAGAGAAAAGTGTAGCTCCCTACTCTAACTAAGAACACTTTGCAGGAAGCTTTCAGAGTTACAATGATCCCCTGGATCAAACAGAAGTTCACTGTTGGTTCCAGAAAGAGAGAGGAATCTAGCTGCTGCCTGTGAGTCTGCAGCCAGTTTCCCTTAGTAATGGCCTCTCCTCCCTTCCAGGATACAAAGTTTTCAGAACGAGAGGGGGAGAAAGGGTGCAAAGGGATTTCATTCTTGGAGTTCCTCAGCCACCGCTGGAGGGTGGAGTGGGTAGATTAGAGCCTCCCCACCTCAGGCTCCAATCCATCCACCCCATGCTGCTGTGGGGGCTGAAAAACCCCCAGACTGAACTCTCTCTGCTCCCCTTCCCCGTTCCCATTCTGAAAACAGCCACAGGCTGGGAGGTAGGAGACACAAGTTACAGAAGACACTCTGTTCTGAAACGTCTTCATCTGACCTCTCATGCAATGAGGGTTCATATTTTTACCCGACTGACCGTTTTTGAAGATGTCTGCAGCCATGCATTTCTGCTCCGTCATGACTATAGACTGGTTTCTGTGGCCAGACTGGGTGAAAATTGTCCCTTCTGTCTGCAGCCAAAGACAACTGTGGCCAAAAGTTTCTGCAATCCCTCTCAGACACAAGGTGGTGTTGCTCTGCTCTGTCTATCCATCCAGCTTTATTCTGATAATGGATATTCAGTCAAGCACATGGCTTATTTTATTTATTTATTTATATCCAGGAGATGAATTTTTCCCCTCAGACTTTATAGACAAAAGCTTTCAGCAGCCCTCCTCCCCTCTTTTTTATGAACTGTCCATAAATGTATGGACAGTGGTCAACCCTGTCCTAAAGCTAGTCAAACTTGTCCTTTGGCTTACATTCAGATAGGGAGTGATGCTCTGTTTTCAACAAAGGGAGTCACTTCAGAAGGTTTTGAAAACTAAACTCTGAACAGCCAACCAAGAAAAATCATCTGCTTATCTAAAAGATTAATTATCCCATTGTATGTAATAATATATATTTAACTGGGGATCGAGCTAAGAGAATTTCTTCTAAAAAGTATGACCTCTGACTTTTAATAATCTTAAAGCTCAAAAGGTCAGAAAACCAAAAACTACCCAGCAGATTTAATGACGTTGGCATAGATTTTGTCAGGCATAAATTGTGATGTAAAATCTTCTTTTCCTAAGAACAGTCTATAAACTCCTCCTCTAACTTTTTACAGTTATAACTTGTACCATAAATTACCGACATAGCCGTACTTTCTAAAATCAAAATCTTGCCTCATAGTTTTGAAGTACAGTAAAAATAGGCACATTTATAATGTTTCATATATAGTGTATTATACCAGCTGCATTATGGCTCAAGAAAAAAAATAGTGTTAATTCTTTCCTTGGGGTTTTCTGATTATGACAAGCAAGAAAGCATGAACTTGGCAGACAAAATGACTGCTTCAGAGCAAAACAAGTTCTCACTCCTGAAAGTAATTCAAAATGTGTGACATACTGCCAAGATTTATTCATTTATCCTTGATCTGTAAAATGTTCACTGAATAAATTATTAAAGTAATTAAAAACAGACCAAAATCATCACAGGTACATGGTTGCTGAATAACTGTGTGATGTTATTTTGACCCTGTCCTACCTCTTTCTTTTCCCACTTTATTGTTTATGAACTTCCTTGTTTAACTTTCTCATGATACAGGGAGACTAAAATAATGTACATATAAAAATATACATCACATGTTCTTCTCACTCTGAATTATGATCCTGGAACACTTTGCAAGACCAATGACCTCTATTTATGAAGGCAGGCTGTCTAGAGTAAAACAGAAACTCTGGGAATCAGACAGAGCAGTCAAGATGCACACCTAAAATCTGATTTGCTTTTCAATAAAAATATTGTATTTAGATATGTGACAATTCTGAAGGTCCCTTTAACTGAATTAGGGGTAGGTATTATTCTGCCCTGCTATGATGTCCTTTTCGGACTTTTGCTGGAAACTCCACATTCAAACAGGATCTACATGCAATCACCTCACTCCCACAGATTGACATTTATATGTCTGTACACTAAAAGCCTTTTAATACTCATCACAAAAATAGGTGGGTATTACCCGCTCTATTTTGCAAATAAACAAACAGGTTGCAAAAAGTTCATTTTGAGCAAAGGAAAAATTAGAACCGAGGTCTCTAAAATATTAGACCCAAACTTAAAACTTTTTGTTTTAGGCTTGTACTAGATCTTTTTTTCTTTTTTTTTTTGCCTAGCTTGTCTCTAACCACGAGACTACCCTGCTGGGTACACAGAGCTGGGGTCAGAGTCATCTTACCATCTAAAAGATGGTTTTTAAGCCACTGGTGGAGCAGATCAAGTTCTCTTCTAATGACTGATTCATGTTTACCGTGAAAACAATAGCATCCATTACTCAAGTGGTAGAGATTTGTCCTGGCAATCCAGGATCATTCTGCTGACATTGTTTGTGGCCTCAAATCTTGCCTCTCTTCCTAACAGTCTCAGTCCTTTATCTAGTCCAATTTTTGTTCACAGTCTCTAAGCAGAACTCTGCAGAGGAAACTGCCCAGCTGGTCAAAACAGAAATGGCTGAACTGCTAGAAAGTCTCCTTCTCCCACGCAATTATAGATCTCCTCCCTGCACTGTAAAATAAGTAAAGACCATTGCTACCAAATCCACAGCTAAGCACAGACAGTCAAAAAGCCCAAGGCTGAATCGATTCAATCTTCTCAGGTTAGTTTAATTTGAGTATGTTGAACTGATAAGCAAATGAACACACATTCACTTTTGATTCCAAAAATGTAGCTGCATGCCTGCAGTGGCTCCAGCCAGAAGCCAGGGATCACTAGAGCATGCCTCCCTGCTTGGCTGCATTCACCAGGTACAGATATTACACTTTTTCCAATATAAGTGATCGGAAACCAGTCTATACCCGTAACAGAACAGAAATTTGGCACGCACAAACTGGTTTAAAAATGGTATGGAACCTGGTCTAAGATTTGCCCCCCTCACCAAAGGGTGAATGTGTGTTCTGTTCAGTCCCAAACAAACTATGGCACTTACAGAAAACCATGCAACTTAGATCAGTTCCACCTTGGTCTTTTTGAATGTTTATACCTAGCCATTAAGAACAGTTGCAAATGTAAAATGTTATCAGGAAGCTTGTGGCAAGCAAAATAAACTGTCAATATGATTCTTTCCTGAACCCAAACCTTCTTTTGCAATGATGGAGATGATTTACTCAATACCACAACACCCCTTACATGAACTGCCTGAAGGCCAAAGAAAATAAAGAACCTTTTTCTGTTAGAGATATTTTTGTTTTCTTTCAGATACCAGAAAAACCTCCTAGCAAATACTATCAATCTTTAAAAAAAATCATGATCACCCAACAGGAATGAAGCTGTTCTGTGTTAAGTCTTATTTATGATTCAGTGTACAACACAATATGCTCAAAAAGCAAAAACTTAAAGTGACTGAATTAAATGAATTCAGTGACTTATTCCAAAAACCCTATGGTAGCAAATCCTTTTGGCTTTACAGATATGTCTGATCTTGGTATTTGTTATATTTTCACTTTAACACACAACAGGACCACTTATGATTCTGAGAAACCTGTGTACTTTTCTTTAAAAAGGTATCTTATCTGAACATGCTTTACTGCTGTTATGGGGAAAAAAAGAGATCCTGCCTGAGCACGTAACTTGTGACCAAAGCTGCAAAGAACACACTATCAACAGTGCACACTTTCTCTTTTCCCAGTATGCTTGAATGTGCAGGGAAACCTAAACATGGGGTCATCTGACCCCAGTAGTCTTCCCTGCCTTAGAGCAGGGGGGCTGGACCTGATGATCCTGTGAGGTCCCTTCCAGTCCCTGAACTATGACTCTATGAATGGTGTTTATAGGAACAGCTAACATCAGACTTGGAGAGAAGAGGCCAAGATCATAGGTGCTTGCCTTCTCCCACCTGCATATTTGATAATTTGCCTATTCTACCTAACATGGCTAGGAGTTCTGAACAACTACTCTGACTGCCTACCCTAAAACTGCCTTTGTTTTCAGCAGAGCCTTGGAAAATATCTTTGACACCTGAATTGGAGGAAATTAGAATAAATATGGTTCCATGAGAAAAATGTTAGGTTTTTTTAAGTGCTGAAAATATTAATGTTTTTGGCCAAAAACAACCTCAAAACTAAACTACTTCAACTGAAAACAAATATATGTATATAATTTTTATTCCATATGGTGCCTTTTCATCTTGTATTCATACAATCTGTTTTCCTTTAGGAGGCAGCCTCCTATGGCCAGACATCTTTACTTTTTTCCTTCTCGGTGAGGGGAGAGGGAGCATCTGGGAGTAAGTCATGTGTAGACTGCAGTACATCATAGGACAGTCTCCTTTAGACATACAGAAAAGCACATACTAGACATAGCATCTGGACGCCGATCAGACCCAGCTGGCTAAGAGCATGAAGGACCCAAAGTTGGGCCCAGAATAGAAGGTTGGTAACCACATACAAGGGGAGATAACCAAGGTTATAACAGCATATTTGTACAGTTTTGTGATATTTAATATGATCTTGTGATTTTGGGATGGTGGAGGAGAAGTTTTAAAGATTATGCTTAGATAATACAACATGTGAATGCCTACCCATGCAAGGTTGTGTGAACCAAACACAATGTTCTTTACATTGTAAGTAGACACTTTCTACTCACTATTCATGGAACTCATCAGCAAAGTCTAGTACCACTTGACGTTTCATTCAGATCCTTCAACCCATCCTCATCTCCTACCTTAACCTTGCTTACCTCTCTTTCCATATTAACAATGCCATTATTTTCTATAGAAGAGATTGATTTGTGCGATTTAAAAAAAAACAAACAAAAACTTAGTTCTTCCTGTTCCAATTCACACCAATCCTCCGCTTAGCCAAAAACTCACTCTAATTTGCATAAAATCTTCTCAAGTTTCTGTAGTCCTTCTCTTGGAACCAGATCAGACATAGTGATTATTGAACTCTGGTCACGGATTAAATTCCCAAACCTTGATAAAGCAGGCTGTTTATAGTAAAACAGAATCTCTTATTTGGGGATCAGACAGAGAGAAGTCAAAAAGGACACTTAAAATTCTGCTTGCTGAATATTGTATCTATTGTGACAATTCTGAATATCCCTTTATTATTCTGCCGTACTACAACATTCAATCCTAGTATAATCCCTCTGGCTTTAGCAGCATGTCTGTCCCTCACCTGAGAAAGCCTGACTTCAATGGTAGGATTGTTTTATCCTCGAGAAGGGTTGCTTTGTAGTTTTTTAAATATTCACAGTTCAGACAGATTTTTATTTCACAATAATTTATATTGCTAAAGTGAAAAAAATATTAAACAAAGCAGGTATATATGCATACACTGGGGAGAAATCTGGGAATAACATTCCATAATCAGCAAGAGAAAACAATCCGGGACCAAGTAAGAGCCAAAGAGAATTTTAAATAGAACAGAAAGGCACTTAAAAAATTAGAAGCAATTCAGCTCATATTAGGCCTGATACTAGTCCTTGTTAAGATTACTAATTTGGCCCTTAACGCTTAATGGTTTCATAATGACTACGTTCTATATTCAGTATTTCCATTATTGGGCTTTCTTCAGGACAGAAGGATACATGCCCATTTTTCTTCTAGTTTTGTTGAAAATAGGCTTTTTTGGCACAGCAATAAAACCTGAAATATTCCAGCTGAAAAAATATTTTTATGTAATATGGTGCCATGTTGTCTTTGGTTTTGATATGTTAAAGGAAAGAGTCATCACACAAAGAGAAATTCTCTGAAGAAGGCCAACTCAAAGCCAGGACTAAAGAGCTGCACAGATTTGCAGCAGGTAGATTTTGTGAAAGAATAAAATTGAAAATATTATGCATATGAAGACCATTGTAGAGAAATCAATTACATTCCTTCCATCAATCTATACAATATTCCATGAAAGGAAAAATAGATGAGCACATTGTAAATGCATTATATTCAGCCAAATTTTTTAAATTTTAGGCTTTTATTACTTTCGTGTTATGAATATGCACATTAAAGAAACTAAAACAGCTTTAGACTGAACTGTTCCAGCTAGCAAAACAGATTTCTCACCTTTTGCTAGTTAGTGGAATCTTGGACTTAATACACTATAAGAGGTCACAGGCACACCTATTCTCACATCTTATACCAGGCAGGGCAACCACAGGGGCACTTACATCACGATACATTACATCTTCCACAGTATACACACGTGAGAAAGCATATGACATGGGTCTGAGAGAAGAAGAGCCGGCTTTAAGGTGGTCTGGGCAACCACGCAAGGCACTGTGGTCAGGAGGTGCCACACACACACACACACACACACACACACACACACACACACACACACACACACACACACACACACACACACACACACACACACACACACACACACTCAAGCAGCCCATGCTTACAGCAGTGCTCCCACCCCACCCAACTCCAGCCAATCTCTGCCCCAGGCAGGAGGAATGGTCAGCCAAGCCTGCCCCACCTCCGTCCAGGCTGGGAAGCCTGGCTGATCAGTGAGGGCAGCAATGGTGGTGTCTGCCTGCCTGGTACCATGTAACTCTTCCTCCATGCCAGACTGCACCCCATCCCCCTGCCTGCTTGCCTCTGCCTGCAGCAGTGCTGCTGCCCTGGGCAGGGATTGCTGGGGAGGGAAGAGCGGGGCGGGGGCAGGCACCAAAATACAGGTTCACCCATGGTGACATTTTCCCTAAGGACAACTCTGGTTGGAAGTCATCTAATTACTACTAATTTAGGCACACTGAAGAGAATTAGCATTCTCATAATTTTCACTCTAGCTGATCACTTACATTGGTAAAAGTGTAATATCTGTACCTGGTGAATGCAGCCAAGCAGGGAAGAATGCTGTAGCCAATGGAAGTGCAGATATTCTTTTACATACAAACATTTAATCCCTTTTTTTTAAGATTTCACTAATCTTCTTACCACTAACACCCAGTGACAATTACTTCCAAGAGTTATTTGTATGTTAAAAAGAAATGCATTGCTGAGATTTGATGCCTTTTAACCAAGTATATTTGAATTCTCAGTACATTTGGTTTTTATTTAATTGCAGATTTGCACCATGCATACGAACATAAAAGGAGTCATTTTTAGAAAATGTTATTAAAAACAGAAGACAAAGCACAACAGAAAAGAACTCTTTACAGAAGCAAACTGAAAATGAATTTCTCAGAGCAAATCCTCAACTGTGTATATGTGAATGGCAAACAGAATGGGAAACCAGTAAACAAACACACAGTGTCAGTTAATATTAGAGAAAAGGCTGTGATAGAACAAATACAATTAAATTACTGTCATTCATATACCAGTCATCATCCATACTGTCACTGTAGTTATCAAATGATGGATTTAGTTCCACCTAAGGAGAACTACACTATTCCTCTAATTTAATTTGATTTCCTTTAAGTCTAATATGCATTGCCAATTGAGCAGAATCAGGAAACACTGTCAACACTTTGGCAGTTTATGTGACTTACAAGGATACAAAATAGAAGAATTCTGCACCAATTTGTATTGAAAGCTAAGCTCTCCTTGTTATAAAACAGATACCATACAAGAAATGGCCTAGGTTCCAGAGCATTAAACGTGTCCTGTGCTTCTGATCAGCTCCTGAGTGCAAGGCCCCCTGAGCTGGGATGGACCCAGCCCTGGGCAGAGGGTGATGGCAGTGGGAACAAGGATGGTGGCAGTAAGGGAGGTGGCTGCAGTAGGGATGATTGTGGGGGTGGCAGCAGCTGCAGTGGGACAAGCAGCAGTACAGCAAAGGGCAGTGAGGACCAGCAAAGTTGTTGGTACAGCTCTAACTCACTCTCCTGTTGCTGATGGCCATGTCCCCTAATGGGTGAAGGCCCTGGATTTCTGCAGTAGGGCAGGCCCCCTCTAGCCATGCCTTACTCCCCATTACCAGTAGCTCAGTGGGCTGGATATAGCATCTCCACAGGCTGGATTTGGCCCACAGGCTGTAATATATCCCCTCCTGTAGATCATAAGAATTTTTCACCATAAATTAATTTATTTTAAATTGCTATAAATTGCACATTTATCTGAGGATGAATTCCAGAATCATCCAATATGATATTTTTATAGTCCTCATATTTCCTACTGTTCTTTCCTCTCCAAACAGTGCAGGTCAGCATAGTACCAGAATAGTAAAGTCACATGAAACTCTACAGTTTCACTTAGCAAACAGACAAGACAATATTTTTTTTTTTAATCTGGGTGGGGTCATCTCACCCCTTCCTCCACAAAGCTTAGATTTTTTTTTCTTCCAAATCTAGTTTCATAGATTTCACTCAAAACTACTGAATTTTCCTTGGTTTTAATATAAAACCTTGCAAAATACAAGTAAGTTGGACATTGTTGAATAGAAATACTTGCAGTTCTCTCAAACTAGAATTAATACTCAAATTTGTGGGGAAATTGTGAAAACAGATAAGTATTGCATAACTTTGGTTTTGCTGCAAATATCTGAAATGGCTTCAATATTTAGTATCCCCTTTTATGGAATCCCATCTACATCTACATGATGGGGCGGGGAAGAGAGAGAGAGAGAGAGAGAGAGAGAGAGAGAACATGTCTTGAAACTGTTTTTGTGTCTGTTCTATACATATTTTAGATGAGCGGACAAAAGCATAGCATAGTATTCTAAAAAGAATGTACTGTATCTTTACATCACATTTTCACTCCTGTAGTTCCTTCTTGACTCAAATATAAGGACTTACTTTCTTCACCATATCCATCTGTCTGTCCATATCCATTTTTCCCCATCTTCACTGAACTGCCTAAACATTATTTAGATAATTTTCCTAGTTGTTACAAATAATTCAGCATCTATGGATGAGTCTGCTGCCTATTCTTTACTGTCCCAAGAAACTGAAAATCTAAATATTATATGTCATGTGTCTTTCTGATCATCCATTTGCTCTTTCTGAATTTGAACAATATAGAAAAGTGTTACTACCTCTCTGCTGATCTGCTACAATCAATTTATAATTATATAGACTTTATAACATTTTTATTACTATTTTATCAATTATTTTTCATGGTACTGAAGCAGGACCTGGATCACCATGAGCTGGATCACCAAATCCAGTCCTCTAGTATCTTAGCCACACTTTAGTGATAAATTATACCATATTTACTTGTACACCACTCTGTTTCAGAAAGACTTGCTCTGTTGGCCAGGACTCTGAAAAAATGTTTCCCTACATTCTGCCTTCCAAAAACACTGTGCATGTCTTATTTGGGTGGGAGGAAGGAGGGTATAAGAAAAATGCTGTATATTTAGTTAGAAGCTCATTTATTTTGGTCTTCAGGATCTGCAATAAGTCACCAGGTCCACATGGTATTTATCTATATATAATAGTTTAACTCATTCCATTTCCTTTTTTGGTGTAAAAACGTCTTTCCATGGCTGCTTTCACTTCACAACCTGCAAAATGTAGCTCCAGGGTCTATATTTCTCCATTTTCCCCCATCATGCTTTGTGGCATTTAATGATGCAAAAAAAAAAAAAAACCATTTAGCTTCTTTGCAATTTCCTTCTTGTCTCTGTTGATGCTCGTTACACCCCGATGCAGAACTGTAATTTCATTTTTGTCAAGGAGCAAAAATGTTTCAGTATACTCGTGTGTGAGAAAGAGAAAATTTTAAAATGTTGCAAGATAAAATGCTCTTTTGTTCACCAGGTAACTAGTTAACACAGAGATTCTCTCATCCAATAGGGGGATAGAGATAAATACTCTGTTGGAACTGGCCAACAAGGACGACAGAGAAAGTTCATTGACAATGCAAGGACAGTACTCATTCTCTGTCTGACTGAGTCATGAAGAGGATAGGAGGAAAATCTACTAAGGCTTCCTATGCTACCCTGCCTTCCAGTGAAACCATAAGGCCTTGACATATAAATCAAGGGGAAGATAGTTCTCAACATCCTTTACCCCCTAAACGCAAACTGGCCAATAAACTGCCTAAGGAGTATAACAGAACAAGATCAAAAATAACTCACTCTAAAAGGAGTTTAGTGACCTCCACAGAATGCAAATTTCTAATTTGGGATGAAACCCTGTCTGAACACTTTGAAAACTTCAATTTTTGGAAGCATGCAATTAATTTGAAACATATCTACAGAAAAGATGGAGATTCCATTAGAGTCCTGAGTTACATATAAAAATAAAATCACACAAAAAACCAAAAATACCTGTGTATTTTGCTTTTCAGTTACCATTTAGATCCTTTAAATTGCTTCTAAGTACTAAAAACAGCAAATGATGTTATATGTAGTACGTACCAGTAGAATTAGCATGCTGTGGGTCAGATTCCCATTTTGAAAAGAATTTTTCTTTGGGCTTGAGCATGTGCGTTTTACTACATAACAGGACTCTACCATGTGCACCTGGGGTGTACTTTGTACATGCATCTTCTGTGAGTGTAGTGAGCTAGTTATACCAGATTTCAATCAAAATTTCATTCAAATACCAAAATTACAAAACAATTTTCTGGTTCAGTATATCTTGAAGAAAGAAAATCATTATCAGGAGTGTTCAGCTCCTATCCATTAAAAATTATGAATCAGATTCTCATAAAATTGAATAATAGGGTCAAATCTACATTTTTTTCCTTTTGAAAATCCCTTTAAGAGAACTATGAGATTTTTACAGAAATGTTTTAAAAATTCTGATGTGCTTAAGTAGTTCATCAGCTAATTGTTACCAACTCCCTGATTATATATTGTGATTATATTAATCAAGTGAAGCTCATTTGATAATCATGCTGAGGTCACTTCTAGACATTTCAAATTCCACAGAACTAATGCTTCTTTCTTTCACTACCCAAAATGATTCAGAAAATTCAACCTGCAATTATGAGTTTAAAATGTTACAGAAAATTAAAAAGCAAAATATAAAAAGAAATCCCAGACACTAGCTTTGATATTCCAACTTTGCAAAGAGAAAACAGAGTGTTCATAAGACAAGAAGATATTTTTTTATGATAGATTTTAAAGTAAAGTATTCTATTCATGTTGCAAAGACAAAACAATAACTTCCCAGCAATCCTTTTTGCATCAACATGAAGTTGATTGTATGGCACTAAATCAACACCATGGACAGATCACGTATGCTCACTCTGCACTTAGCAATATCAGATTCTTTGCTTCACTGACCACATGTCAACTCTGAAACCAATCGGAAAGAAATTTCAGGCAGAATTTCACTGCTAAGTTCTGTTGTGGTTCTGTTCACAATTTTATGCATCCCTTTACTTCAGATCACTATTTCATAAATCGTGATGCAACAACCCTTAAAAAAAATTAAGGATTTATGTTAATAAACATAACTCACGTGTAGTATGCACATATGTTAATAAACATAACTCACATGTAGTATAAGACTATTCCTTTACTGTTATGGACTATATCACAAATGAATTTATGAAAAAGTTAAGAAACTTAAAATAATGTACAAACAAAATTCAATTTTCAAACATTTCCTAAATATCTCAGACTATATTTTCAATCAAGCAAAAATGATAGATATTCCAAATGTTATAATGTTTATTAAAAAATTAAAGAAGTCAAGTTTAACCTAATATTTGATGAGTAAAATTTCATAAGATGAATGCTTTTGCATGTTAAACATGTGTTGATAAGTTTCCTTTGCTCAGTATATCCAAATAAGCATTATCTTGCTTTTCTAATGCTATTCCCAATTATTTTTAAATGACTGTTTAAAATAACTTCTAAATTATTTAATACAAATTATAAAAACATGACATAAGATATATAGCTTGAAATAACTTCTGTCCACAACATAGTCATTTTCTACATTTCAGTAACATTTGTCTATTTTTGCATTTTCAATAGCAAAATGTCTCTTGCATCCAAAAGAAAAAAAAGATAGAAATGTAGGTGCATATTATAATTTTTTTTCTTCTCTTATCAGATCTCTTCCTATGTGCATTGAGTTATATCTGCCAATTTTAGTAACCAATGATTTTGTTACTTATTATTCATACAATATGACAAACCCAACAGTCATGAAGAATTTGGCTCGATTATTTTCTGACTCATGGATAGAAATTGGATAACAATGTTCCAATTATAGAAACAAATTTCATCCTTAGTTAGAACACTTTATTAGACAGCTGGGTCACACAGGTAAAATTTGAGGTTAGATTCTGGCCTGCTAAATGGTGTAGATCAGATGTCAGCAACCTGCAGCTCATTGGGCAGATATAGGAGTCATCAAATCATAAAAAATGAGGGCTGGAAGGAACCTCAGGAGGTCACCTAGTCCAACCCCCTGTTCAAAGCAGGGCCATCCTGAATTAAATCATTTCAGCCACGGCCTCGTCTATGCAGTCTTAAAAACTTTGAAGGATGGAGGTAACCTGTTCCAGTGCTTCACTACCCTCCTAGGTTAGGGACAAAAATTACACATAAACTAGTTTAAGTGATCAGAAACTGGTTAAAACCTGTAACAGAACAGAAGCTCAGTGCACATAAACCAGTTTCAAAATTGCTGAAACCAGTTTAGGATAAACCTAGTTGAATGTAGTATCAAACTTAACTGATTTGGGTCAAGCCAGAAGGGCAGAGGTGTGGTGGCCAGGCCCCTGCCCGCTCCAGTGGGGCAGGGAGGATGGGACGGAGAGAGCTGCATAACTGGGCTGGGAGCACCAGTGCCCCTGGTCACCGGGGTGGGGCGACCAGGAGACACTGCTCAGGGGGCAGGAGGGGCCATGATCGGGCTGCCTGAAGTGGTGTTCTGAACAGGATGGTAGCCCCAGCCCAGGGAAGGGAGGGAGCCAAAGACCTTGCCTCCTCCTTATTCCAGCCTGTCCTGGGACCAGACTTGCTCCACTGCCGCCCACGTGAACCAGAGTTGCTGCAGCCACTGCACTCTGACCCAAGCAGGACAGGGACAGCTGAGGACCCTTCCAGCAGGGCTGGGGGGCAGGGGTCAAGGGGCTGCAGGCCAGGAGTGAGGGACACCAGTATGGCCCAGGAAGGCAGGGGGCTGGGGGTCAGGCACCAGCAAGGCCAGGGGGTGTGGATCAGGACATGCCACTGATCTATGTAAATAGGTCCTGGTAGGAAAAAGGTTGAGAACCACTGTTCTAGACTGCCTCGTGAGTCATTTACAGGATAACAAATGCTACTCCACTTGTTTAACTCCCATCTCCCCGATAAGCCCATACCATAAACACTGGCTTGTTAGTGAGGAGTCCCAATAGCCAGCACAAGCTGTCACCCATCAGAATGCATGTCATGGGCCTGAAAATCATGTGCAATTCAACCTCTGAAACACTAACCTGTTTTTCAACAACAGGAAAACAGACAGTATCTGAAACCTCTTCTTAAGCACCATCATGAGGTAAGGAACCAATTCTTTAACCACTGTTTTAAAAATTAGTTTGGACTCCAGCAACTCAAGTTACAGGCCAAAACAAACTGCATCCAATAACAAAAGACAGTGACTTGTTTTATTTTATGTTTTGAAAATACTATGACTTAAGTTTACAATTCAGTGCACTACTGATGACAGGAGTGTGGGCCAGGAAGACTACATGTACACACTAAGAAAATTGCCCTGTGATTTTGTCAACTTCTTTCAGCCTTGGCCAGGAATATTTCTGTTAATTTCAGATACTGTACCTTTTTAAAATAAAAATAGCAAGGCCTCTGAATAGTTTAGAGTGGATTTATACAATGACACTCTTTTAAGCAGGAACCATGTTTTAGTTCTGTGGTGTACAGAACTTATCACAGTTTGGGTTTTGGTCTGTCTAGGGCTTTTACATGCTAGGAAAACTTAAAAATCAGCCTTATAGCAACAATTAAAATCAACATAAAATACTAATTTAAGAATATTTTAAGCCTCAGATATATACGTACTATGAATTCTAATATATATCTGAAGGTTTGTCACTTTGAAATGTAACAACATTCCAAGTTTCATAATTTATAAATGGTCATTTAATGGCAATTTTAGTTTTAAAGTCTTCTAAATCTGAAAACAGATGTTGAAGTATTTTTCTCATAGAAGTCTAAGTAAACGTTCAGTTTAAAAGGTTAAAATGGAGCAGAGAGATACCTTTAAGTCCTTAAAAACATAAGAGATTATGCATGAGATTGTGTGATTTGTAATGTAGCACCCTTTATAGACTGCTGGTTTTATTTTAATTGGGGGTAGCAAGGAACATAGAAATCAAAACCGCATAGCTAAAAAAAAAAATGAACTAGCTGTTATGGATTTGGGCTTCTAGGCATCACCTCTTAGGTCTCATTTCTATGAGAAATCATAATTCTCAGAACACACAAAAATACCCAGGAGTTAAAATAAAAAAAAGAAAAGGGAACTCCCTTTCTATATAAGTAGTATACCCCTGGGTGGCTTACATTTTTCTCTTTAAGTGAACAAAGCTAATTATTTTTGTAACTAGAGTCAGCAACCTTGTTAGTCAGTACTCAACCACGAACCCAGCACAATGTTATGCAGAATGCAGCTTTTCCCCTAGACATAAAGCTCAAGTCTAATGAATTGTGATCATTAAGGAGGCCATGAAACTTATTTTCCCAGTAGCAAGGACGCAAGTTACTTTTTTAATCTGGGAAGTTACATTCTGTGCACCTGACACATCCTTTCAGTTGAATTAGTTATTCAAATCATTACAATTCAATGCACCATTGATACTACTATTTTTCCCTGAAGGTAATTCAGTTTAATTTGAGCATAGTTTTATAACATATGACTATACTCCTTCCTGACCTCCACTGCACCTTTAATCTGCTTTTAATATAGCATGAAGATGGCCACAAGTCCACGCTTCTATCCTAGTGCTGTCTTGAGTGGGAGTGCACATGGTATACCTCCATGATTGGGAGCTCCATCTATAAAGCACCAATAGAGTGCCACATGTATGGTTACCAAATATCTCCTCCAGACATTTTTTTTTTTTTAATTAAAACCAGTCCATTAATTCTTGGAGTTGCTAGAGAGAGTGGGGAAGAGTCATTTCCTGGATTTCTACCCTTCCCAAGCTAAGACTATCTCTAGCCATATAAGTCCCCTGACCTTATTCACCAGCACAGGAGCTTTGATTTCTTCCATACTTAAATTGTATCAGTGAAGTCCTCAAATAATACAGCACACTGAAGTAGAAAACTGCTGATACCCTGGTTCACTGCCATGAAGTAATTGCAGTTTAATTATTTTTTCAGTGATTAACCTCCACACTGGCTCTTGACCATAAATATGAGAAACACATATTTTAATAGTCCTTGGAGCATAAACAAACAAAAAAAGAACTAAGAAGCTATATACACAGTCAGTACTATGCTAAAAACTGTTTTCATTTTTAAGCAACATTTTCCTCCACTGCACTCTATGCATATGCTATTCTTCTCTGAATGCAAAAAAAAAAAAGGATGAAATATAGGTGCTAGAACATTTTTATGTTGCAAGAAAATTGCACTCATTTTGCTCAGCTAAGCAGTACTATATGACAGTCCAGAGCATAAGACTCACTTGTCACTAAGAAGAGTGAGGTCGTTCATGAAACTGACATTGTAAAAGCATAATAAAAAAGATGACAAACTATTTTCCAAACTGTTTTGTTAATATTTAATTTTTTAATTTTTTTTAAACTCAGCTTCACATACCAAAGTTTTGATCCTGACCTTTCAACCATCACTAAAGTAGTTTGGAAATTGGTATCTGAGCCCGATATAGAAATTTTCCATATTATGTCCATCCTGAACAGCAACTTCTTTGATCATATCCAAACTGTAGGAAAAGACTTTGTAGACAACAGTGCATATGAGAAGTGTCTGGATACTGTTCTGGCTGGGTCTGGAGAGGGTGAGTCCACACAGCAGGGGCCTCCGCCCCCCCCCTTTTTTTCCCCACAGACCCCCCTCTCCATGCGGTGGGGCGGTGGAGAGATTTGTTGTTGATAGGAGGGGATTGGGGCATGTACTCAGCAATGGTTGGCACACTGGAAGGTGTGCAGGAGTGCCCCCAGTCTTCTGGCCTCAGCCAGCACAGGTGTCTGCCTGCCTCCCCACACCAAGGGGTGAATGTATGTTCTTTTCAGTCCTAGTCCAAACTACGCAGCTTAGAGGAGCCCATATAGATTGGACTGATCCTACCTTGCGTTTTTTTAAATCTGTACTTAGCCTTATTCTCTAGCTGCCAGTCCTCTCACCCTGCTTCTCATCTTCACCTAAACACCCTCCAAGCTATCTGACCTATTTAATGCTGCAATGCTAACTTTGCATGTGCAAGTATGCATGTGTGAGATCCATTTTTTTAACTCTAAGTATAATGCTATATTTAAACATACCAGATTTAAAATCAATGTTACTACTGCATGCTGTACTTCCAGGATATCATAGTACAGTATAAAGTAGGTCTCTCTCTGTATGTTTTTTACCTTTTGATGTGAAATATTTGCAATGAAACCTCCTCAATTCATTATGACAAACCCACTGCAAGTTACTGTACTTTATGTAAAAAGTCACTGAAAAAAGTAAGGCTGTCTACAAAGTATACTTTGCTCATTTGCCTGGACAATTGTGATTTAGCTGTAATTATATACAGTACTTAATAAATTACAGCAATCTTTATTTAAAGAAATACAGGACTTCATTATAGAAGTTACTGGTGAGGAAAAATAATACTTTGTTTCTTTAATACCAGTTCCTAATGTGGAGAGGTAGTAAAGCATGAATGACTAAGTAATGACAAATAGAGAGGCTGATGTTCCCATAGTGAGCAAAGGAATGATTCTGTTCTGGGTTGTTGGTTAGAAAATAGATCAATTTTACTGCATTAAAATATGAGGCTTTGTTGAATGTTCCATACACTCATTTTTGCCACATTCTTAAAAAAAAAAAAAAAGGTACACAGGGACCCCAACAATACTGACATAAAATGGATGGCAAGCTATTACAGAGCATACAGGCATCCTGTGGTTTTCACTGGAGTCAGTAAACTCAGACATGAAGTAAGCAGCAACAGAGCTTTAATTAGAAATAAGCAATATTTCATTATGATTTCACTAAATGCATCATTAACTTTTCATCTTTATTTTATGGTAATATTTCAATAGCACACAGGTAAGGGAAAGTGGCTTGAATTTATGCTCTGCTTCTAAAGTGACAATAAATAATACACATTTGGGCCACGATTGACATGGTGGAGTGTGATTGGGAGTAGGACAAAAGCATTAAGTGTCACAGCACCCAGGACTAGAGTGGAACCCTTTACTGAAATTAAAGGAGGTACAATTGCAGGGCTGTGCCCACCAGGAAAGCTAACTAATAACGGCAGTAAGTATGTAAGGGTAGTTAACACGAAAGGCTGAAAAGTGTCCACGGTGAATGGTAGCTCCTGTTTTCTGGTCAAGGTAACCTTGCATATGGGAAACATCTTAGCCATCCTCGAGATGTTGGGATTTGAGTTTCAAATATTAATTTACAAAGTAAGGCAAGCAATTTTGCCCACAAAAAACTCTTTCAAACTGATACTTATAAGACAAGGTAGAGGTGCTCCTTATAGACTAACTGAATCAAAGACACATAAGCACAAAGTTATCCTGGCTTACAAATGGCCCTGCAACTTCAAACAGCATCTCACCAGCAACAGGATCCCTAACTCCAATTCTCACCAAGGCACCTGACTTTGCAATGACCTAGATACCAGCTGTACACCCTCATCACCACAGACCATATCATCACTGGACCAAACAACACAGATTATCATATCCTAGGTTCATTCCCCTGCTTCTCTACCAACACCATATATACCATCACCTGCTCACAGTGCCCCTCCACTGCCTATATTGGAAAAATGGGATGATGCCTACATGACAGAATGGATGAACACTGAGCTGATGTCAAGTCCAGAAATACACAAAAACCTGGGATAAAACACTCCAACCTGCAACATCCCCAGATATTCCATTGCTGACCTCAGAAAAGCAATTCTTAAACAACAGAATATTAAAAATTAATTTAAACGTGAAATTATGGAACAAGTATAGTCTTTAACAGGGATTACATATTTTTATCCCATTGCCTGGATTAGTTTTTTGGTTTCTGAGTTTACTGTTCTCTCCAGCCACCTCCGCATCTCTCAGCACTGCCCTCTCTTCCTGCTTCCTTTGTTCCCCATTTTGAAAATTTAAATCACTACTTTTGACAGCTTGCTCTCCACTGCTCCTTTCATAGCATCTGACAAAGTAAACTGTATACATCAAAATTCCAAAAAGTCTTACACATCCATGCAGCCATACCCACTTCCCCACAAAAAAATGGTTTTTCAGAATGTCTAGGTCATTAAATTTAAACTATTTGCAGCATTACAATAAGACAAAAATAACTAACTAAACCAAATTATGAATAGTAGATGTATATTATACCTTCACTGTCCTAGAGTTTAGTATATTCAAATAAAATTGGAATGCATTCTTTACAGCTAGAATGCTGCAATGAAGTAAAATTGAAAGTGCTGCCTTTTGGTTGTGCATCACTGAATGCATTAGCCTATTTTCATATCACTCCCTTTATTATGTCCCTTCCTTATTTTAGCTTTCATATATCTATTTTTATATCTTTCCTTTAATTATCTAGTCCTCTGTCTATGGGGGAATTTGCTATGCAAAGTAGTGCACCTTTTGCCATGTACAATTCACCTTCATTTGTACATACCAAACATTTGTACTTTTTGGCCAATAACAGATGTTAGAAAGAAGGTGCAATGAGATCCACTGTTGGATCCCCACAATCAAGCATGAGTGGCATGGCAGGAGGCATGATTGTGGGGCTGTGTATCAGATCCTGTCATGCCATATTGCTGATGCAGGGGAGCTCAGGATGATCAATTCAGGCTCCCCCTAGCACCCTAGGGGAACACTATGGCTGCTTGCAGATGTAGGGAGGGAGGGGGAAAAGAAGTGCTTAACTAACAGCATATTGAATAAGCTATTAGATAAAAGTTATCAAAAAGCCCTGCTGAAGTGCCTGATCTATACAGACGCTGCAGAGCTGGGTCAAACTTAATGTGCTGCTTCTTCCAGTAAACTGCTGCTTGTTTGTTTTTTTCACATCTGCAAGCACCCTATGTGCCCTTATGGTTAAAACCCGTGATCACTGATAGCGCTGCCAGACATGGACACACGTGGTATACCTCTATGGTTGGGAGCTCCAATCACTGATATGGCTCCCAGCTGCACAGGCAAATGGTGCAGTCCCCATGCCTGGGAGCCCCCTCAGTGATCAGAGCTCTCAGCCATGGGCAGAGCACCTTGCACTCCAGCAGCTGGGGGCTCCATCATCCAGGGAGCTAACTGGGCTACCGATAGATGTGTCCCCTGAAGCCAGGGTACACTAGTCTCTAGTTCAATTAAAGGTACAACAGAAACCAGCTACAAAGTTATTACACATATTTTATATAATACTTTTGTCATTTATTCCTGGTTTTATCACAACAATAATAAAATGAGCATGTGGCTAGATCACTACTTAAGACACGATTAACCAGTTAACCAACCTTTGATTAACAAGCTTTTGAAAAAGCAGTCCAACTCTATATATTTGTAAGGTGCTTTAAAAAAAAAAAAAAAATCACAACACTACTGCAAATTGTAACAAATATTTTTCATTTCCAGAGTTTTCACATACCATGGAACACTGCTAATAAATAATGATTGTTAATTTATTAGACTGTGGCAACCCTGATCAAACTATGGACCTCATAACAACACTCTGCCCTCTGTACACATTTGACGGTGACATTACAGAGATACATTCCCTTTCCTCAAAACCATTTGACTGCTTAACTAACCTTAAACTGGACTTATGCTCCAAGTCAACCATATGAAAGATGAATTATTTATAAATAAAGGAATGTTTGATCATAATGAAAACAGAGGTTCTTGTTACAATATGGGGAAAATACTAAATTCCATTCAACCTTTTGAACTATTATTACTATGTAGCATTGAGTAACTACCACTGTTATTGCATTGTTCTCTAAGCTGACAAAGCAATTGATCTTCCCAACCATCACATGCATATTGTATATGCTTTTAGTCAACTCAGCTAACCACAAGGCATTTTGCTGTAAACTTTACTGAAAGACTGTACCATTTTCTATGCTATTGCTTCACCTTCTACAGAATAACTAATGCAAAGTACACCCCACAAAAGGAAACTTGCTAGCAAAACTGGAACTTAAACCTCTTTGTAGTTACAAAAAATAAAACACTTCAGTATGCCTTATTAAATACTTTTGTTAGCCTGTGAACTCAAGTCTAGGGATTTAATTTTAAATTTCTACACTTGAACTAAAAAAAGAAAAATACTGAAAGATGGTCAGTATACACATGCATCAATAACATATCTTCTTCCTTTGTAAGTCTCATTCTTTTTCATTACTCCAATCAGTGAAGTGTTTCTGAAAAAAGGAGCATCTGAAGAAATAATTCCTTTTTCCTTTTTCATTTACTTAATTCAAAGCATTTCTGAACAGATAAAGGAGTATATGGTAAATGTGTTTTACTGAAAAAAATACTTTAATCTCCAAATTAAACATAAAGCAGCAAACAATATGTTATTTTAGTATAACTACAAGGAACTAGAGAAATAGCTGAGAGAGAGAGAGAGAGAGCTCATGAAAATATATGGAAATATATTATCTGAAATTTTTTCATAGATTTCATAGACATTAGGGCTGGAAGGGACCTCGGGAGATCATCGAGTCCAGCCCCCTGCCCAAAGGGCAGGAAGTCAGCTGAGGTCATAGGATCCTAGCAAGATAAGCAACCAATTTACACTTGAAGGTGTTCAATGTAGGTGCTTGAACCACCTCCGCTGGCAGACTGATCCAGACCTTGGGGGCTCGGACAGTAAAGAAATTCTTCCTTATGTCCAGCCTGAAACGGTCTTGCAGGAGTTTGTGACCGTTCGACCTCGTCATCCCTTGGGGCGCTCTGGTGAACAGACGTTCCCCCAGATCCTGGTGGTCACCCCTGATAAACTTATAGGTGGCCATCAGATCACCCCTGAGCCTGCGCTGTTCCAGGCTAAAGAGTCCCATGGCTCTCAGCCTGTCATCGTAAGATCTGTTTTCCTGACCTCTGATAATGTGCGTGGCTCTCCTCTGGACTCTCTCAACCTTCTCCACACCCTTTTTGAATTGTGGAGCCCAAAACTGGACGCAGTACTCCAGCTGCGGCCTCACCAAGGCCGAGTACAAGTGGAGAATGACGTCCCAGGATTTGCTCGAGAAGCATCTATGGATGCAAGCCAGCGTTTTGGTCGCTTTACTAGCCGCAGCATTGCATTGGAGGCTCATGTTCAACTTGTGGTCAATGATGACCCCCAAGTCTCTTTCTTCTGTAGTGCTATCCAATATAGCACTGCCGAGCCTACAAGGATGCTGCAGGTTTTTCCTCCCAGGGTGGAGAACCTTGCATTTTTCAGTGTTAAACACCATGAGGTTCTCGTCCGCCCATTTGCTGAGCTTGTCCAGGTCAGCCTGGACCACCCGCCTATCTTCTGGCGTGGATGCTTTGCCCCAAAGTTTGGTGTCATCGGCGAACTTGGCCAGTCCACTCCTGACTCCAATGTCCACATTATTAATGAAGATGTTGAACAGGATGGGTCCCAGGACAGAGTCTTGAGGGACCCCACTGGTCACAGGGCACCACAATAAGTGACTGCCATCAGTTATAACCCTCTGGGTCTGACCACGGAGCCAGTTTCCCAGCCAGCAGATCATGATGGAGCCAAGGCCACAACTGGGCAGTTTGGCCAAGAGGCTTTTTTGAAGGTTTTTTTGAAGATCAAAGGCTTTTTTGAAGTCAAGATATATGACATCAATCTCTTCTCCCTTGTCCAGGTGATAGGTCACCTGGTCATAGAAGGAAATGAGATTGGTCAAACAAAACCTACCCACAACAAACCCGTGCTGGCTATCCCTTAGAATGTTAGCCTGGGCCAGTCCATCAAGAATGGCCTCCTTAATAAACTTTTCTGAGATCTTCCCCAGGATAGAAGTCAGGCTAATGGACCTGTAGTTAGCCGGATCCACTCTCCTCCCTTTCTTGAAGATCAGCACCACATTGGCCTTCTTCCAGTCTTCGGGCACTACACCAGAGCGCCAGGAGTTTTCAAAGATCCGTGCCAGGGGCTGAGCTATGACGCTCGCCAGCTTCTTGAGTACCCTGGGGTGCAGATTGTCAGGGGCAGCTGACTTGAAGGTATCCAGCTTCTCAAGGTGTTCCTTCACGAGGTCAGCATTTATGGAGGGTAGGGGATCCCCATCACCCGGATCTCCCTGTCCCATAGCAGGCATGGGCGTCCCATGGGACTGATGAAAGACTGATGCAAAGTCCCTATTTAATAGGTTGGCTTTTTCCTGGGCATCAGTTGTCAGTTGCCCCATCTGGTTTAGCAGGGGTCCAACATTGCCCTTGCTTTTCCTCCGGCTCCCCACATATCTGAAAAAGGACTTTTTGTTGTCCTTGATGCCTGAAGCTAGTTGGAGTTCAGTTGCAGCCTTGGCTTTCCTGGTTTGCTCCCTGCAGGATCGGACCAGTGCAGAATAATTCTCCTTGGAGGTGAATCCCGTCCTCCATCCTTTGTAGGCTTTCCTTTTTAGCCGCAGGAGGTCCGCTAGGTCCCTAGAGAGCCAGGAGGGATGCTGTGCCTTCTTGCTGCCTTTCCTCCGTGTTGGAATAGATTTAGCTTGTGCATTGAGGATCGCTTCCTTGAGAAGCAACCACCCTTCTTGAACTCCCATCTCCCTGGGGTCATGGTCCCTGAGGGCCTCACTGACAAGCCTCTTGAGCTTCTCAAAGTCAGCTTTTCTGAAGTCAAGGACTTCTGTGTTGCTGACTGACTTGCCAACTTTACGGCGGATGGTGAAGGTGATCGGCTCGTGGTCGCTGTCACCCAACTTCCCATCGATCACTAGGTCGCTGATTAGGTCGTCCCCCGTAGCCAGTACCAGGTCGAACAGCGCTTTGCCTCTCGTTGGCCCATAGACTTCTTGAGTCAGGTAGAGGTCATCCACGCACGAGAGAAAGCTTTGCAACCACTTGGATTTTGCTGAGTGATCTTCCCATGAGATGTCCGGGTAATTGAAGTCACCCATGACAACCAAGGTCCTGGAGCAAGCGGCCTCAGTCAGTTCCTGGGCGAACTCCTGGTCAAGCTCGGGACTTTGAGTGGGAGGTCTGCAGTAGACTCCCACCATTGTGTCCCCTGTGCCGTTTTTCCCACGAATTTTTACCCAGAGGGTCTTTAGCTGTCCATGCCGGTCGCCAACATCAGCTTGCAGGGACATGTAGCTTTCCTTCACATAGAGAGCTACACCCCCGCCCCTTTTGTCTACACGATCCCTCCTGTACAGGGTATAGCCCTCTATACCCGTGGTCCAGTCATGGGTGGAGTCCCACCAGGTCTCCATTATCCCAATGACATCATAATTCTTTGCAGTGAGCAGGGGGACGAGCTCCTCCTGCTTGTTACCCAGGCTCCTGGCATTAGTGTACAGGCAGGCAAGTGTGCCCTTAGGGGCTCTTGCCTTGCCCACAGATCGTGCCAGGGCTGGGGCAGGGCTGGGCTCCCTTAAGTGCCTTGGTCCGCTGGCTCTGCAAGGGTCGCTCAGCGGGCCAGCAGTGGCAGTCGTCCCCCCATCTCCCAGCGGGCTTAGTTTAAAGCCTGGTGGAGCAGGTCAGCCAGCCTGGCTGAGAAGAGCCTCCTCCCCAGGGGAGAGAGGTGGAGGCCATCTCTTCCCAGCAGCTCGCTGCCTCTCTCTCCAAAGAGCGGGCTGTGGTCATGGAAGCCAAAGCCTTCCCGAAGACACCAGCGCCGCAGTCTTTGGTTCACCGCGTGGATCCTCCTCTCCCTCCTCAGCCCATAGCCCGAGACTGGGAGGATCGACGAAAACACCACCTGAGCTCCCAGACCCCTAAGCCCCACTCCCAAATCCCTGTAGTGCCTCATGACCTGGCTGGGGGTGCTCCGAGCCGTGTCATTGGTGCCCACATGAATCAGGAGCATGGGGTAGTGGTCTGTGGGCCGGAGGAGCTGTGGGATCCTCTCCGCAATGTCTCCGATGCGGGCCCCCGGGAAGCAGCAGACTTCCCGGGCTAAGGGGTCGGGGTGGCAGATTGCCCCCTCAGTCCCCCGCAGGATGGAGTCTCCCACAACAAACACCTTTTGTTTTGACTTGGGGAGAGCAGGGCCAGTAGCTGTGGTTGAGCCTGGGTTGCCTTCAGGAGCTGGCAACTGAGCAGGCTCTGCTGGGGCTGCAAGAGGTGTGAATCTGTTGCTAAGCTCCGGTGAGGGAGGGGCCTTGGTGCGGCGGGCCTTCGGACCCTTGACCACCTTGGTGCATGCCCCTGACTGGGCAGAGCGGGAGGTCCCAGAGTCCTCCTTAGTCATGGAGGGAGACGGTGCTCTACCCTGTGGCTCCCAGGGGAGAAGGGCCTGGCAGTAGGAGTCTATCTCCTGCTCGCAGTCCCTGATGGCACGCAGTCTCTGGACTGTGGCCTGGAGCTCCTCCAGCTGGCGCACCAGAGACTGCAGTAGGGAGCAGACCCCGCAAGGGGAGGTGGCCATGCTCCTGGGCCCCAGAGCCTGAAAAAGAGACAGGCAGCCCCTGCAGCCAAGAGCCAGGGGCTCCATCTGCATGGAGCCCGGGACCATGGGCTCCATCTGGGTGGCCATCTCTGAGGTGCCCAATGAAATATTTAGCTACAATAATGTTAACTTTTTCAGAGCTACCTGAACTATTAAAGGCCAAAGTGCATTGAAATACATTTTCTAAAGTTCTGCTGAAGTCAATAGTCACATAAATTTATGTCTGGAGAATACCATCCCAAAGAACTCTGTTCAGCAAGAAGCAACATCCCAGCAGCTTGAACTTAGAGACTGAATAGAACTCCCACCGTAACCATAGAGGTTATGACTTTTGAAAATATATATTTGTATTTTTATATGAAAATATACATGTATGTGTATAGCATATTATATATAGCATATGTACATATAGCATATTATGTGTGTCTGTGTACATGTGTGTGCAATATACTATATTTACTCAAATACAAGATGTGGTTTTTATCTCTGGTCAGTATTGTGGGGGAAGCCCCTTTGTGTTACATCTGAATAAAAGGAAACCTCATTAAATACATTGCCCATTGTCATGGAGTCACATGGGTGCCCCGTGAGTGTGAGGGTGATTGGCAGAGCTGCAAATCACCCAGGCAGCTCAGGTGCCTGGTTGCCAGGGCAACCAAGTGGGTCACATGGTCGGAAGGGGGCAGGGCCAGGCCTTTATATATAGCTTAGGCCGGAGCCTGCCTCACAGTTCCCTTCTGGCTGCTGCAGGAGCAGGAGCTCTGCGGCTCAAGCTGAGTGGCCTGAGTTGGTGGTCGCAGCCCTACTCTACTAACAGGCTGCGATGATGCAGGGAACAAGATCACCCTGACTGGAGGTAGGACTGAGAGCCCTGGTAGGGCTTGGAGTTATGGTTAGGCGTGTGGAGCCTCTGTTTATGTTGTAGCCGGAGGGCTTGACTTTACATTGCAGTTTGCTCCGGAGGACCGGGAGAGGCTGTAGGGGAGCAAGGAGGCCTCAAGGGAGCTCCCCAACAGCTTGGGGGTTCCCAGTGCCCAGTTGGGGCACAGTGCCAGGGGCACTATTGTCAGTGCTGCAGGGCACCATATTGCGCCAGGGAGGCACGGTGTGTGGGGTTACAGACCCCAGCCCATAAGGGCAGTGTTTGCCCAGACAGGCAAACAGACCCAGCGAAGGGTCAAGGGGACAGGCACGGCGGCAAGCGCCTGTGCCCGAGCGCGAGGTGCGCGGTGCAGGCCCTAGCGAGGGCAAGGCCCCGGAGCGGGGCAGGGACAGGGTGCGAGGCGTGCGGTGTCAGCCCTAGAGAGGGCAAGGCCCGGAGCAGGGCAGAGACAGTGCGCGAGGCGCGTGGTGTCAGCCCAGAGTGGGCATGGCCCAGAGGGGGCAAGGCCCAGAAGGGCGAAGTAGTCAGGGATAGCGAGCCACCCAAGGGCGCCGAGACTAGGGTGGCGGTAGCGCCGGCCCAAGGGCGCCGAGACTAGGGTGGCGGTAGCGCCGGCCCAAAGGCGCCGACACTTGGGTGGCGATAACGCCGGTAGACTAGGGCGGCGAGAGCGCGCCGGCCCTAGGGCGCCGGTAGACTAGGGCGGCGAGAGCGCGCCGGCCCTAGGGCGCCGGTAGACTAGGGCGGCGAGAGCGCGCCGGCCCTAGGGCGCCGGTAGACTAGGGCGGCGAGAGCGCGCCGGCCCAAGGGGGAGCCGGTGGGTAGCTAGACGCCGGCGAGAAGCCAGACTCAAGGGGCGCCGGCATTAGGCAGCGCTAGCGAGCCGGACCCAGAGGGTGCTGGCAGTAGACGGCGCTAGCGAGCCGGACCCAGGGGGCGCCAGCAATTAGCTGGAGGCCAGTAAGAGAGGCCCGAGGCGCCGGGAGGGGGCTGGAGATAGGAGCCCGACCAAAGGGGGCGCCAGGTGGGCGAGGAGCCCCGGGGCCCGGGAGAGAGAACGAGGGCACCCGACGGGCGAGGGACCATCCAAACGTCCCCAGAACAGCTGCGAGGCTTGGGGCGTGCTGAAGGGGAGGTTTGGAGGCACGCATTGCCCTTAAGGCGGGACGCATATCAAAACCCCATTCTGGACTAGGGACAGGACACCAATACCATCCATTAGGGAACAGGCAGCCTCCACAATATATATATATATGTCATCAAAGTCGTGGCGGGTGAGATTCTGAGGGTGCTACGTCACCCTAACGTGATGGTAGGGGGCGCTAGGGGGTTCACGGCTGCCCCTAGCCGCCGCTCCCTCACAAGTGGTGCATTGGCCGGGAACACCGGCCGTGCACGGGGTAGAACCCGTCAACCCAGGCGGGGAGAAGCGATCCCAGCTGATTAGGGCACTAGGCATTGTTGGGGGCATGGATGCCCATTACTCAGCGTATGGTGCCGAGACAGTAGGGCACATACGTAAGACAGAGAAAGTAACGGCCCTAGAGGGGCTTGGACATTGTTTGGGCATGGATGCCCATTCCTCAGCGTATGGTGCCGAGACAGTAGGGCACATACGTGAGACCGAGAAAGTAACAGCCCTAGAGGGGCTGGAGGAGAATATGGAAGACCTCATGAGTAGGTTGAGGTGTGAGGAGCTGGAGGAACAATTGCTCCAGCTCAAACAGGAACTCGAGATAGCCAACATCTGGTGAGAGAGTGCAGAGGCTAGAGCAGCCTCCCTGGAGCGACAATGGTCGCCGGGCAAAAAGAGCGGGGTTGCCAAGGAGATCAGACGCTTCCTAGCAGAGGAGGCGGAGAGGGCGCGGAGAGTTGAGCAAGAAATAGCGCTCCAAAGGGAGAAGAGCCTAGAACGGGAATACCAGCTCGGCGTTATGCAGGCAGAAGTGGGACGCTGGAGGGACCAGGCCCTTGAGGCCGGCGAAACCTCGACAAAGGCGAAAACAAAGGTACAGCAGAGGTTAGAGGTGTCTAGGGATCTGGTTACGACCTTACGGAGAGAGATCCAGGCCCGTGAGGAACAGATCCAAGCCCTTCAGGAGGACTTGGAGACTTGGCGGGAGAGGGGCCTGAAAGCCGAAAGGGTGATAGACCAGTACCAAGACGAGCTCACCCAGAACCGTGATCAACTCGAGGAGTCTAGGAAGCTTTGGGAGGCGCAGTATACAAAAGTGAAGGCGCTTGTAGAAAAGGGTGAGGAAAAGAGCCTGATAGAGCAGGGAGTGCAGACCTGGGAGAGCTCAGGCCGCTTGCAAAAGGATTTAGAGGCGGTAGAAGAACTGCTACAGGGGTACCTAGGGGGTGTCCGGGAGGAACTCCAGGAAAGGGAAACCCCTATTGAGGCCCTGAGGCAAACTGGGCCTCAATTAGAAAACCTTCAGATCTGACAAGTACAGGGGCTGATGGAGGCTCGAGACCAGCAGGCTCTTGAAGCCCAGAGGGTCAAGCAGGTGGAGGAGCTGGGAGAACAAGTGCATAGTCTGCAGAGAGAGAGAGACCATCTCGAGGAGCAGGCAGCAGCACTCGAAACCCTCCTAGCGGAGAGCCAGGCCAAAGTAACATCCTTTATGGCAGAAAAAGGGCAATTGCAACAGCAACTGCAAACCTTGAGGGAAGGGCTGCAAGGGTTACGGCCATACCAGGGTGACCAACGGCAGTCCTCCGAGGTAGGCAGCCAAACTACCGGGGAACTGATACAGGTCCAGCCGAGGGAGGAGATAAAAGGGAAAGAGCTGATGGAGCGGGGGGCGTTGAACCCCATGAGATCGGGCACCCGCTGTGAAGAGCTTGAGGCTGTGGAAGGGCGTTTGCCAGAAAGAGAAGCCCTCAGGGAGGTCGGGAATCGAAGTAGAGCCCAAGGTAAGGAGCTCCAGGTAGCACAGACCCTGGGGTCTGTGAAGGGGAAACCTCCCAGAAGAGAAAACCAGGACTATTCTGGGGGTGACAGTGAACCCAAACAGCCAGGAGGCCTGGTCCAGAATGGGGACCCCGTAGACAGGGGAATAGATGCTGCGCATAAGGAGACCCAGGTAGACCTCTTTGAGTGTTGGGAGTCGAAGTGGACCACGTGGCAAGAACTTCATCTGCAGGGCCTAGCTCAGCTAGAGCAACGTTTAGGAGACCTGGTGAGAGGGCCAGCCAGGCCCTATGCCCAAGGGGACTCCCGTAACAAACTGCGCGAGCATCAGGCCAGAGGTAGGGCCAGGGGAGTTACACCACCCCAGCAAGAACAGAGAACCCAGGGCGGTGCGAAGAGCACCACAGCGCACCCAGGGAAGGGGAACCTAGCGACTGGGAAGAGGCCGTGTCTGTATATGGTTGGGATACCCCGACAGGTCACGTGTAAGACACTTAGGCACCTCATAGAAAGGAAGGTGGGGAAAGTGGCCTGGGTCCAAATTTATAAGGGCCCGGGAGGAAGACACACCGGCCGAGGTAAGGTGGAATTCTGGAGTAAGGAGGAAGCCCAGAAGGCCCAAAGGTGCCAGTGGGAGATTTGGGGAACACTCCAAGATGCCCGGGCACAACAGGAGAGCCGAGCATTCCGACGAAACATCAGGGCGGAAGAAACCAGAAAAGGGACCACCGAGTGGAAATCCTGGAGGGCGAGCCAAAGAGCAGCGGACGAGGTAGGCTACCTGTGGCGGGTAAACCCCAGTAAATCCCACGTGATGCACCCCCGGGTAAAAGGCGAGTTGGGGGCGCCTTAAAACCTCCGCCACCCAAATTAGATGCTGCTAGAAGCCCCATGGGAACATCCCCAACGATGGGACATCTCGTGGAGAGGCTGAAGAGTCCCTCCCCGATGAGTTGGGAACTTAAGGGGGGGGGTATGTCACGGAGTCACATGGGTGCCCCGTGAGTGTGAGGGTGATTGGCAGAGCTGCAAATCACCCAGGCAGCTCAGGTGCCTGGTTGCCAGGGCAACCAAGTGGGTCACATGGTCGGAAGGGGGCAGGGCCAGGCCTTTATATATAGCTTAGGCCGGAGCCTGCCTCACAGTTCCCTTCTGGCTGCTGCAGGAGCAGGAGCTCTGCGGCTCAAGCTGAGTGGCCTGAGTTGGTGGTCGCAGCCCTACTCCACTAACAGGCTGCGATGATGCAGGGAACAAGATCACCCTGACTGGAGGTAGGACTGAGAGCCCTGGTAGGGCTTGGAGTTATGGTTAGGTGTGTGGAGCCTCTGTTTATGTTGTAGCCGGAGGGCTTGACTTTACATTGCAGTTTGCTCCGGAGGACTGGGAGAGGCTGTAGGGGAGCGAGGGGGCCTCAAGGGAGCTCCCCAACAGCTTGGGGGTTCCCAGTGCCCAGTTGGGGCACAGTGCCAGGGGCACTATTGTCAGTGCTGCAGGGCACCATATTGCGCCAGGGAGGCACGGTGTGCGGGGTTACAGACCCCAGCCCATAAGGGCGGTGTTTGCCCAGACAGGCAAACGGACCCAGCGAAGGGTCAAGGGGACAGGCACGGCGGCAAGCGCCTGTGCCCAAGCGCGAGGTGTGCGGTGCCGGCCCTAGCGAGGGCAAGGCCCCGGAGCGGGGCAGGGACAGGGTGCGAGGCGTGCGGTGTCAGCCCTAGAGAGGGCAAGGCCCGGAGCAGGGCAGAGACAGTGCGCGAGGCGCGTGGTGTCAGCCCAGAGTGGGCAAGGCCCCAGAGGGGGCAAGGCCCAGAAGGGCGAAGTAGTCAGGGATAGCGCGCCGGCCCAAGGGCGCCGGTAGACTAGGGCGGCGAGAGCGCGCCGGCCCAAGGGCGCCGGTAGACTAGGGCGGCGAGAGCGCGCCGGCCCAAGGGCGCCGGTAGACTAGGGCGGCGAGAGCGCGCCGGCCCAAGGGCGCCGGTAGACTAGGGCGGCGAGAGCGCGCCGGCCCTAGGGCGCCGGTAGACTAGGGCGGCGAGAGCGCGCCGGCCCAAGGGCGCCGGTAGACTAGGGCGGCGAGAGCGCGCCGGCCCAAGGGCGCCGGTAGACTAGGGCGGCGAGAGCGCGCCGGCCCAAGGGCGCCGGTAGACTAGGGCGGCGAGAGCGCGCCGGCCCAAGGGCGCCGGTAGACTAGGGCGGCGAGAGCGCGCCGGCCCAAGGGCGCCGGTAGACTAGGGCGGCGAGAGCGCGCCGGCCCTAGGGCGCCGGTAGACTAGGGCGGCGAGAGCGCGCCGGCCCAAGGGGGAGCCGGTGGTTAGCTAGATGCCGGCGAGAAGCCGGACTCAAGGGGCGCCGGCAGTAGGCGGCACTAGCGAGCCGGACCCAGAGGGTGCTGGCAGTAGACGGCACTAGCAAGCCGGACCCAGGGGGTGCCAGCGATTAGCTGGAGGCCAGTAAGAGAGGCCCGAGGCGCCGGGAGGGGGCTGGAGATAGGAGCCCGACCAAAGGGGGCGCCAGGTGGGCGAGGAGCCCCGGGGCCCGGAAGAGAGAACGAGGGCACCCGACGGGCGAGGGACCATCCAAACGTCCCCAGAACAGCTGCGAGGCTTGGGGCGTGCTGAAGGGGAGGTTTGGAGGCACGCATTGCCCTTAAGGCGGGACGCATATCAAAACCCCATTCTGGACTAGGGACAGGACACCAATACCGTCCATTAGGGAACAGGCAGCCTCCACAATATATATATATGTCATCAAAGTCGTGGCAGGCGATATTCTGAGGGTGCTACGTCACCCTAACGTGACGGTAGGGGGCGCTAGGGGGTTCACGGCCGCCCCTAGCCGCCACTCCCTCATACCCATCATTAAACTGGTGCAAAAAGCAACACACACTCAATAATAGAAACAAACTTTGAAGTTGATTCAATGCAGCCAACACTGAGCATGACTATACAACACATGGCCCATGTTGTTGGGCAAGCATATAGAAGGGAACCTACCACAAGAAAAGGTTAGTGCAGCACATTTGAATAGGTTATATAGCTACCCGTTAAGTGCAGTCCCCCCTCCTCACCAACTATTTTTCAAGTCATGGTGAGCCACTACATTGAATATATTTTGACTTCCTCTTCACTCCCACAATTGAGCACTAATTTCCAACCATTCCTGGTTCTTCACCACCCTTATATGTCTGACAACCATGAAACAGGGCCCCAAGCAGTTCATCCAGAATCCCCCTGTCACCCCTTCTCTCAGCCTGTTCACATATGATTAATGTTTCCCTGTCCTCCATGAGGTACAGCCAGACCAAATTACCATGCACATGCCTATACATTTTTGGAGGATCCCAGGACTCGTGACAAGAATATTCTGATACAGTCATGAGTAGCGGCCTAATTAGCAAACGGATGGTTTGTGGTGGGGTATCTGAAGTACACACACACACACACACACACACACACACACACACACACACACACACACACACACACACACACACACACACACAGAGTGAGCAGTGCTGTGCTGTGGGGTCACCATTGTTGGCTCTGGTGCGGCCCAGCTCAATGAACTATATGATAAATCATAAGCATCTTTACTTTGGACTAATTTCATATATAGTTTGTGCCATAAATTAGTAGGTTCAAAGGTGCTGCTTCAAAGTGTTTCTTTGGCATGCCTGTTCTTAAAACTTGCAAGAGTTTGAAAAAGTTAAAATGCATCAATTCTGGATAAACTAAATCTATGGGTACTACATATAAATTACTAAAGGTATGTTTATTTCAACAACAGTGTTTTCAAATTTGCCGCTTACTTCTATGTTCTTAGGGATAATAAGGAGGCGGGAAAGAAACTTCAAGAGAAAGAAGTTATGGGGCGGCAGAGGGCAACCTGACCCCCAGATGTATTTTCCCTGCTGTAGCAGTGAGGTGGACAAATTCTAGGCAAACCTCCATTTATAAATTTATAAATTTATAAATTTTCCGTAAATAGAATCTTATGCGGGGGTTCAAGGTATTATATTTGAGTAAATAAGATATGTGCATGTGCAATATGTATATATACACATGTATGTATATACATATACATGCATATCAATATCTATCTATCTATAGATTATATATAGTGGTATGTGGACCTCTCAGGTGCTGAGCCTACATGGAGTTACACACATCAAAGAAATAGAGCAAGTGTGCTACCCAGGAGGACTTTATATATAGATACAGAATATAATTATATTATATAATTAGGATAGGACACTTGCTTGCACACTTCTGGTGATGTGTGTAACTCCTTGTAGGTTCATGTCCTGGGAGGCCCACATACCTTTGCACTTTCCCCACTTGGTTTTTTTTGCACTTCTTTAAGGTGGCACCTGGCTCCTTCTCTTCCATAGTCAAGGAGGAATGGAAAGTTGTAGAACTTCTTAAAATTGTGTGTGAATGTGAGTGTGATCAGGTGACTAGAATGAGACAACAGCATGGTCAACTTCCAGTATTTTAAGGTTATTTTAATATAATTGTAAAAAGTATACCCTTAAATCACAGATGGTGCATTAGGCTGCCCCATCCTGCCAGTTATATTGGTCTAAGGCAGTGGTTTGCAATTTGTGGTCCACAGACCCCTGGGGGTCATCAGACTATGTCTAAGGGGTCCTTGAAAGATGACTATGATCAATCAAAAGTATGTGAATACACACACTTACAATTCAAAGGGGTCTGCATCTCCATTTGAAATTTCCAAAGGGGTCTTCACCTCCATTCATATTCTTTTAGGGGCCCCCAAATGAAAAAAGTTGAAAAACACTACTCTAAGGATATCAGTGGAGGTGAGAGATATTTGACTAAAGACTCCACACTTTGTGAAATGGAAGTACTATGCTTTCCTTCTGTAGTTAAAATTTTAATCAAATGAGATTCTGTGTTAGTTAACATAACAGGCTTCCTAGGCACAGTTTTTGATCAGACCAGTTAGTTTCCTGCAGAACAAGCTCAGCAACATTCTAAGACTTACACAGACCCACAGTCTAAGGCTGCATCTGGAAAATTTCAAACCTTAAGGTTTCCAAGACAATCACTTATCCCCATCCAAGGGCAAGGTTTCCCTTTGAAACCTGCCATTTGCAAATAACAATTGCTTGCTGATGGACTTGCCTCAAGGAAACATTTTAACTCCTTTGAATTTTCAGAATGCATCCTGACAGGACTACTAGACACAGTCTACATCCCGAACCACACAATGCTTCGTGGAGCTGAATAGTGCTAAGGGAGAACTCTGTACATATGTTGACTTACCAAGCAGACAGCCTGTTTAAAGAACATTTGTTGTTCAAAGCTACCTTCTGTACCAATTGTAAAAAACTGTATACAAAGACAGCTTGTGCGTCTGTGATTAGGTTTGAGTCCTCTCTTTCCTTTCTTAAAGAGGAAATAATCAACTGCCTTAATGGCAAAAGTTCCTGATCATTTCTAAATAGCAATAGTATCCAAGGCAATCAGACTTTTAAGTTATACAAGCCACAATAAGAAAACCACAAGTTAAAGAGCAAACTTTCAGTAGGCAAGAGTGCCAACTGGCAGCAGTTAAGAAGCTGCATACACACATTCAAATAACCTGGGAGAATTCTTGTACGTTTGTTCTCCTAGCAAATAAGCTTGCCTAGAGCCACATTTACAGACATTAAAATGCCGAGGCTCTGAAGACTGGAGAGCTTTCAATGCCGACACTGCAGCCAGGAAGGCCTCCTGTGCATATATCTCAACATTCTCTGCAGCCTCCCTTAATCTGCCCAGTGATAGATGGCAGTAGTGCACTGGGCAGCCCTGATTAACTAACCCAATGTTTCCCTCCGGCATAATATGGGGGTTGTGAAAGTGACATATTCTGCTCCCACTTGAAGCAGCAAAGTCCACATGCTACCTCCCATAGGGGAAGGGGACAAGGAGGGGATGCTCAAAGACTATATACTCTCCTGAGAGAAGCAATGGCATGGACAAACATTTGGCTGGGAGAGATGTAACTTTGGATGTTCCCAGGTTATTTTTCTCCTGGAGTGGTCATTTTTTATTGTGGGAGAAAATTCCTGAACTTCTGTATACTCATGGTTTCTCCTGGGAGTGCAACAACTCTCCCAGGAGAAACTAAATGTCTGTACAAGGCCAGAGACTGATACAGTAGACTACAGGAGTACCAGAGAGTGACCCAAACTCAGAACAAACAAAAATAAGTCAAGACTCTTCTCATTATCCATCTTATTAAAATGCAGCTTTTCCAGGAAGGTTTATAGTCAAGTTGATTTTCTGCCAATCAAAACCAAAATATTTTGCTAGATGGGAATACTAGAATGACAATACCAAGGATAGGCAACTCTAAGCACATGTGGCAGAGCGTGGCACATGAAGACATTTTGCTCGGCACAAACATGTTAATTTACATATAAAAGAGCATTCATATCTTTGAGAACCTGAATTTTGCTACAAGTTACTGACAAGATTGTTTGGATAACACACAATTCTCTCAACAAATCATTTTTCTGGATCCCTATTGAAAAAAATGGGTCAAATCCTCAGGGCTCCTGTGTGGAAAAATGGATTGGATGATACTGTGCTCAAAAGTCACAAGTGCAATAATATAAGATAGCCAACTGAACAGCTATTATAAGGCAATTTTAGGAAGTTCTGCACTGAAATGTAACAGTGAATGTCATACCCCTTTGTATATGTGGACATACCAGAACTGCCATGAAAGTAATGCTAACTGCTTGTTCAACGATGCACATTCCTATTTTAGCATATACCTCAGCAGTACTAGGGGACAGAACAGCAGTAGTCTATATCAGGTAATTAGGGGGCTCCTTTTAATTTAAAGTTACCAGGAGGTTGTTTTACTTCCAGACTTAGGTCAGCATTAGGGCTGTGTGAAATTTTGCCGGCTCTTTTGTTTTGATGCTGTTTCAACTCATTTCAAGCTCGAAACAGCGAAATCGAAATGATTTAATAGATATTAGGGCTGGAAGGGACCTCGAAAGATTAACGAGTCCAGCCCCCCGCCCAAAGGGCAGGAAGTCAGCTGGGGTCATAGGATCCCAGCAAGGTAAGCATCCACTTTGCTCTTGAAGGTGTTCAATGTAGGTGCTTGAACCACCTCCGATGGCAGACTGTCCCAGACCTTGGGGGCTCGGACAGTAAAGAAATTCTTCCTTATGTCCAGCCTGAAACGGTCCTGCAGTCGTTTATGACCGTTCGAGAGGCTTTGAAACAGCTTTGAAACATTTCAAGTTTCAAAGCTGGGCTTGCTTGCAGCTAAGAAGAAACTATGGAGAGGGATGGGGAAGAGAGAAGGACTGCTCTGATATTGACATATGACTGTGATCCTTCCCTGAGGGCCTTCCAATCTCAGTGCTCTGGGGGAGGGACTGAAAAACAGCATAAAACTTACTGTTTGAACTGAGCTTTCTCTGTGCCTTCACATTTACAAGTGACACAAGTTTTGCTCTGAACAGTTTGAGGTGCAGCTTCCCAGAAACCCCTGCACCCATCTTCTTGAAACTTGGCAGGTTTCATGGCCTCAGCAGGGGCCACCATTCTGGCAGTTTTCACCCCACTGTGACTTAACACAAACATGACATGAGTTTTGCTTTCAAGATTTTGAGGTGCAGTTTCTCAGAAACTCCTGTGCCTATCCCCATAAAACTTGGCAGGCTTTATGAACGCAAGAGAGGCTACCAGCCCTGCAAGTTTCATCTGAATCAGACAAGAATGAGAAAGTTATAGCCAGTTTTGTGCTTCCCCATTATAGCCTATGGGTAAAACATCAAAACAGTGTTGTAACCGTTTCAATGAAATGAAACAGAACAGTGTTTTCAAAATGAAACGAAACTCGAAATTAAACAATGTTGCATTGAAATGGCAAAACGGAAGTTGAAATGAAACAGTGCTGTTTCTCACAGCCCTAGTCAGCATCTCAGCCAACAGCAGACTGAAGAATGCACTACTGTTAAAGACAGGATCTTTGGATCTTTCATTGGCAATTGGTTAACATATATCAGTTTTAACAAAAAGTTTTGTCTATAACCACAGAAATGGATTTTCAAAGAAGCCTCTATTAAACAGTAATTTTATTCCCGTCAGATTTCTCTCTCTACCCGATTCCCTCCAAAAAAGACCCAAAAGCCTCTCACTGCCTAGTCATTTAGAAACAAACAAAAACTCCACCAAAAAACCCACAAACCCCTATCAGCAGTAGGAAGTATGAGTGTACCCATCCTGTGTACAAGTAGGCATTCAGATGTATTCATCCACCAATCTCTTAGGTTCAATAGTGGTCCAAGTTCCTAAAAGTTGAGCACCCAGACTTATGTACCCCTCATAATTTTAAATAATCTAGTTGCCATACAAGTACCAAAACAGAACAGACTACCAATCTCAAGTAACCACTAGGATGACTTTATTGTCAATTTCTTGCAGAGATCACATAAAACATGAAAGAATTCCCTATTCCTCTAGCAGATTAAAATAGGAACTGCATACCTGATTTATAATAGTAAAAGTTACTAAAATGAATTCACATCCAGTGTTGCAAAGCAGTGTTGCTAAGACCCTAAAATTTTACAAGGCTAATTAGCAGTAAATTTTACTACCTGTGACATATGATGGTGCTGACAGCATGACAGCCTGTTGTAACAAACTGTGTTGTGACATTGGTATATTTGTGATGAAGGAGATGCAGAGACCAAAAAGAATTTAATCAAATAGCAACCATAGCCAGCTATTCTACAGCATATTTTAGAAGTGGATAAGGATAGAGCACCATGGCAATTGTGACTACACTTTATTACCAAAAGAACAACATAAGAGAGACCACTATTGTTAGATGCTTGTATATACTCCTACCATACAGTATGTCATTCACGCTTTGCTACAAGGTTATACTAACCCATAACCTGACATTATCTCCTTTAAGTACCTGACAGATACTAATCTCACAAAGTTTGTGCAATAAGTAAAATACTTACAGTAAAAAACATCATGCAGTCAGGATGAATATGTTATAAACAAGGATCCTGGTTTTCTCTGATAAAAAGAAATCCTCAAAAAGCAAAAGAAGTTAAATTAAACCAAAATAAGTAACCCAAAATTCACAATTTTCTGTGATTAAAATGAAAAATCGTGTGTGTGTGTGTGTGTGTGTGTGTGTGTGTATTAATTAGTGGCTTTTCATTTTAATCACAGAAAAATGTGAATTTTGGATCCCTGGTTATAACATTCAGCTGTGAGGGAAGCAGTATATTACATGCCAACACATAAGAATCTACACTGATGTTCAATATGTGGGGGGACGTGGGCACACTGGAAGGAAGCAACAGGCTACAATCAGACCTGGACAGGTTACAAGGGTGGGCGGACGAGAATAGGATGGGTTTCAGCACAGACAAGTGCAAGGTGATGCACCTCGGGAGGAACAACCGGCACCATACCTACAGGTTAGGGAACTCCCCTCTTGTCAGCACGGAGGTGGAAAAGGATCTGGGGGTCATCATTGTCTCCAAGATGAACATGGGCCAGCAGTGTGGAGAGGCAGTAGGGAAGGCCATCCGCACAGTGTCATGCATCCACAGATGCATCTCGAGCAGGTCCAAGGAGGTGATCCTCCCCCTCTATGCGGCACTGGTCAGGCTGCAGTTGGAGTACTGCGTCCAGTTCTGGGTGCCGCACTTCAAGAGGGATGTGGACAGCATGGAGAGGGTCCAGAGGAGGGCCACGCGTATGATCAGGGGACAACAGGGCAGGCCCTATGAGGAGAGGCTACGGGACCTGAACCTGTTCAGCCTCCAGAAGAGAAGGCTGAGGGGGGATCTTGTGGCCTGTTATAAACTAGTCAGGGGGGATCAGCAGGCATTGGGGGAGTCACTGTTCCCCCGAGCACCGCCAGGGGTGACCAGGAATAACGGTCACAAGCTGGCAGAGGGTAGGTTTAGGTTAGATATCAGGAGGCGCTACTTCACAGTCAGGGCGGCTAGGGTCTGGAACCAGCTTCCAAGAGAAGTGGTGCAGGCTCCTACCCTGGGGGTGTTTAAGAGGAGGTTAGATGAACATCTTGCTGGGGTCGTTTGACCCCAGTACTCTTTCCTGCCATGGCAGGGGGTTGGACTAGATGATCTACTCAGGTCCCTTCCGACCCTAGAAACTATGAAACTATGAATATCAAATGCATAACATGTTCAAAACCTTATATAATTCATGTGCTAATTCTTGGAGAAAGTGCATCTTTCTTAGTATGTTGCTATGTATACCTCATAAAGATATTTTAATTTAACATAAACAATAGAAGGAAAACTTTGACTTTTAGATTGAATGCATTTTTATGTAAAGTGTGCTACACCTGAAAAACAGTCAATCATCACACAAACGTGTGTATGTATGTGTAAGTGTATAGAACTTACACTCTGTCATTTGATGATTGAATGTTTAGTAAGAGCTAAATTACAAGATTTTAGATATCATCCAGAGACAACACTTGAAAATTAAAAGTCTATTCTGCAATTAAAACAAAACAGGAATGAGTGGCCAAAACATGTGCGTGTGTGGGGGGGGGGGGGAAACAGGACGGAAAGCTCCTAGGAAGATGGGCATATATCACAACTACCTCAAAAATATAGCTAAACCTCTTGGACATCTATAATATTCCTTGTCAAGACCTGAAAATAATAGCTAGCTGATCCCTAGAACATAAACTACTTAATAAATTCAACTGATTTGCTGAGTTTCATGCCACTTGGATAAAATGGAAAGAACACACAGCAATTACATTCTCAGCTGGTAAAAAACTGTCCTCGTTCCAGTTGCTTCATCTGAGCTATAATCATTTATACAGGCTGAGGACCTGGCTTCATACTATTTCTATTCATCTGATATCAAATCTAAAGCACAACACCATTCTAATTAGAACTCAGTTCTAGGAGAAAATTAAAGTACTTACATTCTTTTAAAAAACAAAAGCATATAAAACCTGGCCTTTACCCTCTGCTACAGAGAAGAATGATGAACTCCAATGTAAAGTAGTATAGAGGGACGCATATGGTTTTCCTCTAAAAAGCATGGCAGCCACAAAATTAGTGGAGATGTCTGTATGCATGCGCACACAGATATACAGCTAGGACTAAGTCCTACATTCTACTATTGCTAAGAAACAACTATGGTCTGTGAAAGAATCTTGATATTGACATGCATGTGAGCACACTGCAAAACTCTGCTTTTAGATTTCCCACACCCAATGCAGCCTGAACAAATCTTTTTAAAGGAGCCAGATTTCCATTCAGCTAAATTGGCAACAGATATATATTTTCCCCTTCGGGCTTTTCACCTACCTTGCAAAAAAACATGGTCCCTTTTAGGTAGTGTGAGGTGTTTGTGAAGCCTATAATGGTAAATGGACTGATATAAAATCTTCAGAAATAGTAAACAGTAAAAAAACCCACATCAGTTATATAACAATATCTTTACAAGTTCATGTGTCTAACTGTGTCAATAGATTTGTATCAGTGTGAGTGAGTGCAGGTGTGGGTATGCATGTGCACACATGCATGTATGTGTAAGTGTGTAGAAGTTACGTGCTATCATTTGATCTACTAAAAATATATGACCTTGGACATTCACTTAACCTCTGTATACATCTGTTTTCCACCATGCAACATGAAGACAACATTTCTTCCCTTCCTCACAGAAAAAAGGTTTATTTCCAAACTGGTGTGAAAATCTTGGAAGAAAGGTGCTAAATATTACTCCCATGATAACATTTTAGTGCACCAAATGTTTAACAATAACAAATAATTCAATGTAACATTTACTACAGTTGTTTGGAAATACCTCTAAACAAAAAAAAGATGCAACACCTCATAGTAAATGGCAAGGTACAATATCTGGGAGAAATAGCCTACATCCCGTATTCCATAGGAAAGAGAAACTTGAACTTGATACAAGGTTACATTATGACAGCTGCAAAGAAACAGAGGCCCAAATCCAACTCCCTTTTAGGCAGGGAAGTTTCACTTAGGTGGCTAAGGTAAGAGACTTTGTAGAAGGCATTTCAGGCCAGTTACGTGATTTTAGATCCTACTCATTACACACAATTTGCCTTTCCCTTCTGAACACATTCAGAGGAGATCCACTTTATTCACTGACTACGAAATACAAAATGAATTTCTGGTGAATGAATGGAAAGGGTTGGTTCAAAATCCTTTTGCCTGGAGCCAGGGCTTCCTCACTCCCTGGGCAGGTTTTTAAGCTACTAGGGCTAAAAAGTGCCAGAGCCCTTCTCTCCTCCGTTTCCTGACTCTTATAGAGAGTGGTATGCCTCCCCAAGGGGAGTAGGATCTAAAATCCACAAAAATGACCAGAAATGCTATTTATGCAGATAAGGCTGAACTAGATTTGGACCAAAATGTGTTTATGCATTGCTGAAGAACAGAATACAGAGGGAGGATTTGATAGCTTCAAATACATGAAGGATGATTTCAAAGAGGATGGGTATAGACTTTTCCCTGTGCCCACAAGGAACAGGGCTAGGAACAATGGCCTCACACTGTAACAAAGGACATTTAGCTTGGAGATTCGAAGGAACTTTCTAACTATAAGTGTGGTCAAGCACCGAAATTGTGGATGTAAAGAGGTTGTGGAATTGCAGTCCAAGGACATTTTCAAGAGCAGGTTAGACTAACATTTGACAAGGGTATTACAAAAGATGGCAAAGAAACTACAGTCCCTGGTGATCTGACCTACATGACAAATTCCTTTCTGATTTTCAATCTGATAATCAGTTTGACCCTGAACAGAACAGGACCCTCCAGCCAGAGATATAAAAGTTTTCTGTGTATCAGCAAAACACCCACACAAGGGACTCCACGTTTAACAGAAGCCAATATCCAACATTTTAGAGGAAAGCTAAGCAAATCATGGCCCACAGAGCTGGGGAACTTTGGTGGTGTTCCAGCAGCATGGAGCTTTGCTCACATCTGCACCTGGGCTGAACAGCAAGGAAATGTACCCACACCATTACTGAGGGGTGGGGAGCAGTGGCAGTGAAAAGTAGCCACTTGTTGCTGCTGTAGTGGCAGAGGTGGCTGTGTCAGAATCCCATGCTGGGATGGGGTTGTTCTGGCCAATGGCTCTGAAAAGTTGCTGATTGCTGCTGTGCAGGAATGTAGGGGGAAAATAAAGTAAACATGCAAGTGAATAAAAAGCCTAGAAGCCAATAAAGCTTTCATGAGGCAAAAAAAAATCCCTTCCAGGCCCCTAAAGTCATCCAGCAGAAACCCAAAAGCATGGGATTAGCAGAAGCATCTTGCACAAAAAGTTCAACCTCTCAACTCTAAAATGGAAATTTCACATATTTAAATCTACAGATATAATGTACTGATTATTATTTTCTGTTCTGGATACTTCAGCCCCCAAAGTACTTCAGTGAATCTCAGGATGTTTCTCTGTAAGTGGGAAAGTTGGGGTTCTCTGTTCAGTCAGACCCATTTCCCACCACTCTGCACCTCTGCCCCGACCCATGCCGCAATTGCAGGAGAGACTTGCTGAACAGGAAAAGCAGGAGGAAGGGTTTAAAAATCCTCCCTTTAAAAGGATTTAAAGGATTTAAAAATCCTTCCTTTAAAATAAATCCTTTAAAGGGATTTAAAAACTCCTACTGCCAGCCCTTTACCCCCTGGAGGCAGAGGGTAGACCAGGTTCACCTTCCAGGAAAAGGGAGGACTTGGGGATCTCGGGGACCAAGGTGGTCAATGGCCCCAAGGGCCACTGCACCAAGCTCTTGTGGGCAACACAGGCTCATCTTCAGCTTCCATCCCTGCTCTCCCTAAAGTCACTCATAGGAGTAGTTGTCATGGGAGACTCCCTCCTGAGGGAAACTGAGGGCACAATCTGCCACCCCAACTCCTTACCCCGGGAGGTCTGCTGCTTCCCAGGAGTCTGTATCCAGGACATACCCAAGAGGATCCCAAAACTCATCTGGCCCACTGATCACTACCCTATGCTCCTTATCCATGTGGGCACAAATGACATGGCTCGGAGCAATCCCAGCTAGATCATGAGGCACTACAGGGCTTTGGGAGCAGGGCTTAAAGGGTTGGGGGCACAGATGGTCTTTTCCTCGATCCTCCCGGGTTTGGGCTATGGGCTGAGGAGGTTGAAGAGGACTGAGGTAGTCAACCAGAGACTGTGATGCTCGTGTTATCGTGAAGGCTTCGGCTTCCATGATCAGTCCACCCTTTGATGAGGGAGGCAGTGGCCTGCTGGGAAGAGACAGCCTCCACCTCACCCCACTGGGGAGGAGGCTCTTCTTAGCCAGACTGGCTGACCTGCTCAACCAGGCTTTAAACTAAGCCCACCAGGGGATGGGTGGATAAGCGCCAATGCAAATAGACTATGCAACTACTGCATAACCAGCACATTAGGGCACCCAAGGGAATCCACACCTACCCCAGCCCTGGAACAGTGTCTGCCTGGGAGTGCAAGGAAGCCTAGGGCTTCCAATGGGACACTTACATGTCTGTACACCAATGCCAGGAGCTTGGGGAACAAACAGGAGGAACTGGCCAACTGCTAAACAAGAAGGCTATGATCTCATAGGCATAACAGAGACCTGGTGGGACTCCACCTATGACTGGGCCACATGTATAAATGGCTATATCCTGTTCAGGAGAGATCGTGCAGATAAAAAGGGGTGGAGGTGTAGCTCTCTCTGTCAGGGAAAGCTACATAGGCACCCAGGAAGGATGGCTGGAGTCCCTCTCGGTTTAAATATGTGGGGAACATGGCACAGGGGACATCATGGTAGAAGTCTACTACAGACCTTCTAACCAGAAACAAGACCTAGATCAGGAACTCTCCAGGGAACTGGCTCAGGCTGCATGCTCTCAGTGCATGGCTGTCATGGGAGGCTAACTACCTGGGAAGAGCACTCAGCCAAATCCAATCGGTCGCAAAGCTTCCTCACATGCGTGGACAAGCTCTACCTGACTCAAGAAGTCTATGGGCTGACAAGAGGTAAAGCGCTGCTGGACCTGGTACTGGCCACAGGGGTTATCTAGTCAGTGACCTAAGAATCAATAGAAAGCTGGGTAATAGCGACCATGAACTGATCAGCTTTACTATCCATTGCAAAGCTGGCAAGTCAGTTAGCAATGCAGAAGTCCTCAACTTTAGGAAAGCTGACTCTGACAAGCTCAGGAGGCTCATCGTCAAGGCCCTAAGGGACCATGACTCAACATGAAGAGGAGTCCAAGAGGAGTGGTTGCTCCTCAAGGGAGCGATCCTGACAGCACAAGGGTTGTCCATTCCAACTTGGAGGAAGGGTAGCAAAAGGGCACAGCAATCCCCTTGGCTCAGCAGGGGACTTGAGGACCTTCTACGCCTCAAAAGAGAGACTTATAAAGGCTGGAAGGCTGGAATCACCATCAAGGAGGAGTACTCAGCACTGGTCCATGCCTACAGGAAGCAGAAAAGGAAAGCCAAGGCTGCAACCAAACTCCATCTGGCTTCACATATCAAGGATAATAAAAAGTCTTTTTTCAGATATGTAGGGAGTCCGAAAACCAGCAAGGGTAACATTGGACCCCTGCTGAACCAAATGCGACAACTGATAACCAACACCAGGAAAAAGCCAAACTGTTTAATGGGTACTTCACAGCGGTCTTTCATCAGCCCAAAGGGACCACCCTGCCTAGCATGATGCAGGATGGCCAAGGTGAGGGTATATTTATACCCAGCATCAGTGTAGACCTTGTAAAGGAATACCTTGAGAGGCTGGACATCTTCAAGTCAGCTGGTCCTGGCAGACTACAACCTAGAGGAAGATCTTGACAGGCTCATGAAATGGGCAGATGAGGACCTGATGGTATTTAACACCTAAAAATGCAAGGATCTCCACCTTGGGAGGATAAACCCACAACATGCTTATAGGCTCATCAGTGCTACGCTGGTTAGCACTACAGATGAAAGGGACTTGGGGGTCATAGTAATAGCACAGTAGAGCTCATGCAGGTGTCTGACTGGGAGCAAATCTGTTACCGGTCACCCGGCCACCAGGGGGCAGGAGATTGCTCCCTGTCCCTGGGAGCTGCCTACTGCCAGGGCAAGTGCCTCTGGAGCTGGAGCTGGGGCAGAGACTCTGTCCCCTTGTCCCAGCAGCAGGGAGCTCCAAGCCACCCCCACTCTGAGATCATGATCAGGGAGCTGGGGCTGGAAGATAATTATTTTCCAGCCCCACACTTCACCATCATGATTGGAGAGTGGGAGGCTAGGATCCTGATCTCCCAGCACCAGCCCTGAGACTGTGGAGCTGGTGCTGGGAGATGAGTATCTTCCAGCACCGGCCCACTGTTGCAGAGTTGGCTCTGGGAGATAAGGGTCTCCCAGCGCTGGCCTGGAGACCACAGAGCTGGTGCTGGGAGCCCTCTGTTGGTGGGGGCTGTGGAACCTGTTCCCTGCCCAGCTCTGTGCTCACAGAGCTCAGCAGGGAACAAGCTCCCTAGCCTCCACCCTGCAATCATGGAGTGGGGGCTGGGAACTGTCTTGGTCAGAGGCAGGTACCAGCCCCATGCCCCAATCAGCTGATCAAGGCACAGGACTTGAAAAGAGCTGCAGGGTTAAGGTATGTCCCAGCACCCTGGGCTGATGTGCTGGTGGGGTAGCTAGCAGTGAGCTAGCTGCTAGCTGCCCCAGTGACACACTGGGGCAAAGGGCTGGGACCTGCTCCTTCTTTCAAGTTCTTTCCAAGTCCCCTACTCCCTGCTCCTGCTCCTGTGGCAGGGGAACATTGTCCCCATCCTGGCAGCAAATAGCCCCCAGGATTAGAGTGTAATGTCCCAGCCCTGGCCAGGAGACAGCCGTCTCCTGTCCCAGTGCTCACCGCCAGCCCCTGGGCTAGCAGACGGGGGAACCTAGAGTTCCCTGGTGGTAGCAGGGGCCCATTGCAGAGCCCCAGAAAAGTGGGAGCAGTTTGCTGCCATTAGCAGAAAATGTGCTCCCGCTTCCCTGCATGTGTAAACTCATAATTTATTCAAGAGTAAACTGATCCTGGATCAAATGCACCCACTGATCTTCAAAAACTATCTTTGTCTTTTTTAAAGGCTCCATCAGAATAAATGTTCAATCATACACCTGATTCAGCTGACCTTTCTGCTGACTATGTTTCTCCAGGCCTGAAGCTTCATAATTCCTCTTTTAAACTGTCAATCATGTGTCAGAATTCAAAGCACTATACATCTAAAGATGTCCCCTAGGAAGATCAGAGGCCAATCCTCTGTTCCCCTGTGCAAAGTCTAATTCAGATCTAAAACTCATTTAGGTTCCGAAGACATCTTCGTTTTTTCAAACATTTGCCATCCAGTTTAAAACAGCAAAGAGAAATAACTGGCATCAGACCGTCTGGTTTTTACTGTCATCACTCTGAACATATTAAAAGTGGTACTCTGTGTCCTGAGGAGCACCATTAAATGGCCACTGAGGTCTTTTGTTATTAAGGTCGAAAAACCAGATGGGATTTCTTGGGAAAAGTATATGAAGTTGAAAAACCATTCTACAGAGATAGTACTTATAAGAAAATATGGTCTATCACTGCTTTAATTGCAATATGGAATTTAAATGAATTAGTATATTCAAGTATTATATTATTTCCCTTACTTCACTGATGCCAGATCAGTCCTGTATATAGTCAGTAATAGTTTTACCATGAACTTCAGGAAGAGAAGAATTATGAGTGTAGCTTTTTCTTTGGCAAATAAAGATTGGCTGGAAAGGAAAGGGGGGGAAGAAAGGAGTAAGAGGCGAGCAGGGGCAGACAGAGTGTCTGTGCAGTCTTTGTCCCCTCATATGCCTATTACTTCAGGGTATTTTTTCCATGATGAAAAATAAAAGTTCAAAACAAAAAATCCTCTCACATTTCTTTCCTCTATAGCTTCAATCCAGGAAAGCCGTTGAGCGTAAGGTTAACTAAGTTACTACGAGCATGTTCTTAATATAAGCCTAAGCAATGGAAATAATCACATCCTTGAACTTCAGCTCATTCTTAAGAATTTTGCTGAATCAGTTTCAATCCATATATGTGAGATGTACAGTATAATTTAATGGGTCAAAATGTATAGTCATCTATATAGACAAACAAAGTTGTCTACAACAACTGTGAGGTATTATTTGTGTGGGCATGAATATGTAAATATAATTAATGGAACATTTATACTAATCAATTTGAAAGTGCTGCTGCCAAGATGTTGTGGTCAAATTCTGAATCATCTTAAAAATACTGTTTCATGAAGAATACACTCTTCATTATAAATAACTATTCTCTTTTACTATAAACACTCCCTTACTGGCAAGTTAAAAAAACATTCAACTAGAAATGAGCGAAACATTTCACAGTCTGTTTGCTAAATTTGTCCCAATAGTTAAATATTTCCCATTTTGCTGATATAGTCCCTCTGATGATAGTCTAAGCAAGGTGGTTTAGCAGGATGAGACATTAAGTATTAGCAGCTATGTTAATTTCATCTCATTTTGAACAGAGCTGAAAAAGGGAAAGGGTGGAAATTAACATTTGCTGTATATTTACAGTCAAAATTAGTACAGAAAAATATATCCAATCCATAAAAGAGTAGTAAGATGCACACATATAGACTATTTTAATTGAAAAATAAAAACAGAAGGATACGAAGGATGAATTCTATGCTGTTAAGGCAGTACGCTAACTTGTTATATTAAGCACTTATTCTCTATTTTTTACTGGGTTTTTTAACTGCTTTTTGATATAACTGCAATATAAGAGAGAAAAATATTCAATCTGGCCCTGGTCAAATTGGAATGCTCTTGGTGTTAGGTGTTGTACACAAACGTAAAGACATTTGCTCTGAAAATCTCAAAGTATAAATATACAAGACTTACAAAGAGCACGGAACAGGAAACATTATCATCATTCTATGTTTACTGTTGAGTGGAGATCCTGGTTTCTCTCATAAAAAACCCCAATTTTCAGATAAAAAAATGTAACCCAAAAATCGACATTTTTCTGTGACTAAGATGAAATACCACTGATATAGAGAGATATAGTGGTGTTTCATTTTAATCATAGAAAAATGTGGATTTGGGGTTACCTTTTTTTAATAAAAAAGTTGGGGATTTCGTTATCAGAGAAAACCAGGATCTCTGCTGTTAAGTAACTGAGGCATAGATATATTCAAGTAACTTGTCTAATGTCACAAGGAAGTCAGTGACAGAGCAAAGAACTGAAGTCAGATTGCCAGAAAGTCAGGGTAATGCCTTAACTCCAAGGAGACTCTTCCTTACCTTGGGTGAGTAAAACTAGCATATTCGCAAAAGACAAATCACTACAGAGGCTATTCAACCTCCATTTATTAATTCCTCACATGTAAACAGATGTTTCTGCAAATATGGTAGAACCCAGATTATCTGAAATGCTTTATCTGGCAGTGCTAGGTTAGTTCAGCTACTTTGGAGTTTTAGGCGTATGAGCTATCAGCAGAGATCCTCATTTTCTGTGATTAAAAACCTAAAATTCTGTAACAAAAATACATAAATACCCACATTTTTCCATAGTGGACCCCACACAATGCTGATTGGGCAAGGTGTCCCAGCAGTGGCCCCACCCTTCAACACTGACTAGCTACCCCTACTACCAACTGACTGACAGGGGCTGGGCTACATGATGGGCAGCCCTCTCAACCAGTACCATAACAAGGGGAGCGAGCACCCCAGGTGCCAAAGCAAAGGTACACTGAAGCAAAGAGGAGCTGAAGCAAAGAAGCACCATCAGGAGCTGCCCAGCTGGGGCGGGGTGTGGGACAAATCTGTGAGCAGCTCATTTGGGGGAGTGCGGGATAGGAGGAGGGCAGCTCCCACCGTTGCATGCACTCCTGGGCAAGCATGGGGGGGGTGCCCATCCCCCCTTGGATCTGTGCATGGGGCAAGGGCAGGCTGCCACTGCAGGCTTTGCCCCAGGTGCCAAACTTCTGCGTCATGGTATTGCTCTCAGCCAATCAGCAGTGGAGAGAGGAGGGGGCATCTGCCATAGTGGCTGCTTCCCTGTGTGCCAGTGGCTACTCCCTCCCAGTGGGCTGCTGCAGCAGCTATGAGAACTGCGCTCTGCCACTGGGGAGCCAGCATTTTATTTTCAGTAAGTTTTTTCCCCCCTCCAGCAATTCTAAAGATTCTCTGTAAAACCCAAATTCCACATTTTTCTATGGCAAATGGATTTCTACAATCCCTGGTTATCAGGCCTCAGCCCCATAATACTTCTAAGACACAGAAGTGAAGCTTCAGACTACAAGGACTTTCAGAAAATTCAGTCCTATGCAGCTCAAATGCCCTGTGATACTCAAGATTCCAAGATGACCAGCTCTATCTGTACTTCTGGTGTTTCAGCAAATATGGTAACAGTAATTCAGAGTCAAGTATTGCCTAAAACACTGTCAATTACACAAAAGTGACTTAAAACCTGTTTTGAGATACTAAATTCAAGTCTTCTCCACAGTTGGTGATTTTATAATCTGATTTTCCTTCTTCCCTAAACATTCTAGTCACAGATGTTACTACGTAAAAAAATCCACAAATACGAAGGGGATGGACAGAGAGGATTACACAGGAAACTTTGCAAACGAAGGGAAAAAGAGCAAAGTACTTTCACTTTAATTTCTTACAATTATAGTAATTTTAAATGTTACTTATAACAAGAGTAAGCACAAAATTTGCAGCCAGCAGCTTGCTATTTTCAGTTGACAAAGCCCTTTAATTGTATGTCACTGGGTCTTTTCCCCCTCCTAAATGAGGACAATCATGCCTTTATTGACTAAGTAATTAGGTGCTTTCTTTGATCTACTACCACTGCTATATTATTCCCTGCTATGTTTATATGTTACTGTGCGTATATCCATGTGGAGACATGCTGAAAGGAGAAAAGCTTATCGGATACAGTTACTTTCAATTCTTTATCAGAGATATATTCTCTCTGATGTAAATGCCTTCAGTAGTGGCCAATTTTGATATGAGTAAAATATAATGTATAATCAGTCAGAGTTGTTTTGATTATTTGGCAGGTTGAGAAACCCTTCAGTCTACTTTGAATAAAAAAGCAGAAGTCTCACAGGTTAAACCAAGGCAGAAAAAAAAATTGTAAGAATAAAAATAAGAAAGATTGAAGTCATTTAGAATGCTTTAAGTTGTTTTTTTCTCCTTTTGGCTTAATTTTATATCGGGGGGGTTAAACCACAAAGTATAAACAACAACACCTTATGGAAACAGCTTTTAAACAGTTTGTGAACACAAAAGGAAAGGAAATATGTTTTATTCTTTACTAAATAACCAGTAAATCTAAATAACAGGGACCCATTTTGTTTCACACCTCACTGGCTTCACTAACAATAGCTCTTCTCATAATTACGGAGGCCTGGAAGAACTAATACCTTGTGAAACAAAATACATAATGCTGGGTGGGGCTGGTTTCGTTGAGGAAAAATAAGGCACTCTGTTCTGCTCCATTTTACAACATTTAGAAGTGCCATCTTGCTGCCTCTGTAAGAAACCAGTAGAACAGTTCCTGTAGGAGCCACAATGCCATGAATGAGGTTTAAAGGTGTAGTCAGACACCTGGGTGACTTTTGCCTTCACTAAACTAGATTATATTGTTCACATGGATCACTGTATCTGTAATACTGGGATGCCTCACTTTTTGTGGACTCATGGCTTCTGCTGACACCTCTCCCTTAAGGTAACGCTTTGCAGGAAACTCTGTGAAGTCATCCTCAGATATCTGTCAACTCTCCGGCCCTACCTTGCAGGGTAAACTAGCTATTAATTGTTAAGGCATAAGGACACAATTTTTGTTTAGCACAGAAAAATTCTTAAGGATATGACTTAGAAGCAATCAAAGAAGATGAATAGTTGTATCTTATCTGAAAACACAGATAAACCAAGATTCAGGTTCTCAGGACTGTGAAGTGTCTTATCATCCAAGCTGTAATTTACTGCTCAGTTTAAAGCTGGCAGGCAGTTATGGTTCAAAACCACAAACCAGTATTTTTAAAATAGGGATAAGTAATAAGAAAGAGACACTTTTAAATTCTGAGTATTATGACTGAAGTGAAGACAACAACATATAGTGCTATACAACCGCAATTTTCATTTTGCTTTAAGCTGAAGCAGCTTCTTTCACCATGGTTTTTTAAAAAGTGATTAAAAATCTTGAGAAAACCTACTTCATGAAATCATTGTCATGAACTCAAGAAATCTGGAAAGTATGAATAAATGTTTCCTGAATAAAATTTAATAAAACTCTGAATCACTCCATGCACCTCTTCTGAAATCCAATCAACGATTAACTTTCACTTGGCCTGAGGTCTTGAACAAACAAATCAAAATTTTCTTTTCTCGTCTTCTTTTCTGACTTGCTCTCAGTACAATATTCTCATACGAGTTCTTGTTTGACTTTTTCTCTCCTACTCAAATCCTGTTATACTGAACAGGATACCTACCTACTACCTCAAAACACATCTGTTCTTCAGTCAGTGACATATCATCCTACCCTGAAAACACAGAAATGAGTACAAGTGTGACTTGGCAATATTTTAATTATGTCTCTCAGGTGATAACCTGCTACAGAGCATGCACAGCAGTTGGCAATTATGCTATTCCTTTGGCTGAACAAGATATAAACTGAGGTTTTTCCAACAGTTATTACCTACAATAAGGGGTTGATCACCACCCACTATAGTTTCAGAGGAATGCTGTGTTGTTTGAGCTAAGTATTTAGTTATTTGATGTCACTGTTCAAATACCTTCCACCTGATAACCAAACTTTATGTCACCACCTCAGTTTTTGCTGAACAACTGCTGCTGGATTTAAGTATACTCTAATTGATTAGCTTGAAGACCATGTCAAGTGGGGATGAATGTGTGTTTTAATTCCTCCTACATACATTCAATTCAATAAAATTAGTAACACAGTTCTGCAATAGCAGGGGTGGGCAGTTATTTCGGGTGGAGGGCTGCTTACTGAGTTTTGGCAAGCCATCGAGGGGTGCGTGACAGGCAGCCAGGGGCAGATAAATAGTAATTTTCTGAATTTTTTAGACGCCCCACGGGCCAGAAAGAATAGCCTGGTGGGCTGCACCTGGCCCGCAGGATGCATTTTGCCCACCCCCGTGCAATAGCCATGTACAAAAAGATGGTTACAAAAAGCAAGCCAAATCTGGGGGGAATTCATATAGATGACTCAAGTGCAACTTGACCAAAATTTAGACACTTAAGTGAAAGTGATTGACTAGCAAAAATTCTACCTAATTTCATAGGTGTCTATATTTCAGTGGGTTATTTATGTGCCTGAATTAAAGCAAAAGAAACCCCAAGCTGCAGTTGTCTTGGTGGAACTGAACAGCTCAGCAGTTTTCTCCTCCCCAATTTAGTTTGGGAAACACAAACTAAGAGATCCCACTTATAAGACTCCTGACAGATGTGGTCCAACACTATGTAACATACACTGACAGCAGCAAATTCAGCATCAAGCACAGCACCAATGGCCAGTTTCATTCAAAAAAGTTTCATAGAAATGATGCTCAGCTTTTAATCTCATGCAGGGAGTGGGTGACATGTTTAAAATGCTCTTTAACCCAGGAGTGGGCAAAATACAGCCCATAGGATGGATCCACTCAAATGACTAGATCTGGATGTGGGGGTACCTGCCACTTGATTGAATCTGGCCTACAGCTGCCCCCATGGTGCTCCACATGGGGACAAGCTAAGCCTCACCCAAGGTATCCAATGCTCTGCTCCCAGCTACACCCACCAGCCCTAGGCCTGGTCCCAGCCAGCTCACACAGCTTCCCAACAGGAGTGTGCAGAGCCCAGTTGATGCTCAGCTCCCCTCCTCCTGCCAACGCTGCATTGCTCTGGGTGAGGGGGGAAAGCTTCAGTCAGGCAACTCCTGCCACAGCACGTGGGGCTCCAGCTCCCAGCCACCTACAACCCACTTGGCTGCCTGCAGGTGGCAGCTCATCACACTGGGCAAGTGGAGTGGGTACAGGGCAGCCAGGAGCTGAAGCTGGAGCCCCATGTGCTGGGGCAGGAGCCACTTGGCTGAAGCTTCCTCCCCATCTGGAGTGACTCAGCAGGGTAGGAGGAGTAGGAGGAGCTGCTAGAAGCATGCGGAGTCAAGCAGTACCCAGGAGCAGCCCTACTGGGAAGACGTACACACTGGCTAGGGCTAGCAGGCACAGGCTGCTGCAGGCATGAGTGGGTGCACTTGGCCCCATGAAGAACACCAGAGGCAACCATGCACCACACCTGCATTGCACCACCTGGGCACACACCCCGTGCACCCTCCAATTCCTGACCCCAGCTAGCTCCCAGCATCTAGCATGCAGGCAGCTCCCACCCCCACAAATAAACACATATGCAGATGCCCTCCCACATCCACCCACACCTCTCCCACACACACACATCCCACACACCTACCATCCCAGATACACCCCACACACAATATACAAGTAAGACTTTATTTTGAGCTATTATGCAGTTACCTCTGTATATACTACTTAATAAATATATACAAATCAGGATAAACATTTTGTGAAATAAAATTAAAATACGTTATAATAGATGTTTGAGTTTTAGTATCTTTGTTTTTATCTACAATTTGTTAAAATGATTTCTAAAAGATTTTGCATATGTGGCCCTCAACATCTCAGCAAACCTCAATAAGTGGCCCTCCAGTCAAAATAATTGCCACCCATGCTTTAGTGTGACAAGATTTAAAACCACATCTCCTACCTTCCAAAACAGTGGTACTAACTACCAGGCTATAAGCTAGGCTGGGCTGGGCTGGGCTGGGCTAGGGGTATTCTCTAGCCTTCCCTGTTGAAGCTGGGCCACAAAGAAAGAAGGAATGTAAGATCTTCTCTGCCAGCATCACGAAGGAAGGGAAATCAGATGAACTGAAAGTAGACTCCAGGTCATGGGAAGCCTGAGGACTGGAACTGGCAAGGTGAAAAGTGTGGAACTGGTACACAGAGCCAGGGGAAAGGAAGGACTGGAAAAAAAAAGCATTAGCTACAGTATAACCTGACTAAGATGGCAATGGGTTAGATAGGCAGCCATTTAATTTGTACAAATGGCATTAGTCCTTTGCCAAACCAATTGATTACAATATTAAAGGCGTCCTTTGAGCCTATTTAAGAATGCCTGCTAATTTGTGCAGAAATGGCATGCTCTCAGCTGTTCACACATAGGACTTGCTCAATTTAAGGACTGCTAATAATATATTACAGACTACAAATGAGAAGGTCTAGAGGGATTAACTACCCACCTCAAGTGTCAATCACTTTTCTGATTGCTAAGTGAGTCCTCATATGCAACTGAAATTGTACCTAAAATAATTTATAATTTTCATTTTGCTTCCTTTGTGCTCCAGAGTCCCGTCCATAAAATGGGGATAATAGTCAGTTATCCCACAGGGATCTTATAAGACTAAATTCATTAGTTTTGCAAAAGCACTCCAATAATGTGGGAGAGCACCCATGAGGAAATAAATCCATTTTGGCTTTGATGCAGGGTTTGAATAGTTCCAATAAATAAAGCTTGATGCTATTCACTGAATAATAAGAAAAAAAGAATTACACCTGCTTATTAAGCTCACACCCTCCTTTCCACAATGGATTCTGGTGAATTTGCATCAGTGTACAAAACTGATTCAGATTATGTGGGTGGAAATGTATTGTGTCCCCAGACCTACAGCTGCATCACACAGAGCTGTGTACTCTTTCCAATTTGGGATGTTTAAAATACTTTATTCTACCACAAAGACATGAGAAACTATTACATTTCCTTTTTAAGAAAATTACAATTCTACCTCAAATAAATTGTGCCATGGCAAGGCATAGTGTGGATATCTTCTCAAACAACTTTACTACCAGTAATGCTTTCCTTATAAAAGCATTATTTTCCACTATACTTGAAAACATGTTTTATATACAAAGTTTCAGCCTCAGAGTAAGCCGTCTTTCTTTTAAAATTAATTTGGAAGCTTGTAAGAAAATTGGGTTGTACGATTGATTTCTTCCATGTAAATGGGAAACCAACCACGGGCTTACAGGATTTTGTCACATCTCTTCCAGACCAGACATAAATGTAGCTCACCAGAATTCAACCACCACCTAATCAAAGTGAAGCATTTGTAACACTGGGCTCAAATCTAGATTGTAAAGTTAGCAACACAGAACAAAGATACTGGAGTACCCTTCAGACTTTAACAAAGGATTCACATAATACAACCCTTTCAGAGACACAGGGGAAACACTGGACAGAGGCCAGGACTTTCAGACAGGCTTGTGGAGCAGGCAGGGCCTGGCTTATCTTTAGGACCAATCAAGGTCAGAGAAAAATCATCAGCTGCCTGCCCACCTATAGGCATATCTTCTTCCAAGTCCTGGGACTTGGGAAGGGTAAGATAAGATGGGAGGCACTCCACATCTACTGTTTTTCAAATGATCTACATTCTCTTTGCCTTTTAACTCAAAAGCAATGACATGTTCTGAAACTCTGTGCAAAGCTAAATGCACCTCTTTGCACCCACATCCGATGCATCTTGAGAGGAGTTAAATTGTAGATCAGAAGCTTTACACATTCATCAGGATTCAACAAAGAGGTAAGCAATTGGAGGCGTCTGCAGCCTAAGAGGAAAAACAGTTGGAGAGGGACGGCAAAGAGTCTACACATCCAACCAGCACATCTAGATGCCCCAAGACAGAAACAGTGCCATTACTTTATAATGCAGAAAGCGTTGACAGCAGATAGGAGATTCAGTGGCTGGATCCTCCAACAACAGGCTGGTGAGCTACCTAGCAGGGGAAATTTTGCCAGACTCTCAAAGTGCAAAGTGCATTTATTTCACAAGTATAGATTGCTCACATTTAGAGGAGACCAGTAGCCTCTGACCTGGTAAATCCATGACTGTAAAGGACAAAAATGCATCTCCTTTTCTTTCCTCTCAACCAACACTCTCAGGCTAAGTGCAGACATTTGGGGGAAGAAGGATAAATTGCCACTCTTCAGAGAACAAGATGCTAACAGCATTCCTCAAACAAGCTAAGTTCAAAAGGAAACATTTCTTTTGCTATGGATCCTCTTACCAGCAGAGTTCTAACACATGAACACAAGGGATGACAAGAGGCAGCTGGTGGCCAAACTTTTGGCCAGGATATTAAAATTAGAGCTCTTTTACATTAAACTTGTTTTATGTAAATAACTAAGTGGATCCCTGGTCTGGTTACTTCATAGTCAGGGAAATCTAAGAACACTTAGAGCGCATTACCAGTTGTACTGTTTTTTGTATTTGCACAAGTTATGCACAGATTTCAAAATTCTTTAATTTCACATCAAGATGAACCAGTGGCCTTCCTCGGTTTTTGTTGTCATCTTTGTACTGTGTTCTAATGAGAAAGCAAAGAAACAAGCATCCCAACATAACCAATGATCAAGGCGCTTCCCTGGGAATGGAGGAAACCTAAGCTAAAATCCTTCCTTTGCCTGATTCACATAACAGCCTTCAGACTGGGCTTCCTACATTCCAGATGAGTGCCCTAACCCCCCCACTATTGGCCACTTACTGAAAAAAGTCATGGTGGACCTTTTTACTCCATACAAATCATTATATATTCTGTAGCCCAAAGATTAGGGGATTTGGCATGTTGGAGGTACATGCACACATCGCAGGCACGTGTCCGAACCAAGTGACTGATCGGTTATTTTCAAATGGTTTGTTTGTTTGTTTGCTCACCTCTCAACCAGAGACCTACATGGATCTTCTGAGAAACCTTTCTTGGTTGAAATTGTATCAAAATGGGTATGTTCATGTGAAATGTTTCAGAGTTTCAATAAATTGGTATTTACTGACATAAAAAAAATGTTTTCATCAGAAAATTTCCAACCACACTTTGTTACATGCATCAGGCTCTTAACGATAAAGGCATAAAAAGCACATGCCTGCTTCCTAAGGCAGGAGGAATCATGCCTCTTTTCTTTCTGAAACATAGCACCTTAAATTATTTATTACGTAACAGAGAAATCCTATTGCTAACTTGCCTGTCGTCTTTAACCTTCCTCTCCTCACCCGATACCCCCAAAAAACACAAATCTCCTAATGATAAATGAACAAGGGCCATATTCATGGCTGCAATATCATAGCCATTGCATGTGGATTAATGAAGTGAACAACTCTATTTAAACAGCTGAAATTCAGAATGCAAATACAATGAAGTGAATTACAGCAACCTTCATTACCTACAGTGTCAATCATACCACTCACTACTGGGCTCTCCAGAACAATCTTTCATTTAAAACAGTGCTCTTAAAATGATCACCAGTGTTTTGCGCTTATGCCTAAATTCAACACAGATTTTTATGAAAATTTAATCTGTTGGAATACATTTTGTACATACATTTAATTAAATGTTTTTATTTCTAACATTCTGTCTTGGGTTTTAGATTTAAGATGCAAACCAAGGGAAAAAATGGAGTAAATCTAGCCACTTCTGTCTTAGTCCAGAGTCCTCATATTATCATAAATTAAACCATGATGTTAAGCACAATTTAAAAAACAGACAGCTTGGCATTTATTCTCCTGTTTATATCATCATCAGAAACCATTGTTGGGGTGGGGTTTGTTTTGGTTTTTTTAGGAACTTCATATGCATGTAGCTTCTCTTCTGTTGCCATTCTGTTATGCTTCATAGGTTTATGATTCACAGTACTACACTGCATGACTACAAATGCTGTATCTATTAAATGCACAAAAAATCTGATGACTGTTGACTCAAAAGGGAGGGGTGTCTTGAGTCTAAAAAGGATGAGAACCATTGTGCCAGAGGGTCAAGATACATAAGAATGACAAAAAAGTTTAACCACTTTATATCTACAGTGCAAGTTCCCCCCGGCCCGACCATTGATATAAAATGAAATTGATACCAAAAGGTCAGGGATTTTAAAATGAAGCATAAAGAGTTTTTCTTTTCATAACATAACTACTATCACTGCAGTCCATATCCAAGAAAGAAAGTTAAAAAGAAAATGTCTACTGAAAGTTCTTTCATTTAATTGATAAATTTTTCATATCACTGCCTATCTTAAGAGAGCAATTTTACCTGACATTTTATAATTTTATAGAAACATAATATAAGGACTAATGTTTCCCAATTATATGGATTAATGATGGAGCGGTAAAGTATTTTTTAAGGCAATGCATCTAATTATATAAAAGTAAATTAAGAAATATTTGTCATTTTTTGGTCTCTCAGAATGTTAGTTTTGCCTTCTTGACTGAGCTTGTTTTGTCTGTTCTCTCTGAATTATTCTCTCTCCGCTTGTCTTCTGTATCCAAATTTCTTTCTCTTTATACTCTGCTTTCTGCATGTCCTTTCACAGCATCTGAAGAAGTGAACTTGAGTTCACAAAAACATGGGCTTTTTACATATATTTTATTTAGTTAATAATCTATACAGGTCTATATTTACTCTGCCTATTACTTTCTTTATGACATGATTTCGGAAGAATTTAGTTTTAAAAAAAATTACTCTAGTCACTATATCAAAACATCACTATTTGCAGCTACTACAGCTGGATATAAAGGTGTACACCTTCACTAGATTAAAAACAAGGTAAATTAGAGGCTCCAAAATGTAATTACCAAGCAGAAAAATCAATGGGTAACTGTTTGCAGTAATTTCCTTTGGGGCAAATACACACACACACATATATAGATATAGATACATCTATATTTACATATAATTTATCATATTTTTTGTATTATATATACACACACACACACGTGCGCTCACACACACATACATACACACACATATATATGGTTGTGTGTGTGTGTGTGTGTGTGTGTGTATAAAAAATTTACCATGATATATCTATATCTGGAAATAAAAAGTATTAATTAAAGCATTCAGGTGACAAAAGTCAGGGCAGTACTAAATAATGGGCCCATCTATATATGCTATTAATTTGACTGAATAAACTCCAACCCAATACACACAGTTGCTTCTGAGTGCCCAGTACTGCAGCACTTTGAGCCAAATCAGAGCATCCATGGCTGGCAGGGAGCTCAGGAGGTCAGCCAGCTAGCCCGGCTCTATTTCAATCCAGCTCAACATACTGCAGAGGGGCTGGCTAGGGCATAGGGGTGCTTTAGTGTGGGGCTACCCTGCAGGCAGCCCCCACACTGAAACACCCTCATGCTCCAGCCAGCCTTGTCAGCATCTGCATGTGCGCTGCAGTGCACTAAATAATGCCACTGCAGGATAGTACTTGTGTGGACAAGCATAATCTTATAGCATCATTTATTAGTTTACTGTGGCTTAATAGGGCTGCACATGTAGATACTGAGACTTTACTGCAGAGCTAATTAGGCAACTCCACAGTAAATATCTCATCTAGACGTGCCCAATGAATACTAAATAATGAGAAAGGCAAGATCACTGCAAGACTAGTTTGGTTCACTTGGAAGCTGCCCATGACAAAAATATGCATTTCAAAAGATAAAATGTGAAGTCATACCTAGGAGAAAAAAAATGTCGGCCACAGTTATAGGACGAGGGACTTTATTCTGGAAAACAATTAAATCTTATGCATCTCGGAATTAATTAGTCTGTAAGGTGCAACTCTAGCTTTCTGCCTGACTCCAGACTAACATAGCTAATTACTGCTGTCTGAAAAATAATGACTCTGAGAATGACTTGGGAGCATTACTCTGGGAAAAAAACAGCTGAGTGAGTGTGCTGCTCTGATGGGAGGGCTAATACAATCCTGAAATAAATACATAGGAGAATAGACTATGAATACACCAATAAAACTTCCTCCAATAAGACATCTTCTCCTTTGTCCAGGTTATGCATTGCCTGGTCACAGAAGTAAATAAGATTGGTCAGGCAAGACCTACCTATAACAAAGCTATCTCGCAGAATGTTGCCTTCTGTCAGCCTGTTGTTCTTGGTTTCCTAGATGATTTTTTCCAAGATCTTTCCAAGGATTGAGGTCAAACTGGTTGGCCTGTAGTTCCCTGGATCCTCCTTCCTTCCTTTGTTGAAGATAGGCACCACACTGGCCCTGTTCCAATCTTCAAGAACCTCTCCTGAGCAGCACAAGTTCTCAAATATCTTTGCCACTGGTCACGCTATGATGTCAGCCAATTCTTTTAGCACTCTTGAATGTATTTCATCTGGGCCAGCTGACTTGTGGATGGCCCACCTCTCAAGCTGTTCCCTCACAAGATCTTCACCAATTATAAGTGTATGATCACCCTTACCTTGGTAGTCTTGCATCCTGTCAGGCAGGGTGATCTCCTTGGACTAGTGGAAAACCAATAAAAAATTATCGTTGAGGAGATTAGCTTTCTCCTGGGTGTCAGTTTTCAGCTGCCCCATTTGGTTCAGTAAGTGTCCGATGTTCCTCTTGGGTTTTTTCCCCCAGTTTCCCATGTATTTGAAAAAGGACTTTTTATTGTCCTTGATCCCTGTAGCCAGTCTGAGTTCGGTTTCAAGCATGGCTTTTCTAGTCCACCCCCTACAGGTATGAGCCAGAGCTGCATAATCCTCCTTAGTGAAGACGATCACCTTCCATCACCTATAAGTTTCTCTTTTTGGATTTAGGAGGTCCGTGAGTTCCCTATTGAGCCAAGGGGGTCTCCCAGCCCTTTTTCTACCTTTCCTACAGGCCAGAATGGACTTCCCTTGTGCTTTTAGGATCATGTCCTTAAGGAGCAACCACTCATTGTGGACTCCCCTCTCTGTCAGATCATGGTCTCTCAGAGCCTCAACAACCAACCTCCCGAGCTTGTGAATGTCAGTGTCACCAGGGTGGAGTGCAGGAGCAGCCGTGATCCCCCTAGTGCCCCTACCGTGCCAAGTAGGGCGACTCAGCACCCTCTTATCTCGCCCACCACATCTTTGATGATATCTGGTTCTATATGGGAGGCTGCCTTTGATCCCCTAGTACACAGTGTTATGCTGGAACTATTCCCCGTTCCATATGGGGTGACTCAGTGCACCCCAACCTTAAGGGCTATGCGTGCCTCCAACCTCCCCTTTAGCACGCCCCAAGCCTCGCAGCTGTACCGGACATTCTTGTGTCATGTACTCGTCCCTCCCGGGCTTCTATTCCCCTCTCGCCCTTCCTGGGCCTCTCTCCTATAAACTCCCTCTCGGAGTTTTTACCAATACAAGCACCCGTCTCCCGGGGCCTCTCCGATATATGCACCCCTCTCTGGGCCAGTCAACTGTACACGCAGCCCTGCCCAGGCTCCTGCCCACACGCTCGGCCCTGTATGGCTTCTAACCGCGCGTTCAGCCCTATCTGGGCTCCTAGTCATGCGTTCGTTTCCGTCGGGTCCCTATCTGCACATCCACCCCTCTCCATGCTTACTCTCGCGCGCCTGCCCTCTCCGGGACTTCTACCGTGTGCTCGCCCTTCTCCGGGACTTAGTGTCAGTAGGGTGCTAGTCACTCACCCTGGACCCTCTTATTTTAACCTGCCTTCCGGGCTTGTTCTCGCGCGCCAGCCTCTCTCCCGGACTCTTACCGCATGCTCGCCCAGGTTTTCTGTTCCCGCGCTCCTTGCCCTCTCTGGGGCCTATACTGTGCTGCCCATGCTCCTTGCCCTCTCTGGGGCCTATACCGCGCTGCCCGCGCTCCTTGCCCTCTCTGCACCACTTGTCTCTGCTCTGCTGGGCGCTTCTGCACCTCAGGCTGCCAGAAAGGAACTGGCTCTGGCCTCAGCCTGGTTGCTTATAAAGGCCAGGCCCTGCCCCCTTCTAGCCAGCTGACCCACATTAGTTGCCCCGGCAACCCTCACCTGTGCTGCCCTGTTGATTGGCAGCTGTCCTTATTACTATTACTAGTAGCGAGCACCCTAGTGCTCTGCTATAGTCAGTTTCCCTTAAGTCAAGGATTTCTGCATTGCTGACTGATTTGCCAGCTTTACGATGGATAAAGAAAGTGATCAATTCATGATCACTGTCAGGTAACTAACTAGATCATCCCCTTTGGCCACTACCAGAGCCAGCAGCACCTTACCTCTTGTCGACCCATAGACTTCTTGAGCCAAATAGAACTCATCAGTGCAAGTGAGGAAGCTTCGCGATCGATCAGATTTGGCTGAATGCTCTTCCCATGAGATGTCAGGGTGGCTGAAGTCGCCCATGACGACCATTCACCCAGAGCATGTAGCTTCTGCAATTTTCCTAGTGAACTGGTGGTCAAGCTCTTACTCCTGGTTAGGATGTCTATAATACACTCCTACAGCTATATCCCCTTCACCATGTTCTCCCCATATTCTAACCCAGAGGGTCTCAAGTCACCCTCCTTGGGTGCCAATCTCTGCTTGTAGGAAAGTGTACTGTTCTTTCACATAGAGAACTACACCCCTGCCCTTCCTCCCAACACAATCCCTCCTGTACAAGTTATAGCCACTGTCACGGGGTGAGACCTAGGAGCGGCCGTGAAGCTCCCTAGCGCCCCCCTGCCATGTCCAATTAAGTGATTCAGCACCCTCTACTCGCCTGCCACGTCTTAGATGTTCTATGACCTGGACAAGCTCAACAAATGGACAGACAAAAACGTGACGGTGTTTAACACGGAAAATTCAAGGTTCTCCACCTTGGGAGGAAAAACCTGTAGCATCCTTATAGGCTCGGCAGTGCTACGTTGGATAGCACTACAGAAGAAAGAGACTTGGGGGTCATCATTGACCACGAGATGAACATGAGCCTCCAATGCGATGCTGCAGCTAATAAAGCGACCAAAACGCTGGCTTGCATCCATAGATGCTTCTCGAGCAAATCCCAGGACGTCATTCTCTCCTTGTACTCGACCTTGGTGAGGCTGCAGCTGGAGTACTGTATCCAGTTTTGGGCTCCACAATTCAAAAAGGATGTGGAGAAGCTTGAGAAAGTCCAGAGCAGAGCCACGTGCATGATCGGAGGTCAGGAAAACAGATCTTACGATGATAGGCTGAGAGACATGGGACTCTTTAGCCAGAAAAGCGTAGGCTCAGGGGTGATCTGATGGCCACCTATAAGTTTATCAAGGCTGACCACCAGGATCTGGGGGAACGTTTGTTCACCAGAGCACCCCAAGGGATGACTAGGTTGAACGGTCACAAACTCCTGCAAGACCGTTTCAGGCTGGACATAAGGAAGAATTTCTTTACTGTCCGAGCCCCCAAGGTCTGGAACAGTCTGCCAGCAGAGGTGGTTCAAGCACCTACATTGAACACCTTCAAGTGTAAATTGGATGCTTATGTTGCTGGGATCCTATGACCCCAGCTGACTTCCTGCCCTTTGGGCAGGGGGCTGGACTCGATGATCTCCCGAGGTCCCTTCCAGCCCTGATGTCTATGAAATCTATGAAATCTATGTTCAGTAAGGGAGGCTGCCTTGTCCCGCCTTGGACACCGCTCTCTTCTATGCCCTGTTCCGAGTGGGGTGCCCCAGTGCACCCCTGCCTTATGGGCGATGCATACCTTCTACCTCCCCTTCAGCACGCCCCAAGCCTCGCAGCTCTTCCTGGATGATATCTGGTCCTTCTTTCTTACTGCGCCCTCTCTGGCGCCCCTAGGCCTGTCTCGCAACCAGCACCCCTTGTTTGGTGCCTCTGGGCTTGTCTCACACCCAGCGCCCCTTGTCTGGCGCCTCTGGGCTGGCCCCGCAACCAGCGTCCCTTGCCTGGCTCCTCCAGGCTTGCCCAACTGGGCCGGCTTCCCAAGCCCTTTCTCTCTGAGCCCTGCCTGGTGCCCCTGGGCCTACCTCGCACCCAGCAACCCTTGTCTGGTGCCTCAACCAGCGCCCCTTGTCTGGTGCCTCCAGGCTGGCCCTGCAACCAGTGCCCCTTGTCTGGCGCCTCCGGGCTGGCCCAACTGGGCCAGCTTCCTAAGCCTTTACTGGCCCCTCTGAAGTCAGTTAATGGTGAATACCAGATTAGGCTCAGGCGGCCAGAGCCTTACCTGGCCTTTCTGACCCTACTGGGTTCTTGCCAATATTATGAGTCTGATTAGGCTCAGGCGACCTGAGCCTTACCTGGCCTGCCTGACCCTTCCGGGTCCTGTCAATCCTTAGTGTCCGCTTAGGCTCAGGCAACTGAAGCCTCACCTGGCCTTTTAGGCCCTTCGGGGTCCCCAATACTGAGGAACCCCTCTAGGATCCTTTTAGTCTCCCCCCTGCAGGGTTTCTAACTATCAGAAATGCCCTGTCTACTCCTGGGGCCTCTCTTGGTACCCACGCCTGCTCCTGGAGCAACTCTCAGCGCACGCTCCTGCTCCTGGGGCTTCCCTCGGTGCACTCACCCTTTCCTACGGTTCTTCCTAGTGTACTTGCCCACTCTCGGAGCTTCCTTGTTGCACCCTCGCACTCCTGGCGCTTCTCCTGGTACACCTGCCCCCCCCCCGGGCTGGGGTTCCCCCCCACATTACCGCACCACCGGTGCGAACTACTGTGCCAGCTCAGGCACCACTCTGTTACCCACACAGGGCACTGGAAACTCCCAGCAGCTGGTGAGATCCCATGAGGCCTCCTCGCACTCCTACAGCCTCACCCGGTCCTCCTGTATAATAATCACCACAACCAACCAAAGTCTTCCCCTCTGGAGTCACAACAACTTCAAAACCATAACAGAACACAGAGCCTTTCAGCTGTAACATAAACCTTAAGCCAACCTGGCTAACCTTCCATCATCTCCTTATCAGGGCCTTCTCCACCCTGTATCTGCCTGCCAATGCTCAGGCTGCTAGGCTCCTAGTCTGCTCCGCTCTGCTCCTCAGCAGAGCTCCTGCCCCTTAGGCTGCCGAAGGGGAACTGCTGGCTAGGCTCTGGCCTGGGCTATTTACACAGGCCCGGCTCTGCCCCCTTCCGGTCACATGACCACCCGGTTGCCACAGCGACCAGCACCTGAGCTGCCCCTGGAGATTGGCAGCTCCCCTTCTCCACTCCTTAGGAACAGGGCACCTAAGTGCTCCTGTGACAGTGCTCCAATAGGTGGAGTTGCACCAGGTCTCCATTATCCCTATGAGATCGTATTCATTTTTGCTTAGCAGAAGGGCCAGTTGCTCCTGTTTGCTCCTGGTATTTATGTACAGGCAGTTGAACCTGCCATCGGAAGCTCTGGGCTTCCTTATCCTCTTAGAAGAATGGAAGAGTCTACCTAAGAGAACAGTTTTAAATCAAGTTCAAATCTTTTTCTACACGATATGCTTGAACTTGGAGCATAATTATTGAGCTTCAAGGAGAAATAAATACAGGTAAATCCTATGCCTTGTCTTATGTAGGAGCTCTGATTAAATTATCTAAAATTGACCCTTCTGGGCTTAAAAACCCATGAATCCATCCAGAGACAGGGGTTATTTTAAGCTGTTTGAATTGCAGGAATTTGTATTAGCATAATTTTCCATCATCTTGTACTACTGATAACTGCTACCTCTAATCTTACTTGCTTAGAGGAATTTTATAACTTTATAACTTTCAAGAGTTTCACCTTAATTTACTCAATATAGACAGAAATTATAAATGCCACAGAAGCAATACTATACAAATGTGATAAAATCACCTTGGTTTTGATGTCTGACTTAAATTAGCTTTGAATGTACTATATTGAGAGAAGCAAATAAATTATTAAATATTTAGCTGAAACAATGATAAATTCATGATAGAAAAAAACAAAAAGAGCTGCCTCACTTATAAAGGGAAGTTTTCCAAAACAGGATCAGCACTGGCTTCTCCTTTCCCTCTACCCTGTCCTGTAGACTGGCTAAAAGATTCAAATGACAGCTTAATTGAAACAAAAGTTTTACGGTAAGTGCATAAGCCTTGGTTGCAAAACCTACTGTAGTTATCCGAAGAAGCAAGCTGTCAGCAATCTCACAGTATAAATAAAAATGATATGTAAATATGTTGACAGCAGCAACCATTGAAACAGTATTTACACAAATGGCTGCATATTAAGGCAACTTTTTCAACAAGTCAGCTAAAAAATATGCAGAGAAACTAATGGTGATACATATTTGTTCCTGAAGGCATTGGGACATCTGTGATTTTGTATGTGATCCTTTGAGATGTATCTTTAAATGAATATTTATAATTCTTCTCTGGAAATCATATTTAGGAGGAAGCAGCAGATGTGGCTTTTCCAGATGTAGTTTTTGTCACCGATTAGAATTCATCACTAAATCTGCCCCGTTTCACTCTTTCACTTTTCAGTTACAGGGCCATACAGACCTTGTCAGAAGAGCTGCATGTTAGCAACCTTTGATTCTCTACAAACACAGGACCAAACTTTCAGAAACTAGAGACCCAAGTCTGCATGCACAAAGATGCATGTGCCAAAGCATGCACATCTGCATGTCAGCAATTTATTGAGTCAATTCATCCATTAAATACACATAAAAATGACCAGTTGCTTGCATCATGGTGACAGGCATCCTAGTTGAATATATCATTAGGAGATTAGGAAATTTACTTTCTACTATGTTAAGTACAAGTACAGTGTACAATTATTTTGGTGCTGATCAGTGGCTCTTAGTACCACACAGGCAATGTTTGGCATCTGATGACTGGCCTCGAGTTGTCCTGTAAGCCATTTGTATACATATGGACCTGATATTCATGTGCAACAGTGCAGATACCTGGAACACTGTTTCCTGAAAATGAGACTCATGACAAAAAACTTTGCTGTTGTAATTGCTGCCTTCTAACCAAATGGTAAAAATGTCTAATCAGGAGACAAACTGGTGACAGACTCAGCATATCTGCCAAATTAATTTGTGCAGTTTTTAATAAGTGATATCCATCTACCTCCTACATGAGCATGTACAAAGACAAACACAGACCACCTCATTTGCAGACACTCTACCAAAGTTACCACTGAGTCAAGCCCAGTTACCAATAAATAGCTCTTGTCCTTGGTTTCTGCCTGTTTTTATAGCTCTGTCCACTCCTCTCCCCCACCTGTGCTCAGGGGTGGTGTGTTGGTACAGTCACACATTTCCCCTTCCATTGTGTAGTGCAAGCTTCCACCCCCCCGCCAAACACAAGCCTGTGGGGAGGACATGTAGGAAGTAGGTGCAGGAAGGCATAACACACAATCCTGGTGCCCCGCACACCTGACCCCACAGCTTGAGTCTTCACATTGGTGAGGGACACACAGGGAGAGCCAAGCAGAGAGCAGTCACAGAAAGGGAAGGACCTGCCTCCTGTCACTGCTATCCCCAGCTGATATGCAGGAGAGGGGTTCCTCAGTGCCACTACTGCTCCACTCCAGCTGGGCACTACAGGGAGTAGGTGCATGGGGTGCTAGACTTCGCTAGAGACAGCACTAGTGGTGGGCAATTCCCCTTCCCAGTGCCTGCTCCTGGATGGCATGAGATATCTGGTGGGGTTGGACAGGGGCAGGTACAAGTGAAACCCACCCACTGCCATTATACCCAGCTGGACTTGCCACCCCCACACAGCTACCAGTGAAGCAGGCAGTCCTGGGTATCCCCCACCTCTGAGTCAGCCAAGGACAGCAGTGACAATAGATGGGTAGATGGGCAGAGAGCGGTCCCTTCCCCTTCCTGCCTGGAAACACCACCACACGAGTCCCCTGCCTACCCAGGAGCTCTATCTGTGCCTCATTCCAAACCCCTCTATGGTCTGAGCTGTGGCACCAATTGTACTTGTTGTATGGCCTTTTTCTAAATCCTAAGGTGCTCTTCTGTCACCACAAATATTAAGCACTGAAATCCTGCACTGAGCAACACCTGTGTGTCAGAACAGAGAGTTTATTCCAACAGATTACTTAAACCAGCACTACTTTGCTACTAGGGACCGCATTGATCGCTTATGCAATTGGTAACCTTAAAAAGCCCATAAGTAACTCCAGGAATGTAATGTAGGCTACATCTAGAAACAAATATATTTATCAACAAAAATGTAGAAAAGGATTTCGCCTCACCCCCACCTGCCACAAATGACTACAATGGCAAATTCATGAAACAACCTTTCAAAAAGAGCAAAAAGAAAATCCTGTATCCTGCTACTCTGAAAAAATGTTGGGAATTTACATTATATATATAGCATAGCCTGTTTATTTGAGTACCTCTGGACTGAAACAAGGGCTACACACTTACCCCAACATAATGTAAACTAGTGTTTACTGGGATCCCATCCTCCAACCTCTCACCCCATCACTCTGGCTGCTGCTGGGTTCTCCAGGCTATTTCTCCCTCCTTCAGCTTCCACTTCCTGCCCCCGCCCTAAGGGCAGGGTGCTGTGGCTCAGCCCAGGGCCCATTGGGTATGGTGTAGGGGAAAGGGGGAGAAATCAACAGCTGGGGAGCTAGGGATAAGACCAGGGCACCACAGCATGCAGCCATCAATTTCAAGATCCCATCAACTTGACCAGAATCCATCAACTCCAAGGACTCTAGTAGCAGTGCTTTGATAACTACTTCCCCATTTCTACAAAGTTAGAAGTTAACTAAATTACAACTAAGCTACAAAGCAGACAGTACAGCTGAAATGTGCTAAGCACCTCACATGGGTTGTGCACTTAACTCAGATGCAGATAAATGGTGCTTGCCATAATATGAGTAATAAGCAAAAAACTTGGGAGTTTATCTCCGTCATATAGTTAAGCTAATGATGCACTTGTCCAGAAGGCATACAAGTGAGGTGCACTGTACTTGCTTGATTATATAAATTTTTATATAAAGTTTTAGTTTTGGTTCAAACCAAAAAGTGACATTGTTCCTGAGAAAAATGAGGACAGACAGAACAAAGTGCAAAATTCATTTTGAAGTAAATTATCAGTTCTTTCAGCTAGCGGCCAGCTTTTTCTGAAATCTGGGGATTTGTAACTAAGTAATGGATCACTCCGGGTGGGTTGATGGCTTTGATCATGTAAAAAAGGCTGATCATGAGGTCACTTGCACAGGGAGCCAGAGATTATTTTGGCTAATTTAGAAGTTAGACAGAAGGACAAATGGCATTGCCTACAGGAATCAGAGAGAAGGATCCAGAGGAGAAGCAAGAGGGAAGGGGGAGAAAAAGGAATACTAGACAACCAAGAAAACTCTGACCTGAACTTAAAAAATGCCCAAGAGCGGTGAGGGAAATGGGAAGGATGTGTTGGGGTTTTTTTTGCTTGGATTTGTACATCGCTAATACTATCTAAATAAAGGATGATTGTTTGTGGAACCTTTGTGAAGTCTATGTTATGCTTAAGTTATGACATATTCCTGAAGGGGTACAGCAGAACATGAACACCCACAAGGTGAGCCCTCTAGGACAGTGCGTGTTTAAGTAATTGCAGAGACCACGCATTGAGTCAGCAGCATTCCTAAGGCCCAAGGCAGCTGGACCGCAATGTCACATTTCCACAAAGGGAAGCAGTGAGAAAAAAACAAAACAAGATACTGTCCCAGAAGTGCTCCAAAGAGACCAAGGAGAAAAAACTGCCAAAAATTTCCCAATAAAAAGGAAGTTTTAAAGCATATCACCCAGTGTAGTGAAATGCAAAATACAGAAACCTAGTGAGTATCAAACAGGGAGAGCTCTAACAGGGCAGCGACACTTGGTTGAAACATATTTAAACCAGGTGTAGCTGAATCAGTGATGAACACATTGGTAGCATCCGTTTTTAGCAAAGGATAATTTTGCTAGCCTTAGAATTTATTTATCTTATAGCATAGCAAGCACCCTCAAGTTCTTATTAGAAAGAAATGTATAAAAGGTTAAATACTGAAATATCATGTTAAAGCAGGAATACTCCACAATCACAACAGTAATCTAGTAATACATTTTTTTAAAATTCTCAATATTAATTCAGCAGTTTGCCACTTTGGGATATATATGATACAATAGAGTCAGTATTAATTTATTATCATCTTACATGTTTTATAGTGTCCATGGGGAACCTGCTATAACAGGCACAAGCTAAAACTGGCAAAAAAATAAATCAAAATATTCAAAGAAAATGCAAAACTGCTTTTGATATTCAAACAAGAGCATCACCAGCAAATGAAACTTGATACAAATGACAGGAAGAATGAATTAATGCAGAGCTCCTCATCATTTCAAAGGAAAGAACAATTTACATATTCATTTGCAGCATCTGACAGGCTTTAGTTTCAAACACTTCACTTTTTTTTCCAAGCAGCAACTTGCATTACCAATAAAAGCCAGGCCCTGCAAGGTGGATTTCCCTTAAAGTAATGATGTTTCTACTGAGTCTTCTGTGACTTAAAGTTAGTTTTAAGGGCCATATTCTGATGTGTTAATAAAGATCAGTATGTCCAAAATACGGTCCTAAACTTTCTGTTGCTTGCTTTTAGTTGAAGTTATACAAGCATTACTAATTTGGCCATACACAGAAGCATCTGGAATAATGGTAAGAGTTACATTTCACACATATTACAGACTCCAAACTAATATTCATTCTCAAAACAAAATTGTTTTCCTTTTATTTTTATGGTTACAATATTAGGCAGTATTTGGTAACACTGAGGTGAAAACACTTCCAAGAGAAAAGTAAATAATGATGATTACTGAAGATTTCAGATCCTAATTTGTCTTAAAATATGAAGAGGGCTCCTGTTACTTTACAAGAAGCCACAAGATAAGCTAACTGCCTGGGGCTGCAGCAGCAGGGGCACAGGCTGGCCTTTAATTAAAAAGAGGAAACTCCTGTGTGCAGCTGGAAGAACCACATGGCAGAAAGGGGGCAGGGCTTTGATGCATATAAACCCAAGGCTGAGCCAGAGCACGCAGTCAGACCATGGATGCTCTAAGACAGAGGAGCTCCCCAGGGAATCTGACTGCAGGGAGCAGGTTCATGGACACCCGTTGACCCAAAGTGGGAAAGCACTTTGTACAAGCAGTTTGCTGACATTTTTGTTATGCTGGTGCACGTTTGTTTAGCATTAGAGGACCAGCTTGTGGCTACACAAGAGGCATGGAGGCTATAGAAGATTCCAACACAAATGGGTCAAAAAAGGTTAAAGGTCTATTTAAGTCCAGGGGGCCCCATAGGGCTAGAGTGGTTCAGGTGCACTAGTGTCTGTTGCCAAAGGCACACAAAGGAGTAGTGTGGCAACACATCTGACCACCCTGGACTACACAGCTTGAATGATCCTGGGTCAGGTCATTAACTGAGGGCCTTTGGCATGAGTCAAGAAAGGGATTTTAACCTATGCCTCTGGAGTGATAACAAACAACCGTAATCTTTCTTTTACTAGGATATTAACATAAATAGGTTACCATAAGGGGAAATGCAAATAAAAAAAATAGGAGGAAAAAGAAGAGGCATTGAGGTTTATCTAAATACAAATACTTAAGCAATTATATATAGGGTTAGCGGCACATACGCAGTTTGCAGATGCCCAATCCCAGCCCAGTTCCCCACAGGCTGGAAGCTGCAAAGCTGCATCTGTGTCACAGCAAGGGAACAGAGAACTGAGAGAAACACTGGTGGTGCAGGCACACGCAAAGCCCTCCAGCTCTGCAGGCTGGATCTGGCCCATATGTTGCCAATGCCTGCATTAATGCATCTATTTTTGTAACATATGAAATCTTAAAACTGAGTCAATAAAAAGCAGCAAAGAAGAAGAGAACTCACCCACCTTTCCCATCAACAGTTTTTGGGGACTTGAAAGTGAAACAGAATCTGGGAAGTGGAATAGTCTGCTTACATTGCCTAATAGATGGAATAGAATCTGGCCTTTTGTGTCTTATTAGTCTCTAGCTTACCCAATAAAGAGTGCTCTTGGTATAAACAAGGCATAAACATGTGTAGTTAAAAATAAAAATGATTAATAAGTAGCATATCTTACTGCAGCAACAGAATCCTTCTTGTTGCCACTTACAAGCCCCAGGATTGATCACCTTGGTCATCACTAAAGTTTCTCCCAGATAATGACAGCCATCACACAGTAGCCTCTCATAACATCTCTCCAGCAACAGAGTACCCAATTCCAACTATCACAAAGCCACAAGGCCTTTCTACAAACCCAGATGCCACCTATGCTCCCCTCCTCTACACATTCTACAACATCAGTAAACCAAACCACACAAAATGTGGTTCATTTACCACTATGTCCAGGGTTAATTCACCTGCTCCTCTACTCAGATCATATATGCCATTGCCTGCTGTCAGTGCCCCTCTGCTGTCTGCTCTGGCCAGATGGCAAAAACCCTACATAAAAGAACAAATGGACATCAAATTAGCATCAATTCTAGAAACACAAAAAGGGCCACAGCAGAACACTTTAACCTGCCTGGACATTTCACCTAGGAACAAACATTCAAAAAGCCTGAGCCTGAATTGATTCAATCTTTGCAGGTTAGTCTAACCAGGCTAGGCTGAACCAGTTTGTAATCACACAGACATTCTCTGTGTGGCACATGCCTGCAATGGCTCAGACTAGAAGCCAGGGGGCGCTAGAGCAGCCCTCCCTTCCCTTGCATAGTGTTGAGCAGAGGGAGGGCATGACCAGTCCCCAGCAGAATGCTATGATTAGGGAGGAGTCCATCCAGCTAGAGAGCAGAGGGGAGGGGCCAGCCCTGCTCTGGAGCAGGGATCCCTGCCCAAGGCTACAAAGCATCTGGGATGCTGGGGGACTCTGGTTTAACTTAAACCACCAGAGAAGGAGCCAGCTTCAAGTTACACAGCAATTACTTAAACAGCAGGGAGTTACACAGGGAGTTGATAACACAGCATTTACCACCCCATCAACAAGACAAAGCCCCTATCATTAGTTCAAGCTCTTCTTAAACAACTTTTTCCAAGGAAGGAATAGAGGGACATTACCATCTGACCTGTTGATTAGCTCCAAAAAGCCCTAAGGGAACACTGTCCTGTCTGCCTTATACAGACACCTCTCAGCATTAGCTAGCATACCACATGCTGCCTACAGTCTGTGCTGTGGGAGAAAGGAAAAGGGAATCTCTGATTGAACAGCAAAGGGGGTGGTGAAGCAGGGGAAAGCCAGGCAGACCCTGCTGTGCCTGCTATCTCCTCCAGAGCTCTAGCTAGGGAGCAGAGGGGAGGGGCCAGCCCTGATCTGGAGCAGGGATTCCTGCCCAGGGCTACAAAGCATCTGGGATGCTGGGGGACTCTGGTTTAACTTAAACCAGCAAGGGGTCTGAGACAGACATTGCAGAAACTGATTTGACCCAAATCAGTTAAGTCTGATACTACATTCAACCAGGTTTCTCTCAAACCAGTTCACGTGCATTGCATGTCTGTTCTGTTACAGGTTTAAACCAGTTTCTGATCATTTGAAACTGGTTTATGTGTAATGTCTGTCCCTAGCCTTCAACACTGGCCTCACAATGCCTGCCATGGTTTCTGCCTGAGGGTAGGGGCAGGGAAAAACCTTTTCAAAAACAACTTGAACATAAAATTCAAGAATAATACAAGAAATTATTCCTATATACCTCAATTAGTTAACTGCCTTGTTTATTCCTATTGAGCTTTCAACTTACTTTTTACATCTCTTAGCAATACACACTCCCCCATCATTTTTCTTTGTATTTAAATTCCTCTCTATTTTAAACCCTTTCTTTCTGCAAGTCTATTCATAGCATCTGATAAAGTAGGCTATTAGCTAGAAAAGCTCATTTGTCTCTGAAATAGTTAGTCTCAAAGGTGCAGCCATGCCATGCCTTCTGTGATTATATTAAAGCACCATGACTGCTAATACAACTTGCTTTCCACAAGAAGTTAGTGCTTAATATGAAGTAAAAGATTTTTCTTCATTATTCTGTTGAGTTATATGCATACATGCTTTGGAGAATATATTACCATTATGTAGCTGCAAATGATTCTTTTACTCCTACCAAAGTAAGTGCTTAAAAAAGAAAAGGGAAGACTTAACTTTTATATTTGTAATATTTGTCTCTTAAGATCTCTTTAATATGAATGCCAAATTTTCCTTTGTGCTAAAAAATCACATTTTACGATAAAGGAAATTGCTTTCTTTATGTTCTCAGACAAGGTTCTTTGGGTAAATGCAATATCTTTTATTAGACCAACTCAAATAGTTGAAAAAATTCTTCTTAGCATGCTTTTGGGCACAAACACCCTTCATCAGGCTGAGGAAGTGTCTGCAGATGGTCTGTGCTCTTCCTGGATGGAGTGGTAAAGCAGCCAGAGGCCAGTAGATATGCAAGAAAGACAGTTAAAACATAAATACAGTTAAATATAGTCAGTTAAAATATAAATTGAGATGGTCAGTAGGTGAGAAACAGGTCGGGAAAGTGGAAGCAGAAATGACGCTTTAGTCAAAGGATGAGAGACAGGAGAATGGGGGTTATGTTCTGACATTTTTAAAAGGTATCTTAATTATATATTATACCAGTTATATATTATACCAATTATATTATACCAATTATATATTATAATTATATATTTTATTTATTAAAAAGATGACCTACTTATAAACATTTTTCTCTTCTATGTATTTAAAACAAAAATAGTTCCCATAGAAATGTTTTCATAAAGCATTAAAGTGATATTGAGCTAGACTCTTTGATTACTTGTGCATTCAGAGTCATTTATTTGGATAGAAAAGCATCTTTTTGTGATTTTGAGGAACAATTTCCAAAAGTTAATGAGGCCCTCAATCTGTAACACCTTTTTAATTTTATCTAGACATTTCAAAATGATTTAATATAATCTGTTTTTTTCCCCTTCCCCTATACTGCTAGAGTAGCCCCATCAAGTGTTTTGAGAACTTGTGAGCAATACCTAAATTTCTTCAGATAAAACTAACAGATTTTTGAGACTCCTCTGCATTTTTCTGTTAGGAGACAATCCAAAAGTCAAGCCAACAGGAGTTTTTCCCTGGTCTTTAAAGGGGTTAGGATCAGGCCCATGCCTCTTTATAAATTCCCAATAATGTTCCAGAACACTAGTGTAAGTAAAGGTTATTGATACACCTATTAACTTAGAGGCCTTGCACAATTCTAGAAAGGCAAGGACATACTTTAGAACAGGGGTTCCCAAACTGGTACACATACTCCTGGGGGTATGCAAAACATCTCTGGGAATGCAGGAGAAATTGTGTAACAGCAGATTTAATTTTTATGATAACCATAATTGGCAATTGAACAGAAAAAAGGCAGGTAGCCTCTACTCTGGTGGAGTGTGCTTGAATCACAAGGGTTCTACCTTTGCTAGTTCACAACAGAGTCTGATACAATTGGAAATCCAGTTGGAGAGTCTTTGAGACAAAGAAGCCAATCCCTTGGATCTGTTAGCTGTAATTTCATAGGTGAATTTAGGATTTGGGAAAGGGAGGTGCAACAGATGCAACCAGTGCTCTAACTCAGAACTTGGGGGATATGTGGGCAGGGCATGGCTGGAGCTCCCAGGCTGATGGAAGACTCTTGTGGAGGGGGACCAGGCCAGGAGTAGGTGCAGGAATGAGGGAGCTGCCCATCCCCTTCATTATCGTCCTGCAGCTGGAGCTCCCAAGCCAATGGGAATCATCCAGACTGAGGAAGCAGGCACAGTAAGGAGGGGACCTGCTGTCCCCAGCTCAATCTGGCACTGCACATAGCTGCTGGCACCCCACATCCCCACAGTCTCCTGGCACCCCACATCCCCATAGTCCCCAACTTCTACTCGGTGAAAGTGGGATACAGCCACACCACTGCATCTTCTGCATCCACCCTTGTAGGCCCCCAGACAGAAATGATCAAGGTTTCCTCCAGATGAACCTAACTGAACTGAGGAATAGATTAGCAGTTCTCAGGTCCAATATGTAGTCTAAAATATTCGGATTTGATGACAGAAGAGGCTGAGATCCTGTGCCACATGCCTGATGAGGTCAAGAAAACCTCTAGGTTCCTCCACTGAGGTGATAAGAGTAATAATGCCAATGAAGGTAGATGGGGCTCTTGCCCTCTCTCTTCTTTAGCAGCAAGTGTCCAAGCATAACAGCATGGCCTAGGAGACAGGTGGGATTGAGGTGTCACTGCAAGGAGTGCTGGATCCATTCCATGGATCAAAAATAAATTTTAAGGCTAATTTTGAAATGCACCAGTTAGATGTTGCCAACTGCAGCAAACACAGTTATTCTTTTGGTGACTGCAATAAGAATTTCTGCAACTGGAACAATGGATTCCCAATTCAGCACAACTGAGTCCAATGAACAGGGAAGTGATCCGTGTGAGAAAGTCACGGTGGAGTTTCCCTTCGGCCTGGTTCTCAAGAGGACCCTAAATAATCACCCAGAGCAATGATGTAGTACCAAGCAGCATTTCAATCATACACATTCCTGACTTAAATGGCAACTGTATTTTTTTCTAATCGTCCTAAAAATATTCTTACTTAAAAAACAAATTCAGCCTCCCTAAAGTCTGAATAAATTATTTGACCCATGTTTCCATGCCTTGATACATTTCAACTTAAGTTTTAACTTAACTGTCAGTTTTCCTGGACTTCAAAATGCTTATTTTGGAAATAATTAGAACATGCCTGTAATAGTTTAAATAAGAAACATTTCTCAATTTACTGATAGGATACTACTGCATCACTAACACATTTTATCAATCTTTATCATTACCAAATTTAATGAAAGTAATATTTTCTCCAAGTTGATCAAGTAAGGTAAATCCAAAACTGGCAATAATAAAATCAAGGCATGGTTAAATACTATCCCAACTCTTGTTTTGTAAACCTGCAGCAAATAAAACCTTAAGTTAACCTTTGTGACTACATGAAAACAACTGCAGAATCAAGTTAAGTATGATAAAGCCATTATGAATAATAAGAACAAAACCAGGTGCTGGTATTGTTAAACAGTTAAACTACCAATATTTCAGGTTGGTATAAAGATAGTGCAACTTTTTCTTCTGTTATAATTGCTCAATTAATAACCTTTTTCCCCAATAAATAACTATCCTTTACTGGAGACCTATTATTTTTCCCTTTTACTAAACTTACTGAGAAAAATGTATTTGGCCATTGTTCCTCTTTAACGCAGTCAACTGAAGAGCTCTTTACAAAATGAGCATTTGTTTTAGGTTGACATTTTAAGACAAATCTGTCAGTAACTCATACAGCAGAATCAATCAAAACAGCTCTTCTTGACTTGTGGAGCATGAGGTAAAAATAAGATGCTATCCAGAGTTAAATATCACTGACTTTTTTCCATATGAAATATAAACACCAATCACAATTTAGTTTTAAGTATAAGTATTCTATAACACCCCCCTTCCCTCCAATTTTTTTTTTGTTCACTACAATGGCGAATTCTATGTGGACAAATTTAATACTAGTACTGGCTAATTTAATATTAAAAATACACTTTAGATAGCATTAACACAAACTGTCAAACAAATGCTGTCAGAGCTTGGACATAAGAACCTTTCCAATGCCAAACATTTAGACTCTGCCATTCAAACGTCCATAATACTCTGAATAAGCCATATTCAATCTGGCAGTTAAAATATAGCTAATAGCATCACTCAAGAAAATGAAAATAATGTCAGAAATATCCAGCAAGCACAAATAGGATGTGGGTAGCATATCACTACAGTTAAGTGTTGCTTAGCAACGAAGCATGCATATGCCACAAGAAGAACACATATTTCAACAAAGTGAAGAGTTACATCATAAATAAGGACTATGTTATGAAAGTGTTCACACAGAGGTCCAAGCACATCTTCATCCACTTCGCTTACAGCAGAAGGAAAATAGAATGCCAAAGGGAAGAAACACTAATGAATTTAAGTGATCTCTCTTTTGAGAATTCAAAACAAACCACCCAGTCTTCCATTCCAGAAGTGGGAAAAGAACCAGAAAATAAACCTACAAGTGATCAGAACCTCTACAAACCCCACTCACCAGGATAATAGAGGAATCACATACATAAACTAGATGGGCAAAACATTTCATAAAGATTTTGAAATAATCTGGCACATGACTCCCTTAGACATTTTCAACAGAAGTCGATCAACTATTGAGATAATCTAGGAACTGCAAATAGGACATAGCTGCCTGTTTACTCCAACAAGATTTCCCTTAAGAAACACATTGGCCAGGTGGTCTAAATCTAGCAAATCTAGTATCTTATGGAACTAGATGCAGAAGATTTAAAGACATGAAATCACCTTTCATCAGTAGCTCTCCAGCCATCTAGTCCACACTCTTAGGAGCTTGAGCCTTGAACTGAATTCCAATAATGCCAGGACCCTCAGATTACCAAACAATGATCCTGGAAGGGACAGATTACTAAAGCTTTCAAACATAATTTGGATAATTAATTAAAAAGTATACAGTTTGATTTGCAAAACCTTAAACAGTGGAGGCCTCCACTGTTGTAACAGGGTAGATCCATGCCCTGGGCAATGGTGATACACAGGGCAGCACTAACTGTTGGCAATGGTAGAAGAGCAGCTCTGGCAGCAGTTATTTTTGTACTCCCTACCAACTGCTGCCCTAGTCACTTCATCTTAAAGCTATGCTACTGGTTTTTCCTAATTGAGAGATTCTCTCCCCAACATGGCTCCATGAAAAGGTGTCTCAGTTTACCACTCCTTTGATTAAATTAGGGAGGACTGATGGTTCAGAATCTGCAGCAAGGAACTCTCAGCTTTGGAATTTGTTAGAATAACGGTCAGAGGATATAACTGTGTGCTTAAGTTCCAGCATCTAATTTTATGTATTAATCAATCATGTCATCAATATGATCTTACTGAATTTTGTAAGGAATACCGAGTCTAAAGTCTTATTTGTACAACTATAGCCAAGTCTACGTAGTAAAAATACTGCTGCTGGTAGCAACACGCTCAAGCATACCATGCTGACTGCCTCCTATACTTCATAGGATTTTAGAATCATAGCAAGGTAGGGCCGGAAGGGACCTCCAGGGGTCATCTAGTCCAAGCCCCTCCCTTGCCCCAGGCAGGATCATCCCTATCCAAATCATCTCTTATAAACCATAACCTAAAATCTACATAAGACTACTATCAATACTGACACAACACACTTAAAAGTAGTGGCACTGAGTGAGGGTTAAATATTTAGAGGGAAGGAAGGAATTCAGAGGGGTATTCTGACTAACATTATGACTTAACGGTGTTAACCTGCGTGTCCATAATACTGTAGGAACTCGGCTCCAATGCTCCTAGTTTAGAAAACAGCTTTTGCAGAACAGTGCAGCAGAGATTTACATACAATGCCAGTAGAGTATCATCAGAGCTAAGGGTAGGTCTCACAGAAGTAGAGAGTAACAACATTTTAAAACAAAGACTGAGTTTCTTGTGAAGATAGCTGGGGAAAATGTACCCAAAGCAAGGCATCAAACTCAGCTGGCCTCACTGGACAGGTGAGTGACATGGGTCTGGTTCACAAGCCGGCTCAGGCTCACAGCCCCTACATGCCTGATCCAGCACATGTGGGTGGTATCCATACAGGTCAGGCTGGGACGCTGATCCAAGCGAGTGCTGAGGGCAATGCAGCCCTGGACCTAGTCTCAGAGAGCTCTGTATGCAGCGCACCCCGTGCCCCAGACCTAGCAAAATCTGTGCGCAGCACAGTCTGGGACTCTGTCCCTGAGAGCGCCATATGCAGTGAAGCCCAGGACCCAGCCTCTGTGAGAGCCATGCATGGTATGCATTCTGGGCACTGTACAGGGGGCCTGTCAGGCCCAATGTATGGGTCAAAGGAGAAGCATTAGGCACTGGATTAAGGGGTTCCATGGGCAATATATCTGGCATCCCTCACCTAAGGTAACTCTTCACTTAAGTTCAAATAAATCAGCAGCCATATTTCTGCTACTTCTTACAATATCTTACTTTCAAGTGTATTTTATGAAACATTATGAACATTTTTTGTGAAAGGACTCCTAATTTACTGCACTGGCATGCCAGGTAAATCTGATTTTGCAGAGTTCAGTGGCACATTGAGACTTTCCCATTTATAGTGTCAGCTGACCAGATAAAAAGCTGTCCTCAGACCTTATACATAAACTCACAGTACAGCCCCATGGGCACAATTTCAGTCTTATATAATAGTGCAATTGTCATACATGATTAATGACATGGTGTAATAATTCCTCCATCTAAGCAGGCATGAACATTAATATTAGGCAAACAAACCTGTGTTTGTCATTTCTCATTATTTCTACATAAGAATACATTTGTCATAGGCAACATCTGGGTATTTTCAACTAATGTTTAAGGCTTGATACGTTTGTCACCAAGAATCCCAGAAAAGTGATTCAGTGCAGCAGGTTTTTTTTCCCCAAATACCTCCATAAAAATCCTTTCTAGATTCTTTTGTAGACATTATACATCTCAAGGATCTTTAAAAAGAAATGGTCTGCTTCAGAGAGACCAGGTTAACTGGAACATTTCAACAAGTGTTGTGCAGAGTGCTGTGTAATAGGATGCCACCCATGTATTGGTAGGATTCCATCATGCCTTTGAACTGCATTATATATATGCATTAATTACTGGAAGCTGCTTGATATATTTTAATAAGTGAAGTCTATCATACAAAAATGAAAGCACATAAACAAATTATTAATAAATTAGTAATTGGAGAAAATGAAAATTTTGGGAGGAAGCTCATTTGACATGTACACCTTACAAAGCATACATATTTGTAATGCCTTATCTGCCATATAACTTATTGCCATAAAGCAGAGGTTGTCAACTGAGGGTACATGTACTCCCAGGGGTACTTTGAAAGGTCCCAGGGGGTACGTGGGGTGGCCGGGGATGGAGCACCGCCACCCCGCGCCACTGCCTCATAGGAGCAGGGCTGGAGCAGGGTGACAGCAGGGCTGCACTGCTGCCGATCACCACCCCCTTGCTCCAAGTCCAGCCACTCGCCCCCTCCCCACTCCACATCTGGCTGCTCGCCACCCCACCCGGGGGTACACTTATTAAAAAGGGGGCCACCAGGGGTGCACTTATTTAAAAAGGTTGAAAACCCCTGCCTTAAAGGAAAATTTCATTTAATTATTTCACAAATGTTTTCGACAACAGCCATTACCCTTCACACAGATCATATTTTGCATTTTTAAAATATAATCTCTATTAGCTGTACAGAGCCTTCCAAAGGCTACTGTATTAACAACCCAAGCATGTGAACACATTTCTTCCAAGCACAATATTGTGTTTGCTAGAGCAGATAACCTGTCTCAAAAATGACACAGTAACAGTAATTGGAGAATAAATTTGCTCCACCCACTCATTTTTCAGTCTTGGAGAAACACTAAATAAAAGGTCTGATGTTACTTGATGTTAATGAAGATAGTACTTGGATACCGCAGTGACAGCCTCTTTATAAATATTTCCAGAGACATTGTTATCTGCACCTCAGTCAGTTCTGCCACATGCTTTTTCTTCTTGTCACGTACATTTTTCTTACCTCCTTGTTCTATTTGAAATTCACTGTATTCTTCTGTGGCTAGAAACATGTCACATTTGTCCTAGGATAAACCATTTTCCTGACATAGATCCCCCAAAATGTTCATGGGATAAGAACTGTATCCCAAGGCATCACAAAGTGGGTCTGCATGGTTATCCCAGGATTGCATCATTGAATCAATGGCAGAAAAGCCACAGTGCATTCAGCAGCTGACTAAACAATGATCCAAAAGGTTTGGCATGTGTACATGCTAAACCGAGGATATTTCTGTTGTGAGTCAAACAAAGGTACAACTTGTCCAAAGACAAATGCAAAGTCTGTTCCTAGCCTGTCTGATAGTTAATAAAATAGTGAAACAAAGATGATTCCTGTTAATCTGACTATGTAAACTGTAAAGCTTAACTAAAGAAAGGTGCTTCAGATGACTCTTCATTTCATTCATATATCTGTTTTCAGATACAGCATCCCGCTATTCTCAGGCTATATCACCGACGTAAATTAGTTAAGAAATACTATAGTGTTGACATTAAAGTCGTAATGCACTTCCTTTCACAGTCTCTTCTGTATTTGAGGATCTTATTTGTCAGAATTAGGTGAAAAAAATTCAAAAATTACAACCTAAGTATGCTTAATTTAGTTTCCCAAAGTGCCAGATGTGGCACATGATATACTGAAATGTTCACCAATTTGCTGCTACAAAACTACAAACAAATCACCCTCAAAGAGGCTCAGGATTCAAATTCTGATCAAAAGAAATAAAATCTTGGTTGTATTCATGAAGTATTTGAGAACCTTGGACCTCAGGAGGTTCTCTAAACAATACTTGATTTAACAAGTACTTTTGCAAAACCTTGCTGTTTTCTATAATTATTATTATACTTTGGAAATATAGACTAGTATTTCACATGGATCCAGTACTGCAGTCGTGACCTTGTCTTTAAATCTACAAACCACAAAAGAGTTATGAGGTAATTTTATCTCTATTATGATGAAAGCAAAAAAATCAATCAACACCCAAGCTGTGTCAAAGGGTTGCAGTGGAAATCGCTGCAAAGATCTCCTACTGGTTTTAAATCTACCAGCTATTACCTTCATCAGATGACCACTTGATCTGACTCATGCCAATGCTAAAGAGAGAACAAATCTACTGTTAATATACTCTTTTAAGTCTTAAACTTCTCCCATAGATCTACATTACACTTATCTTTCAAGGCTGAACCATCCTGGACATTCTCACCTCAACTCTGGAGTTGTAAAGTCCATAACTATCTTACTGCTTTTTATTTGACCTTTTACTTTGCAGGTGTGTTTTAAGAGTCACCAACCAAAGGAGAGGGCATAAAATTTACACAATACATACTGTATTAACATGTGTTCTTTTACTCATACACCCAGCTTCCTATTTATTCTAAACTGGCACCACATAATATCAACTGAACTACTGTTGCTGATTTTGAAATCTTTTTTGTCAGAGAATCTATAAACTGAGAATCTATCAATGTATAGGAAAATTGTATGGGTTAGTTTGAGACACAAAATGGTTTCTCTCCAACTCCATTTTCAATGCTTTCTGCCCATTATGAAGCAGCAAAAAGTATAGAAAAGACAGCTACAATTTAGAAAATGTTGACAGTGCAGATTACAGTGCACCAATACTGGCCCAGACAGGTGCCACATGTGCTGAATCAAACATGTGCACAAGTAGGGGCTGCAGGCCTGATCCAGCCTGCAGACCAGACCCATGCCACTCACCCACCCAGCCGGAACAGATGAGTTTGCTGTCCTGCTTAGGTAATTTTTTTCCCAGCTATCTTAACAAGAAAGTCTTTGTTTTAAAATAAAGTTACCCTCCACTCCATGGGCCACACCCTTAGCTCTGATGGTATTCTGTTGTCATTGTATGCAAGGTACCTTCAAATGAGATAGCTGAGTTTGAAGAAGCAGTCTACCCATGGCAGTACAGGTTTCCATGTGAGCTAATTTATCTGAACTGGCTTGTTAAAAAAGGTAGCCTGAGTAACTTTATGCTATGGTATAGTCTGCAGTGTAGACATATCCTTAAAAAAATTACCTATAAAGCTCCCTCTGCTGTTTTATTTACTTGGATAGCAGGGAACCCACATAAGTCTGCTGTGGCTTCAGGGATGAACAGAAGTATTTTTGTTGCTGCTGCTTTGGGAGTTATTATGGCTGATGTTTTTTTTAAACAGGACATGTGAAAGCATATTTACTATTGATGATATTGTGTCATTCCTTTACCTGTGGTTTTTCTACACAATACCTTCTATGTTTGTGGGAGACTTGTAATAAAGCACACCCAAGCTTTTCACTGTATTATGGAACCTGGGTAGTGAAAAAATAGCACATCCCCTCTTCTATCACTTTAAAACTGTAAAACCTGGGGGTGAGCTGTGGAATGGAAGCAGAGGTACAAGTAGAAGAACTGATGTATGAGCTGACACCAACCAGCTGATTGCTGCAAAAGGAAAAAAATTAAGCAACCACCTTGGAAGCACCATGGCTTTCTGAATTATGGGCAATCATCAACAGACTGGGAGTGGGAAGAATAAAAAGAAGGGTGGACAGAAAAGGGTAACCAGGAAGGTGAGCTTGAGGACTGAACAGGCTTTCTGATTGAGTTCCAATATATTCTCCCTTTCTCTCTCCAACTTTTGTATCAGTCAGCCCCTTCTACTCTCAGTTACTTGAGATTTAAGGATGACCTCCACACAGTAATCCACTAAAGTTTTGCTCCAGGCTTTAGTGGAAGGTTGTCCTCACAGCTTCAGTGTCGCAGGAACAGCATTCTCTCAAAACTCAGTCTCAGAGGCAACAGACAGTCTCTAAGAGGGAATTGGAGTATATGTGCACTCTAGCCCCCTGACTACAGAACTACATAGGCCAACTGTCCTCCAGCAAGGGGGCACTGAAAGGCCACTCCTTTGGCCACCCCTGTCCTTAAGTGAGACTATTACTTGGAAGTTCAACCTCTTCAAAACCTGGGAAGAGGGCAAGCTGTCAGCCCCCTAGCTTTTAAATCATCCTGTGTGCTGCCAATATGGACCAGGGTGATTTAAAGCCTGAGGAAGGAGGAAATAGGACCAAGGAGATTCTCCCCAACTCCAGCAGCACACAGGATGATTTGCATTGAAAGCACACAGGATGATCCTCCCTAACTCTGGGAATACACAGATCTCTGGCTTTTAAAACTGCGGAGAGTCTCACCCAGCTGGATGGCATACATGGTATTTAAAGCCCATGGACTGGGAACTGGCATGGGCAACATTTAAAGCCTGCAGAGCTGGGAACTGCAGTGAGGAGAGCTCCCTCAGCCCCAGTTCCACTCCCCTGGGCTTTGAAATGGTCACCTGGCTTACCCAGTTGTGTGGTGCAGGGAATGACTTTGAAGTTGGCACGGGGCTGGAGAAGCTCTCCCCATGTGCAGTTCCCAGCCTGCAGTCCTCAAATGGACAGAGGGAGCAGCAGGGTAAGTCCCCTTCCCACTTCTTGGACCAAGCACCCCAGTGTGGGGAACCAGTAGGGGACTTTGCCTCATTACTCTGCTCTACTCCTGGACCAGAACAAGGGAAGTGTACAAGTATTGTACAAGTGTACAAGAAAGAGTTTCTCTCACAGGGAAGATCTTCCAGGTTGACATCTTGGAGATCTTTCTCCAGATGAACACTTGTACATTCATAGCTTCTACTGGGGAGGGGGGCAATTCTCCCAGTAGAAACATAATGCTTGTATGTGGTCAGAGACAAGGTCTGAGTTGGGTATTATAGTATTATTAAAGTTTCCAGAAGCTACAACTGAGGTTTTAAGTCTGACATTTCTTTAATATTATATAAAGCATGGGATTTTTCTTTCTTCTGAAAACCTTCCTCTGATCTTCATTCTTATCCTGTAGAGATTTGTAAACTCTGAAGCTCTGTTGGACCCTGCTGCTTAAAAAAGGCTCAGACTTCCCACTTCTTTTCCTAATCTGGAGGGCCCCCCCACATAATCATACTGAAATTCCTTTCCTCATCCCGATACATAATTCTCACCACTATCATTCCTTATCACATGGGGTTTTAAAAAGTGCTTCATGCTAAGAAGTGTCTTCTTTGATGTGTTACAGTATCCTGCTTACAGAGGTCTTATAAAATGTACAAAAGTCAGAGATTCTGTATAACAAATCTGAAAGATGAAGACCTTATAACAAGAAATAGTAACATCTTTCTCTTGTGTCTCACTGCATGGAATCCATGAATATCATGTCAACAGCTTCAGATTCATTTGTATCTCATGACAAACCTGTTCCACCCACACAGTCCAGTCATAACTAACCACCTATCATTCCAAATAGGATGACTGTAACATGAAAGAAAACTGATCAGTCATAAAGCAGTACAAATACTTTTTAAAGGGAAATGCAGAAATGTGAAATGTAATTATAAATAACGCCCCATAATTATTAAGGAAAAGACTGGCCTAATTCAGCTTTCAATTTTTGAATTTGTAAGTAAAAAATGTACTTGGAAGTACCATAAAGAAAGCATCTCTATATGGGCAAGTGTCTTGAGGGAAACAGCGTTATAAAGGCTATCCAGGGAAAAAAGTGTGTGTAGTTTCTAGCATTTCTTCTCACAGCTTAAGGCTTTAAAAATTCAACTACATGAGCTGTATATCGATGATAAATGAAATTTACCACATTTTATGCCTTTGAATGTAACAAATATTTTTGTAAAAAAAACATATTTGGTGCTTATCAGAAAAAAATGGCTTGCAGCTGTCCAAAGGAAACCTTGAATATTAACAATATACCCAATATGCATTTCACTTTCTGCACATCAGTGTAGTGGTTTGAAGAAAACAAAACAGTACAGAGCACAGACGTTTGAGTTTATATACCAGAGAGGGCATTACTGCAAGTCACCTCAAGTCATCACCAGCACTGAGATTTGGACCCATCAGAAATACTGAGAAATTACTCAATAAAAGCACAAGGAATAAAATTATAACACAGACAAAAATAAATAGCCACAAATAGCTCATTAGCTAAATCTAAGTAACTTAAAAACATTCTGATTCTTTTTGGTTGCTTCTGCAATGCCTTTGTATTGTATTGCAAAAAATTTGATGGACAGAATAGCAGAAATGAAGAACTAAACCAAATGCCATTTCACGTTTAAACAGAAAGACAATGTTAGTTTGGAGAGGGCTCTTCCTTTAACTCTAAAGGCTTATTTCAGAATTGCCAACTTGCAAGGTGAGGTTTTTTTAAGTCCCAATTCCTAAATATATGCAAGAATCTAAAGGTCTTTTCTTCTTTATTTTTTTTAAAGAAGTTTCAAGACTTCATTATCATAAAGAAAGCTCATAAAAGCTAAAGGAAAGTACATTTTTATTATTTTTGAAAACTCTGAAGTATTTAAGCAAAGTACATTTCTAGTGGCCTGCCTCTTGATTCTTTAAATCCTTTGGGGGTCAGTCATGGGATTTCTAAAATGAGGCAATATTTGAATACTCAAGGGGGTTTGATTTGGTGTAGTTAATTACACTAGTCAGAATCATGCAATATAGTTCCTGCTTCCTTGGTTGAATAAGGCTACTTCTAACACGAGCCTTGCTCAAAACGCTGTTTGTTGACGAACTGGCCTGTTATATAATTTGTTGGCTGGCTGGAAACTTCCATTTTAATTCGCTGTTATGAAATTCACAGTCATAATTGTGGAGGGTGAGACCAGTCATTGTATGGCTTCCTTTATCTATGTCAGGGCTCCAGTGATTTCATCTTCAGAAGATTCCTCCCCATGCTATGTAAAGCAGTATCCAGCCTACAAGAAGTCAATCATTTATCATACTAATATTTCAATTAGTGAACTGAAAAGTCAATTTCTAATGTGGTATGGCATGTGAATAAAACTGGATCAGTCTCACATTCTCCAGAAAAGACCACAAAGAGGTATCAACAATACAGAAGTGAACTTATCTGAAATTTGAACAAGTATGTAAAGTTTTTTAAAAAGTTACTTAGTCCCAACTTCAAATGCTGGATGGGAAATCTGACACATGGAGCACATTTCTCTAATATGGTCAACATCAAGGGAAAATGCAAAACACAACAGAAAAAGGGAATTAAACAAATATATTTACATATGTTAAACATCCACACCTACAAGTCAGGCAAGCCCTAAGATTACAGCAAAGACAAGACTGTCCTCAAAGGCAGAGAGATTTGTGTGTCTTCAGAGTAGCCATTGTAATAACATGCATTCTACATTAATGGAACAGTGCCAGGTGAATCTGGTCCAGCCTCCCCAAGAACCCAGCCAGCAAGTTGCGGGGGGAGAGCCTTCATAGTGGAGAGAGCTCCCTTCCTCCACCCTCCCCAGCCCAAGCCTCCTGGCTTTTTGCCATGCCAGGAACAGGGGCCAGGGGGAAAATGAGCTTCTCTGCCACATGGGCCCAATGGAGCCACTACCAAGACTCAAGCCCACAAGCTGGGGGGCAGTGGGGATTTGCATGGCAGAGAGGCTCCATTTCCCCCCACCCTGACCACAGCTCCCAGCACAGTGAAAAGCAGTGCAGCTGGAAAAGTCCTGCCTCTCTTCTGTGTGGACCGAACCAAGCCCCCGCCAAGACCCAAACCTGCAAGCTTGGGGGGGATACGGGTGGCAGAGAGACTCTGATCCCTCACCTCTTACCCCCTCCTGGCTGCACAAGGAAGAGACAGAACCTTTTCTGTCTCATCTCTCTGACAACCCAGGTACTCACCCAGAACAGATGAGCACCAGCCAAGGCTAGTAAGGCACCCAGGGAGGGGTTCCTGGGATGGCAGCAGAATTCAACCTACAATGAAGTGCAATGGATGTGATACAAATGTTTAAAAAAGCACTCTAACCTAAAATGCCACATCCATTGAGGGTTAATCAGAGCAGGATCCACCCTTTTTAAAGTGCTTTAAGTGCTGTGAACATCTGTTCTGTTATGGCTTTAAAGCACTTTCTGTGTGCTTAACACACATTAAATGTAATCTAACCTTAGACAGCAGGTAAAGGAATACTTTTCCAGGTCAAACATCCTTTCTCTGTTGTCAAAATATTCTAAAGAAAACTGACACCATTGCAGCAATCATCAAGTCACAAAGTTATTCCACAAAAAAATGTGGCATAACCATGTGGCTGATTCCTACCATTCCATATTTAAATGTGTGGCCAGGCGGGCCCCATGGCTAGGAGGTTCATCAGCTGATCTGGGGTCCCAGCTGTTAAGGTACATTATGAGCCCATCATAACCTCAGGGGTGCATGGTGTTAGCTATTAATTGATCTGAGCTCCCAACCATGGGGGTGCACCATGTGTCCCCAAGGCTGGGAGCCCCATCAGCTGATCATGGCTCCCAACTGTGGCAGCACAGTGGGTTCCAGTGGCTGGAACCCCATCAGGTGCAGCCTCCCAGCCTCAGAGGCAACGGTGCACCCCCAGCTGCAAGAGCTCCCAGTTACAGGAACTTCTCACTTGCTTATGATCCTGGGCTCTCCCATACCAGCAGTAGAGCATGATGGGATCTGATGCTTCTGTCCTGTGGTTGAGATGGGCTCATAGTGTACCCTAATATCTGGGAACCCAGATCAGCTGATGAACCTCCTAGCCATGGGGCCTGCCTGGCCACACATTCAAATATGGCATGATAGGAATCAGCCAGATGGTTATGCCACATTTTTTGTGGAATAACAAATTACACGTGCTGCCATACATATGTAGCATGGCAGGAAGCGAGACTGTGTGGTTGCACATGAGACCCTATCACACCTTTACCTGAACATCTGGCAGAGAGGTCTGACACACACACTAAAATGCATGCATCTTGCACTGTGAAGTATCAAAACATCTCTTACTAATTGTAAGAAAAACAACCATAAATAAAAAAGGGAAGCAGGAGATAATCTTTTAAAAGCAAAAGCTTGAAACCCCTCCCCCCTTGATTGACAGTAAGTTTGGAGACCACCAAGCCAACTTCAGCCGGCTTAAGTTTGCTCTGTTCCGCATTCTGTAACCCAGCAACAGCACGTAGAAGGACCCCAGACTTGTGGAAATTCCCCAAAGATGCGCGCGCATATATGCCTTATGTCTATGTATACTTATATTTGCATATGTATGACCTGTTAACATAAAAAGTACTATCGAACTCAGATCAGGGGAGCTTTTTATCTTTGGGCACTGAGCACCCCTCTGCAGAGCAATAAATCATCTTGCCGACACTCCCTCGTTCTCTGCCTAATTGACTGTGGCTAGGAACGAGCCCAGAGACGGGATGTAGCCAGTGCTCCTCAGTGTATGAGCACACCCTTCGGTGTATGGGTGCTACACAGTAGCTGGCCAATTTCTCCAACACTAATGAAATAGTAAACAACATGAAAGCCTTTACTCATGACTGTTGCCTTCACTCTGAATCACTTGTGTTTTATTCTCAGTTGCCTACTCTGGCTAAAAATCCTCCCTGTAAGACTGGAACCAAGGAAAGCTGTATGCATCCCAATTTTTGGCCTTGTTAAAACATCTTTCACTTTCACACAGAGCTTGGCATGGGCATATTATAAATAAATCCACCTTACATACAAATTTAAAACACCATTCCTATTACTTTGTTACTCTCGCACTATTACTTTTTAGGTCAGAGCATTCCAGTTCCTTACCAAGCAACTCGTGCCTCTTCACAGAAGGCCACAATAAAGGAAATAAATTCTCAGCAGGTTTTTATAATTGTTCACTCAGAAGAATGCAAACTGGCAGAGCCTCAAATTATATCCTTCCCCATGTGATTTCAACTCCATGCAAACACCATGCTATTGAACTAAGAAAAGAGTCACCTCTTATGTCTTCAGTGCTTCCAAAGTTTCCAGTCAGCCAATCCAGTATTTCCATTGCATGCATGAAACAAGGTCACTTTCTAAATCTCTGAGCTTCAATGGTAACATTATACACAATTGTTTGGGATCTTGGAGGTACTTTAGAAATCTTTGCTAGAACTTGGTCTACCTGAAGGTTTTGTTAGGGGGAAAAATAGACACATACACAAGCTGGTCATGGTGCACAAGTGGGCCCCAGGACTTACTAGAGGCTAGCGAATATCCTCAGCATCCTAAAGATCCATAGTCTATGACTATGTATGTTCACATTAAAAATCCATCAGTGCTTTCTGTATCCCATACTACATCCCTGAAGAATTTAAAGCATTTTGATGATAGCACACTCCAGGTCACTAAAGGCAGAGCATAAATAGCATTTCCCATTCCATCATCAGCATCTTTTTTTTCCAATCCAAAGGCACAGCTCTGTGTTAAGTCATTCACAAAAAGTTGAAATGGAAGCTTTGTCACTAGTGACTTCTAATATTCTGGAACCAACTTTCCTCTCCTACTCCTTTCTATCGTCTATAGCTGTTCTTACATCTTGTTATTAGGGTATTAGTATATGAGTACTCTTGTTTGTACTTTAAGACAGAAAACATGTTAAAACAAAGGGGTATTTTGTCTATCCATAGTTTCATAGAAGCTAGGGTCAGGAGGGGCCCGAACAGATCATCTAGTCTGATCCCCTGCCAGAGGCAGGAATGAATGCTGGGTTCACAAGACCCCAGACAGGTGAGGTCTATTCTCCAAGGAGCTCTTTCAATATTTCACAGGCTATCCAAACACTGCTACACCCCAAACAGTTGCTCTCTAATTCCGCCAGTCATTCAAATGATATCCACTCATTGCTGCAGTGACAGATATGACCCATATTTCACCAAAACTATTCATTTCATTGACAATGAAGAAGCAGGTACAAGGGTTCTCAGATAACGTTAAAACTTAGTTCACTTGTCTGCTAAATTTATATTTTTGTTAATCAGTCCTTCTCCTTGTTTTCTTCCTTCCCCAGCCCATCTGCTTGTAAGCAACAGCTTCAACATTAGATACATCACTGCCTCAGAAGCTATAAGGGGGAGAGAGGCCAAGAGATAATTTTGTTTACATAGTGCATTTCATATCACAACAATTCATTTTTATAGCAAATGAAATGAATTATTTTTGGTTCCTCTTACCAATAAACAAAGATCAGGGACATAAATGAAACAGGAGGGTTTGGTGGTAAGGGATATACTTCACTGGTATAGGTAACACCAATTCATTCATAATACTATTCAATAAAAAAAAACTTAAGTACATGTATCACCTCAGGCTACATCCTCCCTTCACCGTACACATGCACACAATATCAATATACAGCATGAATTTAACCCATACTTACAAGATTTCAAAGAGACAATAGCTTTTCAGTAAACAGATACTATGTTTGCTTTTCCTCAAGTCTTAATAATACTTTTCTAAAGTAAAGTACTGTCTAAATTCATGGAGACAAAATTTAACCCTCAGTAAATAGGACCCATCTCAGATTTTTTCCATTTTAAGAGATGGTCTTTATTATGTTCTACTGAGAATGCATGCATGGAAGTATTTCAGAGTTCAGAATTCCTATGGGAAGCAAGCCATGGATCAAAATCAATACATTGGACCATCTAGTAACAACCACTTCACCCTTGTGGTCATATCATTCCAAGAAGCCAGAAGGCCTTAATTCTACAAATATACAAAACTTAATATAGTAATTCTGTGGCAATGTTGTCATGAATGAGTGGTAACCAAAGGCAGACTGTTCTGTGACTTGGGATGCCTTTACTTATATTGCCTTCCTTTCTCCTTTAACCTTTTATCTGTTTAGAGTGGGTGTTACTTGGAATAGTGACTCTCTCTCATTATGGTGTTGTATTTATGACAGTGCATTCATAAACTAATGAAGGACATATCAGCAGCAGTGCTAAAATAGATATCCAATGACCCAGGTATAAAGAGAATGACTGGATTTTCTGAATGACTGATTTATATGCCCAAACTATGCTTCCATAGCTCTCACACCCCTGCAATTTTCACAGAATGACACTTTGTCTAAAATTGAATCAAGAGAAGGGAGGAAGGTAAGAACCTAATTTATTTCCTTTTTTTCATGTCTAAACAAAATGATAAAATCCTTAATTTACATTTGGGAAAACAAAACCACCATAGAGTTAAACACACAGCCAAAAGAGAAATTTTAAAATCTCAGTTGACATTTTGATACTACATTGCAATGCAGTTACACAATTCTCGCTCACTTGATTATAAAAAGAGAAACATTAAAATCAACAGTAAATCCGTAGGCTGACCGATGTTCAGAAATGCCCTCTAAAACATTTCTTACTACAGGTGAAGTGAAGCTTAATTTGGCTTGACTGGACACAATATCTCCTTCCAGCAACAAAATGCTGTCACTAGCAAGTCTGACTCGGCAGATTACAAAAGGGCAGACCCTACTGGGGCCTACTGGGAGTCCTTAACGAACTAACTTCTTATTAGAATTCTTTACGTTAGCATCAGCAGTGGCACAGATCCCCAATCTACCATAAGTTATAACGAATGGTTTAATAATGGCTCATAGCAGGCTGCCTTTATTTCACCCGAGCCCTACCATAGTACAACGAACATACAAATCCTTAAAGGTTTTCCTGCGTGAACATCTACACAAGCAAGACATAAACGTATTTCAGAGGTACCTTATGGGGAAGTAGCCATCTTCATATGCACACAGTGAAGCATTTTAGTGACATGAAAAATCAGTCAAGGGACTTTGGAGATAAATTGCATGCAATGTTTACATCAGCAGCATAGACACTCTGAACACAGGTCTGTTATCAGAGTGTTTTAGCATGCAGCTCCACTTCTAGTGGATGAAGCAGCATGCCATCAAACCACAAGTAATTTAGTAACAGTCTTGTTACTAGCAATACAGCTGAGTGATTTTTTAATTTGCAGAAATCAAGACTCAAAAGAGAGAGGGGTTTTGAACTTGGAGTGTCCTAACCATTGAGATATATGGTGTTCTCAGATGGGACTCTCTCAGTTAGACACATTTTATTTTACTTAGAATACTAAAATACTCACTGGCTGTGTCTACACGATACGGTGACTGTGCAGTTGTTACAAGTACTGCACAGTAGTGTCCCTGAATGGCTTTCCGGTGATGCTGACTGGGCAGTAAGTTGTTACTGCTGTGCAGTAGCGCTGTGTCACTTTTTGTGCCATACAATGCTACTGCGCAGTAGTAATGAGCTACTGAGCAATAAGCTCCTTGTGTAGATGCGGCCACTGTCAGAAAGAGAATATGATTCTGTAGCTCCAGGGTTCATGTTGTCACTGCTGAGGTGGGACAGAATTCCTGTCCCTTAATATTTAACTGTTTATACAAAGTGGAACAACTTCAACAGGAGGAACCAACTGCACTGTATCCCAGGGTTAGGACACTCATCTAGCCAGTAAGAAGTGTGGATTCGAATCCCTTCAAGAAGAGGAGGGAACTGAACTGCTGTCATATCCTGGATGGGTGCTCTATCTACCAAACTACTACATAAAAAAGAGAAACGCTACACCACACTTTCATTTCTTTGCTTTTCTTATGGAGTCCAAAAACAAATGGTTTTATTTTGTATTGAATAGACTGTTTTGTTTAACGTGAAATGAAATGTTTCATTTTAGTGAGAACAAAACTCTACATTTGGTTTGATATTTAAGACTGGCTGCCAAACCAATTGTGCACATAGTTCTAACTAGCTCTAACTGATGAAGCAAAGAAAACAGAAAATCACTACTGACTGCTGATCAGTCTGCTTTGTTTTAGAAGTATGTCCCCTTCTTTCTATTCTTTAACCGTGTATTATTTTGAGCTTTTTTAGAATCTCACCTTATTCCCATTTTCCTACACCACTGTTTTCATGGGCAGTCTCTCAAACAGATTAAAACTTCCTGTGGAATGATTCCAGAGGTTGTATTTCTACCCAAGGATACCATAGATCCACAAAGGCCTTAATAACAAAACAGATAACACAAGAAAGAAAGGAGGAGGAGGATTAGGAATATATCATATAAATAACTGATATATGAAAACACAACCTAGTAAATTAATTTTTCGTTAAAAATAAAAAATTGCCAATGAGGTCAAAATGTGTCAAGGTAACATCCCTAATCATCTCTCTTTGAAACGGTCTGAATATAAAAAGATGGTATCCATTTTAAAAGATGCCTACACATGTTCCTTTCAGTATGTCTGATGTGAACTTTCTACCCATTTATAACTAGAATCTTGTGCTTCACCACTAAATAGTGCACAAAAATATCAGATTCTTATTTCATACTCTCAAACTTTTCATACCATTTCTTTTCTCCCCTTCCCTGCCCTGCCCCCCTTCACAATTACCTTTCATATGTCTTTTTAATCTTTCAGGATCATCAAGAGAGCTTGCCAGAATCAGGGACAGAGTTGAACAAAAACAGGTGTTCCTGTCCTGGAGAACATCCAGGAAATATATTGTACTCTAAAGAAGAAGTTTAAAATATTCAAGCCATCATTATTACAGCAAAGGAAAGGCTAGCTCTGTTTTATTTAATGAATCACTGCTGTAAATTATCCTACTTTCTGTGTAAACCTTTCCTCACTAGAAGTAACTGCATAACCATTAAGATGATTTGATAAATTCAGGCTACTTTCAGGCAAGTCAGCTCAAATATTTGGATGCATTACATTAAAGATACAAGTGCTAAACAAAACTTCGGCAGACAAGGTTCTTTAGGTAGAAATGATATCTTTATTAGACCAACTAAATACAGTAGTTTGAAAAATTGTTCTTTGCAAGCTTTTGGGCACAAATGCCCTCCTTCTTCAGGCATAGAGAAAGTCTGTCCCTATGCTGAAGAAGGGGGTTGGTGCCCCAAAACTTGCAAAGAACAACTTTTCCAACTATTTAATTGGTCTAATAAAAGATATCACATCTACACCAAGAACCTTGTTTGCCTATATCCTTACACCAACACGGCTACAACCAACAACACAACGAACAACCCTTAAACAAAACTTGTAATTTTAGATACCATTGTGTGAAATAGTATTAAATGATTTAAAATGAAAAAGTGTGTTAATAGACTATTATGGCAATACATTGCAACATGAAAACACACTTACATAAGATGTGATATGTCTAATGCAATAAGACATTTGCACTTAAAAATTATTCAGAAATTGAACCATGCACTAAGAAATCATGATTTGTAATAGTCCAACTGTAGAATCTACAGCACCTAAGGGGATCCCACTGGCTCTGCAAATTGTGAAATATTTTCAGAATTATGTCTTCATTGTCAGGTGCTTGTTGGACACTGTAAGAAAAAGTAGGTTATGAGCTTTTCAGGTACGAGTAGTACACTGAGTAGCTACAGAGTTCATCACATGTACTGTCAGCAGGTGTCTTATATCCTAGCTCAATAAGCAATATTGGCTCTGCGGAGCTTACAAAAGTAGAAATTAAAATAGATATTTGTCACCAGTATCAGGATATATGACTCTGAACTTCCAGAAGGATTTGTTGAATAAGAAAACATTTTGTTTTCCTAGTCACAGTCAGTCACGTCAGAGCAGAACTGCACTTTAAGAAATAGGCATCCTGTTATGTTCACATCTGTTATAAGAGATTCAGAAAATGACACAGAAGCAAATCATTTCTTTAAAAAAATTTGTTTTGCTCTACATTTTCATGAAGGATTAATAGGTCATTGAAATTCTGACCTATGTAGTCCATGTATAAAACAAGTCAGATAGATCTGCGGCATATTATTTGGTTAAAGCTTATTTTATTTAATATAAACTTTCAGATAAAGTTTCAAGCTGAATTTTTATTGCAACAGAGAAATGGCTTTGGTCGTTCTGCTAGAAGCACTTTCAAAACAGCTATTCATCAGAGATAAATGAAAGGTCTTCAGATCAGCTCTTCCTGGATGTTGGACTAATACGACTCACTGGCAAACAAAAATGTTCAAGGCAAAATAGGTATTAACTAGATAATGTATTAAATAATTAATTGTTGCTTCTTGCAAAATGGAAGATAAAGGCACAACTTTATCTTACATTGCCAGATTATCCTAAACTTCATTTTACCTGTATGTGTGCCTGTTACACTACTACACTAAAACTGATCATATTCTATAGAGCTGGCAGAAAAAGGATCTCAAGAAGCTAACAGTTTCAAGAAAGTATATGAAATGGCCACTCAGAACTTTAGGGGCTGGAAAAATCCTGAGCTGTACTTTTTAATTGAAGCACAGAGAAGATTTATCTGAAAAAGGCATCCCTTTGCCTTACATCCGAGAAAAAGAAAATGCTTTTTGTATCACTGAAATCAATCAAAAACACTAATATAGCCTGCCAACGTAGGAGGCTAACTGTTGGTTTGTCTGAGACTGTAGAGATTCACATATGGTTGTCCTGTGAGAATCCTTTGACTTATAAGTAGTCAACAAAACATGAATGGAGGGAAAGAATAAGAAAAATAATTCATTTATAATATTTTTTTTAAGGAATCAGTATTAGGCAGCAAAGTTGTTAACTTCTTCATATAGCATGATGGCTACACATATTTTTCAGTCAGCAAGAGAGATGGTGAAGGAAAATACTTAGAACTAATTTCCGCTACAGTAGCCCCATAGTCCCCATATTTAAAGCATAAATATAATCCTGATGTGATAAAAGAATGGGAAATGCAATGGCAGACCAGCCTGTCTAGACAGCAATCTCTTCAATGAATAAAACTCAAAAAAGGAATCCTATAAAAAGTGGAATCTAGGTTATAGAGCTAAGGAAGAGTATAAGATTACAAGAACATGCAAGGAGAAGATTAGGAAGGCCAAGGCATGATTTAAGATGAAACTGAAAAGGGACATAACATGCAATAAAAAAGGGATTCTACAAGTTTGGAAGAAGAAGAGGAAGACAAGAGGTACTTACAGAATAAAGAAGGTAATCTAGTTATAGACAATGCAGAGAAGGCTGAAGTATTTAATGGCTTTTTTTAACTTCAGTCTTCACAAATAGGGCCAACTACCAGGTGACAAGTTCAGTTAGATAGAGAAAGAGACACACAAAGTAGAATAGGTTAGATATTACTTAGAAAGACAGGGGCTTCGAAATTGGCAGAGGTAATTTCAGAGCTATTACCTACCTTCTTTGAGAACTTCTGAAGGCCAGGTGAGGTCCCAAATAACTAGAAAAGGGCAAACATAGTGCCCATCTTTAAGAAAAGGAAGGAGCAGGATCCAGAGAAATAAAGGCCAATCAGCCTGACATTGATAGCTGGAAAGATCATGAAGCAGGTCCTCAAGGACTCTATTGTGAAGCACCCAGAAAACAAAGTGATCAGGAATAACCAGGATGGATTCAACAAAAGTGAGTCACATCTGACAAGTTTGATTTCCTTCTATGATTAGGTGACAGGCACTGTGGATGGGCAAGAGAACTGGATGTAATACATCTTGACCTTAGCAAGGCTCTTGACACTTTTGATACTTTCTCCCATGACAGTCTTGTTAGCAAGCTACAGAAATGCAGACTGTACAAAAGTACTGTAAGATGGAATACACAAGGTTGGATCCTTGTGCTCAAGGAGTAGTCATACAAGGCTCGATATCTAGCTGGGAGGACATATCAAGCAGGGCCCCCAGAGGTCCATCCCGAGTCTGGTATCATTCAACACGTTCACCAATGATTTAGAGCAGTGCGTCTAAAAGTGGCGGTCCGCAAGCCACCAGTCATTGGCCTGCAGCAACTTGCCAGGTAAGAGAGAAATACATTTTCAGAAGCATAACATTGATATGTTATAGCACCACAGTTCGTACGTTCCAACACTCCAGGAGACATCACATCTTGCGAGGTGAGGAAAGAGAAAGAAACAGCCAGTCACACATTTGTGTAGTGCTGTTACACGCAGTTGCTGCCACTGGCTGAATGGGGCACCGGTCTCTGGCCCACTAGAAAAAAAAAATTGCCGGTCCACCACATCAGATAGTTTGAGAAGCACTGATTTAGAGGATATAATTGAGTGCATGCTTAGCAAAATTTTCAGGTGAAAGGGTCGTAGACATTCTGGAGGGCAGGCCTAGGATCCGGGGTGACCTGAATAAACTGGAAAACTGGTCTGCAATCAATCAGATGAAATTCAGCAAAGACAAGTGAAAAGTCTTGCACTTGGGATGGAATAATTGTGTGTATAAATGCCGCTTGTAAAATGATGGCTAAGTTTAAGTGCTGTAGAGAAGTACCTGGAGGCTATAGTAGACTGTAAGCTGAATAAGAGCCAACAGCATGCTCTTCTTGCAAAAAAATGCTACCAGCATACGTGCTTCTATCAATGGAAGTATCACTTGGAAATCAGGAGAAGTCAGGTGAGAAACAGACTTCACTCAATGAAGCTATGCTGGGACATGTCCTGGGATGTGTCTAGGACACCTGATCTGCTTCACTAGACAAAGTCAATTGTCCTGCCCATTGATGCTGTGGGACAATGAATGATGTGTTCTTCCAGGGCTTGAGAGAAGACTCCTGCACACCTTGGGAATGTCCATGAAGGTTTGGGCCCCTCAAGCCCTGGCACCACCTGCCTGACTTTCCACGCTTATAGCAATGCACCCCAGATTCCCATGCTTGAAGTGGAGAATTCCAGACAGACACTTCCAGGGCTTCAGGAGCCTGACCCTGCATGGGAAGTCCTGGAGTGCACAGGATTGGGCCTTTCAAGCACCTGCCCTTATGCCTGCTGGTAAGCACAGGCAGCCCTAAGCTGCTGGCATTCTTGCACCATGAAGTAAGCAGACGTCCACTGCTCAACAGCAGCACAAACTGATACCATCTTCATCATGGCCACAGATTTGGGGCATTTGTGGTGTGACAATAGATACTGATTTGTATTTGCTTGGCATTTGTGCTCCCATTAAAATCTTTACGGCAGCATAAAGGCAACAAAATGTGATGTCTGTTTCCACCTTAATTCTTCTGTTCATATGAGGTTTCACCTAGAGGCAGCGTGTCCAGTTTTGGGTCCATACTTAAGGAAAGATGTGAACAAATTGGAAAAAGTCCAGTGCAAAGCAACCAAAAATGATTTGGGGCCTGGGAGGCATTACTTATAAGGAAAGGGTGAAAGAATTAGGGTTACTTAGTCTGGAGAAGAGAAGGATGAGAAGGAATTTTGTAACAGTCTTCAAATTTAACTTCAACCAGGACCCAGTAAAGCTTGAGAGAGTACAGAGAAGGGCCACTCATATGACCAGAGACTGGAACAGCAAGCCATACAAGAAAAGGCTGAGGGACCCAGGACTTTCAGCCTGAAAAAGAGAAGGCTGAGAGGGGACTTGGTAGCAACTTACTGTTATATCAAGGGAGTACATGAAGGGCTTGATGAACTTCTGTTCACCAGGGCACCCTTAAGGAAATACAGGAGTAAGGGCCACAAACTCCTGGAAGACCATTTCAGGCTTAACATTAGGAAACACTCCTTCACAGTTAGAGTGGTCAGACTGTGGAATAAGCTCCCTCCAGAAGTAACGCAATCACCTACCCTGGAAATCTTCAAGAGGAAACCGGGTGGTCACCTGACCCCAACTGTTTTTCCTGCTTGGTGCAGGGGGCTGGACCCGATGATCTTCCGAGGTCCCTTCCAGCCTTACAATCTATGAATCTAAATACCTGAAGGGTGATTATAGAGAGGATGGAGATGGAGTTTTCTTTGTAGCCATAAGGGATGACACTAGGAATAATGTCCTCAAGCTGCAGCACAAAAAATTTAGGCTGGAGACTGGGGGGAACTTTCTGACTATGACAGCAGTAAAGCATTGGAACAGGCTCCCTAGAGACCTTGTGGAATCTCCATCCTTGGAAATTTTCAAGAGCAGGTTGGACAGACATGTGGCTGGTATAGTCAGGGATGATTCTGTCTTGAGCAATGGAATAGATTAAATGACATTGTTTAGGTTGTTTCCAACCCTACATTCCTATGATCCATCAAGCCTATTAGTTCAAGTTTTCAACAAAAGTAAATTTAAGAAAGAGAAATGTTAAGCTAGCCATTGAAAACTATTTCTCACAGAAGTTCCTCAGAGAAAACATGTAAAAGTTGCAGTTGATGTTCTAAAGTTTAAATTTACCTTATGGCTGGCTTCTGCACTGTAACAAAATCCCTGATAGTTAACTTTGCTATGTTTGGCTTTAACTTCTTGCCTTGAAATTTGTATTTGACAAAAGACTTTGAATTGAAGACTCTGAATTTACAGTACTCCTACTGCTACTTCCTTTGTAATTTATACACACTCTTCAGAGGGGTGATAGTGCAAGGTAATAAATAACTACACATAAATAGAAACAATTCAAAGTTAAGGAAAGAACAGCCAGATAGAAACACTCACTATTCTGATTAAACAAGCTGTCTTGTCCTGCTGTAACTGGACAATCTCACTACAATATATGTGAGTGTATAGTCAAAATACATCCTTCACTGAAGCAACAATATAATATGACTGATAATTAGATATGCTAGGTTTTTATGTTTGTCCTTAAAGAAAACACACTTCATAATAATAATCTGAAGTTAAAATCAGACTGCACACAACCAGGTTTGTTTGTTTCAGCTTTTCTTTTTAAAAGAAGTATGAGAATTAAGATATAAATTAATAACTAACCACCACAAATTTGGATTGACTTACTTTTCTGACAGGCAATTAGTGGATGAGGGGAATGTAGAGACAAACTTATATATGCATTTTTTACATAAAGCCTCTGACTGTCCCACATGTTACTCTCATAAATAAACTGGAGAAATGTAGGCTAAACAGAATTACTGTTTGGTGGATCTATAATTGCTTGAAAATCTGCAAGCAACAAATAACTGCAAATGCATCAATGTTAGAGTGACAGAGTCTTTCAAATGGAGCTCCACAGTGGTCTGTTCTGGGCCCAGTGTGCTATAATATTTTATTAAGTACTTGGATGCAGGAAGAAATAATATACTAATCAGATTTTCTGATAACAAAATTGGGAGGGACTGTAGAGTAGGGGGATGATGCAGGGCCAAACGCAGAGTGGGGGATAGCACGGGGCCAGACACGGAGCGGGAGGGGGCACGTGGCTGGACACAGAATGACGGCAGCACGGCATGGTGGGTGGCAGCACTCTGTCCTGCCTGTGCTCCTCTCCCCCCACCCCGACCCACCATCATTTTTGATGGGGAATTCACTACTATTTATATAAAGGAGAAGAACTATCAAACCATACATACTAGGGAAAATGGGTCACTCAAAGCTGACATGTAACAAACACCAACCCCAAACTCAAGGTTGGAAGCTGAGACTCTTTTGGGGTCTTTGTTTTACACTGTATTTCCCATTCAAAACCCTGCATGGGACTGCCTTTATCAAACTGAATCAGGTATCCTTAAGAGTTGTACTTCACGGAACTGAGCCGAACTACAGCTGAGCTAGCAAAGTGGCTTCACCTAATCTGGCTGAGCAAAGCAGGCCTGATACCCTGAATTCCCTGAACCAGGTTCTGATCAACAGCTGAAGACCAAAATACAACCATGATGAATCTTTTGGATTCAAAAGTTAGGTTTAGGCATGTCCATTATTTGCAAGGGTGGGGGGTTCTTTATTTCATTCATTACAGAGATGGAGGTTGACTTATTTTTTTCCCCAAATGAGGACTATTGATACTTTGATATTCCCTAAGAACTTCTGGTGCTTGTAAGTGAAAAGAAATACTAAGACAGGGATGTTATACTCACATTGGGTCCCAAGCTAGATCCAGCCTGCAGCAATGGTGGGAGCAATAGTGGCCACCATGGTGGTAGTGGGACAACTGCTGAGCAACCAAGGGTTTTGTTGCCCAACCTCCACTCATCCCCCTGCTGCTGAGAGTCACATGTACCAGGGCCCCATGATATGGCCCCAGATGCCCAACACTATCTACACCCCCAAGCTCACTGATCCACTGGTAGCTCAGCAGACAGGACAGAGCTGCTCCACAGGCCATATGTTTGACCCCCCTGCTGTAGTTTAACTGCAGAGCAATGGGTCTCAGCCTTTTTAAACTCATGGCATTCTTAATCAGACTCAAGGCACTCCATGAAAAAGTGCTCTTAGCGTTCATTCACTTTCTGACTACAGAAACCTAATGGAACAATTCTTCTATTGCAAAGAACTCAGGAAGACTATAACAGTTCAGAATGTTTCTGATACTGTGGATTCCTGCTTGAAATCTCTGGGTCTCTTGTGAATCATGCATACGTGTTTGCATACTTAACAGCACTAATATTGTACAATATCCCATGGCACCCTTAAAAGGATCTCACAGCTTCCCAGGGTGCCACCACATACCTGTTGAGAATCAGTGCTATCGGAGATAAAATCTGGAGGGGCCAAGGTTTTAGGAAAGGCTGGATCCAAACTTATTATTTACTTGGACAGAACCCTGGATAGCATGTCAACCAGGGCCTTGCAACTACTGATAGTAACTGGCAGAAGGGTTACAAAAGCATCCAATCTACTTTTAATTTACAATATTACTTAGGTATCTGTTAAGGAGGAATTCATCATCTTTAAATCGGTCATCTTAAAGGATATGCCAGTTGGTTAATTACCCAAAAGCACAACATTTTTATCAATGTTTTATATACCATAGGTGCTATATTGAAGAAATAAAATGAGTCCCAAAGAGAAACAGAACATTTTATTCTTTGAAGTACAATTAGCTGCTAAATGAATGGCATTTTCACGTGACTCCATGTCACATCTGCACAACCACCAAACAATTAGAGAATAAAGGGAAAACATTTTTATCACATAAATGTTATTATTAAACTACTTGAAGTGTTGGGGACATAATCACTTTTGTATCCAATAACTTTGGAGTCCATTTACACAATTATCTGCTTTACTCAATTTAAAATTGGATAATTTAGGAGCTAAAAAACAAGGCAAAGAAAAATAGTCTCATGTACAACACACACTGTTCCTCCAAAAAACACCTCATAGAAATTGGAGCACAGCCCACAATACCAATATCAAACCTGTAGGGCTTCCCAAGGGTCTGGAAATGAGATGGTGGAGGAGCAGGGGCAGTGTTAATTACTGAAGCTCTGGGATCTGGAGCAATTAACAGTAGCACCACCCTGCCACAACCAAATTTCTGGACCTGTGAGAAGCACCCTAGGCAAATGACAAGGCCCCATGAACCAATCCAAGCCTGCACATGAGGTTGGTCCATGGTTAGACAAAAGATCTAGCCCACAGACCACCTATGGCCCACTCAACCATCCCATGCAACTGGAACTGTTAAACATTACTGTCTGACCAAGTGAAATGGAAAGAAAAATCTGCAGTGATCCAAATGGAAAAATAAGTAGGACCACACTAGCTGCTGCCACTCATTTAATACAGGGAAAGATTTTCTTCTTTGTTTTGCCTTTCAAAAATAATGTGCATATTTTACTCCAGGGTGTGCTGCATTCAAGAAAATATGGCATTTCACATACAATTGTAGTTAAGAGACAGGATTCAAGGTGCTAAATGTGACTACCATTAGTTTATGGAAACTGCACTCTTACCATTTCTGGACATTAGTTCTATTTAATGGGGATAACGTTAGGCACTCAGAATTTGGGGCACTCACAATGTCTCAACAGTTTTCAAAATATTGCTGCCTGAAAGTAATAAGATTATAACTATAATACGGATTGATAGAAAGTAAGGCCAGAGGAACCATGGTAATCAAAGCCACCATATGTTTTAGAAATATGTGCTCCTTTTCTAGTTTAAGGCATACTTTCATGCCCCAACCATTCCTGAGTGATTAACAAAATCCATTGACTTTGTGTAATGTTTAAGTGCACTGGTAAGTAGAGTTAAATATAATATGATAACATGATACTAAATAAAGCAAAATCTTACATTTAACATTTTATTTCATTATAATCATATATTCAAACATTCTTTGCTATTAAGCATTTAATTTCCCTAGACATATAAACCAACATCTGTAATATTACTACTTGGGAAGCAAGTGCAATATGCTACTTTTAAAGCATTTGCTCTTAAGCATAAATTATTCTAATCTATCTGAAAGGAAAACCAAATCTTATTCCACAGTAAACATCATTTGCCATCTTTGTCTGAAGTAATATAAAAGCCATTACATAACTTCCTAATCCCATGCTTGATAAATGTTTAAACAAGTCACACCAATGTTTGCTTCATTGCATACATATTTCATGTCTAGTTTCCTACAAAAGCTGTCCTAGTCTTGGGAAGGTAGAGAGCTCCTTGGGAAAGGAGAGATCCTCTTCCTGTTCTCTCTTTCCATTCTCCAACAATTTGCACTAACAAAGAAGAAAAACTTTCCATGTAAAGTATCATTTATTCAGATGCTTTTCCTCTCTTCTCAACAAAGTAGTCTAGGACTTTTTTCCTTTGCTTCTTTAAGGAACCTTTCTTTGAAGTCCAGCAAAGTATGAACAAAAACTGCAGATACACATATTTTAAATAAGCATGGCAACAGAAAAATGTTGGCTAATCTGAACATTCTAGACTGAGTATTCATGAAGTGAAAGTGACATTCTTCAATACCATTACTGTTGAGAATGAATTTACAATGTATCTAGTATTTCATTTATCCACACAGAAACCCACAAAGCTGCAAGAGAACAGTGGGAGTGCATCAGTTAGCGATTATAAAGCTTTATTTGCCTAAATCCAGAAATTACCTGTTATGTTATATCTGTGGTTTGTAAAAGATATTAAACATTGTACGGTGTAAAAGATAACATTCCAGGACCAACAGCACAAAAGATGATAGTCATTTATGGCACACTTTGATCATAACATTTATAGAAACAAATAAAGCCACTCAAACGTAAGGGGTATATAGCATCTAGAAACCATGGCAACCAACATGATATAAGTGCCTAAAAGACAGAGGAGACACAAACTGCAATTATGAACCAGGCAGCTAGGGCATTAATGTGCATTAAATCAGGAAACAAAAGGCTGCTCTTACATACAGTCTTCCCCTCAACCACTGCAATCACACATTCTCTGTCAGGTCTTGAAGGTTTCAGTATCATTCACACAATATAAGCCAAGGGTTGGGAACTTTTTAGAAGCAGCAGAGCAAATTAACACAACTCACTCCCTTCCAACCCTGCCGCTGCTGCCACACCTCCAACCTGACAGCCACTCATCTCACCACCACTGCATCTCTCACCCAACCACTGTTCCAATTCCACTAGGTGCCAAATTGCCACCAACGTCCCTGCCTTGCAAGCCAGATGAAATCACTTCATGAGACAGCCCATGGGCCATACATTGACAACTTCTGATATAAACCACTTACGACACCTGTGAGTAAGGTGGGCAACAATTTACATGATGCAGATAGCATTAGCTGTTGGCTTAATACCATTGGTAGACAAGGTTATTTGGAGAGATGTGGTATCTTTTATTAGACAAACTAAATAGTTGGAAAAAATGTTCTTTGTGAGCTTTCAGGTGTTTGTGCCCAAAAGTTGCAAAAAACAATTTTTCCAACTATTTAGTTGGTCCAATAAAAGATATCACATTTACCCAAAGAACCCTATCTGGCTATGTCCTTAGACTAACATGGCTACAACTAACAACCCTTAATACCACCAGGCACTTTTCTATGTTCTCCCAGAGTAAGAGCAGCAAGAGCGGCTCTAATTAAAGCACTGACATGTTTTGTGTATCATCATCCTCACACTTCAAAATGGCATCAGGGGCACTTGAACTAAAGCTTGTTTGATGAGCTTTAGTTCAGGTGCCCCCACCATGATTCTGAAACACAGGAAAGCTGATACACAAGACACAGGAGACTCCTGGAGCATGACAATTGCTATGCTCAGCAGACTAGATTAATTGAGTTTGCTCTGATGCTCTAGAATTCCAGTGCGTTGGAGCAGCCTCTAGGCTTGTCTATAGGCAGCCTTTAATTTTAGCCCCAAATGCACTGCTTAACCTAATTCAAGAGTGCCTGCTAATTTGTGTTGGAATGCACTACCTCAATTATTTTGGCTGGAGGACCACTTAAATTTTGGTGAGCTGTCAAGGGCGGTACACATAACATCATTTAGAAGATACCATTTTCATAGATTTCACAGATTGCATAGACATTTTAGCAAATTATAGATAAAAACAAATTATATATAATAAAATCAAGCATCAACTATAACTTATTTTAATTTTACTTCAAAAAATATTTTTTCCTGATTTATGGGGGCGGGGCGCGGTTTAGTAGTATATATAGAGGCAATTGCATAATAGCTCAAAATAAAGTCTAACTCTTGTATCTTGTGTGGGAGGGGGGTGAAGGGTGGGTATGTGCATGTGTGGGTATGGGATGTGGATGTGCGTGTAGACTGGCATGTGGGAGTGGGGAGGGCTTTTGTGTGTGTGGCTCTGGGGGCTCTTGGGTGTGTAGGAGGCTGCCTATGTGTTAGGTCCCTGCAGCTAGCCAGGAGCGGAGGCAGGAGGCAGGGCGGGGGTAGTATGCAGCAGAGCTTGCTAGGGCAATGCTGGTGCAGCCACAGTCCAGACACTGCCCCTCAACTGGCCTGGGGGCACTCCTGTAGTGCTCCATATGGGGTCAAGCCCTAACTACTCCCACCTGGGGTAGCCAACACTGTGCTCCTTCCCACACCCACTGGATGGTCTCAGCCCACCCCCCTAACCAGCATGCACAGCTTCCTGGGTGTGGCTGCAGCTCCTGGGTACAGCTTGTTCTCCCCCCACCTCCAGGAGGAGGCAGGGGGAGCTAAGCAGTACAGGGTAGCTGCAAACCCTGGGAGCAGCCCCACCAGGAACCTGTGCACACTGGCTGGAGCCAGGGTCAGAGGAGGGGCCAGCTGGCATGGGAAAGAGCACAACATGGGCTGCCCCAGGCAGAAGCAGGCAGGGCTCAGCCCCATGCAGAGTGCTGTGGGAGCAAGCCATGGACTGGATCCAATCAATTGGCAGGCAGATGCCACAGCCTGTACGCAATCAGTTGGTGGACCAACTGTGGCCCATAGGATGTATTTTGCCCATCCCTGCCCTACCCTCTGTTATCTGCACCTCATTAAACCTCCTTGATACTCAAAGTGTCTTGTCTCTCACAATTAACAGGACCTAATGAGGAGAGGCTACGGGACCTGAACCTGTTCAGCCTCCAAAAGAGAAGGCTGAGGGGGGGATCTTGTGGCCTGTTATAAACTAGTCAGGGGGGATCAGCAGGCATTGGGGGAGTCACTATTCCCCCGAGCACTGCCAGAAGTGACCAGGAATAACGGTCACAAGCTGGCAGAGGGTAGGTTTAGGTTAGCTATCAGGAGGCACTACTTCACGATCAGGGCAGCTAGGGTCTGGAACCAACTTCCAAGAGAAGTGGTGCAGGCTGCTACCCTGGGGGTGTTTAAGAGGAGGTTAGATGAACATCTTGCTGGGGTCGTTTGACCCCAGTACTCTTTCCTGCCATGGCAGGGGGTCGGACTAGATAATCTGCTCAGGTCCCTTCCAACCCTAGAAACTATGAAACTAATCACCTAGAAAACCTAACCACCCACCACACCAGTTGGGTAATTTTCAGTTGTCAAATGAGCCCACTATATATAGTTTAGATCAGGGTGGGCAATTATTTTGTCGGGGAGGGCTGCTTAATGAGTTTTGGTGAGCTATCAAGGGTTACAAGGGTAGCCCCATCCCTTGACAGGTGCCCTGCCCCCTGGTTGCCATCTTGGAACTTGAAGTTCCACCCCTAACCCCTGAACTTTACCACCATTAGTCCTTCCCCTTGTGCCCTCCATCTTCCCCGCCCCAGAAGTACTCTTTTTTGGAGGGGGGATTACTATCTTGGAACCAGAAGAAAACCAAACCATATACTAAAAATCAACATCTACTAAAAAATATTTTAATTTTATTTTTTTTTAAATGTTGTCCTTATTTATATGGGTTTGCATGGTGTATATAGAAGCAATTGCATAATAGCTCAAAATAGGCTTAATCTTATATTGTTTGTGGGAAGTGTGTGGGCTGTGGTTGGGGGTGGATGTGTAGGGTGTGTGGGGAGGTTGTAGGAGGGGTCCGTGGGGGGTGGGAGGATGTGAGTTTTGTGGAGGGAATTGGGTGTGTAGGCAAAGTGTAAGGGAGGATGCATGTGGGTGGGTGAGTGTGGTGTTTGTGGAGGGGTATGGTTGTGGGGAGGGGATGGGGGGATGGTGGAGTGAGCATGTGGGAGCCCCCCACACATACCCCCTGCCATGGCTCATAGCCTCTGCCTCCAGCAACAACAGCAGCAGGTGGCAAGCCCTCAGGATGCTTGTGGCCTGAGCAGACAGAGCCATCCAGTGGTGTGTGGCTCCAGCCAGTTCTGGGAGCTGCACACGGTGCAGCTGCAGTCCAGCCCCTACCCCCCATTTGGCCTGGGGCTGCTCCTGCAATGCTCCACATGGGGCCGAGCCCTACCCACTCCCACCTGGGGTAGTCAACACTGTGCTCCTGCTCTTGCCACGTGGTGGCTTCATCATGTGGGGCTCCCTGCATCTCACATGCAATCATGGTGGGGAGCCCTGCACGATGGAGCCGGAGGCCTGGCTCCACTTCCTATCACCATATACAGCTCCCCAGTTTCCTCTTGGAAGCTGGGAGCAGAACCAGCCTGGCACCAAAATGCAGGGCTCCCCAGCACTTCTGACAAAGTCCCAGGAGCTGCATGTGGTGGTAGGGAGTGGGAAAGTTCGCTGGCTCCCCCTGGTGGTACTTGAGTCCCAGGAGCTGCACATGACCCAGAGGGAGCCCCATGCAATGGAACTGGGCTGGTCAACAAAGAGCCATATCACTTCTCTAGACAAGAAAATTATATCACATTTGTTCACCTATGGCAGGAAAAACTGCTCACAGTTTTACACAGACACTTGGTTTGTCCTGCCTGGGGAGAAAAAGTTTCAAAATGCACATTTGAGCCAATGTGTTCTAAAATGTTAGTGTACACTTGGCAACACTTCAACCTGACCAGCTGCACAAGCTAAATTACAACTTGCCAAATTCTAAAACTCCGCTGCTTGTTATATGTCCTACATTCTACCCAAATCTAGATTGTGTACTACATCCAGAATTTAAGATTTGCCCCTCATATTTTTCTGGGGTTTTTTTTTTTACATATTCCTCACCAAAGTTATTTTATATTAGTACAATATTCAAATTACTAGACATAGACAACTGACAGATGGCAACCTTCCAATCTCTCATTGACTGAACATCACAAATTGCCAAAATTGGTTGAAAAGTTGAACCACATACCATGTCTGCAACACTCATATATTTTTCCTTTATACAATCTGAAGATAACGAGAGGAACAAACAAGTAGCTAAGAGAGGCCCATTCCTTCATTTAACTGAGTAGCTGTCATACTACAAATCTTTTCCCAAGGTTTGTAAGCTTGTATTTAAGGTATTTATATTAGATTTTCCCCCGTTGTTGCCTAAATCGCTTTCTTGCATTAACTGATCTCTTTGTAAAGAACCCCATCTTTATTCCTTTAGTGACTGACCTTACCTTTATCCTTGTTTATTCTGCTTAGCACACAGTATTTGACACATCTGAATTAAAACTGTAATATAGACTTTTTATTTGTTTTAAATAGCACCTACTCCTAACCTTCTTTTGGGTACATTAGAGCTCTTGTACACAGAGCCTTCCTGCCCTTAAGCTTTTTTTATTATTAAGTTGAATTTTATTTTGTCCATCAAATATTTATTTAAGAGATTCATTGCAGAAAGAGCTCATGTAACTAGTGCACTTTGCTCACTCTCTTCCTTTTCAGCCACGTATATATTCATCATATTCTCATTCTTATTCATGGCAATATTTCTTTAATAAGTATTGTTTTAAAGGAAGGCCCCACTACTCTTTAACCAGATGTTTAATAAAAAACAGTGTTTTTAATAATTGGGTTAAATAAACATTAATTTCAATATAGATACAAATATTTCATGTGTTGTTAATCCTAATTTGAAACATTTGGAATGAAATATTTGACTGGGCATTAGACAGAGGACTATAGGTTGTTTAGAAGAGATAGGAAGGGGAAAAAAGGTGGGGGGGGGGTTGCGCTCTATGTTAGGAAGGTACTACCTTCCAAATGGGACCAGAAGAAGGCTTAACTGAGACCCTGTGGGTCAAACTTCAAGCGGGACAGGGGGAGAGGGATCTGGTGGTAGGGGTTTACTACAGGCCACCACATCAGGAGGAAGAGCTGGATTGGGAATTCTCCAGGCAGCTGGGGGAGGCTGTGCGTGCAAAGGATGTTGTGGTCATGGGTGATATGAATTACCCTGACATCAACTGGGAGGAGCAGTCGGCCAGGTCTAGACACTCATGAAGGTTCCTAACGTGCATACAGGACCTACACTTCGTGCAGAAGGTACACATCCCCACTAGGGAAAACACCATACTGAATCTGGTGTTAGCCTCTGGGGACGACCTAGTTGGGGAGGTGCTAGTACAAGAGAGACTAGGGGACAGTGATCATGAAATGATCCAGTTTGTTATTCAGAGAAAGGTGCAGGACCTACACTTCGTGCAGAAGGTACACATCCCCACTAGGGAAAACACCATACTGAATCTGGTGTTAGCCTCTGGGGACGACCTAGTCGGGGAGGTGCTAGTACAAGGGAGGCTAGGGGACAGTGATCATGAAATGATCCAGTTTGTTATTCAGAGAAAGGTGGGGAGGGTAACTAGCACAGCGCAAATGCTTGACTTTAGGAAAACCAACTACGATGTTCTCAGGGCAGTAGTCAGGGAGGCAATCGGAGCCCAGGGGGTAGCTAGTATGGGGGTTCAGGAAAGCTGGTTCTTCCTCAAGGAGGCTATCCTTGGGGCACAGCAGGATGCAATTCCACTACACAGGAAGGCGGAAAAAGGGTCCAAGAAACCTTCATGGCTGAGCGCGGATATCCAGGCTGGCCTGAGGGCAAAAAAAAAAGTGTACTGACGGTGGAAGCATGGGGCAGGGACCAAGGAGGAGTACACCTCCCTGACCGAGCTTGTAGGGATTTGGTAAAGGAGGCAAAAGCAGCACGGGATCTTAGATTAGCTTCTGGGATTAAGGATAATAAAAAGTCCTTTTTCAAGTATATAGGTAGCAAAAAGAAGTCTCAGGGTGACACTGGACCCCTACAGGGCAGGGCAAGGCAGTTGGTGATGGACGTGCAGGAGAAGGCAGAACTCTTTAACAAGTTCTTTGCCTCCGTGTTCCTGCCTGCTGACAATGGGGTGCTCTCGGGTGATAGCGTAGAGAGGCCCAGGAAGGGTGCGAATCCTCTGACTGTTAGTTCAGACCTAGTTAAGGATTACCTGGAGGGCTTAGATGTATCCAAGTTGGCAGGCCCGGATGACCTTCATCCGTGGCTGCTGAGGGAACTGGCTGGTGTCATTGCAGAGCCATTGGCACGGCTGTTCGAGGACTCCTGGTGCTCGGGCCAAGTTCCTGAAGACTGGAAAATGGCCAATGTGGTCCCTATTTTCAAGAAGGGGAGGAAGGAAGAGCCTGGCAACTACAGGCCAGTCAGCCTCACTTCTATCCTGGGGAAGGTCTTTGAAAAAATTAACAAGGGCCACATTTGTGAGAGCCCTGCAGGGGAAGTGATGTTGAGGGGTAACTAACACGGGTTCATGCCAGGCCGATCCTGCCTGACTAACCTGGTCTCTTTCTATGACCAGGTAACAAAGAGCTTAGATGGGAAGGAGGAAGTCGATGTCATCTTCCTGGACTTCCAGAAGGCCTTCGACAGTGTCCCACCCAATTCTGGTGGGCAAGCTGAGGGACTGCGGCACTGATGAATGCACGGTCACATGGGTGGCAAACTGGCTCCAGGGGTGCACCCAGAGGGTGGTGATGGACAGACCGATGTCGACTTGGGAGCATGTGGGCAGCGGAGTCCCCCCAGGGCTCGGTCCTTGGGCAGCTGCTGTTCAATATCTTCATTAGCGACCTGGACAAGGGTGTGGAGAGCACCCTGTTCAAGTTTGCTGATGGCACCAAGCTGTGGGGTAAAGTGAATACACCAGCAGGCAGGGACCGCATCCAGGCAGACCTGGATAGGTTAGAGAAGTGGACGGATCTGAACAGCATGTGGTTCAACAAAGACAAGTGCAGGGTGCTGCACTTGGGGAGAGGGAACCAGCACTATGGTTATAGGTTAGGGGCTGCCCTCTTGGCAGCACAGAGGCAGAGAGGGATCTTGGAGTCAGGATTGACTCCAGGATGAATATGAGTTGCCAATGCGATGAAGCAATAGGCAGAGCCAACTGCACCCTGTCCTGCATCAACAGGGGTATCACTAACAGGTCCAAAGAGGTCTTTCTCCCCCTCTATGTGGCACTGGTCAGGCCGCAGCTAGAGTACTGTGTCCAGTTCTGGGTGCCACACTTCAAGAGAGATGTGGGGAACCTGGAGAGGGTCCAGAGGAGGGCCACCCCTACAAGAAGAGGCTGAGGGACCTGAATCTCTTCAGTCTCCGCAAGAGGACACTGAGGGGGGATCTTGTGGCTGCCTACAACTTTATCAGGGGCCAGCAGCAGGGACTCGGGGAAAGTCTGTTCAGCAGGCCCCCCTTGGAGTCACCAGGAACAATGGCCACAAGCTGAGGGAGGATAGGTTTAGGTTGGATATTAGGAAGAACTACTTTACTGTAAGGGTGACTGGAGCCTGGAATAGGCTCACAGAGAGGTGATGCTCTCACCTTCCCTGGAAATCTTCAAGAGGAGACTGGATAGGCACCTGGCTGGGGTCTTATGACCCCTCTCACCCCCAGTGCTCATTCCTGCCCATGGCAGGGGGTCGGATTCGATGATCTGTCTAGGTCCCTTCCGACTCATTGATTCTATGATTCTGTGAAAAAAAAGTTGCAAAATAATCTTGTTGGTAACTTCCCAGGTTCCATTATGACTGCCTCTCTCTAATTCACTAATTTCCTTAAGAAACTCAATTGAGAGCAATAAATAGTATCCCTGCCACAAGAAAAGCCATGACCACGGATGGAAAAAAACACATTTTTTTTTAAAGTCTTTCCTTCTGAGGCCAAAGAAAATCTGTTTTTTTGTTTTTTTTTTAACTCACCCAACTTGGGAGATTCCATGGTTCTTCCCTGATGCCTTACTGTTGCTGAATATGTAAAACAGAAAAAACTAAGGTGGCAGATGTAGCAGCATACCATGTGAAATATTATATTATGTTTTACTATACTAAGGCCCTTGCTACATGTTACACTTAAGACAAGATTAACCTATTGATCACATTTTAAGTTATTATCCAGACACACACTGATGGAATTAATGGTGTGATAAAACAAGGAATAAGTCACAAAGTTATTACATTAAAAATATGTACAGTAAAAGCTGTGTTATCCAGCACTTTACCATTGGAATGCTCTATATTAACTGGCATCTGTCATAGACGGCAACATAAATCTTCCTTCACGTATCCGAAAAAATTCCAATAGCCATCCAGCATCCTGCCATGTGCTTCTCATAGATCTGTTGTTTACAGAAGCTTCCAGAAACTGGCAAGCTGTGTCGCTAGCGGCAGTCTCGATTATAAACATCCACCATTGTGATCACATTATGTTTGTGCTGTATCATGACTTTATCACTGAATCTCTCCCCCAGTACAACTCTCAGATAACCAGAATATTTGATTAACCGGCACCCCCATTCCCCATGGATAACAGATCTTTTACTTTAATAACTTTCTGGCTGGTTTCTATCATGCCATTAACTGAATGTGTTGCCAGGCTGGCGCTCCCAGCCATGGGGTATGTCTCTGTGGCTGAGAGCCCTATCAACTAATGGGTGCACCATGTACTCCCATATTCTGGTGTCTCATCCACTGGTGGCTTCTGGATCAGCTGACAGGGCTCCCAGCCACAGAAATGCATAGTACATCTTAGTGGCTTAGAGCCCCATTCACTGATGTGGCTCCCAACTATGGTAGCTTGTTAGCTGCCAGTACAGGGGAAGCTCAGGATCACGATCAGCAATGATCGTGGTGCTCGATCACATGGTCGTACCTCCTACCATGCACACGTGGCATGGTAGCATGCACAATTGTGGGGAATCACATATCTAATCCCATTGCTTCTCTACTTAGGACATCTGCCAGGGATTTAAGAAAACAACCATTGGAAAAAAATTAAGTGTTATTTTTTGTAGAGTTAAAACTTATATGAAAGTCCAAATGAACTTAAGATGACCTAAACTGCATATGTCAAAAAAGTCAGGTTTCTAAGATGATTCACTGCCATGACAATTTGTTCCCTCTTGCTTGATAAGGAGTCTTTCTAATTAATTGCTTTGCAACACAAACTAATATTTTGCTCCAATGAATTCACTTCTGATACTTCAGGTTTTATTTTAAATAAATAGCTTTTCATATATTTATCATACCTTTTAATTCCTAGGGCACTTCTATATTTAAATATTTATACCAATCTATATTTTAATTTTTGAGAGATAGAGTGTGAATGAGCATACATATACCTATATATTATACACTTCTATTATTTTTAAGTTGATTTTTGCTTGAATCCTTGTTTTGACCTAACAGTTTTACAATATGTATAAAGACTTTTCAAAGCCCAGCAAAATCAAACCAGATATTAAATTAGCATTTGTTTGGTATACTGTACCTTCAATTTGCTTCTGCATAAATCTGTTCTGGATTCTAGCTTCTAAATCAAACAAACTGGGATGGACCAGCAAAACTGTTAAAATTCCATTCCGTGAAACCTATGTATAAAATGCAACTTCCTCCTGATAAATGGCTCTTCAAAAGACATGCTTGTATCTGAGCTTTTACTGACATTCTCCCTCTATCAGGTTCAAATGGCCCAGTTACAAATAGATTCACTAAAGAGGCACATTTTCCTAGCCCTGCTAACTCCCTGTAGAATCTGAGAGTCAAGTTTGTTCTGTCCTTCTCTTCTATCAGCACTAATAAAAATACCAAACAAAATAATGCCTCCGGGTTTAACTATACAAGCCTATAAGCCTTCACATGGGGTGGAATAGGCATAACTGGGTGTGTCTACACATGTGCTGTAATGCACTTTAAAGCGTCATGAAAAGCGTGCGCTTTCGATAATATGCATTAAAATAAGCTAGCATACCTTTTTCTAGTACCTCACCATGGAGCATGGAGGTACTAAATTCAATATACATTAGCACAAACACATTAATGAATGTGTAGATGCACTCACTAAAGTAAATTGGTCCTCAGATCCGCAGAGGAATTTGCACTTGTCTCTTCTCCTGCCCCTATAAACTGAGCGTACTTGTTCTGTTAGTAATAAGTATAGTGGAATGTGTATAGTAGATGTAAGAGAGGTATAGCTAGTTTGGAAATAAGTTTTTGGCATTTCTCCTAAGAAAACATTTTAGAAACCCTGTTGCCAGCTTTCATTTATTAAACTTTGGGATTATTTACTAAAAGCTTTTATTAATTTATTCATCACAGGATGGGATTTTGAAAAGCACTCAGATATTTGCCAAATCCCACTCCCATTAAAAGTAAACTCTTCCCACTCCCATTAAAAGTAAACTCTAAAACTCCCACTTACTTCAATAGGAGAAAAGTTAAGTCAATGATAAGTACTTACAAAAATGTTACCTACAATTTGCCTCTCACTAACTCTTTCCCTTTGGACCAAGATAGTCAGATAATACTTTTTTTATTCCCTAGCCAGACAACTTTCCTGTGCTCAGTTCATTATATCTGACAATCATCTTAAATTAGTCCTCTCCCATAGAACTTCCCTTACCCCATATAGAGCGCTGCTGCATCTTTATAAAACCATCAGAACCCTGTCTTCTTCCATACATACTCCCTTTTACGCTGTAATACCTGCTACCAAGAAAACATTGCTTTCCCTTCCCCATACACAAACTGTGCGTGCACAGAGAAATGACTTGATGAGATGCATGGTTTTTTTAAACTTAATTATGTTTTTTAAAATACACTTCTAATTTTGTGGTCTTAAAACAAGCTTCCAATGCTGATATTAATAAAATATAAGGAATTGGATAGTGCAGAATTACCTGCCAAGACTCAAGGTTGAAAGAGCACAGCATGTGTAAGACATTTTAAACTGATGGAGAAAAAATAGGTAGTCTACCTTTCAAACAGAACAAGGGAAAAAACAAAAAAGAATCTCTTAGAGATAAGGATCACAGAAAGACTCCAAATCACATTTTAAAGAAGTAGTACAAAAACCATTTTGGAAATAAAGCAGAGATACACTTGAAGCTAACAACTGAAAATACAATTACGATCAGCAGGTGGAACATATAGAGATCAGCATATCGAGAACATATTATTAGTAGATATATTTCAATATATCATATATTCCAACATTTAAAAAAAATGTGTTGATTCCAACTGAGCATTTGTTTCTGGCCTTCCTACTATTAAATAAATCTACACAAGCAAGTAAATCCTAATGAAGTCAACCAAATACCCACACAGCTAAAGCTATTTATGTGCTAATGTCTCTGCAGGATTGGGTTAGTTTGTATACTCTGAGATGAACTTCTTTAAGGAAACAAAAAAGCATCACATATTTAGTACAGTTTTCTACAAAAGGCAGCTTCCAGCAGGAATGGAAATTACAAAATCCCCACTTTTCTGTATGTGAAAGAGCCAAGATCTCTCATATTTAAAAAAACCTTAAATTTTTGTAGAAAACAAAAAATCATATTCAAGGGGTGTGTCTACGCAAGACACTTTACTGCACATTAGACTAATCTAATACACAGTAAAGCATCACTGTCTACACATGTGAAGCAATTCCTGTACAGTACATAAGTCTAATGTGCTGTGTTGTAGTACCTGTACATACAAGTACTAGAAAAATAACTCATAAACTAATGCGCCATACCACATGTCTAGACGCTGACCTGGAGCACATTGTTCCTGGTCAACCTAGGCAGCTTAACCCAGCTTTCTCTTCCCACCCTCTGACGCTCAGAGTTAAGCGCCTGTTCCCTCTTCCAGTACCTGACAGCAAGCTGGAGTAAAATTGTGAGAAAAAAAGTTGTTTTCCAGTATCAATTATAATAAAGCCTTAGAAAAATAGACTTCATTTTGGTGGGGAAAAAAAAAAATCACACCAGGAAGGAATAAAAAAGTCTTAAAGGAATTTTTCTGACTACTGAATTGGGATATGTTAGAAACACCCAGCTTTTATATTCAGTTTGTTACAGACACCACATTCAGACTTGGAGAGGGTAGAGATCTGTATAAGGGCATGAGAAAATTTAGCACTAGAGAAAAGTGTGTAATTAATGGAAGACTATTTCCCTAACATGGATTGGACAACAGATGCACCAGGTGTGATAGGTTTCAATTTCTCTACCAAATGGTCACTGTACCAATAAGAGGTAAAGCCATCTTAGGCAAATAGCAAACACCTAATAAAAGACTGTGGAAAATAATTTTGGATCAAGCGATTACCTGTTGATTCACTTTAGTCTAAAAAATAATGTGAGCAAGAGCAGGTCTATGAAAGGGTTTAGAAGTTCTGAAGGACTAACATGACATTAAGGAAACTAGGCAGATCAACTGAATTCAAGAACTATATATTCAGATATAGGAAGGGCATACAAATATAGCCTTTAGTTGAGAAGAATGATAGGGAATGAGGACACAGTTGTGGAAATTAACATATGGAAGATGGAAGCAAAATATATGTTGATTACTGTCATGAAACTGATCAGCCCAATTAATATAAAGGCCAGAATATTAAAAGAACCGACACATAAAAGAGCCACTCTACTTTATCATAGATCTCCAATCTCTGTAACACAAGGTATGGTCCTCTTCTTCAGATCATTGAAGCATATATTAGCAAAATTCTTCTCTCTCAATGAAAGGGGACTGCCCTTCCTCTCCTGCTTTTTGCCTATTGGAGAATGCTTTTGGACTGTTTTCATAACATGCTCTATGGGCCGTAGCGTGTGAGGAGCTTGAGAAGATGACCGTTAGGACTTTCTGGGTAAGTGCAAAGCACAGGTGAATGGACTCACAGTGGCCCACATCACTTAGGTTCTAAATCCTGCAAGATTTTGAATAATTTTAAAAACTATGTCTACTAAAATATGAACACCTAATAGAACTCAGTAAATGATCTGTGGGTTTTTTAAATATAAATTACATTTAACATATGAGACTGTTTTATCAATAATGCATTAGTAACTGCATTAGCGCTATGTCCGGAGGTTGGGTAACTTTGAAAGATAGTTAAGGAGAGCAGATGGGGCTTTTTGCATCCTAAGAGTCATGAGATATGATCTTGGGTGGATTCAGGATTTTGTAAAAGGAAAGGGGGAGGAGGGAGGATTGCAGAAGCCGTGACTGGCTCTGCAACTGGGCTGCACTATCCACTCCCCCTCCCCCTGCCACCAGGAAGAACAGACCACACCATGGGAGCAGCAGCCAGGGACTTTTTTTTTTTTAAATCCTGAATTAGGTAAGTATTCCCCTTCCCAGCTCTTGGCTCCCTCTCCCACACCCTCCATGCTCAGCAGCACATATCCTCCCCTCATGTTCTCCTCCCCCACAACCCTGCCCATTGCTGCCACTGTTCCCAGCTGACCTGGAGGCAGGGGAGTTGCAGAGCTATTCTTGCCCTATTCCAGCTGAGCTCAACTGGGGACAATAGCGGTGGTGGCAGCAGCGATAGATAGGTTCCCCATCACTGAGACAGCCCCCAAGCTGATGGGGAACACGTGGTGGACTGAAGAAAAACAGGAGTGGCTCTGGAACCCCTTCCTTGCCCAGGTCGCCACAGGCAAGGGTGACAGAAGCAGCGGTTGTGGCGGGGAGAGGGGAATGGGTGGTATGGAGGTGCCACTGAGCACAGAAAAGAAAGGGTGGGGGGAATTCTTACCCGCTTTGGGCACTAAAGTCCCTGGCTGCTATTCCTGTGACAAGATCCAAAAGGGAGGTCCATCTGCACCACTGCACCCCTATGGATCTGCCCTGGGATATGATACAAGGTTATGGTACTAAGCAAACAGCTGAGTCTTGGCAAAAAGAAGGGGTTGTATCTCCCCACCTCCTTCTCTCCCAAGGGCAAGCATGATCTGACATTTGGGGAGAAGAGGAAGACTTAAAACTTGCAGTTTGCTAACCCAGGAGCACATCTGTTCTAAATTATGCCAGCATTTCTTATGGCAATCAATAACCAGAATACCTTTACTAAAACAATTAGCACCAAAGGAGTGAACATTAATATTAAAGGGAAGGTGACACCAGCAACTTACAAATTAGCAATTACAACATTTTAAAAAGTGAGTGAAACTGAAGGGCTCAAAAATCCATTGAAATTAAAATTATAAACTTAAAGCAGTATTTTTAAATGTTTAAACTAAATCAGGAATTAAAAAATATATCCTAGCAATGGTATAATTATGTTGCTAAACAGAAATCATAAAAACTGTCAGCAATGGTGCAGAAAACAAATGGCAATTTTTTTTTCTGTTTTGGACACAGAAAAAAAGCTTGATGAGATTTCATCTTTATCATAAGAAACGTAGATGAAATTCCTATTCCACCAATAACAAAAGGGGATGTTGAAATGCACATACTAACATAAAAACATAAATTTCTGAGATGCATAAAAAACCAAACAAAAAATACCTGTGCATTTTAGTAATCCAGGCTTTAGATCTGGATATTAAGTAAATATACATCATGTATACAAGGTAACTTAGAAGCAAACTATAAACATATACTATACCAAAAACTGGAAACAAAACAAATAAAAATTTTGTTTTGTTAACATGGGTCTGATGTTATTGAACATTCGCATTAATGATTTACAGGATGAGGTTATTCATACTCAGTGAATTTGCAGGCAACAGCAAATTGGGTGGAATCACTGACCAGAGTCAGACTAGGACCCAGAGGGCACATCTACACATTCATTAGTACACTTTTGCTACTGTGCATTAAATTTAGTACTCATGGGTGCCTATACATGAGCAGGAAGGCTGCTCCAACACACTGATTGACTCAATTGATCAAGTTTGCTGGAGTGTGGCAATTACTGCAGTCCAGCAGCCTCCCACATCTCATGCATCAGTGTCCCTGTGCTTCAAAATGGTCATGGGGGTGATTTATCTAAAGCTCATTTGACCCCCGCCACCATTTTGAAGTGCGGGGACACTGATACATGAGACACTCCAGGAGCTTTAATCAGAGAGGCTCTTGGAGCTGCTCTAATTAAAGAGGCCCCACTCCCACTCCCAGAGCACGTGTATAAACGTCCTCTAACGTGAAGTACTAAATAAATACACATTAGGCTGCCCTAATGTGCAGCAGCAAAAGCACATACTTTTTAAATGACAGTTAATGTGCAGTAGCCTATTTTTTAAGGCGTAGTAAAATAGGCTGCTGCGCATTAAAGCACACATGTAGCTATGCCCAGAATGATGTAAACAGGCTGAAGAAATGTTCCACAATCAATCAGATGAAATTCAACAAGGACAACTACAAAGTCTTGCACTTAGGATGAACTAAAACAGACCTGGTAATGACTGCAGACTGTAAGCTGAATGAGTCAACAGTGTGCTCTTGTTGCAAAACAAGTCAACAGCAAACTGGGTTGTATTAAGATGAGTGGCACCTGCAAATCAAAGGAAGTGATTCTTCCACTCTATTCAGCACTGGTGATGTCCAGTTTTGAGGCCCAGATTTCTAGGAAGATGCAGACAGATTGGAAAGACTTCAACAGAGAGCAACAAAAATTATTAGTCCTGGGAGATGCAACTTGTGAGGAAAGAACTAGGGTCATTTAGTCTGGAGAAGAGGAAATGGTGCGGAGTAGCAGGGGGGAGGGGCTTCAAATACCTGAAGGGCAAATATAGGGAGAGAGGTAACCTTTTCTCTGCAGCCTTACATTGCAGCAAAGGAAATTTGGGTTGCAGATTAAATAAATATGTAAATAATAATCCTGGGGGTAAGTTTACAAAAAGAGCAAATATATCCTCTCGTAGAATCCAGGTAAAAGGGAATCATCATGACCCACCATTAATCAATTTATACAGTGTTCTCTTAAAAAAAGGTGTATAGTAGTATAACAAGAGTCTATACTGATTGCTGTCAAGTGATTTCCAGAATAAATATGCACATATTATTTTGGTAAAATAATATTTTTATTATGGTCAGCCCTAGCACTAAAAGTCACAAGGCTTTTTGATTGGTTCATTGCCTCTCACCACAGGTGCTGCCGCTGTATACTGCCACTTCTTCATTTTCAAAGACCTGGCACAGATGTAAATTGATAATGCTGTACAAAACTTATTCATGATAATATTGACAGTGTACAGGAAGGAATATCATTTAGCTTGCTCTTTTCCCCAAGCTATGCATTTACCTCAGGCACATGAAAGAAATTAAAAGTTATTCTTATCAGAGAGAAGAAGAGGATAACAGAGTATCTGTTATTTAACTTTCAAGAACAAATTCTGCAACCAATTGAAAATAGCTAACGTGCCAAAATACTTCTTAAGACATCATCATTTATCATCATCAGTTGATTAACATAGGGGAAAAAACCCTCCAAACCCCAAAATGTATGAAAATACATTACAAGTAATAAGGCCGTTGGCTCATCAAATTGCATAATAAATATGCTTGTGCCTAGTAGATACCACAAAGGTATGTAAGGTCTCTAATTCCCACTGAAATCAATGGGAGTTGGGTATCTAAATTCCTCTGAGATAACCAAAACCTCCATAATCCCACAATCAAGAAGAACAGCAACTTTGCTTAAAAAATCTATCCAACTTGTAACAACAGGGGTGTGCAAAACAGGCCGTATTTGATTCGGATTCAGCCCGATTCGGGGACAGCGATTCAATTTGTCGATTCAGATCACTGTCCTGATTCGATTTGGCCAAATCCAAGTCTGAAGATTTGATGCTGACTCAGAGAATCAACGATTCGGCCATAGACACAGCTTTCAATTTTTTTTTCTATATACCTCGAGGTACCAGGCATGGCTCATGAATGCTACAATTCTGGGGCGGATGGAGCATCCCACAGGAGTGCCAGGCGGTAGGGGGGGCCACCCGCATGCTCAGTGGTGAGCCTGGAAAAGGACCAGAAGTACTTCTGGTCCACCACCGATTGCACAGGGGACAAGCCCCTGCACTTTTCCCAGCTCGACGATTGGCCACGGGAGACCCCAGGTGTTCCCCCTCCCCTCCAAGCCAGAAAGCACCAGTCACCAAGCCGGGGGGGGCGGGGGTGCAGGGAGGACCTGGAAGTGTACTGGAAGTACTTCTGGTCCACTTCCAAGTCCACTACTAAGCGCACTGGGGACCCCCCCGCGATCCCGTGGGACGCTCCATCTGCCCCAGTATCTCAGCATTCATTAGCCTCCCGGTACCTTGAGGTATGTAGAAAAAACATTTAAAACTGTGTCTATGTCCGAATCATTGAATCTTTCCAAATCTCTGCAGATTGATTCGGAGTGTTCCGATTCTATTCAGAGAGATTAAAGGGTCTCCTGATTTGATTCCAATTCGGAGATTCAGCCACCGAATTGGGTCAAATCTCCACCAGATCGAGTCAGCAACTGAACCTTTGCACAGCCCTAATACATACCACAAGTTAGGAAACATATATAAAAAATAAAAGATACAAGACTCTTACTAGGTAGAGACGTTACTATGTTACTAGGAAGAGATGGTAAAATTGTTAATAACGATACAAAAGATAGAAGTGTTATAAATATCTGTATTCTAAAATCAGAGGAAGAATGAAGATGTACTCTTATCACATGAAGAGAATGAACTATTTTCCAATTTATTAGGAAATCAAAGTACATGGTTGTTAACATCCTCTAAGAACAAACTTATTTAAAAATCATCAGTCCCAGATAATGTGCACCAAACAATCATAAACAGGCTGGCAAAGGATATTTCCACCCTGCAGGTGTTCATTTTTAGTAAACAGTAGACTACCAGAGACAGTCCAGAAGGTTGGAAAAGAGTTGACATTTTGCCAATAATTTTAAAAATGAATCAAATGCAATGAACTGGTTAAGTATAAGACAGTTACCCTACCATCACTACCAGCAAAATAACATAAAAAGAAAATAATCCATTTTGATGGAGAATTAAAAGGATAGGAACATTATTAAAAGGGATTAGCCAGCAAACAGACTTCCTGTTATATGAAAAAATGAGTATTTAGAAAATAGATTATCTAAATTATAATTAAAAACCGAAACCTCAAAACTTTCCACACAGGTAGACGTCTGTAATATTTTGTTCAACTGCTGAAAGTCCTGATGTCATCTCCAACACTGTCCTTTCTGAAGCACTCAGGCTTCCATAGAACTTGGCAGCTTCAACTCCTCAATAGCCTGCAACTTGATCACCTAAGGTACTTGGTAGCCTGGGAAGTCCTGGCTCCTAAACTCCCTGAGGGCAAACTCTACTGAGCCAGGAAGGAAGCAGAATATTGACACCTCCCCTCAGAACTGTGTCAAAAAATCAGCATGTGTCATGAAATATGTCACTTTCAACACGTCATCATTTTCTGAAGAACAGGTTTTCATTTGAAAATTTTCCAATCAGCTTTAATAATTAATGCAGGCCAAGATGGCTTTATGAAAGTTTTGTCAAACAAGTCCGATTTGATAATCTGCTGAAATTTCAAGTTTGATAAAAGTAACTCCAGTATAATGTACTCAGTAACGTAACTAAGGTTGATCAGCTGGGGTAGCAGCCCTGGGCAGGGGAGAAAGAGGCAAAAAATAAATTCTGCCCAGCTCTATGTCTGCACTGGTGGCTCTAGCCACAAGATGTTACCACTGCCCCTGCATGTTGCTGCTGTCCTCTTATGTCTCTGAACGTGCTTAGACTTTTGTAAGGCATTTGCCTTAACACCACATCAAAAAAAGTTAGCAATACACATTATCAATCCAGAGCAACAGACATAGGTTAAGAAATTGTTAAAAAAAATAGTAATCCTTGAGGAATCATCAGTGAAAGGATGAATTCATAGACTTCCAAGTGTTTGGTATTAAGTCCAATGTTATTCATCATTTTCTTCAATGTTCTGTAAATAAATACAAAATCACTTCCAATACAATTTGGAATAAAACAAAGATTGACAGAAGAGTAAGTAAATAAGGAAAGTCCTACAGAACAAAATCTGGATCATTTGGTACCAATGCAAACGTAAAAAAAAAAGCAGATTGAGAGGTGACAATTACAAATACCTTCTCAGGGATAAAACTTTGGGCACTAATGAGCTCTATAGTTTAGTGAAGAAAACCAGAACTAGCAGTTGGTAGTTAAAGGCAAGGCAATTTTTAAAACAGCAAGGGTTATTAACTACTGAAAAAGACTACCAAATGTTAGATTCTTCATCTCTACAGGATTTGCTATGTAGAGATGCTTCATCTCTACATAGCAAATACGTAGTCTGGCATTTATTATTGCTTCAAATATTATAAATTTGAACATCAAAAGTTTGATTTGGGTCTGTGAATTTCTGCTAATGATTAGTAAACATGGCTGAAATTTTACTTGCATAATGGTCTTCAAGAATAATATCTGTACAAAACAATATTATAGCCCCTACGCAAATGGGAATGTAATGATGCTATAATTGAGAAACATACTAATGGTTGGCAGACTATTAATTTCAGGTATAATTATTTTGGTTCAAAGGACGAGGTTCATCTCATAATTTGCACTTGCATTTTGGCACTTCACCCCTTTTAATTGCATCCTTTTCTTTTTATGGTACAGTTGTTAGACTGACACTGCTGATTCGCACGCAGTGATTACACTTCCCAGACTGGATTAAAAATGTGTCTTCTCTCCTTAAATTGGCATTTCCAGATATCCATCTCAATTTTCCCACCACCTGGACTGTGTGAGTACATCTGCCAAAAGATTAAAAGAAGAAAGCAGAACTGACCTCCAAAGCTGAATAGTTTCTTGATTGCTTTGCAGGAAACTGTTCCATTAGGTAAACAGCAACTCTTCAAGCATGCAAAACACAGCAGCTAGACTTAAATTATTTCATTTCATTTAAAAGGTAAAAACACAAAAGAGAAGGGAAACAGGACAGCAAGGTCTATTAGACTGGATCACTCTGTTCCAAGAAAAAAGTAACGGGAACTGTCCTGTGTGATAGATTCAAATCAAAATTGGACTGAACACTGGAAAAAGAATGATAACGATTAAAGCAGAATGAGAGTTACAGAATGGGGAGTTACATTTCCTCAAGATTTGCGGATGCAAATCCAAAGCTTTACTTGGGAACTCACTTTCTACTAGGCAGAATTCCCATTCAACAATGAATGAGGTTTCCTTTTTCAGCCAACGATGGGAGACTTTCAAAAAGTATCTCCGTGATTAGCTTCCCATAAATTGTGAACAATTCATTTTAAAAGCAGGTCAGACAGTAACTGGAAGAGTAAATAGTTTCCCCCTACCATACCCCACTTCTCCCTCTCTGGTCCACTCACATACTGCAGCCTCATTTATCCTGAATTTTAATTCATGAAAAAGTTTTACTTTTTTTCTTCATAAAAATTTCTCATAGAGCAGGAGGTGGAAAAAACCCTATATATATATATGCTAATTTAAACTGTACCTGGAGACTAAGCAGCAAATTTTTTTTTATTCTTTTTTATATATCTCTAATCCTTTCAATACAGAGAAAATGGTCTCTCACTTCTTCTCTCTCTCCCCACCCCCCTCTCAGAACAGTCTTGTATTCTAAGCAATGTCTGATACATGTTTGGAGCAAACTCTCTGATCCCTATCCTACACCTCTGGCTTACCAATGCACGCTTCTAAGTCACTTATGCAAATACATTTAATCAAATACAGTAACTTTCAGCTAGAAAAGAGTCTTGAAACTAAGTATTATTGAAATAGCCATAGAAAGAAAAGTCTCTGCTTTATTGCTGTCAGGATTCATCAGTACTTGATACCTGAGCATGCAATCAAAACAAGCTGCTACCCAAGACCAAATGGCAACTGTAGGCAATAGAATTCTCATAGCTTATGGTTGATGGTGGAGGATCACATCCCAAACCAGGGGTAAATTTAGCTATTCCTCTGAAAACAGAGAAGGTGTTTGGCTGCTCTGCAAGCAGTCACCTCCCTGCTCTTAGATGTCTAGCCTCTGCTTCCACATGAAAGGAAGCTGAATAAATCAGATGTATTTAATCTGAATCAATGTGTCAACTCCTTATATACTTGGATGTGAGCCAGACAAATGAACAAGCCTATGGTATACACATTTTTTTAATTACCACATCTTTCCTTTCTGTGTACTCCGACACACATTTCAACACATACAGAAATAAGCATATACAATACTATATTGCAGTACAATATTTACAAGTTCTTACTGTAAATGTAATCAGGATGCCGCAGAATATGATTCATAAGCAAAATACTAATGCAGATGGCACCCTTTTTTTTTCCTTCAGCTCTTTTAATACATCAGGATGTGGATTACACACCAAGAAAAGAAGATAGATTGGCATAAAAGAGAAGAGGTAATTTGGCAGAGCCTAGATAAACGAAGATTAGAACACGCAAACTCTACTGCATGCAAGAAGAAGGATAAATAACCCATATACAGGTCACAGAACAGATCCAGAAAGCCTTCATTGGAATGGTTGAGGATACTTATGTAATAGGTGGTAGCACTCATGTTCTAGTAGAAAAATAATTTGTACTCTTCCTCTTCAAATAACTTAAAAAATATACAACATAAAGTTAAATCATCTTAGCTGCTCAATATTTATTTTTCATTAAAACATCATAAGGGGCATTCGTTTCTTGACCCTATAGCAGAAAGTATAGAGATTGCCATCATGATTACTGATCATATTTGCTGACTAGAATGGAGAAAGAAAAGACACAAATAGCCTTAGTAAATGTTTGGCATCAATTCTGAAAGATTCATAGATTCATAGACTTTAGGGCTGGAAGGGACCTCAGAAGATCATCAAGTCCAGCCCCCTGCCCAAAGGGCAGGAAGTCAGCTGGGGTCATAGGATCCCAGCAAGATAGACATCCAAATGTCTCTTGAAGGTGTTCAAAATAGGTGCTTGAACAACCTCCAGCAGCGGTCTATTCCAAACCTTGGGGGCTCAGTAAAGAAGTTCTTCCTTATGTCCAGCCTGAAACGGCCACGGTAGAGTTTGTGACCGTTCGATCTTGTCGTCCCTTGGGGCGCTCTGGTGAACAGACGTTCCCCCAGATCCTGATAAGCACCCCTGATAAACTTATAGGTGACAACCAGATAATCCCTGAGCCTGCATTTTCCATGCCGAAGAGTCCCATAGCTCTCAGTCTCTCATTGCAAGATCTGTTTTCCTGACCTCTGATCATGCACGTAGCTCTCCTATGCACCCTCTCAAGCTTCTCCACATCTTTTTTGAATTGTGGAGCCCAAAACTGGATGCAGTACTCCAGCTGCAGCTTCATCAAGGCCAAGTAATACAGTGTGAAAGTTAAAAGAATCACTTCCTGACCTGAGTACCCCTTCTTTGTATTTCATAGTAGTATATTATTAGTAGTATTTTATACAAAAGAAGTTAAAAAGACTGTAAACAACAGTAAATACAGCTAGAGAATATAACTGACTTCTCAAAGATCCTAAAATATTAAAACATTTTAATGACTTATTGCCCCATACTGTATCAGGGATATAATTATAAAGAATGTTTTCCTTCAAATAACAATCTTAAATTCCCTTTGTGCCCAAACACAATGAAGCAGGCAATAACTGTAGTGGGGGGAGAAATATCTTGTGGCTCAAGCTGATGAATGACATTATAGAGGATCAAATGATTTTCCTGACTGCCATGGAATTGGTCTGTGGTCTTGGGTAAGTCACATAAAACTAAAATATTCACCGTTGGCCTCTAATTGAGGTGTTCCTTATTTTTTTGATGCCCAATTTGAAGCACTTGGAGCAAACTTCTAAAAGTGCTAAGCACCCATAGCTGCAAATGAAGACAGGGGAGCTGTGTTTAAATATATGAAAGGCTATAAAAATGGTGAACAATCTCAAAAACAGGCCCAACATGTCTCAGCTTCTACAATTTTGGCCTTCATACCTTTGTGCCTCTGTTCCTCATATGTCACCTGGGGATAATAATGACACCTACTGTCACAGTGATATCATAAAATAAATATTTGTAAGCATTCAGACACTACAGTGAGAGCACCACTGAAACATCCTTGTGGAAATTAATAATTCTATATTCACTGCAGAGTTTGAATGATGTTCAAACAATGAATGGCAAAAATAAAATGGAATATTGAAAAATGGTTGCTCATTTAAGGCTGTGAACACACATTCAAACCATCTGGGAGAACTCTCCTGGGTTTTTCTTTTGTTTATTTTGAGTTTATTTTATTTTATTTTATTTTTTTTAGCCAGGAAACAAACTTATACAGAGACATCTGAACAAACATTCAGCCTGCTTACAGATGTTAAAATAAACCCAAAAACCAGCACTTTAAGCTTGGTGTGCCCCTGCACTGAGCACAGCACATGCCCAGAAGAGGCACTGCATTAGGACCCACACAGGCTGAGGGTGGGCTGCCACTGCAAGCTGGGGCTGGGGCTGGGGCTGGGGTTTGTGCCGGGCTGTGCTTGGGGCAGGCAGCACTGGCACTAGGAGGGTGCTATGGGGGTGGGGGCCTGCAGCCACCCCAAACTTCACTGTAGTCCCCACATAGCCCCACCTCCCAGTGCTGCTGCCACCCACCCCTAGCACAGCCCAGCCTAACACCCCTGCCAGGAAGAACCCAGCACAGCCTCCAGCCCCAGCCCACAGTGGCAGCCCACCCTCACCCCATGCACAGATCTGGGGGTACACACAATGGCAGAAGCCTCCTTCCCCCACCCCCCATATCCCCCAGAAGAGCCGTGGCTCCATCCCACACTCCACCCCAACTGGGCAGCGCCTATTCCTGCTCCATTCCCTCCCTCACCACGGGGCCCTTGATCTGCACCCCCAACCCTCTTCCCTCTCCCCACCCTTTCCCCACACCAGACTTACCAGCCAAATGCTGCTCTGCAAGTTACTAAGCTGTGCTTCTGGCTGCATACATGCTGTGGCTATGCGCATGAACGGGGCATTTATCGGTCACATTATCAGCCAAAACAGGCAAAAAAAAGCCAATTTCCGATACTGTCAGTTTTCCCTATATCGGTGCTGATCCGATATGGGACTGATGTACCAGTGTACCTCTACTTTTATCTAATGGCTTATTGAATCAGATCTGCACGCAGGATGACAGGAGGCTGCTGCTGCTGCCTAGGGCCAGAGGCAGCACCAGTCTTCCCAGCCCCTGGACGCAGGCTGCACCCAGTGCTGGTCCCAGGCAGCAGCAGCAGCCTCCTGCCATCCCGAGCACAGATCCAGCAGCCTGCACCCCAGGGAGGAGTCCAGCACAACCCCAGAACCCTCCCAGGGGTGCAGGCCCCCAGATCTGCATGCAGGATGACAGAAGGCTGCCACTGCCAGCAACTGACATGGGTTTTGCTTTCAGCAACTTGAGGTGCAGTTTCCTAGAAACTCCTGCACCTATCTCCTTGAAACTTGGCAGGCTTCATACCCTCATAAGGGGCTACCATCCCTGCAATTCTCATCTGAATCAGGTAAGAAATGACAACATTATAGGCATTTTCATGATTTCCATTATAACCTATGGGCAAAATGTCAAAACACGCCGAAACAGTGAAACCGTTTCGACGAAATGAAACAGAACAGTGCTTCAAAATTAAACAAAATGACAAAACGAAATGCTGTGCCTTTGAAATGGTGAAACAGAAATCAAAATTAAATGGTGCTGTTTCGCTCAGCCATAGAAAATATATCATCTAAAGTTAATTTTATTCTTGATTAAGGTTAGTCTAAAACAAGGACCCTGTACTGGTATCTTTTAAAGAAAAATGTGGTGTTACAATGATATAGGTTGTAGTCGTGCTGGTCTAAGGACATAGGCAGATAAGGTTCTTTAGGTAAATCTGATATCTTTTATTAAACTAACCCAAATAGTTGGAAAAATTCTTTGCAAGCTTTCAGGTACAAATACCCTTTATCAGCCAGATAAAGCATCTGTAGTTGGTCAGTGCTCTTCCAGTATGGAATGAATAGTAAAAAAGCCAGAGCATGGTATGCATGCAAGACAGCCAGTCAGTAAAGATGTAAATTGAGGAGTCAATGGGTAAGAAACAGGTTGGTGTAGGGAGGAGGGGAGGGGAATGAATGTAGCCAGTAAAATAGTGGAGGGGTACCTGGGGAGTCAGACATTAAGCAGATTATAATATGTCACACATATTACAATGGATAATTTATGTACACATCTTTCTTTTTTACTATAATTGTTATTTATGTAGTTTCCAAACAACTATCCTCTCAAAGTTAAACCAGTTGTATTCAGGAATGTGACCAAGAAACCTGCCAAGATCAGATAAAGAAGCTATCACTAGAACTGAAGTAAATATTTGAATCCAGGGTTTATCTGTGAACCCTGTTGTATGAACATGGACAAGCATTCCTAAAGAAGTTGTTAGTGGAATAATGCATCTGACTAGTCTATTTAATTCATGACTTTTAAATACAGAACTAATTATTTTTAATATACAACATGCATAATCTTTGAGATGTTTTAAAGGGTTTTAGCAATAATCTATCCAGTATTTGTAAAATCTGTTACATATTGTTAAAATTGTTAACTCACATACACTAAGGAAACTAGCTAAAAGATCACAGGCAATTAGAACAATACCTAGAATACCCAAGTGTAGTAAGCAATCCACAAAGCAGTGTAGTAACACTGCTTTAGCGTTCATGTATTTTTCTCTTTTTTCTGTATTCATATATCTCTTTCTGAACTTTTGTAAGCAGAAGCTTAAGTATTCTGCTCAGCAATACTGTCATGTATTTGGATCTTAGCACGCCTACCAGCAAACATTTAGCATAAGTATTAAAAGTTATTCCTTTTAAAGAATAAGTATTGTATTTGTCAACAATACTAATCCCAAAGGAAGCTACACCTCTCCAATAAAGTCCCAGATCTAATTCCCAAGCCCACTATATAGGACTAAAAATAAATTGTCTAATACTGTCCATGGTTGTCCAAAGGAATGTACACACCAAAAACAGACAGACATGGGGCATGAATTTGTAGGTGAGTAACATGATGGCCACACAACAGTGTTTAGCCCACTGAGTCATCTGCTATCCAAGCATTAGGCTTATCCAGGTTGATGGATAAATACCCTCCCTTTAACAATGCCAAAAAGGAGGGAAACATAGGCCTTCCTAGAGCATGAATTGGTGTACCCATTGATCAGCAAATGTAAAAATCATACAGAGGAATGTTAACAGAAAAGTAAGCCTCAGTAACAGCTAAAGCCATAGAATGAAAAACATACCACATACAACCTCAGCAGAAATGTTGGGAAAGTTAAGCCTCCTAATCTGGTCAGAAGGTCAGGGACTGGTGAAAAAGTGATTATAAATAGTGTAGGGTGATGCACCTGGGGAGGAACAACTGGCATCATACTTACAGGCTGGGGAACTCCCTTCTCGTCAGTACAGAGGCAGAAAGGGATCTTGGAGTCATCATTGATGCTAAGATGAACATGGGCTGGCAGTGTGGGGATGCAGTCAGGAAGGCCAACCGCACCCTGTCATGCATCCACAGATGCATCTCGAGCAGGTCCAAGGAAGTGATACTCCCCCTCTATGCGGCACTGGTCAGGCCGCAGTTGGAGTACTGCGTCCAGTTCTGGGCACCGCACTTCAAGAGGGATGTGGACAACATGGAGAAGGTCCAGAGGAGGGCCACTCGCATGATCAGGGGGCAGCAGGGCAGACCCCACAAGGAGACACTACAGGACCTGAACGTGTTCAGCCTCCACAAGAAAAGGCTGAGGGGAGATCTAGTGGCCTGTTACAAACTAATCAGAGGGGGCCGGCAGGCACTGGGGAAGTCCCTGTTCCCCAGGAGTGAGCAAGAATAACGGTCACAAGCTGGCAGAGGGTAGATTTAGGCTAGATATCAGGAGGCGCTACTTCACGGTCAGGGCGGCTAGGATCTGGAACCATCTTCCAAGAGAAGTGGTGCTGGGTCCTACCCTGGGGTTCTTTAAGAGGAGGCTAGATGAACACCTTGCCGGGGGTCGGACTCAATGATCTGCTCAGGTCCCTTCCAACCCTAGAAACTATGAAACTATGAAATAATGTCACCCAAACTTGTAGGCTAGGGACAGAAGTTGCACATAAGCCAATTTAAGTAATCAGAAACTGTTTTAAACCTGTAACAGAACAGAATTTCAGTACAAAATGGCTGAAACTGGTTTAAGATAAATCTGGTTGAATGCAATATCACACTTAACTGATTTGGGTCAAAACCTTTTACAGAACTTCTGTCCCACACCCCTTCCTGGTTTAAGTTAAATTCAAGTCCCCCAGCATGCTTTTCAGCCCTGGGCTGGGCTGTCTGCTCCAGACAGCAAGGCTGGCCCCACCCCTCTCCTCCCTACCCAAAGCTCCAGCTGGTTGAGAAGGAGGCAGAGACTGCATCCAGGAGAGAGCAGCATCTGCCTGGCTTCCCCCTGCTCCACCCCCATCACAGTTTGCTGCTCAAGCAGGGATCCCCACCTCTCCCACAGAACAAATTCCAGTGGCATGGACCTCAGCCAACATCTGGTCACAGTCACACCACCCCCATGTCAGCTAATGCTGAGTGGTGTCTCTGTGTGTGTGTCTCCAATTTCACTGAAACAAAGGCAGATAGAACAGTGTCTGCTTAGGGCTCTTTGGAGCTAATCAACAAGTTCCCCCCTTCTTCCTTAAAGGCTTTGCAAAAAGCTGTTTAAGAACAGCTTGAACTAATGAGAGAGAGGCTTTGTTTTTTTGATGATCTGACAAGCTTTGTGTTCTGATACACTCCCTGCTGGCTTGCTGCCAGTGTTCAACAGGGGACAGAAAGTGGTGTGAGAAATGACCTAGTTTGCAATGAACCAGGTCAATGCAATGAACCAGTGCAGTGCCTGTCAGTTTGCTGTAGGCAGTATGAAGAAGCAGGGAGTGGGAGATTGAAAAGCTCAGTGTCACGAACAGATGTATGAAGTCCACACAAGCAGTCTCCCCTCCCTCCTTCTCCTTCCCCTTCCCCCACCCCAGCCTTTTACCTTAAAGTGCTAGCCAGAGGCCAGCATCTAGCAACACTCCTCACCCCTTGGACAGCATGGGAGACAGGGGAGGAGGGACAGGGGGAGAGGAAGCCTGGTGAGGGCTGCATCCTGCTCTGAGCACTAGCTGGGAAGAAAGTGACACTAGCATGTTGGATCCATCCAGAGGCTCCAGAGAAGGTGGATCCAATCCATTGCTCATCAGACTCAGAATACAAGGTGTATTAGGGATAGAGAAACTGGTAGGCAACCTATGTGCTACCGAGGAGTAATATAATGTGTTAATGTATATATTGTGATTTTTAATATTTTTTCTTTATAAAGTTTTTTGTTGTTGTTGTTCAGTTGCTATTATATTTATTATTATTGTCAAAAAAGATAAAATTTAATTTTTTTTAATTCATTAATTATTATTAGTCACTGAGGAACATTTGATGCCAGGTATCACACACTAGGTGCTGCTGGTTTTTATGTATATGTAGTGAACCAAGAAGGGCTTTGCATTGCACTTTCAGAACTATTTACAGTGCTAAATATCTTCAGGAACCATGTTTGTTTGTTTTCTGAATTTCCAACATTAGTGATTAGTACTTACAGGTTTTCAATCAGCAAAAGTTTTCCCTTTTTAGGCTCCAACTCTGTAAATACTTATGCAAGTACATCGGGTCTTTGAGCTCAGAGGAGATAATTCATATGCATGAAACTGAACACGTGTTGAATTGAGACCTCGTCAAATTTTAATACTGTCTACTGCATTCCTACATCCTCAGTAATTTAGGCTTCAATCCAGCAAAACACTCAAACACACACTAAAGTGCTTTGGTCAATAAAGACTTTGGTATATAAGGTGACAATAAGACTAATGCAAGTTGGCATCACTTTGTGCATCACTGAAGAGGATAATCACGATATGGACGTATTGTGGTATTCCAAAATGCTGGGAAATAGAAGCTATTTTTTTTAAAAGAGTGTATACATGTGCCCAGGGCTCTTTGTAAATTGGAAAAAATGCCATCTAAACAGCACATTTAAATTTTAGGCAATTAAATCTACCACATACTCCACTATAAACTGCTAAATTTCAAAGTTTTGCAATCCAGAAGGCTCTTTATTTTATAAAACTCTTGCATCCAAAAATTATATTGCTTGGGAAAACTGTACAGAATCCATCAATTGGAATTCTAGTTCAACTAAAAAAATCTGTAGAAAATTGAACATGTGTTTTTCACAACAGCTGGTTCCCTAACAGCTAAATTACTGAAAAAAATCTACATCTGTTTTAATCTGTGATCTCTTTAATGTGTACAATGCTAGAATGCTAGTAAACTACAACACCTATCAGAGTTACTGTAGTTCCCAGGTTTTTCTCTCTGCCTTCCCCCTATACGCCCTTTTTCTTCTTTAAGGCTAGGGACAGAAGTTACACACAAACCAGTTTAAGTGATCAGAAACTGGTTTAAACCTGTAACAGATCAGAATCTCAGTGCACATTAACCAGTTTCAAAATGGCTGAAACTGATTCAAGATTAACTTGGTTGAATGTAGTATCAGACTTAACTGATTTGGGTCAAACTGGTTTATGGAACTTCTGTCCAAGACCTCTTCCTGATTCAAGTTAAATCAGAGTCCCCCAGCATTTTGTAGCCCTGGGCTGGGCTGGGCTGAGCTGTACTGTACTGTCTGCTCCAGAGAGCAGGGCTGGCCCCACCCCTTTTCCCCCTAGCCGGAGCAGTGAGGGCTGGCTGACAAGGATGGGGAGCAGGAGTGAGGGGGACAACTACCCCCGTGGTAAACCCCAGCTGAGGTCTGGGTCCAGAGACAGGGGTTAAACACCCCTTCCCCTGTTCAAACTTACTGCTGGCTATGACTGTGGACTACAAATCCCAAAGGCACCTGGAAGCAAGAAGAGGAAATGATAAGCAACCCTGCAGAATCCTGCTGATGTAAGTCTGGACTGCAAATCCCAGAGACCTCAGGGACAACAGGAAGAGGAAGTGAACTTCCAGCCAGAGAGCTGTGCTCTAGCCCCTCCCCCCCCAACTTTTGGCCTCAGCTGCTGCAGGCACGTGGCTGCAATTCTTGAGTCAAAGGTAAATGTCTGGTCATTTCTGTTTCAATTTAATCTCTACAGTTTAAACTAACCTATAAAGACTGAACTGATTCAGCCTCAGGCTTTTTGACTGTCTGTACTTAGCCTCAGGACCTGGTTCAAAGTCCACTAAAGTTAATGGATTAATTTTCAAACATGGAGTGTGAAATTTAACATAGGGGGCTGGGTGATATCAACTTATAAGAAAAATATTTTGGTGATCTTACACTCTCACTCTCATTCAAGATTTCTACTAAGTGTAACTGTCCTCCAAATATAAAAGGACAGACATAAAACAAATTACATTTTCATTGTACAACATACAATGAAACCATGTCACACTGGTATGGGTTTTCTAAATTAGATAAAAAGGTTGCTAATGGTATTACAATTTTTATTTTGCATGAAGTGATGTGTCATGTGACATTAGCATTACACTGGTATTCAATTTTGCAAATGTTTGGCAAATCAGGCTAAAATTATATTCTACAAGTGACTTTTAACAAGGCTACTAGACTTTATCATCTCACTTTATCATAAATAAAACTTAAAACGAAATTTAAAAATGTGACAGGATGTGGTATTTGTATTTTAACTGCAGAACTCCACATTAATACCTTTTGATGTTTATGTTATCTACCACAACTAGAACTTGAATAGGACTTCTGTATTTTATCGGTGGTTATTTGTGTACAATAAAATTATTTCTTAATGAAATGGAAGATTTATCAATATCAAATCACTTAAGTAATATGCGATAGAACTGAATCCATCATAAGCTTCTATGGATGTTCTTTTTCATTCCTCTTCTCAATGTTGGATGAAAAAAAATATAAAAGACAAGAGCTAAAAATCAACAAGAAGAAGCTGTTAATGTGAGCAGATTTCTTCCTAGAGTGGCCTGTTCTGACAAGATTTTGAATGAAATCTTATGGAAAAGTGAAAAATATTCTGTGGGGGGGAAAATTATAGAATCTTTTGCTGATGAAAGAAAAACCAAGGGGAAAATGCAAAGGGAAACCAAAGAGAGTCACAAAGGTGTTCTCCTAAGTCACTACGATGGTTCAGCAGAGAGAACAGAGAATATTGGTAAAAATGAGTGAAAGCACCCTAACAAAGTGGATGAAATGTTTCTAAACCCTCAAAGAGCTTGCATACATTACGGAATTTACCACAAGTTAACTGATTACCAAGAGTAGGATGGACACTAATCAAATATTTATCCCAGTAAACCACAAACATTTACATCGGAGAATAATTTATTTTAGCCATTACTTTTGGAAAAAAGGTATAGTAGCTCACAGTAAATTCTTTAGACTAAAAAAGCTCTCAAGACGTCGACAGGTATTGTTAAAAGTACTTAATCTTGTTAAAGGAATTTGCTCAGACTATGATAAAATCCACAAAATAAGAGGTTGAATTACGATCCTATGGGGTGCCAATAAAAAGATATGTACTTTATATATAAATGGATATATATAAAGAGGGATACTGTATGTACAGACATACCACTACACAGACAAACACAAGATTAAAGTAAAGTCTCTGACTTACAGCCCCCTTGACTGGACAGATCTACCAGGATTGAAGCCTTTGCTCATGCTCGCGGGCCTTGGCCCTCTCTCTTCAGGGTCATCTCGCTCTCCATCCAGGTTACTCTTGAGAAGCCCATTCCTGAATTCAAAAGAACATTTTAAGTGATGGTCTGGGGGCCAAGTAGGCCCCAAACCTGAGGGGAAGCTTTTGTTATTTCAATATAAAATGCATCTCATCCTCCTTGACTACCCTCCCCCAACTTCTCCCTCTCACTTGTTTCTCTCAACCGTTCTGTTTCACACCATTTAATCATTTGCATCCATCTGGAATAGCCCTGCCTAGCTACCACAGTGACCTGCATCAATGAAGAAAACATCCACAAAGTAATAATTTAAGGCTAATCACCACGGCATAGACCCCACTTCTCTGCCTTGCATTTTTACATTAATTTATATTTTTTCCTGCAAAACAAAAGGCAGTGTCATCCAGAATTCTAATAACTGGATCTCAGCAGCAAAGCCATAATTACTCTTCCTTCAGGGTTTCCAACATTTCTTTTTAAAGTGGTAGTAAAAGAATTTTATAAACAGGAAACATTGCACCATTGCTGTTCTCAGGGATGCTTCTGGGATAAGATCAGTCAGAAAAAGTTTTTAAAAGCAAAACCTATATAATATAATCTGGTGCTGTTTATGCACTTTGCAGTCATTTCTTCTAAAAGACTGCTGTTACAACTACAAACAAGGCAAAAGCAAACACATTCTTTCTAAGGCATTAAGTGATTTAATTTTCTTCTCATCATTCATTTCTTCCATCTCCTCATCACCTCCACTCTCTCCACTGTTTTCTTTCCAGCTGAATTAATATTTCAGGTCTGCTAAAATATTTGCTGTCATACATCAAATAGAAAAAAAGACACTGTGAGCTGGACACCAATCCACAAAAAACAACAGCACTGGGTCACACATATCCTTTATATTATCTTTCTCTGTCTTTGGCACCTTTTCATGCTATTTTTTTATGATTATTTTATTATGAACTTCTGTGCAATGAGCTCACCTGTCTCAAAACATAAAGTCACTCTTTGAGATAAAAACCCCCAGATGATTTGGCCTATTATGTGGCATTAAGTTATGCTACTGAGTAACATGGGAACAACATTTAGCTTGGAAAGAGGAACTCTGTAATCTACAAAACCATGTTTCAGCGCCAATTTACTGCCAAGCTGAAAATCATATCAAAATTGTTGCAAGCTTTTGAACAGACACCTCTTAGTAGAACACTGGGTTCATAGTTCCCTAGCCCACTAACTCAGAACAAGACTGTATGTCAATCTACTCCATGGAAAGAGAGGTTATGTCTACATACAGAGGCTTATACTACATTATCTAAAGTGGGTTTTTAAAACTGATGATGATGTGCATGTAAACAAGCCTGGAAGTTCCAAATTAGTTGGCGGTGGGGGAAGGGAGATGTGCACACGTGCTTGAGCACGCACACGCACCATCTCCAAATGTATGCACTTGTGTTTACATATACCTGCGCATATGACAAAGTTCAGATTCAGGCAGTACACAACAGAATGAAATACTGACCCTTCTTTTGTATTTTCTTTTTGTTCTGCATAATCAAAATTTCTATTTTAAAAAAGACTCCAGCTGTCATAGCTACTGAGATAGTTACGTTCATTTTACATTTTCAAGCCTAACAGATAGTGGGGCACAGAAAGGTCTACAAAAAAAGGTGAAATGTGACAGCTGCCAAGGTATTGATCCCTGCAAAATCCACACACAAAGAGAAAATCTGGCTGTGCGCCAGCATGTATACAGGGAGAAGATAGCCCACTGCCTTGACACACAAGCTGTAGAGGTCACCTTGGCAATGAGAATAGCTCATAAGAGGTGGATCTAGTCCCCACTATGGAAATTCTATTCAAAAGGTCAAATTATCTTTATCTAACTGCCTCTTAAGTAACCTGAAGCAAATTGAAGAAAAATCTCCACATACAAAGAGATTAGCTCCAGAGTTGCTTAAAAAATAGGTTCTTCTAATTGGCTGAAAAATATTTTTGCGGTGAAATATTAAAAACTAAAATATTTCATCTGAAAACCAATATATTTCAGTTCAAAACTTTACCATTGTTTTCCAGTGAGTTTGCTGCTCTGTATCTTATGTTCCCATTTACTTCTATGTATCAGGGTCTATGGCTGGACTATAAAGCCATTTCTTCTCCTCTTGAAGAAGGGTTGCACATGGCACAGAAATCCCTGGCTACAGTGTAACATAGGAGATGCCTACAGAACCTACAGGCTAGGGACAGACATTACACATAAACTGATTTAAGTGATCAGAAACTGATTTAAAACTCTAACAGAACAGATATTAAGTACACATAAACCAGTCTGAAAATGGCTGAAACCGATTTGAGCTAAACCTGGTTGAATGTTCTCTGCCTCTTGAAGGCTCAGACTGAAAACATTTACTATTCAATCTTAACTGATTTGGGTCAAACCGGTTTATGCCATGTCTGTCCCAGACCCCTTCCTGGTTCAAGTTAAACCAGAGATCCCTCAGCATCGCAGATGCTTTGCAGCCCTGGGCAAATCTCTCTGCTCCTCAGCAGGGCTGGCCCCACCCCTCTGCTCCCTGGCTGGAGCTCCAGCAGAGACAGCAGGCACAGCAGCATCTTCCTGTCTTCCTCCTGCCTTCCCTTAAGGTATTTGAATCCTAGCAATTAAAAGAGAAAACTGATAGGGAAAGCTGCACCATATATCCTTTGCAACTGGCTCTCAGATGCAAACGCAAATCTGAGAGCCCTACTATCTACACTAGCTTCCCATAGAATATGGAACAAAGTTTGAGGTTGCAGTTCTTATCTTGAAAAGTATAAGTAAATATAACACTTATGCTTCCTGAAAAATTCTGGAAAATAATAATTTAGTGGGAAAAAAATACAAAGATGCCTGTCAGAAAATAAAAATTATATACAATAATAAATATTTGATGTACTGACCACTTCTACTGCCTGCAACACAAAATAACAATTAAAAATAATAAAACAGGGGCAGGAGGAACCATGTGAAAAATAAACTTATTTATCCACTAGGAAAAAATTATGTTACACTAAACGTACAGACTGTTTACAGAATTCTTTTAAATTTTACATTAGGACTTTTAAAATCATTTTTACATGTGAAGTAAATGTTACCCTCAAGCCTGTGGGCCACTAATCACCCTCTCCAATCCAGCTGAGTTTAAGAGCAACAAATCCTCATCAGATAAAATACATGTTATGCTCTTAATACACTTGCTTGCAAATTACTGCCACAAAACTATCATCTACCAAGCTACCCTTAATCTGTTCTGAAACAAACAGTGGCAACATCATAGTCATCATGGCAATAATATCTTATATACAATAGACAGCAAAGGATAGGAAATTAATCTGTCACGTCACTTGTACTTATTATTTCCCGCTTGCCTTAATATCAGAATGATCAAACACTTTTTTGATATGTGGACCTTATAAGTGTTTATAAGAAATGAGGCTTTGGGGCACACACATCCCTATCTCACTGACACATCATGTTTTCTCAAGCCACTACAGCATTGCTTGTCAGCTCACTGCAAATCTCCCAGAGCCTCTGTCCATTTTCAGGGGAAAACATGCTGTTCTTTCTGATTTCTGATCGGTTCCTTCAGCCTCACATATAGCAACAGAAGCAGACAGAAGGAGAATATTTTCACACTATAGGAGAGCAGGTATTGTACAGGACAGAGTATACAAATATTCTGCAGTCTTCAGAACTGCACTGGACAATATTAGGAGGACTAAAAGAGAATATGTAGCTTGCATAGCATATAGTATCAACCTAAATTTAATGCAACATTTCTGTAGTAATGTCCAATGTAATGCTTATGGTTTGCAAGGTAATGCAATGGTTGTATGGTTTGTAATGCAATGGTTGCAAGGAAGTATCTCTTCCCAACCCACTGGAAGTTCATATGCCTCAAGAATGAATATACGCCTTTCCAAAATGTAATATTATACGATTCTCCAAGAAATCTAAGTCCCTAAAAAGGAAAGTCTTTAAGTGACTTGCCTTTTATATTGGGTGACATGGCTTCATACTGGTACAGATGCTAAACTGAGTAATAATGTCTGTGAGGTCTCTGGTGCCTTGAAGAGTTGTTGGGGGGTAAATTTCCCATAAATGTCCTCCTACTGATAATCCCATTCTCAGCAGAATATGTCAATATATTTCCTCAAAAACTGAAAAGGGAACAAAAACAGTCTTGGTGTTTTCTAACTCTTTTTTAAAGAGCTTTCAAATGAGTAATTTCAAAATGACAGTTCTGCTTTACTCTCCTGTATCAGCTTGTTAAGGCAGTGACCGTAACATCCAAAACTGCACATCTAAGGTAGTAAAGCAAATAACTACAGGCACAAATTTTTTGGATTTCAGCCCCTGCAGAAAGAACTGCAAAAAATAAAAGTGAATAATAAGCTTATGAGTTTCTTTTTAATTAGCCATTCTTTGCAAAATATTGGTCAAAATATGCACCTTGGGCTAAGTACAGACATTCAAAAAGTCAGAGCCTTAATCAATTCAGTCTTTGCAGGTTAGTCTACTCTGCACAGATTGAACTGATTTGCAAGAGAATAGACATTCACTTTTGATTCTGGATATGCAAGCACATGCCTGCAATGGCTCAGGCCACAAGCTGGGGGATGCTAGAGTGAGCCTTCGGCTGGAGGGAAACAGAGGGAGGGTGTGGCCAGGCCCCGGCAGGCCTGAGTATGATTGGGGCAGGGGTTAAACCCCCACCAGGGCCTGCACAGTACCCAGTCGGAGTGTGCCTGAAGAGGGAAAAGGGAAGCAGCCCCTGCCAGGCATTTCCCACCCCCTCGCCGCTCAAGTAGTGGGGCATGTGGCCAGCCCCAGCAGCAGCCTCAAAGAACAGGGGACAGAGCGGGGTTTAATTCTGCCTTTCCTCACCTGTCCCACCTGTGTGCAGGGGTCTACCTGGCTGAGGCAGAGCAGCCCATGTCAGGGTCCCCCTGCCCTTAAGCTGCAGTAGCAGCGGTGGGGGCATGGCCAGGTACTGGCAAGTATGGGCCCCTGAGGTGAAGAGGGGAGGGAGATGGTTTATTCCCTACTCCCTTCCTTCTCCCCCCAGGGAATCCCAGCCAGGGTCTGCCAGCCCTGGCCACCACCTCTGCTAAATGCAGTTCCCTGGGGGAAGAAGGGAGGGATAGGGTAATAAACCCTCTCCCTGCCCCCTTCACCTCAGGGGGTCATGCTGGGCCAGCATCTGCCCCCCACCCCTGCTGCAGCAAGGGAGGGGGCCCTGATACAGGCTGCTCCACCCTTGCCAGGAAGACCCTGGCATGCTGGTGGGACAGGGGAGGGAGGAGGAAATTAACCCCCCCCATCTTCTGTTTTTTCAGGCTGGTGCTAGGGCTGGCCACACCCCCACCGCTCAAATGGTGAGTGGGGTGAAATGCCCGAAAGAGAATGCTGCCTCCTGGCCTGGCAGGCCCTGGCTGGGGTCCATGCTGATGGGATAAGGGAGGGAAGGGGGAATAAATCCCTTTACCTTAGAGGGCCATGCCAGCTGGAATCCAGGCACACTCCCACTCCTGCTTCGGCTAGAGAGCAGAGGAGAGGGGCCAACCCCACTCCATTGGAGCAGACAGTACAGCCCAGCCCAGTGCTACAGACCATGCTGGCAGACTCTAATTTAACTTGAAGCAGGAAGGGGTCTGGGACAGAAGTTCCATAAACCAGTTTGACCTCAATCAGTTAAGTCTGATACTACATTCAACCAGGTTTATCTTAAATCAGTTTCAGACATTTTGTAACTGGTTTATGTGCATTGAACTTCTGTTCTGTTACAGGTTTAAACCAGTTTCTGATCACTTAAACCAGCTTATGTGTAACTTCTGTCCCTAATGAGGCCAATATTACAGTGCAAGATACACAGTTAGAGAGAAGTTCTCCTCTTGAAACTGGTTAGTTTGGGAAATGGTTTGCTGTCAATAGGTCTTTCTTGCTGTAATACAGACTTAAGCTGTGAGTGGCTGATTTGTAAAGTCAGAGGTATTCCCTAATCATGCCCCAAGAGATTAGTATTTGTCAGTTAACATATGAAAGTACCACAGGCTGACAGTGAAATTTGGTTCTTAAAAGTGACTGTATCGTGATAATACATTAAAAAAAATTAATGAGTCAAGTGCATCTTTCTCAAAGGATCTCCACAAAGGGTGCATACAAGTTACATTTCTACTGGTGCAGTCACTGTTCCACTGGTAGAATCCCTAAGTGTACTAGTGTTCACAATGCATAGACTAAAAATGATGCCTGCATTAGAAATTTAAACCTTGTCTAACCAGATAGAAGTCTTGTCTGGTAAGGGTTCTACCAATTGAACAAACACTTGTAAATTTGCCTCTTCGATAGAAGCTTTCCCACTGTCCTCTGGAGTGTCAGTATGCCTTCCTCCGGCCCCCCTGCTTCCCTCCAGAAAGACTCTACTACTGCATCCCAGCCCCTCTCCACAACCCTAGCAAGCAGAGGAAAATGAAGTTCTATCACCAGACCTCCAACCTGCTATGCCTTTCCTGGAGTCCCTTTCCCACCCCCCCAGGACAAACTCTAACTGATCTGATCAGCCCCCAACCATTCCCAGAGCCCCACACAAACTCCTTCCACCTGGATCTGGTGTGGGGGGGAGTTGGTGGGCTTCATTTCTAGCTGAAGCCATACTGTTGGGGAAGAGAAGAGAGTGTACTGGACCACCCTCCACTGCAGCCCTAGCCATTGTGGGGGTGGATGCTACCCTCCCCTCCATGTGCACACCAGAGCCCGATACCTGCAGCCCCACATGCAGGCTGCAAGAACAGGACTTTGGAGTGCTGCACGGAGGAGGGCAAAGCATTCTCCCGCACTGAGCCTATCAAAATCAGCACTGCAGTCCATAGCTAGAGCTGCAGGGGCAGCACAAGTGCTACAGGGTTACAGGGGAGCACCTACCCCTTTCACGGCACATCCAACCCAAGACCTGCAGCCCAGTGCACCAGTTTTTATGTGTAATGATACATATTCTGGGACACCCCTGGTTGGGTGCCCACTGCAGCACAGTCTTTATGCCGAAAAAGCAGCTGGCCTTGGGAATGTTTGCCCATTGTTCAACCAGTAGCATTTCTAACTGCTCCAACTAAACTGCTGTGCTTCCACCAGTTCATTTGAACACTTGAATGCACCCATAGTTGGCACATTCATCACAGCCAGTATCTTAGCAAAAGTGCTCTCTGATCTTAAATACGATTTAGCAGCTGTATTAAATAAATTACATTTGAATGAGCTGAAGTAAACTTAGATCCCACTTTAAAAGACTGTTCTTAATCCTCACATTGGAATCAGAAGGAGACTTGCTCATGAATCAAGAGCAGAGTAAATAAAACTAATAATGCAAGGGGGATGTAACAGCACACCTGCAACTGACCAAGTCTAAATCCTGAGCCAGGAAGCCTCAACTGTGGTAAGACTCATTTATTTAGTCTCAGTTCACACAGAGAGTGCCAAGTACCCCCCAACCCTGTTTTTTATTACATTAGTCATTCCAATTTAGACATTGTGTTCTTTTCCTTCTGGCCAGCACTAAGCTTGTTTCTTCTCACACATCTGGGCTTCTGAAAGAGAACAAGCTATTCTGACTTAACATGCATGACCGCCACGACTGCACATCGTTATTCATATCAGTTTCACACCTTCCAAAATATAGTCTGTTAAGCTGTGCTCCCTCTACTGGTTAAGCAAGAACATAGCATGTTACAGTGCCAATGTTACAGGTTAGCTTATTTTATAATATTCTACATTAAGATGAAGAAAAAGGATAAAAATAAACATTTTTAATGCACAGACTACAGCATTAGAACATCTTATGAAGATAAATCAAGGGCTGAGCCTTATGTAGTATCTCTCTAAGTATCTTTCCCTAGCAAAAGGCAGAAGATAGGGCAAATTGGGACCTTGACGATACAAAGTATGAAGATGTAAGTGCTGCTTCTTCCTCCTTACCTGTGTAATGAAAGCACTGTAATAAATAAATTAGTATTTGAATTGTTTACATTCAGAAAAATTATGGAGGAGTGTCTGAAATCCATCTGCCTGACTTTAAGCTAATATGACTACCCACCTCAATACTTTCTATAAGAATTCATTTTTAGCATGTCTTTGGTATAAATGGGCATTCAGTATTTTATTTTTCAACAGTGGCTTACACAATCAAATTTCAACAGTCCTACAAGTCCTCAGCAGGAAAAGAAATATTCTGTTTTTCCCAAAAATATAGCCAGTGTTCACATAAATAGTATTTTAAGTTTCAGTGTTGCACACAAGAGGCTAATACTCCAATTATTAAGTATCAATCACAAATAATAAGTTTATTTTTGTATGCCTGATAACTTTAGCTTTATTTCACAAGCATTAAATATGCCAATTTTTACAAATACCTTACCTCTTCTATAGACTAAAAAAGCAATACAGTAAAAATTATTTCATTTTTGCATTAATCTGTTTACCATTAAATATGTCTAACTTTCATGGTTATAATATAAGGTGTCAATAAGTCTTAAATGCATTTTTGTATTAGTAGTAAGAAACTAGATTATTTATCTGTAGTATGGCATCCAAAATCTAGAGGGGGGAGAGAAAACGAATGATACAATATCTTGCTATTCAGTTACAATGTTATGCTGCACTGGAGATCTATTTTCAGAAAGCCATGTTTTCTGGTAGCGGAGCATTTTTAAGTCATTTTGGTAAAAGCTGTCAAATATTTTGACAGCTACATTTTTAAAGTCTTGCCAAATTTGGAATTAGGAACATTTTGTCTGGCTTTGTTTTACAGTAAAATGAAAATCGTTAACTGGCCATCTTCTGAGGAAAAAAACATATCTTTGGGGATGCTGGCTGCCTCTGACTGGCACTGGAAATGTAAAGTAGTCTATAAAGAAAATACCCCTGCAAACTTTCCTTGAATGGGCAAAGGATTTTTTTTAATATCGCATATGATATAAAATTCCTTGCAGCCCACAACATACCAAACAAATTTGAATTACAAGAAGAAAAATCTTACGGAAATCTAACTAAAAATTTTATAAAAAATGAAGCAATATGCAAATATGCAACCTGACAGCACCAGCCTCAGATTCTCAAGACGCTGAGGCATTTGTTCACTTCACACAAATAAGAGCATATTTTACACTTCAATATTAATCTTAACCACTCCAAAAACTTTGTAAATTATAATTTTTATTAAATAAAAGAAAAAAACATTATGCCATGCAGGATCCAGAAAATGTAATTAAAAATACTTCCCCAAACAAAGCATAACAGCTGTGTGATTTAGAAGCTCTTTGCATTGAGTAATCATGTAATGAAAAATAAATATCAAGGAATAAAATAATTAACAAAAATACGTATCTGCAAGACTTTTCATTACAACCCATCTCTCTCTCTTTCACACACTATAACCAATCTGTTGAAGTCCTATAATATGAGTGCCATCGGCAGCCTGTGAGTGTGGCAGGTGACAGATCAGAGAAGGGACAGGCAGCATAGCAGCAGATGGGACAGGAAGCAGAAGGCAGAGCAGGAGATCAGCAGGGATCCTGGTTTTCTTGGATTAAAAAAAAAATCCCCAATTTTCGAGTTAAAAAAGTAACCCCAAATCCACATTTTTCCATGATCAAAATGAAACACCACCATATATATATTTATGTAGTACTGGCGTTTCATTTGAATCATGGAAAGATGTGGATTTTGGGTTACTTTTTTTAACCCAAAAACTGGGGATTTTTTTTCGGAGAAAAACCAGGATCGCTGGAGATCAGGCAGAGGCACAGGGCAGGAAGTAGAAACCATGAAATGAAATTGGGCAGGGAGCACAGACTAGGGAACAGAAAACAGAGCAGCAAATTGGGCAGAGGAAAGGAATCAGAGTGGCAATTTTAGAGTGTGAGCCTAGTTTGTGGCCTCCATTGCTGCAATAGATGGAATAATCTTTCCAGAGAAAGTTTCTATCCATTTCCCATCAGTTAATGGTTAGCTTGTGTCCCAAAGCATAACCTTTACATTTTTTTTTTTACTGAGTATTAAAATAATGACTATTCTTATTTGACTTTCACCAAGAAGCAAGTCTTAATAATATCACATAGCAACAAGCTCCAAAGATTAGATAAAGTAAAAAGGCAGAGAAGGAAGCAGTTTAAGTACATTGTATTTCAATGTTGTTGAATTTCTTACATTCTGTATGATAAGAAAGGTAAGAGTTCTTTTACTCCTCTTGGCGGACGAAGTTCTTTGGGTAAATGTGATATCTTTATTAGACCAACTAAAGAGTGAAAAAATGTTCTTTACAAGCTGTCAGATACAAAACTTTCTGAGTCTGCTGTTGCTTTATGTTCTACTGGATGGAATAGAGGCCAATATGTAAAATGCAGGTCTATGAAAATGCAAATGTATGGCAGCAAGAACCAGAAGACCATGGGAGGCCCTCTCTTATTCCTCTTCTTCCTGAAATGATCAGTCCCAAACTTTCAAAGTTGCATCCTAATGAACCATTTCCCCGACTCTTTAATTATTTGTGCGGTCCCTTCCGTTTCATGTATTTCTCCTATTAAACAGAATAACCACAACTGACCTGTGGTTTCAGGCGAAAGTGTACCCCTTACGTAACATAATGACAATACAATATTTTTAGGGTGTGGGGCTTATCCCATGACTTACACAACACAATATTGCAAGGAAATGTCAGGGGGGGCAGTTATTCTGTACGTTCCTTTCAGTTATCTGTTCACAATGATACCCAAGTCTGTCCTCAGGTGGTTATAGTTAATTTATAACATAGCAATATGTATGAGTAGTAGAAATTACTCCTTCCAAATTACTGGCAGATATACACTAAATGTTCCAGACAAAGTGTTCCTCAAGCTTTTCTGGCCTTTGAGGATGGCATGATTAAAGAAAGGGCTATTGATAATGTTTATGCAGTTCCCATCCAATGGAACAGATTCTTGGCTGCTTTCAGAAACAAGCTGAGCAAGCTGCAGGTGATCAGCTTTTCTGTCACCACTGAGTGTCACTGCAATCAATCAGAATCACTATATGATGCATGGGACAGTGAAGCAATTTTGTTTAAATACCAAAGATATAAACAAAACAGAAAAAAATATCAATGTGTTTTCAAACACTTGTGTGGGAACTCTGTTTAAACATTAGTAGATATTCAGAATAATGAATAAGGGAAAAAGCCATTTGTAATGTACAGCATGATTTTCAAAGGTGTCTAATGATTAAACATAATTGTTAGTGATTGATATGAGACTATAAATAGGTCCAATTGTCAAACGAGAGTTGTGCAGCCATTTCTAGAGGGAGAAAGGTAATCAAGCTTCTTTATTAGGTCTCAAAGCACAGCATCCAAAAATTGAAACACTCAAAATTCCTAGCTACATTTAAAAACTGTGTCCCAGGTATCAGAAATCAGACTCTTGTCCAGTAAAACTGGCCAAGTCCAAAAATGAAGTCTGTTATTTATAGCTACAGAAATGAATTTTCCATCAAGTGATGGGGTACTGGTATAGTTGTGTGACCATCTGTTTCATAATTCCTAAAGTTTGCCAACTGAACAAGTCTTCAATGGTCAATGTGTACCAAACTGTATGGTATACCCTCCAAAGAAAGTTATTTATTATGTTTATTTCTATTGTAAAAGAGCCATTGTTTTTGACACAGTAGGTATGAATTATGAAGATCTTACTCAAGAGAAAAAAAGCACAATAATCACCCTTCAGAGATGACATGCTCCATTTATTCAGTGAAGATTAATTTATTTTAAAGGGTGTGTGATTGTATGTGTATATATTTAATCAAGTTGTCTTTGTCAATGCAGCTTATTCAGCAAATGATTCAAATCAGTTGTCAGAGTCTGAGCTTGTCAGCTTGGAAAGTAGATCATGTCATCTGCACATGTAATGCAAATTTTATATTCCCAACTGAGAAAACTGCCAGCCCTGGAACTGTCATTCCACCAGCACTGGAGAGCAGACCTAATCCATGTGACTGAGTTCTTCTGTTCAGCCTACCTATGAGTAGGTGTTTGAAGCTTGCATTAAGCTGTTGACTAATGTCTACTTATTATCTGTGTCAAAGGCATCTTGCTAATCCTGCTTTGGCAATAGAGAGGTGGTTGTAGCTGACTACGCAAAGGGCTCTATTCTCCAAGTAAAATGACGAAAACAGTTAAGTGTTAGAAAAAAGCTTTGCTGGGATTTACATAGTTAATAAAGAACTCAAAATAAGGGGATGGTTTTGTCCATATAAAGTGTATGCAGAGTTTGCTTGCAACAGAAGGAGAAAGCTACATGTTCATAAAATCATTTTCTATTAAATTTGGATCATCTCAGTTCACAAAAAGACAAGGGAGACAAATCAGAATAAATCTCTTCAAGGTTCTGACATAAGCAGCAGCTATTTTACTTATTTGCAATTTCATTTAAGGTCATCAGAATGCACAATACTTACTCTGCATTTTCATAACTTCCTTCATTCAAGGATCTCAAAACACTGTCTAACCAATAACAATTAAACATTATTATGCCCCACAAATAAGGTGGGGAGGGGTTCTGTGAAGTTGGGGGTTTTTTTAGTTTTGGATTTATTTATTTTTTGGTGATATGTTTTATTGGACCAACCAAGTATCTGGGAACAAGATGCTTCTTCTAGTCATTTCCTGGACCATGCTGGCTACAGCACTCCATGCCTAGTAATGCAGCAGAACCAATGACAAACTCAAGTTCCTATCCCACACTCACACCCACTCCCTTCCTGAGATAAAAACCACTGCAAATAGAAAAAAAAAGAGAACCAAATGTCTGATCTTTTTTCATAAACTGCAAAGCAAAACTAATATTAATTTACATACTAGTAGACAACCCATCCCATGAAATATGTCTTGTTGTGTATAAAGAGCCTGTCTTCCTTTCTAGGATGTTGAGAGTGGAGGCTGCCCATCTCCCAGGCTATGCAGGCTGGTTAAACCAAAACAAAATCAAAATCGATCACCAGTACTGCCAAGCAATCTTAACTCACAAATTGTCCCAGTTACACAGCCTTATGGAAACGGGATTTGGCACAATCGAGCTGCTTGACTGAAGAAACTAATAAAAGGGCTGTTGGTTGTAGCCGTGTTGGTCTAAGGACATAGGGAGGCAAAGTTATTTGGGTCAATGTGATATATTTTATCAGACCAACTAAAATAGTTGGAAAAAAGTTCTTAGCAAGCTTTTGGGCACAAACACCCTTCATCAGACACGCAGAGATAATAAAGTACCAACACTAATAAAGAGCAGATAAAGGGAGCAGAATGGAAGAAAATGTAAAGTAGCAATGTATACAGGGGAAAAAAAATAAGAGGAAAAGAAAATAATATATATTTACATTGGGGTGAAAAGAATATCCGGGAGAAGAATGTTCGGTAATTACTGATATAATTTGGTAAATGTACGCAGATTTGGACTACATGCAATACAAATATACCAGGATCAAGTCTGAAGCTAATACACAGCCAGTGAAGGCAGGTACTGGGTCTTTATTAAAATACTAATGGTTATGTCAATAAGACATTTCAATAAGTGACTTAACTAGCACTGTTTTATCTGGACACGTGTAAGAAACATTTCAACACTCCTTGCAAACAATAGTTCACTTTCTGGGAACTAATGTAATGTGAGAACCAGGATGGCCTCAGACATTAATGTCTGTTGAATTTAAAGCAAACAAAAAGAAAGCATTTCCCACAATATATAGTCAACTTCTTCAGTTTGCCACTATTAGAGGTCATGAGGTAAAACTCAAGTGTTACCAGCCAAGAAGTTTACCATTAATAACTATGTTTGTGCTTATCTGTCTTCAGGTAAGTGTGGTAAAGTCTCTTGCTTCAAGACATAAACTGTCTGAAAGAGGGGTGAAGAAATTTTCTTCTCCTTTTCCCTTCTACAACGTTATACTACTAAGCCTATACATTTTCTCTGAAGTAATGACTCCAGCAGAGGCAGGAAACCCAAACCTAATGAAAGAGTGCTTTGATCTAATATAGTAAGCACTTTGCTCCTGAATTTTTAGTATCTACAATTCTTAACTGTATTTCCATACCTGCAAATCTCCATGCCAATGTTGCCTCAACAAAGCTATTTTAGCATGGCTTTGTTATCAAAATTCTATATATATTAATGCCTACATGGACTACAAAGTTACCAGAAAGATGTGGTACACTTTAATCATTGCTTTGAGAAAGTGGTTTGTCTTTAACAACCAAATGTATGTCATACTTAGCATCAGTTATAAGTAGAGTATTGATATCAGACTCTGACCTTTTAAGTCTTTGTGCCAAGCACTTAGTAAGAGGCAAAATGCATTTGCTCCCAGTGAGTTGTGTCCCACAATTACTGCTTATAGAGTTGTCTTCTCCAAGGCTGTACACAGGAAATTTTACAATTCGATAAGCATCTAGCCACTTAGTACATTTTTCACTTCATACTTAATTGTATCACCTGACAAATCTTTGCATGTTTATACAACTAGATAAGAAAAACCAGAAAAAGAAAATCATTTCGCAAACCAATTCAAGGACCAGCCTATTTAAAATCTTTCCCCAGTATCTGCAGAATCTGCTGATTGAAAAATATAAGCAAATAACAAATCAAAAAAACCTAAGAAACCCACCAACTTTTCTACTGTGCATCATCTGACAACGTAGAACAGAGTTCAGCAATTCACAGCCCACAGGCTGGAGCTGCCCACAAAGAGATTGCACCTGGCCCATGACAGCCAAAACAGAGGCACCCCTGGGCTAGGGACAGACATTGTACATAAACTTGTTTAAGTGATCAGACACTGGTTTAAACCTGTAATAGAACAGATGATTAGTGCATGTAAACCAGTTTGAAAATGGCTGAAACTAGTTTGAGATAAATCTGGTTAAATGTAGTATCAGACTTAACTGATTTGGCTCAAAACAGTTTATGCAATGTCTGTCCCAGACCCCTTGCGGGTTTAAAATAAACCACACACTCCCAGCATCCCAGCATGCTCTCTGGGCTGGACAGGGGTCTCTGCTCTACAGCAGGATTAGCCCCTCCCCTCTGCTCCCTGGCTGGAGATCTAGCAGAGACTTGCAGGCACAGCAGGGTTTGCCAGACTTCCCCGTGCCCACCCCACCCCACCACTGGCTGATTAATCAGAGATCCCTTCCTCCTCTCTCCCACAGCACAGACTGTAGCCAGCATGTGATATGCTAGCTAATGCTGTGTAAGGCAGATAGGACAGTGTCCGCTTAGGGCTTTTTAGAAGTAATCAGCAGTTCAGATGGTAACATCCCTGCATTCCTTCCTCTGCAAAAGGCAGACAAGGTTCTTTGGGTAAATCTGGTATCTTTTATTAGACCAACTAAATAGTTGGAAAAAAAAATTCTTAGCAAGCTTTTGGGTTTAAAAACCCTTCATCAGGTTGAGGAAGTATCTGCAGTTGATGTGTGGTCTTCCTGGATGGAATAGTAAAGAAGCCAGAGGTTGGCATGCATTTTCTCTTGGAAAAGGTTGTTTAAGAAGAGCTTGTAATGAAAGAGGCCTTGTTTTCTGATGGGATGTTAAATGCTGATAACAGAACTGATAAATGCTCGGTTATCAAGGAAGGGATGCCTTGCTAATCATAGAGTCCTGCTGGGGCCTAGCCCTGCTCTCCTCAGCTCAGCCCTTTGCAATGGAAGGGAGGGCTGCTCTAGCGCCCCCTGGCTTCTAGCCTGAGCCACTACAGGCATGTGCCTATATTTCTGGGATGTCTGTCTGGTTACAAAACTGATTTAGTCTAGCCAGGTTAGACTAACCTGCAAAGACTGAATCAATTCAGACTCAGGCTTTTTGAATGTCTGTTCCTTGCCCCAGTCTCCTGCATCAGTCTCACACCCTCTCCTCCCATGCGAGACATTACTGCTACTGGGGGGGAAGTATCTGGATGGCCAGCAAACAGGGGAGTTAATGCAGCCACCCTTACTGCAGCCCCAGCCTTTCTCATCACCACATGCTGACTGCCACTGGTGACAATCAAGGCTAGGAGGGAGAAGAAAAGTCTGCAACCAGAGAAGTAGCAGCCCAATTTTTGGTAAAGGGTTACTGAACTCTGCATATTTCCCATGCACTACAGAAAATAGGTAGAATACAAGCAGTGCCTAGAAAACCATGAGTCTATATTCTTGGTAGGATTTAAAATATATATATTTGTTTGGTTTAGTGATAAGAGAGCCACATTTTTCAAGCACAGATTTAAAAAATCTTGTTAATTAATGCAACCATAAAACAACCATTTCCAGCTTGGAAACCATCATGTAAGAAAACAAGCCATTAATAGTATCCAATTATTTTCTGTAGTTTCAGAAGCTTATAAACATGACAAGTATAACCACTCTATAATAATATCCAAAAAAATTGGCCTTTTGCAGTTCAGAAATTGATAGCATTGAAAGAAACCCATTATCTCATTTAAAAGGCTTCCTGAACTTGGAGGTCATATTCATGACAAAGTACATAGCCATAAGTTTATTGTTATGAACAAATGCATGCTCTTTAGGTTAATGACAGTCAGAACATTTGGTTCATAGTATTAAACTAAAAATAATGGGATTCTAGGTTTGATCTTTCTCCCCACCATTGAAAACTTCATATTGTATAAGAAATATACTATAATCCTTTGATCACATTCTCAATCCTCCTGTTCCCTAGGCCCTTACAGAAGTGTGAGAAGAGGAGATCCTTTTTTATACTCCCAGATTTTATACTAAGCAGAAAATAAATTTTCCCAGAGACTATGGAAGTGGAGCAACAGTGGGAGGGAATACTAGATACACCAGCACATGCAAGACATGAAAAACATATTTATTGCCACAGATTTCTAGACATGTAGCAGAAAAAGGAAGAGTTCTGGGGAAAATCTAGAAACAAAAGGATATGACTTAGAACAAAAACAACAAATTATGCTGATTCTGAACATTACCTTTTTTAAGTAGAGATTGCACAGATTACAGCAGCTTCTGACCAGTTTATTCAACAGCTTTGCAAGCCAGAAACTCACCTAGATACTAATCTAGTTAACAATCCAAGCTAATCTTTTCAGAAAATCAGTTATTCCTAAACAATTACTTCAGTTTGTCCAATACAAATCAACTCATGTTGAATGTCACTTTTGCTAACTTGCCTTTCCCAACTTCAGCTTGTTAGACTTACCCTCCTTAAAGCGTGCCAATGCTAGGGAAAAAGGTGCACTTTAAACATAATAGACAAAAGCAACAGCCATCTTATGGAAAGTCCTAAACAGCAGAACAAGTCAAAGAATGGATTTCTCTAGCAAGGAAAAACTGTACATAATAATAATAAATTCCCTAGAAAAAGATGACAGAAAATTTTTTTACACATATTTTGGAAAAACAAGTGAGGAAAGCAGACACTTTGTAAAAGATTTTTAGCATCAACCCAATTTTGTGCCCCCCTGCAAAAAAAGTGTCAATGGAAAATGTTAACCTATCCTACTTGAAAGGGTGAATCTTGGCTCAACCCAAGGGTTTTCCATTGACTTTAGCTAGTCATCTCTCACAACCAGCTACATCAAGCTACAACTTGATAGCTTCCTACCCTAGGACTTTACATAACACAATGCAGACTGCAACATACATGTTCTTGGCCTAGACAGGTCCAAAAGAGCATGCTGTCAACTGAATTGTCAGGTTTGGGGGTTTTTTGTTTGTTTGTTTTTGGTAGGGTCATGATGATGCTCCAACCTCTTATAAATTTCAGTCCTGGTGGGAAGAAATCCCCCAGCTGTCTGTCTGTGCCACTTCCCCACCTCCTAGGGAAAAGAGTCAGTCACAGATATTGTAGGAGGCATGGCAGAGTTCTCTTTAGGAAACAACAGAAAGAGCTCAGCAGTTCTGCTTTTGCTTCTCCTCTCCAATTAAAAACAAGATGGGGATTTTTTTTTCCACATAGACAGACATGTGCACATGCGCCTAAAGAATAAAAAAAAGTCCTGAGTACCTCCCTGATGGCACCATCATTATCTACCTGAGCACTTTTTTGAGACAGTTCTATCCACAGATTTGTTCTTGGCTCTTGCACATTCATTGCATGCTCTTTTTACACAAAGTTGAAGAACATCTTGTAAGAAGAGTTCACAATAGACCCTTACTCATTCTTTGCATAAGACCATCACAAGCATTCTCACCAGGTTCATTCCAGAGCTAACAAGTCTCATTTGAAAGATAAAGGATGTTACTCATGTGCTAAGTTGCTCATGGGAAAGAGCTTCAGACCTATCTCTCTCCTATACCACACATATACATGGTATGACTGACTGATATTGAACCAGCTTGCACCATACATGGACAAATACCTAGTTCTGAACAGGGTAGCTTTTACCCTGGAAAAAATCAACAGTGAGCCACATGCTCAATCTAACTCAGCTGAGGATGGTTTTGAAAGAGGCCAAATCCCCAGACCTGTGTTTGTCGACCTAACAGCTGCCTACAATACTGTTAACCACCAATGACTTCTCCACAAGACCCTGGGAATGCCAAAAGCTCTATACCTTATAGAGCTGATACAAACCCTGCTCAAAAACAGACTTTTTTGTCAAACTGGATGGGAAGCAAAGCAGATGGAGGCAATAAATTAATGGCCTCTCCCAAGGAAGCATACTCACACCACTGTTATGTAACATTTATACAAATGACCTACCGATAGATTTGAAAACAGGATTTTCATCTCTGCAGACAACCTGTTTATAACAGCCCAAAACACTGGCTTTGATCACATTGAAAAATCCCTAACTGAGGCACTAGTTGGCCCAAACTCATGCTACATTGAAAACGAATTATGTGACAACTGAACAAAAACACAATTATGTGCCTTCCATCTGAAAAACCATGAGACAGACCAACTCTAACTCAACATTACATGGTCTGGGGACCCCACTATCCCACTGTCCAAATCCAGTTTACCTTGAAGTCACCCTCAGTTACACCCTCTCATATAAAGAATACATCAGGAAGCCAAAGGAAAGGTGATCAATTGTGAAAACATTTTATATAAGCTCACCAACTCAAGATGGGGAGCTAGCCTCTCAACCATCATAACCACTCCTCTGCTGAGTATGCGTGCCCTGTATGGGAGAGTTCTGTACATGCTAAGTGCCTTGACCCCATCCTGAATCACAGCTGCTGATGCATCACAGGATTTCTGAAACCTACCAGCCAAAACACTGTGTACCTGCTGGATGGCATCACTCTGCCTGACATCAGAAGAGCAGTGGCCAGCGGAATAGAATTATCAAGACAAACTGAAGATGTGAGAGAGACACATACCTGCTGTACAACTATGCATAGCACACAAACATCTGAAATAACTCAGGAGCTTCCTTACCAGCACCCAACCCCCAGATTCCACACCCAGGGAGAAGAAACTACAGATGTGGAATGAGAGAATGAAAAAAATACCTGACAGTGAAAAAAATGGACATCCAGCAACTGAGTTTTTACCACTAGGGTCTTAGGACCCTTGGCAAAGGTATCAAGGACTCAAGAGCCTATGCACCTAAGTTGGACGCTCCAAGGAACTAATGAAGAAGTGAATTGAACCAATCGTATAGCCCACCCATGACTGTGGCACAAAGCCTCAGTCTATGCAACACCTGCTGTAATGCCCACAACTTGAAGGCACATGTACAACGTGCAAAAGCATGTGTAACAAAAATACAAAATGGTCAAATATAGTGTACAGACATGAGAAGATGGGCTAAGAATAGACAGTCAAAAGGCCCAAAGCTAAATCAATTCAATATTCACAGGTTAGTCTAAGCTGTGTAAATTGAACCAATAAGTGAAATTCTAATTCCTGAAATCAAAAGTGAATGCTAGTGGCCCGGGCCAGGAGCAGACAGCTTGGGCCAAAGCTAGCCCACCCAACCTGCAAGGTGGGGGGGAGGGTCGTGCGGGAAGTGCAAAGCATACCAGGATGCTGGAGGACTGTGAGATAACTTGGAACCTGGAAGGGATCTGGGACAGAATTTCAATAAACCAATTTAACCTAAGTCAGTTAAATCTGATACTGCCTCCATTCAGATTTATCTTAAACTGGTCTCAGCTCTTTTGAAAGCAGTTTACTTCTGTTGCATTACAGATCTGAACCAGTTTCCAAATCACTTATACCAGTCTGTGTGTCATTTCTGTCCCTAACCTCAATGTCTTAAAATGCCTTCCACTATTCCAGCCTGTTTAACAAGAATCTATGGGAAAAGGAAAGTAATGCACAGAAGTCAGTTACCATTAGGCTCCAAACAAAAAATTAGATGGCTCTGCTTAGAGCAAGTTGAAGTCAATGAAGTCATTTAAAAACAGGGGAAATGAGAATAGAATTTAGTTTAGTGACTTTATTAGATATGGACCATTTTCATAATGGTCATTCTGATCTCCAGAGTGTGATTTCACTCAAATATGGAATATAACATAACAAATGGAAATAAATGGATGTCAATTTTTTTAACATATGCCTACTTTCATCTACATTACTGGGTACAATTGCTCACACTTCTGTCAGAGCTGACTGCCATAGAACAATGGCTATATTGCCTTCTACAAATGCCATAACTGCCAAGTTCAAACTAATGCAATTACAGATGAAAAACCAGACAATATAAAACAGTGAAATTACAAAATCCATAAACAAGGTCAGCAAAGCCTTCTAGCTTTATTGTGTAACTTGTTAGTATGCAAATGTAAAAGATTTACACACCTTCTATGCAATGAAAAGCTAAATTGCTCAAAAAATGGACACAAGATATTGATCTATACTGGAAGAGAATACACTATCACAGGGGTGGGCAAAATATGGCCTGTGGGAGGCTACTGTATCCGGCCCACGGGGCCCCTAAAAAAATGTAGAAAATTAATATTTCTCTGCCCGTGGTTCCTTCCTGTAAAAAATGACAGGAACCAAGGGCAGTAGGACCCAGGGGAAACCCAGCAAGCTCCAACAAGTGGAGCCTGCCCAGCCCCGCCCCCCAGCCAGAAGCCCAAGCTATGGTTTCTGGGCTGGGAGCATGTGGCTGCCCCAGCACAGGAAGCTCAGGTAAATGGGGGGGGGGGGCGGACTCCGAGCAAGGAAGGAGCACGGAGGGGGAGGAAGCGGCCCTTCCCCGCCCATGTCTGGTGCCCCACACTGCAGCTGATCGCAGCCTGCGTGGGGCTGCCTGTGCCCACTCTGGACAGCTCTATGTGGGCTGCCAGCACCTGCAGCCTGGGGCACCAGGTGTGGGGTGGGGGAGGGGCCGCTTCCCCCCCACATTCAGCTTTTCCCTGGCCTCCTTCCCTGCATGGAGAAAAGCAGCCCCTTGCCTGCCCCATGCCCGCCGCCCCATGCTGCAGGTGCTTGCAGCCCACGCGGGGCTGTCCTGTCCGGAGAAAGCACAAGCAGCCCCAGGCAGGCTGCAAGCGGTTGCAGCATGGGGTGCTGGGCATGGGGCAGGGAGGGCCTGCTTTCTCCCCGCCCACACACTCAGCAGAACCTTGTAACCCTAGGCTGGCAGTGGGGTGGGTTACAAGCTTGTGCTGAGCGCAGGGACTCGATGATCTTCCAAGGTCCCTTCCAGCCCTAATGTCTATGAAAAGTGGCCCCTTACCTGCCCCATGGCCAGCGCCCCGCGCTGCAGCCGCTCGCAGCCTGCTTAGGGCTGCCTGTGCCTGCTCTGGACAGTCCCGCATGGGCTGCGAGTGCCTGCAACGTGAGGCGCCAGCCATGGGGCAGGCGAGGGGCCACTTTTCCCCATGCTCAGCACCAGTTTCTTCCCTGCTAGCAAGCAGGGGGTTGCAGCTGTGTGCTGGCCCCTGCCTGTACCACAGGGGTGTGGGGCCAGTGGAGCACAGGGCCCACACTGGTGTCCCAGCACCAGTGCCGGTGGGGCCCAGACCAGGGTGGCAGGAGCACAGAGTCCCAGCTGGCAGGTGCTCTATGGAGTTGAGCCAGCTCCCCCCTCCCTGCTGGTGCAGCCCAGCTTGGCTCCACAGACCCCTGCCAGCCTGCGCCCTGCTCTGGGCCCCATCGGTGTTGGTCCTGGGACATTAGTCCCAAGACATTGGGATGTGGGTCCCAAGATGGTGATCGGGGGGGGGCACCTGTCAAGGGGTGGGGTTACCCATGCAGCCCTCAACAGCCTGCCAAAACTGGGTAAGCGGCCCTCCGCCCAAAATAATTGCCCGCCCCTTCGCACTATCAGATGTTTCTCAACTTCAGGAGATGGTTTAATGTAAAGGAAATAGAATTTCAGCTGGTATGAATAAACAACATCAAAAAATAAGGTGCAGAAATAACTATTTTCCAATTACTGGCAAGTCACACTCTCTTGGCCAGCACTTGATTTTTTTTCCCATGAAAAATTATTATTATAGTTTTACACACTGTATTTGGTATTAATTTTCTATATCTTGAGCTTCCCTGAAAAAGAAAAATGCCTTAATATATTCAAAAAAAGTCCCTTGAGTCTTATTCACAGAAATTTCACATCTTTTTATGCAGAACTAAAAAATAATTCCTCAAAGAGACGTGAGAGGCCTAAAAAGAATTCATTGCCAACACCTGATTTTAACATCTAGTCAAACACACTGCAGGTACCATCCCACCTTTCCTTCTTCTGTATTCTTATGAAAACCTCATCTTGTCCACTTCCTGCTCTAATTCTGAAAAATATCATCCTGTTCTTCTGAACACCATGTGCTATATATCCAAAACTCATTGTTGCTTCTATATACTCTAAAGAATTGGTGATCCCTTTTTATAACTTTGCTACCAAACATGAAAATGGAATGACTTGCACTCAGGTTGTCAATGACAATATTTTATAATAAAAGAACTTCATACCTGAAAGAATGAACCATATCTTTCTTAGTCCAGTTTTCAACTCAGTTATGGAAACACCTAGATCCTCAACCATTGATTGCCTTTGCAGTCAATGGAATAATGATATTTTCCAAGAAGATAGAAGCTTTATAAATCCTTTGCTTAACAGACAGAGCTTCTCTTATTTTTACTCCAACCCATTTCTCTTTTAAGTCACTAGATACAGAAGAACAATTAAATATAGTCTGGACTCTTGTGTCTCTCACATCAAGTTGCTCTCTGCTAGGTTCACTACAGCTCTTTACATATTTTTAGTTTTCAGCACCCTTTATCTCCAATACTTTTGTCACACTCTAGATTATAACAAACTTCCATGATTATCTCTGTATGCAATTAACAATTTATAAAAGAGGACTGCATTTTATCTTTCCAATTACAGAAAAGCAGAGATTTCTACTTTAAGAATAGGCCCTGCCTGACTCAGAAAAGCATTTCAGGATATACCTAAATCCATTTCTATACACAAAAACACTTAAGCATATGAAGCATGTCCTACTAATTTAAGTGGGACTTAAGCATGCAATTTCCTAATTTGCAAGAGACTTGAACTTGGATTTTACTTAGTTTCTTAAGTCCATGGAATAATTAGTCTACATTAACCTTCTCTTACTCTTAATTTGATGCAACCTGTAACATTTTGTATGCAACAGAAAACTCTGTAACAAAAATTCCCCAGTCATAAACTCTAAAAATAAGTGACAGCTCCCAAATCACTGAGAGTTGTTTCAGAATATGCTTCTTTGTAGTTATTCACAACTATCAAATTTCCCACACTTACAAACTGATATTTTTAAGACAGATCCCTTCTACAACAAGAATCAAGCAGGAATTTCTTACCAAAATGGGACTATATCACAAACTGCCAAAATAGAAGATAAGTCCCCAATCCTGCAAGCTCATCCACATAAGCAGACTCACTTTAACTAAACTACTTTTGCTGGACAGCGTCTCCACCATCAGGGCCTAAGACTTTATTCTTCCATTTTTGCCCATTTGATTTTATGCACATGTTTGTAACAGTAACACATCAAGATGAACTTGGAAGATGAAGCAAGGAAGTTGTTAGCTTATATATTACTTGAACTCTCATTTCATATCAATCAAAATTGTGATAAATTGTGATAAACTCCCCCGCCTATTTGAAAAAATTGTCTAAGTCAGAAAAGCAACCGCAGTCCCTCACATCCCCTGCAGATCAAAGAACGTTGAGTGTACATTCATTATTTCAGGCTGAGGCAACAAATAAAACAACAAAAATAGAGGACAAAAATTGCATGTGAAGAGAGACAGAAATCCTCACCAGAACATCACAGTTTGCCTAAGAGTGGGAGCCCCAACCTGCCTCTGCTCCCACAAAGAGTCAGGGGCTGATTGTGGCTCTCAACCTTGGTGATTCATCAGAGCCCTCAATGTTGATGGTCTCCCCAAAGCAGGTACAGTAGGAACCATCCATAAGTGATTATACATTTTTGTGGAATAACTTTATGGCTTATTCCTTGTTTTATCACACCATTAGTTGCATTAATGTGAGACCCAGTAACTACTTAATATGTGATTAGCCGCTTAAGCACATCATAAGTGTAGCGTGATCCTGCATAGGTGGTATTTGATCTGAAGACAGAATATTCAGATTTCAGAATTAGTTTGGATCCTTTAATAATTGCTAGTAAGTATCATAAACGACTATCATCAAGTTGTGAGATTTTAGACAAGATTTTGTTTGACTAATTTTACTTTTCTCAGTCCTCAGCAAAAACAGTAAGGTTTGAATCCTAACTCACTTGCAGATCTTCTAAAACTGAATCTCTAAGAAAACAGTATTAGGGCAATTTTCAATTAATATTATTTGCTGGAAAATTATATCTTGATTCATTGATCCACAAGTTTATGACAGCCTATAATACCAGAAAAGCATTTAACAGCTTTTATCAGTCAAGAGATTTATTATTACTTACAACAGTAATAATAGCATTGTCACTATAAGCACGTCTATGTGATACAAGACATAGATTGTAAAATATAGTTATACCATATAATAGGTAATAAAACATAAGATAAAACTTCTATATTCATACATAGAGCCAAATCTTTAATTAAACAAAATGCCGTGTCCTCTCAGAAAGAAAGGAAAGATGAATTCATAGTCATTTGAATGATCAATCAGTGTAATAAAATACTTTCCAGATTTAAATTACCCCCCTTGAGCATAAGGATAATCATATCCTTTATTACTGACACATTCTTTAGTAAACATAAGAGACAACTCATATGCTAGGAAATAGTCTCTGCAAAAGCACTTAAAATAAAAACAGTGTGGAAAATATGCAGTTCCTATAATTATATTTTATTGACTTAAACAGATAAAATCATCTTTATGTTTCAGCGAAGGTTGTGAGTCTACACTGAAAGCAAAACACATCTAGGAAAGTCATGAAAAACTATATAAACACTGACATGAACTCAAGAGAAGGCAGAACTAAGCATCCAAAATTCTTCAGCCATTGCTTAAATGAGTGAACCCACTAAGTATTCCAAGAAGGACCTTAATTGTCAGCCCTGCACCTGTACAGCTTAAAAAACTACATCTGACCCTTGGGATGTGCCTCTTATGGCCCCCGTGCCATTTTAAACTTGGAAAAAGCATGTGCACTGTAATTTGCAGTTGTATGTCCTACAAGAAACAGCATACACATAGCTTCCTATCTCTGAGGCAGAGGAAGGACCTACAAAGGACTCCTTAAACCATTTAGGTAGGAGGTTTGAAGGAAACACCTGAGGGGAGAAAAAGCTAAGAGACAGTTCAGAACCATGAAGCTTGGAGCCAAACATTAAGACAAAGTCTGGGGAAAGAGAGCAAAATCCTCTTGGGTTGCTTTGTTTTTAATTTCTATTAATGAACAGGATCCTTGAGGGGGGAAAATGCAGCTGCTTGGAGTATGATTTTATCTTCTACAGCTTTTGATCAATCCATTAACTTATAAAAGTGAAAACCTTTTCAGAGCCAGCATTGTACACAGGGCCCAGTAGTTAGCAAGTGTCTAACTATCCAAAGGTAAGTATGAAAGACAAGGCTATTAAAGACCCAAGCAGCAATATCCATAAACAAAACCTTGGTAAGAAATGAGGCCCAAGTTAACTATAGCATCCACAGGGGGGAAAAAGGGTGAGTGGTAGAATTTATGACATGTCACCATCCCTGAAGGCTGCCTGCAGGCTCTTTTCTTTCAAGAGATCAGAAACTTTCTCTCCCCCTCTTCTCTGGCTCCTTCTCCTCGTCCCCCAGCCCAATTCAGACTTTCCTAATCAGGGCTATACTACTATACTCCCTTCCGCCACTACTCCAAGTGGCTGCTACAAAATTATGTCTCCCCTATCTTATCCCTATACTCCAACCTCCAGTTCATGATTCTCCCTCCCCTGTAATTAACTCCAAAACCAACCTGTGTTCATAATTTTCATATAGGAATATCTACAGAAAACCAAGTTGAATCTTGCTTCTGTCACTACTGCCCACAGGATATATAGTGTCAATAGTCTAGTTTCATTACTTTAACTTTGTTGCCATTTGGCAAAGTTATGGGCAGCAACAGTCATTGGAGTTATTTGTCAGCAACTCTGAATGATAACACTCCAGTGATTCACATCTAGGTCACATATGGAAGGTTACTGTGAAAATATAAATGTCTGTTTCCTATAAATCTGAGTTTTTGTATTAAAGCAGAAACAGATCTCCACACTCATCTAGGAAGCTTCCTATTTACCATTAATAAATAGATGTTCAAGAACTGGTCTGTATTTTCAGGAGTTCTTAACCTCGAGGTACTCCTCACTGAACTCCATAAGTTTTGTGGATTGAGTGGCACCCAATTTCAAAAACTGGTCTATATATTACAGTGCTTACCTCCTTGTAAGCCCAGCAAACAGAAAGGCCACAGCACTCTGGGTGAGAATCACAGACCTCCAGCAAAAACCGTCTCACCAGTCCATTACAAAGCAGGGGTGGACACTAGTTTCGGCTGGAGGGCCACTTAAGTTCTGGTGAGGCATTGAGGGCTGCAAGGGTAGTCTCGCCCCTTGACGGGTGCCCTGGTCACCATCATAAGACCAGAAGTCCCACCTCTCTGGCCAGTAAAAACAAACATATTGCCCCTTAGCTCTCACATACACACATCAGTCTCAGCCCTCACACACAAAAAACTTACCATATTGCCCATGTTTAGGGTCGTAATGCAACTATTCCTCTACTTACAAGTACCCTACAAGACAGGAAAATGTTTGTATCACCCCCTATCTATACATAACTATATCCCATGTACACTTTACTATACCATTCCAATTCACTTTCCCAATATCAGAAGGCCCCATTATCCATTTATAGTGACCACCATTTACCCAAACTTCATATAGTGCAGACATCAGAGCATGCCAGAGATCAGACAAGATCAGTGCATTACTTACAGCTTTTCTATCTACCAAAAAAAAAAAAATGCAATTGCAGAATAACTCTGTATGTGGACTCTTTGAGAAAGTGAGTGCATGAGCCTTATACCAGACTATGCCAAATAATATGAAAGTAACTTTCCAAACATGGGAGGGAAGGGAAAGAGAGAATAGTTCTGAAGAACACTGGCTTTCAATTGCGGTCACTCATTTCATACCTCTCTAAACAAAGCTTTTTATACCTTTGTAAACAAAACATTCACTGTTTTCATTAAACAAATACAATCCACAAAAAACAAGGAAATGTAAAATGAAGCCCCTAATTAGGCATACCCTTTGATTCTCCACCCACAGGCCATCACATAACTATGCCACAGCTATCATATACCGCGACATGAGTTCCACCCTCTTTCTCTTTCTGCACATATTCATTGACCAGATTCTTTCCTTCCTCTCATCCAAACACTGGTTGTTTCAGAAGTTGCTAATAATGTTTGCAGTTGCTAATACTCCAAGAGGGTAATTAAAAAAAAAAGCGTATGATGGAGTAGGACAGCACTCCACATGGATATGGAAAACACAGGTGGGGACAGAAACTCTGTCAAAAACTCAATAGTCATTAAAAAATAATCTCATGTAAAAATTCACATCAACTGACCACCTGTTTCTATAAAAACCTAGCTTTTATGTCCAATTCTAAACCTATCTTAGATTACAACTAACTATATAGTCCCTATACATATATACAAAAGACACAGATGGAGCCAATTAAATCCTAAATTCTTACTATAACTAGTAGAATTATATATTCTATTACTCAATATGATAATGTACATGCCTGAAGTTATGAAGTTGTATAACTGCTTGCAAAAGCAACAGCCATAGAGATAAGTTAGAAGGATTTATCTGCAACACAAATTCTTCAAATGCAGCTTATACAGTTCACAGAAAGACTGAAAGAGTAGTAACAAACCGTTTTTAAGCTACAGGAAATCAAAGAAACGTTTAGTCATGGCCAACATCTCAATAGCCTTGTGCAGGTGAGTTGTCTTTTAGGAAGGCTTTTTCAACCAATTCCCTCCTTCCCTTTGCTCAGTGAAAACCTTCCTTTGCTGCCAAATGAAAAACTGCAAATTTAAATTGAATTAGGGTCTGTGGAAAGTGTTAAGGTTAATAACCAAAAGATCAGAAATGAAAAAGTAGCTCCATATAAAACAGACTGCAATCCACAAAATGGACTGAGTCAGCTATGTGACCTTTAGTATCCTAATAAAAGCTGGACATGCATTTTGGAACCAATCACTCAGTTATAGAAAGAATTTTAGCTTGCTGGAAGAGATATGATGAGTAGCTGCATCTGTGCAGAGCAGATCATTTCTTTAAGAATGCTGTTAGCCAACTAAACATAGGAGATGGCAAAAAAAAGTCAGAAAGCAACCCGACTTCTAAACTCATAACATTAATTTAATGACCCTTCGCGTAGTTCCCTTAACCTCCCTACATTCTCTGCCCTACACTCGGTTCTAGCTCAAGTATGACAATTCCTAAACACAAGGGATTTTTCAGCTACAGTTTCTAAACAAACATGGGAAGCAAATAATTTGATACATCTTAAAACAAAGATCATGCCACATGACCTGCTCTTCAAAGGCTTATCTACACCAGCGCATTGTCCACCCTATTTCCCTGCCACTGCAGCTCTCCCAAAGGTAGCAATGCTGGGAATGAGAGCAGAGAAGACTTAGACTGCCGGTGTGCTTCATGGTTTAGGCATCATGACACCAAAATTTGTTCTGAACAGAATTAGGCAAACATGTGCTCAGGCCCATAGGGGCTGTTCTACAGCTGAAATCCTGACAGCAATGGGAGGAAGAGACTAAAGCAGATGCTGTTTTGGCCAGCGCACCTGTAGAATTTTTTTCAGCTGCCATCCTGGTAACATTTGTTTTGGGAGGGAAAAAAAAGCATCCTTCTGAAAAGCAATGTATCAAAATCCAAGATCGACAGTAGTTCTGTAGCAAACCTCTCCCCTTCCCCCCTACCACGTCATGCCTTTCCAGTCAGAAAGGCTCAAAAGCCAGCCATCTCTCTGCTGTACCACTAAAACATGGAAATGCAAAATGCCCCTAGCTACTGTAATGAAAGCTGAATCCTTTAGGAAGATTATCAACATGAAAAAAAAAAAAGCAGAAAAATCCAGCAGCTAAAGAACTTTTCTACTGCATCACTAAGAAGCTGATTTCCTGTCGTATTGGAAGATTTAAAAAATGGTATTGCTTCTTATTTTTAAACCTCTTCACTGAGGAAATTCAGCTGTTTTGGGGCCTTGTTACAGCTTACGCTGTATGCTGCACAAATGCTGACAAGTGATAGTGCTAGCTTGGAGTTTCGAGCAGTCACACCCTTAGCCTAGAAGCCTTCTTTGACTGCCCCTGACCTGGACAGCTGTAACTTGTCCCTAGTGGTGTGGTGAGCAGGGGCAGGACTGGGAGCTATAGCTATGAGTTCCCACCGGAGAGCTGGTGACCCAGGGCAAGCTTCTCTCCCTGCTCTACTGGGTGGGATGTGAGAGATCCTGGGATACTGGAGGGCTCCAACTTGGGCAGCACATCTGGGGGAAGTGGCCACACCTTAGTGGAACAGGGGCTAGGTGGCACAGATCAGACACAATCACAGAAGACAAGGGTTGGAAGGTCACCTAATCCAACCCCCTGCTCATAGCAGAACCATTCCCAGCTAGATCATCCCAGCCAAGGCTTTGTCTAGCCAGGTTCTAAAAAGGTCCAAGGATGGAGATCCCTGCCCTGGAGTGGCATAACTTTTTGCCACATAACGAATGCTTAAACCACTTCAAGGTGTTAATGTGCAGACAATCAGGGGCTAATCTGCCCACAGTTACCCGGTAACAAAGCCCCAAGAGCGTAGCCTGCAATGGGGCCTCCCCACCGTCCGCCAGCATTTTCCTTTCACACCTAAAGTCCAGCCTTCAGGTGCCATGAGGAAAGAGAGCAGTTCCTCTGGACAGCTGAAAGAGCCCAGCCCTGTGTGCCACCCTGAGACTCCCTTCACTCATGAAACCCCAGCACCTGAGGGCTGGAAGGGAGCTCAGGAGCCCACCTAGCCTGCTCTTCACACTCTCTTGCTTTTAAGCTGATATCCCAGCTCCCCTGGACCCCCAGCACACAGGGTGCCACCTGTGCTAGTGGGGAGCAGAGGGGATGGCCCTGCCTGGCACTGGGGCTGAAGGCTGGAAGGGACCTCAGGAGTCCACCTAGCCCTCTCCATGCTCCCTGCTCTCAATGCTCACTGACACACACGAGTGGCTGGTTTCCCAGCCCCGCCAGCATTGCCCCCTTCACTAGTGGGGAGCAAAGGGGCTGGCTCTGCCCTGCACTGGGGCTCTCCGCACTCCCTGACACTCAGAGGCAGCTGGCCCCAGCATCATCACCTGCACTAGTGGGGGGCAAAGGAGCTGGCCCTGCCCGGCACTGGGGCTGCTGGCTGGAAGGGACCTCCGACGCTCACCTAGCCCGCTCTCCACGCTCACTAGCACCAGAGGCGGCTGGTCCCCAGCACCGCCACCTCCTCTAGCGGGGAGCAAAGGGGCCGGCCCTGCCCCGCACGGGGGTGAGGGCTGGCAGGCACCTCGGGAGCGCGCCTGGCCGCTCTCCACACGCGCTGCCAGGCAGAGGCGGCTGGTTCCCAGCTCCCCGCACCCCAGCACCGCCAGCGGAGCCACCTGCGCTGCCCCAAGCGCCAAGCCCGAGCTGGGGGCCGCCCCCTCCAGCCCCCCGCCGCCGCCGGGAGCTTACCCAGGGAGCTTGGCGAGCCGCACAAAGCCGAACACGTCCATCCATGCAGCCGGCGAGCGGCCCCCGCTGCCTCCTCACTCCCGCCGCCGCGGCTGCTCCACAGCGGGGTGGGGAGAGGTGGCGCCCGCGGCGGCTGCTCCTCCTCCGGCAGCGGCGCGCGGGGCGCCCGGCATCGCCGCTCCTGCCCGGCCCGGCCCGGCCCGAGTGGCGGCGGCGGCGGCAGGTCCGCGGCCCCCGCCCCTGCCCCTGGCGCGGAGCGAGCCCGGGCAGCACCCGGCGCGGAGCCGGCCCGCCTGGCAGCGCCGCCGCAGCCCCCTCTGCCGGGGAAGGGCCCTCTGCTGCGGGAGCGCCTCGGGCTTGGCACCCGCCGCCCGCTGCCGCTGCCTCTGCCGCTGCCTGGCCTCTGCTGCCCGCCCGGGCCCCAGCGCCGCGGCCAGCCTCTTCTCCAGGCTGCAGCCGCCGCCGCGCGCCGGCCCGGGGAGTGCAACAGGCGGCGCCGGGGACCAGGGCAGCGCACAGCCGGGCGGGGGGGGTCTGTATATGTATCAGTCTATCTGTGTTGTGTGTGGGCATGTGGACGGGGAGAGATGGATGTGTGCACGGGGTATATAGGGATGGATGTGTGTACAGATGTGTATGGGGATGTGCCTATATGCATAGATGTGGAGGTGTGTACATATGCGTGTGGAGGTGTGTGTACATATGTGTGTGGAAGAATGTATGTGTGTGCAGATGGGTGTGGATGTGTGCGCACATATGTGTGTGTGTATATGTGCGTGCGTATGTATGGGTACATATGTGTGTGTGGATGTGTGTGCACATATGTGCGTGGCAGAATGTATATGTGTATGTGTGCAGATGGGTGTGGATGTGTGTGCACGTGTATATGTGTGTGTGGATGTGTGTGTACAGATGTGTGGACGAGTGTATGTGTATATGTGTGCAGATGGGTGTGGAGGAGTATTTATATGTGTGTGTGTGTGTGTGTATGGATGCTTATATATGTATATGTGTATATCTTATGTATTTATTAGATGTATACATGTATACGTGTCATCGTGGGCAATTCCTCACAGCTGAGGATCAGCACTCCCACAACTCAAGTGAAGGGTTGTAAATGAGCCAACTGAGGGCTAAAGGCCACCCTAGAGCTGCACACTGTGTGTATATGTGTGTGTGTGTGTATGTGTGAGAGAGTGAGTAGACAAACACCAGGAGACTCTCCCTATGCCTGAAGAAGGGTGTTTGTGCCCAAAAGCCTGTAAAAAACAAATTTTCCAACTCTTCAGTTGGTCTAATAAAAGATATCACATTTACCCAAATAACCTTGTTTGTATATGTACATGGATGTGTGTGTGCATATATGTATATATTTGTATGTATGCATATATATGTATATACATATACATACATACCTACATATATCAGGGGTATAAGTTGTAGCCATGCCAACCTAAGGACATAGGCAGACAAGGTTCTTGTCTTTCATAGATTTTTGATGTGCATTCATTCTGGTACACAATTGTTTCATTTCTCCTGCATATTTTCCATCAGGGCATTTGGTGCACTAGATGAGTGGATCCAGTGCACCAAATGCCCGATGGAAAATATGTAGGAGAAACAAAACAACTGCGTACCAAAATAAACACACACCAAGAAGCTAATAACGACAAGAACACCCAATTACCTGTGGGGCACATTTCTCACAAGAACATCACTCTCTCCAATCTCTTGGGGAATTTACAATCCTCAAAGGGAACTTACAAGACACCTTTTGCAGATGAGCCTACAAACTTCACTTCATCAGTCTACTGGATACAGAAAATCATGGACTAAATATAGACATTGGATTTATAACCTGCCTAATATTTGACACCCCAAGTAACCACTCTACTGTTTACCAGCTATATTCTTATCATACCAGGTCTACATTCCCCTTCTCCCAGTCTCCTACCTGTCTGTCACCCACTGACTTCTTCAATCTACATTTTCACTGACTGGCTTTCTTGCATGCACACTGGCCTCTGATTTCTTTTCCATTCCATCCAGAATGAGCACAGACCGACTGTAGACACTTCTTCAGCCTGATGAAGGATGTTTGTACTCAAAAACTTGCAAAGAAGAATTTTTCTAACTATTTTATTTGGTCCAATAAAAGATTTACCCAAAGAATGTTATCTACATACACACACAGAGAAACATAGATTATATGTGTGTGTGCCTACATTTGTGCACATATGTATAGTTGGGGATTAAAATATATATACAAAATAGGTATAAAGTTGGGGATTAAAATGATGTGTGTGTGTTTTAATCCCAAACTTTCACTGGTAACAGCACCGAAAAAGAAACAGGCTGTACAGAGACTCCCTAGGAACCTGCTTTAAACTATTATTTTCTTTAAACCAGTAACAACAAAGACTGATTGATAGTCTGTTTACAGAGGTAGAAGACTGAACAACTCACTTCAAAAGGTTTACAGATCTACCTGGTTGCATGTGGGAGCTGTGCAATCTAAAATCCCCAATGAAGTAGTGTTTGCTGAGCCTATCAAAATATTTATTTGTTTCCCACCAGCCACCACCATTAATTTATTATTCTGCTAAACTTTAAAAAACAATAGTGGAATGGGCAGCTGTTGTTCCCACCACTGTATGGATTGGCAAATGTTACAAAGGTAATGTAATTTTAGCTGGTTAGGAATGGGTTCATTTATAAAGCTATTGTTTATTTACATAGCTTCCAGTGCACTGGCAAAAAAGAGATCAGTTACTATGAACAAAGGCCCATATCCTGCAGGGTTTACTGAAACTGCATGTGTTTGTGTGTGCGTTTGTGTGTATCCAGGATCAGGGCCAAAATACCAAACAAGGCTCAACTATTTCACAATCTAAGGCCCAACACAAAAACGTATTATAGGGAACCAAGAAAACAAATTAGTAAAACCACAAACCATGCAGAAAGAGGAAGAATCAGACTGAAAGAGACCTACCATTTTTCAGGAGTCCCATGCTCCTTTTGTGAAGAACCGGGATATAGGTATGGTATATCAAGGGAGATGGTAGATTAACCCACTGGTCAGGATGTCATATCAGCTGACAAGGACCTTGCTATGCAGCAACACATTGTTATATTTGCTTATTTCCATCAAAGCTGCAAAAACCTTCTTGAATTTATATCCCAAGATTTGGGGGGGGGGAGGTTCTAAAAAAAGGGCTACACATCTAACTAGATGAATAACCTCTCTCACATGGGTAGTAGGAGTAAGTACAATATTGGGAAGCCTGGTCAACATGGAGGATGATTAGAATAGTATTTGCAACTGAATGGTCTTGATGAGTAGAGTAAAAGAAATGGGAAAAAATCAGTAATACAGAGTATAAGAACATGCACTTAGGAACTAAGAATTTCTGCTGTTACCTGAGCAGTAGGAAACAGGATGAGAAATTCCAGGGTGCATTAGTTTCACTGAACAACTATGAGCTATCATAGTGTGATGCAGCCACAGGGTTGGGGTTGGGGAGGGAAAGCAAATCCTAGGACATATCAAATAAAATATACTGAGGAGGGACAGAGGAAAGACTAATGCCAGCGTACAAGACATTGGTAAGATGTCATCTGCCATGCTGTGTACAACTGATCACTCTTATACAAGAAAGGTGAATTGGAATTGGAACATGAACAGAGAAGTGTTACTGAATGAGCAGAAGAATAGAGAACCTTACATAATGAGAACACAACAGGTTGTATTATTATTTAAGATAAAATGAGGATTTAGAAGAGCTTGGATTGATCTCTTAAATGCACGGGGAGAGTAAAGAACAGTGAGTGAGAAGAGCTATTTAAGTTAAAGAAAAAATATTGGCACAAAGATCAACTGGGTATAAACTGGCCCTGAATCAGATTGGCCTGGAACCTGAGGAAGATTTCTAACAATAGACGTTAAGATGTACAGGGAACATCTACAGGTACATTAATTCACTGTAATTATGGTACATTAAATTTAGTACCTGTAATAACAGGTACTAAACTTAATGCACCGTAATTGGCACTACTGCGCAGTAGTCCTAGTGCACATCTTTTAGGTGATGCTAAAAGAGTAGTAGATTAATTCTTCTGTGCATTACTATGATTTTCATCGTGACATGCTAATGCACAGTAAAATTAATCTACTGTACTTTTAGCATCTCAAGTAGACGCACCCACAGGGCACTTTTGCATGTGCTGCATGAGTATATCCTGGTCCCAAACAACTTTTATTTTTAAAGCAATTATACCAGCTAAAACCTCTCGAATGGACTGTAACCCAGACTATGCCAGTTTCCATTGCAATACATTTGCAAGCCTCACTTACACATTTTTCCATCAGATAACTTAAAACTCATCTTAAAAAGGTGAAATACATTTTAAAGTCATAGAAGCCACAAAATTATAGAAGTAGGGTCAGAAGGGACCTTATAGATCTTCAAGTCTGACCCCCTGCCATCTCATGTTTTGAGATTCTAGATAACTAGAGAAAAAAATAGATCTCCTTAAAAATTATGAAGATAGTTTTAATGTTGAAGTGAAGATATTTTTACTTACCAAGGCCTTAGTTTAAGATTCCCCCTGTGATGGACAAGGATATCTCTAATACTCAAGCAGCATTAGATCCTTCATATTTAGACAATAGGGTTATTAAAGGCTATTAGCAATAACAACCTCAAAACAAAAAGTGAAGGACATCACTTCAGCAGAGGAAACTGGTTCTTACCAAGTTCCATCGACAGTGATGGCTGTGTTGTATAGTAAGTTGTTCAAGTGTTTTCTGGGTCTCCTTTCATTTCAGTAATTTCTATGTATTTTATTCAGCCTTGAATCTTTCACATGTGCATGCTTTTTATCTTGGTCATAATGTATATGACTCGATGAAAATACAGTAATAGTGAAGGGAGTGCAAATGGAGTGATGTTCCCCCAAAACTAAAACAGGGCTGCCCAACTTCTGGGGTGCTCAGGCTGCTCACAGCACAGGCTGCAAACCTGGATTCTGTACACTGTGTGGGCTGCCCCTCCCTCAGTCCTCCCCACTGCATGTGCAACCAAGCTCCTGCCCACCTCATGAGAAGCCCTTTGCTCCCAGCCACAGATACCATGCATACAGCATGCCCCTGCACATGGGCAGCCTGGTGACTGCCCAGCCACATATGCACCACCCCTACCCCCACCCCACTCCTGGCTATAAACATCATGTGGGCAGCCCACCCATAGATAGCACTCAACACAGGCAGCCTGGCTCCCTCCTTTTCTGAGTGCTCAGCACAGGCAGCTTGGACCCTTCCCGCTGCACCACCCTTCCCACAGGAGCTGGCGGAGGAACCAGAAGCTGAAGAAGGGAGACAGACCTGCGAAGGCTGGCTGCTGCCACTGCCACAAAAGCAGTGGAGTGGCATCCAGGTGGGATCTCATGGGATGCAGGTTAATCCTCCATGGGCTGCCAGTTGGACAGCCTTGAATTAAACCAGGGGTGGTGAAGAATTAAATATTAACAGATAACCTGGTTTCTTCCTGGCAGTTACAAAACCAAGAAATCCAGAGCAAGTTATGTTTCATAAATGTTATTCATGGACCAGAGAAAGGTTAAACAGTCTAAAATGATGCTGTATTGTACTGCCCCAAATAAAGCAGGGACTGTAATTTCATAATAAGATTCATAATTAGATGCTACACAAGCAGATTGATTAAAAGGGACAGTGAAAAAAAAGTTACAGGTTACTGTTATTAACTGAACATTCATTAGCTGTAACTTAACTTATTAGAGAGCTTATAAATTGGAACAGGTAAACTTGATTTAGATAAGGAGCAGGGACTCAGTCAACATGGAAGATGATAAAAGAATTCTTGAAATATGAGACATATTGAGGCTAAGCAGTGTTGTTTACAAATAAATTATGAGGAAGACTGAGAAATCTACTCTTTTTAACACAAATTTATCTTCCAATTAAATTGGAATTAGCTAGTGGGATTGTACAATGTGTATCTGTGAAGTATTCAGAACACACTAGAGAATGAGGTGAATAGAGATGAATCCAACCTCTCTGTTATTAGCTTAAAGACATCCCTTTGGGACAGCATTTAGCATATGCTTAGAGCTATGCCTGTTAAGGGCAGCACTTAAGAACATACTTAACTTGAACTGACCTCATAGTTACATGCACATTTAACTGTAGTTTTGAATAGTGATATTTTATTTAAACAGGGTCAAAAAAGGGAAAATGCAACAGAAAAATGGAGTATAAGGGGGAAATTGCTGAAACATGAAAGCTAACAGTGCAAATATTCTTGTAGTTAGGTATCCAGGTTGTAGCTGTGTTGGTCTAGAGGAAAAATAAGTCAGAACTCATGGTAGAGGTGATATCTTCTATTATACCAACTAGATTTTTGCAACAAAAAAAAATCTTTAATTGCAAGCTTTCAAGCACAAACATCCTTCATCAGGCATCAGAGAAAACTTTGTAAAAGTTCTCCTGGGTAGAAATGAAAGTTTATATTTCATAGGGAAGTTGAAGGTGCAGTAAAATCTCCTGTTTGGAAAAGTTCATTTTAGAGATGCACCAATATTGGACTGGCACCAATATAAAGAAAACTGACTGTATAAGAAATTGGCCTGACATGGCCAATAATTTGGCCAATAAATGCCCGAGCATGTGTGCAGCCACAGCATAACACAGGCAGCGAGGAGCACAGCCCAGCAGGTTGGGGAGCTGCATGCTCTGTTGTGGTAGGAGAGGAGCAGGGAGGGAAGGGGCATGGTGGGGCAGATCAATACCCCCATGGTGAGGGGGGCTGGGGCTGGGGCAAGCTCTGCCTCTCTGGGGTGGGGCAGGGTGGGGCACGGGATGGAACCACTGCTTGTCCAGGGGGCATGGAGGCATGGTTCCCACCCTGCATGAACCTCAGGAGGGCACAAGGAAGGATGTGCCCCCAGATGTGCGCAGGGTGCGGGCAGGGTGGGCTGCAGCTGCAGGCTGGGGCTGGGGCTGTGCCAGACTTTTCCCACCATTTGGGGGCGGGCATTGGGCTGGGTCTGCACTCGTAGGCAGGCAGCGGCAACATGAGGAGCGGGGTATGGGGAAACTATGGTGAATTTTGGAGTAGCTGCAGCCCCCCTGTACCACCCTCACAGGGCCACTACCGCCCACCCTGAGCACAGCCTGCCCCAGCCCCCTGTCCCCCTAGGAGGGGTTCAGCACTACCCCAGCCCAAGCCTACAGCTGCAGTCCACTACGCCTGCACCCCGTGCACATATCTGAGGGTACATGGCTCCCCCATGCCCTCCTGGGGTTCATGCAGGATGGGAGCTGCTGCCCCCCGGGTGAGCTGTGCCTCCATCCCATGCCTCGCCTGCCCCAGCCCCACTCCCTCCCTCACCCCTGGGGCCTTGATCTGCCCCCCAACATCCCTTCCCTTCTCTTCTCCCCTCCCCTTCCACCACAACAGACTTACCAGCTGGATGCAGCTCTTCAAGCTGCAGGGCTGCGTATTGCAAATCAGGTTGGTATCGGCCGATATGCCTCCTTAAAAATCAGCTATCCATGTCAGCCCCCAAAATCTCTATTGGTGCACCCCTATTCATTTTATATTCAGATTCAGCTCAAAGAAAAGTTTGAATAGTCTGTTTACCTCAAAGCTTTTTGGTAAGCACGATGTATTCATATTTCCTTCTAGTTATTATGTTTCATATTTCGCAGAGGAGTAAATAGATGGGTTGGTCTTCTGGGCAGGCATTTCTCATCTGGTAAGGTGTCTCTGAGCTCTGTTGTGAGGCTCTGATGATGCAAATTATCTCATACAAAGGCAGGAGCAGTATCTCAGATTTCAGGTGGTCAAAGTTGCTTTCTTGTAAAATTATGAAGATTTCACATAAAAAATCAGTTAAATTTGATATCTTCCATGTGTCAGGTATCCCAGTTGTAGAGGAAAAAGCAATTGGGACTTGTGGTAGAGGTGATATCTTTTATTAGAGTAATTGGTTTGTTTGTTTTTTAATGTCTTTAATTGCAAGTTTTCGGGCACAAACACCCTGATGAAGCTTGTAATTAAATACATTTATTTGCAAAAATCTAGTTAGTCTAATAAAAGATATCACCTCTACTACGACCCCTGATTGTAAATCATATACAAGAATATTGCAATGAAAGGAAAACAGAAGGTCCAATATATTCTGTCTCAAGCAGGACCTAAATCCTGCAACCAAATTCTCTAGTCTTTTCATAGATTGTAGAGTAAGAAGGGACCCCAAAGGATCATAATGTCCAACCTCCTGCCCCAGGCAGGAAAAAGACTGATGACCCCAGTCAGGTGCCTTTCTAGCCTCCTCTTGAAAAAATACAATGACCCTCCTTCACTCCAACAAGAATTTCCCCCCTGTCACTTATCCCTGCTTGACCCAGCCAGCAGTTGAACTCAGCTCTCCAACATGATAGGCAGAAACTCTACGAAGCGATGCTGCAGCTAGTAAAGCAACCTAAATATGCTGGCTTGCATCCACTTCTCAAGCAAATCCCGGAACGTCATTCTCCCTTTGTACTCGGCCTTGGTGAGGCTTCAGCTGTAGTACTGCATCCAGTTTTGGGCTCCGCAATTCAAAAAGGATGTGGAGAAGCTTGAGAGGGTGCAGAGGAGAGCCACACGTATAATCAGAGGTCAGAAAAACAGGCCTTACAATGACAGGCTGAGAGCCATGGGACTCTTTAGCCTGGAAACACGCAGGCTCAGGGGTGATCCGATGGCCACCTATAAGTTTATCAGGGTGACCACCAGGATCTGGGGGAACGTCTGTTCACCAGAGCTCCCCAAGGGATGATGAGGTTGAATGGTCATAAACTACTACAAGACCGATTCAGGCTGGACATAAGGAAGAATTTCTTTACTGTCTGAGCCCCCAAGGTCTGGGACAGTCTGCCATTGGAGGTGGTCCAAGCACCTTCACTGAACACCTTCAAGAGCAAATTGGATGCTTATCTTGCTGGGATCCTATGACCCCAGCTGACCTCCTGCCCTTTGGGCGGGGGGTTGGACTCGATGATCTTCCAAGATCCCTTCCAGCCCTAATGTCTATGAATCTATGAATCTACCACACGGCCACTACGGATGGGGTACAGCCACCACTGTTTCTTTAGCAAAAATTTACAGCAGAATGGAAATTCCATGGCAACTCACAGAAAAATAAAAATTACACCTTTTTCTACATTAAATAAGAGATTTGATACCACCAGTATAGATTTTCTTGCACTTGTATTGATTCCAGTCATTTTATTATGGCCCTATAGTGTCAGTGTTTCTCATTTACTTTTATTGTCAATGTCTATTGTTGCTGCCCATAGTAGAACCTGCACTTTCAGTTGGCAACATAGGAGAGAGTTGCCCTTCAGGGTGGCAGAGAAGGTGATCTGGGGACACTGGGAACATACACATTAGGCAGATGTTACTATTACAATAACCAGCTATACATAGGGGTTAGGAGAAAACCAGGAGAGAGATTCTATTTTGAATTAGACCACTAAATGTAACAGGGGACAAGGGAAACAGCTCAGTAACTGGAAAAGGATTTTCACTAATAAATTAATTTTTAAAATACCCAAGAACATTCTGTCTTGTTTATTATCTCCCATTATACATACCTCACTTTCAGCTGTGGCTTGTAAATTCTTCAAGTTGCCAGTCTAGGAATACATCAGGTTTGTTTCACTCTTACAGTCACAGTGGAAATCTTTTTGCTCTTTACAGACTTGATCATAAGTCTATCTTACAGGTCTGAGGTGAGGGAGACCTTATCTTATGGATAAGGATTTCATAATAAAGAGCAAAAATAATCAGGGACCTAAGGAAAGAAGGAGGAGAAAACCCCATGGGTTTTCCAAATTAATAAAAACTTCATAACTACAATTTTCAAACATGTGTGCCTGAAGCTGAGATCCATAGTCCATATTTAGTTTCCTAAATATAGGTGGCCTGATTGTCAGAAATGCTGAGTACTTACCAGTTCTAGTGAAGTCAAAAGGAACTGCTGGATGCTCAGCAGCTTCAGGGACTGGGAAGGGGTGGGGGTGGAAAGATCAGGCTTCTTCTATTTATTTGCCGTAAATTGGATTTAAGTCCTTTCCAGTAGGAAACTAAGTTTGGCCAACATCTCCAAAGATAATGCAGATCAGTTTTTTTATTCACTAAAATGCCATTCTTTTTTGGCCTTAATAGCAGCATTAATAAATCTAAAATCCATGAATTATATATGAGGTCTCACCCAGTATGACAGATATTTTTAGACTCAAGAGAGTAATATTGTGCTGCAGGTGCTATTCTTGACCACGTTACCAGCAGCAAAAGCCAGTCTCTGCAAATTAGTGTTCTGTTATGGCATGACAGTACGTATAAATGATGTGTATTGGCAGTATGTTATGTTGCCTGCGTTAGGAATGTTGTTTCTTCCAGGTGTAAGAAAATATTGCAAATCTGCCTGCAGAATAAAGTAGTTACTTGTTCAGCATACCGAGTAACTTGATAGGAAATCTTCAGTGTACTGAGGCTGAAGTCATTTCTGATTATTCAAGTGACCACTGCTAAAACGCATTTGGTATTTTCATTTCACTCTGGTAATACAATACTTCTAGAATAGAAATTAAGTGATATAATGAGGAATAAAAACTAAAAAGGGAGATGAAGCATTGCAGATACAGGGTATAAGGATGTGCCTTTGGGAGCCTCAAATTTCAAAGGTTAAGGTAAAAAAGTCACAAAGCAAACAGTCTTCTTGAAAAAGGGGTGTACATTTTTAGGAAATCCACTGCAGCTGACACACAAGTAATCCATAAGCAGAGCCAAGACGGGAAAATATTTCTTTAAAACATTACACTTCTCTAATGGTTTGGGATAGATGTTATTGTATCTACCACTGACACCACTAGCAAACAAGCGTTCTGGAACCACTGGCAATTAATTTATAGACAAGATGCAGGGACCCTGCAGACAAACACATTTTTTATTTCGCAGTTGTGTCTTTTTTTGTTTGTTTACAAAAAGTAATTGCAAGCTGACAACAGTATATAACATCCACACTCCATATTTTCCTCAGATTGTTTTTTTAAATCTGGGTGAAGTTTAGAAACCAAAACTGGAATCTAGATAACTTATTTCAAAGATGCCTCAGCCCTGTGTTGTTTGCAGTGTCCTGGATTCTAAAACTGAACATATGGGAATGTGGTACCTATCAGGAAGCAGTCCTTCCCTTCCTCCACAATTTTCTCTCACCAGACATCCAAACCTAAGTGAGGTGACTTTAGTCTTCATCCTGCATGTTGAGCCACATAGATTTTAAACCTACAGTGAAGCTGAACTGAATCAGTGAAACACTGCACATCATAGAGGTTGATGATCTTTTCAGATCAGCTTATGTGGCTGCCACATTTTAGAACACAATGCAACACCCTTCTCTTTAGACTTTCTAACAGAGACAGTCACTTAGAATATACTAACATTTAGTCATCTGCCTGGTATCTCTTCTTTTCAGAGTAGCTATTTTGGTACTATGTGGGGGCTGCTGGAGATGTGGTTGCTTGGTTCTGATTTAAATTTTTTGTTCTGATTTAAATTTAAAATGCATTATTACATTTTATTACATGTAATAATAAAAACAATTAACAGTGGTTGTAGTTCTTGAAAGTGCAGTATCACTAGCAGAATTTTAAAAAATATTGTTCTTTTTCAAAAATAAAATCATCCTGTTCCTCAAAGTTCTTGGAAAAATATTTTTACCAAAGCACAATTATCCATTAATTGAACCATGTACATCTTGTCCTGTTGGTTCTAGGAGAAGCTATTTAATAGTTTCCAAGAGGTCAGGACTTGATTTTTGAATTATGAAAACACTAGTATTTTCAATTCACTTTTGGCGTTCAGAATGACTGAAATTCAGGGCTATTTTGAAGTTCAGAAGCCAGAATACATCAATGAATCTGTCAAAGAGGTCACTGCTCATGAAACAGCATATGCATATAAATGATGTTTTTATCTTCCTACAGAGGAATAAAGGAGCTGTTCACTGAATTTATCCTATACAGAGAATGGAATACATTATTACTATAGGCTTGACCCAACCCAAGGATTGAAATATAAATCATTACGGTATTATAAGTGTTTTATTTGCAGAAATTAGTACAGTTATGTGTGTATACCATGCTGCTTATTTTTTCAGGAGTAATCTTTCATAGTTGGGTATATGCATATATAAATACATGCATATTTGCGCTTCCTAACTTCTACAAGGAACACATAAACTGTATACAACCCTTGGGCATTTATCCACATAAGATAAATATTTACCTAAATCTATGTCTATACACATATCTAACATTATAACAGTAAATGCTGGACATTCTTGAGATTTAAAAGACATGAGAAGCACTTAGACTTCAAGAAAGAAATGAATACTTAACTGGTGTCCAAAATTACATGCAGTTCCTACAATCCTAATTTTGATAATCTCACCCAATAAAATTATGGGAGAGACGTACATAATCATCTAGAGCAGGGGTTGGCAACATTTTTGGCTGGAGTGCCAAAACAACCCAGTCTTGACCCAGGCCTTGACTTAGCTCTCCGCCATCTGCCTCTGGCATGCTACAAGGGGCCCAATCCTCATTGCTGGTGGTGGGTGCACATGCACCTCCGGGCACATGGTAGGGCAGGGGCTGGCGTTGCACTACCCTTCCCTACTGTGTGCCCCTAGGCACATGTGCAGCTGCTGCCTGGGCTGCTTGCAGCAGGTGGTGGGCAGGCTGCAAACAGCTGTACCAGTATATGGAGCCCCAGCAACCTTGGCCCATCCCCCACCATGTGACCAGAGGCACATGTGCAGCTGCCGCCATCATGGAGCCCAACTGGGGCTCTGGATCCCAGTGTGGCTGGGGCTCTGGATCCCAGTGCGGCTGTTTGCAGCCCTCCAGCTGGCTGCTACAACTGGTCTGGGCTCTGCTTCTCAGCCGATGCAGCAGGTGGTGGGTAAGCTGCAAACAGTGGCACCAGTGGCAGCAGTGGCTGCATGCGAGCTCCAGGCAAGGGGCTGCAAGGAGACTGTCTGCTTAGCCCAGCCACTGCCGCAATAGTGCGACTTCAAAAGTGACTCCCTGTAGGCCTGCTCACTCCTTTCCCCAGCCCACAAAGTTTAACTATATAGCGCAAGTCAATGAACAGCATGGCTGCTCTCCACAGCCCCCACCGAGCCAAACAGTGTGGCTGGGCAGCAGCAGTAGCACCCAGTGAAAGCAGCAGGAAGCTACTTTCCCAACCTGCCCCATCCTGCCCCAGCTTCGAGCCCGAGCTTTGCCACTCTCCCATCTTACACCCCCCCGGGCTGGGATGGACACCCAACTCTGAGGAAAGGAGAGGAGTGCAGTGCAGTCTGCCTATGCAGCAGTCCCTGCAGGGGCATGCAGAGATGGTGGAGCATGGGACAAGCAGCTGGAAGGCTGTGAACAGCTGCACCAGGTCCTGAGCCCCAGCACTGACCCTGACAGTGGCAGTTCCATACACTGCCATAGGTCTCTCCCCCCGCCATCTGCCCCAAAGTGCATGTGTACCTCCTGCAGCCACAAAGCCAGTGCCAGAGATCCAGACACCAGTGCAGCTATCTGCAGCATCCTGACTGCCTGCCAGAGCTGGCTTGGGCTCTGGGAAGCTGCCGCCTGCTACAGAGACTGGACTGCTTGCAGCAGGACTTTCAGCCTCTTGGCCACCTGCTGTGACCAGCCCAGGCTCTGTGCCCAGCAGCAGCTGCCCAGAGCCTGGGCCGGCTATGGCAATGGCATTCAAAATGCCCTCACGTGCCATGCTCTGGAACATATGCCAGGGGTTGCCAACCCCTGCTGTAGAGTACAACTCTACAAGATGAAGCAAAGCAATATAAAAAGAACCTATAAAAGTTTGGATATCACTGGTTGCATCTACAGATGTGCTTTCCTGCAGAGTAGACTAATTAGCTCAGCAGTAAAACGTCACAGTCTAGATGTGCACCAGTATTAGGGCACAGTAAATTAACTTCATCATAATATAGTCAGGGACATTATTATCTTAAGGCAGAGTCATTAAGTGCGATTAAACATATGCATAAAAGGTGACCCTTGGGTGCAAATTGCACCTGGTCAGCCCAGCCAGCTGGCAACCAGACTCCCAGCTCCTGCCAGCCCCTCCGCTCCCCAATGCCACCACCCAGAGCTTGGGGCTGACCTTCCCCCCCACCACCACCCCCCCCATACACTCTGCCGGCCCAGGGCTGCTCTGCTCTGGCTCAAAGTGCTGCAGTCCCAGATGCATGTGTAGATACTGTGCCCAGCAGCAGTTGAGTCCAACTCAAACAGCTCTGGAGTTTGTTGCATCACATTAATGTCACATATAGATCCACCCATTGTATAGTAATTCTATGATATAACTAGGTAATTTACTTCCTTTAGTTTGTGACTGATTATTTGGTTAATCTAAAGCAGTAGTTCTCAACCTTTTTAGACTCAAGACATTCCTCCATAACAGTCCTGAATTTAGTAGCACCCCATTTGTACAACTAAGGTATTTACTACAGTCCTTACTGAACCAAATGGAACAGTAGTGGGTTCATGCTACAACTCCAAATAGAAAAAACAGCAAACTTTGAGGGGGTACAAAACCTGGACATGAACTCAGATATAATTCTGTAGTTTAAATTCATTTCTGCTCAGAGGAATGATTTTGTTGTTGTTTGCTTGCTTGCTTTAATGCAACTTTACGTATAACCTGAATTTGCTTCAGACTAAAACAGTTTTAATATGGCTTCAAACCAATATCTAATTGGCTAGGTGTCACTGTCACCAACACACTGAGTTTATTCAACAGTCAAATTCAATAATATTGGCCACCATTAGTGGCTCATATTCTCTCTTCTATTTCCACCAAATGCATTATTAGTAGCCAGAAAGTTCTTGCAGAGGAAACAAATTAGAATTAACAGCTGGCATCATAATTGCCAATACCAAATATTGGCCCCAAAAATGTGCCACCTACTTATGGAGAACATTATGTTATAACACCATTCGAAGTCAAGTAAGAGGAGAAGGGGGAGTACAAGTAGCTTTGATCACCTTGTTGTAAACTGCCTACACAAAAAAATAATTCTTGTGTACGATACCATTTATTGGTCCAACTGTATAGTTGATAAAGACATAGGCAAGCTTTTGGGTATCACAGTACCCTTTCTACAAAAGTAAGTATTAGACACCAAACTTAGAACAGTCTGTTGTTTTTCTATTATTTCCATATCTGAATCTACACATATTGCAAGTGGAACATTCATGTAGTGTGTTACTCTCATTCTTTGGCACAGTTTGACACAGTCTACCCTGAAGAAAGGGAGGTTTAGCCCTGGCACCTACTCAAAATTGCACTTGTATCTAGCTTTGTACTTGCTATCCATTATACATTAGCATGCCCTGTATCAATTCGCTGCAATCCTTTATGGATTGATATATTTTTCATTGCATTTTCATTCTTTCCTTCAGCTTTTAAATAATCTCCCTGTTTGTGAAGAAGATAAACTATACAATAACAATAAGTCTGCAATCATGTTGAGTCTAAAGATTTGTCTAGACAAAATTGAATGGTGTGCCACAGAATTTAAATCAAATCATCTTATTGTTTTAAAATGGAGGCATAGTTTAAAATGAAAAGCTACTTACAAATGTAAGTGAAAAGAAGTGCACAACAGCTTTGGCAAGGTAATTAGGGTTTTTATTTCCATTATTATTTATGGATCACAGAAATGTGGGCCTTTAGACAGTAACGATTGTTAAGATACCTGTCTGAAGCATTTAAAATCCAAGAGCCTGATCCTTTGCTAATGCAAAATAGTCACTACATTGGTTTTCATGAATAAAAAATACAATATAAAGGCCAATATAGGGGATAATAATATACTTTCCCATACATTCCAGAGTTCTGAGTCTGCCCCTGACATGTCATGAAATTGGCTTTTAAAATAATGAGATTTCTTTAAATAGTACTTTTCCAATAGGTTTTATTTCCTTTTGGTTTGTGAGCCTTTAAGCTATACTAAATTTACATTTTCAAGCTTTTCTATGCAAATACAATGGCTAAAAACTGATTTTAAAAAAGGAAAGATATTCATCTAATTATATTAATTAAGGAGCTGGAAGGCTATTAAAAATCACAAAAATTCGCAATAGTTGAAATATAATCAGATATCAGCAGAACTACATATGCCAATATATAATACTTTGGTTTTTGTGTTTATAAATATTAACTTGGTAATTCTCACAGCACTTAGGATTGGAGTATTGGGGGCAAAACTTCTTCACTGTTAAAACAGTAAGGCAGCGGAATAGATGGCCTAGAGAAATTATGGACTCTTCATCACTTGAGATGTTTTAGTAGAGGTTGGATAAGCACTGGACAGAGATCATCTATGCTATGCTTTGCTACAGGTACTTTCCATGTTTCTGGGCTTTGCTGGTTGCCACATGGGGCAAGGAAGGATTTCTCCACCCCCAACCCCACCCCCCTTGCTTCCCCCTTTCTTGTTCCTACAGGTGTCAAGGTTTCCTCTCTGCACTCACCTTACTTAGAAGCACTGGGTATTGATTGCAGCCAAGGCTAGAGATTTTGACTAGAGTGTGCCAAGCCTCCTTCATGAGGGCCTTGCCTCTCTGCTCAGGGTCAGACCAATTGCTATATTTGGTGTCAAGAAGGAATTTTGTAGTTCCCTGCAGCATACCGCAATACATTTCCCTTTATAGTAGGGGGCATGGTTCTTTCACTAGATCGCTCAAGCTATTTTGACAATCCTTGTTGCAGCAAGACACTGATTGCCATTGTCTCCCTCCTTACTTGTGGCAGATTAGGTTGTGACAGGGTTGACTGTATAGTTTTAGTAATAAGTTAGACAAAGGTTTGTATAGGATGGATTGGATAAGGATGATCATGCCTCACACAGGGGGTTGGACTAGATGACCTCCAGATGTCCCTTTTAGTCCTACATTTTTAGAAGCCTATTAGCACTATGCCCCTTTTATAAGTGGGAGAACTGGTAAACAGTTAATATTTAATTTTATAAAATATACTACTCAAACTTATTTGCAGACAAAATACACAGTGGTAACCTATTAAGTAGCAGATCACCTAAAAGTATTTTAAGTACTGCAGCTAAAACCTGTTAATGCTTTTGCCAAAAAAATAACCCTCCCCAGGTAAAACCTGGTGCAAATAGACAGCCTGAAGATCAACAAACGTTGAGCTTGAATCTCTTTGACATTAAATTTCCCCTTTACATTGCTCAGACGCTGTAAAGAGGCTTTAGAGTGGGTGTGCAGTTCATAGTTGCAAACCTGTCAAATATTTTGGCACTTCCAGTGGGGCATTTTGAGGCCTTACTATAAATAAAAATAAGGTCCTCTACCTCCATCATCTTCTTGTAGGTAGCAAAGGACTTTTCCTGTAGCAAAGGACTTTTCCTCATCAACCATCTTTTGTTACCTCCATGACATTTAAACATGGGGTCTACCAGTCGACTTGAACTGTCATGGTAAAACATGAACCTGGGACAGAAGTTTCATAAACTGGTTTGACTCAACTGGTTTGATCCAAATCAGTTAAGTCTGATACTACATTCAACCAGGTTTATCTTAAACTAGTTTCAACAATTTTGAAACTGGTTTATGTGCACTGAGCTTCTGTTCTGTTACAGGTTTAAACCGGTTTCTGATCACTTAAACTGGTTTATGTGTAACTTCTGTCCCTAGCCTTAGTGTGCAAAAATTGGGTTGTATTCTATTTAAAAAAATTAGGCACCTACTAACAATACTTATGGTATATACAATGATTTAGAATTACCAAAGACCACAACTTTGATGTGGTAGAGAAACTTGTGTACTATCAATAACCTTGAGAGTGATGCCATCTGGGGGTTGGTACTGCTGGTGGATCACTCTTAGCAACAAAATTGGAAGGTAGTTCACATTGTTTGCTTTGGAGTCTCCTTAGGAAAAAGCACTGTTGGCCATAGCTGTTGATTAATCATTTTAAAGTCTGGGAATCTCATTTGACCTCTAGATTTTCAGATTTATAAGGCAAGCACATACACATTTTGTCATCTTCTCAGACATTTTCCAACAGCCTGCCAGTGCCTCTTCCCTCTTCTTTGAAAAAAGTTTAATACATCTAGCCCTCATCTAAATCCTAATCTTGGCCCCGCAGTCACAAAGTTGAAATGCTGCCCTGCCTGAATGAGATTACAGGATGACCCTTAGCTGAGTATCATCACTGTAGTGTCATTGTAGATGACAAAAAAGCCCAAACTGCCTCTTGAATTCCTACAGCAGATCATCTATGCAATAAAATAACTGTCAGAACTGAATTTTGCAGGGTCATTAGGCATCACCAATATGACTCTTTGGATCCACTCCCAGGATTAAAAAAGAGGATGCCCAATAATTAATGAGAATTGAAGGCACTAGTGGGTTATTCAGGTCATTCAAAACAAGTGGGAATGAAAGCTTTATACCAAGTGTACACATTCACATATTATGTATTTATATCACATTTTAGAGGAAAAAAACCTAGAAACATTCAGGTGGATGTTTAAAAATATTCTATTAACACTGTTTCTTTATACCTCTCTCTATAACATGGTTGCCTTAGTTACCAAGTACAGGCCTTGGAATGGCAGAAAAAGTAGTAATAATAAATGTTTAAAACCTCTAAAAATATCTACAATAGCTTTCCTATAAATCAGGGTGATGCAGCTTTATGGTCTGGTATCTCACAATTTAGAAGTAGAAACAAATGTTTTACAGTATCTCATAACCTATTTGGGATGCAGCATCTGTTTCTACTCCCAAATGATTCATGTTATACCAGCCTCTAAACTATGAGTGATCATAGCTTGAAATTGGTCACTCAGATTTAAGCCCCCTAATCTGGACAAAAAAATCCAAGAGAGCATTAAGAAACAGGTTTTGTCAATTGTGTGGTTCTTTTTCATAGAACTGAAATAACTACTGACATATCTTCAAAATTCACACTGTAGCTAAGGTCACACGTTCAAAAGAATTAATTCATGGTTTTTCAGTTTATCTTTATGGCTATAGAAATGAAGGAATTTACTCTGCGGATTTCTTGACTCTGCATGCAGTATAAACATATATATAGTACACGTGAGATTCACCCAGAATAGGACATGCTGAAGTGCTTGGTCATAATCATATTGGACAGTATGGCTTTTCCATTTAAGGCTGCTCCATTTGTCTTCCACTAACCAGACTAAGAATAGATAGTAGAAATATTTAGGAGAACAGGGATTTAACTTATCTTGACTCCATGCCTAATGAATTGTTTTGCAACTTGCAAGTATAAAATGAGCTTTAGTTTTTGCATTATGGTTCAAGTCACCCTGCCTCCTGAACAACTTGATTTGCAAATACCATGCGTAACCTTCTGGAGTGTATGTGTTCCAGAAAACTGTGTAATTTGTAATTGGACAGGGCTCTTGGGGCCTTGCATGCCAATCACAGGGATGGCATACCTATTACTGAAGTCATGTAATTGTGGAACAGAAGCACAGAACCCTAGATTTCAGCATTAGCTGGTAAAGTGTTTTTTTCAGTAATCATAAGTGCTATTTATATGGTAGCATTAGTGTATGGAGAATGTTTTGTATTGACACTATAGTAGAGTCTCTATAACTTGCAATGAAGTATTTTTTGTATAGTTGATGTTACTATATGCTTTTTCCATGTAAATAAAAAGCAAGCTTCCTGAACAGTAACTAGTGTACATGCTTAGTAGCTGTCTTTCAAAGTCAAGAATCTTATCCACTAAAAAATACAAAATAGAAAAAGGAAGTAGATCTCATTAATGACTAGCTGTCAGTAAAGCTTAGTTATTTTTAAATATTCTTGTACGACAGCTTGTTATAAAAACAATTGAAACCATGGGGATTTGGGGATTTTTTTTTATTTCTCTCTGTAACTACAAACAATGATTAGACAGATGTTTAGTGCAGATGTGTTTCAGACCAAAATAATTTAAAACATTCCAAAATAATACTTCATGGAATATAGTCATTTATAATGAAAATACTGAAGAAATTTTAACTATGTTATAGTAGAGGAAAGAATATTCATTTAATAAAATGTGTATGAAATAATGACAAAAAAGGATGTGTTAAACAAGTATTTTATGCATGTACCAAGTCAGTTATTTTCCTCCATAAATCACTTAAATACATAACTCTGATAAGAATATGGCATGGTAGGATGGTAGTATCCCCTGAGCATATGTTTAAATAGGTAATCTGCACATCACACACTATACCAGTACTGCCTGTTCACATGAGGATCCGGAGTCTGCAACTCTTCCTTGTGTGTTAGTAGAATGTTAAGGCTCAATATATTTGAAATTTAATATACTGTATAACCTCATAAATCCAGATATCAAAAATCTGAAATTATAAAAAAAAAAATCTAGCACTTTCCCCTGCCACACCCTCCTTTCCTGCTGGATACAGAGGGGGAAGCTTGCACGCGGCGGCTGCTGCTGCCATTCACCACCCCGCACCGCTGCTCTTTGTGTGGCTGCTGCTGCAGGACTGGCCGCCGCTACCCTCACCCTCCTCCCCCACTCTGTGACTGGCCACTGTGCTGGTTCCAAAAATCCAGCATTTTCAAATTTCTGGCAGGTACTCAGTCCTGAGCATGCTGGATTTATGAGGTTATACTGTAGTATTTAATGCCGTGACTATATAGAAACTTTTCCAAATTTAGGAATACATTCCATGTGCCAGACCTATAACTGATGTAAAACTGGCATAATTCCATAAACTAACCCTAAGTATGGACCATTTGTTTGAACAAGAGACATATGAAAGAAGGACAGACTTTTTGGGATGTAGATCTGTTTTGTTTTGTTTTTATTTGTACAAGATTTTAAAATGTGATTTGAAAACCTACAGCTTTATTGCCTTCACCACACCTCTCCCATGACATTTGATTTGTGGTTGTGCATAATGCACTTATCCATCAAAATTATGGACTCCTTCCAATCAAATTTCAGGCCAGGCTTTGGGATGGAAAGAACACTGGTCACATTAATGAATGACCTCCTATTGTCCGTTGCCAGATCACTAGATCTTTTTCCAGCATTTGATACTATTCATCACTGTATAATATCATCTTGCCTTGAAGTAGAATGAGGGATTAACAACTAATGCTGAGTTGGAAGACAACCTTGTGGAGAGTAGCCAGAATGTTTTGCTTTTGGTACCAAACCTGTGAAGACCCTCCAGGCTATATACCATCAATTATCCAGCAAAATATTGATATTCAAAATACTGGGGAAAAATCATGACATAGCATGGTTTCAAATACCAGTAACATGCACCACTCTCACTAACTCTGAGAGCTAACAGCACTGTATCCCAAAAAGTATCTGTACCTGGCTGGGATTGAAAGATGGGTAAAATGCACCTGACCTAAACTAAGCCCAGTTAGGAGATAATGCTAGTGGTAGGACAGAAATATCTGGAAAAGTTAGCTATCACCACAGAATCTACCATTATTGAGGGACTCTGCTCTAGTAGTATAGGGCTTGCTCTCAACATTGACAATTAGCATGTAACCTTTAGGTTTTTGTATACACCTCATAGCTCCTGGGCACAAATACTGATACAGATGTGCTCCTTCATCCTTGATATACAAGAAATCTTGAATAACGATCTGTCCACAATACTCTGTGTCTTCATGGATTCCATGCTAAGTTACATTAAATAAATGTACCTGGGGGGTGAATATGTTGACCTTAAAAGGAGCAATAGAATATGTTGGATCTTGCATTATCTTCAAATAGCTGTTTTGGGGAAGTATTCAGATACCTGAATAAATAGGACTGATTAAGAGCCTAGATACGAAAACTGTCATTCCCCTACCCAAACAAAGTCCAACAAAGTTCTAGGACTAAGACATGTTCTACTAAATTTTCCTACTTGTTTCTTTTAAAGCCCCCTCTACATGTTACAGATGTAACCCAGGCGGTACTCCAAGAGGTACCCCATCTCCAGTTGAAGGGATCAAAGCAGGTGCACAAGCGCTGTGGGAGGTGTAGGGACTCTCCTCCCCCTACAGAGTAGAGCCAGACCACCAATGGGTACTTAACCATATACCTTTTAATACTGGGAACATAACAGGCATAAATCAGAGGGTATAGTGGACACTGCAATGCCCCAAGAGGGCAGGATTCAACAAAGGTTAGACACTTACAATCACTGACAAAACAGGGTTAACAAAATATAAAACTCAAACAGCAGAACAGACAATACTGGTTGGTGAAATATACAAAGGGCACCAAATGCAAAATGTCAAATGACAAGGGAAACATAGGGCCTTGGTACCTGGAGGGGGACAAAACAGTTCTTTTTCACTGCAAGGGCATTTACTTTTTGTTAGCTTAGTCACCCCAAGCCACCTCAGCTGGGACCTGAACACAGATCTCCCATATGTTAGGCACAAATGCTGCCACACAGCCACCACTAGTAACCTTGCTCCGGCCTGCTAGGGGTCTTGATCTTCCCAGAGCCCGGCCCCCCATTGAGCTGCCTGGCCTCTGACTGGAGGAGCTGGAAGCAGAGCTGGGAACCCCTCAGGTCACTGCTCAGATCCTTGCTGGAGCTGGGGAGCCTCTCCTGCTGGCTGCAGCCTCTCGTAGGGGATCCTGGAGCCCAGTGGGGAGCCTCTCCTGCCGGCCGCACACCGCGCTGCTGAGGGTCCAACTGCTGCCTGCAGGTCCTGCTCCTTCAGGCTCTTCCAGGGCACTGCTCATGCCCTGCTGGCTCAGCTCTGTAAAGCTCCTTCCTTGTTGTCCCTCCCTGAGTCAGCCCGCTGCCCCTTTTATCCCCCTCCAGGTGACCCAAGGGGCCAATTGGGACACGGAGGGTGAGTCTCTGGGGCCTGATTGATGCAGAAAGGGAATCCCAAGTCCTCCAATCATCTTTTACCCCTTCCAAACCCCTGGGCCAAATCATTTCCAGACTGGTGAGGAAAGGGAATCCCAAGTCCTCCAATCATCTTTGCCCTTTCAAAACCCCTGGGCCAGGTCACTGCCAGCCAGCCCGTCACACAGGTATCACACAAGTAACTTCACTGACATTATAGCTGGTTACTATTGAGCTTGAATTTGCAAGTGCAAGTCTCCCATGAGGCTGGGAGCTGCATCAGCTGACAGGGTCCTTATCCACATGGGTGCACCATGCCCAGCGTAAAACCCCCAAGCACAAAGAATCATGGCAGCTGCAATCCCAAGAGTATAGGGGAGAGGGGTTTCATCCAAACCCCCAGACCCTGGGGATCACAGCTGCTATGATCTCTAGGGCTCCGAGGTGTGGGAAACCCCCAGGGCTGGAGGTTTATAGTGATCCTCCAGCCCCAGGAGTTTCCCACACCCCTGGAGCTGAGGGATCACTACTGCAGTAGTCTTCCAGCCCCAGGGTTGTATGGTGTGCCCTTGTCATTAGGAGTCCCTCAACTGGGGTGCATGGGGCTCCCAAACACGGGCGCCTGCTTCTTGTGGGGAGTCTGGGATTGTGCTGTCCCTGCACCAGCAATAAGGTGTGATGGGATCTAATATCTGATCCCATAATTGCTCCTCCTGCCATGCATGTGTGAATTGTGCAAAAGATCCCATCACACGTTTACCTGAGTGTGTAGAGGGGGCCTAAGGATATATTAACTTCCTTATAAAGGTTCTGGAGAACAGTCTTATGTTAATGATCAGAACTTGGAAGTAACTTAAAGGTTTTGAGAACTTTAGATACAACTGATTATATATCACTATTACATGTAGTCAATTACCATTTTTTGGAAAAGTTTTTTTAATTAATTTTGGAAAAGTGTAAATTCATCAAATGGAAGAAGAGTTGGGAGGGGAGTAGGGAAAGGGAGAAAAAAGGTAAAAGACAGTAAAACTGGATTTTGCTCACATTGGTTTCCAACGATGAGAGTTACTTCAGTTTCTTTTTGATAGGGGGAAAGTGACACTTAAGCACCAAAACTTTGTCACACTGATGATATATTTGTTTTTGAGAGATAAATTGTGTCTATAGCCCAAGGCTGCAATGTTTGACCTGGTGTCTTGTCAAATGGACATAGACAATTCAGAAAGAATTCTTAACCATAGCCTAGTTTAGGAATACCAATATAATAACCACCAATAGTTAAAAATCCAACATTCCTAATTTGATTTAAAAACTATCAGAAGCAATCATGAAAGCTGGGAATTTTAAACTTCAGGGTTTTAACATTTATTCATATCAAATGGCAATTCTGATCAAATCTTATTTTATTTTAATACGGCAATATACTGGAGTTATCTCTATTGCATTACAGTATAGCTCAAAGGAAAGAAATGTGGGAAATGACTGAGACAGAGATAGTAAAGATGAACCGTTATACTATACAGAGAATGAAAACAAGAGAAAATGTCTCCTCATATAAGGTGACAATGAGCTTGTTACTGTGAGAAGAAAGAAAATACATATCTTTCTCAATAAGCAGAATGATAGTACATCTGTGCCAGAAGGAAGACCTACCCTGGAGTAACAGTTGTGTTGAGAAACTGCACATAACTAAGAGGAAAAAAAAAACTCCAAATGAAAACACTGCAGTGTACTTAGTAAATACTTCTGAGAAGCCTTGCGCTTTATCTTAGACCACATACAAGCATCATGTTTCTACTCAGAGAATCACTATTCTTTTGTTAAAAGCCACAAATGCACAAATGTTCATGCTGTTTCTCTCAGACTAAAAATGGCAGATCCAGGAGAAAAATAACCACGTACCAACCTGGTAGGAGTTGCTTCCTGAAGCATGAATGCTTGTTCACCTTCCACAGCCTAACTCCTCCAGGGGACCAGGAGGAGTCAAACCACAAGAAAAAGCTCCAATACTTTCTGGAGACTAAGGTCATCCCAATCTACAGAAGGTGAAGGGCAAAGATGCTCCTGCCCCTCCAATTGACTGGGAGGTGAAGGGAGAGGAGGAGCAAGCCACCAGCTGCTTCCTCCCAACTCTTTACATCAGGGATGCCTGTGAGAGAAGTGGGCAGGGGACTTCACCACACAGCTCCATCTGCTTGACTCCCAAGAATCAGGAGCCAAGCAGAGGGAGCAGTTAGGGGTGTACAAGGCAGGTCCTATTCAATTCAGATTCAGCCCGAATCAGGAGCAGGGATTCGATTAGTTGATTCAGATCACTGTCCCGGATTCAATTCAGCAGAATCCAAATCTGAAGATTCGACCATAAACACAGCTTTAAAAGTTTTTTCTACATACGTCGAGGTACCTGCACGGCTTATAAATGCTGTGATGCTGGGGCTCATGGAGCATCCCACAGGAGTGTGGGGGGCTCCCCAGTGCGCTTGGCAGTGAACCGAGAAGTGGACCAGAAGTACTTCCAGTCCACTTCCAGTCCGCTGGGGAGCACGCTGGGCCCCACCCCCCATCCCCCTGGCTCGGCACTCACGAGGGAGGGGAGTTGTTGTTGCAGTACCTTTCGGATTAAAGTAATCTGTTTTGTTTCTAGAAATAAATTTGGCCCCTCTTCTTACTATCTTTACTGTTTTTGGAATTAGAAGTGAACTGTTATGTAACGAGGCTACAGTGAGCATATGCCATCCACCAGGGAGGCCTGGAAAGCTCTGGCACTGAGCTTGGCTGGATGTACATAAAGAGAAGGCAAGCTTGAAAAGGGAGCATTATGTAGTTAATCGCATGCTGGCTTTAGAGCTAACATCTCTGATAGAAAGGGTCACAACAAAAGAGTGATAGAGAGAAATGGATAAGGAGCATGAAATGAATGAGGTATAGCTGTTCTATGAATAATCTGAACTGACACATACAATTGTTTGGGGTGGACAGTATCTGCCTTGCTGCCTGCAAACTGTACAAAAGGAGTATTTCAGCCAGGAGAATAGCCTGATTCCCATTATGTATAATGGGGAATGTATTCCAAAGTTTTTGTTCTTTTCTCAGATATCTCACATTTCTCGGTTTCAGTAAATTCTGTTGTTCTCCTGTCATTCTCAATATTCTAGCCACATCAGGATGATTAGGTATTTTCCCCTTAAATTATGAGGTTATCAGTAACAGATGAATCCCCAAAAAACTCAATTTTGGATTCACTTTGAGTTCATATTCAAATATTTAAATGATTCTTAGATACCTATACAGACTACATTAATATTTTGAGCTGAAAAATTGACAACTATAGCATCCTTTATTAAAACGTCAGGTGTTTGTTCTTACTATAATTGCAGCCCTGATTGAAATCACAATCTAATATGTTAGTACTTGCAATATAATGAACATGGTTAAAATATTCTTTATATTTGGCTTGTTTTATAGATCACACTGGGCGCATCTACATGTGCAATTAAAGCACATGAATTTACTGTTCAATAAATGCATATGTAGCAAACTACTCCCAGGAGGGTGTCTACATATGTGCCCAGATCAGGAGCAAATTGTGCCCAATGGGAGCAGTTTATACCATGGCTGCTTTTGCTTTGTTCTGTCCCTCTGCAGCAGCAGGGTGCACTGGGAGCAGACCTGGGCTAGCATGGGGCTCTGGGGGCAGCCCTGGGCTGGCAGAGGGCTCCAGGGGCAGCTCGAGGCTGGCAGAGGGGACTGGGGGCTTAGTCCCAAGCTCTGGGAGCAGGGGAGAGCTGTCTCTAGCCCCCAAGGCAGTTTTGGGTGGCACGGAGCTCAGGGCTTAGTCCCCAGCTCCGGGGGCAGGGAACAAGCTGTCCCTGGCTCTGGGGGCAGCTCCAGGCAGCATGTGCCCAATGGGAGCAGTTTAGTCCAAAGCTGCTTCTGCTAAGGCTGTATCTGTCAATACCACCATATTTTATTGTAGTGCTCCAAACACTGACATAGCTTCCAAGACTACTTTATAGATTCCCCCTGCCTTACTACAACTACAACGGGAACATTTCTGCCCCCACTCCAGCCATTTTCTCTTAAGTACACTGTTCTGGGGCTGAGAATAGGCAACATGTAATCCTGAGGCAGTGACAGATCGATTGTCTCATCTCACAATTCATCAAGGTCAGAAATGGGACTTTTATTGCACTTGGAAACATTAAGTCTCGGCTTTCCAGTGGGATACACAATGCTGACTTTTAAGCCCAGTACGTTCCATGATATTAGATTGCATCATTGTGACATTATAACATGCAGGCAGGCTATTTTAGATAGTTTTTAGTGTTTTCAAACATTAAATATTCACGATGTTACCCTCCTTCCAATGTTTGTACCATTGGTCTGTGTTAGGAGCAAGAGCTTACTAAGAAGCCAAGAAGCAGTTTTGTGTAGATGCTGTGTTGAGTTGCCACCAGTTGTCATTCACAGAACTCTTCTATAGTGAGTGCCTGAAGGCTTCTAGTGCTGACCAATTAGAGGGAAAGGGTCAAAATAAATGTACTTATCTGTTCCCAAGTCCCTTCAGCAATAGTTATTGAGACACCTATCTTTAGAGAGAGAGCATACCAAAGGTTTGATTCTGGATTATCTGTCAGCTTGTGTAGTTATCTGCACTACAACAAAGTGAGCCTATAGTGCTGCTACTCTGATTTCTAGTGCTTTTCAGCCCATTTTCAAACCATTTTGTACGAATATAAATAACACCTCCAGATACAAGACAATGGAGAATCAATGTTGGAAGGTTTTGAAAAAAATCTCTGAAAAAAAATCACTAAATTATCCTGTCAAACAAAGCAAACAATGACATCTGACAATTGGCAGAATGGAGAAGCATATAGGCTTTATAGGCATAAGTTTGGGCTGAGCTGCCTAACTTATTCATGGCTTTACCACTGAAGTGACAAGGCTATATCATATTCACACTGTTAAAATCTTTAACCCATGCCCTAGGTATTAGAGAAAGAATTAATGTAATATACATGTAGGCACACATACACACTGAAAGGTCTTTGTTTAGAAAGACAGCTTCATCTAACATTGAAACACGCATACAGACAAGATAAAGCATGGCTGATGTTCACCACCATCCAAGACCTTCGGATGTAAAAACAGTGAGCAACAATACTGTATTCACTTAAAATTACAGGAGAAACATAAGTAGGCAGAATGTAGCAATCTTAAGTGGAATTTGTCCAGGACAATGGGACTATCACTGAAGCGCTGGCAAAAAGTTATAAGAGGTTTTTTTCATGACCGCATACTAGCATTGTTAATGGTCTGCCCATAAACTGACACTTGTATTAATAGCATGCACAGAATAATTCTAAGGCTTTACACAACAGGGAAGAGACAAGGAAGAAACTCTTTAGTCATCACTACTACTTTTTATGATACTTCAGCTTTGCTTAGAAGATCGCCACGCAAGTACCAGTGTGAATCGGCTCAGTTCCTTTTAAGATATCCAACAACCCAATGCAATATTGTTGCAAAGGTGGGCTGTCTAACACCTGCATCCAGTGGAGTTTCTCATTTCATAAGGATGTTTAAAACATTTTTGGTTGTTTCCTCTTGAGCAAACTGCTCAAGTGATGCTACTAGAAACAAAATGAATGAGATGCTACCATCATGTGAATGGATGTCTAAATATATAAACAATATTTTGAAAAGCAGCAAAAATGTTTGATGAATGTCAGCTTGTTAAGTGTTATGCTCTGTTATTTTGTACTGAATTCTGTTTCTCTCTCCTGACCATCCTCTTTTTTTTCCCTAAAGCCTGTCTGAGTTGCCATACTTGTCCATGACACAGAAAGACTTTATTCTTATCAGGGGTTATCACACACGCAAGCGAGAAACCAAATTTTCCCATCTTATTTGCCAAGTAGTGTGATCAACTGGAACATGTTTACAAAAAAATTATAAATTCTTCAACAACAATGAAAAACAACAATGAAAAACAACAAGAAACATGTGAGTTGTCAAGAATCATTGCATTCTAAAATAATTGCTTGTACCTATGTCTATCATTCTCTCAAAATACTACCTTTTTTATTTAATGTTTTGGCTGCACCAGGCACTATCATTTCTGAGTGCCAAGAACATTGTGTTCCAATTTCCTCTTTTAACAGATGTAATAGGGAAAAGAACAAGATGAATTCCCAATCTCATGCATCCCCTTTGGCTAGTGTTAGTGTAATGTAAGAATACTTAGTTCTTTGATACCTGTGAAAGAAATATCAAAGAATTCATGGACTTGTTTGGTTACCAAACTAATGGGTTTGTTTGGTTTTTTTGCCAAAGTCGGAACTTGAAATAGAAATATGGTATTCAGAACACTCCTCCACAGAAATTATTAGAATGAAATGTCTTTGTACAGAGAGGTTTTGTGTGTTAACAATGCTTAGGGCCAAGTAGGTGAATTTGAATGGAACACAAGGATGTGAATCAAACATTCAGAAGGTGATACAGGTGCTGGTATATAGGCCACATCATTTCTGTGTAAGAAGTGCTCAAGCAGTATTAGCTAGAATGAAAAAGAAAAACAAGTGTGAGGGTTTGTCTGCCATAGAGCCTATACCTCTAATACCCGCAACCATAAATAAGATAAAGGAACATGAATTATTAACCTAATAGGGAGATTTTAAGTAAAATCAAATGTTACCAATATTATCAATATTATCCTCAACACACTACTCTGTAACAAGAATTAGGGTGACAAAGAAAGCCAGGACTTCCTTGGTTAATTTTCTTGAAAGCAGCCATTAAATTGTTTTTATTGAGAAGAGTGGAAAGGAAGAGGAATATAAAAAAAGACCATCCAAGTTTTTTCAAAAGTCATTATGGGTATTAGGGCATCTACTCAGCACTCACACTCTACAAATCACAAACTTTACTTAGAGTTTTCTCAAATTTGATGCAACAATTTGGCAGGCTGGCTGGTGGACTCACCAGCAGCCCAGCTTGATGGCTTGAGCCTGAATGGCTCAGGGTGATTGATGGGACATTTCCCTTCCCCACCAATCAGGAGGAGGCAGGATGCAGGCTTCTATTGCCCTGACCCAGAGGCAAGGTGAAGAAGAGGACCTGTGAGGGAACTAACCCCTCAGGCTTTCTCATTGGTCTGCTTTCAGTCTAGGGCGTAGCCTCTAGAAAAGATAAAAGCCTGCGTGCCCAGCACATGGACAGCTTCGACAAAGGATGACAAAGAAGGGCTGCAGAAGATGCTGGCAGAGCTGACCAGCAGGGTGAAGAGGTTGCCCCAGAAGTGCCCTGAAAATGCTTCCATCGAGTGGGAAGCAGGGAGTGGCTGCATCCCAGCCTTCCCATGGAGGGAGCTGCAGCGTCGATGCACAGATCAGTGCATGGAGGGTCCAGAGAAAGCTGAAGAACCCCACGGCTGCATGAGGCAGTGTGAGTCCCCATCCTATAAGAGGCAGGGGCCCCTCGGTGCACAGAGTGGTGTAAGGGGCCTGGACAGAGGTGAAGGGACCCCACAGTTGTACATGGCAGAGATGGGGTGCACAGAGTGGTGCATGGGGCCAGTGAGGGCTGACCGGCTAGGTAGCTGCACGAGGCAGCTTGGGCCTTCCTGCAGCAAGCAGCAGCGGGATGGCATGACCATCCCAGAAAGGGGGGGAAGCCCCACAGCCAACCCACCAAGACGAGCCAAGCACACCAGAACTGCTGGGAGTTGTGTGTCACCCAGGAAGGGAATTGTAGTCCCAAGAAAGGGAAGAAACAAGGATTTCCACAGGGGAGGAGGGACCCTCCCCTTTTGCTGACTGAAGGGAAGCCGCACGATGGGGGGTTGGGGGGTGGAAGACCTCTTTGTGGCAGGGGGAGTTAAGGGCCCTGTACATCAGGGGGTGGCTTCATGGTCACTGAGCCATTCTAGTCATGAGGCCTAGGGGATGATAGTGTTTCTTGCTGAGGGTGGGGCTGTACACTAACTGGAAGACCACTGAGGGTCCAGGCTTATGCTGATATATTGCCTTTGTCTGCCATACCCAGCTGAGATTGCCTGGGAATATGTTAAATAACAGTTACTGTCTTTGTAAACTTATGTTTATGTATGTATATGTGTGTGTATATGTGTATGTACAAGTTTTATAAATTTATTGACACTGCACTGTAAATTAAATAGTTAAATTTAACTGAGCGTCCCTGGTCTCTGCTCTGCTCTGTATGGGAGGGAGGCGAGCTGGCCTAAAGCTAGGTAGTCATGCTTCCACAGCATACTCACACCCTCTAACATCCCTTCAGCTGGAGAGGGGGTACCACCCGTGTACCACCCAGGTTACACTATGGTCCCATGCACTCAATTACTACTCAGCCACTTTTGACATCTTGATCTGTTACATACAGATCAGAAAAAAACCCTAATAGCAACATCAACTACCTGAAGGGTCGTTCCTAAGAGGATGGAGCTAGACTGTGCTTAATGGTGGCAGACGACAGAACAAGGAGCAATAGTCTTACGTTGCAGCAAGGGAAGCTTAAGTTAGGTATTACGAAAAATTTTCTTACAAGGAGAGTAGTTAAGCATTGGAACAGGTTACCCAGAAAGGCTGTGGAATCTCCATCTTTGGAGGCTTTTATGACCCCATTAGCTTTGGCTGGGATGATATAGTTGGAGATGGTCCTGCTTTTAGCAGGGGGTTGGACTAGATGACCTCCTGAGGTCCTTTCCAGCCCTAACTTTCTATGATTCTATGATTCAGGGATGATTCATTATGGAAGTAGCCTTCAGGAATGAAAGTTAATCAGAACAGTGCTATAAAAAAGTACCACACTTTGTTCTCCTGTGCTGGTTGGGCTTGGAACATTATGGTACAGGAGTAACAGCATCCTTGTTAAAATTCCATTATAGAGTTCTGTTTCCATAGAAAACTTAAGCCTTTAATTTGTAAAAATCTCATTGCAAAAACCAGAAACCAAAACATTGAACCTAAGCTCCGAGTTATACTTGATTTTTTTTATGGTGGCTGATTTTTTTTTTTAATGAATTGCTACAGATATTAAAACAAAGTATAAAATCAGCCCTTTTGGCAATTCTCCATAATATCACCTTGCTTTTCTTTCTGCCCATTCTGTGACCACAGCAAAATCTAGAATCCTGAGACCTGTCTTTCAATTGCAATGCTGAGTTCAGTATGCTCATTCCTAGAACCTTGGGACAATCCATCTAAAGACATTTAAAAATAATAACTTTTTATCCATAATGGAAAAAAGGCACATTAAAGTTAAGCAGATGCCAGGGTAGATTTGCATCTTATGTAGACCCACTAAATCAGAGAGAGGGATATAGCCCAAGCTCACTTCATCAGTTACTGTGAAAGAACTTTCACAGAATGGAGGGAGTGATTTGAACACAAAAGGCAGGAAAGGAGAGAGCGAGGAAGGGGAGAAGGAGAAGTGAGAGCAGTGCTGGAAGAGGCGAACAAGCAAGCAGGAAACCCATAGCAAAAGGGGTCACTCACAAAAACTCATCCAGGTAATGGGATAAGAATTCATAGTCTTGTTGTAAACCAGCCGTAGCACAATCCAGTCTGTGGATTATTTCTTGCTCCACAATTTCCCGTTCAAGTTGGACATCAAGATTAACCTACCAAACTGTAATTTTCAAGCAGCTTTGCCAAACCATGCTTGCCACTTTCTTTAGGGGAGAGAGCAGGCATATAAGAGAAGTTCTTCCACAAAATCTTACCTCTTTTAAATGGATCTTTAAATTCCTATGCAGTTGACTACCCTTGTTGATTATGTTCATGAACTCCAGCTTAATTCCATTTAGGGAAGAGATCCTGAATTCCTTCCTGGATTTTTTTTTTAATATGTTGATAGAAATCCTTGAGGAATTAAGAGTGATAATGTCAATCCACCGGTCTGGTGCATTTTTCACTTCTGAGCAACATTCATATTTCAGTTTTATCCTGTGCAAAACAACAATCTGCCTTCAAAAAAAAAAAAAAGAAAAAAAAAGAAACTACTGGGCCAGGGCACCAAAATATAAGAAACTATGATAGGCACAAAAGAGGAGGGGAAAATTTAGCTTTTCCAGATGACTCTTAAAGAGGATACTAGAGCTTGTGCTGAAATATGGGATTGGGAATCACAAATCAAGTGTTCTGATTCCAACTTTGTCCCTTTTTTGAGAGGTTTTATGATAACTAGATGTGTAATGAAGTAGAGCACCAATTCAGTGTAAAAGCTTTTTAGAGACATTAGCTAATCCTCAAAAGGTCCTTGGTGAAGAAGGCAATTTACAATATAATTATCCCTACTTTGTGCTTTTATTGTCCAAACTGTAAAACAGGAACAATAATTCTCACCTGCCTTAGAGAACTGTATACAGAAAGACTTATAGAGATTTTTTAATAGAAAGCATTAGCTAATTTTTTGCCTACTTAAAATGCATCTTTATAGCCTCAGATACACTGACAAAGGTTCTACTTACTTTCTTCCATGCACCTCGCAGGAGCCCACACCTGGATTCTGTAGATCCTAAGGCTCTCAGTAAAATCTGTTCAGCCTGTTACCTGCATGTTTACTCATTCACCAGCAAATATCGACAACTGTGGAAACTGTGAGGATGTATACACATGCACATAACAAACTCAGACTTTTATGCTCTTATTAGAAACTAAAAAAAAAGGAAAAAAAACCCAAACTCATCCAAACCTAGTCCTCTGTGATGAATACATTAGTTTCTTTTACTGTGTGAGTTGCTTGTGGTTAAATAGTGAGCCTGTGGCATGACAATCACTTGAATTCTCTTCCCCATGCTGTACTTGCATCCTTTATCAGTGCCCAGTTGTCATAAAAAAACAAACAGATAAATAACTCAACACCTAATATAGAAGGGAATTAAATTAAAAAAAAATCCATTTTAATTCCAAATGGTCCAGAAGCAGGTTTGCAGTGAATAAGCTATTTTTTATATCTAGAAGCATTTTCTACCATTAAAATCTTGATATGAATTATATTTATGTGCAAAAGCAATGTACATGGTAGCAGTGCATCTCTATAGATTTTCTCTCTTTTTACCCTTCAATAGGAAAAACAATAAATACTATTTAATGTTTCCAATAACGGTATAAAATAAAAGAGATGTTAATCCAATAACACTGGTATCAAATTGTTGGAAATGCTGAGCATTGATGGTTTCATGAAAGTCTGAGACACTCAGCACCTCTTAGGAATTGATCTTGGAAGTTTACAGTGTAAATGATCTACTGGAGTTTAGAACTATAACAAGTGAATAACAGTATTGTGGCCATCGCCACAAAATATTACACAATAAAAGAAAACAAATAGAAATAATCTTTCATGAGTGCCAATAATTTAGTTTTACTGGATAATCTATACATATTGCAATTTCTAACATATTGCCAAAAATACTGTTCACTGAGTTCTATTTCCTATCCACTACATTTTATTATCATTTGGAAGGCTAGAAAATTAAGGTATGAATTAAATGAAAAAAACAAACAAAATGTATCTTCTCACACAGAACTGCAAAGCAAACTCTTTTTGAACAGATTTTCTTTTTGTCTTATTACACGATTTATGAACTCAGATTTGTTCCCTACTATCATATTAATCCTCTCTAGGGGATACATTGCCCTCTTGTGGCAGTGTAAATGAAGTTGTTCGTAAACAGCAACTGCAATAATGGCAGCAGTTCTTGTATATTTTCATCTATAGATTGCAAATCATTTTACAGAGGAGGTTGGTAATATTATCTCATTTTGAGATGGGGTCCTGAAGAAGAACAAAGAAGGAAAATGACTTTCCTAAGATCACCCAGGAAGTTAATGACAGAATTGGACCTTCCAAGTTCTTGCTCAGTGGTCTAGCCACTACACTAGAAATTAGGCACCTTTAGATATTTATGAGCCATGGATCTAGGCATCCAATTTAGGTGTCTTGTATGACTAATGGCTAGAACTTAAAAACAATATCTCCAAAGGAACTTAAATGATTTAGGAACACATTTCATTGATTTTCAGTGGGCACATCTACATGTGCTATTAATGTACAGCAATAAATGTTGGTGCATATTGTGCTGCATGTACATGTGCACCCGGGACTGCAGCATGTTGAGCTGGGTTAAAGAAGCCCCAGCTGTCAAGGGGCCCAGGGGGTCAGGGTGCCAGCCCAGGGCTGCTCCAACCCAGCTCAACATGCAATGGAGGATCTGGCTGGGTCATGAGGGTGCTTCAGTGTGGGGCAGGCAAACCCCACACTGAAGCACCTTCAAGTTTTAGCCATCCCCGTCAGTGTCTATATGTGCATTGTTGTGGAGTAAAAGACTCTGCCACAGAATAGTATTTGTATTTATAAGTACCAACCTGTGGCAGAGTTAATTAGTTTACTCCATCCTAATAGCACTGTGCACATAGATGCCAGGACATTTACCATGGACATAATTAGGCAACTCCACAATAAAGGTCTCATGTAGAAGTGCCCAATAAGACCCAAGATGTGCTCATAAGCTATAAATGACAGAAGAGCATTTTTGGAAGTTACATTCCCAAATCTTGTAAAACTCTTAAAGCAAGAAGTATTTCAATGGCTAAAAAACTGCTTAAAATTGCAAATATGAAGGCCAGATCTGGACTGGTTCCATAATTGTCTAAGTAAGAGGATTCAACAGTTATTGAAGCTGGCCCACTGAGCAGCCAAATATATGAGAGCAGGGGCAGGCAAAATATGGCTGGCAAGCCAGATCCAGCCCACCAGACAATTTTATCCAGCCTGCAGGTTATGGCTACAAAACAGTATTTAGAGGCTTGCTTTTGGGAATTGGTTTATAGGTAATATATATATGCATTACAGCAATAGTCCAGGGCAGCAGCAAGGGTTAATTGATTTCTAAAGGCCTGGCCACACAGTTCTCACAGCTTTTAAGGTAGACAGGGTGTCTAACATAACACGGCCACTGGATATACACATAGCTGGGGAAATTGTGGGCACATACCATTCCATAACATGCGATAAGGTGGCACCAGCTCACAAGGCCCAAGAAACTGGGGTTCTGAGGTTCCAGTTTTGGGGGAACAGACCAAATTAGGAGAAGACCCAGAAAGCCCAAATTAAGATGTGTGCATGTGATGGGCTTGTGAAACAAAGGAAATATGATAGCAGAATGTAGACAGTCTGACGACCACAGAAAGACCAATCGGTGTGGTCCACAGATGAACAGTCATCAGGAGGTGAAAAAAAATACAGAAGTAGAAACTTTAGAGCAACAAAGGGTCCCCTGTCCCTGAAAAGTGTTCCTGATAAAGGGTCCTTGTGAGGTAAACCCAAAGTCACCATGGACAGAGGGCATGCCACCAACCCAGCTCATCCACCCCACTGGAGAAGGGGGTGAGGGGGGGGGAAGGGAGTGCCCCTGGCCTCTAACCTCCAAGCTGATGACATCTGACATTCAAGAGAGAACCTTAGAGTGAAACTCACATTCTGGCCAGACATATTTGACTTTGATGACAGCCCTAGGACTGGTACATATAGAATTGCTTGTATTATTTTGTATTATTAATTGCTTAGGTATCAATAAATTTGCCTATTATCAAATGGAAGGTTGTGGTCAGTCTGAGGGTTTGGATCTGCCTGGAACAATGTATCTGGGTCCTCAATCCAGTGCCAAAAGTGGGTACCCACCAATTAATTTTATCTTGCCAAGCCCAACACTTTGCTCTGACCCTCATGCATGAAAGGGCCCAGCTCAGCCAGCACACACAGCTTCTGGATGGGGCTACTGCTGCCCCTGGGGGACCTGCTCAGCTTTCCTGACCTCCAGACGGTTCTCCTCCTGTTCCTGCTGCAGCTCTCAACTCCAGGCAGCAAGTAGGGAAGCGGCAGGGGTGGGGAGGGAAGAGGTTCAGCTGGGCAGGAAGATGGAGTTTGGGACTGGGAATGGCAGGAGCACAGAACCTGGAGCTCATGCCCAGAGGGATGGCAGGAGTGTGGAGCAGTGTGTGGGTGTGTGGGATTTGTGTGGTGTGATGGAAGTAGGGGGGCTGGGGACTCCCCCACATGGTTCCCCTCATGGTATACAGCTCCTGCCACTGCCAGTGGGCCAGTGGGGTACTTGTAGCCCATGCAGGTGCCACCACTTAGTTGTGTGCAACTCCAGCCAGTTCTGGAATCTGCATGTGGTGGCAAGGAGCAGAGCCAAGCCGGCCCGCCTCTGTCATATGGGACTTCTCACAGTGCACATGCAGTTTCCAGCACTTGCATGCCACTGGGGGTAAGTGATGGAGCTGGCAGCCTGGCCCCACTCCCTGCTGCCACATGCAGCTGCTAGGACTGCACCAGAAATGGAGAGGAGCTCCATACCCTACTTCCCAGAGGAGTCCCAGAAGCTGCACGTGATGGCAGGGAGCAGGGAAGGCAGCTAGCTGCATCATGCAGGGCTTCCCCCGGTGGCACATGAGTGGCAGGAGATGTGCTACAGGGAGCCCCACACAATATAGGTGGACCAGCCATAGCTCCTCTCCTTGCCACCATGTGCAGCTCTCAGAATGGGCCAGAGCTGCACAGACCAGACAGCAGTGCCTGCATGCGCCATGAACACCCCAAGGACCTGCTGCTGTTGCTTCAACCAGTGGCAGGGGCTGCATGCCATAGCGGAGGTGTGCAGGCAGGTCCCCCCACCCTCCTTCGCACCCCACAAAATCCAACCCCCCTAAAAATACGTACACCCTGCAACATACCTTACACTCCCTATACACACAGCCACACCCCCTCACAAACCCCATACACACATGCACACACACCCCATCATACACATACCCCCACCCTCCAACCACACCTCACACCCCCCACACACAATATACAAAAGTAAGACTTTATTTTTGAGCTATTATGCAATCATCTCTATATAAAGTATACAAACATAAATCATGGCAAAAATATTTTTGAAATAAAATTAAAATATGCTATAGTACATGTTTGACTTTTAGTGTATGATTTGTTTTTTTTCTGGTTCCAAGATGGCAACCCTCCCCCCCCCCCCCCCAACACCCTCCCAGAGTACTTTCTGGAGCAGGGGAAGGAACATCCAGTGGTAAAGATCAGGGATTAGGGACAGGATTTCTGGTCCCAATATTGCAACCAGGGGGTGGGGCACCTGTCAAAGGAAAGAGCTACCCTTATGGCCCTCAACAGCTCACTAAAACTCATTAAACAGCCCGCTAACTAAAATAATTGCCCACCCCTGTGCCAGGGTCATGGGGCCAGAGTGAGAACAACTAAGATGGATGAGAAAGTGTTTAAGTCACTCCCCTGTGGAGTGGGTGACTGCAATGTGATTCTTGATCCCAAGGCTATTTCTGTTTTTTTAAATCCCTGTATTAGAGTGCCTAAATTTAGGACTTTACCTATAATTTTATAATGTTATAAAAGCAGTGTTCATTCTGTGTTGTCTTTTCAGAATCCAGCCACTATATGGTTCACTGTTTATCACCCATTCCCCTTTGAGACTGCTGCTCCTTCTTCCACACAGCTTCAGATCACTCTCAACAAACTCTTTTCCCCAATCTGTGTTTCCCTTTCTTTAGTTCTCTTCTTTCCAGCACTCTGATGTTATCTTTCCACACTGCCATTCAGTATTAGGTACAGAATACTTATCAGTACCAAATACTTATCAGTACCTAATAATACAGCCCTTCCCTTTTTAAATATAATCAGTGCTAACCAGTGACTGACCATTCTGGGAAACAAATCCCTACATGTTCTACACAAGAAGACAGAAAAGAAAGCAGCAATTTCTTTGTACAGAGATGGGACATGTTGTAAAGAGAAATCTGGAGACCAGCTGCACCACAGAAAAAGGCGGCAGTTTCAACTTCCATAACTCCTTGGTACTCTGCCAACAAGGATTCTAACACGTGTCAGATGTGGTGATAGGCTTTGTGATATGAATTTCCATAAACTGAGTGAAGACTGAAATGACCAATTCATCTCATAAAAGCCTGTAAAAAGGCCACCAAATGATAACAAATTGTGGTCTGTGCTAAAAGATGCCCTAGAAGTGAAATGTTCTTTATCCCATTATTGATTCCCTAGTCATTTGATCTGACCCTCACTTCCACTAAATTGCTATTTGTTTTACCCTCTGCTATAATTTTTAGCTACCATAACACAGCTGTAATTCCCCCCACACATGTATAACCTTCTTGCTCATGGTTATCCATCTTCTCCCACTTCACAAATGCTGTACTCCTCCTCTCTCTAATGGAGTTATTTTTAAAGCAGCTTGAGTAAGGCATACTAATGTTCAGAATGATCATTTAAATATTGAAATAAGGCTATAAACAAACCTACTGCCATGTAGATGACCTTATACTTTTAACATTTTATGCTAAACGTGTTCAGGTACAATCTGCAATGGGAGATGGACCCACAATCTGCAGTGGGAGATGAACCCACAATCGATGTAGATCAGGAGAGGAAAAACCTTGAGAGGCTAGACATCCATAAGTCCGTGGGCCCGGATGGAATGCACCCAAGAGATTTCATAGATTTCACAGATTTCATAGACATCAGCACTGGAAGGGACCTTGGAAGATCATCGAGTCCAGCCCCCTGCCCGAAGGGCAGGAAGTCAGCTGGGGTCATAGGATCCAAGCAAGATAATCATCCAATTTACTCTTGAAGGTGTTCAATGTAGGTGCTTGAACCACCTCCGATGGCAGACTGTTCCAGACCTTGGGGGCTCGGACAGTAAAGAAATTCTTCCTTATGTCCAGCCTGAAACGGTCTCGAGTAGTTTATGACCATTTGACCTCGTCATCCCTTGGGGCGCTCTGGTGAATAAGCTTCCCCCAGATACTGGTGGTCATCCCTGATAAACTTATAGGTGGCCATCAGATCACCCCTGAGCCTACGCTTTTACAGACTAAAGAGCCCCATGGCTCTCAGCCTGTCGTCATAAGGTTTGTTTTCCTGATCTCTGATTATGCACGTGGCTCTCCTCTGGACTCTCTCAAGCTTCTCCACATCCTTTTTGAATTGTAGAACCCAGAACTGGATGCAGTACTCCAGCTGCGGCCTCACTAAGGCCAAGTACAAGGGGAGAATGACGTTCCGGGATTTGCTTGGGAAGCATCTATAGATGCAAGCCAGCATTTTGCTCGCTTTACTAGTGGTAGCATCACATTGCAGGCTCATGTTCATCTGGTGGTCAATGATGACCCCCAAGTCTCTTTCTTCCATAGTGCTAGCCAGAGTAGCACTGCCGAGCCTATAAGGAAGCTGCAGGTTTTTCCTCCCAAGGTGGAGTACCTTGCATTTTTTTGGTGTTAAACACCATCAGGTTCTCGTCCGTCCATTTGCTGAGCCTGTCCAGGTCAGCCTGGATCACCCGCCTGTCTTCTGGTGTGGATGCTTTGCCCCAAAGTTTGGTGTCATCAGAAAACTTGGTCAGTCCGCTTCTGACTCCAATGTCCACATCATTAATGAAGATATTGAACAATATGGGTCCAAGGACAGAGCCTCGGGGGACCCCACTGGTCATAGGACACCATGAGGAGTGACTTCCATCAATTACTACCCTCTGGGTCTGACCACAGAGCCAATTTCCCAGCCAGCAGATCATGGTGGACCCAAGGACACAATTGGCCAGTTTTGCCAAGAGGTGATCATGGGATACCAGATCAAAGGCTTTTTTGAAGTCAAGATATATGACATCAATCTCTTTTCCCTTGTCCAGGTGATAGGTCACCTAGTCATAGAAGGAAATAAGATTGGTCAAGCAAGACCTACCCACAACAAACCCATGCTGGCTATCCTTCAGGATGTTGGTGTCAGCCAGTCCATTAAGGATGGCCTCTTTAATAAACTTTTCTAAGACCTTCCCCGGGATAGAAGTCAGGCTGATGGGCCAATAGTTAGCCAGATCCACTTTCCTCCCTTTCTTGAAGATAGGCACCACACTGGCCTTCTTCCAGTCTTCGGGCACTACACCAGAGCGCCAGGAGTTTTCAAAGATTCATGCCAGAGGCTGGGCTATGATGCTTGAAGGAGCTGGCAGACATCATAGGTCACTCTATGGTAAAGATATCTGAAAATTCATGGCACTCAGGAGAGATTCCAGAAGACTGGAAAAGAGCCAATGTGGTCCATATCTTCAAGAAAGGAAGGAAAATCCAGGGAATTACAGTCTGGCATCCATCCCTGGAAAGATCTTGAAGAAAATCATCAAGGGATCCATCAGCAACCTTCTAATGCCAGCCAACATGGCTTTGTTACCAGCAGGTCTTGCCTGACCAACCTTGTCTCCTTGTATGACCAAGTGATGTATTGCCTGGACAACGGAGACCAGGTTGATGTCATATATCTGGATTTCAAAAAAGCCTTTGACTTAGCCTCCCATGCTGTTTTCATGGTTAAGCTGGGGAGCTGTGGCCCTGACCATCTCACAGTCGGATTCCTGGGAAACTGGCTCCGGGGTTGGACCCAAAGAGTAATAGTTGATGGGAGTGAATCCATGTTGTGCAAGGTAGCCAATTGTGTCCCTCAAGGCTCAGCACTCAGGCCAGTACACTTTAGCATCTTCATTAATGATCTGGATTCAGGCATCAGATACGGACTGGCAAAGTTCATGGATGATACTAAACTACAGGAGAAGGCGGTCATGCTGGAAGACAGGTTGGGGATACAGGCCGACCTGGACACACTTGCAAGGTGGGTGGACCAAAACCTGATGGCCTTCAAGGTAGAGAAGTGTAGGGTGTTCCACCTTGGAAGGAAGAACCAGCAGCATACTTATAGGCTCAGCAGTACTACTCTTGCTATCACTACAACCAAAAGAGACTTGGGGGTCTTGATTGACCAGAGAATGAACATGAGCCACCAATGCAATGTCATGGCCAGAAAAGGAAACTGAACTCTGGCATGCATCCAGTATTGCATCTCAAGCAAAACCAAGGACATCATCCTCCTGCTTTACTCGGTCTTAGTGAGGCCACAACTGGAGTACTGCATCCAGTTTTGGGCCCCCCACTTCAGGAGGGATGTAGATAAGCTTGAGAGAGTTCAAAGGAAAGCACCCACATGATCAAAGGCCAAGAGAGCAAGCCTTACAAGGAGAGGCTGAGAGACTTGGAACTCTTCAGCCTGGAGAAGAGAAGGCTCAGGGGGGACTTGGTGGCAGCCTACAAGTATATAAGTGGGGTGCATCAGGACCTGGGAGAACAGTTGTTCACCAGGGCTCTCCAAGGGATAACAAGGTCTAACAGCCACAAACTCCTGGAAGGCCAATTTAGACTAGCCATAAGAAAAAACTTCTTTACAGTCCATGTGTCCAGGGTCTGGCAGAGGTGGTGCAAGCACCTGCTCTGGACTCATTCAAAAGGTGTCTGGATGTTTATCGTGTTGGGATCATTTGACCCAAGCAGACTTCCTGCCTATGGCAGGAGGGCTGGACTCAATTATTTCGTGAGGTCCCTTCCAGCCCCTAATGTCTATGAAATCTAGTGACATACTTAGTGTGGCTGAATGTAGACGGTGAGAAGCATATTGAATGACTGAACAGCAAGAAAATGAAGATCTATTCAGGAACCCCCGGGAAAGGTAGGATTTTCCCTGATCATGAGTGACACTAGAAAAAGCCATATATATATATTAGATTAGGTGCCAGGTAAAAAGCGAATAATACGTATGAGATTCTAGATGCTATTTATGAAGGTAAGAAACATTCAATGTTACATGCATATACACACATGTAAAAAATTACAATTGTTATAACACACTACAATATTTCATTAACAGAGTCCCAAAGTATGACATCCTTATTGTCATGGGTGATGTGGATGAATAAGTAAAGATAATTATGCACTAAACAATACTATTGGCATGCACTGAATTGTTTACATGATAGGAATGGAATTTAAACAAAAGAAGAAGAAAGAGTTGTAGAATTCATTTTGTTATGGGATACATAAATTTATCCAAAAAGATCACAAAACATCTTGAGTATCACTGGAACTGAAGTCAAACAGATTGCTTTTGCTGAAAATGTCATTCCTCCCTTCAGGATACTCAGATATAAAGAGAAGCAGATATGAAGAGACCATTATTGCTATCATACCAATGAAATGAAGTAAATTAGGCAACTAGAAGACAACTAAGAAAAAAAGGCAACTAAGAAAAAAATCCTGCAGATGTACAGATTCCCCATAACATAATGGAGTTTGTTTCAACCAACTTTTCCACCTTGTAGATTTGGATTCCATCTGTTATGATATGGAAAAGAATGGACCTCAGGAATGCACATGTTGATGAATGTTGACTGAGAATGTGTTGGTATTGAAATTGAAGGTGAAAGGAAATTACCCTACAGAAAGAAAAATACAAAGAAACATTAACTGGTAAAACAGTTAAGTCTTTTAAGTGGGAAGTGGACATGGCAACCAAAAAAGTTACATGAAGTCTATATCACATCACAAAAAAAACCAGGCTTGCAGGTAACTATGGACCAGTAAAAAACAAAAATAAAAATATCTGCATCATCCCTGGAGAATAAAATGAAAGAACAGATAGAGCAGTTTCATTACATAGTTAACAGCCCTCTATCTGAAACAAAATCAAATTTTGACAATATAATAAGATGAAAGAACTCAGATGATAATAAGGTGAAATTGTGAGAAAAATGACCTTGGAAGAACTTAAAGCAGATGCCAACAAATCAAAGAATTAAGGCAGCAGGCCAGAATAACTTAACTGCAGGTCTGCTCAAAGCAACCAGAAAAGTGAACTTGAAAATGCTGCTATGCCTCTTCATCTGAGCATGGGAGACCAAAACAATCCCAGAAGAATTACAGAGGGTGGGGGGAAAGGCAAAATTGCCTGAGAAAGGGAGTGTAAGCTATTGTAGCTACTGGTATGGGAACATACTACTGTCAGGCCCAGATAAAACTCTTCAGTATAATTATTCTGAACAGAATTTGCAATGCCAACTTTGAGAACAATAAACTTGTGTCTATCCAACCCATTCTTGTATTGATCATCTCTTCACGAAGCAAGACATGGCAGATACAACTCACTTTAAATGTAAATAATTTTCAGAAAGCCTTTGACACAGTAGATAAAAAGTCCCTGGAAAAGATACTGGCAATCTATGGTTCCTTGTAAAATTAATCCAATTTTTTAGTCTTTATCAAGAGTTCATATGTGCTGTAATCAACCACCAGAAATTAACAGATTGTTTTTATGTTATCACTGTAATTAGACAAAGGTGGGTCCTTCCCCTTTTGTTGTTTAATGTTGCCATTCACCTTGTTATATTACAGACTTCTTGTCATTGAACCTGGAATTCTGTGGATAGCCAGTGGGCTTGGAACGGAGAAATCTGACATGTTTCCTGAATACATAAACAAATGAACTTGACCAGTAACTCTAAATGACAAGTTAAAAACCAACGTAATCAAAGTTACATGATTTTCAGCAATTCTGTCATACTGGATGAAACAGCTTTGAGTTTTGTTGATGATTTTACTTAGCTTGGCAGCACCTTCCATATCCCTGATGACTGCATTTATGAAATAATCACTTGAGTGGATAAGACAAGTGCTGCTTTCAGAGACTCATTCCGAGATGGAAATCTAACACTATCAACATCAGCACTCTGTCTTTAGCACACTCAAATATGGATTGGAGCCAGACTGCATGGATCAGAGTCATGGAAGGCAGTAAATCTATATAAACGAAGTTAAATCGTGTGAGTTTCTGCACTGCATATTCAAACCAAAGTAGTCAGACAAAATAAAGAATGTTAAAATCTTGAAGCAGACAATTACTAGCAGATGGGCAAAAAGGTGACTTATTTTGCCATGTTCTGAAAATGCCAGATAGAATGGTCTTCAGACAAACCCTTTTTTGGCAGCCAAAGTTTAAAAAGAAAAAAGGGACCTGTTGTAGCATATTAAGGTCTGAAGCAAAACCCTTACAAGTTAACCACCTGAACAAATAAGAGGAACTGACCCAGGACAGAACTGGTTCATTAAAAAAAAGCTTTGTGCATCAGATAGGGTACGAAGTGGACTGGATTGACTGGACTGGTTTTGTAGGAGGTAAGACTTAGAAGTCAGATGTCAGATGAAGGCTATTCAATTATTTAAAAAATTGATTTCCAGTGCTAACAAAGAAAATGACATGACCAGAACTACAAAACAAGGATCCATACCATGTACTAGTCAGCAGTTCAAGAATGTAGTTTAGTTTCATGAATGTAGATATGAAAGGTTTTGTGCTGCAATGCCAAATCAGATTCTCCCCTGGGCATTCAGCCCTACCTGCTACCCCTCCCCGCTCACCCCCAGCCTCTTAGCTACCTCCGTTTTACCCCTGCTTGCAACACCTTTGATGTTAGTTATTGTAACTTTGGGAGGTTGCCCTCAGTCACCAGAGTATTACCTCAGATGCTTTCCTCTGTGCTGCTCATCAAAGGTCAGCCTATCTGGTCAAATCCTCTAACTTAGTGGTGCTCAACCTTCTAGCCCTATAGGCCAGATGAGCAGACCACCTACCTTGTCCATGGGACAGATCTAGCATGGGCTTGGCCTGCAGCTGTGACCTGGCATGCCAGCAAGACCCTGTGCACCAAATCCAGCCACAGCATAACCCCATGCACTGAGACCTGGAAGCCATGGCAATTAATGTTGCCACCTCCCCCCACCTTTCAGATTTCCAGAACCAAAGGTCACCTAATGGGCCAGAGGTTGAGCATCACTGCTGTATCTATTTTTGAGCAGAGTGTCTCTGTTTTTCACCAACCTTCTCCCTCAGTCCTCACTGGGACTCTCTCCCTAATCCAAAGATAGCTGATCCAGGGCTCCCTTTCTCTAGCCTCAGGTATCTGACCTTAGCCAGGGCTCTTAATCACCGTACTTTCACTCAGGCATCTCTTCCTCTCTCTCTTAGCTTTAAAGTCAGTCTCTTGGCCCGTGGTATTTGTTCCACTTTAGCAAATCATTCTTCGAGCCTTCACTTGTCTTTCATGGACTCTCCATTCATAATGCCATTGGCTCCTCAAGTTTGCTCCTCTAACCCTCTCTGCAGTTCCCTGGGCTTAGACTTACATGTGCTTGCCTACATTCTGTCCCAGAGAGGCTATCCCAGCACTACCAGAGTGACATTGCCTGCTCTAGTGTCCTCATAGGAGGGATGTTCCCTACAAACCAACAGTCAACACTGCCCTTTCAAGGCATCCTTCAGTGGCCACCAGCCTCCCCTGATAATAACACCATGCCTCGCAGACAATAAACAAAACCTATCAACTTAAGTGAACATAACGAAACCCCTCTGGGTAATTTTGCCACAGAAAAGCCCTCTCCACTGTCAGCTGGCTCTCACCAGCTCCTCAGGGTATCTTACTGTTGTCTGTAGGTTATTCTAGCTACCGTCTTCTTACAAGTGAATTCCTCTGCCTGCAGTGCTCTAGGTAATATACTTTCTCCAGTCCAGGAGCCAGGCTTATACAGGCAACCCCAGCTTAACACTGTTTCGCTTAGCGCTATTTCACTATAACACTCATTTAAAATTGATATCCGATTTCACTTAGCGCCCAGTGAATTTCATTATAACATTCACAGTTGTCATCTTGGGTCATTAAAAATAATTGTGGTCGCCATCCTGGTTCATCAAATACTTTCAGTTTCGCTTAACGCTCATTTCACTGAAGGCTCGGTTTTCCAGGAGTCTGCTTGTTTAGCCCAAGGCTTCTGGTCATACAATCTCCAGTTCTCTCAGCTGATCACAGGGGTTACTCACTGATATCACCAGCAGCTCCCTCAGTTTATTAGTCTGTAACTTTATCACTCCTGCTCTTGCCCCTCCTTGGCTGCCTACTTTACTCTTAGTAAACTGGTTTTAACTATTTGAAGCTGTAAAATGCTGCCTTCTTTCCACTTAAGTTGCAGGCATACACCTATTTCTTTCCTTTTACACACACAAATCTAGAAATACAGATGACTTTTTTTTTAAACATGACTGTTTTACCTATGTAATATAAATATAAACTATATACAAATCTTAGCATGAAATTCAAAGGAAACTAAATGATCCTTTACATGCTGTATTTACTCAAATTTAAGATGATGGATTTAAGATGACTCCTGCGCCTCAATAATTACATTCTATTTATGGGAAATTTATAAACTTGTTATAATTTTCCAGAATTAGAATATTCTATTTTCCAGAACAGAATCTAATTATCAGAGAGTTTTCTTGAATTCAGCCCCCTCCCACTGCCACAGGAAGGAAAATAGTGGTTTGGGGGGGAAAGCGGGGTCAGGTAGCTCTCTTGCTTTCTGCCCCCACCCCGACTTCTCGTCCCTGAAACCTTCCTGTCTACTCTCTTGCGCTTCCTCACCCCCAGCTCCCCACAGTCTCTACCCCCTCTCCCAATCTCCACAATTTCTGCCACCTCCCTCCCACCCTGTTCCCTGCAGTCTCTGTCTATTCCCCCCTTTACTGTCAGACCAAGCTGAATGTGACAGTAAGAGGGGGACGGGAGTACAAGAGGCAGGCAGAAGGTACAGAGGGCAAACAGAGTAGGGCCTCTCTCTATACAGGACAACTTGCTAATTTGAAACACAAGGGACTAAAAACCACTGACTTTGAAATAAATGTGCCCATGGTGATTTGCATATATGCAAATCACTAAGGGTACCCACAGACTTAGTTCATTCAGAATTGACCTTGTCTTAAACTGCTAACAGTTTCAGCACAGGTACTCCATAAACACACTTTTGAGCAGCACTCTGGTACCTACTTATACATATATATACTGCATGATATTAGTCCAGAGCCAAAGGCTTACGATTTGCTTTGTAGTTCATTAGGCTGGCTCCTGGCCAAGTCAACATCATTTCAAGCCTTAGTGACCCCACAACCCAGCACTGTTCAGTATGTGCATGTACTCCAGATATCCATCAGAAAGCATCAACGTGCTAATTCCCCACCCCTCCAAATCGCAACTGGAATAGGGTGTGCTTGTCACAAGTCCTGAAACCCTCTAAAATTTATATGCAAATGAGGCACATGGCTGCCTTGTCCAACTCAATCCCCTGGAGGGTGAGGCCATGTCAGTGATGGCCTTAGAGAAGGGCAGCTGAGCATCTCAGTTACACAGATGTTTGGTGATGTTTGCCAGACATTTAAGACTGGTGAAAAAAGAGGTCTCACTGGAAATGGGAAAAAAGGCACTGCTCAGCTTTGGGAGTGAAGAGGAAGTTGAATTGTATTTGATGTAGTGGTTCATACTGTGTTGAAAAAGAGCACTGAGAGGGACTGAGCACAATGGGCACTATGTCTTATTCAGATAGGCTGCACTAACCTTTGTTGCAGGTTCCCATTAGAATATGTGTTCAATATGGGCCACGTGTTTCATGGGCATGCTCCATGTGGGCTGAACTCAACCATCTTTATACTTGGTTTCAATGAAAGAGCACAAGCTGCTTCTGGTAGCAGTTTAATGATAGGCAATGAATTTAATGAGTTTTCCTATAGAAGACTATAAGACAAGAGTCTTTTTTCCCATGCTGATGAGGGGAAAAAACCTTGTCGTATATTTGAGTAAATATACTATTTGTCCATAAGGTGAAGAATTATATGATCATAGATTCCACTCAAACAGATTTGATCTATAATTTGTTACATCTCCATAAAAGGTTAATTCAAAACATGACTAAATATTAATAAACCTGAACCATCCACACTTGCTGATGCAGCCTCTTAGTAAAAGAACAAAATAGCAGTTTGTTTACAGATGGTTCTAGCAGTCTAACAAGAATTTATGTTTATTTTTTTTAGAATTGCCATTTCCAAATGATATAAGTAATTTGCTATCATTTATGAAGGCATAAGAACACTGAATTAATCATTCTTTTTATAATCCTGATGGCAAAACATGGTGATGTTATGAAGAAGGCAGAGCCTTATTTATAGCTCGCTATTTATTAACAGTTACTGAACGGTGGTGTCACAGAGATAGCAGCATCATCTTATTTTTAGTATAGAGAAATGCTGCAGTATCTCAGCTACTCTGAATTTTCAGTAATAGCTATTAATGTAGTGAAGCATAATAATCGCAATAATAACAATTTAAGAAATGCCAAAACAATTAAAAGATGCCAAAAAATAAACTTTCCTATAAATGTAAAGACATTTTACAGAATCCTTGTATGTCTGGAAAACAAAGCTCATTGCTGAAAGATACAGCTCATAAAACATCATTATTTACAGACACTTGATTACTATATGTATAATTAGAGAAAGCTTATCATTAAACAGTGGTAATGATGAAATAAAGATTGGATTTTTATAACTTCCTCTGAAGTTTCATACTTAGGAAGAATATATTGATTCCATCCACAGCAGGACTGAGAAGCTCTGTGTTTTAAGAGAAGACAAATGCATATTAAATAATTAACCTTTGCGCAGCACATCTTCCAGCTAGATAAACTGTATTAAAACCATACAAGATATTCAGGACTATTGAAATCAATGGAGCTACGGCAATTTATATTCACCAAGGATTTGATTCAGTCTGCTTGGCTTGCCTGAGCATTTTACTGTGGAGATACAAGTCACATAGCATATCAAAAAGCACTGAAGAGTTAATTGGAAAAAAAATCAAATTCTCCCATGAAAGTGCTGTATGTTATTGGATGATAATTATTTGATACCTGCTGTTCCTCTCTTGCATATACATTGCCTTTCTAAGCTTGAATCCTATGGAACAAACCTTGCCTGCTAAAGGAAACAACGAACTTTAACAATGTACTTAAAATCCATTGAAGATAAACTTAAGCAATTCATTTTTTGAGGGAATGTCCTCGTAAGAGCCTTAGTTTAATTATGGAGATCATTTATTTCACATAACCAGATAAACTTATTTATTAGTAATCCAACATTTTAAGAGTATATTAGCTTGAAAGAACAAAACATGTTACCTGACCAGCCAATTTCTACTTATTCCCCTGACTTTTTTTTTTTAGAGATGACTGTAAAACTCATCAGTTCACAATAGGGCATCAAGAGAAGGCTCCTATTTAAATGCCAGAGCCTTAGGAGAGCTTTAAGAGATTCTTGAGAAAACAGCCATTAACAAATATGGGTTTTTCACAGCATGAACTGTGCAGTGTAGGTACATCCTGAGGGAAGAACTGCCTCCAGTGAGGTTAAATAAGAGAAAAGGCAACCCTTAAAAGTATTCTGAACTCTATGAAACAGTACGAATGAAAATCCTATATTCCCACTTACGACAGGAGGAGTCAAACACTACCTAGAAAAATCACCCTATACAGAATAATAAAAAGGAAATGCATTTATATCACTACACACAGCTTGAAATGCAACAGAGAAAATAAAATAATAATAACGATCCCACATTAATTAAACAGAGGTTGGCTATATAAGAGAAGAAATGACCTTCATGTCAAATATTTCCAGTTATTGACTAGCCAGCCAGGTCAATGGCAATATTCATTAACTGCCAAGAAATGCCTTCCTTGTTAGCTGCTGCTGCATAAAACCTGTGAGGGGATTTAAATCTTAAGTCATTAGCAGTCTGGCTACACAAGCTCTCCATCTCTGCACAATAAGTCCGTCCATTATGTTATGGCATTTTCTAACGAACATTATTAGTAATGCTACCCACTCTATTTCTCCTTCCCACGCCCTCACATCATGTATCTAAACCCAAAAATATAACCAAAGAATATGCTACCTGGTGACAGAGTCCGTGGTTGCCATTGTTGGGGTAAGGAAAATCTCAGTGATTAATCAGGTGAACTATACTGTCGGTAGGTAACTGTGAGATGTGAGCATTTTAAAACACAGGAAAAAAATAAAATGTTGAACAAACCTATGGTGCTTTGAGTGGCAAAAAGAAGAGTCCTGGGAAGGCAGGAAAACAAGTACCATAACTATAAAAACAATAAAGGATTAAGGAGATTTTTTTCTCGTTGGGTACAGGCACCTGGATGGCAGAGAGCCTAGAAATGGATTACCTTTGAATTTTCTAAATTGTTTTCATGAGAGGAACATTTTGACCCATATGAATCAGAGGGAAAAGCTTCTTAGAGACAAGGAAAATGAATTTATATGAAGCCTTCACCTCTGCATAGAAGTTCAAGGATACACCTACTGCTATGAGCTAAAGAATTTTTTAAAGAAGCTTCCACTGATTAAGTCAAGAGGATACAGAGCCATGACCTCCAGCAACAAGGAATGAACAGATTCCTTACTTACGGTCTTTTAAAGGCAATTAGACCTGCTCAGAATTTAGGCTTATAAGTTTGTGTAAGTGAGGTAGCAACTTTATTTTGAAAGCTGTACACAACATTTCTCTTTCTGTGTAAGAAAACCACCTCGCAGCAAGAAAGGGCTTCATTTTTTCTGTTAGCAACTAATTTATCCACTCCAACATAGCAGTGTATGTATCTATGCATCTTAATTTGTTTGCCTGTCAAGAGCATTTAGATACCAGTAAAACCGGTAATATGTTATCATCATCATAATGTACTGTAGCAATTGTTAATGCTGCTTAAAAGTTGTAGTTTTGACATCTGAAGGAATTTTTTCCCTATTTCATCCCTCATATCGGCAGGGTTCTTATTAGGTTAGTGTCCCATACACTGGAGAGAATAGCTGCTAGTCCCAGATACTTATATCCCACTACTGCTGCTTTCTACAATTGCAGAAAGACGTGGGTAGGTGCGTCAGGGATTAGCAGATGTTTGGTAATTTCTGTCCTTTTTCCATGGCTCATTAGCACCTATTAAATTAGGTTGTTCTGCACTTAGAGCTGCCCAAACAGACAGGGGTCACATTCCTAACAAGCCATGTCAGCAGGGGATGCAGGTCCTGTGGGCCACACCAGGGTGAGCTGTGCCCCCTGGACACCTGTGGCCTCTGGGCCACAAACCACATGGATGCCCCCTCCCCCATTTGCTGCACTGTGTGCTCAAGACCACTCCCCCCATATGGCTATACCCCAGGCCCATGCAGGCACCCCACTGCTGCACCCACATGCATTTCAGCCCTTGACCGTCTTCACCCCACCACCCACTGCACTGCATACCCCAGGCTCACTCTCTGGTCCCCATACTGCTGCACTGCCCCAATGCCACCGAAGGGGTGAAGCAGTGGCCAGACAAGGGCCACCAACTGAACAGCCTTGATTTAGAACATGCAGGTTAACAGAAACAGAGTTTTTCATTCACATCAACAAATTGTCTATTTTAAAATACACTTTTCTAATGGGCTCTGTTTTGCCTGGGGTACCCATCTTGTAAAAATCACAGAATAGATTTCAGGCTCCCACAGATTTCTGTGGGGCTCCATGAAAAAGTGAAGTCTTCGCTTGTGATCCTTTTGCTGAAATAGTCTGTGAGTGTAAAGGTATTTAGAGAGGGTTTCTCCTTCCTACTAAAGACCCCTACAATAAAGGAACTCTAAGAACTTTAGATCTGTCTGGGAAAAATTGTCTGATCACAAGAACTGCACCCAACAAGCCATAGAGAACTTACAGCAAGCTTTGGTGTAAAGAGTATTCCTTAAAGAAAGACCAAAAGTGGGATCACAGCAGACACTGCTCATAGACAACTCAGCTTGGACTCTCCACTTTGGTGGAGCAGGGTGCAGTAGGCCATAAATCAGAGTTTAAGGTGGGCTTAAAGTCTCTTTAGTGTCCCCCCCCCCCCGCTCTGGGCTCCGAATATTGAGCTTTCAGACATGCAGCACAGAATCTCACATGTACAGTTCAAGACCAAAATATACAGTATTTTTCTCCTGCTTCCAAGTAAGAGCACAAACAAACAATGCTCTCCACACTTTCTTTCTGTTAGGTAAACCTATATGTCCAATGTACCATATTCAAAGCATTGCAATTTAGATATTTTTTCTCTCCATATCTAGAATAGTTCACGTCACCATGGTCTAGCTCTTCAAGTGTTATAAATTAGCATAGTCACAGTTAGGGTCACATGTCTTTTGAGCCATGCAATCACAACATTAATTGGCACCCCACTCCTATAAAATATCTTTCCTATTGCTCTTGCGTTGGTGCAGCTTCCACCAGTGGTAAAGTTGTTATAGACCAGGCACTGGTGTTTCTATCCCACTATCTCAGGGACACGATTAATCCAAAATGGTCGTCTACAGTAGTGCTCCAATTGATGCCATCATAGATGGATCTAGATGAGCAGCAACATAACTTTGGTGACATCTAGTCCCAGAACAAAGTAACCGGTAAACAGAAGCTGCTGAACACAGACGAAACTACTGTAGAACTCAAGAGTCAGGCAGGTTGTGCAGCCCTATGAATCCAGCTGAGGACAAAATAATAAGGGCAAGCGACAGGGTTTACTTAAAGCCTCAAGACCCAAGAGTGAAGGCTAGTCAGCTACCAGCAAATATATCCAAAGTGAGGAAATGGGGCGAAGTCCATGCAGTGCCTCTAACAGTTCACCCTGGATTACAGGGAATGGTAAGAAAGAGGACTATTTTGGAAGAAGAGTGCATAAACCAGAAAAGATTATGGTGGGTTTCACCAAAAGCAGACGTGTTTCCAAAGGATTTGTGCTAACCTGAGCAACTCCTAAATGAAAATATTAAATCAAGCATTTTTAGCCTGCTTTTAGATTGCAACACTGTAACTCAAAAGCCCTTGCATATACTGGGTGTTATGGAGGAGTAATATGTAGTATGCACTGATTTTGCAGCAGGCTATCTAATCATCACTTCCATGTAGTAGATATATTGTTTAAGAAAAGATCTGGAGAAAAGGGGGAGCGCTTGCACTAGGTCTCTCAACTGTTACCAGGGTTCTAAATTGAACTTCAAGAATAATTAGCTTAGGAAGAGGATCCTTAGGGGCATTACAGCTGTTGATGCTAACTACTATATGTTAGCATCTCAGAGTAAAATCATAGACTGAAATCATAGATTGAGATGCAAAAAAATAACTCCACAACGTTTGTGCAAATAAATACAAGGTTTATTTTAATAAAACTGAGTAAATACTGAGACACATATCCTAAAAATTTGAATTTTTAACTAAATTTACTTCTACAGTGCTAGCTTTCTGTGAATAGTCTAGCAATTAAATTTTCTGGCAGAAATGTACATGCAGACAGTAAATTTGAATCATGGATTGTACAATATTTACAGAAAATTAATTTCAAATGTGTATTCATACCAGAAGCCTGATTTTGGAGAGTTACTTGCATCTTCTCAGAAGACAGAAACAATATCATGTCACCTGTCGCCCCCAAAAAACCCTTCAGGTGTCCTGTTTCCAAGTGCTTTCAATGACTAGCTTGCATATTGCTTATGTCACAGCCAGAATTGTCACCAGAATTAAAATAACAATTACATTTAGTATTAACTTTTTGTTCATAAACAGAAGAAATAGCAAAATTCATCACATAAATTGACTATAATTTGGTACATTATTGCTTACATTTTCTAAGAGAAGCAATGACTTGTGATCCTGGATGTGGGCATGATTATTTTGTTATTTAGGGGTTATAATTTTATTTACAGCACATGCAGCACAAGATATGCTATGTAACAGTAACCTTTTCACTGCAAAACACTGAAAACAAACAATTCACAATCTCAACTTAAAATTTACTCAAATACTTGAGATTTAGGACACCGATAACAGAAGCACCAGAAGACTTGCTGTAAGAGAAAAAAAGAACTGTAACATAAACCAGTAATTTCTTCACTTAATCCAAGTAATAAGATCAGAAGGAGGAGAGAAACTACAGTTAACAGTCTTCCCTGGGGTGTTTGAGTAAAGAAAGCACTGAACTGTGATTCAGAGTGGAACAGACAGAAGCATTAGCTCCCTTTGAAAGGCTGCGTTGCTTACCTTAGAGATCAGATATTATAACAGCACTGAGCTGGCTCCATGCTTTGCAGCAGCCGAAGGGATATTTTCCCTGCTTCTCCTCACCCCATCACTAAACACATTCCATTCCCGAAGTCAAAGATGCGTAAATTAAAAAAGACACTGATTTTGAATGACCAATTTTAAAGACACGTGGAATTTGGGTTTCAGAGCCGCTTATGAGTGCCCACAACTGTAGGTGATGTCAATGGACTGAAGAGTTGCACAATACCTACAAAAATTAGCCTTCAAGAGCCAGATTTTCAAAGGTATTTATGTGCCTACGGGTGCATATAAATCCCTCAGGATTTTCAAAAGCACTTAAGTATGTCAACATAATAAATTAGCCTACACAAATCTCCATGCTTCTATAGCTAGATTGCTTTATGCTGATGGGCTTGTTTACAGGTAACTTAAGCGCCTCTACACCCACACTGAAAATTGCACTGGGCACATCACCACCATCCACTTCCATCTTTAGGTGCCTAAACAACATTAAAATATGATCTAAAATGTCCTAATTTGGGAATCTAATTTGGGGTACCCAATACTAGTGCCTAATAGTATTTAAAAAGATACTAGTAACCGGGTTTTTATCCCGTTTTCTGAATTCAGATGGTTTCAAGACTGACGCTGGTAATTAAACTCATTATGCTTTATGGTATGGTAGCACTGAGAATGTGTGTGGGGGGAGGAAGGGGTGTTGACAAGAGTCTCTAGCATGTTCATGTCTTACTACCCCACCTGCTTTCCAAGATTCTTTTATATAATCTGTGTAGATTTCAGTGGGGGAGAAACATATTCAAATGTTAACACAGATATGCTACAAATGAAAAGACAGCAGAGAACAAAGCTTTAGGGCAGCTGCCATTAATTGACTGAAGGCCTGGGAAGGTTATCAATATTGGTGGCCTGTGGCAATAAACAAGGAAAGTACAGTGACAAAGTCAATTACAGTCAGAATTTTTCCCACCCAGTAAACAGGACAATTACTTACAAGTGGCTTATTTAAATTTAGCAAGTCAGCTATTTCCAGGTCCTGTTGAGCAGAAAAAATTCACAATTTGTGAAGGTCACAAATCCAGTTACCTCACCCAAATGAGCTCTCCAGCAGAGACTGTGCATTGATTTCTATTTTCATGGCCTGGGACAGAGAACTGAACTTCACTGATTAGAGCTAATGGCATTCCTCCCCTTGCACAATTTTCTACGTCTGAGGATAAGCATAGGTGGGTTAGATACTAACTAGTAGCAAAATAACCTCTAAGACCAGCAAAGCAAAAGTTTAGTAACTGGTATTTAAACTAGTTAAAAACTGCATGATATGTTGCCCCCTGCATTACTGTCAATTTGCCAAATAGGCATTTTTCTCCATGTTAATCACAATGCAAACTATACAAAGGCTGGAAGGCTAATTGCCAGCCTGGTGCAGCTCCAGCCAAGCCAGACTTTGCCTCAACAAGTTGGGAGTGCCTTTCTCTATTTCTGAGATCCTTTTGGTCCTAGCTAGTACTGTCAGTTTTGCCAGATACCATTTTCTGAGGTTGAGACTAAAAAGCACAGCAATAACATTTCTGGTCTTTAACCCTGCTCCCCTAGTTTAATAATGGAGACTCTCAAGCCGGGGATGAAGAATGGCTGATTACTTGAACCATAGTTATAAGATCTTTTTATGAAATATAAGATTACAACTCCTTTTTTGCTCCATAGCCAAGCCTATCAGATGGGTCCCTCTGATCAAGTTGGGAAGGATCTATCTTTGTGTTACTCAAAACCTTTAAAAATGCAATGCAAACAATTTACTTTTTAACTCCTTCCAATGTGGGTTTTTTATAACAAGCTTTCCTGCCATGCATTAGTATTAGCTAGTTTCCAAAATCGCTCCACCTGACATCAGAAGAGCAGTGGCCAGCAGGATAGAATGACTGAGACAAACTGAAGATGTGAGACACCCACTGTATGACCATCCCGCAGCACAAAGATGTCTGAAGTCATGCAGGAGCTTCCTTACCAGCACCAAACCTCTCAACGCCACACCCAAGGACACACAATTGTAGATGTGGAACGAGAGGTTGAAGAAAATACCTGGCAGTGAAAAAAAACATACATTCTAGAAGCCAACTCCTTACCACCAGAAGCTGATGAACCATGGCAAAGATGGTGATGTCTCAACAACCCTCATACTGGAGTCGGATGCTCCAAGAAACTAACGAAGAAGCGGGGCTATACCGCTGCTTTAACCACCTGGGTCTGCGACACAGAGCCTCAGACTATGCAATACCTGCTGCAATGCCCGCTGCTCGAAGGCACATGTAGAATGAAAGATCTTGCAAAGTACAATAAATGAGCGTGAGCATGTGTAACAGAATGGTCAAATGTGGTGTAGAGACACAAGAAAAAAAAGCTGGTTTCCAGAGCATATTCAATGTGTCAGAGTTTATCAGCCTCTGTGCATGGTGATGGAGGGAACTGTGGGTTATTGTGCCTGTGTGATTCAGGGGCGGAGCTCTGAAGACAGCATTGGGTAGGGGACATATTTATGACTGCCAAATTACAGAAACCACAAGTGTTGTTTTCCAGAAAAGCAGACTGTTCTGTTCAAGTCCCTCCAAGCTTACTTCATGGCCAGCCTGTTGGGGATTCAGTAAGGAGGATGCCAAAACTGGAATCTGAAAAACATGCTGATGAATGAGCAGGGCCTTTATTTACTGCTAGCTTGGTTGGAGAGAGAGAATGAGAGAGAGAGAGAGAGAGAGAGAGAGAGAGATTTACTTGTTCTTCCCTTCCCCCTAATTAGGTGGAGTTTGTTTTGTTGGGAAATATAAGACTTTCATAGAAATGCAGGATTGGTCCTTCTAGTGATACCAAGCAGCACATGACTAATCAGGCTCTGTAGGTGGGCTTTTCAGAAACAGTCAGGAAGCTTTATTACTGACTTCCATGGGAACAGTGCTAAAGAAAGTACATCTCTAATGACTGAGCCTCACTTGCACAGTAAGCAGCACAGGAATGCGCTTCAGTCAAAAGACCCCATTTAACTTACTGCGTACCATTTCCTTATCCTTGGATCACCCTCTTCCTTAACCCTGATGACACTCATATCTTTATAGTAATGCAAAGGACTTCAGTATATGATTATTTCTGAACACAGTATTTCTTTCTAATTAAAATATATTAATGTCTTTTAAATTCTCTGTTGGCTTGAAGTCTGTGAAATGCTCTCCACCTTATTTAAAACTATATGTAGAAGTTTTGTGAGGCCTGCTTTCCAGCACAGTCACAGCTGTATTGTACAACCAGGACCTGCTAAGCCTGTGCATCTCCTGTTTGGAATAATGCATTAATAATTACACCTAAGAACACTTAAGCATTTTCTTAACCTGCCTTACCCCTTCTAATAAAGTAGCTGCAATAGTAACCTGTTCTTATTGAATACTGAGCTTATTATCTCAGGGCCTCTGAAAGCTCTTTTCAAAATATGGAATTGGGAAAGTTTTATTCTTAATATCACAATCATGTGAACATGTGTATAACTCAAATCATTCCCACCCACAAGAAATTTCTGCCAGGACTTCCCCATGGACTTTCTATCACGTTGTCCCCTCACAGGGGCAAGGCTTGCCTTGTTCTAAATAATGGATCATAGGGCCTGCCCAAAACCTGGAAAATTCCCAAACGATGAGAAGCCTGGTGCTTCCACACTGGTTCCACGCTCCCAAGGAGCCCTCTTTCCTCAGCAGGGAGTCCCTGTTGGCTGTGGTTCCTTTGTTCTCCTCTGGAAGTGACAGGAGAAAAACTAAATGCAGACTCCGATGTTATTTATTATAGACTTTTCCTCCGGCATTAGGGAAAGCTTGAATGTAGACTTGGACTAGCTTTCTCTTTCTTGACTCTGCCTTGCCTGCTCCTCCTCCTTGTTTCCTGGCCTTCTATAGGGTCCAAAACAAAGAAGAGAGAAAGGAGTGGTCTCTTTGAGAGATAGCTGATACCCCTCTCCTGTCTGTGAGCGAGGAGGATCCAACCATAGGAAGACATATCTGGGTTAAGAAAGAAACTATCAGACTTATGTTAATATGAATGTGTCCAGTAATCTGCTTGCTACATTATAGAAGACCTAGAAAGACCTAGTTGCTGCTTGAAGCCTTTCATTCCAAATTTAAGATAGGGCCTCACAAACAGAGGAGTGAAAGAGTAGGGAAGGGAAGGGAAGTGACAGGAAAAGGTATACAAAATGTATTATTATTTACTCACTCAGGGAAGGCGCATACCCAAATCTGGGGGTTTAATATAGTAAAGTCTGTTGTTTAATTATTCATTCATTCATCAATGGGTAGCAACACACAAATTGGCTAAAGTCATTAATACAAGACCCAGGAAAGACTGGTGACTTCAGCTCAATCCAAGAGGGAAATAATCTTCAAGAGAAGCAGAGCGCCATTTGCCAGCATTCTTGTAATCACTACAAATATAAACAGCACTATGTGAAAAAACTGTAATTGAAGTTCTGCCCCCCCACCTCTAGTCCTAGATTATTGCTTTATATCCATTTTGGAGATGGAAAAACACAAGTTCAAAAAGCTTATTTAACTTGCCTAGGCTACCCTCAAAATCAGTGTCAGAGTTGGAAGCTGAACCCAGGAGTCCTGACTCACAATTCCCTTCTCTAAGTTCTAAATAACAACTTACCTTTGCATTTCAATCCACTGAAATACACTTAAACAAGCATCTCAAAAATGCCCAGACAGCAAACCAATATGCAAGTAGAATACTGTGAAAGCTTCCTAATCAAAACCTATATACATGGAATAAACCAGGTTTTTTAAAAAAAAATACAGAGATGCATTTTCCAGGTGCAAAATCAAACTATGTTGGATAGGACAAGTCAGTGTTCTTAAAAGAGAAAGAAACATGGTCTATAACAACATTAGCATTGTACCATTTTTTATGTGTGCACTAAAGAGAAAGACATCTGTAAGTTTGCTTCAGCATTTTCAGTAGTTAGCCAGGATGTCTATAATACAATTTTGTTGATGCTCTGCGTAAATCAGCTCAATTCAAAGGTCAAACTGTTCTCAATGTTTATCCAACTCATTTCAACACATTTTTACCCTTAAGTGCACAGGAACGTGAATATTTAAAAAACAAATTGCCCTTGCTAAGTATCCATATATTTAAACACGCATGCTCTCCTTGACATAAAATATGAAGTATAAATGCATTAGCTTACTCACTGAATCACAGTAAAGATTCCCAATGGATTATCATAAACATCCATTTTATTTAAAGTAGATTGAAGGTGTCAGCAATGAAAACTGCTCCTGGGACTTAGTCGTCCTGGTCTGAAAATGTTTGCCTCTTGTCTCTCTGTCTCACTCTTGCTCTCACTGACACAGAATCCCCATGAGTGTCTTTTGTTCTGGATTTACTCAGTTCAGCTCTCCAAACCAAGTCCACTATTAAAACTGCTAGTGTTGCTGTTGTTGCCTACGGGTGAGAGTACCCACTGCCCTATGGGAAGAGCAAGTGGGTTTTTTTCCTTGCTACAGTGACATACTTGCATTACATCCCATGTCAATAACACAGACAAAGAAAGATCAATGCAAAAAATTCTGTCCTGTGCTCTATCCATAATGATTTGGTGACAATTTTAAAAATTATTTTGGAGTTTAACCTTGAAACATGCCTTGAGATTAACCTGAGCAATCTAGTTATATTGTACATCAACATATCCTTTGACTTGTCCTCACTCTTAGGGCATGTCTACATTGCATCAGTGGTGCTAGGCAATACCATCATGAACATGTGACTTGTTCTCTGTTTTTTGCTTCACATTTTCTGATTGCTGCAAATATGTCATGTAGCCATTCTTTGGTATATGTTCAGGGCAAGCCCAGCACTGCTGCCAGGCTCCTGGGCTAGGGACAGAAGTTATGCATAAACCAGTTTAAGTGATTAGAAACTGGTTTAAACCTATAACAGACAGAAGTTCAGTGCACATAGATCAGTTTCAAAATGGCTGAAACTGGTTTAAGATAAACCTAGTTGAATGTAATATCACACTTAACTGATTTAGGTCAAAATGGTTTATGAAACTTCTGCCCCAGACCCCTTCCTGGTTCAAGTGAAATCAGAGTCCCCCAGCATCCCAGGATGCTTTGCAGCCCTGGGCTGGGCTGTGCTGTCTGCTCCAGAGAGCAGAGCTGGCCCTGCCCCTCTGATCCCTATCTGGCACAGTGCAGGCTGGCTGATAAGGGGGTGGGGGTGGGAAACCAGGCTGGGGACCATAGCTGGGTCTGCCAAGAGGGGCAGCCCCTGCCAAACTTTTCCCCACTGAAGTGGACGAGGTGTGGGCATAGGATGGGGGTGGAGGAGAGGGCAACAACCTGAGGGGGACTATCCCCACAGGCAAACTTTGGCTGGGGTATGGGAGGAGCTTTAATTCCCATTTACTCAGCTCAGTATGTTGCCATGCCCCCTGCTCTCCACTTGAGTGGGGCATGGGAGGGCAACAGCCTCAAAGAGACTGTGCCCCAAAGCAAACCCAAGATGGGGTCTAGGAGGGGCTTTAATAACCCCTTCCCCAGCTCAGTGTGCTAGCCGCACCCCCTGCTTTCTGCTTGAGCGGGGCATGGGTGCAGGCAGACAACACCCTGAGGGGTGACTGCCCCACTAGACAAACCCCAGCTGGCATCTGGGAGAGGCTTTAATCCCCACTCCCTGGCTCAGCATGCTGGAGATGGAGCTAAGGGAACAGGAGAGGGACTGCTTGGGCTGGTGTGTCCAAAGAAAGCAGAGAACTACATTTGCATTATAAAGCAGAACCTGTAAAAAGTGGAAGGCTGGAGGGCTCAAGAAGAGACAAAAGACCATGGATGCATAAGAGTCCTGCCAAAGGTGACAAGCATATTATCAAGGCACCCCAGAGGGAGAAGGGATACAAGTGCACCATAAAAACCCAAGTAGAGATGAGCCCTATAAGATCTCTACTCCAACACCTAAGACCACCTGTTGATTCCCCAAGAAAGACTTTCTGAATACCTGGTTGCAAGGCTTTCTTTTGTCTTTTTGGTTTATTACATTACATTTTATCTTAGATTAAGTTGTGTGTGCTCTCACTGTGTTTTACTGAGATGTATCTTAGCTTAGGCAAAGATTTTTGGTTGTTCTTTGCTGGGTGCTTGAGGTTACAATGCAAATTGCTGTGTTCAATACATGCTCACTTCAGAGAAAAGACTGTTTTTGTTCAAGCTTTTATGAATTCAATGCCACTGCCTTTTCCCCACCCACCCCTCCTCAGCCTGGCAGGAGCTGCACCCCCACCCCTTGAGCAGGGAGCTGGGAGGGGGTGCAGAAGTCTGGCAGGCTCAACCCACCCCCTTCCCCAACTCAGGCACACCTGGGTGGGTTGAAAGACCCCCCGCCCTTGCCTCAGACCCCAGGCTGGGGCTTGGTCATGCCCCCTTCGCTTAAGCAGGGAGGGAAGGAAAGCCTTGGAGTTTCAGTCTCTTCCCTTTGGCAGTGGCTGGAAGGCTGGGAGGCATACTCTAGCACCCCCCAGCTTCTGGCTTGAGTCACTGCAGGCATGTGGCTACACTTCCTGAATCAAAAGTGAATGTCCGTTCACTTGCATCTCAGTTTAATATCTGCAGCTTACACTAACCTGCATCAAGAAGCCTCAGGCTTATTGTCTGTCTGTACTTAGCTCCAGTCTTGGGCATTCTCATGAAATCAGATACATGATATTTTAGGCATGTGGCAAGTATGAAGTAGGAATGGGTTGGTTGAGTTGACTTTTCACGGTGATACTCCCTAACACTGTTCAACAAACCATAGCTGCATTTCATATGCTGCACTCTGATTGCATAGATCCTGGGGGAAAGTTAGAGACAGGATCATTCCTTAGTTGAATTAGAATAGTGTCATGGCTACTCTGACTTGTAGTAACTTCCTAAGGGCTGCAAGTTTTCTTTGTTCTGACTGAGGATCACAAAGAGGATTTAACCTCAAATATTTATGTGATATAAACTATGGGTTAAATCCTCGTTTCACTTATACCAACTCATACCAGTTTGACTCCACAAGTTCTGATGAAGCTTCTAAAGATAAGGAATCTCTACAATTTTGCCTGGCAATGTGTGTACTTAATAAGTAAATACATACAATATTAGCAGCAGTTACTTAAAGTTTGACCAACTAGGCATGTCTACACGCACCATTTACTGCAGAGCGGAATAATTAGTTCTACAGTAACCATCTCAGCATCTGTGTATGCGGCCCCATTAGGCCACAGGAAACTAATAAACTCCATCGTAGTTTTCACATGTACTATCCTACTGCAGAGTCTTTTACTCTACATATGTGAATGCTGACAAGGCTGGCTGGGGTACAAGGGTGCTTCAGTGTGGGGCTGCCTTGCTGGACAGCCCCACACTGGAGCACTCTTGTTCCCCATTCAGCCCCTTTGCAGCACATAGAACCAGGTCAGAGCAGCCCCGGGCTAGCATGCTGAACCCCTGGCCCCTCTGCCGGCTGGGGCTGTTTCGACTCAGCTCAATATGCTGTGGTCCTGGGCGCACATTTAAGTATGGCACCCATGAGCAATAAGCTCCAACACAACATGCACTGGAGTTTATTGCTGCACATTAATTGCATGAATAGATGCGCCCACTGTATTTAATTTTGGTATTTCTCAAGGATATATTGTAGGTAGTGTCCTTATTATTTGTTATATAGGTTATGGAGTTCTAGTGTATGGTACTGTAAATAGATAGAGTTTATATAATATAGACAACTGTAGATCCTTCTGAATCGTGATGTATATGTGAGAGGTCACCCAGACCTTTGATGCATACACCTAGGCAGGAGTATGGAGTAATGGAGGCTGCCCACACCTTCCATCCCCGTTTAAGACTATTGAGACAGAATCCAGAGGCCAGACTGAGTCCAGACATTCAGTGCCTCAATGGCTGTAGTTATGTGCATGTCTGGGAATCAAACCCAGGTCATTCATGTGGCAGACATGAATTTTACCACTAAACAACAACAGTGGGGATGTTTATTATTCATCCCCAACTAATGTACCTTTATGAACCTTCCCTGAGCCACTACATCAACCTTCCTTTAAAACAAGATGAAAAAATGATTTGTCTTAAACTGGACTTCCATCTTGCCAATACCGAAATTGGTTGGCCAAATGTAATGCTTACTACAGTATGCAGCAGTAGCATAACAGGCAGAGTTGGCACCTGGGGCTAACTCTATGGGTGACGAAAGGCACGCCTAGTTCTGAGGGTGGGGGAAAGCATTCAGAGTCCAAGAGTGGGGACAGAGGGAGCAGCAGCCTTATGCACACCAGGAAATCCTAAACAGTTCCAGCTGAACTGCTGCTGCACGTGTACTGTGCCTGCCTCTCTGTTTCTTTTAAAGCAGTAGCAGCTGGGGACAGTTTTGGAGTTCTCAGCATGGTGTGCTGCCCAGATGCAGACTACACTGGAATGGGGGCGTGATTCCACCCCTAACTTGGCACCCAGAGCAGGTGCCCTTCTCACTCACCCCTAGTTATGCTACTGATGAGTGGTCTCATCAACCAGGTGACCCCTTCAGTAAGAAGCTCAGAAATGCTACTTCAAATTAACACCTTTTGAAATTTCAGGATTTATGGTCTTGGCAGCACTTATGTCACAATGATGCATTGGCACACAATGGATCTGAGCAAAACAAAAATAACCAACAAATGACACCTGAATTAAATGTTAGATCATGAATCAATGACTTGATAAAAATATGCATACTGTAAAACATTACACTGCCTGGATTTATGTTAGAAAAGTGTAACCTGTCTGGCTGTAATCCTAAAATACATCAAAATGATACTTTACCGTGGCTTTTTATATATTTGAATGCTCTGTAAAGATGGATAAGCAATATTATCACTGTTTCACCAATGAGGAAAATGAAGCAGTGAGATGAACTGACTTGCCTCCCATTATACAACAAGTCACACACAGCCTCTCCTTGTATCTCAATAGGTTTCCTTAATAATTGCCAGATCCTCAGTTGGTGCCTTCAACAGGTTTTCACTAAATTAAACCAGGTGAGAATCTGCCTGTATATATTCCAGTTGGAAAGTGAATCTCTGGCATTCATTTAATGAAGCTAAACTTAAAATTTCAGTTTAGTGAAGCTTATAATAAATTATATAGTTTTGAATCATTTATGTATATTAACAAAGCAATGTAAAGCATCTGACACACTAAGGAAGATTCTTCATATGTTACTACTGTCACCTCAAAGGCAATAAAGAGATTAAGAAAACCTGCGTCTTAGACATACTTGTACAACTGTAACATTTATTACTCACTAGTCTGAAACTCTGTGTATGGCAATGGAAATAGCTGGAGAAATTTTAAATATTTAGAATCATTTTCTTAGTCCCTTACTCATGCTGAAAGCTACGGTTATATGATTCTTTGTGGAGTAAACTGTGACTAAAAGGTGTTCCTTAATTAATGGAATGAATAGAAGAGAGAGAGGAAAACCTTGTTATAAACTTAAGCATGAGGAAATGGTTTTTCCTCTCATAGAAAAGACATGTAGTCAAATCCTAGGGCATAATTAATATTAGTGAACTTCACCTCTCCAACAGAAATTGACACTTACTGTAGATGAACAATAGAGCGTTCACAGAACTGTGCCACAGAAGAACATGGGCCAACTGCAAATTGATAGCAGTTCTAATTCCTTTTTCTGACAGAGTTGCCTCAGCAACCGGAAGAAACCAATTGTCACCAAGGTTAAACTGCTTGCAGATGGTTTCCCACTGAATAGCAAGTCACATTGTTTCAGAATAAAGAGGCAGGGTCAATCATTTAGTCATTTTCAATGGACACCACTTCTTTCTGTGATTGAGCAACAATGGCATTTAAAATGTGCTATAACAAGGCATAGCACTGTGGAAGTGAATATAAAATTCCGATGTGACACAGCAGCATCACATGGGGTAAGGATACAGTTTGTTAAACATTGCTCATAGAGACTGAACACAGTGATACTACATCAGCAGAGCTAAGCATCCCAGTGAACATGACTGGGGAAAAAAAAAATCACGCAGCACACATGCATCCTGTGCATCCTGAAAAGGGTAAAGAAAACTAAAAACAATCTATATTAGTCTTAGGCCTTGTGGCTAGAGCCAGAGGGATAACACAGCTAGGCACCCAGGGCAGTAGGAATTTTAGGTAAATGTACACATTACACATAGACTCTGCTAAAACTGTGGGATGTTAAGCAGTGTTAAAGTTAGAACATCCTGTGAGCAGTCTCACATTAAGGGTTAATACCATTTCTTGCCTGCCTGGCTCTGACTTGCCACTAGAGGGCTAGTAAGCAGGGGCATGGATAGGAGACACTTGAGAGGGGGGAGGCTGGGAGCAGTGTATCCTGGGATGCTGGAGGACCTACAAATAGCTCATTCTATCTCTGTGGAGTAGACTGAAGTTACCCTAATATGAGCTAGGTAGCACATCCCTGAGTTAAACCTTGCCTGAAGTGGTATAACTTTGACAAGCTCAGAAGGCACTTAGCATGAGTTCATGAGCTTTATCATGCTCAAGTTATAAGTGATCTTAGTATGGTCTAAGTGTAATGTGCAACTTCACCCTTTTGGCTGCTGTCATACTGCTGGTGCAATCATGAGGCTATAGTGGCAGTACTTCCACCCGCCCCACCCCCACCCCCAAGTTGGCTCCCTAGGTTGCTGCCCAGTCATCCCATCCTAGTTAAGCTATTCATTAGGATACATACATACTATTATAACATAGCACGATACATCGTAGAAGTTGTATGTCTCAGCTTTATAACATCATTTAATCTGAGAATCCCAAAACCCTGTACAGGAGGGATCGTGTTGACAAAAGGGGCGGGGGTGTAGCTCTCTATGTGAAGGAAAGCTACATGTCCCTGCAAGCTGATGTTGGCGACCGGCATGGACAGCTAGAGACCCTCTGGGTAAAAATTCGTGGGGAATTCGGCACAAGGGACACAACGGTGGGAGTGTACTACAGACCTCCCACTCAAAGTCCCGAGCTTGACCAGGAGTTCACCCAGGAACTGACTGAGGCCGCTTGCTCCAGGACCTTGGTTGTCATGGGTGACTTTAATTACCCGGACATCTTGTGGGAAGATCACTCAGCTAAATCTGAGCAGGCGCAAAGCTTTCTCTCATGTGTGGATGACCTCTACCTGACTCAAGAAGTCTATGGGCCAATGAGAGGCAAAGCGCTGCTCGACCTGGTACTGGCTACGGCGGACGACCTAATCGGCGACCTAGTGATTGATGGGAAGTTGGGTGACAGCGACCACGAGCTGATCACCTTCACCATCTGCCGTAAAGCTGGCAAGTCAGTCAGCAACACAGAAGTCCTTGACTTCAGAAAAGCCGACTTTGACAAGCTCAAGAGGCTAGTCGGTCAGGCCCTCAGGGACTGTGACCCCAGGGAGATGGGAGTTCAAGAAGAGTGGCTGCTTCTCAAGGAAGCGATCCTCAGTGCACAAGCTAAATCTATTCCAACATGCAGGAAAGGCAGTAAGAAGGCACAGCAGCCCCCCTGGCTCTCCAGAGACCTAGCGGACCTACTGTGGCTAAAAAGGAAAGCCTACAAAGGATGGAGGATGGGATTCACCTCCAAGGAGGATTACTCCGCGCTGGTCCAGTCCTGCAGGGAGCAAACCAGGAAAGCCAAGGCTGCAACTGAACTCCAACTAGCTTCAGGCATCAAGGACAACAAAAAGTCCTTTTTCAGATATGTGGGGAGCCGGAGGAAAAGCAAGGGCAATGTTGGACCCCTGCTAAACCAGATGGGGCAACTGACAACTGACGCCCAGGAAAAAGCCAACCTATTAAATAGGTACTTTGCGTCAGTCTTTCATCAGTCACACGGGATGCCCATGCCCGCTATGGGACAGGGAAATCTGGGTGAGGGGGATCCCCTACCCTCCATAAATGCTGACCTCGTGAAGGAACACCTTGAGAAGCTGGATACCTTCAAGTCAGCCGGCCCTGACAATCTGCACCCCAGGGTACTCAAGGAGCTGGCGAGCGTCACAGCCCAGCCCCTGGCACGGATCTTTGAAAACTCCTGGCGCTCTGGTGTAGTGCCTGAAGACTGGAAGAAAGCCAGTGTGGTGCCGATCTTCAAGAAAGGGAGGAGAGTGGATCCAGCTAACCAAAGGCCCATTAGCCTGACTTCTATCCTGGGGAAGATCTTAGAAAAGTTTATTAAGGAGGCCATCCTTGATGGACTGGCCCAGGCTAACATTCTAAGGGACAGCCAGCATGGGTTTGTCGCGGGTAGGTCTTGTTTGACCAATCTCATTTCCTTCTATGACCAGGTGACCTATCACCTGGACAAGGGAGAAGAGATTGATGTCATATATCTTGACTTCAAAAAAGCCTTTGGTCTGGTATCCCATGATCACCTCTTGGCAACTGGCCAGTTGCGGCCTTGGCTCCACCATGATCCGCTGGCTGGGAAATTGGCTCCATGGTCGGACCCAGAGGGTTATAATTGATGGCAGTCACTCATTGTGGTGCCCTGTAACCAGTGGGGTCCCTCAAAGCTCTGTCCTGGGACCCATCCTGTTCAACATCTTCATTAATGATGTGGACATTGGAGTCAGGAGTGGACTGGCCAAGTTCACCGATGACACCAAACTTTGGGGCAAAGCATCCACGCCAGAAGATAGGCAGTTGATCCAGGCAGACCTGGACAGGCTCAGCAAATGGGCAGACGACAACCTGATGGTGTTTAACACCGAAAAATGCAAGGTTCTCCACCTTGGGAGGAAAAACCTGCAGCATCCTTATAGGCTCGGCAGTGCTACATTGGATAGCACTACAGAAGAAAGAGACCTGGGGGTCATCATTGACCACAAGATGAACATGAGCCTGCAATGTGATGCTGCAGCTAGTAAAGCGACCAAAACGCTGGCTTGCATCCATAGATGTTTCTCAAGCAAATCCCAGGACGTCATTCTCCCCTTGAACTCAGCCTTGGTGAGGCCGCAGCTGGAGTACTGCGTCCAGTTTTGGGCTCCACAATTCAAAAAGGAAGTGGAGAAGCTTGAGAGAGTCCAGAGGAGAGCCACACGCATAATCAGAGGCCAGGAAAACAGATCTTACGATGACAGGCTGAGAGCCATGGGACTCCTTAGCCTGGAAAAGCACAGGTTCAGGGGTGATCTGATGGTCACCTATAAGTTTATCAGGGGTGACCACCAGGATCTGGGGGAACGTTTGTTCACCAGAGCGCCCCAAGGGATGACTAGGTCGAACGGTCACAAACTCCTGCAAGACCGTTACAGGCTGGACATAAGGAAGAATTTCTTTACTGTCCGAGCCCCCAAGGTCTGGAACAGTCTGCCAGTGGAGGTGGTTCAAGCACCTACATTGAACACCTTCAAGAGTAAATTGGATGCTTATCTTGCTGGGATCCTATGACCCCAGCTGACTTCCTGCCCTTTGGGCAGGGGGCTGGACTCGATGATCTCCTGAGGTCCCTTCCAGCCCTGATGTCTATGAAATCTATGAAATCTATGAAAACAATTTACAAATATTGCTCTGGATTTTTTCTCGCATGGAAGAAACCTACTTAGAGCAATGAGAAAAGGATGTTAGGATCCACAATGGCAACTTTCCAGCCACCACTTCTGAAAGCCTGGTGTCCATGTTGGCCAGTCTGAACAGATTAAATCATGGGGTTTAATCACAATTTAAATCAACAAGCAGGAAACCTTGATTTTAAGCTTGTTTTGCATTTACATTCTTCTGTGCTGCTCCTGGGGACACCATAATAAAGAACAAGGATCTAGTTGGCTTGCCACTAGATGTGCCAGCTCCCCCAAATGAAGCAATTCAGCCACCTAACAGAATCACAGAGCATACCCCCACTCCAAGCCTCTCTCTCTCTCTTTCTGACATGCTTACTGGCATATGGTTAGCAAAATGGAAGGGACATGCTTTACAGTGGTCCTCCCTGCTGTGACACAGAGGCAGTGAAGAGTGCCATTAGTTATTTTTCTAAAGAAAGCTTGATTCTCATTGGTTGATTTGTAATTATATATAGCCTAAAAATAGTTGAATTTGGTTTATCTTCTGGTTAATCAGGATGCTACATTATATTCATAAACACTTACTCAAACAAAAAAGGTGTGGGGGGTACATACATATTCAAGTTGTTATTTTTTACATTTTTATCATGTTAGAAACCAGTTAATGCTGCATTTTTTACTAGATAATTGTTCAGCTCTAACTTAATGGTTATTGGAATTTCATTACAATGCACAAAAACAGCATTTTAAAATTGTTTTTCATTAGTTAAAACTACTTTAAATGTGCTGGAAATATAATGTTAGAAGTAGCTACAGCCAAAGAGAAAAAAGGAACTATGATCTACACTTAGTGAACAAAACTGATTATTTCTGGTTACCATGTTCTTCCCGCTTTTAGAATTAGCAGATCACATCCTATGACACCAAATTTAATTCATAGGTGAAAGAGGAAAACAAGCTTTCCTACATCAATTTCCAATCTGTTTTGTAATATTGTATGAGCTAAGCTTTGAACTAAGCTAGTTAAATAAACTAAAATGAATCAACTATTCTTACTGAACCTCAGAAGGGGCTACTGCTCACCAAAGTCTATCCCTTGAACAGACTCTTATTTCAGGTGCTTAGCCAGTGATTTCCACCAATTCAATGATCTAACTGCTGTTAAACTATTGACAGCAAATGTGCACTGCATATTTTAATTTATTTTTAATTATTTAAACAGGTTATGGGAAGTTTAGATCTTTATATATATATATTCCAATTTAATTTTAAATGTTTATATTTAAAAAGGAATATCTAATTATTTATTTTCTTAAATCTGATTGTAAATATAAAAATCATTTTTATGCACCCTGATGCTGAGGAAGTATACTGCTACATCCTTTCAGAAGCTTTGTACTTTTCCTATTTCTTTAATGAAAGTCTATCTTGGAGCAAAGTGCTTATAGCATCAGTCTTTTGTTTTACTGTTTCTCTTTTGGTTGGGAGAGTAAATAGGTGTGACAAAAACTGAAACCTGTTCAAAACTGGGATGGATTGTGATTAAAGGTATATGTGCAGAAGTAGACACAAATACTAGTGAAAATCTAACACTTTATAAATGTAGGGAAGGCCTAGAATCATTTCTATCAAGTTCTCATCTAAAGACTCTCTCTGGCTCTATGAAATCTCTGTCATTTTAAGAAAGATTGTGTGTGTGTATGCGCGTATGTGTGTGTGTACCAAAACCCTAAATGTGAAAAAAGAACATGCACACATGCTCATGAAACCCTTTTTAAAATGACAGAACTTGGGGGGGGGGGGGTGCGTGCTCCTCTTGAGTCTGGGGGAGCATCCGCAGAAGCCGGCGTCAGTGTTGGTAGCGGGGCTGGGGCTGGCAAGTGCCCACAGAAGCTGCTGGCGGCATCAGAGGTAGGGACAGCTCTGTCAGAGGGGAAACATGCTCCCCAGAGCCCTCCTATCAGGTGTGTGCGTGTGTGTTTGTGTGTGTGTGTACCAGCCACTAAAACAGCCTTTATAGTACACTTATTTCTCCTGAATATGTCTATGCTTGCCTGGGAAGATGTCCAGCCAAAGCAGCAGCTGAAACATTTTTTTTTAATTACTAAGAATTGCATGTACCATTAGAGATGTACTATTGTAACTCTGAAGAGAACTATGAATTCAAATCTCCTTAACTTATGGATAATTCATTCAACAGAACCAGTCTATATTAATACTACTCTCTTTATCAGTCGCATGGTAAAAGAGCTGCAATGACCCCTGAGTAAAATCTAAATGAAACAAAACAAAGCAAGCAAGCAAGCAAAAAGTCCCGCAGCAAAATCATAACATAAAAATTGGTGAGAGGACCCATTATTTTATTTTACCTCCTGGCCAGTTGCCAAGATAGAGCTACACTGTACTTCCACTGCATTATTTATTATTAAACTAATTTTCAAAACCTAAATTTTCAAAAGCAGCTAATCATTTGTGGGCATTTTAATTTTGGGGAGCCTTTTATAAGACACATTAAAGAAGTCTGATTTACAAAAATTATATACTGCCCCCACTCTGAAAATCAAATCCTTTTAAGGTGAGCACCCCCCAAGGTGGAGCTATTTGGAGTCACTAGTCACTTCTGCAAATGCATGCCTTCAATCTTTTTCCACAGTGATTGAGAGAACAGTAATCCTAGGCAGTTGGTCCCCAATGAGAATTGTAAGTATACTTAATCTCAACATCTCCATTATTCCTATAGATTCAGTTTTACGTGTAACCTAGTTTTCTCTGGTGAAGGTTGTGAATAACAGATGTAACCTCATTGTCCTTCCTGACTTCACTGAGCTATAATTGAACACAGCTTTTCGTATGCTCTCAGCAGTCAGTGTTGCTTGTTATATTGCAAGTCATCTAAGTACTAATATTGAATTCCTTCCACCAAAAAGTAGCCCCGAGGGAAAAAACAAACCAGAAATAATTAAATTCATCTAGTAAACCACAGGCTCCATTTGAATGCCATTACCTCCTCTCAGGGTTGTATGTAGGTACAGTAAGCATGGATTGTTACAGACAGACATCAGATTGCACTCCTATGAATCCAAGGTGAAGTACTTTGAGCTCATGGAAAAGTAATGTTTGGAAGGGGGAAGAAGAAGGGCTATGACTCATTTCCCCTCCCCACCAAAGAGAATTATGGCATATTCTGTTGTCAGGTCTTTCAGAATATTTCCCCTTTTCCTCTGACTGCATTTTATAATGTACTAGTGATTTTTAAAGGATCAATATTTTTTATTGCTTCCAATATGTCAGAGTTAAATGACAGTAGACTTATGTCAGGTCAGTTAGATAGCTGCTTGAAAATCCTTCCTTCTCTGTGTTTCACCTGAAGCTCATTAGTTCTCTTGGTTCTGCACTGTCAGCAAGTTGAACCAGTTCACACAGTTCATGCCTGCCTCAGAGTCATTCATATAAATTAGGAACATCAGAGATGCAAGCGCTGACTGACAGTATATGGGGTTCCACTTAAAATTTCTATTCAATGTGACAGCTTCTCTCTTGGGTACTCCCCATGTGCTAAGTTATCCATCTTCTTTTTAATTTGTGACGCTGCGTTTCTCCTAGCACACACTGCAAAGTGGGTAGAACTCTGCAATTAAGTCACATCTATTATGGGTCCTACTGAAATTTAGGCCTGGATTTACAGTATGTGTACAGACAGAACACTTGATATGTAATTTTACTGAACAACTCAGCACCAAAACAGTATAACACTAGCAGGAAAGTTAGTGTTTTCTGGATTAAAGCTGAGTGACTTCAGGGTTCTAGTCAGTTCTCCCAAAGACTCTATGTAAATTTAGATAACTCCTATCTTCCATTTGCCTTAATTTACTCTTCTGTATAATAATACTCACTGAGAGCATCTATGCTTGCATTAATGCACTGTAATTACTGCGCAGTAATTGGCGTTACTGTGCAGTAGCACTGGCACATGGTTTTTAAGTGATGCTAATGCACAGTAGACTAATTCTACTGTGCATTAGTGCATTAGCATGGCTTTCGCCATGACACACTAATGCACAGTACCGTTAGTCTACTGCACTTTTAGCATCTCGTGTATATGTGCCCACACTATCTTACAAGGCATTTTACAACTTATTAAACTACCTGAAAAGGCACTTGTTAACTTTCGCTAAAAGGTGCCATGTAAGTAAATACTATTATGTCTCTCACCTTTTAAAATTCTCCATATCAATGCAGATAAATGCAAGTATTCTAAGTTGTATTAGTATTTCACAGTACTAGAAGGGCTTGATCCAAATCCCATTCATTCATTTCAAAAGTTTCCAGTAACTTAGATGGCCTTTGGATACAGCTTCAATACAGCTGGGTAGTGGGAGATAGGAGATAAAATATGCTCTGGGTAAAGGGAGGTCTAAAATGTGTGTCTCTTGCATCCTGGATAAGTCACATGTACCCCACAAGGGGTTAATGTGTGACCCTGGTGGCTGCCTCTCCTGCTGCTGCATGATGGGGAAGGGCCTGGAGTCCAAATGCTGCCAGTAAGACCTGTGGTAAGAGGTGTGGGGGGGCGCACATGCCAGCAATGGGAGGCCGTCTGCAATGTGCCACTGACATGGCCCACGTACTTGGGGAGGATTGTGGGGGCTACCTCCACAGTTTGTTAGAAGGTCCAATGTTTGTTAGAAGTGCTGCATGCTATATCTCATCTTTGGGACAGTGCTTAAACCATAGGAATAAGAATTAACAGAGGCATAACTAGCAAATTTTGCAACCTGGGCAGAGATGCCAGAGATGGAGGGAAAGTGAGGTTGTGCTTATGTGTTATTCATAAGCACTCGAGAGTTTCACCTGACTCTGATTGCTAATGCCACAGATTAGTCTCCCTGTACCCTGGCTGCTGCCACCATGGCACAGGCTTCCTGCAGGTACCACCATTCAGCGCTAAATCAGAGCATAGGGCCAGCAGCCTGTGCCTAGTTACATTACTGAAAACCATCCTTGTCCCCAGTGAGGTCCATTAAGATACTTCATATATCATCACTGGTGCCATATTAAACAGTAATTAATGTGTATTATCTACACTATTAGCAAATGAATGACAAAATTTCTTTAAAAAGTTCAAATCCACATTTTTAGCAAAACTGAAGAACAATGAAACAAACAGTTGCATGGCAATAGCCTTCCTTTATATAATGGCATTTGTGAAGATCCTTCTTTTTAACAGATGTTGACTATGTGATATAACTATAATGGTCAGTTGTCTTTCAGTACCAGCATTTGTTTTTTCTGCACAGAGGGTCCAATCTATTGAAAGTCAATAGCAGTCTTTCCATTGACTTCAGTGACTCTGGATCAGGCCCAGAGTGATTCATAATGAATACTCTGTTCCACGTTAATGAAAGATCTGTTCCTGCTCATAAAGTAAATGACAAATATGAGTTCCCGTCCTAATTAGCTGTAAGGTAAGTCATCTTCACAATCCTTCCTGTGCTGCATGGCCAGAAATTTGGCAGGAACTTGAATCCCCATGTTCAGGACAGTTTGGTGTTTAGCCCTCTGTTAATATTTTAGGAGAATATTTGAATATGCACATATAGCAGAAGAATGTAAATAATGGAGCATATCAGAGCATATTAGATTTTTTTTGTTGGAGTATAAAGTAAAAAGTGTCAGGACAGATGTGTTCCCACTGCTTATACTACTATCCACCAGGTTTTTTTGTGTTTTCCTAAAATAAATGCCATAAATTATTAAATAAGAAATTAATTACACAGGGAAATGAAAAGACAGAGTTAATTTAAAACCAACAATATAATCTAAGCTTTATGCCCCTATTGTTTAAAGTTTTTAGAGTTCAGTAGATATTTCTCCAGCTGTTGTCGTCTACTTCTTCATAGCCAATAAATTAACAAAGGAAACAAACCAAGACATCAGCTCTAAACCCCTTATTGGCTACAATGATTCCAATTCATCACTGAAGTACACCAGTGATTTCAATTAGCATTGAACAGTGATGACACTGGGCACCATGAACATAGCCAAGAACTGAACAGGTGAATATTCAAGCTTTCCTGCCCTTCAGATTGCATCAGGGAAGACCCTAGAGCATTCTAAGAAATGAAGTCTGACCTGGGAAACAACAGAGGAGAATGGGAACAGAAGGCAGCCACAATAAAACTCCTGTGAAGCTCTGCAGCAACATTTCAGAACTGACATATTTGGACTCAAAATAAGACAGTGCATTGAAATATTTTAGGGTTTGATTTCCCACCAACATTTTTACATTTGCTTCATGGTAAAAGAAAACCATTTCATGGTTTGCTCTATCACTTACCAAGAAATTCTCCTGGGCATTCACCAAAAGGGAGCTCTTAATGACTTAAGGAATCCCCACCTTTCTGAATTTGTAAGGGTTATGCTCAGTCACAAAAAGCGGATGGATACACTAGAAACACATAGTGAATGTGCTCTAGCCATCAAAAATGGATATTCTTTCATAGCCACTTTTTAAGGAAAGGAGGTTACTTTGAAAATGTAGTCATTTATAGGTTAAGAATAAATCACATTTTCCACTGTTCTTTGCAGATGACCAATACAAAGGTATATATATAATTAAGTGGTAATACGCCTCTTAAGCACCTTGTCTGCTCTCTCTATACTCCCTGCCATATATAATCTGTCATTTACACTGCAGGATCCAGCAGTCAGAACTACTGGATAATGGGCATGCTGAAAGCTGTCACTTCACATTTTATCTCAAAGTGTGTCCTTCTATCTATCTGATAGAAGACTCTATTAAATAAAGGCCCAAAGTTCTGTAAAAAGACCATAATTCTGTGTGCCTGAAAACAGTGGGTAACACACAGTTATTTAAAGCTTTACTGTATGTGGCAAAATATAAAAGCGCTAAAGAAAAACTTGCCTAAGCTATCATTCAACCTGTGAGCCAGAGGCATTCCTACAATACACAGAGGGCATTTTAAGTATTATTTTCATAGTGTGCTGTTACTAAGACACTAAAAGTTGGAAAGTTACTCATAATTCCACAAGTTCCACATTCTGTCTTTCTTAATGAGCGAATTCGAGGAAGATGCCTCCTTTAGGTCACTCAGGTTAGTTTACTCATTAAATAAAGGACATCCTTTTCTTTTCCTTCTTTATGTCTTTCTCTTCCAGATGTCAAACAACAACTACATTTTACAGCTGTAATGAACAGGTAGGTACACCTACACTGCCTCAGCAATGATACCAAGGCCACTGCTAAAAAAAACAAGTGCTATCCAACCCTTTCCATTGTGCCCAAGCTGCTTGGCAAAAAAAAAAAGCACCATAGTTGTTTTTTTCTCACACTTGCTCCTAAGAGTGACAGGGGGTACATTCACCACCACTTTCAATGTATCCACATGAGATTTTTTTCAGCATGCAAACAGGTGAGACTAGATAAGGCTTGTTTCTCAGTAGTGGCCTCAGGATCACTGTCAAGGCAGTATAGATATATTCTATGTTACTTTTGGGAGGGTGTAAAAGGGAATCGCCCACGGCCCCTGTTCCAAAAGGAAAAAAAGAAAAAATGATTTCTCACTGGAACCCAGAACTGGCCCGCCTGCCAAGCCATGGTGGAATCGCTGCTAGGGGAAGCAGAAAGGATTCCCTGGCACTCAAGGAGGCAAGCACTGGGACCTGGTACTGATTGGCTGGGAACTTAGAAGACAAGGTAAAAGACCTGTTGGACACTTTCCCTGGGAAGGGAATTGGAGCAGGCTGCGGGAGGCTGCTGCATGGTCCATGCTGAGGTACAGAGCAAAACTGAGGACTTGGAAAGCTCAGACTGGGACTGAGCACCCATAAGCCAGAAGGAGGATCAGCAGGGAGAGTCTTGGTGGCGGCCAACTAACAGAGGCCAAAATAGAAGCTGTAACCCTCCGAACAGAAGGGTGGGAGGGAGGGTGTTACTGGATTAATAGTGGACTTGCTTCCCAGAGAGGTTTGAGTGAGTCCACTTGAATAACGACAACTTCTCCAAGTAGGAAGCAGTCATGTAAGGACTAAGAAGGGTTGAGATTTCTTCCAAGAAAGGAGCAATGAACAGAGACTGAGTGAGGATGAATTAGTCCTCAAAAGAGAAACACCCAGGTGGGGGTGAGCTGACTCAGCTTGCCTGAGGAACAGGACATGCTGACAAAGAAGGAGATCAACACCAACCCAACCAGGTGTAGTGTGGCCAGGGTGCAGGGGAGGCAGAGCCCTGTGTACAAGCTCATGACAAACATACATTCCAGGGCAGAACAACTTGGCTGCTGATCTCCTCCATTCTTGTTATTCCTTTAGTATCAAGGCATAGCAGGTGAGTGAAGAGGACTAAGACACAGACTGGGAAAGAATGGGCACGTAACAGATGCACCTGCTCATAGGGGGTTTATTCTTGGGAGATGTAATTAGATGTGGGGTAAGCATGACTGAGTTCTGAACCTATGTGGGTGCATCCCCATGAGCAAGAACATGCATTTTCCAGGAATATATTTGTGTCACTGCTACTTGTAGCAGCCCCTGCATTCGTGCTCTGGTACGTGGCAAGTTGCCCCAGGTGGCATAGAGGAAGCTGGGGCCAGCAGCTTTACCTGAGGTCCTGCGGGCCTCCCAGGGCTGCAGCAGTGGTGATTCAAGCATGCAGAGTCTGGCTGGCAGCTGGAGTGAGGCTCTGGATGGCCAGGCTCTGGTTTCAGGTGATGTATGCCACCCCACTTTTTTCTGGCACAGGTTTTTTGACACCAGGATCTCCCCATGTCAAAAAAGCCACTGCACTGCAAATTAGCACTGTAGCGAATGCCTGCATATGCAGAGCATGTGGTTTGTGGCATCATAAAAACCAAATGTGCATACTCATCTACACATGTCCTGTGTGTTCAAAAACAATACCACCATACCAGGTTGTCTTCTGAGAAATGAGAGTTGCTTCCACGCTTGTGATGATGACAGAGGAATTACAATTGCCCATTGAAACAGATGCACGTGGGAATTGCACAGTAGCACCAGAAATACCATGGCCTGATTCCTATGTCCTTTGCGAATCAAAGAATGGCATAATTACATGGTCTGGGACATTGACGTAGCACCATAAACATAGCCTAGCTGTTGCAAGTGCTGTAATTTAAGTGGGAATTCATCCACTATCTGTATATATATACTCTAATAATAGGCTTCCTAATCTGGCCCATTTCTACATTAAGGAAAAAATAGGGCTCTGGTAGAGCAAAAGAACAGAAATCCTACCTCATCCCAAGATGTTTCCCTAGTGTGGAAGCCTCTTGGTATGCAAATATTTAGCCTAGCTATTTCCTAGGCACCCGCTCTAGCTGCAGAACAGAAGACATATCATGGTGGTTACTGGTGCACACTTCTTTCCTTTAGTTACTATTCTTACCCAGTGTGTTAACTGCTAAATACCAGCATTGAGCAGATCATGATTCCAGTAGATAAAAGCTGGGTCTTGAAGTTTATTCTTGACCTATCATATTAGTCTCAATTGAGAACTTCTAAATTAGATTCCTGTATTTATTTAGAAGTTTTTTCACTAGCTATAAAACACTTACGGTAAATTCAATAGATCTCCCAACCATAGAAGATATTGAACTCAGTAACCTGCTGCTGCTGTTCCACAATGTGTGGGTGTAGTGGGGAGTGTTTGGTCAGCCCAGACTTCAGGAGGAAAGCCTAATTTCTTCTGTACTACAGTTCTGTTCTACATGGGCTTTTTGAGATCAGGAACAGGGCTGTGAAATATGAAATATAGCCACAAAGTGGTATAGATTTGGGGGCTGTACTTTTAAGGGTGTATGGTGTGGCAAAGCTCTTGTTATATGCTCTTGTTATATGCTGCCAGCTGGAACTGTACACAGAATAAAGCAGGTTTCTTCCTGATACTTTAACCATAAAGTAATCACTGAATATCAGCAAGTACCACAAATATAAGGATGTTAAGGACATATAAGGATTACAAAAATGGGGCTTTGGGTTCTCCTAGAGCTGAAACTCTGAAATGTGGAAAACAAACTGAAGGAAGTTCACTCTACAAACACAATGAATTGATGTCAGCATGCAAGTTATCCTTATTTTTTAAAGTATAGCCTTAAAATAATTCTATATACTTTGTATGCCTAAACAACACTTATCCAGCCATGTTAAGTGGCATATTTCTGCATTTCTGCACAGCTTTTGATTCTAATAGCTGTCCAGTGTGGACACACAAACATACACATACAAGCTGAGTATGCTCAGTTAGCTATGCACTGGCTGGGTAGATACAAAGCTATGTATATATATGCACCAGTGTAATTCCCTGAACAGGACAAAAACACTCCTGTTTATAGTCCTACCACATGAGTGGTTAGGACACTTGACCAAACAACAGGATGCCCAGGTTTCCCCCTCTCTCCCATGCCCAGAATTGCTTGAATCTCTGTCTGTCTGAGCTCCCGGTAAAATGTTCTAACCACCACACATCATCCTGGTTCTTCTCTAGTGTTCCTATTCTGAAGCTGAGCTACATCCACATTTAATAATCATTGGATAAAACTGATAGAGAGATAGAGGGGAGCTGGGAGCAAGGCTCTAGATTAGAATCTAGGGTGGCTTTCCAGGTCACTATCCATCTCGCTGACACATATATCCTCATATATCCTCACAGATCTGTCCATTTAGAATTCCACAGGGTACAGCAAGGTCTGCAGAAGTTGAAAAGTGCTCTGACCCTTTTGTGGTATTCAACTGGCAGAAAAGGTGCTTGAGAAGGGACATGATCGCAGTCTTCAAATCCTTGAAGGGCTGCCATAAAGAAGAGGCAAAGCACATTTCCCCTTGTGCTGCAGAGAGGAGACTGTGGACCAACGGCTTGAAGTTACAACAAAGTCAGTTTAAATTGTCTATCTGGGAAAAGTTCTTCACTGTTAGAACAGTGAGATAGTGGAATCGACTGCTTAGGGAAGTTGCAGGCTCTCCATTACTGGAGGTGTTCAAGAAAAGGTGGAAGAGCCAGTGGTCAGGGATGATATAGGCGTAGTTATGCTTATGTTCTACCATGAGTATCCAAGCTTCTGGCTTTTGCTAGTTGCCCCTGCTCACTCTCCCCTTCCTCCTCCCACCCCCACTTTTATGCTACACGTCAAGGTGTTTTTAAGTTTCCCTTATAGGCACTGGGTATTGGCTACAGTCGAGGCTGAGGACTTTGAGGTGTGGCAATGCTCCTGATAGGACCAAAGCCAGAAGTCCCTGGCTGGAGGGTCTTCTCTGCTCAGGATCAGATCAACTGCCATATTTGGGATCAGGAAAGAATGTTACCCCATGGCCAGATTGTTATGGACTGTAGGGATTTGGTATGGACTATGGGCCTTCCTCTGTAGTGGGGAAGAGGGGTGGATCTCTATTCAGGATCTCTTGAACATGTATTGACAACATTTCATAGAAGCGGGACGTTGGCTTCCGTGGGTTTCTTGCATTATTTGTAACGGTTAGGGTCTATATTGTGTTAGGGCTAACAGTAGTCTTACGTAGAGTTTAGATTATGGTTTAGATAGGGATGGTCCTGCCTCAGGCAGGGGGTTGGACTAGATGACCTCTGGAGGTCCCTTCCAGCTCTACATCTCTGTGATTCTATGATTCTGAGTCATCCACAGGCATTAAGTCATGGGCAGCCTTGTTCCAGAGAGCTTGGCACCAAATATTGCATGTATCTTGTAAGTCCGCTAAGTACTGGGTGATCGCTGGGCACCACAGGTGGCTTCCATACTGCTCTTCAGCTTGCCAAAAAGAAACAGTACTTCATCCCAACCCACCCACAACTAATTTAGCCAGGCCACACACCAAGAAGAGAATTTGGGTTTTGCATTGAAAGAGCTCACCTGACCAGTGTCTCAACATCATGTGTTTTGTAGCTGCCTACTGAGAGTGGAATCAGATGGTGGCTGAGTTTATCCTACTTATGACCTTGAGATGTTGAGAGCTGACCCATTTTCTAATTATGCTGTTCAATTGTTAAACTTACTCGCAACCACTCTCTTAAAACTGCATCAAGGAAATACATTCATGGCTGCCTTTAACAGTTCTGAAATATTGATCATTTTTAATGAGCTTTATTGTAAAACATCCTTGTGACTCTTGCCAAGGACACTGTTTAAATGTATTGTGGTGGTGATGCTGGCCAAAAACAGATGTCTTTGGCTTTCTATATTTGCAGCTCTTCCATCATCCAGAGTAGTTTGGCAGGGCTGGCAGGTTTTTATTATAAAATACATCTCCTATACTGTACCTTGTAATCATTATATAGGTTTGCTTTATTTCTTAATTAAAGACACACAAACCGGAACTGAAAAATAAGTTCTCACGTTTAACAGCCTTTATAACAAAGCACTGCAATATTCTCAGTAGCAAACCAAAACACTACAAACGTGCTCTGATAACACTGCAGCAATTTGAATGATCATTGTAAGAGCTATTTCCCATCCTAACATAAGGCATTGGATCCTAGTGAGTAAGAAACATTAGTTATTTCATGCTTGATTCCGTTAAAAAAAAAGTCCTGAACTAGTTTCTACGTTTCAGCAGCCCACACAAAGCCATGAAAGCCAGATGTCATTTTTCCTCAAATTCAAGTAGATCTTTCATAAATTGATATGGAAAAACAGTAGAAAGGGAAGTTTTAATTATATGCTAAAATCAGGAAGGCGTTCTATATTCCAACTGGCAAAACTGTTACTGCATATTTTAGGCAAGATGAGGATAACAGAAGAAAGGGAAGAGAAAACAGCTTCTACATTTTTCCTCTGATGTAGGAACAGCTTGATCTCATTTATTATATAGGAATTTTGTGCAAGATTGTACGTCCTCTGCCTCTCTTGTAACTCTTCGGAAGACATAATAGGAAGTCAGTCACAAACATTAAAATGAACTGTAAATTCATTTCCTGGAGTCACAGCTACAGCTTCCAAAGGAATGTTAACATATATGCCACTCCTTTTGGCACTTAAGGAGGCTCTGCTTAATCCTTCATCATTAATCTTTACAAAAATGAATGAGAACAAGGGAAGGAAAATCCTCTTCACATTCTGTTATTTATAACTTCATGCAACTTACCAGAAAAAGCAGAAATATTACAAATTTGCTTTCTTAATTAATTTTCTTTGTCAAGAAACAGATTTATCCAAATGCTTTTGTAATATATCAAAACTGCAGTGTGTTGACTGCCAGAATTAATGACCACACTGTTATAAAAATGGCATATCCTTGGTCCACACTATTTGATTTCCCCCTTCTAAAATAGAAAACTGATCTAAATAATCAGCTCTTGATGCTTCACTACATTTACTGTGCACATTTAATGCCCTGTTCTTGATTAGGAGATAGGATTCAATAACAAGCTTTTTAACTAAGGTTGCCAGTAGCTCTTGGCCAAGATTTCATATTCACACAATCCCTCAAGCTTCCATTCTCCAAATTTTGCTGAGCACAAAAATGAAAGATAAATACTATATCATATTAGTTTTATGCAGTACTGGGTATTTAAAAAAATAACTTGGAGCTAAATGGCATTTCTTGTAATTATATGCAACTGCAAAACAATAAACCTTGAAGTCGTTTGCTCCTATAAGAACTTGTGGGAAGAAACCAAGGAAAAATAAAGAAGTATATGTGTGCTAGTGATATCAGTGAAGAACGGAGCAGTTAAGTTCTTCCACCAAGAAAATTAATGCTAATCATCAAGACCAGTGTTGTCAGTTATTAGCAGTACAGGTTTACTGAGGCTAAGCAACAAGATGTAAGAAATGCAGAAGCTTACTCTAAAATAGCATTAGTAATTACAGTTGTTAATTATGTTAAAGTGTCACCCGAGTGATGAAGATTATCTGCCAGACAGGGGTTTGTAAGTAGTCATTTCAAATGTTATCAGTGTTTAAAACCATTTATCTGATTGTCATTGTTACTCAAATTAATCCATTTCAATTCAGGTCACAAGGATTTGTTTGATATCTCTAATCCCCCATAGCCTTTGACTGTCACAAGATTCTCTGACTTCAATTAAATGAAAGTTTCAAATACATTACAGTAAATAATTGTTACAGTCCTGGCTAAACTCCAGCTGTAGCTGCACATCAGGCTTTTAAACATACTGGCAGCACATTCCAAGGGAACTTATCTCCTGCCTATTACTACATTTTTGGAATGGGGGACCTTACAATTTTGCTGCCTTAAGCCCCAAAACCAGCCCTGATTCTGAAATCTGCAATAGCTTAAGCATGCTCCACCCATATGGCTACTCTGGCCTACTGTTTAATACTTTGAGAACCTTGTGACAATTAATTAAAACAGAATGTGTACACAGGAAATTCTAACCAGGCAAACTTTACTCGAACACAAAGCAGAAGAGATGGAGAGAGAGCTAGAAAAGAAAACAAAACACTTGTATGGAAAACACACCTCTTCAGAGGGTACTTACCACTCCAAGAGCCTCCGGGTTCTGATTAGTGTCCTCTCAAGGTCACAGGCCCCTCCTATGTGCCATTTGCTCTGCTTGTTCCTGTTGGTATCTGGTGGAAGGTTGGTAACTGAGCCCTTCAGCTCAAGAAGCAATGGCCCTTTGCAGCTTCAAACCACTTCATGAGATCAGTTGTTAAACTCCAGTGCTTCACCCCTAATCTAAAGTTGCAAAATGGGTTCTCCTAGGTTCTCTTATATTGGACCCATAGGAATGGAGGATCAGCAAAACTGAAGATTTGGGGTCCAAAGCTCTTGGGCCTAAATCCTACTTGATCTGTTTTTATCCATTCAGGGAAACAGGTTCATAATACTTTTTTTACCCAGTGTTGACCTACCCTTTAGATTATTTTTGTTGTATTTTGTACCTGATGTTATGAGGAATAGCTTTCAGCGGTAGCCTTGCCTTGGAAGAGATGGGACTTAAAGTTCTAGCCTCCCACCTTCCTGCCCATAGCATTTCTGCATTTAATAGTAATTCGATAGAACAGATAGACAGAAGTGAGGCAGGAGTCAGAACCCAGAGCCATCTCCCTTCCAGTGTGAGACACAGACTCCCTTGCATTTCCTTCCCTTTCATTCCTATGAATCTTACCTTCTTTGTTGCCAAATGGAACAGTTTCAACAGGGAAAGCAGAAGGTATTTGTTTGTCTCTTACCCCTAGCATGGTGACAAAAGCATATCATGACAGTTTTGTGCCCTGGGCAGCTTTGGCACATGGGGCAGTGCCAGTTCTTGTTCTGCTGGCAGTGGTGGCTATTTTTGCACCCCTACCCCAAAAGCAGTCCCTAAGCTGCTTCCCCAGTGCACCTTCCCCTCCCTCCCCCCCCCCCCCGTTACACTACTCCCTGGTGATTAGAACACTTTGCTGGGTAGTGAGAGAGAGGGGATAAAACATGATTGCGGTAAAGGAAGGTCTAAAATGTGTGACTCTTGAGTCCTGGGTAAGTCACACGTACCCCACAAGGGGTTAATGTGTGGCCTTTGGGCCCTGGTGGCTACCTCTCCTGCTGCTGCATGATGGGAGAGGGTCTGGAGTCTACATGCTGCCAGTGCAACCTGTGCAGCCTCTGTGGTAAGAGTCGCAAGGTGGGGCACATGACAGCAGTGGGAGGCTATCTGCAATGTGCCACTGACACAGCCCATGCACTTGGGGAGGATTGTGGGGCTACCTCCACAGTGTGCAACCTGCATGGTGCACAGCCCCTCACCCTGCCAAAGTGGATTAGGCTATTAGGCTTAAAGGCGGAAGTGTCAAATAGCTGGGCTACCTAATTTGTCTTCTGCCATATTTTGTAGAGTGTGTGTGCAGCTACATGCCTTCCCCAGCAGAATACAACTTCCACAGAGCATACGTGGCCATAGCAGAGCAAATCCAAGCAGGCTTTGGAATGTATTTGTACATGTCTTTATAAGTTATATTACTTGCAACTGGTAGCATTTTAATTACTCTAGTTACTCATATATAACATAACCCTCCAATAATTAGACTGTATATATAGAAAATGCATTTTTTAAATAATTTTCCAGGTGTAATTTTCCAGGATCTATTATTGTAGGTTTGCCTTGACTTTTCCCCACTCCCACTGCTATAGCAGGCAAAATAATTCTGGGGGTTACAAGTGGCCCCCTTAACCTGTATCCCACAACTTCTCCCCCCTTACTGTCAGACCCTGCTCTTCATGAGAACATGGAATTGAAGGGCAAATCTGAAAACACTGACTTCAAAATAAACATATAGGCAAATTACTGAGTATCCATAGACTTATTCATCCAGAAATGATGCACATTACCTTTTTTGAAATGGCTGCAAGTTTTAGCACAGGCACTCCATAAACAACACACTTTTAAGTAGCACTTTTGTACCTAGCTATATATAGCATAAATTATGTATAATGTTAATCCAAAGCCAAAAGGCCCATGATTTACCATATAGTTCATTGGGATGGGCCAGGCCCTAGAAGAATCAACAGCATTTCAAGCCATGGTAAGCCCAGAGCTCAGCACTGCTCAGTATGGGCTCCCCTAACCTAGCCTGGGGTAGGTTTCTATCAGTAGATGCTTCTAAGCCTTTTCCACATGCCAAGCAACTTGGACTGGGAGGTAACATTTAGGACTGAGACAGCATACTGGAAGTTCTGGGAAACCTACAAGGAATGTCAGCAAGACCCCATTCTGGCACATTTTGATTTTGGGGGTTGTCAAGGACACCTGAGAAAGAGTAGTTATAACTAAGAGGTATATGGACTTTACTAAACAGGAAATTTAAGATTTTGCCTATCAAGACATTGCAAAAGAGTAGAGAAAGGGGACAAGGCATGAGACCTGGACAAGGTGTGGACTGTGGCCTGGAAACCCCGGATGTTACTCTGGGTGGACTCAGTAGGGTTAGGTGGGGTATGACACCGGCCTGCAGGAATCTCCTTAGGGCCCCACAAAGGACTATTTTTTTACTATGGACAGTCCAAGTTATGCTTGAGATGCAAGGAGGAGGGGTATTTGGCAATGGCTTGTTGCCCATATGAGATTTGTATGTCACATGGAGAAAAGGGTCACAGGGTGCAAGAATCTCCTGGGAGGACCATTCGGGCAAGTCAGATTGGTTGGAATCCTTCCTGACCTGTGTCAAGGAGCTTTTCCTGACTCAGGAGGTACATGGGCCAACCAGAGGTGATGCACTGCTAGAGTTGGTCATGGCCAAAGGAGACGAGCTGGTGACCAACTTAAATATAGAGGGAAGTCTGGGTGACAGTGACCATGAAACCATCATATTCACTGTCCAACATAAGGAAGACAAATCTAATAGCAGGATTGAAGTCTTGGACTTCAAAAATGCAAATTTCAATAAGCTTAGGTCACTAGGAGGGGAAGTGCTGCGGGACCAGGGACCAAAGGTGAAAGATGTTTTTTTCCTTAAGAACACAATCCTTGAAGCACAAAGGAAGTCCATTCCTATGCAGAGAAAAGGTAACAGAAGAGCTGGGAAGCCCTCTTGGCTAAACAGGGAAATCCCAGTGCTCTTAAGAAAGAAGAAAGAGGCTTATAAACAATGGAAACTCAGGGCAGGCCCCAAAGAGGGCTATTCCATGACAACCTGCATTTCCAGGGAACAGATAAGAAAGGCTAAAGCAGCAACCAAACTTAGATTAGCAACAGGAATCAAGGAAAACAAGAAGTCCTTATTTAGGTATACATAGGGAACAGGAGGAAAAAAAATGGAAGTGTGGGGCCACTGCTGAACAACTCAGGAGAGCTAGATACCAGCACCCAGGAAAAAGCTGAACTCCTGAATGACTACATTGCCTTGGTCTTTCACCAGATCAAGAAGAAAACAACACCAGGTAGAATACAGGATGAGCATGGTAGGAATAATCGCCTTCCTACTATTGCCATAGAATTGGTGCATGACCAATTAAAAAAATTAGACATATACAAGTCAGCAGGACTGGATGATCTTCATCGGAAAGTGCAGAAGGAGCTGGCTAAAGTCACTGTGGAAACCCTGGCAAAACTTTTTCACAACTTGCGGTGCTCTGGAAAAGTCCCTGAGGACTGGAAGAGGGCCAATGTTGTACCCATCTTCAAGAAAGAGAGGAAAGAGGACTCAGGCAATTATAGACCAGTTAACCTAACTTCTATCTCAGGGAAAATCCTGGAAAAAATCATCAAGGAGTCTATCTGCAATAAGCTTGCAGAAGGTAAGATTCTGAATGACAGCCAGCATGGTTTCATCTTGCCTTACCGACCTCATCTCCTTCTATAACCAGGTAACTCACCACCTGGACACGAGACAGCAAGTTGATATTGTATTCCTAGTATCCCATGATGTCCTCACGAGAAAATTGGAGGATTTCGGGCTTCATTCTGAGACAGTCAAGTGGGTGATAAACTGGCTGCAGGATAGGACCCAGAGAGTTGAGTGAATGGACCTGTGTCATCCTGGTGAGAAGTGGGCAGCAGTGTCCCGCAGGGGTCGGTGCTTGGTCCAGTACTTTTCCACATCTTTATTAATGATTTGGATATGGAGGTGAAGAGCTCACTGGCCAAGTTCATGGATGACACCAAGTTATGCGGAAGCGTGGCCACACTTGAAGATGGCCTACAGATACAGGTGGACCTATATAGGCTAGCAAGTTAGGTGGATCACAATCTGATGAAGTTCAATGTCAAGAATTGTAAAGTGCTCCACCTTGGGATGAGCAACCCCCAACACATCTACAGGCTTGGTGGCACCAAGCTGACTAACAGCACGAATGAAAGGGACCTGGGGGTAATAACAGACCACAGCATGAATATGAACCAGCCATGCAGTGCTGTAGCCAGTAGGACAAATAATACTCTGGCATGTATCAATTGATGCATCTCCATTAAAACCAAGGAGGTGATTCTTCCACTCTACTCAGCACTGGTGAGACCACAGCTGGAGTACTGCATCCAGTTCTGGGCAACACAGTTTAAAACAAGCACATGGACAAGCTTGAGAGAATCCAAAGAAGAGCCATCCATATGATCAGAGTCTTACATGGCAAGCCATATGAGGAAAGGCTGATGGATCTAGGACTCTTCAGCCTGAAGAAAAGAAGGCTAAGAGGGGACCTGGTAGCAGCTTACTGCTACACTAGGGGAGTATATCAAGGGCTCGGTGAGCAACTTTTCACCAGGGCACCCAAGGGGAAAACTAGGAGTAATGGCCACAAACTCCTGGAAGACCATTTCAGGCTCAACATTAGGAAAAACTTCTTTACAATCTTGGTGTCCAGACTGTGGAATAAGCTCCCTCCAGAGTTGGTGCAATCACCTACAGTGGAAATCTTCAAGAGGATACTAGAGAGTCACCTTGCCAGGGTCACCCAACCCCCAGTTATCTTTCCTGCTTGATGCAGGGGGCTGGACCTGATGATCTTCCAATGTCCCTTCCTGCCTTACAATCTATGATTCTATTAATGTAAGAAGGAAGGGAAGAGTAATTTGTGTGGAGAATGTGTTCCACATCTGCCCCAGATAAGTTAAAAGAAGACCAAGTGGAGAGAGTATGGAAGGGGAAAACAGGCATGGAGAGGGGGTGGAGGGACTGCAGGGGACACAGATGAGGGAAGAAGCAGCAGATGAAGAAGGGGAAAATAGGTCAGAGGGGGAAAAAGAGATGGGGCCCATGGAGGCGGAGAAGCCCAGAGAGAAAGTGAAGGAGGAAATGAAGAGAAAGTAAAAGGGAATGAGAATGTGGAAGAAGGGACAACAGGAGGACAGGAGAAGGGGAAATAGGATGTAGAGAGAGAATGGGGGAAGAGAAAGAAAAGCCAGGGACAAGTGAAGCAGAGAAGATGGAGGGAGGGAAAGGGTCAGAGGGAAATTGGGAAGGGGAAAATAGGAGGAATAGGGGAAAGGAGAATGAAGGCAAGAAGGGTTAAGGAAAGAGGGTAAAGTTGGGGAAGAAGAGAGAGAAGGAGAAAAAGGACAACAATATTGAGTGGTCTGGAGGATGTGTGAAGAAGAAACTGGAGTGGCAGTTGTTTGAAAGGAAGCAGAGATGCAGGAGGGAAGAAAAGGAGATAAACAGACAACAGAAGTCTCCCTTTGAGTCCTGCCTCCCACGCACTTCTAGCCCCAGGTTCATTGAGGCCAGCAGAGGGAAGCCAAAGCTCTGCTAGGGTAGAGTTCTCAGAAGAAGGCAAAATACAAACTTTGTTGTGTGCAATTGACATGGTAAAAGGAGAACACAGAAGAGGAAGAACAAGAGAGAAGGTAGGATCTGTCTCAAGTTTGGAATATAAGTGGAATCATGCCCAGACCTAGACTTCAATGTATAGATTGCACTTGGAGGTGTGTGGGTAATATCTTGGATAAATATGCTAATATTGGTTAACGTAAGGAGCATTCTCAGGTATGCCAAATGGGTGGAGGTGGGTCAGTGTTTGGACCAGATGGAGGCAAACATGATATGCCTGAAGGAATGGTGGACCCATGACAGAGGGAGTAGAAAGACCTTACAGGAAGATGGTCCATCCATATGGTTAGGCAGTAATGAGATCAGTGTGGCAATACCAATTAAAGATCCACAGCGGTGATAATAAGCTAACAGGAGATAATTGGGGAAGAGTATTACAGGTGACTGGGAAAAGTGGAGGGGAAAGGTTTAGAGTACTGAACATGTATCCACAGGTGGAGCAGAAGACACACTAACCCTCTTAAGGGAACTTACAATCCTCCTACCAGGTATACTGCCCATATTACTGGTTGGAGACCTTACCTGCATATCAGAGGAAAGGGATAGGATAGGGACAATGAGTCAGGATTAGCTAGGTCCTCACAGATACTGAAAAGGATGGTAGTGGAGCATAAACTACAGGACACCTGAAAGGCAGTGTCTGAAGTTGAGAGTAGGTTTACTAGTGTAGATGCAGCAGGCCACTCATGGTCCAACATAGTCTTCATAGTCTTTTGGGTCTGCAGACTGGAAAGTTTGAGCGGCAGCAGGAATACTGGTCTTCTCCTCTGACCACCTGCTACCAAGGACAGTACTGGAAGTTGGAGAGCAAGGAATACCAGGTAGAGGGCAGCAGAAGTTACATACAAGACTATTGGAAGATGAACAAGTGTGCAGACGGTATAGAAGCCACTATAAGGAATGGGAAGCAATGAAAGGTGTGTATACAAGCAGAGTGAGATGGTGGGAAGATGTTAAAGAAAGGACACAAGCCTTTTTTAAGAATGTGGTGAAAAGAAGGAATGGGAAAAGTGGAAGAGGTTTATGAGATTGCAATGAAAACTGCAACATCTCCTACAACTTGTAGAAATGGGATTCCTGGGAGTGGAGGAAATCAGAAAAGACCCTATTGAAGGAGTGATTTGGAGAGACAGGACAGAGAAACATCTTCCTTCCCAAGGCAACCTCAGAGGGAGGAAAAAGAATTTGAATTTACTTTGCCCGAAGGAAAGGGGAATAAAAGTATTATGGCAGTGTGGGACAAGAGGAGAGTGAGGCTAACAAAGACAGAAGTGATACTGAGCATAGTAAAGGAAATTTACAAAAAGTTATACTCCAGCAGTGTTGTATCAGGAAGTCCTTGGTTCCTTTTTGTGGGGTTAGAGGCGAGCTTGTAGGAAAATGAAGCATCAGCTGAAGCAGGCATTGGAAGAACTATGGGAGACAACCCAAAACTTCAAAATAGGAAAGGCCCCAGGTGGTGATGGGCTCCCAGCTGAATTTTATAAGACTTTGGGACATGCTAAGCCTGGACCTATGTGTGGTGTTCAAGGAGTATCTGGAAAGGGAGCAGCTGGGGGCAGGTAAGGACACAGGAATAACAATGCTACTGTACAAGAAGAGAGAGCATAAAAAGTTGGAGAACTGGAGGCCAATCACCTTACTGATCACAGGTTATAAGATAATGGCAAAGGTGTTAGTGAACAGATTACAAAATATCATGTGAAAGGTGGTCCACATTGACCAGGCTTGCACAGTCCCTGGAAGAGTACTAATTGTGATACTGCTACTAATAAGAGAAGTGATTTGGTACTGTCAAGAATGAGGATTGAATGTGATGCTCCTGAATCTTGATTTAGAAAAAGCGTATTACTGGGTGGAGAATGAGTTCCTGTCTGACACGCTGAACAAGTTGGGGGGGGGTGGGGGCGGTCCCACCAAAGTTTTAAAGTTGGATCAAGACTTTATACAAAGGAGCACAGTGCAGGGTAGATGTGAATGGTCATCTAATGGAGGAAGTCACGGTCAGATTAGACAGGAGACAGGGGTACTTCCAGGTGCCACCCCTATTTATCCGTGCCATCAAGCCATTGACATAGAGGATTAAGACAGATCATGTGATTGGGGGTTTGCCAATCCCCAAATGAAAGGGTGCACAAACAAAATGCATGTTGTATATGAATGATGTTAATATCTTAGCAAGAGGCAATGTGTCCCTAGAACGGGCTAGAAGACATACAAATTAATACAAAAAGGTATCAGGGGCAAAACTAAGTGTACAAAAAAGTAAGTGCCTGTTGGGGGGAAGATGAAAGGAACAGCAATAAACTCCCAATCATACTGCATGATGTTCCCTTCATTGTGGACTGCTATGTGTCGGTCAACAGAAATTGATTGTGTTCTTTTGGAAAGCCAAAAGGGAAAGGTTTACGAGAACAACATTATACAAGGAGAAATTGAAGGGAGGATGGGGCTTGCCAGATGAGTCTTTGTTTGTTTATGTAAAGTATGTCACTCTGTACTGCACAAAAGGGATAAAAGAGCTAGATTTGTCTGGTACTATACAAGGATGTTACTGTGTAAATATAACATATGTAAAAGGTTGCATTCTTTGCCTTGGGCCTGGATAATGCTGCCTGTGTATGAAAAGATTGTAAAATTTATTAATTGGTATAGAATGCAGACAATAGCTGCGACAGAGTCGGTGGACCATAAAAAAAAAATCAAGGCCTTGGTCAGGGAAAAGGAGAATCTCTCTAGTGGGGAAGCTCACAGGGGAAGAAACACGTTCAATTTGGAAGCAGGTGTTTGAAAAAAAAGTTTACAGGAGCAGCATCAAGGACTTCAATTGGCTGCTGCACTTTGGGTTGTACCAGTACATGTATAGTTGGGGATTATATAGAATAGCCAAATGCCCCAGACAAACTTGTTATGGGGATGAAAACATTGCATTTGATCGGGAAGTGTCAGTTCACCAGAACAATCTGGGGAAGGCAAAGAAACTCCTACAGTGGCTGGGTGCTAAGAGCAAATGCATGCTAGAAGCACCTCTACATGGAGTGTGGCCTGGGACCTGAAGGAAGGGCAGAGGAAGAGTATGGAAAGCTGTAGTGAGTTTTCACACAGCATTGTGAAAGGCAAGAAACTTACTAGTCAGACAACAACTGGAATTCCTGGTAGAAGATACCTTGCACTTGGGCTTGGGGTACTATTGCTGGGACGCAAGAGAACTACGTTCTTTTGTGTCCTGGCAATGTATAGATTGTATACATTTGTGTATACATTTGTGTATACATTGTATACATTTGTGTATACAATACATTTGTGTATACAATGTATAGATTGTATACATTTAGAAATGGTTCTGTTGAGAAGTCTTTGTGGTTCATCCATTGAGAAACAGCAAACATTAATAGAATCTTGAAATACTTTGCAAGTTCCCCATTAATCTTCTAACCAGTCACACCAAATTTGAATTACTTTTTCACTATGCCACACAGAACTCACACTTGAAAAACTGGGGCTGACCCAGAACTGAAACAACAGCATTTTCTTATATTCCCACGAATAGGGTTTAAATATGAGGTACTTCGATGTTCAATTGGCACAATACACATGAAAAGATTCTAAAACTTTTTCCCTAAACAACTGAGACCACATTTTGTGTCTCAGAAGGTACACTAAGGATTCCTGCTATCAAAAACCTCTAGTTACGGAACTGGATCTTTATGGACAGATCTACATCTGCATGGAATTCAGATAACTCCATTGGGCTTTCATTCACTAGCAGAAAAGTCTTTCATGTGGATCTGGTTGTAGGATAGTAGTCCAAAGCTGGGTGTGAGCTTTTGTTGAGTACAGAATGACTTCCCTGTTTCTTCTCACTTTAAGCACTGCCAGTATTTAACCTATTATTTCATAAAAAGATTTAAGATGCTATCTATAACAGTTTTTTTCTTATAGTAAAATAACTTCTATGCTATAAAAAGAACACGGTGATCTGCTATCCTATTTGTCTATTCTTTTCTGAATACTAATATTTGTTTTTAGAAAGCAAAACTACTTGGCTTTGTGACCCCTTTGAAGGCAACTACCATATCTATATGCAAAGGCCAAATACGTATTTAGTCATCAGTCACATTCCATCCAGAACCACAAGCCATATAATCCTTAGTGTAACCTTATTTTATGTCTGACTGTTGAAATATTAGGAGCTGCTTAAAAAAGAAATCACAAGAAAACTAAGAACTAATAAAAAGTAGAAAGATTGGCCACAGGAAAATAGGATATACAAACATTTGGCTGAATCAGTGAACAAAATTAAACTGAAGAGTAGGATAAAGTGAGACTGAAGATATATGATAAAAGTAAAAGAAAAAGGGGTCAAAACCAGTCAATAGCTGGAATGGAGGATTAGGCATTGAGCCATGCTTGTGGATTTCACTGGATATACTTAAGCTACTCTGGGACTGAACTGTTTAGATGTTCGTCTGAATGGCTATAAAAGTTTAATTAATGTCTGAGAGGACTGGGGAGACAGATGAAGAGAGAATTGAAATCAAGAAACTACTTTTCCGCAAAGACCTCTATCAGGTTCTTTAAAAAGTTATAAACATGTTTAAAATATATGTAAGGATTTTTCCTTTTTTAAAACATGAGACCTTTAAAGAATCTCTTCCAACAGTTTACAATTGGTATGATAGCACTAATAGTTATTTCATAATTGTATTCACTTCTTTTCCATTAACTTTGAGGTTTCTTTATGAACATACTGGGCACATCTACATGAGCCACTATGTTGCTGCTATGTGCTATGGCAATGTAGCGTCAGTGGGCAAAAACCATTACACCACAGTTATGTCACTATAGCAAGGTGCTATAACACATCACTATGGTGACATAGTAGCTAAAAATAACTGTGTGCCTCTTCCTAAATGAAATACTAAATGACAGCACAGTGACAACAGTGCCATAGGGGCAGATGTAGATGCACCCACTGTATCTCAAAAGACTACTTCTAGAACAAAAAGCCCTTTGGGCATACATTCTTATTACACAGATCAATGAATTTCCAAAATAGTATGCAGTATAATCTCATAAATCTGGGTTTTAAAAATCTGGAATTTTCATAAATCTGGCACTTTGGCAGTTGGTCCCAGAGTACTGGTGGCTAGTCCTGGAGCCACAGCTGCATTCAGAGCGGTGGATGTGGTAGCAGCCACCGCATGCTGATACCACCCACCCCCCCCCAGCTCCACGTACTTTACTTACATTTCAGAAATCCGGCATTTTCAAATATCCAGCAGGTGCTCGGTCCTAAGCATTCCAGATTTATGAGGTTATACTGTATAACTAGGTATACTGAACTAAGTAGCAAAATGACTGAAGATCATTAGGGTCTATTTTGTAGTTGCATCCTCAGTCTTTATATTTAGGAAATACCTTGATCACTGTCCCAGGGACATGAGAACGGGCAAGAGGGAAACCATGCTTGCAGAGAAACCCAGGATGAACAATAAAGAAAAAAAACTTACTTCTTGCAGGATGCTAGAGGAATGAGGTAGCACGCTGAGGGGAGACACCCGCATGGTTCATCAGCCACACCCATCTACAGCTGGGGCCAGGGGACATCAAGAGGAGATGCTGCCCAGCGAAGATAAAAGTCAGCCCCAAGAACGTGGGAACGGGAATGGGAACTCTGGGAGCGAGAGGAGCTGCAGGGGATTGCGGCAACGGAGGCATCCAGCACCAGCAAGGAGCCAAAGAGCCAGTGCAGAGGCAAGCGGCAGCAGCAGCAGGGGCTGCAGGAGTTCCCCACGCCAGGTGCGGCCTAGGGCACTTGATGTGAGGGGAAAGGAGAGCCAATGGCTCTATGGTTTCCCCTCCTCTTTTCTTTTCTTTCTCTCCTCTTCTGACCCTTTTTCTTCCTGGTTTCGGGTCATCCCTGGTGTGTCGTAGCATTCCATCGGTGTAAGTTTTTTTTGTTCCTTTTCTTTTCACTGTTCTATTTCTTTCCCTGCTTAGCACAGACTTACACAATTCTTCCTTGCTGGGTTTTGGGAGCCAGAAGCCCCAATAAGGGAATTATGGGCAATACGGAGACATGACAGCAACTGGCATCATCCTTCTTGGAGCACCCAGGGTGTCAGAGAAAACATCTCCGGAGGCAAAACGTTCTGAGACCCTTTGGGCCTAGTGGGAATTCAAGATGTCCATCTGTGAAGGAGGAAGCATAGGAACTGAGGAAGACATCATCTAATGGCTAGCCTCAAAAGATCCTGAGGCTCATCTCGAAGGTTGGCGCATAGCCAGGGTGTAGGGGAGGTTGGAGCCCTGTGTATATCTGCCAAGAGACATGACAACTCATGGTGGTATCCTCAATGGGAACCCCCTCCACTGAAGAACTATCTGAAGTTGTGGTAGGAAAGTTTGGGGGTTTCCCCAGAAGCGATCAGGGACCTCTCCAGGTTCACATGAACCTACTTGGTGCCTAAGACCATGCACCTATGCTAAGGTGGCACAAGAGCGTGTCATCAACTCACAATCACCATCTTTGGTTACATGGAATTCCCCACCCCTGTGATGCAGCATTTCATTGCTAACAGCATATAGAGCTTAACACTTCCTTCTGAAGCATTCAGCCCTAGTTAGTGCTGGAAACTAAATCACATGAGCCATGAGTATGTTTTTGGTATATTGAATATTGGATTTGCATGGTTATAGGTGACATCTAGTGATTGATATTGCTTTTATCAGTAATCTTATGGTTACTATGTCTGATACTCCCCATGTCTAAAACTGTATGTATCTACACACATGAAAAAGGAGCACAATAAATGGAAGTCAACCTACAAGTCTCTCCTCCAGTTGTGTGTCAAGAATGGTACTTATCCTCTGCTGACTGGCCCGTTCCCACTGCATAAACTCTGTCCCCTAGCCCCTTTCCTTCAGGCAGGCAATGATAAGTCTTCTACCAGTAACTGGTTTATACAGCTGATATAGAATTTTGCTATACATGAGGGCTAGAAGCAAGAGCTATATACTACTGCAAAAAGGACATTTACAGTTTTCTAGGATACGTAATGTATTTTATTTTACATCTTCATTTATCCTCCCAGAGTTTCTGTAGGTGGCTGGCTAGCTCAATTCCTGTTAAAGTGATTACTTTAATGTCCCTGGGACTGGGATTTTATTTATTATGTTGTTAATGATGGTTGGCTGCCTAAAGCTTTGGCTATGTGTCTTTTTTCCTTAAATAAGTACATAAAATATATCAATTTTCACCCTAAATAGCTTATTTTTTCCCATTGGCTAATAATTCTTAGAATATAGGAACTGATTTTCAAACCTGACCTCCATCTTTGAAGACACAATTTGTATTTGTAATTAATTTGTGGATTTTTCTGATAATTCATTAGAGGTGCAAAATAGTGGGCTCTGAATTAGTCATTGTGATCAAGGAAACATTCTGGAGAGTTTTCTAAAAATACTGACTCTATTAAGTAGCAGTCAACAAGGCAAATAAAATGTTAGGAAACATTAGGAAAGGAACTGTAAACAAAACAGAAAATATCATTTTGCTATCTATGTATATACATCAACGGTTAGCCCACATTTTGAATGCTGTGAGCAGTTCTGGTCTGCCCATCTGAGACATAATATACTAAGTGAGAAGTTGTAGAAAGAAAGACAACAAAGGTGTTTGGAGTTATGGAATAGCTTCTATAAGAAGACAGACTGCAAAGTCTAGGCCCTTTCAACTTGGAAAAGAGAAGATTAAATGGAGATATGATAGAGGTCTATTAAAATCACAAATGGCACTGAGAAAGTAAATGGGATAATAGTTATTTACTGTGTCTCCAAATGCAAGAACTAATGAAATTATCAAGCACCAGGTTTAAAATGAAGAAAAGTATATTTTGCACAACACATAATATAATAATATAAGTGGGTTCCAAAACAGTTGAGACAATTTAATGGAGGACAAGTCCAGAGTCTATAATACCTAACAATCACAAATGTTATCTCAGATTCAGAACAGCCTCATAGGAATTCCAGTTGTGCTAAGCTGTAGATCTGCTAAGCAATAGTAAACTATAGCGCTAAAAAGCATTATGGGAGAAAGGGGCCTATGACTGCTGGATGATCTAATAAAAAGAAATAAGAAAATAAGAACATATTAGTGAGAAAAAAGACACTGATTCAGAAGAAGGGAATATGAAAACAGCAGCTGAAAAAATTCACAATAAATTTAAAAAATTAAGAATCAAGTAATAAGACAGAGATAACAAGAAACAAAATGTAGGTGGGCAAACTTTGCAACTGAAACAAGTAGAGATGAACATCTCAATAGACAGGGAGAGAAGAATTGGTATGAGACAGGGGGCACGCAAATGTAAATACAAGGGTTGTGAAACCTGTCCCTCATAGAAGATAAGATGTTAGGGAGCACCAATAACATACAGTGTCTCTACCTGTCAAGAACAAGCTTCACTAAGTTGGACTGACCATTAATCAGGACTATTTGAGGAAGATAAACCTTTCTGGGCTTTTGCCACCAAACATAGATCTGAGCTGTTTTTTGTTTGTCACCTTTGGAACCTGGAAGGCTGCTTGCTAGTGTTGGCCTTCTCGAACACACAGACCTCAGCAGCCTGCATATCAAAAACCACAGCAATCAGATACCACCCAAGAAAATACTCTACATACCTCAAAACAATAACCCCTATATTTATGGCTCCTGGGAACTGGATATGCCACAGATTGATCACTCGACACATTCTTATTTTCTATAGAGATGTTTTAGTCTAAGGGTGGGCAAAATGGCAGATCTGGCTGGCAGCCAGACCCCGTTTCCCAGCAGCCCCTGCCCATGTTGCTGTGGCTGGTTTCCATAGAGACTCCAGCAGTGCCACTGTGACAGTGCAGGGCCAGGGTTACCATGGAGACTAGCTCCAGCACCACTGGCAGGGTGCATGGCTGGGCAGGGAGCTGCTGTCCAGCTGGGGCTGGGATCTTGCTGACAAGGGCGTGCAGGGGCCTGCAGGCAGCAGACCGTGGCTCTGCCCCAGCTCTGGACCATGCTGTCACAGCTGCAAGATCTCACCCCTGGCTGCGGAGCAGATCCCTGTCCAGCCTCATGCCCTGCCAGCACTGTGGGGGCAGTCTCCATGGAAACCATCACACTTGTCAGCTACTGGGGTCTCCATGGAAACCAGTCAGAGTAATGTGGGCAGAGGCTGCTGGGAAATGGAGTCCACTGTGGGCTCCATCTGACCCATGGGACAGACTTTGCCCACACCTGTTTTAGACTCTTCTTCTAAAGCTTCTACCACTTGTTATGGTCAGAGAAAGGATAGTGGGTTAGATGGAGCCTTGTTTGACCTAGTACAGATCTTTTTGTGTAAAGTGTAGTTTTAAACTTGACTTCTTTGGAAAAGAATACAAGAATAGTAACAGTTCACTAGGGCTCATACAACATTTATGAGAATTGAAATGGTAATTTGTATTATTTCTAGTTGATTGTTTTAGGAAGAGATTTGCCTCAATTAAGAATCTGGATGCTGACTATTCAGTGGGACCTAAAAGGCTATATTGTAGAAAACAACAGCAGAAACGTAAGCTTACAATCTGTATTAGGTTTGAAAAATAAAGGGTGTTTATACATGTGCTCCGGGAGTTGGGGAAGGGGAGCGCTTTAATAAGAGCAGCTCCAAGAACTGCTCTCATTAAAGAGCCCAGAGCATCTTGTGTATCAGCATTCCCACACTGAAAAATGCAGCAGAGGTAGGTGCTTTAACTAAAGCTTGTCCAATGAACTTTAGTTAAAGCACCCCACCACCATTTTTCAGTGCAGAGACACTGATACATGAGATGTGGGAGTCTGTGGAGTGTGGTAATTACCACGTTCCAGCAGACTCTATTAATTACTGTAATTACAGTGCATTGGAACAGCCTTGCTGCTCATATATAGGCACCCAGTAGTGCATGGCACTATATTAATCTCCTCTGAGTATTCTCCTTTAATAAGAAAAGGCCCCTGCTAATGGTATTGCACCTTCTTCAGGAGCTATGATGCTAATGCTGAGGCTCCCCATCAGAGACAGTTCCCCTCCTTTCAGCTACTCCTGGAGTAAGTGTTGGAGGTGAGGGAGAACAGGGATCTCTAAAATCTATGGATTTAGGTGTTTGTCGCAGGCACTGAAGTGCCTGCTCCTAAAGGACAGGTGTGGGTTGCTGGGGCAACCACTGAGGTCAGCTGACCAGGAGGGGACAGGGCCTGGCCTATATAAACAGCCAAGCTGAGGCCAAAGGTCATTTCCCCTCTGGCAGCCTGAGGAGTGGGAGCTCTGCTGCAGCGCAGCGCAGCCTGAACGCCTGAGCGTCTGCATGATGGTACGGGGTGGAGAGAACCCTGACAGGGAGGTATGAAGGAGAGCCAGGGTGGCACAGAATTTATGTTATAGCCAGGAGGCTTATTTTGTGTTACACCCGGTTGATTTATGGCTTTGTATTTTCTGTTTGGTTGTTTGTGTAACACAGGAGGACCGGGAGAGGCTGTAGGGGTTGGAGGAGGCCTCAGGGGAGCTCCACAGTAGTGGTGGAGTTTCCTGGCACCAAAGAGGGTGCCACGTTTTGGGGGTCTCATAGACCCTGGCCCCAGTGTGGACGATGTCGGGATGAACCCAGTGGGGCATAGGCAGAAGCCCGAGTAGGGCATAAGACCCATGAGGAAGGGGTCTGGGGCCAGGTAAGGCTGAGGCCGCCTGAGCCCCAAGCGTGAGAAGCATGAGCAAGGCCCCAGTGCAGGCAGGGAGCGCGAGAAGCATGAGCAAGGCCCCAGTACAGGTGAGCGTGAGGCACAGGCCCTGGTTGGGGATGAGAGTGTGGGGAGCGCGAGGCACAAGCCCCGGTTAGGGGGGCGAGAGAGTGAGATAGACCCCGGTGTGGACGGGAGTGCGAGTAGAGCCCTAGGGAAAGGTGTCCAAGCAAGAAGCCCAGTGAGGGCACAGCGTTCAGGGGTCACCGATCCCAGTCCCATGAAAGGGTCTTGAGGGCCAGGTAAGGCGGAGGCCGCCTGAGCCCAATTGTGAAGTGCCCAAGTCAGGTGTAAGACCCCTGAGGAGGGTCAGGGGCCAGGCACGGCTACTGCCACCTGAGCCCTGACTGCAGGAAGCGCGGGAGACACAGTCCAGCACGGGCATCGCAATCGCGGAAGATGAAGCCCCAGTGCGTGCAACCCAACTGCGGGAGGCACGGGAGATGAAGCCCAGTGCGGGCAATGTGAGCACAGGGAATACGAGACAGGCCCCTGTGGGGGTGAGAGCGTGGGGAGCGCGGGACAGCCCCGATAGAGGCGAGTGCTCTGAGGTGAGCACACTAAGACGCCCAGTGAGGGCAAGTATAGAAATAAGGAGCCCAGTGAGGGCGACCGTATGACTAGAGCCCGGTGAGGGCAAGTACAAGATTAGAGAGCTCAGAGGGCGAGCGTACGACTAGATGCTCGGTGAGGGCAAGTACAAGATTAGAGAGCCCGGTGAGGGCAAGCGTATGACTAGTGCCCGGTGAGGGCAAGTATGAGGTTAGAGAGCCCGGTGAGGGCGATCGTATGACTAGACGCCCGGGGGGGAGCAAGTACGGGAATAAGGAGCCCAGTGAGGGAGAGCATATGGTCAAAGGCCTTGGAGAGGGCCACTAAAGAAAGAGCATAGACGAGATAACGTCCGGGACAACTGAGAGGCTTGGGGCGTGGTATTAGGGGTGGAAGGAGTCACGCGACGCCCATAGGGTTGGGTGCACCAGAATCTATCCATAAAGAGCAGGGACCAGAAGGGTAAGAGCACCGGGTCCAAGGGGTCAAGCAAAGGCAGACTCCCATTAATATCATAGAACCATCAAAGTCGTGGCGGGCGAGAACGAGGGTGCTAAACGGACAACTTGGCACAGTAGGGGCGCCGGGAGAGATCCTGGGCCCCGTCCCGTGACAGTGTTCTTCACCATCTCTCTTGCCTCATAGCTTGACAACCCTCTTCTCTGTGCATGGAAAATTCCACAAGGAGAACTTCACAGAAGAGTGCTGTGTCTCTAGGCCCCTCCAACAGGTTCTTCCATGGGATAATTGACCTGACCCTTTGAGTGAAGACAATTTAAATAGTTACTATGGGTGCATCTGCATGTGAAATTACAGAGCAGTTTATGCTCAAGTAAACTGCTCCTGGGCACAATATCTACCTGTGTACCCAAGACAGCAGCAGTATGTGCCAGGGTGGAGCAAACCTGGGTTGGCAGAGTGTATAGGGTGTCAGCCCCAGGCTCTGGGTGGCAGTGTTGGGCACTGGAGGGGATGGCTACAGCACGAGTGTGCTGACCCTGCAGAGCCTGTGGCTAGGCCTGGAAAGGACTGTAGTGAGATAGTACTGTCCTCAACATTACTATGTTATGGTGGAGTTAGTCAGTTTACTGTGTCTTAATACTGGCAATGTAGACTGTGACACTTTACTGCAGGGCTAATTAGTCAGCTCCTCAGTAAAGTGTATATGAAGATGCACAAGTATCTATTCAAAGCACAACTATGACAATTTCTAATAGCAGTTCTAAATAAGTGACTTCAGGGACAAGCACCTCACTCTTGCCTTTGTGCAAAATGGGTTCAAATTTTCTTGCTCCTAGTGCCTATCTGTATCTCCATTATTAGCAATATTATATTTATAACCATCCTCAGCCATACTCGCTTCACTCAGTAGAAGTCACTTCATTAGACAGAAGAAGATTTGCTGCCTGACAATCACCCTAGCTTGATCCTACTTCCAGTAATGAAAGCTGGGTTTTGACATGTATTTCACTGGCAGCAGAAGCAGCCTTTAGAATAACAACACAAAAGCTTGTTCCATTACAGTGTGGCCACATGAAAAAGAGAGAGATAAAACTACATCCAAAAACTATTTAGAATGGCCACCGTTCTATTAAAGTTTTTTTTTTGTCTGATTCCTTGATAAGAGTGTCTGCAATAACAATAAAAACAGCCTCACAGTCTGAAGGATCCCGAAGTGCTATACCATCAGAAATCATTTCATGCAGTCCTTAAGCAAAGCCTCATCTGATGCGAGAGCAGCTACTCAAGGGTGCACATCAACAACTGTTGTTTCAAAGTGAATAATATCCAAGTAAAACTGCAGAGAGATTACTGGTCCAACACAACGCAGTTACCCAAAGGAAATTGGGCCAGTATTTTACCTCTATCAAACACATGCAAAAAACAACACAGATTTAAGCATGTACTTAAAGTCCAGCCTAAAATGTGGACATGCTACATTGGAAGAAATTTCTGAATGGCTGTCAGTTCAAGACTTTAAGAATTAAAGATGCCTGCATACAGACAGATATGTAGGCAGTGAGTTCTCCTCAAACTTCTTTTTGAGATTGATAAATCAGTCTTTTGACCTAGAAACCTACCTATTGGAAGTACAAAGCTATAAATACTAAACTATAGGTAAACTATAAGTACTAAACTTACAAAACTATAAATAACGACAGTGCAATTCACTCAAATGAGATGTGCAGTTGTTATGGGCAGGTGGTGTCAGGCTCCCCTATGTTCTTGTGGGAAGAATGAGATAGATGAGTAAAGGGTAGTGTAAGAGTGATGATGTAGCCATAATGGTCCAAAAATTGTGCGAGAGGCAAGGATCTCTTGTCAAGTCTGAAAGAATGCCTTGCATTCGAAAGTTTGTCTCACTTTATCCCAACTACAGAGGTGATCCAATAAAAGATATCAACCAAAGAAATCCTTGCCTCTCGCACAGATGACTTAAATCATTATTTGTGGTCTTGGTCATTCCTTGAACAAGTAAGAGGAAAATAGTTCTCTTCATTAGTAGTAAATTTTGATTATTGGGCTAACAAGGAAATCGGTTTGGTTCCTCTCTAATAACTGGCCTATGTGCCCTACGTATATTTGCATTACTTAAACAAAAAACAAGGGCCAAAATTCTAATAAAATCCCCATGTTCTTATTTTTTTTATTTTTCAATTGTATATTGTTTGATTTTATTTAGGTTTGTATCATCATATGCTATGTTCTTTTTAATTTTTTCCAATCTCATGGTCTGTTTTTATCCATAAACATGCAATATATAATATTATTATATTAACAATAATTTTATGGTCAATTTTACTGTGTCACTTTAGTGAAAGTTGTAAATAAATTACTACTACCACTACAACAGTGTAAATGCAGAATGAATACACATTGTGTAGCTCTAGGCCACAGTGGCCATGTCTATATGAGATGCTGACTGGGCAGTTGTTACTGTGCAGTCAGTAGCATTGTGGTGGAGCACCTTTGGGGTGCTTGCCACATGGCAGGGGCTGCAGTAGGCTAGGGCACAGCCCAGCAGGGAAGGCAGCCCAGTGAAGCCCCCCCGATCTCATTCTAAGGGGGGAGATGTGTGGCAGAGCACCTTTGGGGTACCTGCCACTTTAGGGCTCTCACAGGCTCTGAGGGGAGCCTGTTTACAGGAGCAGCAGGGGAAACATCCCCTATGTACCATTTAAAGGGGGAAGGTGTGTGGTAGGGCACTTTAAGACTGGGGCCAAGCAGCCATCAGGTGCTTAACTGTGGCAGCCATTTTAGAGCTCTGGCAGTCCACATAAATAGGGCAGCTCACTGCTGGCAGGGAAGGCAGTAACATTGCCTGGCTGTGAGGCTTTGTGTATCATCCTGGAGGTAAGGGAGGAGCTGCAGGGTATGGTTTAAGAGGCTCCTGGTCCTGGGCATGACCTAAAACTGCACCCTGCCAGGAGTGGGTGGCCTGGTGGGGCTCTCAGTGGCGCGGGAGCCCCCAGGAAATGCCAGGCCAGTTATCGCCCTGGCGAAAGGCGGGTAGGGGCGCCTTAACCCTAGCCCTCACTTTCAGCTGGGTTGCGTGACATCCGAGGTAGTTGGGGCCAGGCACGGCTGAGGCCACTTGAGCCCTGTGGGGTGCAAGACCCTGAGGAGAGAGCAAGGAGGACCCAAAAAAGGCAGGAAGGAGGACTCAAGTAACTATAGGCCTGTAAGCCTCACCTCAGTGCCCGGGAAGATCTTGGAGAGAATCATCAAGGAGCACATCTGTGGGGGACCAGCAGGGGAGATCATGCTCAGGCGCAACCAGCATGGGTTCATCAAAGGCAGGTCCTACCTGACAATCTGATTGCCTTTTATGACCAAGTAACTAAATCCTTGGATGATGGTGTCGCTGTGGATGTAGTCTTTCTAGACTTTAAGAAGGCCTTTGACACCATCTCTCACCCCATCCTCATCAATAAATTAAGTGACTGTGGCATTGATGCCTACACAATTGGATGGATAAAAAATTGGCTGATGGGGCGCACCCAGAGAGTAGTGGTGGACAGGTTGTTCTCAACCTGGTGAGATGTCAACAGTGGGTTCCCCCAGGGCTCAGTCCTCAGGCCCCCACTGTTTAACATCTTCATCAATGACTTGGACGAGGGGGTGGAAAGCACGCTTTCGAAGTTTGCTGATGACATGAAGATGTGGGGCGACGTGGACACACTTGAAGGGAGAGAGAAGCTGCAAATAAATTTAGACAGACTACAAATGTGGGCAGATGAGAATAAGATGGGGTTCAACATAGACAAATGCAGGGTGCTGCACCTTGGGAGAAGGAAGCCACAGCATACATACAGGCTGGGGAGTTCCCCTCTTGAAAGCACAGAGGCAGAATGGGATCTTGGAGTCATTACTGACCCCAAGATGAACGTGAGCCACCAATGCCAGACCGCAGCCAGCAAAGCCCGCCATACCTTATCATGCATCCAAAGATGCATCTCAAGCCAGTCTAGAGAGGTGATACTCCCCTTCAATGCAACTTTGGTCAGGCCGCAATTGGACTACTGTGTCCAGTACTGGGCGCCACACTTTAAAAATGATGTGGCCAGCCTGGAGAGAGTTCAGAGGAAGGCTACCCATTTGGTGAGAGGGCAGCAGGACAGGCCGTATGAGGAGAGACTGAGGGACCTGAACCTGTTCAGGCTCCACAAGCGGAGGCTGAGTGGGGACCTGGTGGCTGCTTACAAACTCATCAGGAGAGATCAACAGCAAATAGGTAGAGCCCTTTTCTCCCCAGCACTACCTGGGGTGATGAGGAACAATGGTAATAAGCCGATGGAGAATAGGTTTAGGTTAGAGATCAGAAGGCAATATTTTACAGTTAGGGTGGCCAACATCTGGAACCAACTTCCCAGGGAAGTGGTCCTCGCCCCTACCTTGGGCAAATTCAAGAGCAGGTTGGATGATCACCTATCTGGGGTCTTGTGAACCCAGCATTAATTCCTGCCTGTGGCAAGGGGTCAGGTTGGATGACCTGTTCAGGTCCCTCCTGACCCTAGCTACTATGAAACTACTATGAAACCATGAGGGAGATTGGGGGCCAGACATGGCTGTGACCACCTTAGCCCTGCAGGGTGCAAGACCCTGTGAAAAAGTAGCTGGGGCCAAGCATAGCTATGGCCACCTGAGCCCACTGGGGAGCCATGCCCCATGGCCCTGAGTGAAGGGTGGCAGTGTGGAGCCCAGAGTGAAGGGAGCAGAGATGAGTAGCCCCAAGTTAAGGGGGTGGTGTGGAGCCCTGAGCGTGGGGAGTAGGCCCAGGTAGGTCTTCAGGTGGCTGAGGCTGAAGTTTGGTCCAGAGGCCAAGTAAAGGGGGCTCAGCCCAAGAGAGAGAGGGGCAAGTCCTGACCCTGGTAAGTCCTCCACTGCTGGGAGGCTGAGTGTGGGTCAAAAGTAAGATCTTAAGTAGCACCATGACCTGCTGCTTCAGGAGGGGGGGAGTGAGAGTCCCCTGTAAGACTCTAGAGCACCAGTCGTGGTTGAGGTACCCCAGCTCCCGGAACCAGAAAAGCAGACCCAGAGAAAGGGTGGGCTAGTGGCAGAGGCCTGAGGTAGAATACCCCTTGACTGGTCAATGCTGGGGCCAGGATCAGAATGGTCAAAGGGGCCAGGGGCCCATCGCAAGGGATGCCCAGAGCTGAGGGCCTGGGGTCCCACCTGGCATTGTGGGTGAGGCCAGGGGCTGTGCAGCCGAAGGTCCCAGGGAGACCATGCCCAAGAGGGGAGATAGCTACAGGGAGCTTGGCAGCCCAGATGATGGCGGAGTAGGCTGCCTGAGTGGTGGAGGGATCAAAGTGGGGTCCTGATAGGAGGATTCTGGAGCCCGCTGTGGGGCTGGTGTGACTAGGTATGGTGTGCAAGGCATGGGCTGCAGTGCAGGGGAGGTTCAGAGCCACAAATAGTGCCCCCTGGCATCAGGGCATAAAATGGGCAGCCTCCCACTTAATTGACATCCTAATTAATAAGAATAAGGTGTGGCAGATGAATCAGGTGGGATGCATGCCCAAAGGCAAGTGGGGAACCTAGCACTGCGGCTAGGCGGGAAGTCCCACTTTGCCACAAGCATCCCCAAATAGCTTTTTGGTGATGCTGTTTGCACAGTAGCTCATTACTGTTGCACAGTAGCATCACGTCATGCTTTGTACCATGTGATGCTACTGTGCAGTAGTAATGAGCTACCAGTCAGCATCTTGTGTAGACATGGCCAGTGAGTCACTACAGTCTAAAATAAAATTAATTGCACACTGGTGTAATTACACCAGGTTGTGTGTGTCCAGTTACAATCAATTTCATTCTAGGAAAGACTTTTGCTCAATACAAATAAAGTATTCCTCGCTTCCTCCCACCATATGAAGAGGCACTGTAATATTGCCTAATGCAGGCAGCAGGTTTGGGAGAGCTGGTGGGCTTCTCCTCCAAATACTGGTATAACTTACTATAACATGCCAACTGATGTATGTTACATCAGTATAAACATGTTGTGTGTCCATTCCCTTAATCACTAAAGTCTTTACTGGTTTTAAACAGGAAAACAGAGTAAGAGTCATAGAATCATAGAAAATTAGGGATGGAAGGGACCTGAGGATGTCATCTAGTCCAACCTCTTGCTCAAAGCAGGACCATCCCTAACTAGATCATTCCAGCCAGGGTTTTGTCAAGCTGGGCCTTAAAAACCTCCAGAAATGGAGGTCCCAGCACCTCTCTAGGTAAGCTGTTCCAGTGCTTCGCTACCCTTCTACTGAGAATATTTTTCCTAATATCCAGCTTAAACCTCCCTTGCTGCAACTTGAAATCATTGCTCCTTGTTCGTCATCTGTCATCACTAAGAACAGTCTAGTTCCAGTTCCTCTTTGGAACCAACCTTCAGATAGTTGAAGGCTGCTATCAAATCCCTCCTCGGTCTGCTCTTCTGCAGGCTAAATAAACCCAGCTCCCTCAGCCTCTCCTCATAAGTCATGTGTGTGCCCCAGCTCCAGAACCATTTTCATTTCTCTAAATTAGTCTTGCAGTTTCTTGAGTAAAATGCACTCCTTACATATAGATGGTGAAATATGGGCAAATCTAATCCAAAAAGACACAATGCTGTTTACTGCTCCAAAAGAGAGGTAGTTAACCATATTGGTCTAAAGTCAGTCACAAGGCACTTGCATAGATTAACTAAATAAGATATAACGAGAGAACATAAGCTTTTGAGGACTGAAACTCACTTCATCAGGATCTTTGAAAGGATGTGCAGAAAACAGAGTACAAGAAGGAAAGAGAAGTTAGAATACAAAAGGCGAAGGCAGGGGAGAGAGAGAGAGCGAGCAGGGAGAGAAGGGAGAGCGGGCAGTGCTAGGAGCAAACAAACAAGCATTTAACCTATAGTAACAAAGGGATCACAAAAGCTAATCTAGGTAATGATGAGAATCTATAGTCACTTTTTAAACCATATTTCACACTGTCCAGTTTGTGGATGACTATTTGTACCACAATTTCCTGTTCAAACTGTTTTTAAAAGTTGGGGTTTTTTCACCTAGAACAGCAATCTTGAGGTCAGCGATGATGTGTCCAGGGAGGCTCAAGTGTTTTGCCATAGGCCTTTGTGTCTTTTTGTAGTTGATGTCAGATCGGTGTTTATTCATTCTTACATATAGAGATCAACCAGGCTGTCTAATGTAGAGAGCAGACAGGTATTGTAAGCAAGTGATGGTGTATATGATGTTGGTAAAGTCTCAGGTGAATTAACTATGTATATTATAATCACTGTTATTAGGTCCAAAGTAGATCTGTACTTATGTGGGGACATGGCAGGCATTTGGCTGAAAGCCTGGTGCCTTGGTGAGAATGGGAGTTTATTACTTTGTTGTTTGAGATGCTGTTTGGAGAGCTGATTGTAAACCAGGACATGTATGTCCCCAAAGGCTACCTTGAGATGGTCATCCTTTTCCAGTGTTGGAGGTCATTAATATGTCATATTCAAGATTGGGGCTGTAGGTGACAATAGAGGGATTCTGTTGCTCTTGTCCCAGGGTTGATATTGTAGCATGTCTGAGTCCGGCTTTGTGTTGTTTTGAATGGCTACAATTTGGGGGCTGTATTGGAATTGTAGGAAACCCTGATTCAGATCCTTAAGGAGTTCATTCCAGTCAGTGGGATCAGAGCAGATCCAGTTGTAACAGTTTGGCTATAGATGATGGATTTAGTAGTATGCTTAGAATGAAAGTTGGTGGCATGAAGGTAGCTGTGGCAGTCGGTAAGTTTCCAATACAATGTGGTGGTGATGTGGCCACTGCAAACCTTCACTGTAGTGTCTCAGAAATTAATCTCATGCACAGAATATTTCAGAGTTATTTTGATGTAGGCATGGATGTTCTTAGATGTTCCCATGTGTCCATACTATGAGGATGTCATCGATGTACCTGAGATAGGCCAGGGGAATGAGAGGGCAGCTGTGAAGGAAGTTAACTTCAAGGTCTGTCATAAAGTTGTTGGCATACTAGAGTGCTATACATGTGCTCATGGCAGTACCACTTGTTTGTAGGTATAGGGAGTCAGCAAACCTGAAAAGATTGTGTGAGAAGACAAAGCAAGGGAACTTAATGGAAACAGAAGCAAGGGGGTTTTTTTGTCAAGGATGTTTGTTATGGCTTGTAATCCATCCTCATGAGGGATGTTGGTGTACACAGACATGGCATTCATGGTAGCTCAAATGAAGAATCTGGAATCTTGTCAATGGTCAGGGCTACTTTGAGATTAATCACCTAAGCCCAATTCTTTTCATCAGTTACCTGAGGCAAGCATCTCCTGTTGTGAAGAGATCTCATTGTAGGCTGATGAGAAAAACAATTGGAATTAGAACAATTTTCTACCCAGGACTGTTCTTCTGGTTGGGACTAAGCCAGGAAAAAAGAAAAATAAAACCCTGTCATATTGGTTTCCATCATCAGGATGTAACAGCACAAAACATTCTTTGTTCTTCCTTTGATTGGTCTATCAGTGAACTTTTTTCCCTTCACTCCAGCTGTCACAATCAGTAAACCATAATGACCTGTAGCAAGAGCATAAGATTGAGGGGCACTGATAATTAAGGACAACAGGTTGTTCTAAGTCCTTGTCAAATCATGTATGTCTTGATTTGGAGACAACATCCCTTACTTTATGTTCTCAAATCCATGAGATTTTACCACACCTTCAACTCTCCTATGAAATATGAACTTTCATTTCTACCCAGGAGAACTTTTACAATCTTTTCTCTTATGCCTGATGAAGGGTGTTTGTGCCCAAAAGCTTGCAAATAAAGACTTTTTTTGCAAAAATCCAGTTAGTCTAATAAAAGATATCACCTCTACAACGAGTCCTGAATCCAAATCCATTCACTCACTTTTGTGGGAAGATCTTCATTATGGATTATTTCAAGTAGATGGGTGGAAAGGCCTCAACCTCAGCCTGTTTTTGACTCCAATATTCACCAAGGGTTGGATCTTGAGCTGCATTCGGCCAGGATCAGGTATAGCCCTTTTTGCCAAATTCTTAGCATATGCCTATAAGAGATCACGATCCTCTGAATGAGTTTGTCTTTAAGATGTCACCTGTCCTCATTTCTGCCTAACTTCAGACTAACATGGCTAACCATCTTTCAGCTTACAGGTATGGATCAGCATTCACTGAAGTGTTACAAATTCCAGATACATTTTCAGTGCCACAAAAATCCCAGCATTGCTTTGTGGGAGCCCTGGAAGGCTTACAGCTGGGCGGTAGCATTTGCAATGCCACACCTGGCACTTGGCCTCATCTGACTGTGCAGCACTGCACAAAGCACATGTGCAGCACACCCCCCAGCTTTTAGTGGGCACGGCTCAGAAGGGCTCTGGTGTTCTCTCTGCTTCATGAGAGGAGCTGAAAGATCTCTCCTTCACCCCTATTATGGTCTTTGCCTATAATAGCAGTCACACAAAATACATGCACACCTCCCATTCTAATATACTCTCCACTTCAGGAGAGGAGCAAATAGTCCTCTCCTTCACCCCAGCCATGATTTTTTTCACAATTACAGTTGCTGTAATTCATATACATATATGTAATATACAGTGGCCAGAACCAGGAATGGGGCAGCAGAAAAAAAGTGAAAGCCAAAAAGATGACCTTCACAGATGGTTTTATGAAAATCTATAGGAACAGGTGAACACGTCTGTGACAGCTGAAAAGTATGTCTGTGTGATAAAGGTACTTGCTGAAGGCTCTATGAAAATTAGACCAAGTGTTTTTCTGTATTTGTTTAGATATTAAGCTGTAAGTTGTTGCTAAAAGCCTAATTATAGTTTAAGATGTAGTGAGGCCTTGTATAAAGGCCTAGTAAATTTAGTAAAGCCTAGAAGTAGTAAAGCCCTGTGGTGCAGTTAAAATTACCTTATCAAAGGAATGCAAGGCTTGTACTGCTATTGGTCAGTCTAAGGACAGTTGAAGTAAAAGGAATCTAAGTAGTCATATGTTATCAGTGTCCTTCAGAAGCTATAAATTAGCTGGAATATCTCGAAACCATTCCGAAGGAAGATGCAGCTCTGTGAAAAGGATTAGTTAGCTGTTGCCTGGATCAGTGGGCCCGTGGACCTCAAGGAGCCCAAGAACTGTATTCCAGGGTCCTTCCTGGTACACCTCGACAGCGTTGCTTGGGGACGCCTAACTTCACTGAACTTTGTGGAAAGAGGAACTTGCTGTGTATTAGGCATCAGAGGGACTGCTGATAAGTTACCAGCATGAATTGCTTTTGTCTGTCGTCATTTGTCTTGTTACCACGCATAGTTGTGTTTTTGTTTAGTCAAAAACTCTTTCTTACCTTTCTATCCCCGACCACATTCTCAATCTAAACCCTCTACAGGCGGCTGGGACACATGTCCAAGGGAATGCCTTTTCCGTTATTAACCAAATGCTCAAATATCTGGATATCAATTATTTTTTCCTGAAATAGCAAATGGTCTATGATGCTTATGTGGGCAAAGGATGACTACTGTTGCTGCCCTAATCCTTTGGCAGGCAGTCCTGAACTGAGATATTTTCCACTGAAAGGCACCAAGCCATGATTCAACAAACTATCCTGGCTTGGATCTTTACCTTCTTTGCACAAGAAAAAATGTTGACTTTGGCCTTGTTTAAAAAAATATTTATTTTGGCTTTTTTATTTTCAGTACTGTATCCAATCAGAAATAAAAACACCTGTTACTAGAGCTGGTATGTTAAGGGAAGTCCCACAAGTACAGTGCCTTACAACTTAGAGAGAGGCACTCTCTTTGTAAGAAAAGCAAAGTTAACAAGAAATCAGATAACTGAAAACTCTTCTCATTTTTAATCAGCACTTTTGAAACAACCTTTTACTCTGTGCACTGATTAACTGCTATTAAGTATAGCAAATCAGCAAATCATTTGTACTAATCATGGTTCCTTCTGAAAGATAGTAAAGGACTGTCTTACTTTGACCAAACCTGCCATTTTATTAGGTCCATTTGCATTATATTCTAGGAGTTTTAAATAAGTGCCGTAGTACTGCTTATCGTCTTAAGTGCTATCTTTGTTTTTTTCATTTTGACATAAGAAATTAATAGGAATTTGCTTGGTGGTCACCTTTGACAGCAAAGATACAAACCAGTGGAATTATTTTTAAAGGGTTTTGTTGTTGCTCTTTTCAAAACAAACATTGGAGTCAGTGAACAAAATAAATCCCTGACTGATAAGTTGAATAACAATATGAAACTTATGGTGCAGATGATTGCATCATCTGTGATTAAATTGGTGAAAATAATGGAAACTGAATTGCTACTACCGACAGCAATCAAACCTAGCCATTTATGTGGGGCTAATCTCTTTCATTAACCTTCCAGTTGTTAATGGTTACTTAATACAAGTAAGGATGAACTTTCCAGTTGGTGACTGTAATCTATGTAATCTAAAAAATTTCATAAAGAAACTATAAAAATGTTATATCCCAACCTTACCCTAGATCTTGGACAACCTAGATTCAGCCTAGGACATAGAATTAAACAGTTGTAGTGGAATAACTTTATGGGTTAATGATATTCAGCTGTCAACAGACAAAAAACAGACATCCCTCCTCTTTGTTTTTTCTGCAGGTTCCAGCACGATCAGCAGATCATGATATATCACTGAAGGAAACAATAGTGACACAGTGAAGTGAAGGTGGTTTGAGATCTTTCTGGAGAGACGCATCCAAAAACTAATGGTGGGAGACTATTCATTAGTGTAGAGGTAGATGCATCCCCACAAGAACCAATTTTGTTTAAGTTTGTATTCAACAACTACACACAACTATTGGAAGACGTAGGGAAACAACATGGATGTAAGGGACAAAAATATGCAGTGACATACTGCTTCTTCTTTCTTTACCATTAGGCTTATGTAGCAGTTGGAGAAGATCAGTGCACAGATGGGGAACAGCAGTTTTAATCAGAGCTTGAGGAAACCAGTGGTTATGTTGGTTGGCACATTGCAGTACGTAGCCAACTTAATCTTGCATGGTTGTAAAAGGATGTGTACTCCCTACTGGTCAAGCAAGCCAGTTGTCTGTGAGAGCCCCCAGACACCTCACTATTACTAGGATCTTGTACATATCAGTATCATGTTCCATCATCTTCAGTGGTCAAGGGGATACCATCCAACAGTGGTAGAAAAATGAGCTGGTTTCAGCCATACGCACTTTTGTCATTTCATGTATGCTCTACCTGAGCATGAAGCTATCAGCCCTTCGCAAACTCCAAATAGTACAGAATGCTGCATCATGCTTTCTTAGCCACACAGCTACTGTGTGCATCTCAAACCTGACCTTCACCCTTTACGTTGGCTTTTCAAACAATACAGAGTCAAGAAAAAGGTTTCTGCCTTTATCTGCAAAACATTTGATGGTTAGTAAAAGATCACCTAAAATTCCAAGAGAAGGAATTGTATAAGCGTATTTGATAGCTTAACTATTCAGACGCAATGAAATTTGTCCTTTGGAAGCATTGGAACCATCACTGAAGGAAACAATTTCCTTGGGGCCCTTCCCATGCCATGGAAAAATTACAACTGATATTTAGATCTTACACAATCACCATAAACCTCACCTCTTTTAAATCCAATTACAATACACATTTATTTGATCTTATCTTCACTTATATAAACATACATGCCCAAATCTAATTCCTTGTAGGTGGGTAAGTAGCACTTGAACTTTGCTGTGTGAGTAACATTATAGGCCACTTACCAGATTTTAGATTCTACTTCCCCTAAACAGCTCACCTTACCTTTCTCAGCAGGCTCTCAAGGGACCCACACAAGCCACTCATGTTCTGAGGTGATCCTGCATTTGGCAAACAGGGCTAAATTGGAACATTGCATAGGGACTTTTTTTTATGCTCTGCTTTTGTAAATTATTTTTCCTTTTATTGTAAGCTGTCCTGAGCCCTTTGTAAAAAATAACAGCATAATAAATAGATATATACAAAATTCTATTTTACACAGAAAACCATGTTAACTCCATGCAAGTTCCTGAAAAAACAAGGCCTAGCAGTCTGACACCGGAGCAGTCTGCTTTAGTTAAACAGTCTATAGGTTAAGGCAAGCATTCTCAAACTGTGAATCGTACCCCACCCCCACAGGGGGTCATAAGCAACTTAAAAGGGAGTCACAATGCTTCCACTGCCACGTGCCACCACTGCCACCCACTGCTTCCACTTCCACCAGCCACTGCATGCCACTTGAAGTCTAGCCGGTGTTCCACCAGAGGAAATGCTTCACGGGAACCCTCAAGGTGAGAATTAAGAAGAGTGACACTGACATCACAAACTGGGAAAAACTAGCCCAGAATAGAGCTACATGGCAATCCCTAGTGAGAGAAGGTACATCTTACTTTGACGAAAACTCTTGCCCTGGAGCCAGAAAAATGACAGAAATGGAAGGAGAGGAAACAAGCCCGAGAAATCTATGGTCCAACCCTTTCCTTTAACAACACCTGTGGCATCTGCCAAAGTCTGCAGCTCTAGGATTGGCCTCATTTACAACCCTTCACTTGATCCATGGGACTGATCATACTCAGCCATGGGGGATCACTGCCATCAGCAGACCATCTTCTCTTCTGTTTTTTTGTGAATTACACAAAAAGAAATAAAACATGCCTTAAGGAGGAACAGGGTAAAAAATCTGGGTGTTTGGCTCAAAATGCAACTTACTCGACTAACTTTCCTATCTAAAGCTGAGTTTGGATTTGAGCCATGGTATTCAGAGACAATATTATATTTAACTTGCACATTTTAGGGGAATTACTACATGTGGTGGTAGGGGGTGGGGAGAGACAGAGAAGATGGAACAATGTAATAGACATTAGGCACATTGCTTAACCCATTTCTGGACAATACAATTCAGTCTCCTAGTTTGCTGAAAAGGAAAGGAGGCCTACTAGGTAGTATTACTTAATGACTTTTTTAAATAAAATGCTGACGTTGCAATAAAACATGAACTGTGAAACAGAACAGACCTTTATTAGGGCCCTCTTCTTAAAAACATAATTCAATTTTGTTAAAGGCTGCACCAAAGCTGTGCAATAACTATCACATCTTTAAAAATGAAGAGCTACAATAACATTTTAAGAGGTTGCTAACAGCTTCTGCAGGATTCATTTTAATTTAATTGGCTCACAACTCTTCTTTTCTGTTTTCTCTGTATTGCTTTAAAGAAATCTGTTAGTAATATTAGATGCCATTGATTACTTTAACGTAGCATTATGCTAAATAATATAGTGCCTCTTGCATTTCTTTTTCATGCCTTTTTTAAGCTCTTTATCTTACTGTACAGACCCAGTAACTTGGGCTTGATTTCATACATATGTTATACACATGTACAGGTAGTACATAAAATAATGGGTATCTGAATTATAAAAGTATATTCCTGGGGAAGAACTCTATTAATCTTATAAACCACAAGGGCAAAGCTAAATTTCCTTATACAATCACTAAAAGTCAAAGAAGGAATTAGAAACTTTGTTTCAAAATAGGAACATAAGAACTGTCACGCTGGATCAGAATAACAATCAATCTAGTCCAGTATCCTGTATCCAAAGATGGCCAGTACTAGGCATGTCATGTGAAGATGTAAAACCTCCCTGCTGGATAATTTTGTACTCGTCATCTTTTATACAATAATGAATCAGATTCTTCCAACCCACTTCCTTTGCTGTCATCTTTCTGCTACAGAGAGTCTCCTTGACAACTTCTGTTCCATATGCTGCCTTCGCTTCCATATGCAAAATATTATTTCCTTCCTCAGCCTCACCCCACCCTCCTGTAAGAGAGTTCCAAGTGCCTTGCAGTTCCTTTGTATTTTAACCACTGGCCTAAAAACTCTTCCTTGGCTTCCAGTGCTGTTTTGTAGACTTGCATGAAATGATAGAGTTCAAGATCCCAAAGGAAGGAAGGAGAACAAAAAGAATGAGGACACTGAACTCCAGAAAGGCAGACTTTAACCAACTCAGGTAACTGGTGGGCAGGATCCCCTGGAGGCAAGTCTGAAGGGAAAAGGAGTACAGGTATCTCTTCTGAACTTTAAGGAGGCTCTCTAAAGGGTGCAGGAGCAAATTATCCTGATGCAACTGAAAATGGGAAGTACAACAGAAGACCAGACTGACTAGACAGCAATCTCTTCAATAAGTTGAAACTAAAAAAGGAATTGTATAAAGAGTGGGCACTTGGTCATAGTACTAGGATATAAGTGTATTGCATAGGCATGCAGGAAGAAAATTAGGAAGGCCAAAGTGCAATTTAGACGCCGTTGTAAGGGAAATAACAGGCAACAAAAAGAGGCACTACACGCATGTCAGAATTAGGAGGAAGACCAGAGAAATCACAGGTCCCCTACTGAAGGTGTAAGGCAATATATTCCTGGATGATTCAGAGTCAGCTGAAGTATTTAATGCCTTTTTCATTTCAGTTTTCACAAATAGGGGCAGCTACTAGATGCTGAGTGCATTTGGTGTAAGAGACGAGGGTGTATGTAGGTGGTCTGGCCTAATGGTTAGATTGCTGATGGAAAGCAGGGGCCTGGGGCTGGCTCAGAGGATGGGAGCCAATTCAGAGGGAAATCCAGGGACAGAGTACACAATACAGCCCAGGGTCAAGATTCAGGGACCAGATATAATCTGAGGGATAATCCACAGGGTGAAGTCTAAGAGCAGAGGCAAACTATGACCAAGAGCCAGGAAACAGATCCACAGGAAAATCCAAAGCCAAAGTCCAGGAATAAGTCAAAACTAGGATCAGGGACCAGGAAAATGAGAGTGCAAGAGCCAAAAAGCTTGTCACAGCATAACTGGGTCAGAACTGTTGACTGGCCTGCAAACTCAGGGTGCCAGCTAGTGCTAAATGGGTAGGCAGCAGCTAACTGGGATGCTCACTGCTCCTAAACAGGCAGAGTTCATTAGCTGAGGTTTACAGCAGGTCTGGCTGTAGAAGTGCTTGACTCAGGCTGGCCTGCCTGCTCAGAGTCCCTGACTGTACTTGGCCCAGGCTGGCCTGCCCAATCAGAGTCTGTGACAGTTGGCAGCAAAGGTAGGGAAGGAAACAAAGAGCTTAAGAGTAATGGCAGAACAGGCTAGGAATGACTTAGATGAGCTAGACACTTTCAGTTTGGCTGGGTCACATGGGTTGCACCTGAGGGTACTGAAGGAACTGGCTGAGGTAATTTCAAAGCTATTGGCTATCCTCTTTCAGAATTTGTAAAAGTTTGATGAGGTCACGGATGACTGGAAAAGAGCCAGCATAGTGCCCATCCTTAAGAAAAGGAAGGGAAAGGGTCTAGGGAACTATAGACCAGTCAGCCTGACCTTAATATCTGGAAAGATTATGAAGCAGGTCCTCAAGGAATCTATTGTAAAGCATGTAGGGAAGAACACAGTGATCAGAAACAGCCAGTATGGAGTGCACGTTTAGCAAATGTGTGGATGCCACCAGGTTTGTTTAGGTTGCAGATACTCAGGAGCACAGGACTAAGATCCAGAATGACCTGGATAGACTGGAGAAGTGGCCCACAGTCAGCCAGATGAGATATCAAGGACAAGTGCAAAGTCCTGCACTTGGGACAGAATAGCTGTATACAAAAAAATGGGCTGGGAACTGTGAGCACAAAAACAGATATTGCAGCTTAGTCCTTTTCTGGTTAGACTGCAGAACTCAGAAAAGGACCTGAGTATTATGGTAAAACATAAGCTGAATATGAGCCAACACTGTGCTATTATTGCAAAAAAATGCCCAACAGCACACTGGGTTGTATTAACAGGAGTGCCACTTGCAAATCAAGGGAAATGATTCTTCCACTCTATTCAGCACTGGTGAGCCCTCACCAATCTTGGGCCCACACTGGAAAAAGGATGTGGACAGTTTGGAAAAAATCCAGCACCGAGTTATGAAAATGATTAGGGGGCCTGAGAGGCAAGACATACGTAGAAAGGCTGAAAGAACTAGAGTTATAGTCTGAAGAAGAGAAGACTGAGGGGTGATTTGGTAACAGTCTTCAAATACTTTAAGGTTCTTCATAGAAAGAATGGAGATAGGCTTTTCCTTACAGTTATAGGGGCCAGGACTAAGAACAATTGTCTTAAACTACAGCAGGGGAACTTTAGGTTGGAGATTAAGAAGAAGTTCCTTACTTATGAGGGTGATCAAGCATTCGAACAGGCTACCCAGGGAGGCTGTGGAATCTCCTTCCTTAGAAGTTTCTAAGAACAGATTAGATAAACAGTTGGCTGAGATGGTTTTGTCAGCGATGATCCTGCCTTGAGCAGAGGGCTGGACTAGATGACCTTTGAAGGTCCCTTCGGCCCTACTTTTGCATGATCCTATGAACTGCTGACCACTGTTCTTTACAGTACAGTCTAGGTTCTGACAAAAAAGTCAACAGTTTTCATATGGTTGGCATATTACTGCATGAAGTTGAAACTACTTTAAAAAGCCTTGATTCTGAGCACTACAAAAATGGTTTGAAGAGTGAAGACTAGTGAAATCTGTAAATGGTCGACAAAATGGAAATCTCCTACCCAAACAATCATGAGGAAATGGCCCTCTAAAGATATGGGAGAGAGGGGATATGTGTGTGTGTGTGTGTGCGCGCGCACGTGCGATTTTTACTGAGAATGTATTCAGTTTTATTAAACATTCATTTCTACCAAAGTTTATACATGGTTGGGGATCCTGAGTGATAAGGACAATTGTATTCCATTTGCTGTGGCTCAAATGATGGTCTTTGTACATTTTTTATACCTACTTCTGTCTAATTGTAATTATCTGGTAGCACATTCTAAATTTTGAGTAATCCCGGCCATCTGACAGGAGTTTAAGTTGATCAGAGGGTCACCAAAGCCATTATGGTTTCCATCGTTTCTGCCTTTCCTTTATCTTTCTGGGTTTTTTTAATGGGCTAGCCAGTATTGTAGAAGTACTGGGTAAAATTCTTGCCACAGTCTAACTCCATGTTTAGGATTAAGATTTGGCCACCTGCCTTCAACTTTCAGCAGTTTAATGTTTTGGATGGTGTTAGAGTAGGACACTGACATTTAGCTTCCATAGAGCTTGTAATGTTCAGCCAACCTCTGGAAGCACAGATACTTCTTGGAGAAGAGCTTATAGGCCTCTCAGGAATACAGAATTTGAGCTTCATAAATATTCAGTTCCATGTAGTTTACAGTGCCACATAATTAGTGTAATGCGTAAGGGGGAGAATCCATCCACCCTTTGTGCTAACTGTTTTACAGGGTGAAATAGGACAGAATAGGATCACACTTAGGCACCTTAGACCACTCAAGTGCCTAATAGGTGTGTAGCAGGCTTACCTTTTGGAGCATGGGTTGAGTCCCAGGCTCAAGAGTCTGCTGTTTGATTGGTGGAGCCCATCCAATCAGGAGGAGTGAAGCCATGCCCCTTTCCTGAGGGGAGGGGGAAGGACCTCCTCAAACCTGACTGTAGACTGCAACACTGTCAGGTCTGGAAGACTTTAGGGGCAGAGCCCTGAAAAGTATATAAAGGGGACCATGCTCAGCATGCTGTGGAGGAAGAGATACAATGAGGGACAGGGAGGAGAGAGGAGCTCTGGAGACAACTGTCCTTGGGACCCCACCTGAGCCTCGATAGTGCGTGGATCAGCACACAAAGAGCCAGCCCTGGGAACAGCTTGAGCCTGCTCAAGTTAGCCCTGGCTCTAGGCTGAGTAACTGGAGCCCTGCCATGTGGCTCCACATTAAATTAAAAGAGCCCCGGTGCCCAGAACAGGGCCTGGGAAAGGGAAGAACACCCAGTTTGAGGCTGGAGAACTGGAGCCAGTAAAGGCTCGGCTCCTGTGGGAACGCCCTGGATAGCCAGTGCAGGGCACCAGGCTATTGAGAGGAGCCAGATGTGCCCCTGGAGAAAGGCCCTCATGGAACTGACCACCAGGGGATGAGCCTTGTCTGCTTCAGAGTGGGTGCATGAGTTGCTGTGAAAGAGGGTCCTGTGGGGAAGGCAGTCTTGGGAGAGGAAAGTCTGCAGCCTCCACCCTCCTCCACTTTGGGGGGGGCACATCCACATCCCGGGGCCCTAAAGGGGAGGGGCTCCAGGGAACACCCTGTGGGGTGCTGAGGGCACTCTTTATTTTGTGACGGTTGTTGTTTCTTATTGAAGAGATTAATATAGTTATGGGTACTCCTTAAGAGAGTTCATATGGGTATATCTGTCTTTATGTCCTTGCGTACAGGAACTACACCTCGTGCAGGAGGTACACGTCCCCACTAGGGAAAATGCGATACTTGATCTGGTGTTAGCCTCTGGGGATGACCTGGTGGCGGAGGTGCTAGTACAAGGGAGGCTAGGGGACAGTGATCATGAAATGATCCAGCTTGCTATTCAGAGGAAGGTGGGGAGGGTAACTAGCACAGTGCAAATGCTTGACTTCAGGAAAACCAATTTCAATGTGCTCAGGGCAGTAGTCAGGGAGGCAATCGGAGCACAGGGTGTAGCTAGTATGGGGGTCCAGGAAAGGTGGTCCTTCCTCAAGGAGGCTATCCTTGGGGTGCAGCAGGATGCAATTCCTCTGTGCAGGAAGGTGGGAAAAGGGTCCAAGTAACCTTCATGGCTGAGCACGGATACCCAGGCTGGCCTGAGGGCAAAGAAAAATGCGTACTGGCAGTGCAAGCAGGGGGCAGGGACAAAGCAGTACACCTCCCTGACCCGAGCTTGTAGGGATTTGGTAAGGAAGGCTAAAGCAGCACTAGATCTTAGATTAGCTTCTGGGATTAAGGATAACAAAAAGTATATTTTTCAAGTATATAGGTAGCAAGAGGAAGTCTAGGGGTAACGTTGGACCCCTACGGGGCAGGGCAGAGCAGTTGGTGACGGACACACGAGAGAAGGCAGAACTCTTCAACAAGTTCTTTGCCTCCATGTTCCTGCCTGCTGACAATGAGGTGCTCTCGGGTGATAGCATCGAGAGGCCCAGGAAGGATGCGAGTCCCCCGACTGTTAGTTCAGACCTAGTTAAAGACTACCTGGAAGGCTTAGATGTTTCCAAGTCAGTGGGCCCGGATGACCTTCATCCACGGGTGCTGAGGGAATTGGCTGGTGTCATTGCGGAGCCATTGACACGGCTGTTCGAGGGCTCCTGGTGCTCGGGCCAAGTCCCTGAGGACTGGAAAAGGGCCAGTCTGGTCCCTATTTTCAAGAAGGGGAGGAAGGAAGAGCCTGCCAACTACAGGCCAGTCAGCCTCACTTCTATCCTGGGGAAGGTCTTTGAAAAAATAATCAAGGGCCACATTTGTGAAAGCCCTGCAGGGGAAGTGATGTTGAGGGGTAACCCACATGGGTTCATGCAAGGCTGATCCTCCCTGACTAACCTGGTCTCTTTCTATGACCGGGTAACAAAGAGCTTAGATGTGAAGAAGGAAGATGATGTCATCTTCCTGGACTTCCCAATTCTGGTGGGCAAGCTGAGGGACTGCAGAATTGACGAATGCACGGTCACATGGGTGGCAAACTGGCTCCAGGGGCACACCCAGAGGGTGGTGGTGGACAGGTCGATGTCGACCTGGAAGGGTGTAGGGCAGCGGAGTCCCCCAGGGCTCAGTCCTTGGGCCGTTGCTGTTCAACATCTTCATTAGTGACTTGGACGAGGGTGTGGAGAGCACTCTGTTCAAGCCCGCTGATGACACGAAGCTGTGGGGTAAAGTGAATACACTGGCAGGCAGGGACCACATCCAGGCAGACCTGGATAGGTTAGAGAAGTGGGCAGATCTGAACAGGATGCGGTTCAACAAGGGTGCTGCACCTGGGGAGAGGGAACCAGCATTGTGGTTATAGGTTAGGGGCTGCCCTCTTGGCAGCACAGAGGCAGAGAGGGATCTTGGAGTCAGGATTGACTCCAGGATGAATATGAGTCACCAATGAGATGAAGCAATAGGCAGAGCCAACCGGAGCCTGTCCTCCATCAACAGGGGCATCACTAACAGGTCCAGATAGGTCTTGCTCCCCCTCTATGCAGCACTGGTCAGGCCACAGCTGGAGTACTGCATCCAGTTCTGGGCACCGCACTTCAAGAGGGACATGGAGAACCTGGAGAGGGTCCAGAGGAGGCCACTTGTATGGCTGAGGGCCTCCATGGCCATCCCTACGAGAAGAGGCTAAGGGACCTGAATCTCTTCAGTTTCCACAAGAGGAGACTGAGGGGGGATCTTGTGGCTGCCTACAACCTTATCAGGGGCCAGCAGCAGGGACTCGGGGAAAGTCTGTTCACCATGCCCCCCTTGGAGTCACCAGTAACAATGGCCACAAGCTGAGGGAGGATAGATATAGGTTAGATATTAGGAAGAACTACTTCACTGTAAGGGTGACCAGAGCCTGGAATTGGCTTCCCAGAGAGGTGGTGCTCTGACCTTCCCTGGAAATCTTCAGGAGGAGACTGGACAGGCACCTGGCTGGGGTCTTATGACCCCTCCCACCCCCAGTGCTCCTCCCTGCCCATGGCAGAGGGTCAGACTAGATGATCTGTTTAGGTCCCTTCCGACTCACTGATTCTATGATTCTATACATATTTATTGCCTATTATCGGAACATACCTGTATTGTTGTCTATGTATGATTATGGTATTGTTATCTGAATTTACCTTGGTTAATTAAGTTGATCCCTGTATGTGTTTATTGTGTTGATGCCTTGACTTACCTGTTTCAATAAGTTAATGCCTGTTTCATGTAGGGGGGTTAATTATTGTATATGCTGTGAGTCACCCGGTTAATGTTTTTGTAGTCCTTGGAAGTGGTATTATATGTTGATTGCAAGTTATTATATGCAGTGTCACATGTAGTGTCATATGTTAATTTTACTGTAAATATTTAATGTTCCTTATTTATATTTATTTATTATAGCAATCAGTTTGTATATAGTTACGTGCTTGGTCTAGGCCTGGCTCTGTAGAGAGGAGAGGGAACTACTCCCAGGTGGCAGGCCCCTTTCTTAGCATCCTGCCTGACCACCATCCCTTCCACTGGAGGACAGGGCACACCCCCTGGGTGTACCTGGGCTGCAGGTGGAATAGGATCTGACTCAGTGAAGTTAAAGCCAAAATTGTCAAAAATAACCTCTGATTTTGGGCAACTAAATCAAGATACCTGGATTTGATTTTAAGCAATAACATTTACTGCCGCCATATGAAATCAATGGAAAATGCAGGTACTCAGCATCTCTGAGTAAATCAATCAGTCTCAAGATATGTCACATGGGATCTCCTGAAACCAACACACCCATGGTCCCAAAGCCTTCTGAAAATGCCCCCCTGACTTTCTAGAGGCCATGAAGTAAATCAGTGAAAAGTCATTACTGAAACCCCAAATCCTAAGCCTCGTTCTTGCTCTAACCCAAACCAGTTATGCCTTCCTGCCCACTGTTAAATCATTTTTACAATTCCACATTTATATGTAAGCCCTTCAGGTTGACTTCAGAATTTGTGTACAAAGAAAATAATATGACGCACCAAAAACACACTGACTGACTGTTCTTCTTTGCTGTTTTCTGCTCTGAGTCTCTTTTTAGGCATTATAAAAGTTATGATTCAGAATAGACAGGATATACATGAGAGAGGACACCTCTGCCACTCATTTCATGGATCAACATCAGCTGCATTTTACAGAAGGATAGGGGTGGCTTGTATAAAGTAACTGTAATAACCTTTCCATGGGTAATAGTCTGTTTCATGTACTTCAGATCAAGAGAGGGAGAAGCTGTAGGTCAATGTGTACTGCAAAATGACAGGGTGAAAGGAAAAATCTGAGGATGAAAGCAATCCAGCTAATGCTCAGATTCTGAGGGCAAACAAAACAGGACATGTTAACATTTCCACATGCAAATACATGAAGCATAGAAGATTCATCTATCAAACTTTTTGAAACAAATTGTGACACTTCAAATTACTAAAGTGAAAATAATTTAGCATTCTATTCTAATTTGTCACTAAACCTTTTTAAGACAAAAAATAAATAAAACAGAGACTGTCTGAGAGATCACACTAAGAAGAAAAGATGAAGAATTAAATACTCAATGAGATGTATACATCTAGTTGATTAGAAAGTGAAATTATTCTAATGTTGTTCTTATTCTCTCTATAATGCAAGAGAATAACTCAAACAAAATAAATCAACATTCACATTATTAAAATTGTGCAAACCATATGATATCTAAGGAAACTGCCTTGATTTATTCTAGAGCTGATGAATCTTCTTTTGAAATATAATAGTAGTTATTTATTTTCAAAGGGGCTAATGCCAGAAGATAATATAACTGAGGTTTAGGAGATTCAGCCACAAATAGATGTGCCAGACTTGTGTACTAAAATAAGCTGAGTAAAAGTACTCCAGAGAGTGTGCTAGTCAGAGCAACTGAATGTAAAGTTAATAATATCCACGAACAATTTTTCAGCTTTTATCCAGAACATGACTGAAATTTCACCTGAGCAGCTGCAACATCCAATTGTTTAAATGTGTTGTCATCCTAAAATACTATTATGTCATCCTCTACTGAAATGAAAGTGCTGGTTTCACTGATTGAAAACTACATTGAGATAAATCCAGTCTTACATATCTTATTAGGCTGCTTTCCCCTTGGGGATACAGAGTTTTAACTTATTTGTGATCAAGAAGGATTATCAATGTATTTTAAGAAAAAGTCTTTGATGTTCCCAGAGTTAAAAGCTGCAAAAAAAGAGGTCTATGTACTTATGGAGAAGCCAAAAAAATATCATCGATGCTGAGATACTCCCGTAATTAGAACTGCAAATGAATAATAATGTTAACCATCGTTATGAAAAGGGTACTGAATTTTAATTAAAAAGATAACTCCTTTCCCTACCTCAGTGCACCATAATATTAATGTGCCACTTCTACTCTGCTTTGTGGCAGTGAGTCATAGTCTGTTCAATGACAGCAAAAACACAATGGCACACATTAGTGAAGGAAGCAGCATGGTGCAGCAACAAAGCTAGAAGCCGCTTAGCACCTCTTACAAGTATTAACATGTCAGTATGCCCAAGGAACTTGAGGTGGAGAAAGGGGCTACCAAGGACTACTTGCAAAGGGAGGGGAAGAGGCCGGGCAATATTCAAAGATCTTTCTCAGCATCAGCATTTTCAAGATTTTTGCTTTCTCTCTTACTTTGTGGGGGCAATACCTATGAGACCTTTACTAGCAATGCTTTTCCAATAAAAAAAAAAATCATCCCTCCATCTAGGTATTTCTGAGCTGTTCTTTTGATCAGGAAAGGATCAGTGTATGCTATACTCCTCTAATGAAGCCTATTAGTTCTGTTACTTGAAATTTCTACAGTGCAGTATTCAGTGTCGCATTGCTTAAAGCTTCTGAGGATAATATTTCCCTAAACTGCAAAGTGTGTGTCAATCATGAGCTTTTATAGCTCTGTGAAATAGTTCATTTGGATAACAAGGCATGTCTTTTGTGCTTTTGAAAACTACATTTTATGGGCATTTTTTTCTAGTATTAAATGGCTAATGCTTACCATTTAGGTTGAGTACAGACAAGATTTCATATCAGGATATGGAACCTGTATTATGAAAACATCTTTTTTTAATTAACCTTCAGCTGCCAGCAGGAAAAAAAATGTCAAAGGAAGTCTCAGCCTGAAAGTGTTGAAAATAAACTACAGCTTCTTTCATAATCTGAAATGAATTTTTTCTCCGCTTCTTCCTATGTTATTTGCACCATTTATAAAGCAAATTCACCAGTCACTAAAACATCCTTTACTACCATGACTGGCAATGCCAGCATAAACTACTGGCAGACAAGGTTCATTTGGTAAATCTGATATCTTTTATTAGACCAACTCCAATACTTGGAAGAATTCTTCATAGCAAGATTTAGGGTTTAAATACCCTTCCTCAGGCTGAGGAAGCATCTGTAGCCGGTGTGCTCTTCCTGGATGGACTGAATAGTAAAGAAGCTAGAGGCTGGTCTGCATGCAAGAACGGCAGTCAGTAAAGAAGTAAATTAAAGAGTCAGTGGGTGAGAGACAGGCCGTTGGGGGGCTGGGGCGGGTGTTGAATGTAGCAGGTAAATAGCAGAGAGGAACCTAAGGAGTCAGAGGAGTCAGCTGTCAGGCAGGTTATAATGCATCATAAATCCAATGTCTATATTTAGTCCATGATTTTTTGTATCCAGGAGGTTGATGAAGTGAAGTTCATAGGCTTGTCTGTGAAAAGAGTTGTGTAAATTCCCTTTGAGGATCAGGACTGAGAGATTGGAGAGAGAGTGGTTTTCTTGTGAGAAATGTGCCCTCACAGGTAATTGGGTATTCCTATCTTTGATAGATTTCCCGTGTGTGTTCATTCTGGTGCGCAGTTGTTGTTTGGTCTGCGCAACAGAATGAACGCACACGGGAAATCTATCAAAGACAGGAATACCCAATTACCTGTGAGGGCACATTTCTCACGAGAAAACCACTCTCTCTCCAATCTCTCAGTCCTGATCCTCAAAGGGAATTTCTTTCTGGTAAAGGGCTCAGTTAGTAGTGCTGTATTAACAAAGTCCATGTGAACTGCCTGAACAGTCTCTTTCATTCAGGGGGTCACTAGATAAAGTGATGAATTTGTCAAGGTGTTGATTATTTTACCAGTGATCAGTGCTAGATTAGCATATACATATCTGGCAAAGCCAAGGTACAAATATTCAAGGAAGTTGGATGTCACCCAGTTTGGTTAGGGAACAGTTGTCTGTAATACAAGTCACAGTACGCATCTGGTCATATCTTCAGCTCGGACTGTCCCAAAAACACCATTTCTCATGACAGTAGACAGGCTCTGGCCAGTGTCGAAGGATTCAGCAGACATCACATGCAACATGTCAAATAAAAAATCTGCTGAAAGGAAGTGTTTTAAACAAAAAGTGTTTAGTAACTGCCAAAAAGGCCCATTCTTAGCCAGCAAAATGTTATTTAAAAGTCACTGTATGGCAAATCTGACCCTAAGAGATGTTTCAGTTTGAAATAAGCTGAAGGAGAGTTCGAAAGATACCAGGTAAAGCAGAAGGTTAGATGGGCTTTTGAGCTCTGCTACCATTTGGCTGAAAATATCAACAGATCACACCCGAACAACTGCATCAAGACCCCCTGTTGCACCAGATCACAGGCAGCCAGGTCTGGGAGTCACTTGGGACTTGATGAGGCAACTGGGGTAAGAGGAGTGAGCAGAACCCAGATACCAGGAAACCCAAAAATCAGTCCAAGAAGCTGAGTCAGGAAGCCAGAGGGTCAGAAGGCAAGCTAGGTCAGCTCAGGTAACCAGGAGATCAAGCAGAGAGCCAGATCTAAGGGAAAGCTGAATCAGGAAGTCAAAGTCAAGCAGAACACAGAGTCAGAGGATGAACCAGGTTAGCTAGCCAAGAGATCAAGCAGGGAACCAGCAGAGGCACAAGCCATGAGGACCAGCTAGGCAATCCGAGTAAGGGTCTAAGCCCTACTGTCCACACACTTCCTCTTCAAGGTCAGTGGTTTATACAAGAAGGGATGAAGAGTCAGCTGACCCTGGCCAGCCACTCCAGTAACAGGGAGTGGGTGGATGGCTGGGCCTAGATGGAGGTTTCTGGCCACCTGTGTGCAGTCTGAGCAGTCAGCTGGGGAGGTAGCAGACAGGTGAGCAACCAAGCTAGGAAGGCCAAGGTGTTGGGTATGAAACCACCATGGCCAGGCCACTCCCTCCCCCTCTCATACCCATTGCCTTTCCAACTATCCATTTTATTCTCTTTGATCATTATCATATTCACTGTCTTGGAGACACTTCACATCTTACCCCTTGTTAGTAGACCATCTCCTACTTCACTGTCAGGGTGGCTAGGATCTGGAACCAGCTTCCAAAGGAAGTGGTGCTGGCTCCTACCCTGGGGGTCTTTAAGAAGAGGCTTGATGCCTACCTGGCTGGAGTCATCTGAGCCCAGTTTTTCTCCTGCCTAGGCAGGGGGTCGGACTTGAAGATCTACAAAGTCCCTTCTGACCCTACTTCTATGATTCTATGATTTATAATCTAGAAATAAAATATGGGTCTATGCAAGTAAGGATACCAATAAAATATTCACATGAGCTTTTTATTAATAGCCCAGATTCTTGTATAATATTATTTTATCTCCCTCAGCATTGAACTGGGTAAAAGTATGAGTAAATATTGTATGGAAGTATCTCTGCCAGTAGTAAAAGATTATTTATTTAAGAAGAGAGATTATTTTTTGGTCTTTTAGGGCATCTCCCTGAAAAATAAGATATAATACCAGTGTTCAGCCTTGCAACCTTCCTCAGGTAAGCCCCTCCTCCTCATTTGAGAAATCTAATTGAAACCAGTGGAATTACTTGGATAAATAGGGATTGAAGGCTCTAAGGGCAGCTGTTTGTTTTACCACAGAGAGATGTTTCTAAATCTTTGGACACATAATGCTGTTTTAAAGTTCCCTTTTTTGGTTTGTCTATTTTTTTTTATTTGAAACCTGAATTGATTAATGTGACCAGTTCTTCTGGTGGACTGGATGATTAGGAGACTGGACTGGTATGACAGGCTGGCAGAGGGGAGACATATAGGCAGTAATGACAGGTCTCTGTTCTTTTCCAAAACTGCAATCAAGCAACTAGAGGACAACATTGTCACTTGTACTTTGTATCCAGTTCTAACAGCTCTGAAGTCAATAGCCACAAAAACTGGCATTGCTAGCAATACTGAGCAGGTATCCAGAGAAAAGTGCATGATTAATCTTAGTTGACTTCAGTAATCTATTTGCCTTAGATATATAGCTAGCACAAGAGTTTTCAAGGAGATTTTACTACTTGAAAATTTTGCAGGGCAAGTAACAAGCAGTTTGCTTGTCAAAAGGAAATGGAAAAGCTTAGATACAAATATGTTTCAAATCAAGGGGGGGGTTGTTATACAATTCAAATTTCACTTGACAAGTTCTCTTTGACTTTTGTAGAAACATTCTGCTTTTTTTTTTTTTTAAACAATCAGTAGGGTGATTTTCCACCAAACTGATTTTCCAAGCCATAGTTGCAGACAGTAGAGTAACTAAGTATAAGTGACTGGGGGGCCCTAAAATGGAGGCCAGGTATCACCACAATGGAGGCTTAATGAGGAGGCCATACAGAACAGGGCAGGGAATCCTCTCATCAGCCCCTACCCCCTTGCTCCATGGGAGATGCTACTCCTGTGAAGGGAGGTGTCTAGTGCTGTTACTAAGAGCCACATTAACCCCCTCCCCTGTGCTGCAGCTGCTTCCAGATTAAGGGCTCTGGCCCCTCACTTACTATGTAAGTAAAGAAGTTTCATAGTTTCAGAGGTAGTAGGGTTGGAAGGGACCTGAGCAGATCATTTAGTCCGACCCCCTGCCATGGCAGGAAAGAGTACTGGGGTCAAACAACCCCAGCAAGGTGTTCATCTAACCTCCTCTTAAAAAACCCCAGGGTAGGAGCCTGCACTGCTTCTCTTGGAAATTGGTTCCAGACCCTAGCCGCCCTGACTGTGAAGTAGCGCCTCCTGATATCTAACCTAAACCTACCCTCTGCCAGCTTCTGACCTTTATTCCTAGTCACTCCTGGCGGTGCTCGGGGGAACAGGGACTCCCTCAATGCCTGCTGGTCCCCCCTCACTAGTTTGTAACAGGCCACTAGATCCCCCCTCAGCCTTCTCTTTTGGAGGCTGAACAGGTTCAGGTCCCGTAGCCTCTCCTCATAGGGCCTGCCCTGTTGTCCCCTGATCATACGAGTGGCCCTCCTCTGGACCCTCTCCATGCTGTCGACATCCCTCTTGAAGTGCGGCACCCAGAAGTGAACGCAGTACTCCAACTGCGGCCTGACCAGTGCCGCATAAAGGCGGAGGATCACCTCCTTGGACCTGCTCGAGATGCATCTGTGGATGCATGACAAGGTATGGTTGGCCTTCCTGACTGCCTCCCCACACTGCCGGCCCATGTTCATCTTGATGACTCCAAGATCCTTTTCCGCTTCTGTGCTGACAAGAGAAGAGTTCCCCAACCTGTAGGTATGGTGCCGGTTGTTCCTCCCCAGGGGCATCACTTTGCACTTGTCTGTGTTGAATCCCATCCTATTCTCATCTGCCCACCCTTGTAACCTGTCTAGGTCCGATTGTAGCCTGTTGCTTCCTTCTAGTGTGCCCACATCCCCCCACATCTTAGTGTCTTCAGCAAATTTGAACAGGGTGCTTTTTACCCCCTTGTCCAAATCACTGATGAAGATGTTGAACAGTGCAGGCCTGAGGACCGAGCCCTGGGGGACCCCACTGCCCACGTCCTTCCAGGTTGAGAAGGACCCATCCACTACCACCCTCTGGGTGCAGCCCTCCAGCCAGTTGGCGACCCATTTGACTGTGTGGGTGTCGACACCACAGTCCCCCAGTTTCTTAATGAGAACAGGGTGAGAGACAGTGTCGAATGCCTTCCGGAAGTCCAGGAAGACTATATCCACTGCTACCCCTGCATCTAATGATTTAGTGATCTGATCATAAAAGACCACCAGGTTGGTCTGACAGGACCTGCCACTGATGAACCCATGTTGGTTGCCCCTAAGCATGCAAGCGCCTGCTGGCCTCCTGTGGATGTGCGCCAGAATAATTTTCTCAAACAGCTTGCCTAGGATCAAGGTAAGACTAACTGGCCTATAGTTTCCTGGGTCCTCTGTCTTCCCCTTTTTGAAGATGGGAACACATTGGCCCTCTTCCAGTCCTCCAACACCACACCAGAGCACCACGAGTGCTCATAAAGCCATGGCAGGAGATCATCAAGTCCAACCCCCTGCCATGGCAGGAAAGAGTACTGGGATCAAACGACTCCAGCAAGGTGATTGTCTAGCCTTGTCTTAAAGACCCCCAGGGTAGGAACCAGCACCACTTCGCTTGAAAGTTGGTTCCAGATCCTAGCCACCCTGACAGTGAAGTAGTACCTCCTAGTGTCTAATCTGAATTTACCTTCTGCCAGCTTGTGACAATTATTTCTAGTTGCTCCTGGTAGTGCTCGGGGGAACAGGGACTCCACCAGTGCCTGCTGGTCCCCTCTGACTAGTTTGTAACAGGCCACTAGATTCCCCCCTCCACCTTCTCTTGTGGAGGCTGAACAGGTTCAGGTCCCATATCCTCTCCTCGCAGGGCCTGCCCTGCTGCCCCCTGATCATGCAAGTGGCCCTCCTCTGCACCCTCTCCATGTTGTCCACATCCATCTTGAAGCGCAACACCCAGAACTGGATGCAGTACTCTAGCTGTGGCCTGACCAGTGCCACATAGAGGGGGAGGATCACCTCCTTAAACCTGCTTGAGATGCACCTGTGGATGCATGACAGGATGCGGTTGGCCTTCCTGACTGCATCCCCACACTGCCGGCCCATGTTCATCTTGGAGTCAATGATGACTCCAAGATCCTTTTCTGCCGCTGCACTGCCAAGAAGGGAGTTCCCCAGCCTGTAGGTATGGTGCTGGTTCTTCCTCCCCAGGTGCATCACCTTGCACTTGTCAGTGTTGAATCCATCCTATTCTCATCTGCCCACCCCTGTAACTTGTCTAGGTCCGATTGTAGCCTATTCCTCCCTTCTAGCTTGAATTTCTCCCTTCCAGTGTGTTAAGAAACCAGGAAAGAGTTAACCTAGCTCTTGGCAGTGACACCTCCCCTTGTAGCAGCATCCTACCCCCACTCTACACTGCATGACTGGAGCCTCCAAGCCCCCCTGCTTCCATTCCAGTGCCATAGAGTATAAGCTCTACCAGTTATGCCTCTAGTCATGGGGTAGATAAAATAGGTTTCAACCCAAATGGTGGATAGGATATTACCTCTCCACATTACTGTATTAAATAAAAAACAGTTAGGCAGGCTATAACATATAGGTCTTCATCTACAGTCTGCCTAAGTCATTGAGACATTTTCTATGGGCTTCAGTGGCTTGGCATCAGGCCCCTAGCAAACAAACCAGGCCAATTAGTTTATGCAGTAGCATCTTTTCTTTAAGTCACAGTCTGTGTGTCAGATCTCTCACTCTCCATCAAATCTTCAGTATGCTGCAGAGAAAGATTTGCTCTTCAATTACAGAGATGTCATTTGAGTGGGTTTTCCTTCCCAATCAGCACACTTTATATTAAATGAATCTGAAGGGACGGTTGCTCTCAGCTATTTGGGACTTTACCACTATCCTTTGCTTTCCTCTAATATAGTGGAAGCTCATAGGAAAAGTTCCAGTTCTAATCAGTTCTTCTCTTATATAGAAGGTGCTTATAGGACAACCTGTGGACTAATTCTCAGCCATGATATTCTCACTTTATTGCATCATTCATGATTTTCAACAATTTCAGCATGCAGTGCTGTCAGTTATTGCACATGCTTTTTTATTCTTTACACCTGTATGATTCAACAGACATTTCTTCCCACAATGTGTAGCAACCATCTAACTAATCAAACCAACAAGGAATAAAGTAAATTAGATAAAAAATACTCTGAAATTGATTCTTTTGACTTATTTTACATGGGCTAACTGGAAATCGATTAGTTGCAGAGTTTTCCTTGAAAATTACCTCTTTTTTTGGGGGGGGGGGGGAATCACATGCCAACTTTTGGCATCCAATAATATTACAGTATAATCTAACATCAATTGCAGTTAACAATAGTAATATTTTTCTGAATGGGACATGAGCCTTCAATGCAATGCTGCAGCTAGTAAAGCGACCAAAATGCTGGCTTGCATCCATAGATGCTTCTCAGGCAAATCCTGGGACATCATTCTCCCCTTGTACTCAGCCTTGGTGAGGCTGCAGCTGGAGTACTGCGTCCAGTTTTGGGCTCCACAATTCAAAAAGGATGTGGAGAAGCTTGAGAGAGTCCAGAGGAGAGCCCGGCGTATGATCAGAGGTCAAGAAAACAGACTTTACGACGACAGGCTGAGAGCCATGAGGCTCTTTAGCCTGGAAAAGTGCAGGCTCAGGGGTGATCCGATGGCCACCTATAAGTTTATCAGGGTGACCACCAGTATCTGGGGGAATGTTTGTTCACCAGAGCGCCCCAACGGATGACAAGGTTGAACGGTCATAAACTACTACAAGACCGATTCAGGCTGGACATAAGGAAGAATTTCTTTACTGTCTGAGCCCCCAAGGTCTAGAATAGCCTGCCATCAGAGGTGGTTCAAGCACCTACATTGAACATCTTCATGAGTAAATTGGATGCTTATCTTGCTGGGATCCTATGACCCTAGCCAAATTCCTGCCTTTGGGCAGGGGGCTGGACTTGATGATCTTCCAAGGTCCCTTCCAGCCCTAATGTCTATGAATCTATGAAAGATTCAGTTTACTAACCCACAGTCACTTGAGAGAGATAATGTACATGGGATTTTCAAATGGGGTGGGTTGGACTTGTGTAGAGTATAAAAAGCAAAGGAAAGGAAGAGGACTGGGAGTGGCCTCAGGGATCAGCAGCTGCAACCTATTTCAGGATTGGTTTAGGTCTGTTCAGACTGCTTCAGGAACTTGCAGGCTAATCAAGGGTATAACAGATGCAAGTGTGAAGTTGCTAATGCACATCCATAATGTAAGGGCTAGGGACAGACATTCAAAAAGACTGAGCCTGAATTGATTCAATTTTTGCAAGTTAATCTAAAGCTGCCTAGGTTGAACTGGTTTGTAACTGTACAGACATTCCCTCTGGACTGAAGTAATGCAGGCAGATGCCTGCAGTGGCTCAGGATACAAGCAAGGGGGTGCTAGAGCAGCCCTCCCATGCCTGCTATAGTGCTGAGCTGAGGGGTGGGGGGTGGCCAGCCCCCAGCAGGACACTCTGATTAGGGAGGGGTGTAAAACCCCACTCTGCCTGCATCATTCCAGGCTTTTCTCCACTAGCTGCTCAAGGGGCAGGAGTGTTGCTGGATGCCAGCCCTGGTATAGCACTATGAGGCAAAGGGGCATGCATCTGTTGATGATACTGAGCTTTTCAATCTCTCTTTCTGTGCTTCTTTGTATTATCTGCAAACCTGACAGGCAAGGGAGCCAACAGCAACTGATAACACAACATTTATCATCCCATCAAGAAAACAAAAGCCTCTCTCATTAGTTCAAGCTCTTCTTAAACAGCTTTTTCCAAGGAAGGAACAGAGGGACATTACCAGCTGACCTGGTGATTAGCTCCAAAAAGCCCTAAGCAGACACCATTCTGTTTGCCTGTCCCAGTGAAATTGGAAACATGCACACAAACAACTCTCAGCATTAGCTAGCGTACCACATGCCTAGGTTCCATGGGGCTGGATTCTGTACCTTGGGAGATAGGAGGGAGTGGGGAGATCACTGCTTGAGCAGCAAATGGCGAGGCGGGGTGGGGCAGGGGGAAGCCAGGCAGACCCTGCTGTGCCTGCAGACTCTGCCAGAGCTCTGGCTAGGGAGCAGAGGGGTGGGGCCATCCCTGTTCTCTGGAGCATACAGCATATCCCAGGATTGCAAAGCATCTGAGATGCTGGAGGACTCTGGTTTAAGTTAAACCAGGAAGGGGTCTGGGACAGGCATTGCATAAACTGTTTGACCCAAATCAGTTAAGTCTGGTACTACATTTAACCAGGTTTATCTTAAACCAGTCTCAGGTATTTTGAAACTGGGTTATGTATGTGCACTGAGCTTATGTTCTGTTACAGGTTTACATCAGTTTCTGATCACTTAAACCAATGTATGTGTAATGTCTGTCCCTAGCCAAGAAGATAAGACACTACAGCTGAAGCACATTGGCATATAATAAGCTGTCTGTTCACCAGTATGGTGACTACATCTCCATTCTCTCTGATAATTTCAGAGAGTGTCTGAAAAGCCAGGTCTCCTGATAAAATCTTCTGCTCTTCTGAATCAAGACGGGTGAAATTACTCTTTATATATATTTTTGGATCAGACAAAGGAAATTCTACAGGTTCTTCTCTACTCATATACTGGTCCTGTAGCTCATCTTCCAACATCCTCTAAGTGGTATTCTCCTTGGGAGAGGTTATCCAAGAGTGTTTGTTCATTATGTAGAAGTTCACCAGCCCACTGGAAAAGTGGAGTTTTTGTTTGGGACTGATCCCACTTTTAACCTCCACTAGGATCAGCACAGTGAACAATAGAAGAGGAAGCCATTTTTGCAGCAGTTGTATCAGGGTGAATTACATATTCCAGCAACCATAAGTAGATGCTAGTGTCTGTTTATGGGAAAGTAAACGACCACCTTTATTATGTTTGTTCATACAATAACCATTTTAATCCAGTACAACAGATTGATAAATTCTTAAATGCCTTCTACCATTGCCTTAATGTTAACCATGGCCATCTCCAGTCTTCCAGTTCCACAACTCTATCCAACCCATTATGAACAACAGCTACCGCTAAAGGTGGAAAGAATAGACAGGACAGGGGGATATTCCATGCTTTCAAAACTACAGTGGTGTAAGTACTCAATAATGTGGGGAAACAGAGGCAAAGAAGTAATTCATGACCTAAGATCAGCCACTGAATTCATAGACTCAAAATGAGACTGTGTCACTTAAGCTTTCAGTCTCCTGTACATGGGGGCATGTTTCCTGAGGCAGTAAAGTTACTCAGGGGGAGGGGGGTGGTATCCTTGCCCTGGGCTTGCCAATTGGTTGGAGAGGTTTAGCAGGAGTTGCTGCTGGAGGAACTTCATTGCTTCATTTCTTGGTTTGGCATATATGAGAAGGAATGGGCGGTTAAGGTATGCTTGAAAGGATCCCTCCCCAGCAGTTTTGGAAGCAAGCATGTTCTAATTATACCTTGTATTATTTGGAGCAACAGTCCTAGAGCAGAGAAGAGTTGACTTCCTGCCCCTGGGGTGGGGGGCTGGACTCAATGATCTTCCGAGGTCCCTTCCAGCCCTAATGTCTATGAAATCTAGTGACAACACATAGGCAATCTCTTCTTTCAGGCATTTTAGCTCTTAGAGAACAACTAGACCTATGAACTGACTCTAGCCAAATAATAAGGTAAATAGCAATTGCTTCTTGCTGCTTTTTTCACCAGAACGTTCTCTATCGGAATCCTAGGTAACTGAAGTCTAATAGCAGCAAAGAATGTCTTTCTCAGACTGAATGTTTTCTCATACTTGGGAACAAAATCTGAAGGACTGTGTAGAATGGCTCCACATGGTATACCTTCCATTACAATATTTTAATAATGTTCTATGCATGGAATAATTGCCAATGATGTAAGCGATGTATTGTTCTGGTTGTTAACAACAATGGCTATTTTGAGAGTTTTGCTGCTTTTAAAAGAAAGAAAAAATAATTTAAAAAATAAAGGATAATTAAAAGTTTATTTCAGTTTGCAAATATATATATCTTGGGCACATTTCAAATTAAAATACTTTCCAAAATATGTAAGTGGCACATCTATTAAAATAAAGTCTGCATGAAGGGCAAAAACTACAATGCACATTTAAGACTCAGATTTTAAATTGCACAGAAGTCAGTAATGATTTTATTAAAATTATGATTCCCATAGCAACTCCAACTTGGCACATTTATCATTATCTGTATTAATATAGCCTTCATAAATGCCCTAATGTGTATTAGGGCACAATTAAACAATTAAATCAATGCAGACATTGATTTAATTGTTTGGAATTCTCAAAGTGCTTGGTAATAAAAATTAAAGATAAGCTGTTGCATTCTGCCATGGTCCTGCAGACAAGAGTCTTTAGAGGCATGTTTTATAGTACATACTAAGTATTAAAATGGTACAGAACAAGCATACCAAGATGGACAAGAAGAATAAAGTGTCTTTTTCTACGAAGTTACTTTGCATTAGATCAAGGGTTTTCAACCTTTTTTAAGGAGTAAACCCCTTCTGTGTACACTTCTGGAGGGGTGGAGTAGGGGACAGCAGCCGGATGCAAAGCAGGGAGGAATGGGGGAGTGACAGCCACTGAACATGAAGCAGGGCAAGGGGCCTTGCACGTGGCAGTGGCACAGGGTGGTGGATGGCAGCAGTGCGCACCATGTGTGAATTCCCCCCACAGTGTCCAGCTGGCCGGGTGGTGCCTGTGCAGCCCGCAGAGGAGAGTCACTGCCCTCGCCACCCCCCAGTCCTGCTCCTGGGAGGCAATGGTGTGGGGTGGTGGGTGGCAGCACTCTGGACCCACCCACCCATGTGTACCCCCTAGTCCCTTTCCAAGTACCCCGGGGGCATGCGTACTACCAATTGACAACCCCTGTACTAGATTGTGCAAATCCTTTCCTGATATCATTCCATCTGCACAAGGTGGAATTGTGTCCCAGAATTTGGCAAAAATGGGTAGCCAAAGATTAGAGCAATGAAACCCCCATATATGCAAATTTGTCCTAATACAATATTTGGAAATAAAACCAGCAAAATGGTGTGCAAAACTTGCAAGCTGCAAGACAGTTAATAGGATCTGGTCTATTTTGTCCCTCAATTTTGAATCTGTGACAGCTATTCCTTTGGTCTTAAGGACACTACTAGTATAATTCCTGGGCATAATAAGTCTGTGACTTGGAACTGCAAGGAGCAAATGATTATTCTCCTCTTCCTTATATGTGTGCTCAGCATTGAAACTGTAAAATTGTCAAAATAAACTTGTTAATAGCAAAACCCATGTGCACTTAAATCAAGTTTACTGAAAACCAAAACCAGCCACAGGTGGGCGGTGATGGCAGTAGCAGTGGTGTAGGGTGATGTGGGGTGGTGGGCGGTGGCCGCCACATGAAAGCCCCTGCACCCCCAGTTCACGCCTGGACACCGTTAGAAGGGGTACACTTGTTTAAAAAGGTTGAAAACCCCTGCTCTATAAGTATGTGAGCTGAGGAATTCCCAAAGCAAGTCAGACCAGTAACCACCAAGCCCATTACCTTATTTCTAATAATGGCCAGTACCAAATACTTCAGAGGATGGACAGGGAAACCCAATTATGGTATACACTAGGAGGAGAGGATTTTTTTTCCTAACCCTTATCAGTTTGTGATTGGCTTAAAGCAGTGATTGTCAACCTTTTGAGACTCAAGGCACCCCTTCTTATACTCAAGACACTCCTTAGCAAATATCAAGTCTTAGCTTTTTCATTTCTTGACTATGGAAATATAGTAGAGCAATTCTTCTGTTGCAAAGAACTCAAGAAGGCCACAATAAGCCAGAGTTTCTTTGAAATTTCTGAGTTTATCTTATGAATCATATGTGTTTGCACACCTACCAGTACTGCAGCTCTAATATTGCCTATTACCCCGCAGCCCCCTTGAAAGGATATCATGGCAACCCGAAGTGCTACAGTACCCTGGTTCAGAATGACTAGCTTAAAGTATACGTTGAGACAGAAAGACTTATATCCCTTAAAAAGATAACATGTCTAATGTGAATGTTTTATTAAAAAGCCAATCCAATCCATTCTTGAATCTTGCTAATCTTTTGGCCTTCATGTTACCATCTGACAATACATTTAAAGGGTTAATTATTCATTTTGTTAAAAAAAAAAATTCCTTTGATCCTTTTAAAATTCTCTATATTTCAATTTCAATTAAAATTCCCTTTACCCTATAATATGATATCGTAAATAGGAGCATCTTATTTAAAGTCTCTGAACAATCATTTTATATAGCTTTCATGTCTCTTCTCTTCATACCCCGTCAAGGCAAAGCAGTCCAATCTTTTCAAACTCTTTTCTTATGGAAGTTTTTCATTGCCTGTAATCATTTTTTGAAATAGGTCTATGTACAACATGTATTAGAGCAATAAAAAAAGACTGTGTAAAGCAATAAAAAATGGTCAGTGTGTGTTTATTCATATACACATTCATATATATACACACATATATACATGTCAATATGCATGTGTGTGTGTAAGTGTATATGTAGATATGGTCTTTCAATGCCAATAATAATGTGCTTTTGTTTACATACAGTAAACAGATACAAGCACTATATACAAGGTGAAGACATACCATCAATTTATAATACAATAAGCTATGTTATTTAACCTTCAGTATTACTTTCCATCCCCTTGTTAATGTTTCCAAACATACCTTTGAGCAGCACTACACATTAAAGAGCTTTTCAGTGAGCTGTCTACAATGATTTCATGTCTTTTTCCTGAGTGGTTTAAGTAAATTTAGTATCCAGCAATAATTCCTGCTAATATTCATCACCTTGTATTTGCCAACACTGAATCCCATCTGCCATTGTTCTGCCAGTTTACATAGATGTGCTAAGTCCCTCTGGACTGTTTCACAGTCTGGACTAACTTAACTAACTTTCTTTCATCTGAAAACGTTGCTCCCTCTTTCCACATCATTAATAAATATATTAAACACTATTCAACTTACAGATCTTTGGGTCATCCACTCTTAGCCATTTGCCATTGATAAGAACTAAATACTTATTCTTACACCTTGTTCTCTGGCCCAAGTCCAGCTACCAATCCATTTAACACTTCACCTCACACCCCGTGACTACTTAATTTCCTTAACAATCCCATCTGATGTATTTTGTCAAAGGTGTTGTTGAACGTCTAAATAAATTATAGAGGTTGATTCTCCAGTATCCACTCCTTTGTTTTGTTGGCACATGCAATGAAACATTAATACAGTAAGAAAGAATATTTCTTTACAGAGGCCACACTGATGTCTGTCTATAATATATCTTTTTGTAGGTGTTTTGTAACTTCCTTTAAATATCATTTAAACGTGGTACTAAAAAAGGAATCACTTGCCTATTATTTTCTGCAGTCATCTGTCTTTCTTAAAGACAGGTACAGTATTTGGTACTTTAAAGACCATGATTTTTTTTTAAAAGCTCATAGTTAGAAACTTGGCTACTTCATGTTTCCATTTCTCCTGAACGCCAGGGTCAATAATAGTTACTATATTTCTAACTCCTAAAGATGAAGCCACATGACATTGAGGTATGAAAGAAAGGAAATGCCAGAACAAACTACTCATTGTTTCATAGCAGGTAGGGTCGGAAGGGACCTGAGCAGATCATCAAGTCCGACCCCCTGCCATGGGCAGGAAAGAGTACTGGGGTCAAATGACCCTAGTAAGGTGTCTATCTAGCCTCCCTTTAGAGACCCCCAGGGTAGGAGCAAACACCACTTCCCTTAGAAGTTGGTTCCATCTCCTAGCCACCCTGACTGAAGTAGTGCTTCCTGATGTCCAGCCTGAACCTACTCTCAGTCAACTTATGGCCATTATCCCTAGTTACCCCTGGTAGTGCTTGGGGAACAGGGTCTCTCCCATTCCCCACTGGTCCCCCCCTTGGTAAGTTTATAGATGGCCACCAGATCCCCTCTCAGCCTTCTCTTGTGGGGGCTGAACAGGTTCTGGTCCCTTAACCTCTCCTTGTAGGGCCTGCCCTGCTGCCCCCTGATCATGCAAGTGGCCCTCCTTTGGACCCTCTCAATGCTGTCCCCTTCCCTCTTGAAGTGCGGTGCTCAGAACTGGATGCAGTACTCCAACAGTAGCCTGATCAATGTCTAATAGAGGGGAAGGATCCCCTCCTTGGACCTGCTTGTGATGCATCTGTGGATGCATAACAAGGTGTGGTTGGTCCTACTGACTGCGTCCCCACACCACAGCCCATGTTCATCTTGGAATCAATGATGATTCCAAGATCCTTTTCTGCCTCTGTGCTGACGAGAATGTAGTCCCCCAGCCTGTAGGCATGGTGCTGGTTCTTCCTCCCCAGGTGCAGCACCTTGCACTTGTCAGTCTTGAAACCCATCCAATTCTCATCCACCCACCCTTGTAACCTGTCCAGGTCTAGTTGTAGCCTGTCCCTCCTTTCTAACTTGCCCACTTGTCCCCACATCTTAGTGTCATCCACGAACTTGAACAAGGTGCTTTTCACCCTCTCATCCAAGTCACTGGTAAAGATGTTGAACAGTGCGGGCCTGAGGACTGAGCCCTGGGAAACTCTTTGCCCACATCCCTCCAGGTTAAAAAATACCCATCCATCACCACTCTCTGGGTGCAGCCCTCCAGCCAATTTACGACCCATCTGACTGCGTAGGCATCGATGTCCCAATCACCTAATTTTTTGATGACAATGGGGTGAGAGACAGTGTTGAAGGCCTTCCTAAAGTCCAGAAAGATGATGTCCACCGCAACACCTGTGTCCAAGGATTTTCTGACCTGGTTGTAGAAGGCTACCAGGTTGGTCTGACAGGACCTGTCCCCAACGAACCCATGTTGGTTGCCCCTAAGCATAAGCTCCCCTGCTGGTCCCTCACAGATGTGGTTTTGGATAATTTTCTCAAAGACCTTTCCCAGGCCTGAGGTAAGACTAACAGGCCTACAGTTTCCTGGGTCCTCCTTCCTCCCTTTTTTGAATGGGGACCACACTGGCCTTTTTCCATTTCCCTGGCACCTCGCCAGAGCACCATGAGTGCTCATAGAGCAGTGCCAGGGGTTCCGCAATGGCCTCTCTTAAGCAATAATAAGTTTAAAAGAAAAAACCGTTATCTCCCAACCTTTTCTACAGTAAAAATAAATGCAAAAAAATCCTTTATCTATACTATCTTTTGCTTCCCTGTTTGACTAAATTACATTAGAAGAGAGAAAGGGAGCAAGAGGAAGCATGACTATATCTCTTTGCTGAGAGAACTCACCTTGGGCAAGGAAGGGGAATGTCATGTGTAAAATACATAAAAAGGTTACAATCATGCCCACTTTCTTTCACCAGGCCAAAGTCCATTTAATTGTTTCACATACAATGAAACCTTCAGGAAATGCATTGTAGAGCATTCCTACTTTAGAACAGACTACAGCTTTTGTATAAAAACCAGAAGCATTTACAAAATGTAGGCACTTCCAGGGACAGGTGGCAGTAAGCAGGGTTGTTAGATTCACAGATTTGGACATAAGAGCTTAAATTCTTCCCGCTTTATGCACCTAAGACTCTTTTGTATTTAGCCTTCTCTGTTTCAGTTCCCCATTGGCAAAATAAAGATAACAGTACTATTTTACCTCAGAGGGGAGTTGTGAGGGCAAACACATTAAAGACTGAACATAGAAATAGACGTCGCCAAATGAGGCTGATTCATGTTATTGAGCAAAACACATCACCTATTGTCCCACCCGTTGAACTTGTAGGACATGTTCCCCATTTCCAAGGATTCCTGGAGATTGGCTGGGGCTCACGTCTTTAAGCAAAGAACCTCAGCTTTCCCCATTTCCAGAGATGTGCCCCAGAGATGATGGGCATGCATCTCTGGAAGCAGGAACAGTCAGGATACTCCAGTGCAGTGCAGTCACAGGGCTGAACTGCCAGTCAGCTAAAAGTCAGAACCCTGACTTTTCCTACCTCCAGAGACGTATCCAGAGATCCTGGGGACATTTCTCTGGAAGTGGGGAAGCTGAGACACTCTGGAGTGGTTCCAGGGCTGGAGCCACCAATGAGTTGAAGTGGGGGAAGGTAGGCAGGCACACCCTAGGCTTGAGGGACTCAATCCTGCATAGAACTGGGCCCCTTAAGGTAAGAGTACATCTGCCCTCTCCCACCATAAAGCAAATAGGTATCCGCTGTAATAAAGGGCACTGAGAGATGCATAGCTCCCTGGTCTAACTCATGGTGCTTCACAGAAAGCACCATGAGTTAGGCTGGGGCAAGCAATTATTTGGTCCCATGGGCCACATAGGCAGTTTTGGGGAGCTATCACAGGCTGGTGAGCACCCTCCCCACCAAACAGCCTGAAGCCCATGTGCCCTGTGGCTCCTTGCTACCACCAGTGCCCAGCAACAGCTGACCACACAGCCATGGCCCTGGCCCCAGTCAGGCCCACACCTGCCCTGGACTTGCCCCAGCTGGAGCGGACCAGCTCCAAGCTAGCAGGGACACATGTGCACAGCCCCAGCCCTGGCCTGCCCTGCACTACTCTGGACTGGCCTGCCCATGTTAACCAGTGGTGGCAACAGCAGCAGGCAGGCAGAAGCTGCTGCTGGGTGTGAGGGAAAAACAGCTGCCTTTTCCTCACCACTGCTGGGCCCTTCTTGCTGCAGCCACCCAGAACTCATACCTGGGCTGCCTTGTGGCTCCGCTCCACTGCCACTGCTGCCCTGCTGGGTGGCCTGGAGGTAACACTGCTGGCAGTGGTGATGGTGGCAAAGAGGAGCCACAGGGCAGCCTGGGTGCAGGCTCCAGGTGGCTGTAGCAAGAAGGGTCTAGCAGTGGCAAGGGGAGGGCAGCTTCTTTTTCTCTGCACCCAGCAGAAGCTTCTGTCCAGCCACTGCCACCACTGCTTATCATGGGCTGGAGCAGGCTGAGGATGTGCATATGGGTCCTGCTTGGTCTGGAGCTGGTCTGCTCTAGTCAGGGCAGGTCTGGCATAGGTGTGGTGGGGTGGGCCAGGCTGCAGCAGGGCCTGTACCTGCTCCTTAAGGCTGAAGAAGCATGGCCAGGGAGCTCAGCAGGCTAAGCAGAGCTACCCAGCTACAGGTTGCCAGGGTAACAGCCTAAGGAAGTAATTGGCTACACTTGCAGATGTCACCTGACCGGCAGGAGGCAGGGTTCTGGGATGCATAAGCGCAGGCTGTAGCTAGCAGACACACACATTCCCTCTGGCAACTGACAGGGAAGGCACTTCTGCCACTGAAGCTACTTGAGACCTGGTGCTGCCTGCCTAGCTCTCCCAGTACTGCCTGCTCTGCTATCTAAGTGCTACATGACTACAGGGAGTCTCCCAGGTACCTAGAATAGGGGCATGTTACTCTGAATGGAAGTTTGCCCCCTTAAAGGGGCATAACACTGTTGTTGTTGCTAGCATTTCAGTTATAGCCTGAAACATTAGTGTTCATGTTTGCCTCAGAGAACTGGGATGAGGCTAAAAGGGGGAAGTTTGGATGTTTGGGGAGAGAGGGCATATGATTTGGTAGAGCCCAGTGTCAGGCACAGCGAGCATAGCACCAGAGGGGTGCAGCCAGAAGGGCACAGTGAGCCCTTAGCACCAAAGTGGCACAGGTACAGGGTCGGGGAGAGCCCATAGCACCAGAGACATGCAATTAGGGGGGTGCAGTGCCCATAGCACCAGAGGGGCGCAGCTAAGGGGACGCAGAGTCAGGCACCTAAGAGAGAGGCACAGAGCTAAGCATCTGAGAGAAAGGCGCAGAAAGCCAGTCACTAGAGAATTCGGTGCCAAACAGGAGCCAGAAGCTCAACACCAAGGGTGTATAGAGTTGATGATGGTACTAACACATGCAAGGCCTGAGACACATGTAGGGAAGGTTGGAGCATGTATGCACCACCTGGTACAGCTGGGTGCAGTAAGGGCAGCCTCCCACTTAATGCATAACTTAATTATTTACTAACAAGGCATGACAGGTAAGATAGGTGGGCGGACTGCCCAAGACAGGTCGATAGGCAGACACAGAGGTCAGCCTCAGGGCAGCCCCTTGTCATACAGGCTACGGTCAGTGCTGTGTGTATGGGTCCTCACCAGTCCCCATAGGCCCACAGCTGGAGTCCAGCTGGCAATAAGAGAAATTCCCACTCTGGTCTGGGCCCCTCAAACCCTGGAAGCACCTGCCCAACAGTTTTTATGGCGGCACAAAAACAACAAAAGGTGACATCCACTTCTACCTAGAGAGAAGCAAGATTTCATAGTTTCTATAAGATTAATTGACTTGTACTGTCAGAATGAGGAAGATCAAGTGTAAGGACCAGTTCTCTGTTTCTACTGTCTGTTAAATGCCTATTGGAATCAATTTAGTCTGTTGGAAATAAAGGATGCAGGTCCCTAAATCTTATAATAAGCAATACAACATATTCCTTTTGCAGGGTGAGGGGTAGTGTGACAGTAATCTGAATAATAAATTAACCAGGATATAAAAAAAACTGCGATGATTAAAAAAAATTAATCAAAGATAATAAGAAAGAGGAGACAGAAAGCATGAAGCATGAGCCCTAAAAAAGTGAGGATTTAGAATAAGCATATTTGCATAGATGTCTGCAGCAAAATCTTGTATCAACCCAGCCCTCCAATGCAACAACTTTTGCATAACAAGTATAGATTGCAGGCCAGGGGATTAAAAAAAAAAGATAAAGAGATTTTCACTGTGGCACAGTCATGACTTCCCATGATGGTAGACATTTACTCTATTCCACTGAAGCATTTCATACTGATATAAAATTCACCCAGTGCAACAGTAGACTCATAAGCTATTTAGCTGAAATACATGAATAAGAACAGAAAGATATTGAATTTTTGGAGGCAATTTTCTATACTAAATATTCCTTGTTTCTTTAACCAGTTCAAACATTGCCCTGTTTTCCCATTTTGAAATACAACTCTACACACATTTCTATCCATTTCATGGAACATTGACTTCACAAACTTCCCTATACGTTTAAGATGACATAAGGTAGCCCACTATAGGGAAAAAGTAGCATAGCATCTCAACATTTCACAGAGTAACTATAGCAGCAGGAAATGCAGGTACCAGCAAATAACACAGTGGCCTGAAGGTGAACATATTATATTTGTCATAATGTTCAGCTGTGAATCTTGCTGGTATGGCTGTAGAAGAAGAAGAAAAAGGACACAAAATACTGTCAGTGAAGCCTATTTCTTAACTAAGGCAGTAAGCAAACTCAGTTTTTAAAGCCTGGATCTTAAATATAAAAAACAAGTGTTGAAAACTGCAGAATTCTTAACAGGAAAATCTCCATTGATGGGGGGGGTGAGGGGGGGGGTCATGTGACTTTTGCCATAATCTAGGAGCTGAAAATTTAGCATGCTTAATTATACCCCAAATTCAGCAAATAATAATCTTTATCTCATTGTACTCGCATGAAAGATGGTGTAGGCGTGCAAATAGACCTTAAAGATGATTAAATTAGAGCTTAATTTACTGCAAAGATAGAAGAAAGCAGTCATATCAATGTGTTGAAGGAGAAAAAGGGAAAGATGGGGTTTTAAAAAAATAGCATATGGTTAAAAATACTGTTTATATAATTTTATAGATAAATACAGTAAAATTCATATTTAAAACTCATTTTACATATAGTGATTGCCTAGCCAATGCCCTATTTAATAAATATAGTGAAGTGCCTTCTCTCCCAAAAAACACAAAGAAAACTGGCCAGTGATGGTATTTGAAGAAAACAATCTCCGTGTAAACAATTTCCAATAAGGCTCAGACTTTCAGGACACTTAACTGTTTTTATATATTGGAGGGGAAATCATCTAAGGTGATAAAGAATCTCTCTTACAAGGAAACAGTTTATTCTTTCAATTTTTTAAAGAACTGTTAAGGCAGTTTAGGGTCCAACATTTTGGTTTTGGAGACTAAGCGGCTTCCCTTGAAACAACAGACCAACACCTCTGAAAGTCTGACCAGCTTATGAATCTTGCCAGTTTTGTTAACCCAGTAGGACTCCAAATAATTCTCAAGGAGCTTGTATTTGGAGATAACTTGGAGAGCTTGCTGCCACAGAATCATATCGAGGGAAAGACCTCAGGACTATATACCTTAACCCCTTCCCCCTCCTGCCCTGCCACTCCCAGAGCACATGTAAAAGTAACCATATTTCCTGGACCAGCATGGCTAAAGCAACACGCCTGCCTTACTAAAGAAAACCAAGATATTTATTTGGATAAGAATAGCAGGTTCAATTATGAAGCATATTAGCTAGCATAAAAACTGTTAGCCTTTATGCTGGAGGGCATAAAGCAGTGGTCTGGATGACATAGCCCTGCATGCTCTATTGTGTTGATATATGAGGGCACACTGTAGCCAGATCTAGCATGCAAGGTAGGGCTGGTACATGGGATCAGCCTGCAGCCAGATGTGGCATGGATGGGCAGGACTGGTACACTGGATCACACCTGTGGACCAGTCCTGCACACCACTCTCTTGGTATATGAAGCTCACAAAGCTCATGGACTGACCCCGTGTATGGGATCCAGCCTGCACGGCTGGATAGCTTGAACACCAGTGGCATAAACTAATCGCTGTTCCTGTAAGGAAAAATTGTTTCGTATTTAGATGCATAATTAGAATTTTATATCTTCCGCTAAATCACCTTGCATTGTCCAGTGCCAGAGAGAAGTTACTAAACAAGATGGATCTATTTCAATATGACAATTAAGTTCTTATGTAAAAAATTGTGATATTATCATCAAATTGGGACCAAATCCAAGGCAATGGTGAGCACAGAACATATAGTCCCCATCCACCTGATCTGATGCTTTTCTTGGCATTAATTGAAAGTGCGTCAGCAGGGTGGTAACTTTGTTAGCTAAATTAATAATATTACTGACTCTTCTTGTGTTATTTGTGCCAAATCTATGTTTAATCAGTCTGACTTGGAAAGACTGCAACCGATCATTCTGTTAATCTCTAAGGTCAGAATTTTAGTAATGGTTTCTGAAGCTATATTTATCAAATAAATTGACTGGTAATAAAAGCAGGAGATAGGGTTGTAGTCAGCTCTGGAATGATAACTTCAGTTAAATCTTCTTCTGACCTGTTACTAGATGTAAAGGTACTGAAATAAGTGCTTACATTTGAGAGCTATGCTTTCTGAAAAAAATATGTGCAACAAAGCAGCAGAACCACTTTTATCCTACATTCTAACATTTATTGAGTTAAACTGCCTATAATACTCATTTTGTGTGCAAGAAGTAAATTCATTGATATACCCTTAGATTTTGAATTTCCTGGTTTTCTTGTATTCAAATGCTCAGCCATGAATCTGAATGAATTTGAATTTTTTTCTGAGTTATAAAACGTGACATAATGAATTACTACTGAGAACACTAAACAGCTCTAAACTGAGAAACAAGAGCCAGGAGCCTTTTCTTCTCTCCAGCTATCAGGGACGTTGAAGGGGCAGTCCAGCCTGGGCCAAGTACCGTCATGGACTCTGAGCAGGCAGGCCAGCCTGAGCCAAGTACCACAGCAGTCACACCTGCAGTAAGCCTCAGCTAATGAGCCTGCCCCAGTTTAGGTGCAGCAAGTATCCGGATTCCCTCCTGGGAGTGCTGCCTCCCCGTTTTGCTGGAGCCCGGGGTCTGCAGGCCAGTCAACAATTCTGCGGTGGCAAGCTTCTGGTTCCTGAACTTTGGATCTCTTGATTCATGACCCTGGTTTTCAGCTTAGTTCTGGACTTCAGCTTTGTTTTTCCCAGTGGTTCTTGTTTCCTGGCTCCTGACCTTGACTTGGCTGTTTTTAGACTTCGCACTGTTGTTTGCCCCTTGGACTGGGACTCAGTATATGACCCTCCCCCCCCCCAGATCCTGACCCTGGGCTGTGTTGTGGACTCTGCTTCTGATTTTCTCTCATTTTGATGTAAGGCAGGAGCTAGCCCCAGGTCTTGCTTTCCCTCAGTGACCTAACCACTAGGCCAGACTGCCTACCCCCTGGTTCCCTACACCAGCATGGCCAACCTGTCTCCTTCTTCCCACTTTACGGGGACATTATACATTACACATAGACCATAATAAAGGCAACTGTATCATAAAGCTTGTTAAGATGCTAAATGCCCCCTGCATCTCAAAGTTACACCACTTGTGGTGAGCGTTAACTCTGGGCCATGCTACCCAGCTCATGTAAGGATAACTTCAGTCTGCTTCACTGAAATAAAGTGAACAATTTACAGGTCCTCCAGCACTGCAGGATGCATTCCTCCTTTTCCTTCCCTCCCGGTATCCCCACCCAGAGGAGGGATAGAGGCCAGCTGTTCTGACTCCTAGCCATGTTCTTGCTCAACAGCCCCCTAGTGGTAAGTCAAAGCAGTGAAGACAAGAAATGCTAGTAGCCTTTGCTCTAACACCGCTTAACTTTCCATCGTTTTAGGATGATTTAAGTGCAACTTGTAACTTCACTCTAACATAACCTACTAGCCTGTGCCCTGTTCCTCCTTCACAAGCAAGTATAGGGGACAAACACCTCAACAAATAACAAACCAAGCATTACTAATGTTAATGCTCTATCTCAACATACAGAAAACTTCTTTATAATTCTAGTGCCGAGGGTCTGGAACAGGCTCCCTCCAGTGGTGGTACAGTCACCCACCCTGGCAATCTTCAAAAAGTGTTTTGATGCCCACCTTGCTGGGGTCATCTGACCACAGCAGTCTTTCCTGTGATGATCTTGTAAGGTCCCTTCCAGCCCCTAACATCTATGACTACAAATCTACGAACAGCAAATCCGTGCCATTTCCTCCATCCAGCTGCTTGTTTAGGGGAAGAATGGATCATGTCAGGTAGGTAGAGAGAAAAGGAAGGAGTCACAGCATAATTCCTTAACAGCCCTGCCTTCTTACCCATCCTTTCTTTGAGTTGTATAATTTGATCTTTGGTCTTCCTTTGAGCTGTATAATTCCTGTAGTTTAAGGCAACTTTATGAGCAGATTATTGTCTGAGCTCACTTCTCCTTCTGTAACCAGACACAGCTTAAGGGAAAATAATTATTTTTCATTATAGCATCAGTCTCACTTCTCTCCTCTTGTTTCTTCCTCTACTTCTGAAATATTTACAACTTTAGCCAGTATCTCTGTTGCCTGCAAACCTCTTACAAAACAAGCTAGCCCCTATGTGGTAAAACTTATGAGCTTTGAAGGGCTCATATAGCTCAGCTTGCCAATGGGAAAAAATGATTCATTGCAGCTCTGTTTATCACAGCAATAAAGCTACAGCTGACTGGACTTTTCTTGTCATAATAACCCAGACATTTAAGTAAAAAATGTTACCATTAATCATCAGTTGTCATTAAAGTCCAGAGTCATTAGAGTAGATGAAAAAGATAGCATCTAGGGTTTTTTCTATTGTTGAATTACTGCCCTCTGTACAAAGTGAGTCTATATTCCAGTAGCATTGGCTGACCTGGTGTCAGAGAAATTTTATTAGAAACTAAAAGTGTGTATGTGGACTTGTTTTTCTTTTGCTACAGGAATGTATTCTATGTTCCTTCTTTTATTCACAGAAGAGAGATATATTCCCAAGTAACTTTCTCTTGTTTTATTTCTCATTGCCTTATTTTCTCAGTGCCAGTACTTGGAAAAACAGCTTAACAGTCCCTGAATGAAAATGTTCTTCTTTCCATGGGTTCAAGTTCTTCACTGTCTATTAACTTAAATATTTAGGAAGAGCAAAATGCTTTGAGATTGCTTTCATATTATTAGAAAATGGTTATATTATTGCTCTTGCAGTAACCAAGCAGTGTTAAATATATTTCTGAATATATCTGGTATCTGATTATAAGACAGTAGGGATGGTTTAAACAAACAAAACCCAGTATTGTAATATTCATTTGAGAAAGTCCAGATTCTGAATGGGAGTATTACGACTCAGGCCACAGCTGGAGTACTGTGTCCAATTCTGTGCGCTCCATTCAGGAGGGATGTGGACAACATTGAAAGGGTCCAGAGCAGGGCCGCCCACATGATATGGGGACAGCAGGGGAGACCCTACAATGAGAGACTGCGGGACCTGAACCTGTCCAGCCTTCACAAGAGAAGGCTGAGGGGGGACCTGGTGACAGTCTAGAAACTCACTAGGGGGGACCAGAAGGGTTTGGGAGAGACCTTGTTTCCCCTAGCGCCCCCTGGCATAACAAAGCATAACTGCCACAAGTTGTTGGAGAGTAGGTTTAGATTAGACATCCACAAGAACCGCTTCACTGTTTGGGCGGCTAGGATTTGGAACCAACTTCCAAGGGAAGTGGTGCTGGCTCCTACCCTGGGGGTCTTTAGGAGGAGGCTTGACGCCTACCTAGCTGGGATGATTTGAGCCCAGTTTTTCTCCTGCCGTGGCAGGGGGTTGGACTTGAAGATCTACAAGGTCCCATCCGACCCTACTTCTATGATTCTGTGACTGCCTTCAAAGAAAATGGGTAGAATTATACCCTCAAAGTACTCTAAAATAAGAGAATATCTGAAACAAATACTCCAATCAGCCCCAAGATATTGGGTTTTATGCCAGAACAAATTAATGGAGTGTTATGGTGTATTTAATGCAAGTAGGTGAGGGAATGACAAAAATCATCTTAGCAGCAACAGCAATTTTGATAAATAGAGGATAGGCTGGAGGGGGTCATAATTGAGTACCCTTTCAGCAAAAGCTCCTCACCCTGGAAATGAGTTCATACCATAATGTAAATACATAGGGAAAAAAGTGTAACGCAGGCTTCAGAGAGAGAAGTGAGAATATTATGCTGTCAACTAATCTTTTGCAATATTCTAAAACTGAAGTGATCATGTTTTTGTTCCATATCAATGTATTGATTCAAGCATAGTTGGTAATTGCTTTTTGTTGTGTTTTTCCTTACCAGTACACATTTCCACCAAAGATTTATTTCATAGCCAAAAACTTGACTTGAAACGCAGTTAATATATACAAGTTTTTTTTAGCTGCTACCCTGAATAAATTTCTTGCTAAAGACTGATAGGTTAGCCTGACCTTCTGAATTGTAAATTTATATAGCATCACTGATAGTGGCTTTGAAAAGTCTTTTAAAAAATTCATTTATGGTTGAGGAATGAGTCATGCTCATCCTTAATTTACTGCAGAAAAAAATGCCTAATGACTTCCATTGGGATATTACCATTTTCCCATGGAAGAACTGTACACTGTAGTCGTGCTTATGGCATGTATATATTTTCTAATCTTCTTCTTTTGGGGCAAACATAACATCCCTCAGCAGGGTACTAGATAGTCTTCTATTCCCATAGCAGATAAGGGAAACCTTTTCCTCAAAAATCCTTACTAGAACAGGAAACATTCAATGTATTGCAAGAAGACTCTCTCATACAGAGACCTGTGCATAACAGCGTATCTTCAAAAATATTTTTTTACTAAAATAGGACATTCAGCTATGGAACAGCTATAAATCTTACGTAAACTATATAGGTATGTATCAGAAGCATAGCAAGGTGAGTCTGCATCTGGGGCAACCAATTCCAGCAGCACTGGCAACTGCCACTGCAGCTCTGGCTGCTTTTGCTTCTTCCCCACAAAAGTGGTGCATGGGGCTACTGTTTTGATCACCCGCCATTAGTTATGCTACTGATGTCTATATAAATAGAACAAGCTAGTGATTCCCAAAGGGTGTGCCATGAGAGCAACGGAAGTGTGCCATGAGATCCTCCTGGCTGAGGAGGTAAATGCTCTCCTCCCCTATCCAGCACCCTGATAGCCCCAGCTACTCCAGGAGCACCTGCAGCTGCTCCTCTGGGGACCACTACTGCTGCTACTGCCCTCCAGCAATGTGCTCTACTGTGGGTGAGCACACAGACAGATGGAGCCACACTTCACAGGCTAGCTCATCTCCTCCACTCCTCTTTGGGTCACAGGAGTGGTCACCAGCATATGCAACTCTGTAGGAGCAGCCTTGGTAGTCAGGGATGCCTTTGTGCCAAGGTACAGATCAGAGGTCAAGAGGGGGAAGTCAATGGGAAAAGCAGGACACAACAGGATGAGGTCTTTCCCTCAGTGCACTTCAGTGGCACTATCTAAATCAAAGATTCTCAGCTTTTTTTAGACCCAAACACCCCTTCCATATCTTCTCTGAATTTAGATCCATCTTGGTGATTTTCAACCAGGGTGCCTCAAAAAATCAGAAAAGTTATGGAGTTATTTTTTAGAAGAATAGTACATCTCAGCATTGGTGTGATTTCCTTTGGCAGGGGAATGGAATATGTTACATGTTTTGAAACATAGATAACCTTTTTTGCGTGTAAGAGTGAAGTGTGCCATGAATTTTAATCCAGAAAAAGTGTGCCCCAGTTATCAAAAGTTTGGGAACCACTGCGTTAAGCTAATTACTGTGTACACACACCACTTCTGTACCAAATTCACTGATAGTACTTGCTGAAAAAAAAGAATAAGCTGCATAGAAATGGAATATAAATATTTTGAGTTTGCTATGTGTTTACCACAATGTAATGTCCTACAGAACAATTGTCTCTATGAACGTAGATTCCATCTTTGGATGTGAAGCCCGGATTTTGTTCTCGTCTCTGCCACAGAAATCCAATGGAATAAAAATACTGAACTTTAGAAATGCAGACTTTACAAACTCAGAGAATTGGTAGGGAGGTTCTTATGGGAAGCAAGGCTGAAGGAAAAAAGTCCAGGAGAGTGAGGTGTTCCTTAAGAGATGAGATTAAGCCCATAAAAGCACCATCTCCAGATGTGAAAGAAAAAGCAGGAAGTGTAGCAAGACACTGGCCTTGCTAAATTAGTACCCTTCAATGACTTCAGAAGAAATCTTACATAAAGTGGAAACTTGGCCATTTTACTAAGGATATTTATAAGTGCACAAGCATGTATGCAAAGACAAAATAAGAAAGACAGGGTTCAAATGAGATGAGCTAGCAAGGTAACAAAACAGCATTCTATAAAAACATCAGAAATAATAGGAAAACTAAGGGAAGAATATATCCTTTACTGAATGGGAGCTGATGGAGAATATTGAATTGTTTAATGCCTTTTTTACTTCAATCTCAATAAAAAGATCAGCTCTCAGATGACTAACACAACTAGCATCCAGGACAGGGTATAAATACTCAGCCTAAGGTAGAAAAAAATAAGAACACTATTGGATCTGCTGTTTTAAAAGTTAGATTGATTAATAAAGCATTAAGAAAAAAAAAGAAAAGCTGTATGTTTTCAAATCAGTTAAGCCTAATGAGATTCATCTACCTGCATCCTCCTATTACTATTTAGACCTCAGTTCAGGGCAGAAAAGTCTAAGATAGATGTAATGAGACTGTAGACAGTCTAGATATGAACAAAAATGATAAAGGGATTGGGAAGTAATTTGCATAAGGAAATACTGAAGAAACTAGGGATGGTTAGCTTGGAGAAAAGGAAAGAGACATGATAGCAAATTCCAAACATTTGAAAGGTTGCCGTAAAGCAAGAGGATGAATGTTTGGTTAGTCTGGTCTCAGAAGGCAGGATATGAAATAATTAGTTTCAGTTGCTTCAAAACAGATTAGATCCCAGGGGAAGAAAAAAAACCCAAACGCCCCCTCCCCCCGCCACCTGTCTCTTAACTTTAAGAGCTGTAAGACAAGGGAACAAGCCACCTATGGAAGTTATGGAATGTCTTTCATTGGAAGCCCTCAAGATGAGGTTGGAAAACATTGGAGAGGGTTGATCTGGAAATAGCAATATCTGGAATGTGCTATGAAGAGCAACAGCTGAAAACCCAGGAGCACCCTCTCCCCATCTCCAACCCCAGATCACTGGGAGATCACAAGAGCTCTGCAGCCCAGAGCAGATAGAAATTGGAGCGGACCCTAAAGGTTCAGAGGCAGGCAACAAAGATGATAAAGGGCTTGAAAAGCAAGCTCGGATGATAAAGGGCTTGGAAAGCCCATACAAGGAGAGGCTGAAGGAGCTAGGTAAGTTCAGCTTGCAGAAAAGGCACTTAACAGGGGACATGAAAGCAGTCTTCAAATACTTAAAGAGCTGCCATAAAGAAGAGGGAAACCTTCTTGTCTCTCTTGCTGCAGGGGAGGACAAGGACCGATGGCTTGAAGTTACAGAAAAGTCAGTTTAGTTAGGATATTCAGAAAAAATTTCTTCACTGTTAGAACAGTGAGGCGATGGAATAGACTACCTAGGGCAGCTGTGGACTCTCGGAGAAGTCCCCCTATTAAGCAAGGAAGAAAGCTGCTGGGCTGAGGGGATTGTTCAGATATGGAGGATACTGCAAAGGATTGACTTTGCACTGAGAAAAATAATAGCCTCCAATCTGTATGTAGTCATTTCTCCCAGCATAATATGAATACAAAATGATATTATTCTGATTTTATACTAATATAGATAGTTCAGGCCAACGGTGAATCAGATCCAAGTGTGTAACTGTTACTGTCATCAGATCATTCCAGATGAATTTGAATTAGTAAGACCAGCTGGTACAAGCTGTCCTAAAACTAATATAAATAAAATAGTATTAATAATTAGTGAATTAGAATTAAGGTTGATTAGATTTAAAAATAATAGTCAAATGAAGCAACAAGTTAAAAGATAAGGTAAATCAATCCAAGAAGTATCCAGACATCTCTGCAGATAAATAGTTCAAACATAATGCTGCCTATAAGAATACTGGTTTTAGGGTAGCCTTACAGCCTATGGAGATCTGAACTGCTCTGACAAGAAACAAACCCTTTTTGACCCATTCACAGATAGAAAAATTGACTCAACTGAAATGTTATGTTGCAATTTATTTAAATGCTATATAAACAACACAACACAAATACATTATCCACAAGGCTCTTGGCTAGTATAAGATGGAAGACAAATATCTTCACTGCCACCCACTGGAGCCTTATGACTCTGCTAATAAAAGGTTGGCAGTCCTGACACTTATGAAATTCATGCATGTCTTGTTTAAACACTAAACCCAAGGTTTGAACTGTAAGTAAGTGAATTGATTTACATTTAGTTTAGTTGAAGGATATGTCCATGCTTAAAGATCTCTTATTATCCCAGAAGACACTTTGATTTATTCCAGGATGAACAAAAAAACTTGACTTGGGAAATATTTCTGGTCTCTGTTCATCTTACCTACCGTTTATCTTCTGGTTGAGGCTCAGGACACATCAAAGACCAACTTTGTATCTATAAATTACCAAAGCAACTGTACTCCTCTGGGACAATGTATATTACACATTTCAGGACAGCGTGTGTGAGGACTGTGGACAACACATTCTCAGTTGAAGGGAACCATCATCCAGAGAAAAATAAAGCAATCCTAGAGTCTGACCATCCTTAGCAAATGTGCAACAGCTTTCTTTCTGAGAAATCCTCTACACTCAATGTGACACTGACAACAGCAATATCCCTTTCAGTCCCAACCCCCTTCCAAGTCACCCTACATCAAAAAAAACCTCTAAGTTTTGACCCTGAAAAGGCAGAAGTGCATTAAGTCCAGTCAGGATTTTATTATTGCTATTTATTTTACCTAAAAAGTTATTGGGTGCTACACTAATGCTAGCATTATAAAACCCTAAACAGATTTGACTTAACAGTGAAATTTTGGTGGAGTGGTATAACGACATGGCAAAAAGGTGAAGCTATCTGCCAAATGCAGACAAATTTTGCATTATCTTAATATCAAATGTCTTAATATGTAAACCTCTGATTATATATTAATATAGTAACACTCATCCTTTGCATCTGATGCAGTACATTGTCTTCTGAGAGCCACAAACTGACCTAGTTAAGAATCATATTGCAATTGCATTGCCAAGTTGGACTGTGATATCACACCATTATGAGATGCTGAATTGTCACAATGTGTTGTCATCCCTTCCTGAAGCAGCATCGTGCATTGATGATTTTATTTTTTCTTCCCTTTCTGTCAGCTCCTGACTGAGAAAGAGAGCTTTTTCTCTTCCTCAGGCATGGCAGGGAAAGCTTTCGTTATCATGGTAGCCTAGAGTGAAGAAAATGAACCATCAATAGACCAGATTAACTGTGTGCTAGAATGGTTGAATTCCAAGTTTAAGGCAATAGGCAACAGTCAAAATGTGAGGAAGACATTATATAATGGCCACTTCTTATGTTATCCTGTTGCACAAGGGGTCTCAAATACTGAGGTGAATATGGGCCACTGAATTATCAAATATTACCGAAGATTTCAGTCCCATGAAGATTATGAGTAACTATAATATTAAGCTCCAGGCAGTCGGAAATTGTGCTTCAGGGTTTCTACCAACAGGCTTATCTGCCTCTAAGTTTTGATAAAGAGGCTGGCTTTCATTAAAATAAGCAAACCCCTATTCTCACGATTCCTGGATGCTGTAGCACATGGTTAATAGTGCTGGAGATAAAACAAAGTAAAGAAATTGAGGAGCAGCATAACATAACATATTTTTTGGAATACATTTGTAACCCATAATGTTTTCCTTAGAGACTGGCTTCTTTCCAAAAAAGGACACATGCTGCCTTAGCCATGCAAACCATTTGATTTCAGGTGTAATTATAAGTTTGCTCAGACACAAATCCAGTCATGTAGTCCCACTAAGCATTTGACAGCAAATATTTGCTGGCCTGCGGTGGCCCTAAAGTCCTTTTCCAGAAACTTGCATACAAATAAAACTTGCTTCACAGAAAAGTCTGTAGGAATATAAATAAGAAGGAATGCAAGCATGGTAAAATGAGAAAGCAGTTTAGATTGCACAAAGTGTTATTTGTGACATTTCCCGAATCACCCTGCTAGTCCTGCAACCTTTGTGAATGAGGCAGTTTGGTGACTGCCTGGCAGAGCAAACCTGAAGGCACAAAAGGGTTACATAAAGATTACTGACTGAGTCTCTCTATTCTCTCTATTGATTTCTCCCAGAAAACTAAGCTTAACAGGAAAGTAGTAAGGAAAATTATTAAACTAGTTTCTCTTTCTCTCTGTGACAGCAGTTGGAGATCCCCCAAAATCATCTAGATAGCTGGCAGCATACTGAATCAAACAGCTGTGCACCCCTTACAAGGTGCACAACTGTGATTTGCCATTGCTGCATCGATCCGTCTGCAGAGGAGCACATGCCAGTGGCTCTACTTCTGGCAAGCTGAAAAGAATAAGATGGCACAATTAAGACATGCTTTCTTGGTTCCCTGCTTTCTTTTTATTGTCATTTTCTCTTAGGTTCAGTTCCTCTCTCCCATACCATAGCTTGTGCATGTTCCTACTTCAGACATATAGTATTTGTTATCACCAGGTATCTTGGTTTTCTCTGATTTAAAAAAAAATCCCCGATTTTCAGATTAAGAAAAGTAGCCCCAAATCCACATTTTTCCGTGATTAATATGAAACACCACAAAAACATGCATGTGTGTGTGTGTGTGTGTGTGTGTGTATTTTAATCACAGGAAAATGTGGATTTGGGGTTACTTTTTTTAATCTGAAAATTACCCAAGATTTCAGTCCTATGTACATTATGGGTAACTATAATATTAAAGTTCCAGAGAGTGGGAAGCATATATGGTTTAGTGGTGTTTCTTTTAATGACGGAAAAATGTGGATTTTGAGTTACTTTTCTTAAACCTGAAATTGGGGATATTTTTATCAGAGAAAACCAGGATCCCTGGTTATCACTAAAGGAAGGCATTCTGGATCACAAATTAGAATTTTTCTAACACATGGGAAGGGAACAAGGCAGATTCCAAGAGTAAGGAATTAGTTGTTTGTTTTTGGGGGGAGGGGTTAATTTTAGGGAATATGGCTCAGCCACTTTAAAGAGCAAGTTCAAGGGAACGCATGTAATTTTGTCCACATTAAAAAAAAAATTTACAACTGGTTTGTTTGGGGTTTTTTTTTTTAAAGTTTAGTTCAGGCATTAGACTACAAGTTTGTAAACTGGGATGAGTGGCGTTGGGTCCACCTTAGTGTCAGGAATGTACCTACCTTTTACTTTGCATACTATTGACATCTTGGCCAGTAGGACCCTACACTTCCCTCTACCTATAAAATGACAATGGGTTCATTTCCTGATATGTCAGGTGCCATGAGGTTGAAGCTTTGCTAGCCAATATACAAATTGTGAAGACCATTAATAAAATAGGTTATAGGTTCAAAATAGTAGTAGCATTCTACCTTCAAGTTCAAACAACAGGCATTATGATTTGTGTGAATACATGCAAAGATTCCAACAAAAAACATCTTCTGAACAGGATGATGTTGGGTGTAGAGGAAAGGGACGGGGAAAATGCCAGAAAAAAGGAGCGGGGACAGAAACATTAAATAAGATAGGACTGGGCCCTGGACTCTTCCCATCTCTCTATCCTCCTGCACCTTCCCTGTAGTGCATCCAGCTCTGGCCATGAGAAGGGCAGAGCTATGGCAGCAGTTCACAATGCTAAAGTGACAATAAGAGGTTTTTCAGTAGCAGAAAAAGAGATAACTTTTTCTCTCCCTCAAGAACAGGGTACCACCATTAAGAATGATGTTTCCCAGAATGCCCTTCGCTGAAGCCTTACTCACTCATACACTCTTCTGCACTACCACCACTGCCTGCCCAAAATGGGGCTGGAGGCACTGCAAGGAAGGTGGGGCAGAAAAGTAAGCCACCTCCCTAGCTCCCTTTTAGCACCAGCCATCCCTCCTTTTGCAGCCCTCAGGACTCAGACCCTGCTCATCCATCCACTGGGAGAGTGGAAACATTACAGGATAAGCCAATTGGTTTTTACCCATTTTTTTAAATTCTGTGTTCTTAGTTAGAGGGCCAGGCAGGACTTACTGATGCCAAATACATCCACTGAAGAGCCCAAGAGACAGACCTAATCACAGCAGGAAAATGCCGTTTTAAAAACATATTTGTAAAGAACGGACTATTGCATATGGCACATATGCGCCTCAACAATTTTGCTAAATAAACCACAAATTTTGACAAATGTGTTGCTGTAAGTTTGCCATGGAAATACGATTGTATAACATTGCAGTTGAAACAAAAGTTCATCCTCTGAAAACTGTGGGGGCGTACTGCTAAAATGTTTGCTTTTAACGTTAGCTGACTAGTTTTATAACTAACATGCATCTAGTTAATGCTCTTTTAGACAATATGGGAAGGATGGGTGCCAGGAATGGAATACACATTAAAGACAGAAAACAATTATTAAAACAAATATCTGATTTAAGGCTTCCAATGCAACAAAAAATAAAGCTTTTCATAGCTGGGAAGTGCTGAGGCTTCTCAATCCATCCATTTTCAGTGAGCCCTGTTGTGCCTACTGGTGTAAGAACATCTGAATTTCTATTTAAAAAGAAAATCATATGGTATGGGGCTTGGGAATGGGTTCACCAGACTGGTGAAGAAGGAGACATGGAACTTTTTACCCTTAGGTTAAAGAGAGTGAGCTTGGCAGTGAAGTGAGAGAGAGCTGTTACCACCTGAGGGCTAGTTCACAGGGTGATCAGGTGATATCACCTATCATCTCAGACAAGCTCCCAGTGGGTATAGAAATGCCCTAAATCAAAAAAAGGTTGAAAACTTCTGTGTAAGCAGGTCACTCACCCAGCTTCCTCATTAAGGCCAGTCAGCTCCTAGTTCAGGTATCTCATCAGTTTATTTGACATGGGGCAAGTTTATCCTCACAGCAAACAACAGAATAAGCAAGTGTGCAAAGAGCACACCAATCCAAACCCTGTAATCTTCCTTCAGATCGAGAGAGAGCAACCCAGGGTCTGAACTTCTCTCTCAGCACATGAGCCTCGCCTCGCTTTCTGGAGCTCTTAACTCTCCATGCCTCATTTACTGGTCATCAGTTGCAGTTGTCTCCCCACCAGGCAGACTCTTAACTGCTGACTTCCTGTAGCTGGGTATCAGGCTTCTGCAAGCTAAGCACCTCCTTACACCCAGGTTTAGTTGATCTCTGTGCAAACCCTAGAGGTAGTCTGAGGCTCTCCCAAAATAAAAGAGTCTGCAAATGGCTTACGATGCCTCTGACTACTTTCTAAATGCTAGGCTTGAGCTCAGGCTCATAGTAGAGGTGATACCTTTTTTTAGACCAACAGGATTTTTACAAAAAAATGTTTTTAATTGCAAGATATCAGGCTTGAGCTTATTCACAGGTAGGGGAGCAAGTAATTAGGGCTTATTTCTCCATGGTGGTCCTTGGCTTAACAAAGCTTAAGGAAGACATAGTCTTTCATTGCCACTTCCTGTGCTGTAGCTGTCTTTTGGACTGCATGTCAACGGCTTTTAGTGCAGCATCACAATCTGCCCTGAACAATAACACATCAGCTTTGCTTTGCAAATTTATTCCTCCTGGCTTCTTCACTCTCATCCTATTTTGTTCTCCCCTTGCTCAGGAAATGTGAAAACTAAAGGGAACAAAACAGACACACTTTTCTGAATTTAAAAAATGTTGGGATCAGTCTAAGTCTTCCCTGAAGGTTAGTTTTAGATGTCATATGAGTTGGCTCACCCTAGTTAGTAGAGACAGCAGTGTGATGACAAGAAGTCTATTTAGGAATTAATTTGCTGCTTATTCTACAGGGTTAAATCCTACCCTATTCTCCCAACAAATAGAGAAAAGTCACTTCACCTTGCAGAAGCTCCAGGAATGACTCAGTCCACTGTGCTCCGGGGTCGTATGGATGGAAAATGTTTAGATGTGGAAAGAGAGATTTCTTGACCTTCAGTAAGTTAGTAAGGTTGTGGTCAATACACAGTGTTCACAACCTGACATTGCAGGATAACACTTAAGCTAGAAATAGACATTGCTGCCTGAAGCGGATCAACTGTGTCACAATATGTTATGGCACAGCTGGTCTACATCACTGGGTGAAACACAAATTGCGTCTTGTCCCTCCCCGCCCTCCCCCTGCCTTGATGGTGTGGGACAAGGGATAATGTGATCTACGCTGCCCCAGACCTATGCTATAGGACTGAAGCAATGAAGAAATGGCTTTCAGACTCAGCCAGCTGCAGGGCTGGCTAAGCAGGGGAAAACCCAACTTTCCCTGCTGCTCCAGACCTCCAAATCTTAAAAAAATGTAAGGTAGCACGAATGAGACTTCAGACAATGTCTGTTTGTACCCTTAGATGTACTCCAGATTATTCTTCCCTTACCAATTTTTCTAAGAAACTCTGGCAGGTTTTCTGCAGAGCAAATGAACCTGTCAACATTTCTGTTCTTGCTGTCTTTGATGGTACAAGTAGATTGTCAATCAAAAATATTTTTTGTGCTAACATCCTCTCTCATAAGAGCAGGAAGGAAATAAACCAAAATAGGATCTAATATTCACAAAAACATTGTGCTGTCCAGTGTTTTCTCTGAAATTTGTAATGCTGAGTTTGCTGGCATGGTTGGTTACACCAATTCAAACATTAATACTACTTTTGTACCCATGTCTTCACATATAACCCCCAAAATCATGTAATATATCTGTATGAAAGGTATGTACTATCACACTCCCACTCCAGCAAGCTTTTGGGAATATAGTTTGAACATCAGGCAAATGAATATTCAGTTGCCATACAAAAGTATAGATTTTGCTCATACTGAAAAGGATAGTCCTTTGGAAGCAAAAACCTGCCTAGCTTTATGATTATATTTAATCAGGTTATGGAAGCGTTTATTATGACATGATATCTGCAGATACCTCAGGAGGTCACTATGTCCATATAACACTTTTGTTCCTATATGTTTTATGTCAGGAGCTGGAAATCTTCAACAAGCCACAGGATGAAACAACCTAGCTCTGGTCCAACTTGGGCTGGCTGGCTTTGGTGATGTCAGGGGCAGGGGGCTTTCCCCGCACCCACACGGGGGCCAGGCAGCTGTGAGCTCTGCCTGCATTGCTGCCACTTCCCCCAGCCCTCTTCCCCAGATGGGGCATGAGTGCAGCTTCCAGCCAATGGGGAATGGCACCGGAGCCAGGCAGCTACAAACTGTGTCCATGCAACCACTGTTTCTCCCTCTCATCAATCACCCCTACCCAGCAGCTGCAGCATGAGCACACCTAGAAGCTGCCCAAGCCCAGTGCAGCTTCTCACCAGCGGGAAGCTGCAACCATGCTGCAGCCAGGAGGCGGGAAGAGATGGGAAGAAGTAGCAGTGGTGCAGATGCAATTGAAAGCTTCCTGGTTCTGCCACAACCGTTTGCTCCTGACCCTGCTGTGGGTACAGGTACAGGCAAAAAGCCCTCCACATCTGCAGGCCAGATCTGGCCTGCGGGTCTTATTCTTGTTGTGCCATTTTACGTCATTTTTGTTTCTTTAATCTACCATTAAAAGTGTACTGAAAACTGTATGGGATCTATATTTATATGCTCAAGATTATTAACATTTGAAAATTAAGCTACAAGAGAAAGGCTAATCTTGTGGATAAGGCACTAAAATTGAGACTCAGGGGATCTACATTTAGTCCCTACCTCAGCCAGCGGTTCCTTGTATGATTTAGTCAGGACACCCAATTTTGATACATATGAGGCCTACATTTGCTAACGGAAATGGTAAGATCCCCCTCTCTTCTAAGCTAGAACGAAGGATATTTTCATGAAGGGCTGCATCTTATAAGTCAGTACAGTGCATAGCAAAACAGGGCTCCTAGCTCAGTCAGGGCCTTTTGATGCCACTGGTATAAAAGTTAATTCTAATAAAAATGGAAGTGTTTTGAGGTAAGAGAAAATACAGAACATTTGTTTAGACAATGGATGCTTTCATTTTGACTCTAGAAATGTATTTGACTGAGCCTTGTTTTTGTCTGTTCAGCTGCCTCATATCCTAGTACTACATAACCTTTAAACAGTTATATCCTTCAGTGCTCTTCAGCATAGCCACACTACTCCCAGGGTATGTGTTTCCAATAGATTGTAGTAGAGACAGAAAAAGGTCCCGTGGTTGCTCCTGACATTTTTTCCCCCATGAAACTGCTGCTAAGCCATATGCATCGCATGGCCTCAGGGAAAGTTTTATGACATGTAGGGCTGGGGCATGAGATTACTGCACCTTTCATTCACTCTCTATCCCCACTGAGTGATTGAACATAAAAGTGAATGAGAAGCTCAGCAGCAAACAAGCAGTTGTCTTCCAGCATGTATCACAGACACAACTGCAGTCGAACACAGGGTTAATGTTATCTTCCAGCCTTGTAAGGAGAGAGGAAGAACAAATACATTTCACTGAAGCAGGAAATTTAAAGTCCACCAAATGGCAAAGATCCAGTTACCATGGTTTCTTCCTCCCCCGCCCCGTCTCTTGCCAGTCAAGATACCTGATCTATTAAATCACAGAAATCACCAGCTCTTCAGTTTCAGTGCACTGGGAGGATTGTATTAAGCTCAATCAGCAATTATCTGTAATACGGGATAAAAATCTTTACTGGAAAAGTAAGCTTCAAAAGGTCAGGATATAAGCAGTGTCACTGAAGGGTCTCTTTAATGTACGTTCAGCTGATTGGACAAAGCCAGGTAAATGAAATGCAGATGTCAAAGCTGAATACAAACCATGAAACACTATTTTTTTTTAAGCAGTCTGTTGAGCAAAGTTGGAATAAGCAAGTTCTGGTTTTGGTTTAATGAGGTTACCATTATTCTTCACCTACCAAGTTGTCTCTTTATTACAACTCGGCAAGTGCTCATTAGGAACAAGCACAACAATGCAAAACAAGGCAAGGAGAAATGGAGAACCATGCCAGCAAATCAGTAGGAGACTCGCACTGCTCTGCATGAGAGACTCAGCACCACTCTGACAACGGAAGGTAATATTCAAATCACAATCCCAGTGCCCAGATCGGGACTGGGCCCAGAAGCAAAGGCAGCTTTCATTGTGATGGGGTTTTGTGAGTGGTTGAAATTGTTCCCTTCCTTTTCACACCCATGGATCTCCTGAGCTCAACAAATAATTCAGTTCTCCATGCCAGTTCTTCTTTCAGAGGATGCACCCCATGTCAGTCAGTCGTGTCTGCCTTCCTCCTACGCACTCCCCAGAATCCCGTGTCCTGCAGCACTTCGAGTCAATGGACAAAAGACTCCAGCTCTCACCCGACTCCCCCCAGAAATGACCCCTGTCTGTGACTAAAATGAAGAAAGAGGTAAGGCCTTGCTACACAGGAATGCTCAGAAAAGCAGATTAGTTAAACCCCATTAAACTCTGGTATGGACATTTCAAAGCTAAATAAACTATACCGAGTAAGGCCACTTTAATTGAGACTAGAAGGGTCTGCACAATGGTTTATGCAGTTTAACTTATCTATTGTATTTCACTTAAATTAACTTTCCTTAGTGCCTCTTTTTGGATAAGCCCTTACTCTTTTAGTCCAGGTAGTGGATACGTGAAAATTCACTGTACTTTGTGACTGTACTTCTTTGAATGTGTGGGTCTCAGAAAAAAAACCCAAAATAGTATTCTGTCCCCAACAGGAAATGCTCTTCCTAAAGTTAGACCATTTAAGAAAGTCACTTTTAAGGCCACTGGATTTATAAACATCGCTATCTCATTTGCTGCTTGAAAAATGGAAATAAAACGGCTCTAATTGATTTAATAAGAGTGTATTTATTTTTGGTTACTTTAAATCTTCTCAGTGGATCTTGAAGTAACAGTTGGCTTGCTGAGGTAAAATTAATTAGGAGATTTTTTTTCCCCCCTTGCACTGCAAGAACAAGTTAACCTCTTGATAAACAGATTTCTGACAGAAGCAAGAAGGAACTCTCTCAGAGGTTTATTAAAAAGTGAACAGTATGAAACTTGATAAAAAGAAAAAAGTTGGGTTAAAGAATCACAGGTGCATAATTATTTTCTCATCTTAAACAATAAGGGTGCCTATACATGTATATAGAGTCTGCTGCGATGCACTGTAATTACAGCGTGTTGGAGCAGACTTGATTAATGGAGGCTGCTGAAGCATGGTAATTACCATGCTTCAGCAGTCTCCAGCATCACATCCCTACACGGAAAAATGGCAGTGGAGTGCTTTAAATAAAGCTGGTTCAATGAGCTTTAGTTAAAACGTCTCTGCTGCCATTTTTCAGCATGGGGACACTGATACATGTAATACTCTGGACACTTTAATTACAGCTGGTCTCAGAGCTGCTCCACTTAAAATGTCCCATCCCCTACCTCCCAAAGTATGTGTATAAACTCTCTAAGGGTGCATACAGTTGTTCATCATAGCCGGTCTATGGTCACACAGCTTACTTTAAGCCACATAAATGTAGACCAGGAGTAGTGTGTGTAACATTCACTGCTTCTAGGAGCCACACAGGGAAACCAGTGTAACTCAGGGTGAAAAGAAAGGGCAGGCAGGATTAGGGGACTGGCGCTGGTGGGTTTGGGGCAAAGGGTGGTGGGGGTGGAGAGGCTTCCTGGTTGAGGGAGGGGGAAGTTGGGGAACTAAAAAAATCCTAATCAGTTGAGGGGTAGGAATAACACAGTCCCAGTGCTGGGATGAGCAGCTGGGTTTTCCCAGCCCCGGGTTTCTGCTGTGAACACACCCAGGTATTCATAGATTAAATTAACCCAATCTTGATTTAAATTAGTGCACTTCTTCAGATGAACTAACTTAGATTGGGCATGCCATTTGGAGGGTGATTTAAGCCCTCTGAACTCTTGCACAAGTGGGCATTTAGAACAACCAAACCCCAGTTAGGTCAATCTAAATGTAATATCTGTACATGCTCTAAGAGGAGCAAGGACCTCACCCTTCCGGCTTTCCAAATTTACCATCTCAAGACATGAGAAATCTACTATTGCCCCCATCTGGTATATGTATTCCTCAGATAAATGATTCTTTAGTCGTACAGCTTTTCCTCTGACAACTTTCAGAAGTACCCTGCCCAATGTAAACAGGCATAGGAGCCAATAAAGAGCCAACATCATTCGTTTACTTAAAACCAAAGCAAAGGCTGTGCTGTGAGACCGAGGCAGGCTTTCAAACAACCCTCTTCTAATTGAACTGCAATCCTGCATGTTTCTGAGAGCATTTTACTCCTACTGATCTGAACCAGAGCTCAAGACCAGACTTGTCATAGAATTCAAATCTCTCAGATAAAACCTACATGATGAATAATATGAAAAATAGGGATCAAAGCTTTTTATTTTTCTTTGAAGGAACAGCCAACATAAAAATCACAGCTTCCAATTAAGTGATTCCCAAAGGCTATGTACTATGGGACACCGGTGTGCTGTGAGAGCAACATAAGTGTGCCCTGAAGTGAGGAAGAAAATGCTCTCCTCCCTTATCTGGCACTCTGCTCCTGCCCCAGCTATTCCAGCAGTGCCTGGGGAGTGCCACTGCTGCTGCCACCTTGTGAACCACTAGTAGAGACTAATCCTTTGCTTTAAGAAAGATGTGATGTTAAAAAATTATACCAAATACATCTCAGCACTGGCTTGATTTCCTCTGGCAGGGTAATAGAATATGCTATACGTTTTGAAACACACACACACGGGCCACCAATTTCAATCCAGAAAAAAAGTGTGTTCCAGACATTAGGAGTAGGAAAACTCTGTTCCAATTCACTATAGACAAGTATATCATGTATGATCTATTGAATGATTGTAGCCTGGAAACGTAACCTATGTTATTCTTTAATATATTGTTATTACTCTGGCAGCACCTAGCATACTCCACCACATTGAAGCCCCAATGCCCAATAACAAGGTGCAAACATCCAATGAATGACAGTCTTTGCTTCAAGAAGGCCAAAAATGCAATGAATGCTTCTACATACGTCCATACTGAATAAATAACACGGGGCACTGGATCTCTCTTAATATGCAATAGAAGCAGCTATCATTTGGAATTATGTAATTGAGGGACATTTATTCTGAGATTGATGCCTAATGGAAATTAGCCTAGAGAAGGCCATACCATATTCAAATCCAAATCATAGCCCAGGTCTGTAAAGATGCATAGCATTATAATTACCATTAACTTCAGGAGGAGTTATAGGTGGAGATTAGCACTTCTCGGGATTTGAGCTAATGCATCTTAGGCCCACCCATACAGTAAAAAACAGTTACTAACATCAAATACAGCCTAAGTAGACAACAACAGAAATTGTTTTAAAATCCATGATGCATCTTTGTGGGTAGTCTAATACACATGAATCAAAAGTCGTATCTTTAACTTGATCATGAAATCTCATATCATTTGAGCAGTGTATAAATAACCATTTGAGGACCAAGAACCTACTGATAATAAGACAGCACTAATTTAATTTGCTCAAGTTGCTCATTTGTTCAGCATCTTTTTCTGCTTGTATAATGGCCATCAGCAGAGTGCTAGTCTCGATTTCTTTTCTTTAAGCCCACAGTCTGGGATGATCCTACACATTTGAGAGCCTTTTACTCCTACTGAATGCAAAGTGTCAAATATGCTTCTCCCTGAGAGTGCCTAGATATGTGTTTGGGTGTGGGGAAGGGGGGCATTTTAATTACAGTGGTTCCTGGAGAACTGCTCTAAGTAAAGAACACCTCACTGTCACATGTATTAAGCCCCTGTAGGTTTTAAAACGGCTGCAGGATGTTTTACCTAATCTCATTCAATGAGGTTTAGATAAAACACTCACGTGACCATTTTAAACCCTGCAAAGATTTATACACGTGACAATGACGCCATGCTGGAGCATTCTAATTTGAACACGGAGCAGCCTCGATTAATCAAGTCTTTTTTCACATGTTCTAATTATAATGCAGACCAGCACATCGATAGGCAGCTTGAGATTTCAGCACTCAGAACTTTTAATCCAAAGGACCAGTGCCTTGGCACTGTTGAGGGATTTCTCCTTCACAGCTTCACTAAGAATCAGGGACCCAAGCAAAATGTTTGCACCATCCTCTCTCAGAGATTCTGGTATGGTGGGGAACAGCAACAGAGCTGAAGCAATCTTTTGCTCCACTGATCCCCAGTTATGGGATATGTTCCTTGCACTTTGGTGCAATTTAGGATCCTTAGGTGGCTCTAACTTGCTTCTTGGGACCTGATCGCTGTTGGAAGTCACAACAAATCTGAGGAGGGTTACATGAAGGATAAATCCCAGGCCTCAAGCCAAACCTGAACAAAACCTTGGCACAGAAAAGTGCACTCATTAACAGGGAAGAAATTCTACTCTGCTCTGTTCCCTCACATGCCCCTCCTAAAAAGATGGTGAAAAAGCAAAAGAGCCTCAGGGCTCCAGTATACTTCTCTGAAAGGGTTAAAGGATTAGCTACTGGCTATGTGTAAACATCAGATCAACCAGTCCCACCAGTCTTCACAGTATTTCTGTGTCATAGCCCAACAGGAGAGGTAGAGTCTGAGATTTGTTCTACAGCATTGCAACTCTCCTCCCCTTTATAGTCCTCCCTGCATCGCAAGTCTTATTACTTTAAGTGTGACTTTGTTCCAGGACTCCAGTGCCCACCAGGAGTGACTAGAATGCATGTAGCTAAATACACTGAGTGGCAGCATTAGCAGAGCTGTGAAACGCCACAATTCACATGAAAGCTTTTACATCCAAAAATATGTCCACTTTGGTTAAAATTCCTAGCTAGTTATTACTGATTTTTAAAAAACATTTGAATGTGTGTGTATTTTTAAGTAGTTTTAAAAGACACTGCTGGAATCCAATATTTGTATGATGATCAAAAGAGACACTAATTACTACCAAAATCCTGCTAGGATCATTCATCTTACCAAGATTAAAAGAAGAGTAAAAAACTAGACTTTGCCATTCCATCAGACTAAGATATGCTGTCAACATCCCCACTTTTTACCTGCAACTGTACTGTTAACAGATCTATATCCTGTCCTTGACAGTGACAAGATACAGTATTTAAGTAAAAAAATCATTATTCTCAACTATTGGAAGGGATTTCTGGCCCCTTGAAAATAAAAAGATTTTTAAAGAAACAACTCCTAAAAATAACTATTTAGCCTAGGAGTATTTTGTATACCTGTTATTCTACCTGATTTATTTTCCCCCATTTTAAAATTGCTTTTAAAAATGTTCTATTTCTTTAGAAAGTTGCATGTGTAAAAATGAAGGAGCCATCAGGGACGTGCATGATCCATTGTTCTCTTCTAAAGTTGCTCTTGATGGTTTAATACGTTCACACACATGAATGCAAAGTGTCAAATGTACTTTGTTTTTCCTTTACATAACTTAGAAATAGTTCTCGAATTTGCATAAGTGTCTTCATTGCATCATGAACCCTGTGAAAATCAAAAAGAAGCTACAAAATTAACTGTTATTACTTACTGGCAAAACTGTTCCTCCTCCTCTTCATCTGTGACCTTGCTGATGTCCCAGGGAATGCAGAGGGTCTGCTGATTTTTCTCTCCACCAAAGTCCCTCTCCATGTTAGAGAATAGGAATAAACCAACAACTCTGCTCTTCCCAAAGGTAGCAAGAGAACAGTTTTGGTTTTTGTTCTTTTGAGAGGGAGAATGATGGTGCAAGCTAGAGTTACTGGGGGGAAAGAGTATATTAGACACTGGAGGAGAGTGGCAGTAAGTGCTTGGAGGCCAATCACATTTCATCATTCTGCTAGTTAGAAACAAGATATGCTTAAGAGGTCATGTGCCCTGAGTGATTTACAAATGCAATGACTGTAAGAGAAGGCATATGAGGTTTTCTCTTAAATAGAAGCAGGCTTTACATTGCTATTCAGTCTGACATTCAGGCTTATAGACTTCACACATCAAATATCTAGGACAGTGAAAAAACTTTGAGCCTTTTAAAAATATATAAAAATATATTTAAAAGCCCTAAGTTGTTTTTTTTTCTCCAACCAGTTAGCTAAGCTTAGGATTTATCTCTTCCTTCAGCTTTCTTGAAGCCTATCCAAGGCAGTAAGTGGAACCCTGGTTCCCTAGCCTAATACTTATAGTTGATAAGGAAAATACTTTTCTTTTTCTAAATAGCACCAATTTACTACAAGGATGAGGAAAGGGAGCACAGTGTGGGGAAGAGGGAAGATGGGGCGAGAGGTGCGTAGGGCAGGGTGTATACGTGGTTTGATTTTTCAGAAGGTTTTTCCCAGGAAAACAGCAGCAGCACCCATCAGTAGTATATACGGTTACATTACACATTACAATGGAGGAGCATTATACAGCACCGGTGAATAAACATAGATATTTCCTTTTGCAACTCAGGGGCGGAAGAAACTAACAATTATAGGGATGTATTAAACATGGGGAAGGATGCTTTGCTTACAAGACTCTGGAGATATATATATATATATATATACACACACACATGCACACGCACACGCGATGTAAGCCTACATATAGCCTTACATCTCAAATGGTTATAAGGACAGACCTAAATGGGATCCTGGACACCAGAAGTATCAGATCTACAACCACAGTGGATATGGCCACTGGTGGCAGGGAGGCAAGCGAGGGCTGTGCAGGAGCATCAGTCACCCTGTGACCACTTGGCCCACCACCATTTGCACACTTCCACCACAAGCAAGAACCTTCCTGGCCTGCAACCACCTCTGCCACAACAGTCACTGTAGGTTATACGAATGTGCTGAGTCTGTATGGGTGAATCTAAAGCTACTTTCTGTTGAATCTGTTAATGCCAACACATGTATAGTTTTACTTTATGTTCACAATATATTCTACGCCCACTAGTTTGGCAGCACTTTTTCTTGCACTCGAGGCTGGAGTCATTTATTTATATGCCTCAGACAAAACGTTAACAGTGTCCATCACTGTCCTACATGATCTGAATCTAGCCCAGGGAAAAAATTGAGTTTGATACCCCTGCTATAAAGGAAACATGATCAGAAAGAGGTAAAATATTTACACCCCAAAACTGACCTAACATTACACCCCAAAACTGAAAAAATTAGTACATAAGAATGGGCCAAACACATCCAAAGCTCTCTGATTAACACAATGATTTACAAAGATATAGTAAATTCAGATATCTGCTTTAAATAATATGTAGTTAGGATCTTGACACTTGAACAGTCTGTCCAGATCCTGGGCTACTTGAGTCTGCTTTAATTCATCTTGCACCACTTATCTGGCACCCGCTGAATGTAAACAGACTTTCCGTCAAAAATAGACACTGGCTGCATCTACACATCGCCCTACAGCAACTTAGCAATGTGCTACCTCACCATACCTTGCACTAAGGTGAATAGCAATGATGCGTGTCTACACATGATTGACAGCTACAGCAATGTAGCTGTATGTTGCACATTCACTAGGTATAGTGCACTGCTACAGTGACATAGCAGCAAAATTTAAACATGCACCATGTGCATAGTGCAGTAACCAGCCGTACTGCACCAAGCTTTAGTATTTCCTTTTCCTTCCAAAAGGAAGTACTAAAGCACAGTGGTATGTAGATGCACCCACTGTGAATCTTCTCTGCTCTAAAGCAGGAGGAAGCTGTTTCACTGCTTTCTACTACAGAAGACTGCTTCTTAACTTAAAGAGTTAGGGGAACATTACCGTGGGAATGATGGAGAAAAGCAGGGGACATTACAGTGGGAATGATAGAGAAAAAATATGCTATGCTTAAATTTTCTTTGGTGTTATCCCCTGATTAACTTTAAATATAAGTTAAATGCAAGTTAAAGATGCTCTGCTGCAGCCTAAACTTATGCTGAAGCTAAAAAGTTGAAAACTGGGGAGCCATGTTCTGCTCCCCTGATAGCCTTCATGCTCAGACACAGTGGATAATTTAGACTACTACTAGGTATTTTGCTCTGAAGTATACATTTTATTAAAATTAAGAACCCTCTGAACATCAGTGTGTTTTCTACTTACTCCACCTATGAGTTATAGTTTACTAGGAGTTTCCTTAGTTTCTCAGTTTAAAAAAGAAAATTCTTCAGGGAGGAAAAGAAATCTTCAGCCCTCAGGCAACACACCTCCTTGTAAGATTAGAGATCCTCATAGTAAGGTGGTCACATACCCCATTTTCACTGAAACAGTCCTGTGTTAAGCACCTATCCCATTAGTTTGGACATGGACACTGGCCCATTTTCAGCAGGAATGTAGCAGCAGCAATGCCTTCCATGGTAGAGGATGCTGTCCTGTGTCAAACATATGGTTACAGGCCAGATTTGGCCTTCAGAGCTTCTCTGCCTGACCCACCAGGCTACTGGCGGGCACTGGCTGTTGGGGGAAAGTGACCAGCCACAGAATCCGGCTCACTTCCCTAGACAGCACACAACAGAGACCCTCACTGCTAACACCAGACCCCTCACTACCACTGCCAGATCCATTGCCACCACTGCCACCATGGCCATGGGCTGGATCTGTCCCACAAGGAGCCCTGCAGTCCAGATCCATCCTGGGGTCTCAGGTAAATTCAACATCCTGCTCTACCACCCCACAAACTTCCACCCCTCTGCTCTCTGGCACACCCAGATGAGACTGGAGTGTGCCAGAAAGCCTGGGGAGGGAGTGGGGTGGGGAAGGGGAAAGGGAAGGTTTCACTGTGCCCTGTGTTGAGACTTGGGGTAATATGATCACCCCACCTCATATAGTTTCAAAGCTGTCTTTGTTCTGCCACCAATGGCCACGTCCACTGTGGTTATATATCTGATACATACCAGAAGTATCAGATATACAACCCCACCTCATATAGTTTCATAGTTAGAACAAAGACAGAACAAAGGCAGCTTCCTTTCCTCCTTCAAGACCCCTTCTGTGGACATTTTGAAAAATACTAGGAAATTAGGCAATAGATTGAAAACCCAGCCCAGTTCATCACCTGCATGTTGGGAAAAGAAAGCAGGAAGCCCTTTCTCAAATTGTATGCAAGTGAAGGGTGTGTGAATATGTGTGTGTGTGTGTGTGTGTGTGTGTGTGTGTGCACGTGCATGTGTGTACGTGTGTGGAGGGGGATAGAGAGAGGACACAGCAAGAGAGATGAATGAGAGGAGAGAGAAAGGAGAAAGAGAGGAGAGAGAGAGAAACTATGAATCCTAGAAACGTATCTTTTTAAAATTAAAGATGAGATTTTCATGTCTCCAGAAACTGAGACACTTAGTGAACAACCAAACAACACGAGGGTCAGGCTGAAACCGTGAGCTGGCATCTTTGAAGGCTGGATGGGAAATGGAGGACAGGGTGGGATGGAACAGGCAAGACAACCATTGCTCTGCCATCTTGCTTTTAGTTTTTCGGGAAAGTACTTAGTGGTGGGACATCAAGACAAACTGTAATAGAAATTGGGAAAATGGAAGCAGGAAGCTCTTACTTAAATGCTGTTATGACAATGATATAAGGAAATAATTCAAATCCTTTACTTACATTTACCTCTCCTGTGTTCAGATTAAAGAAGTTTTCTCTCTTCTATGGCTCTCATCAACATAATATCTGAGAACTTCCCAATATTTTTATCTATTTATTTCCTGTAGTGGGTTGACACTCCCTTAGGCAGACTCAGGAACCAGTTTCCCCATAAGAGCCAGTCAGTTCTTGGTTGCAGTCTGTTTGTTATACATGTGGAAAGCCCCTCACTACAGCAAGCAAAACAAGTACAGGTAGGCTAACCATGAAGAGATCTGTGACATCTAGGATACTGCCCCCCCACTCAGCTCTCCCAAGTCAGCAGTGCTGCTGCATGCAGAGGAGGCTGGGGCAGCATGGTGGGCTGGGCAGGCAGGTGGGCAGCAGTGCCTGCCTATCCACCTGCCTGGCATGCTGGACTGCTCTGCTTCCCCACTGGACTGCACTCCATGCCCCTGCATTTCTGCGATGCTCAATTCCCACCAGCTGGCCAGGACTGGCCTACAAAATCCAGGACTGTCCTGGCTAAACAGGGTACAAAGAACAAAGACAAAATCAAACCTCTGGTCTTTCTTCAGACCCGGGGGGAGCCCTGTGCTTCTCCCTAAGCATCCTCCTCCTCTCCCTTTCTCAGCTTCCCTTCCAGGGAGCTTTTAACTTCCTCTGAGCCCAGCCTATCTTCCCTGTCAGCTGACTCAGAGTTCATAAGCAGGTAGGCTATGACCCCATAACCCCACAGCTGGGCTCAAGCCCCTGAGTCCTGCACCTTCTTACATTCTAACGACATCTTCATAAGGTAGTGAAATAGTGCTACCCCATATTATGGGGAGCAAGGAAAAGTGAGGCAATAAAACCCAGATCTTCAAAAGAATTTATGAGTCAGAGGGCTGTGTCACACAGTGCACTTAGGATGTGCTGAATGCAACTGGCCATGCATTCAAACAGTAAAACACATGCTAAGTGGGATCGTTTCATAGCAAAGTTATGTTTTTTTTGTGGGAGGAGTATCTCCTGATAATATTAATGAACACATGTTCAGCTATTGTTGGACTGCTCCTTGGAGATCATACTCCAAGTTCAAGATGGGTGTGGTGGGGGGGTAGTATGTACAGCCCTGGTCCAAACCCCAGCAGCACACTAAATCTAATTTCAAACTCATGTGAGGTGGAGGGACTGAGACCAACAATCAGCTGATTGTCAGTTCAAGCCCCAGCACTGCACAAGAGTTAGATTAAGACTCCAGTATGGCACCAGGGCTGGGACTAATAATCAGCAAGCTATGCATGTTAAAGATCATAGTAAACTTCACTGTACAGGTTTAACACATACTAAGTGCCCCATATGACAAGATCCCAAACCCCATTGATTAAACACTTTAATACTAAATGATATGTCCAAGGTCACACAAGAGCCCATGTTAGGTGAGCAAACTGAACACTAATTATCTGAATTCCAGGCTAGTGCTCTCAACACTGAGTTACCCTTTCTCTCAGCTGCTTTCTTCATAATCTTTCTTTAAGTATCACTTAGCTAGAAAAATTAATACCTTGTAAGACAGATACTAAGTGGATAGTTGAGGGAACTTATCCCAGACAGGAGGGACCCATGTTTCAAAAAGTTATTATGAGAGGCAGTTTGTTGACCTGTCTTCCCTTCCTGGAAAGGGAAAGAAGTTTGGTAACAGCATTACCAGCAGCAAGATGGACGCTGCCTCTGCACCCTTTCCTAATAACCCTTTTCCAGTAACAAAACGATGTCTCTCTTTGCTTTACTCATCTTGCACCTGCTTCATTATTCCAGGACTACAATTCATTATGCTAATATGCCAATCTGATCATGACACATCATTGTAACATGCATCCCTTTCTTTTTTGGAGTGAAGCTACAAAAAAGAATTTGATAGCGTTAGCCAAGTGCCTGTTAGGTTTGATCACATCACATCACAAAGCCATTGCAGAATCTGCCAAAAACAATTCCAAAAAATCACAGAATTAGAACATAAGGGTACATTTCAGTGAAGAAATAGGGTTGTCTGAGATCCAGGGAAAAGTGTTTATACAATGTTTCATCATGTAATACTTATCCCCATACTACAAGGCTTCCATTGTCATAGGCATTAATATTCAGCCACCTATAGCACAAGTGCATAATACCGCCTACAAAAGCCAAAAAGAATCTGCTTCAGCTCTATGAAAAGTAGGTGAAAATTTTTAAAACAGGTCAGAGCTATACATACATTTCTTTCTTCGAACCCATGTTGAAGACAGACATTCACCTTTCAAAGAAGGTGAAATATAATGCAGGAAGGCACTATTTACCATAAGATACTATGACATGAATTATAACTATGTTATGATCCATGCATTTTCTAGGGTACACAAGGGATATTTTATATTAAGTATCATATGGATACTTTTTATATTAAAGTATCTCGCAATTCCCTTTTTGAAAAAAAAACAGACACATGGGATATAAACTATGAACCTATCTCTGTTAGAGTGTGAAGGAAATTATGAAAAACACTTGAGGCTTTAATACATGACAGCAGTAGAGAACTTCCCCTAACAAAATATAGAAGATAACATTTTCTTTGGCTCTGAAAAACTAGAGGTCCAGAATAATGTAATAGAGGAAACGGGATGGAACATTTCCAGCTGTCCTGAGGGAGAAAATAGTATAACAAATTCTCCTCTTCCATGAAAGACTACTGCAGGGGGCAGATGTTAAGCAAATTGTCTGGGGACAGAATTATACATTCTCTAGATAAACCCTAAAAGACAAATAAGTGGATATTGGCTACAGTTACATCTTGCTAAAATTCTTTAGTGTTGTAGAGCAGCATTTCCAAACAAGGGTGAACAACATTAGCCCATTAAACTTGGTCCACTTAGTTAAACTTAGTTATTCATAGCCAATATGAAGTAGAGAAGCATTCATAGCTAGGGAAGTGGGGACCTAGTTAGAAAGCACATACAACAGGCAAGAAAAGAACAGCTTGTATGAGAAGAAATGGTAACTTAACTGATTACCGCATGCTTTGTTTGGGGATTCTGCAGATTTGTGCAGTTCTGGCTTTCTCTCCACTTATAGTTTGTACATCTAGTATATCTAGTACATGAATTTGTTCTACAAATTATTCTAGGTTACCCCCAATGGAAAATGACCCATTGTACAGTCTGTTTATTTTGTAATCTAGATCTCTGGGAAGGGAGGCTCTATACTTTATTCAAATGATTGCAACGCCTATCATGCTTAGCAGTCTCTGTACTCCCACCTCAGCTGTTATATCTAAACTGAATGTTCCTTTGGGCAGGGGCCTCTTTTTATTCTGCATTTGTACAGCAATAAGCAGAGCAGTCCTGCTCTATGACTAAGACTCTGAGGCCTTATAGAAATAAATAAATAATATTTAAGGAGTGTCCAGAGTGCACTGTGCTCCAACTATTTTAGATCAATAGGGAACTCTTGCAAATAGGGTACAACTTAAAGCATCCCCAGAGCCTAATATAAATTACACTAAAGGCTGCTTTTGGCCTCTCTCAAAATATGGAGATGTAAAGGTGGTGTAAAACTACCTTTGCCCTCCCTCCTATTCTCCCACTCCTGAGCTAAGGTCCTAGTACACTGCATATAAAAGAAAAAGTCTAAGATAGGAACATCTGAGCTGGAAGAAATGCCCCTTTCTCTCTCTAGCTCTACCGCACATTCTGTGCTTTCTTTATACCACATCTAAAATAAGCACATTGCACCCATTTTGACAGTTTTTATACTGAAATTCAAAATAGTTATAAGTGCATTACAGAAAACACTTTAAGGGACTATGGCTCTTCAAATATTTATGACAATATTATATATCCAGATTTGCTTTAATATAAATAGTATCAAACAGGAACAGAAGGGGAATAAAATATTTAGGTTCATTTTTAATAAGCCTACCACCGACTAAACTCTCCACCCACCCTCAAAGATGTATTCACTCCATTCACTGCTGCCACCTGGAGTATTCTGATACTTCAGCAATGGAAGAGAGAAAACCCAAACTCAAAGATTAAAAAAAGAACAGAGCCTATTTGGAGTAATTACTGTGAGCAAAACATGCAGTAATTGTCTCATTTAATGGCAGCTTTGATTCCAAACCTTTTATTTTCCAGTGTGTTTAATTTATATTTTGAATATGCAGGACTGAGAAGCTCCATCCTGTTTCAGAATATCAATTATAGTTCATTGCAACTGGTCACTGACAGTTTGGATTGGATTCTCTGGGCACCTGAAGTGCAACTAGCCTGTCTTCCCCATTAAGATACTCTTTCTCCTTGCATTTAGTGCAAATGATGCATTTCCAGTGTACTCAAAATGTCACTGAAACCAGGGTACATAGTACTGCGTGATCAGGCATTTAAGTCACTGGAATTTAAAGTCTTCAGGCAAATTTCTGTTGAATAGACCAACATTTTTCTGAAAAACACTGAAAAATAAAGTTAAGCAAAGGCTTCATTCCTTTTTTTAGTGCACTTATCCTTCTCTCCACACTGCTGTCTGCCTTCCCCTCCTGCCACAGGACCTTATGGAATTAGATGAAATTACTTAAAATAAACCATAATATTTGGTAAAGTTCCTTGTAAGATGTCTACCAAATCAGAGTGACTCACATTTGAAGGATTGTTATGAGCATCTATAAAAGTCTTTGCTGGATAATGCTTCTGAGAAATTATATTTCCTTTACAGACAAATTTCCTCCGATGCTCAACTCTTTTGGGCCCAGTCCTGATCTCCAAGGGGGACAATGATAACATTTCCATTAACTTCAAGGTGAATAGGTGAGGTATCTTTATCCTTGCATTTATAGAATCATAGAAAAATAGGGCTGGTCAGGACCTAGAGAAGTCCAGTCTCAAGATAAAGCCAGATAAATGTTTGTCTATCATGCACCTAAAGACTTCCAACAATAGAGATATTGCAATTCTTCTTGGTAATCTTCAGTTTCATAGTTTCTAGGGTCGGAAGGGACCTGAGCAGATCACCTAGTCTGACCCCCTGCCATGGCAGGAAAGAGTACTGGGGTCAAATGACCCCAGCAAGGTGTACATCTAGCCTCCTCTTAAACACCCCCAGGGTAGAAGCCTGCACCACTTCTCTTGGAAGTTGGTTCCAGACCCTCGCCGCCCTGACTGTGAAGTAGCGCCTCCTGATATCTAACCTAAACCTACATTCTGCCAGCTTGTGACCGTTATTCCTGGTCACTCCTGGCGGTGCTCGGGGGAACAGGGACTCCCCCAATGCCTTCTGATCCTCCCTGACTAGTTTATAACAGGCCACAAGATCCCCCCTCAGCCTTCTCTTCTGGAGGCTGAACAGGTTCTGTTTCAGCACTTAACATCTCTCAGAGTTAGAAAGTTCTTCCTCATATCTAACATCAATATTCCTCGTTGCAATTTAAAACCATTATTTCTTGTCCTGTCCCCCATGGACACAGAATAATTGATCACCATCTTCTTTATAACAAATCTTATTGTATTGGGAGACTGTTATCAAATCATCCCTCAACTTTCTCTTCTGCAAATAAACCCAGTTCTGAAAACTTTTCTTCATATATCATGTTGTCTAGATCTCATCATTTTTGGTGCTCTTCTGTTGACTCTCTACAATTTGTTCACATCTTTTTTAGGGTGCAGTGCCCAAAATTGGATATAGCACTCCAGCACTACAGAGGCTCACCTGTACAGGGTGAAAAAATTGTGTCCTATGACTTGTTAATATATCCAGGATATTATCGGTTGTGGGGGATTCTTACAGTACTGGGTGGTTGATTCAATATACCATCATTTGGAAGTTTGTAGTGCAAATTGTAGTTTGGAGTCTCCATTACTTAGATCTATCAAAGATAACTTGGGGCCATCTTCAAATGCATGGATACAAAGTAGTGTCTATCTTCCTATTGAGTTTTTTTAAAACTCCCCCCTTATTTCAGCCTACAGTAACAGTACAGTATAAAAGTTTCTAGATGAAGAGTTGTTTTCATAATCTGGTCATGATAGCTAATTCAATCAAGTTGGACACAAACAAGACCACTGAGGTCCATAGATATATTTAAAGAGCAAAGTTACACACATGTGGAAGTGGTTTGTGCAATACAAACTGTGTCTATTCTTTATTAACTTACATTTTTATTTGATCAACATTGTTTTGGGGCTTTTTCATGTTGTACTGTTTGTGAACATCCAGTTAAAGTACATGGGAGATCTGCACAGTGAGCACTTATGAGATCAGGCTTTGTGTGTGCATGAATCATGCCAATGAACTGCTATGAGACAAAGAATTGTAAATAAAAAATAATTTTTGTTTTGATAACTAACTAAAAAGCAAAAAGCACAGCTTTCCCAGGCTATGGGTTGCTTTTACAAAAAATTACATGCCTATATATAAGCTCAGCTTCTTCTTTCCTCTCCCACGACACAGCAAAATAACCAGTCAAAAGAGGCTTTAAAATTCTCCACTTAGCTCCAAAAAGCTCGAGAAAAATAGAACTTTGCAGGTTGTCTAGGAGGCCAGCAAATACAGGCTGTTTCAGAACCACCTGTCAACACCTTTTCATTTTGAACTGCAACTCAAGTGTCCCTGCTAACTTCAACTTGCAACTTCAGCAGTATCAGACAGATAAATAATAGCACTAAGGAAAACAACACTCACTTCTTTCCTTTCCCAGCCTAAACACTTGTCTCATTCTGATGCTCAAAAGGATTCCAGGCTGCCACACTCCAGTGCTACTGGCCTACATCCCAAAAGTGCATGAACACCAGGCATGTTTGTATCCCCCTCTTTGATAAATGCAGACGTCACAATTCCCTTAATTACAGAAACTGAGTGAATGGGGACCTCAGTGAAGAGTGGCCTGGATCACTCCAGGTAAGATAGAAGCAATAATGGAAGGCAAAAATTATTTTGAGGAACAAGCAGAACAGGTGATTTCAAAATGTACAGGAGATTTCTTATGCCACCAGGAATTTAAATTGGTTGTGGTCTAGGACCTCTCTAGATATCCAAGATAATGTGATGACTTTATCAAGTAGGTTCTGTTGCTTGGAGTGACCTGAGAAGCTACACTTTTCCCATTACAATGAAGACCAAGCCATATTGATTTATACCTCAGACTGGACTACTACAGCTGACCATCCTTGAGCCTGACACCAGGGCCACTCCAAAATTCCTTTTCTACACAAAGCTAAACAGTGTGCTCACCCCACATTAGATACCAGTTTCATAATGGATTCATTTCAAGAACTTCATCTTCAACGCCCTAAAAGAACTACCAGTGATTCTCAAACAGGGTGCCAGGGCATGCTGGGTGCTACAAGATCTTTTGAAGGGTGTCAGAGGTGTGATGAGATAAGTAGGTGTGAAGAGATTAAACGTAGACTCAGGATTGTTCCTGCCTGGCGCTCTGCAAGAAGAGAAGCAATGTAATAAACATATTTATTTTTTTAAATGAAGTGCTGCTCAGTTCACAAACGTTGTGGAGAACCTCACGTATAAAATGTTTGAGAACCACACTACTGTGATATTCTTTCCTCCATGCATTCACTGGGGACAGAAACTAGATTTCATTATAACGAATATCTTACAACATTTAGTGAAAGGTCTACAACTATGAAGCAAATTCCTGGGTACTAGTCTAAACCCAGGTTTCAGTGAAGAGGAATACTTGTTTAAGTTACACTGAGGATATCAAACATCCATTCTTTTTCAATATCAACAAGTAACTCTGAAAAAGAAGATGATAAGGGCGTAAATGATGTATTTTTAATATTGGAATGCACTTATATGCAAAGAGAACATGGAAATGTCAATGAATTAAGAAATCTAGGTTGTATACGGATTTCTTTTTATATTTTAAGAATAGTAAACCTGTTTTTCATAGATGCCATCTTTAAAAACAAAGTTGAAGTTAATTTAGGTGCAGTGTCATCATCTGACTCTTATCTAAGTTTCCATTATCTTTTCTAGACAAAAGAGTACAATTGGTGAATGAAAGAGGGAACCAAAAAGGTACCACACACCTAACATATCAGAATACTTTTGTTGCATAATACAGAAAAAAAAAAGTCAAACAAAATGTAGAACAAACCTTTATCTTTTCTCACAGATAAAGAAGAAAGGGAAATATTTTGGTAATTAGTCAAAACGGTTTTATATTTTTTTTCCCAGAACATAAATCAAATGAGAAACATTTCAAAAGAAATTATTTTTATGCATTGAAATGCTCTCAAAAAGGTGTTCAAGATCTAGAGAAAGTCACCACCAAGTTAATGAGCTTTTCATTCACAGGTAGCCTTCAAAAGCTTGTTTTAATTGACTCTAGGAACTTAAAGAAAGGGACTCTATTGTTCCTGAAAATACAATTTTTTCTTTACAAATGAAAAGGAATCAGCAAAGCATTTTTCAAATAGCACATTCTAGTATGCAGAATCTTCTTGCTTCAGTTTTAACCTGTGCAATGTACATTGAGGCACTGGAGGAGGTATGTGCTATCATTTGAAACTTAGCTGTATGCCACTTACAAGATCCAGAAGAGAGGTGTGGAACCCATGAGTTATAGGATCATAGGAAAAGTAGGGCTGGAAGGTACCACCATAAGGTCATCTAGTCCCTTCTCCTCCTAAAGGCAGAATCATCGCTAAATGTCCAAACCTGCTTTTGAAATGGAGAATCCACAACTTCTCTATGGAGCCTGTTTCAATGCCTGACCACCCTCATAGTTAGAAACTTGCTCCTAACCTCCAGCCTAAATTTCTCCTGCTGCAGCTTGAAGCCATTGCTCCTAGTCCTGTCCTCTTCAGCCACAGAGAAAAGCCCATCTCCTCCCTCTCTATAATATACCCTTCAGGTAGTTGAAGACTATTATCAAATCCCCCTCTCAGCCTTATCTTCTTCAGGCTAAATAATCCTTGTTCTTTCAGCCTTTCCTTATAAATCTTACCTGCCACACCCCTAAACATTTTTGTTGCCAGTGCTGGACTCTTTCCAAAATGTCCACATCTTTCTTGAGCCAGGGGGCCCAAAACTGGACACAGTATTCTAGGTGAGGTTTCAACAGCGCTGAATAGAGAAAGAATCACTTTCCTTGATTTGTAAGTGACACTTTTGTTAATACAGCCCAGGATCTTGTTAGGGCTTTTTTTTGCAACAAGAGCACACATTGGCTCATATTCAATTTATCATCCACCATAACCCCTAGGTCTTTCTATGCTGTACTGCAATATAACCAGTCATTGCCCAGTCTTTATTTGTACATGCAGTTATTCCATCCCAAGTGCAGGACATTACATGTACTCTTTTTGAGTCTCTTGCTTGTGGACCTTTTTTCCATTCTACCCACATCATTCTGGATCCTCGCTCTGCCCTCCAAAGTGTCCACAACTCCACCCATTTTGGTATCATCCACCAATTTGTCAAGCGTGCACTCAATACCATCATCCAAATTATTAATGAAGATGTTGAACAATAACAGAACCAGAACAGGCCCTAGGGAACCCAACTTGATAACTCTTTCCAATTAGACATTGAACCAATTGAGGCATTGATGACCAAGGATCTTGGTTTTCTCTGACTTAAAAAAAAAAATCGCCAATTTTCAGTTAAAAGAAGGAACCCCGAATCCACATTTTCCCATGATTTAAAGTATAGTGGTGTTTCATTTAAATCACGGAAAAATGTGGATTTGGGGTTACTTTTTTTTAACCAAAAATTAGGGATTTTTTTAAATCAGAGAAAGCCAGGATCCCTGTTGATGACTACTCACTGAGTATAGTGATCCAACCACTTATGTTTTCACCTTATAATACATTTACTTAATCTGTATTTCCTTAGGTTGTTAATCAGGATATTGCGAGAGAGACCATGACAGACAATGACTCCTTGAGAGAGGAAAGTTGTCAGCTTCCCTTAGAAAAAAACATTGCTAAAACTGTCATACAAATTGGTATTAGGCCTAGATGTAAGGGTGGGAATGACATTGGTCATGATGTGTGATAACTCCTTTTTGGGAAAATCAGCAGCAGCTGCTACTGCTATCAACCATACTGTGGATACATTGACAGATTCTGGCATGAGTTTACAGGAATACTTAAGTAATTCTAGTCTTTTTATGAGGAGAAATGCAGCACTAGATAATTTTTGTGTCTTCAAGGGTTTGCTCATGAAGGGTTCCTTTCTGTCAGGCATCCTGTTCAGAATACATTCAGGTTGGTAGTAGAGCTAGTAAAACAGTACAGGTAGTGGCTCCTTTGAAGGCTGGTAACACAGTTTAACATTTTTATCTGTTTATTACCTTCCAGTGAACAAAGAGCAGTTAATACCCATTTAATTTTCACTTATATAGTATTTGAATTCCAGTATGGTATAAGCAGTTAGGGACTGTCAAACAGAAATGCAGATGAGGTTCAGAGACAAAAATCATTTATCCAAGATTACAGAGAAGGTGAGTGATTTGGGAATAAAACCTACATTTACCTCATTATCAGCAAAAAAAAATTCTGATATTTGTTTTTTAAATACATTCAGTTTAAAACCTCAGAGGACAACTCCAAGAAAACAGGATTTTCCATCTTGAACCAATTTCTCAGTTTCTTTCTAGCAGTGTTGGCAGAATACAGTTTTACTGATCTAGAAGAAGACAGGGAATACACAATATTATGCTCAATGAAGCACATAAGTTGTACAGTATTATTCTTTGTGTCCGTCGGGCTAGCGGAGGGGGAGGGAGCACCCCCTTCGGAACAGCGTCCCGGGGGGAAGCGTGGTGCTATCCCCCTGGGTCCGGAGCAGATGTAAGATAATCAGGTCCCCGCCCTGGTTCTCGCCCGCCACGACTTGTTGTAAGGTTCAGTGGGACGGCTCCTGATTCTCCGTAGCCCGGGGTCCCCGACGGTCACGTTGCGGGGCTCCGCCACCCCTTAACACCCCGGCCTTACGCCCCCTGGGATTTCCCGTGGGCAAGTCCCCGGCCCTCGCCTGGGGTGCCCCGGTGATGCTTCTCACCGGGTCCCCTGCCCGGGGTAGAAACCTAGCCGGCGGACACCCCCGCTTCCGGCCTGGGTCCTTCTGGGGTCCCCCCTTTCGGTTCTGGCCCGCTGGTGTCCGGCGTTGGTCCAGGCGCTCACGGTGCCTCATCGGGGTCCTCCCAGGTCCCAGCGCCGACTCCCGATCCGCAAACTCCGGGCGCCGTCGGGTCGCAGTCCCAGTACTCCCCGTCGCTGGAACCTTCGTCGTCCGGGCCGGTCCGCCACTCCCCGCTCTGGGTTCGGGGTCCGGCTGCCGCCGCTGCCCTACCCCCCAATGGGGTAAGTAGCCCCTCCCCGTCGGCGTCCGCGCTCCCGCCGGGTGCAGGTCCCCTTGCCGTCTCCTCTTCTGGGCTCCCTGTCTCCGCGGCAGGGAATCCCCCCTCCGGGCTCCTCCCGGGTGCGTCCCGGCCGGCTGATTTTATTGCCGGCTCCCGGCCACCGGCACGGGCGCCGGCTTCTGGCGTAAACAAGCGGCGGATGTCCCGCTCGGGCTCCGCCGCCTCCGCGGGCGAGCCCCGCCCCGTCCCCCTGGGACATAACCCCCCCCGCCAGTTGCCTTGTGGCGGTTTGAGGGATCTCTCCGCCTCGGGTTTGATTCTCTGTGGATGTTCGCCTCGCGTTCCAGGTCCCCCACTGGAGGTCGTCGGTTCGGGGCATCTGGAGAGGAAGTCGGCTGTTATATTATCCTTTCCCGGGCGGTACTTAATTTGGAATTTAAAGGGTTGGAGGGCTAGTGCCCATCGCATAATCCGCGTGTTATCGGTCTTAGTAGAGCTAAGCCATCTAAGGGGAGCATGGTCGGTGATCAATGTAAACTTTCGCCCCAATAAATAATACCTAAAGTGTTCCACCGCCCACCGGATTGCCAGACACTCTCGCTCTATTGTCGAGTACCTGGTCTCGGCCGGGAGCAGTTTCCGGCTGGCATAGGCCACCGGTCGATCCACCCCAGCGTCCTGTTGTGTCAAGACGGCTCCTATAGCAACCTCGGAGGCGTCGGTCTGCAAAGTAAAAGGGTTCATAAAGTTAGGGGTACGTATCACCACTTCCTCGCATAAGGCCTTCTTTAAGGCCTGAAAACTCTGTAGCCTTGGTCCGGTCCATTCGAGTCCTTTCCCGGGTTTGCTTTTCAAAGCTTCGAACAATGGGGCCGCTACTTCGGAGAATCGGGGCACAAATCTCCGATAGTAATTTACCAGTCCCAAGAAGGAACGGAGTTGCTTAAGCGTTTGCGGGGGTTGGAAGGCCCGAATGGCCTGCACCTTGTCTTCTAACGGCCGTATAGTCCCCTGGCCCACTCGAAACCCTAGGTATTTCGTGTATCTTTGTGCCACCGCGCATTTGCGGGGGTTCGCCGTTAGGCCGGCTTGTCGTAGCTCCTGGAGTATCTCCCTGAGGGCCCACACGTGTCGGCCCCAGGAGCGCGTGAATATAACGATATCGTCAAGGTAAGCCGCAGCGTACTTTGCATGCGGTGCCAGCAGCCGATTCATGAGGCGTTGGAACGTAGCGGCGGCCCCATGGAGGCCGAACGGCATTCTGACGAACTCGTATAGGCCCCTGGGGGTTCCGAAGGCCGTCTTTTGGCAGTCCTCCGGTCGCACCGGTATTTGCCAATACCCCTTCGCGAGGTCCAGGGTGGTTATGAATTTGGCGGCGCCGATGCGTTCTATCAGTTCTGTTACGCTAGGCATCGGGAAAGCGTCGAAGGTCGCCACCTCGTTTAATCGCCGGAAGTCGACGCATAGCCGCAGACTCCCGTCGGGTTTGCGTACAGGAACCAGGGCGCTCCGCCACGGGCTCCTTGACGGTCTAATCACCCCCAGTGCCCGCATCTTCTTTACTTCCTCGCGTACTTCCTTGGTCAGGTGATGTGGTATAGGCCGCCAACGATCCCGTACCACGACGCCGGGTGGGGTTGGGATGGAATGATACGCTGCTCTAGCCCACCCTGGTTCTTCAGAGAAGGTCCCTTGGAATTCCCTTATGAGGGTCCTTACTTCCTCTTTCTGGGGCCCTGATAGCTCCATTCCTATTTTAATCTCCCCCAGGGTTGCCGGGGCCTTTCCTCCTCCCGCTGCTTCCAGGCTCCTTACGTTTTGTTGCTCCCTCTCTCCAAAGGCGGCCCAGCCCTCCGGCTGGTGCCACTCCCGCAGGAGGTTGACATGATAGATTTGCCGGGTGTTCCGATGCCCCGGGCGATATACCTCATAATCGACAGGCCCCGCCCGTCGCGTGATCTCAAACGGTCCCTGCCACTGGGTTAACAGTTTACTGGTTGAAGTGGGTAGTAACACTAACACCTTTTGCCCTGGCTGGAATTCCCGTACCTTGGAGCGCGAGTCATACCTCTCCTTCTGCCGTTGCTGAGCGTACCGTAGGTTGTCCGCCGCCAACTCGCGAGTCCTTCGGACTCGTTGCTGGAACTCTCTTTGATACCTGGACGGGCTGCCGATAGCTGCGGGTCCCTGTTCCCACTCCTCCCTAAGAATCTGTAGTAGGCCTCGTGGGCGATGGCCCAGCACTAATTCGAAAGGGGAATAGCCCAGGGATTCGGATGGGGCATCTCGCAGCACAAATAATGCTAGCGGCAGCATCAGGTCCCAACGCTGTGGGTCGCCCTGAACGCATCGCCGGAGCACCCTTTTCAGGGTACCATTGAATCGTTCTACCAACCCGTTGGTCTGTGGGTGGTACACTGAAGTTCGGAGCTGTTTGATTCGCAGGGTTTGGCATACCCCTCGTAAGACGCCCGACATGAAGTTCCGCCCTTGGTCCGTAAGGATCTCGCGGGGCACCCCTACTCGGGAGATCCAGCGTACCAACTCCTCCGCAATTCGCGGCGCCGTTACCGACCGCAGCGGGACTGCGTCTGGGTATCGAGTGGCGTAGTCCACAAACACCAAGATGAACCGGTGGCCACTGCTGCTGCGGGGCAACGGGCCCACCACATCCATAGCAACGCGCGAGAAAGGCACGTCCACAACGGGCAAGGGTCTTAAAGGGGCCCGTAGGGGCCGGTCCTCCCTAGCCCTCTGGCACACCGGGCATGCGGCGCACCGCCGGGCCACGTCTTCCCTCATCCGGGGCCAAAAGAACCATCGGGATATCTTCCCAAGGGTCCGGTCCCTGCCCAGGTGTCCCCCCATGGGGTTCGCATGGGCCAGTTGCCATACCACCTGCCGGAAACGGTTGGGAACCACCAGCTGTCCCCCTGCCCCGGTACCAACCTCCCCGTGCGGGATGTGATACAAGAGATTGTGCCTCACCTGGAACTCGCTGCCCCCATCCGCTTCCGTCTCCGGTTGGCGTCGCCCCTCTCGGGCCTTTGTCCACAACTCGTGCAGCTCAAGATCCTCCTCTTGTCCTTGTCGGAACTGTGGTACACTCGCGATGTCCTGCCAATCCACGAGGGGTTCTTCTCCCTCGGCCTCGCCAAACCACTCGTCCCGGACCCACTGAGCCCGCCGGGCCATCTCTAGGTCCCGAACCCTCTCTAACACGTCATAAAGAGGGGCCCAATCCCTACCCAGCAGCATATCACATGCCAGTTTGGGGGCGACCCCGACTAATATCTCGTCCCGGAATTCCATGACGTGCACCCGCACCCGGGCTCTATGGAGGGCCTGTGTCTCCCCATGGAGACACGCCACCCTTATGGGCTCCCCTTGCCACCGCTGCCCGGGTGGAAGGAGCTCTGCCTTAATCAACGATTGGGCGCACCCTGAATCCAGGACGGCTGAGAGCGGGTGGCCCTCCACGCGGGCTCTCACCGTGGGACGCTCCCACCGAGGTTCACCTTTCCCGGTCCCGAAGCTACAATCCATCGGCTCCCCCTGGGTTTGATCTCGGGGGTTTTCTCCCAACCTATGGGGGTATCCCTGGGGCCGCCGCCTATCCGTGTTCCGCCCTGGACATTCCCGGGCGAAGTGCCCCATCTCTCCACAATGGAAACACACCCCATCCCTATTTGGGGTTCTGGGGCCTGGTTTACGTCGCTCCGTTTCCCTGCTGGGTACCGGTCCCCGCCTCTCACGCGGGTAGTGCCACTCGGCCGCCATGAAGGACTCGGCCAATCTTACAGTGGCCTCGCAAGACTCTGGAGAGTGTTGGCGGACCCACCTCTGCGTCCGCTCTTCCAGGTCATTGATAAATTGCTCCATCACGATCTTATCCACCAGTGCGGCCAGCGTACACGTGGGCAGGCCGACCCACTTACCAAACAGATCCCTAAGGCGCTGCAACAGTACCCGGGGCTGCCTCTCCTCTGGTCCCTTCCGGGCCCGAAACAGCCGCCGATAATGCTCCGGGTTGATTTCGAGGCGGTATAAAATGGCAGCTTTAACAGCCTCATAGTCCCGGGCCTCTTCTCGCGATAAGGCTCTATAGGCCTCTTGGGCCTTACCCACCACTAGCGCCCCTAGCTGGCTCGCCCAGTAGGCCTTATCCAGCCCGAGCATGATCGCTTGCCGCTCGAACGCCTCCAGGAAGGCCTCCGGATCGTCTTCCGCCGTCATTTTCGGCATCCGGGTGATCGGGGGGCCCTGTTGAGCCATCATCCTTTGCTGTGCCCCCAACAACTGGGTCACAGCCTGGAGCGTCTGGGCCACCAGGTCTATTGCCGTCATCTCGGCTGTCTGCATCCCACAATTCCCCCTAGATGGGGAATGGCCTTCCCGGCCAATGCACCACTTGTGTCCGTCGGGCTAGCGGAGGGGGAGGGAGCACCCCCTTCGGAACAGCGTCCCGGGGGGAAGCGTGGTGCTATCCCCCTGGGTCCGGAGCAGATGTAAGATAATCAGGTCCCCCGCCCTGGTTCTCGCCCGCCACGACTTGTTGTAAGGTTCAGTGGGACGGCTCCTGATTCTCCGTAGCCCGGGGTCCCCGACGGTCACGTTGCAGGGCTCCGCCACCCCTTAACACCCCGGCCTTACGCCCCCTGGGATTTCCTGTGGGCAAGTCCCCGGCCCTCGCCTGGGGTGCCCCGGTGATGCTTCTCACCGGGTCCCCTGCCCGGGGTAGAAACCTAGCCAGCGGACACCCCCGCTTCCGGCCTGGGTCCTTCTGGGGTCCCCCCTTTCGGTTCTGGCCCGCTGGTGTCCGGCGTTGGTCCAGGCGCTCACGGTGCCTCGTCGGGGTCCTCCCAGGTCCCAGCGCCGACTCCCGATCCGCAAACTCCGGGCGCCGTCGGGTCGCAGTCCCAGTACTCCCCGTCGCTGGAATCTTCGTCGTCCGGGCCGGTCCGCCACTCCCCGCTCTGGGTTCGGGGTCCGGCTGCCGCCGCTGCCCTACCCCCCAATGGGGTAAGTAGCCCCTCCCCGTCGGCGTCCGCGCTCCCGCCGGGTGCAGGTCCCCTTGCCGTCTCCTTTTCTGGGCTCCCTGTCTCCGCGGCAGGGAATCCCCCCTCCGGGCTCCTCCCGGGTGCGTCCCGGCCGGCTGATTTTATTGCCGGCTCCCGGCGTAAACAAGCGGCGGATGTCCCGCTCGGGCTCCGCCGCCTCCGCGGGCGAGCCCCGCCCCGTCCCCCTGGGACATTCTTATTAAGATAATCTGATTTTCCCTGAAAGTTCCAATATAATTTAACTGATAAAGCAATGTTATTTCTCCTACTGAACTACCTAGATAAAAATCACATGAATTAGAGTAGTTCTAGCCCTTCTCATAGTTTGACTTCTGAGATTCAAACAAATATATACATTTTCTGCACTTCTGGTTGACATTTTAGAAATAAAAAAATGTATCTCACATCTAGACTTAAAATAACTGAATGCCAGACTGAAACTTGTGATGCCGAGTATGAAGCCAGGTTAGTATGCAACAGCTGAATATGAGAATCTGTATGCAAGAGCTTCTAGCGGAAATACCAACTTAAACTTTTGGTGTAGCACCATGGACAGTGCACTATAACATTGCCTTTTATTCTTCTGGGTAGGCTAACAATGTCAGGGATCACAACACAGTGGGTGCCAATCTTTTTGGCAGGCATATCACAAATTAGTCTCAAACCCTCCCTGAGTGCCAATGCCCTTCTTCTGCCCGATCTCCTGCTCTGCCTTCTGCTTTCTGCCCTGTCTGCTGCTGGCCCGTCTTCCTGATCTGCTGCATACCACACACAAAAACTGCCTGTGCCACTTGTTGCACCTGTGCCATATTTTTGCTACTCTTGGATTACAACAATGAGGTTTCTAATCCTTGTCCTCAAAAAGGTAAAAAGTGGGGAGAGTCTTTATTGAATGCCCAGAGGAAGGAGTAAACTGTGTCATCCAAACAAACTGGTGTCCCCCACAATAGAATCTATGGATCAACACATCAGAAGAGGACATTTTCAAACAGACTTTCTTGCTAGTTAGTTGCAGTAATAATTGCCTGGAAAACCCATTTTACTTTTCTTGATTCTGTGACTTAGGGCTAGACCCAGTAAAGGACTTGGGCACCCATCTCAGGATTTAAACAGATTTGAAGTACCCAAGTCTAAAATAGCAATTCAAAAAATCTGTCCTCAACTTTCACCTAACTCTGGAGGTATTTAAACTCAAGAAATACTTCCACGATAACCTTCAACGTTCCCTAAGGGCTGAGAGTTGGGGTTCTGTGCATATCTTGAGCTGTCTGAGAAGTTTATCAATTTATTCATGTCCAATTTTGATCATGAAACTAAGCATTATTCCACCCAAATCCTTTATTCTGACTGATCCAAAAGGAATGATGACAGCACATCTCCACTATCAGATGAGATTGGGCCCCTCATAAGATACAGTTTTTACCACTTTCTATTTAAAGTAGTGGTGCCCACCTTTTATAGCTAGTGGTTAAAGCACTCACTTTGGAAGTAGGACATGTGGATTTAGTATAATACTCTCTCACTTAACCCATAAGTGTCCTCTTTAACTATCCTGCTGAGGATGGGTCACTTTGCAGCAAAGAATACAAGACTTGTGGGGCCAGGAAAAAAGCAAAATAGAGCCTGATGCAGTAGGCTAGCAGTCAGAGCAGTCAGCTGACACAAGGAAGTCCTAGGTTCCAGGCACTACTTCCAATCCAGTGTCTGTATTTTACACTAAACAGCTGTTGGCTAAAATACAGAAATAAGTCAAGGAGAGCAGAAGCTAAAACATGTCATATATTTTATTATATGAGTCCTTAATAACACAGTCCATTATGTTATTAGATCTTTGATAAATGGGGAGAGTCCCCACTGTGCAGGGATCTAATGCAAATGTTTTGTGCAGGGTTTCTCAATGGATACCAAAGTAGCAATGAGTGGGATCTTAATGCAAGGCCAGATAATACCATCTTTTTTCTATCTCTTCACACTTACTTGTGAAAGGGCATTTTCTTCAGAAATGCATCTTTTTTACAGGAGCACTCAGCTGAATGATACTTTCTCTTCCCCTGAAGTCATAATCATCTGCTTCTAACAAGTTGAGATAATTATATCACATGCCAAAGGAAGAAGGGTGTTTGTACCCAAAAGTTTTCAAAAAAGAGTTTTTCCAACTCTTTCAGTTGGTCTAATACAAGATATCCAACTTACGCAACGAACCTTGTATGCCAAAGAATATGAATTCATAATTCATCTTTTCATTCCTTACCTAAGCAACAAGATATTATTTGTATGCAACTGACCTCACCAGGGATAGTTTCCTTTACCTATTTGGTAATAATTTACTGCATGTAATCTCATAAAAGATAAACAGAACTATTTGTAGATTGGGGTACTAATCAACATAAGTAAGGAGGGAAGAATCTGACCCCTAAATATGGTGATTCTCTTTCTTCTGGGTGCAAATAAATATTTGGAGAGTTATTCCTGAATACACTATATTTTTGTACACAGCTTACCCCAGAATATAATACACACCTTGTTTTTGAAAGGCACAGTGAAGAACAAAAGGATTTTTTCCAAAGTTATGGCTACATAGAGCAGGGACACAGCCTAATATTCAGCTGACTCACCCTCCCTTTCCTGCCTAACTAAAGTTGAAACCCTAGCTGTTACAAAAAACTGGCTTCCATGGATGGATATATGATTTTAAAAAGAGCTCAAGAGACTCTGGGGCTGTGAAATGTGAGATCGAACAGAAGTAGCTAACAAAATTGCTGTAAGAAAAGTTAGTTTGATTAGTGATGTTAGTGTAACATCAAGGTCATTAAAATGAAAGAGAACTGTTAACACTTGTGGAGTGAAGAGCAATGAACAGTTCAGTTAATTGACTCCCTCAGCTGCCTGAATACCATAGCTGCCACACTATGAAGTAAAGTCACAACAGGGTGCGTCTATCCCAGACAGAAAATCAGCTTCCCCACTTAATATATGTACACCAGTTTTGAGGGGCTGACCAATAGAGCTACAACCAACAGCCCTGAAACATCTAAAAGATGAGGCACATTTATCAAATTAGGAATCAAATTAATTTAAAAGGAAGTAATAAATACATTTCAACTTCTAATTCATCTTTCAAAAGACCCAGATGACTCTTAGACAAACATGAACAAGAAAATAGAGATTTTATTAAATGCAAGTTACACACATCTGTTGTACTTTTTTTAAGGATATTGATTTTTAATCTTTTCTCATGGAGACAGATTTTTTAACCTTTATCTAAGGAACATTTTAAACTGCTTTTTCAGTATAATATTAGCCCACATAATTCCTTCAAACTGCCTTTGGCTAGACTAGAAAAAGGATAGAAAAAGGTATTGAGGCACAAAACAAATAGATCTTAAAACATAGTGCATCTGGCAAAAGGAATAGCTACTTGAAAGTGGATAAACTGCTTATCCGGTATCTTCCCTTTCAATTTCTTTTATGTTGTACATGGCTATTTTTCTAATGTAAAAGAACATATGGTGCAGTACATTTCCCTCTGGAGAAATTATACAAACTATTACACTTAAAAATGTAACCCCCAGACAATCTAGTTCAGTTTTTGTCTTCCTTTGAAGGATAAAATAAGTTTGATTCAAGCAAAATACGTTCATCCCACAAATCACGTATCAGAAAGCACAACATGGCACTGTCTTTCTTTTTAACAATACTTGGGTTTAACAACCTTATTATTAGAAAAAGTTTTAAAAGCTAATTAAAATTTGCTAACTTTTGCTGTTCCTCATAAAAACCTACAAGCATTTTAATGCATATTTGTGGAATACACTAAGGAAAGAACCAAACATTTGTATCATCTGTTTACTATACTTAAGGAATGGCAAATGACATTTATAATTGGATAATTCTTTCCGTGCACTTAAAACAATCCCCGCATCTTCATTGTGCTAAATAAAATAACTTCAATTCATGAACGCTAGCATGAACATGCTTCTATGGACACATTTCAACTAGCGATGACTCTGGGTCCTATTTCCATTTTGGGTTATGATGCCAAAAAGTACTTAAATACATATCTAATTTTAATGAAATAGTCTGATCAACATCCACTGGACTACTCAAAGTTTAAAGTGAAATGTATATGGAAGCACTAGACACTCTATTATTGGGGATTAAAATTATATCCATATACCATCTACTTCTGTCAATGGTAGTGATGAAAACATCTTTGTGGAGGAACTAATAGAGTTGGACTTTTGCTGCATCTTACATAATCTTGGAAATCATAGAGTCACAGAAGTAGGGTCGGAAGGGACCTTGTAGATCTTCAAGCCCGACCCCCCACCTGGGCAGGAGAAAAGACTGGACTCAAATGACTCCAGCCAGGTAGTCATCAAGCCTCTTCTTAAACATCCCCAGGGTAGGAGCCAGCACCACTTCCCTAGGAAGTTGGTTCCAGCTCCTAGCCGCCCTAACTGTGAAATAGTTCTTGCGGATGTCTAATCTAAACCTACTCTCTAATAATTTGTGTCCATTGTTCTTTGTCATGCCAGGGGGTGCTAGGGTTTAGGGGGTGCAGTGTCTCCCCTAAACCCTTCTGGTCCCCCCTAGTGAGTTTATAGATAGTCACCAGGTCCCCCTTCAGCCTTCTCTTGTGAAGGCTGAACAGGTTTAGGTCCCGCAGTCTTTCAATGTAGGGTCTGCCCTGTAGTCCCCGGATCATGCGGGTGGCCCTCCTCTGGACCCTTTCGATGTTGTCCACATCCCTCCTGAAATGGGGCGCACAGAACTGGATGCAGTACTCCAGCTGTGGCCTGACCTGTGTCGCACAGAGGGGGAGGATCACCTCCCTGGCTCTACTTGAGATGCACCTGTGGATGCACGACAAGATCCGGTTAGCCCTGCCAACTGTGACCTCGCATTGTCAGCCCATGTTCATCTTGGAGTCAATAATGACTCCAAGATCCCTTTCTGCCTCTGTGCTCTCTAGAATGGAGTTTCCCATTCTATAAGTGTGCTGCTGGTTTCTACTGCCCAAGTGCAGCACCCTGCACTTGTCAGTACTGAAACACATCCTGTTTATGTCAGCCCACTCCTGTAACCTATCCAGGTCTTGTTGCAGTCTTTCCCTCCCTACTAGCATGCTCACCTCACCCCAAATTTTGGTATCATCAGTGAATTTAAACAGGTTGCATGTTTCACCCCATCGTCCAAATCACTGATGAAGAAATTGAACAGCGCAGGCCCCAGGACCAAGCCAGGCCCCAGGACTTCTCCCCAGGTCGAATATGACCCGTCCACCACCACCCTCTGAGTACGACCCTTGAGCCAATCTGCAATCCATCTGACTGTGTAGGCATCAATGCCACAGTCACCTAGTTTTTTAATGAGGATGGGGTGGGAGACGGTGTCAAAGGCCTTGCTGAAGTCTAGAAAGACTACGTCCACGGCAACACCTGCATCCATTGCCTTTGTGACCTGATCATAAAAGGCAATCAGGTTGGTCTGACATGACCTGCCCCTAATAAAACCATGCTGGTTGCCCTTGAGCATCATCCCTGAAGCCAGCCCATCACAGATGTGCTCCTTGAGGATCTTCTCAAAGAGTTTCCCAAGGATAGAGGTAAGACTGATGGGCCTATAGTTGCCCGGGTTCTCTCTCTTCCCTTTTTTGAAGATGGGGACCATGTTAGCTATCTTCCAATCATCCGGCATCTGGCCCGAGCACCTCAAGTGCTCATAAAGCCATGCCAAGGGCCCTGCAATAACCCCAGCTAGCTCCCTCAACACTCTGGGGTGGAGAGCACCTGGACCCGCTGACTTGAACACATCCAACCCCTCCAGAAGCTCTCTAACCCGGTCCTCCAAAACCTGAGGTCTGGAGGCGTTCCCCTTGAGTTCATCTGGCATCACAGAGGGGAAGTCCCGGTCCCTGCACAAGAAAACAGACATGAAGAATTGGTTAAAGAGTTCCGCTTTCTCCTCTGGCGCAACCGCCAGATTGCCCAGCATACTTTGCAGGGGCCCCACATTACCCAGTGCCTTCTTCATCCTCCCTATGTATTTGAAAAAGGACTTTTTATTATCCTTGATCCTGGACGCTAGTCCTAGCTCTATGTCCGCCTTAGCTTTCCTGACAGCCCCCCTACAGGCCCGAGCAGAGGAGGTATAATCCTCTTTGGAGATAGCACCTCGCTTCCACCAGGTGTACGCCGCCTTTTTGGCAAGCAGGCATTCCCAGATGCCCTTCGTGAGCCAGGGGGGCTTCCAGGCACTCTTGCCCCACCTTGCATCTTGTTGGGATGGACTCCCCTTGGACTCTGAGTATAGTTTCCTTAAGGAACGACCACTCATCCTGGACACTGAGTTCCCCTGCCCTCAAGGACCCCAGTGCCTCACCCACTAGTCTCCTCAACTTGTTGAAGTTGGCCCTCCTAAAGTCTAGGGCTACCGTCATGCTGCAGGCCCTTGACACCCTGCACTGGATGGTGTCCCCCTGAATCTTAACCCAGAGCACTTCAGCCTGCCCTTCCTCTGACCCCATTCTGCTGGCAGAGGATGTGTAGTGCTCCTTGACATAGAGCGCCACACCCCCACCTTTCCTTCCTTCTCTATCCCGCCTGTAAAGCCTATAGCCCCTAATGCTAACTGCCCAGTCATGGGACGAATCCCACCACATTTCTGTTAGCCCTGTGACAGTTGGGTTTGAACTAGCTATTCTGAGGGTGAGTTCCTCCTGTTTATTCCCCATACTGCGAGCACTGGTACATAGGCATTTAAGGCCTTGCAAGACTGTGTGTGCCACCCCCACATTTAGGGAGATGGTCTGGACCCCCGTTTCTTACCTTAGCACTCCTTGCCTTTGTCACCTGTCCTGCTCGGATGGCGTCTCCTCGTCTTCCTGCGGCCCCATCCCCCAGCGAGGCTAGTTTAAAGCTTGCCGTACGAGATCAGCCAACCTGGAAGAGAAGATACACTTGCCTTTAGGAGAGAGATGAAGCCCATCCCACCCCAGCAAGTCCCCCGCCCAAAAGCATGGGTCATTATCAAGGAATCCAAGGCATGCCTGGTGGCACCAGCTGCGTAAGCGCTGGTTGACCACACCAATGCAGGCCTCGTGTCGCCGTCCCCGCCTACTCACCGGAAGAAGAGAGGAAAATACCACCTGTGCCCCCGTCTCCTTCAGCTTGTCTCCCAGAGCCTTGAAATCCTTCATAATGCGGTCAGGGTTGCCCCTGGCCGCATCGTTCGTACCCACATGAACGACAACCATGGGGTACTGGTCTGCAGGTCGGATGTAGGCCGGGATCCTTTCTGTGATGTCCCTGACCCGAGCCCCAGGCATGAAGCAGACCTGTCGTGTCCAGGGGTCAGGCCAGCAAATGGGACCTTCCAGTCCTTGTAGGATGGAGTCTCCAATGACCAGGACCCGGCATTTCTTCCTCCTGGTGTTCGCTCTCTGCCCATTCCCTGTTGTGTGGGGAGTGGCATCATCCCTGCCAGAGGCCATTCCACCGTCCTCCTCCGTCACAGCTGCCAGGGCATCAAACCTATTCCCCAGCTGAACCTGGGGAGCTTCCACCGCTCTAGGCCTAGCAGCTCTGGATTTGGGCACCTTCTTCCACTCCTGCGTTGGAAGAATCTCCTGTGGGGGCTGTACAGTGGGCGACCGGGCCTGCAGAGAATAAAAATAGGCATCAATTTCGTCCGCTGTACGAGATGAATGTATGAGATGCAAAGATTTTTGTGTTATCTTTTACTGGACCAACTGTACAGTTGGGAGAGAGATTGGACAAATTTCTGGCTCACAAAGTGCCCTTCTTCAAGTCTGGAAAAGAAACAGACATAGGCTAAGCTAAATATCGGGGGCGGCAGGGATTGGCTTCTGTTTAATTCCATGCAAGTGAAAATGGTCACTTAAGGAACAGAGAAGGACTGTGATGCAGGAGCAGAGAAGCAATCAGAAGTAGCTTCAAAACAAGGGAAACACAGCTGAATAGATAATTATGTAACATAACATAGATGGATAACAGACTTTAGTACCTTCTCCACTCTATAAAGGTATGAACACACATATGTTTGTAGCAGTTCAAAAAGGGAGCAGTTTCAAAAGGCCAGCAGCTGTTATGTTCTAATTGTTATGTGTGGACAAGCCAGAAATGTTATCAATGTGGCAAACCTGCTCCAATTTTAACACTGGATGAGCAGTTTTTGCTTCTTTGGTATCATTCCCAGTTTGTCCACATGTAGCAACAATTAGAACATAACAGCTGCTGCTCTTTTGAAATGATTACAAAAATACATGTGTCCGTACCCTGAAATACCTGGAACAAATGTGCTAAAACCTTCCTGATAACTTACTTGATCTCACTCAGAGTTAAGCTAGCTGTTCATTCATCAAGCACTGAAAAATCAAAAATCTCCTTAGTATAAGTGGTTGGGGTTCCTCTAATTGCCAAGAACCTCTTCCACCTGCCCCCTAATCTGATGCCTTGAGTAGAGTAATATCTTCAAGCAATTTATTTATCTAAAATAATATCGGGACAAATACTGGTAAAAGTGCCCTTCTTCGTAACCTCTAACCCACTACTAGACTTTTTAATCAACCTTTAAAAAGGTTTTAATTGGTGAAAAATAATATTCAACATTGTGCTTCTTCATAAGCTATTATTACCAGCAGCTTTTGAACAATTCAGGAAATATATTTAAAAGATTAATTTAAGACTTCAGCTTTGCCTTGACACAAGAAGCAAAACAGGGAGGGGTTCCTCTTTCCCAACATGCAAAAAATGCGCTCTTTCCCTGTTTTCATTGTCTTTCTATCTCTGATGGGCAAGCACTCCTATCTATGACCTATGCAACAGCAGAAGAAAAGGAGGTGTTCCAGAGATGAGATGCTGGAAGAAATGGCATGCAGGAATGGCACCCTTTTGCAGTATCAGGAGATGGAAGAGGACCATAAAGGACTGGAGAAGAAAATGCTAGAACAATTCCTTGCAGGATAAGGAAGGGCCACAGATTGGTGACAACTGTGTTATGAATGCTACAGCTATCAGAATCCAGCAGCCAATTCCAGTTCTAGCCCCACCACTCTTTTCACATTGGCTTTAGTACCTGCTCTTGGGCCATCACCACTGGCCACACATTCTGGCACAAGATCATGTACTGCAGCCAGTTTAGGCACTGAAAAACTCCAGACTTGACTGATCAATGAACAACTCAATGGATTGGAGTACACAGGTATATCCTCTACTCTAAGCTGGAAGAGTCTGCACAACCTATACCACATGGCCAAGGGGAAAGGACCCCAGGAGTGGATCTTCAAACAGCTGTTCACAGCACTATTTAAACCATTCTGTAATAGGGTTCAATTGATGTTTATTTGGGACTTTTACTTCCACTTTTTCCTTGTCTTTCTGGTCTTCTTCACAAACAAATTTGCATTCTTCTGTACTGTGAACACTCATTCATTCCCATCATTAAGCAAATCCATGGCAGGACAGAACTGCCCTGGGTTTGTTGAAAATATATTAAACTTGAAAAATTGCAATGAGAAAAGAAATGGCCTACTGGAATACAGCTTGTGTGAATGCTTGCTGAGACAGAATGAATAATGGCCTTTTAATGCAGTTGTACAATTTCACAATCCTTTACTCTCATAACACTTTATGAACTTTACGGTCACATAAAACATACAGCCACAATAAATGAGAAGGTAATTAGCAACAATAGAAATTGAACGAGATGGTTTAAATCATTTACTGCATTAAAAGCATTACAGCATCAGATTTCTACATTCATATCCTCTGTGCTTCAAAGATGTGGGCACACACACACCCCTTATTTTCCTGTTTGCCTACACTCAGCTTCAGGGGGTTAGACACCCTTTCTGATTACCTCTGGCTAGTCTCCAAGCTACAAATGTCCACTCCCTAAACATTACTAGTAGCCTTCTGGACTTTGTACGGGACACAGCAGGCTACAATCATACAAAGGCATGGGCCATCTTGGCATCCAAATGTTTTTTGTCTTCAACCTGCCAAATATATGTTCTGCTAGCAACTAACTATGAAACTGAATGTTCCTTAGCTAGGCCCTCTGACATCATAAACCCTAGAAAGAGCAAGTGAGTGTGGCCTCACAAAAAAATGGATGCTGACACCTGATCCTTAAAATTGACATTAGGAGGAAACACTTCTCCCAGGGGATAAATCCCTGAGATCCCCTCAGTACTTTGGCATCACACATTTACTTTCCACACCAATGTTTTCAACCTGCCAGGATTGCTGAATCAAAGTAGTACTATCAAGGCTTTCAGCTCAGTTTGAGATTGCCATTCTCCGAGATATTCTTTGCAAACCATCCTAAGAACTGGTTTGAAACAAATCTGTAGTAGTCCGTGAAAACAGTCGCTCTGGACAAACACTGCCTCTGGTGGGTTAGCACATCCATCAAGGACTATTGGCAAGTATACTATGCAAGAGCAGGTGAAATGGGAGTAGATTTGGAATGATATGTTTAACAAATGGGAGGGATTCAGGGGACAATCTGACCTATTCCTCGTACTAGGAGGGTCCCCATCTGAAACAGTTCTGATGCTGCAAGGTCTACTTGTTCAGAAATTCTGGAGCATGCACCATGGCTGTAAGGTCTACCATAAATGACTGTACTTTCTCAAATCCAAGATGACTTCAAATTTAAGAAGACCCCCCCAATTATTAGGATCCATACATGGAATTTTGCATACATGGAAAATTATAAATGTGTTATAATTTGCCCTTGCCCCGCTCTGCCTCTGCCTTTCCTACCTGTTGCCTATTCCCCCTGGCACTTTTTCCTTCCCCAGCGCCTGCCCCCCCAAAACCTTGCCTCCCCTAGCTCTTTCCCCCCTGCAGCCTGTATCCCATTCCTTGTCCCCATGCCTGTGCTTAACCTTGCTACCTGCCCCCTTTTGGCACCCCCACCTTCAGCTGCAGGGGTAGGCAGAGGCTCAGCACTGGCTTCAGCCGAAAACCTGGGGCCAAAGCCAGCTACTGCCTGCTCTGAGCTGGTACATGAATTTAAAACTAGTCTTTTCTCCCCTCATGCAGATTATGGGAAAAGCAATCTCATTTTGGAATCAAGTGTTATTCTGATCTAAACCCTGCTCTCTTCTGCATGTCAGCACCTGCTTCTAAAATGGCCTCTACACTGTTGCATAAAGCATTCAGCTGCAAGCAGAAGCAGCTCATCCCCATCTTGTCTTTTCAGCTGGAATGAGCAGAAGTAAGGAGTATGCAAGCTAAATGGGATGGTGGCAGAAAAATAGCTGGCCAGGAATCTGAAGAGACAGACAGGTTTTACTATAATAATGTATGAATCACATCTTTGAGTGTCTACAGATAAGGAGGTGCTAAAAACTTTGAGATACTCACCTCCAAAAACCAAATGTGATATGTGTACCTTCAGTTAAGATTAAGGATAAGGGACAGGCATAATGTTGATGTAGCCTCAAGATGGGTTTGGTTAGCTCAAGGGTGTCCAAACTTTTTGAATGTGGCGCCAGATCATGAACTTTTTATCACCCAATGGGCTGGCAAGCCATATTCAAAGACCTCACAGGAAGCAGTATCACATCAGGAAGTGATGCCACGTGACCTTTGACACCAATGAAAGTGCAGGAAGTGACAATGAAATGGGTCTTACCAGTTCAAAACTCTCCCCCTATAGCATCCACCTCTGCCACTGTTCAGGGCAGGATACTGAGCTAGATGGACCATTGGGCTGACCAAGCATGGGACTTTTTTATGCTCTTATGTTCTTTGGCTGAGCTTCCAAACTATGGCTGAGATTTGCAAAAAGGGGTAGATAGTCATGTTACAAAGTTGTCATAAAAGATTTGGAGTCCTCTAAATCCCATTCATTCTAATGGAAGTTGGCCTTTTGACTCAGCTTTGAAAATCTCAGCCCAAGGTGCCAACCAAATAAGTCAAAATATATTTTGCATTTCTATGTAGTGCATCTATGTGGGGCTTTCCAAGCATTTTACAAACATTAAATGAAACTCAGGATATCCCTGCTTTTCAGAAGAAATGTGGTGGTGAGGACATTCTTGGAACATCTCTCACTCTCTGTGTGTGATTTGCTTCTGCTGTCCTTGGACCACCCTAGAAGGGCCCTCACTGCCTCATTTGCAGTTCAGAGCAGGTAAAGTGTAAGTGGGTAGGAAGGATTTATTTTTTGGCAGCAGCTGTGAGTGGCTTGAAGCTAGTGAAGATGTACCCACAATTAGTCACAGATCAGAGTGGGAACACAGTTGTCCTCACTAATTAACGTGGCTCCAAGGCCCTGCCCTGTCTCTGCCTACATGTTGCTCTCATGTTCTCTTGCTTTCTTAAGTCTCGAGAGTAGAGGATTCCCATCATGCCTACTGGACTGCAGTCACCGGATAGCTGCCCTGGCTCTAAGGTTGTGCTTCTGACTCTTTCATGGCCTCTTTTAGGGTGCACGCTTAGAACTCTGGCTTTTCCTTCCCGCCCATTTTGCTGAGTTGTGATTATTCCCATGGGGCATGAATGTAGTTCAGTGGCTATGACTCTGCTTTCTCATACAGAGGCAATGACTCTCACAAAGTATGGCATATTTTAGTAGGATAAAAACATTTTGAAGGTCACACAGAAAGCAATAAGCAGCCTTTACTCACATGAGCTTACCAGGTAACATCAGCCACTTGGTACTTGGGTTCCTGGCAGGTACAGACACAAGTTTATTAGCACATTGTTCCAGAGTGAGTCTCTGTGCCAGAGCCTACATCAAGTCTCAGATCTAGGGAGCCTGACCCCTCCCCAGCCAGAGGCTTGTCACCTTATAGCAATCTGCTGGCCGGTGCAGACCCGGCCGGGCTCCTCCCATCCCCAGCAGCATGTGGGAAGCCAGCTTCAGCTGCATGGAACTTTTCCTGACTGGTGCTGACCCGGCTGGCTCCGTCCCATCTGGAGCAGCATGCAGCTGAAGCTGGCTTCTCACAAGCTGCTGGGGACGTGAGGAGCCTGGCCAGGTCTGCACTGGCCAGCAGAAGCGGCGGCAGAACCATGTGCCGCTCAGAATGGGACAAACCCGGCTGCAGTGGCAGGGGCAGAGCTGCATTTTCCCCTTATCCGCGCCGGTCAGTCCCAAGCAGCACTTGGCTCCACCACTGCTTCTGCTTGCCGGTACCGACCTGTCCGGGCTCCTCCCATCCCCAGCAGCACGTGGGAATCTGGCTTCAGCTGCATGCTGCTCCATTAGGAAGCTGCTGGGGGGGAGGGAAGGGACAAGGGGTGGAAACGAAAGTAAACAGTGTTTACTTTGTTTCCCATCGTAGCACCTCAGGCCTCAGAAAACAGCTTGGCATACCCTAAGATGTCACAAAGTTACTATGCCAGACTATCAGGATATCAATTTTAAAAAATTAGTAGCAACAGCAAATCACTACTACTACTGTACTACTAGAAAAAAATCTGAAATCTATTCCCAAATCAAATTTAACCCTCTTAACAGAAAAGTCACAATTTTATAAAAAAGATAAAATATAATTAATTTGGGCATAATCCTGCAATTCCTAAGATGTTTGGCCTTTAATTGAATATGCTCTTTTTATATAAAGCACTTCAAGATCCATGTGTGGAAAGAGCTAGAGAAATTATTATATGCAATTATATTCCAGTGGTGAACACTAAAGAAACATTAGAAGTAGAAAAATAGTCATCATCATCATTGGCAGCCACCAGTCTCAGGAAACAATGGAGACTGCACCTTTAGTAGGTTTGTGGTTATTATGACAGCTTCTTGAGTGGGTGAGGAGTCCGATGCATGACAAGCAGACCTTCCAGCAAGTTGCACATTCAAACTCAGTTGAGCTTGCTCTGGCATTCCGAGTACCATTTCGTCTTGCCTGCCCTGACGCCTCTTCTCTAGCTCATCATCAACTTTCTCCATCTTGAAACAATGTAGGCCCTGCTTCACAGCAGCTGTCTACTCACAGCAGTCTGAAATGATAGATTTCCTGCATTGGTCACTGACGCGTAGCTCACAAAGGTTTTTCTTGCAGACATCAACAAAATGGAGTTTGGGCCATCCAAGTTGACATTTGCCAGTGGCCAGCTCACCATAGAGTATGTCCTTGAGGATTTGGGCATCACTCATATGGCTCATATGTCCTAACCAAAGGAAGTGTCTGTGTCTCAAGAGCACAAACATATTGGGTATATTGGCCAGAACAGCAAAGTTGGAGATTTGATCATGCCATGCTATGCCCAGGATACAGCAGAGACATTGAAGGTGGAAACTCTTCAGTTTTCTGTCTTCCTTGGCATAAGGAGTCCATGTTTCATTGCTGTACAATAGACAGCTAAGTATGCAAGCACTGTAGATGGACATCTTTGTCAACAGAGTGAGTGGTCTGTTTTTCCAAACTCTCTTTCGAAGTTTAGCCATGATGTTGCTTGTCTTTCCAATGTGAGTGTTAATTTTGGCTTCCAAGCCAAGATTTTGTGAAACAGTGGAGCCCAAGTAAGTGAATTTTTCAACCACGTCCAGGTTTTCATAATTTATTCTAACTTTGGGAGGGTGGTTAACTTGTTGACGACTACTATCTTCTTTAGATTAGTAGTCAGACCAAAATCATCGCAAGCACAAGAAAGGTGATCCATGAGACTTTGCAGTCTTGGTTCTGAATTACTGACAATTGCTGCATCCTCAGTGCTGAATGCTAAAGAACCTCAGGAGTAATGTGAAGGAGTGAGACAAAACTCACAGCATGGAGAGCTGGCAGGACTACAGCTGGAGACAAGAAAGGAAGGAAAACACCCACCCAACTTCCAAAGTAGCATCTTGCTCAGGATTGGAAGAAGGAGGCCACCCAAAGGTATTTCTGGCCCCAGAGAGGGGCCAGTTCACTGCAGGCCACAGGGAGAGAGGAGTGGCTGAGTATCTCGGCAGGCAAACACTACGGAAGGTGCCTAAGGAACACTGTGGGAGTGACCCTGAGGCAGGCGGAGGCCTGCACACACGCGGCTGGTAATAATCTCTGGAGTGGAGCTACAGCTGAGGATCCAGAGCAAGGGAGTCCACAAGGGCCTAAGATAATCTCTGGAGCGGAGTTTTTCAAAAGAGGATTTGGAGGAGGGCCTGAGGAAAAACTACTATCACAGGTAGAGCCTTCCTGCACACGGGGGAGACCCCAATGAGACTGTGAATGTTCATAGGGGTGCAAGGCAGGCCAGTACATAGCGAAGACTACTAAGGGATTTTGTCTGGATTATGGTGATTGGGATTTTGAGCACCTGATCACGGGTAAAAGGGACATTGACAGAGCCTGACAAGAAGGCTGAGAAGCAGCCAGGGTTTTCTTTGTTTTTTGCTGTTTCTTTTGATTTCTTTAGCACTAGCCAAGACCAGCCCTGGAGGGGTCTACCTAAAAGAGGCCCAAGATCACCCTGGAGTAGAGGGCCAAAAATACGATCACAACAGGCAGCACTACAACCTGGCAGCAGGAAAATATTGTGAACACCATCTAGAGAAGTTAGGCTGGGGTAAAGGGGAGGTTTTGGAGCCCCACAGAAGAAACAGGGTTCGAGACCACCATGGGCAGTACTTCCTGGGAATATATGTCATCACAGTCGTGGCAGGTGAGAAAACATAAGATCCACTTCCTGGCAGACCAGGTGATCCAGAGCTAAGGTCCACCCTGTTGCCACCTGTAGGCAGATGAGCTCAGGGCAGTAGTAGCAAGCCCTATAATACCTACAGCCGTCACAAGTAATAAAATAGTAATGCTCTTGATTATCTTGTGTGATCTATGCCATCCTTCTGTAGGCATTAAAGTTCATCCCTGGGGACCTTCTATTGCTCAGCTACAATCTAAGACCCACCATGCTTAATTTTTAAGTATATTCTTGAGTACCATTAATTTCAATGGGACTTATAAAAGAAGTGTGGTTAGGATTATATGTTGAGCTCAGTTGACGGGTATAAACCCAAAACAAGAGATTAAGAGAAAGGCTGACATTTTAGTTTGGACAAAAGCAGGTATCTACAATGTATAGTCAATTTGAAATTTTATACCATTAAGATGATCCTTAAAGTTGATTTGTGAAAGAAAGTAGCAAGAGAAACATTATAGAGGTAGAGAAGAAAACACTGAAGGTAGAGCCCTGTGGATGCTTCTCTGAATTATTGTTTGTGTTATTGTAGCCCTTAGAAGATCCAGTCCTGGACTAGAACCCTATTAGAAACTGTACAAAGACTGAATAAAAAGGTTTTTTTTATAAGCTACAAGAAATAAGGAGACAACAGCATAAGAGGATGGGCCCCTAAATCCACCAGGCATTTCTAAAGAAGCTTGTGAAATTGGCTTACCCACTGGAGCTGGGAGGTGGTGGGACACCACACCAGGAGACAAATGCAGCAAAAATGAAACCATGGTGGGCAGAGCCACTGCAGATGAAAAACAAAGAGAAAAAAATGGATTAACCACAAGGAGACGGGGATGGCTCCCGCATCAGCCTGGGCTCGCTTTATGCGTGACTGCCGGGAATGATTGGCTGGCCGGACACCAGGGGCCACTATAAAAGACCCAACAGAAGAACAGCAGGGGGGACCAGAAGTGAAGTCCCCCACTGCTCTTAAGGGACTGGACAACACCAACGATCACAGAGAGGAGACCTGGTAGGCACCCTGGGATGGGGCCGTGAGCCAGGGGAGCCACCCAGGGTGCTAGAGTGGGCATTGACTGGTGCTGATTAAGATTGGAGTCCGCAGGGACCCAGCAACACTTTGAGGTAGGCGCAGCCAACCAGCAACAAGGACCCAGGCCAAGAAAGGGATGATGCACCAGAGAACAAGACAGTGCCAAAGACGCATGACACCTAGATAGAAGGAAGAGGCAGCATGAGATACTCGGGGAAGGAACAGCACCAATCAGTTGTGGCTGTCCGGCCCTGCAAACTCAAGCATTGAAGAAAAAGCTGGACATCACCCTCGACAACACAAAGGGTAACACCCAGAGAGTGGTAGTGGATGGGTCATTTTGGAGGGATGTGAGCAGTGGTGTTCCACAGGGCTCGGTCCTCGGGCCTGCACTGTTCAACATCTTCATCAGTGACTTGGATGAGGGGGTAAAAAGCACCCTGCTCAATAAGTTACAAATCAGACCTAGACAGGTTACAGGGGTGGGCAGATGAGAAAAGGATGGGATTCACCACTGACAAGTGCAAAGTGATGCACCTGGGGAGGAAAAACTGGCACCATACCTACAGGCTGGGGAACTCCCTTCTTGTCAGTGCAGAGGCAGAAAAGGATCTTGGAGTCATCATTGACTCCAAGATGAACATGGGCCAGCAGTGTGGGGATGCAGTCAGGAAGGCCAACTGCACCTTGTCATGCAGCCACAGATGCATCTCAAGCAGGTCCAAGGAGGTGATCCTCCCCCTCTATGCGGCACTGGTCAGGCCGCAGCTGGAGTACTGCGTTCAGTTCTGGGAGCCGCACTTCAAGAGAGATGTGGAAAACACGGAGAGGGTCCAGAGGAGGGCCACTCACATGATCGGGGGCAGTCCCTGTGAGGAGAAGCTATGGGACCTGAACCTGTTCAGCCTCCACAAGAGAAGACTGAGGGGGGATCTAGTGGCCTGTTAGTCAGAGGGGACCAGCAGGCACTGGGGGAGTCTCTGTTCCCCTAAGCACTACCAGGAGTGACTAGAAATAACGGTCACAAGCTGGCAGAGGGTAAATTCAGATTAAACATCAGGAGGTGCTACTTCACTGTCAGGGTGGCTAGGATCTGGAACCAACTTCCAAGCAAAGTGATGCTGGTTCCTACCCTGGCGATTTTTAAGACAAGGCTAGACAATCATCTTGCTGGGGTCGTTTGACCCCAGTACTCTTTCCTGCCATGGCAGGGGTCAGACTTGATGATCTGCTCAGGTCCCTTCCGACCCTTCTAACTATGAAACCATGAAACATCACGGTTGGCAGTAGGTGGGGTATAAAGAGGCCAAGTCCCCCATAAAAGGAGTAGAGGAAACAACCAAGGGAAGGCACCAGGGGAGTAGGACCAAATATCGTCCTCCCAATTGATCCAAACTAACCATCAAAAACATGGCAGGAGAGGCTCTTGGGAACCACCCCAAAGCTACTTGGTGACCATAACACCCACCCCAAGAAGCCACAGCAAGGCTCGAGAGGTATCCTCACCCACGACGTCCAGGGGAGAGGCACAGGAGGCTACAAAGCTCTTATGGACAGTGAATTCTACTCTAGATCCACATTACAAATCAGCTGATGCCACTTTTAAAATAAGAATCTACAATATTCTGTATGCAAGCCCATGAGCAGATTTTGAAAACATTGACAATTTCCAAAAGAATTATTCCAAATTGCAAACTGCATCTGTGCAAACAAAATGTGGTACAAACAGCTTTGTTCCATTGTTCACTATCTGCATTCACTGGTTTTGATAATCTTTAACATATTGTTGCAAAGTGAGTTTCATATTCATTAGCAAGCTCTCGCAAGTTTGAGACAATTGAGTTACTAAATATCTGGCTTATTAATGTAGAAGCACAGAACAGAAGGCATTACTTCATGACTGCATTTTAATAAGCAACCATGAATAGTTTATTTTTAGTTAGTAATTGGCAGAAGCTAAGAGACCAATTTTTATTTGTGGACTGATTCAATTGATAGAACCCAAAATCTCTTTTTTATTGTAGATGAAATGATTTGACGAAGTCTTTTTCTGTCCTCTACCCAAGAAAAGAAATCTGTCAGTCCTTGAATCCTGCCTACTGTCACTGAATTCAACTACCTGCAGTATGGAAATCCAGACCCTCCCAAAAATGGGAACCTCTGCCTCTGTCAATGGTTCATTGTGTAGCCTTATCTAATCCTCACATTGGGGGGGGAGGGAAGGGGCAAAAGTGAAATCCATTCATATTTGGCCTTCAATTTGAAGCTGCAATATCTGGCATAAGTGTTACCCATCTCCATGGTGTTAATGGCAACAGTAAAGCCCAGGAAATCTTACCCACTGAAGCTGGGAGGTGGTAGGACACCACACCAGGAGACAAACGCGGCGAAAATGAAACCATGGCGGGCGGAGCCACTGCAGGTGAAAAACAAAGAGAAAAAACGGATGAACCAGAAGGAGCTGGGGATGGCTCCCACATCAGCCTGGGCTTGCTTTATGTATGCCTGCCGGGCTCAACCACATCTGCTGGTCCTGACCACATCTAGCTCAAGCCCAAAACCAGAGTTTCTGGAATCACTTTCCTAAGGTACCCCTAACAGACTATACTTTTCCACACTGAGGCCACATATGAACTAATGAAAGCTTTGTTAAAGGAAAATCTGAATGAGAAGTAGAACACTCTGGCCCCTGAGAGATTTTACATGTAAGATGTGATTAACTGGTTAATCTCATTTTAAGTAATAATCTGGCCATACATTCAATTAATGTGTGATAAAACAGGGAATAAGCCCCAGATTTATTACACAATATAGTTTTAATAATTTTGTGGCTCGTTCCCATCACACCTTTATCTGCATGTGTGGCCACTGCAAAGCCTCTGGAGCACATACAAGCCTTTCAGTATTCCCATGCGTTTCAGCAGCTGGGAGCCCCCATCAGATAACTGGAGAACCCAGCTGCTGGAGAATACAGAAGCCTTGAAAGGCTACAATGTGTTCCAAAGCCTGGGTACTGGCCACATGTTCAATTAAAGGTGGTGAGAGCCAGCCACATGTTCATCCTTAGGCTTTAGCTTAAGTGGTTACAGCCCACAGACTATACTAAGTGCTGTGGAACGTTAAGCAATGTGAATGTTAGAATAAGCTTTGAGCAATCCCACCTTAAGACTTAATGCCATTTCTGAAATGCACAGCTGTGACTCGCCACTAGAGGACTGGTGAGCCAGGATGTCTGCTCTAGGTGGGAGTGGGATGGACACATGGGTTGCAGAGGCAGAAGCACAAAGGTGAGAAGCATGTGTGGGGGATGGAGGCCGTGGTATCAAGAAGAAAGTCAACCACTGCAGTGAAATGAAAAAAATAAAACCCCAAAGAAGAAAATGAAAAAAGTTTAAATATATATATATATATATATATATATAAAAAAGAATAAAAAGAAAAAGAAGAAAAACATCTAATTTGTTAGTGAATTAGGATTGGGTTAGTGTGTCAGGGAGGGAGAGTCGAGGAACCAAGTGTCAGGGGACATGCAGTCCTGCGGGGCTGGCAGGGTTGAGGAAAGGTGTTTTCCTTTGGCTCATTCCCTGCCTCTGGTTGCTGCAGATGAGTGGGTACATCAACATGTTCATTAATGCGCCATAGTTACTGCGCATTAAGTTTAGTACTTGGATAACAAGTACTAAATCAATGTGCAGTAACTGGTATTACTGCACAGTAGCAGTGACGCCCAGGTTTTTTCAGATGCTAACTGTATAGTAGCCTATTAGTGCAGGTTTTGCCCAGCATGTTAGCACAGGTTTTGCCCAGTACGCTACTGTGCCGTGTTATTAGGTTACTGCACAGTTAGCATCTCATGTAGGCACACCCAACAGGTCATAGCTGGCTACTTGCACTGCTTGTATGGGTGGCACCCCCTGGAGGGGGAAGAGGGAGTTGGCTTGGTACCAATACAACCCCCTGGGCAGTACAAATTTTGTCAGCACAGGGCACATCTACACAAGACACTACATTGCCATAACAATGCACTACAGTGACATAGCATCGACGGGCACAAGCCATGATGCCACAACTATGTCACTGTAGTGATGTGCTCCCTTGCTACAGTATGTTGCTATGGCACGGTGCAGTAATGGCAGTAATGGCTGTAACTGCACCATCATTTAGTATTCCTTTTAAGAGTGGCGCAGTAACAATGGTGCCATAGTGACAGATGTAGATGCTCCCACAGAGCAGAAAGTGGGGGAAGGGAACCGTACAGCCTGGGATGCTGAGGGCAAATTGGTTGCTGCATCTCCAAAGAGCAGTCCCACATTACTGCAACACCACTCAGAGACAAACCTCCCTCAAAGTGGTTTAACTTTAAGATTGCTAGAGGGCACTTAATGCTAGTTTTTATGATTTAATGTGTGGACACTTCCATGTTAAGAGCTCTTAGTAAAGCCTAAGGGTAATATGTAACAACATCCTAAGCTTCTAGATGTTGGGGTCTTTTCCACATGTCAAAATGAAATAGCATAATAGACACCTAGATGCCAGCATTACCTTTTTTGGAGAAAGAAAAGCTTCTCAAGCACCTAAAATTTTTGAGAAAAAATACTAAGGCACCAGACAGATGTACCAGAAAACTGAATAACAATTAAAACAGAACATTCATGAAGCATCTAATCCAGAGTCCACTGTAGTGAATGGAAAGGCTGCTATTGGCTTCCCAGGCTCTGGTTCAGAACCGAACAGCTCCAACTGAATCTACTTGTTGTTTGAAATTAAAATAATAATCTTAAAAAGTTCTTCTTCACGCCAGTGAACATTCTAATTAATTTAGACCCCACATATATATTTTGCTTTGAAAAAGACTCTACAAAACTATTAAAGATGTTTAAACTACATTACTTTAAAAAAATGACAATAATTTATGCAGAGGCATAACTGGTAAGGTTTGTGCACTAGGCAGTGGAGGAGGGGGGGCCCCAATCCCCTTCTTGGTCTCATCCTCTACCTCCTGTCCCCACAGAAGACACTGCTACTTCAGGGGGAGGTTTAAGGATCCTCTCATAATGCCTATTGCAACCACCCCCACCCCCCACCACCCCCAGTGTTTGTTGCTGATTTCTCAATGGGCAACAGTGATTTCAGTGCGGAGGCTGCAGTAAGAGGACTGCATTAATCCTGTACCTGCTGGCTGTACTGATGCCTCCCTCTATTGCAGTGGCATCTCCCACAAAAGAAATGGATTCAGAAGTACAGTAGAGCTGTGCAGATTCGCCGGGGGCCTTCATTCTGGTGCTTCTGTTAAGTCAGCACCCATGGCTCATGCCCTGCTTGCTCAACCCTAGTTAGGCTACTGAACTTATTATGGTTTAGTTTTTGTCTCCACAACATGTATTGACACAGTCACAAGGAAGTGAAAGCTGTGGATCAGTTTCAGTATTTGCTGTTTGGGCAACCAGCAAAAATAAATAGCAATTAATGTCAGGTACTTTTTCACTGCTTTTACATCAATGGGAAACAAAGGTATCTATATTTTCAAGATGATTTTTCATCTCAAAGTGGTCATAACATTTCCTAGCTTCAACCAGAAATGCAAACAGATGTGCAGAAACATATTCCATATGGAAAGCCGTTTTCATAGTTGTTAGGGGTTGGAAGGGACCATCGGGTCCAGACTCCCTGCACTTGGGCAGAAAAGGCTACTGGTATCAGATGACCCCAGCCAGATGGGCATCAGGATGCATTTTGAAGATCTCCAGTGTAGATGACTGTACCACCTCTGGGGGGAGCCTCTTCTAAACCCTCGGCACTCAGCTTGTAAAGAAGTGTTTCCTTATGTCTAGCCTGAAGCGATCCTTAATTAGCTTGTGCCCATTATTTCTTGCCCTCCCCTGGGAGGCCTTGGTGAACAGATGCTCCTCCAGGCACTGATGTACACCCTTGATATACTTATAGGTTGCCAGCAAGTCCCCTCTCCAGGCTGAACTGTCCCAAGTCATTCAACCTCTCCTGATATGACCTGGTTTCTAGGCTTCTAATCATGTGTGTGGACTCTCTTGAGCTTCTCCACATCCTTCCTTAAGTGTGGCGCCCAGAACTGGATGCAGAACTCCAGCTGCAGTCTCACCAAGGCTGAGTAGACAGGGAGGATGACATCCTTAGCCTTGTTGTGGATCATTTCTCTCCAGGTGGAGTACTTTACATTTCTCTGTATTAACATCAGGTCTGCCCATCTTGCAAGCCTGTCCAGGTTGACCTGTATTGCCAGCCTGTCTTCAAGCATGACCACACTCCCCCCTAGTTTGGTGTCATTAGTAAATTTTGCTAGTTTGCTTTTAATACCCAAATCTAAATTGTTGATGAACACGTTGAAAAGCACTGGTCCAAGTACTGAACCCTAAGGGATACCACTGGTCACCCTCTGCCAGGATGACTCATGTTCCGTCAATCCTACCATGGAGTAAGTTTCCTAGCCATCAGACCATAAAGCAGTCAAGGCCACTTTTCCCTGAGGACTTTGTGAGAAACTAGGTCAAAGGCTTTTTTGAAGAAGTCCAGGTACATGACATCAACCTCATTTCCCTCAGCTAGGTGATGGGTAACCTAATCATAGAAGGAAATGAGTTTGGTCTGTCATCACCTGCCCATAATGAAGCCATGTTGGGTATACTTCAGAATACTGCCTTCTGCTAGCCTGTCTGTAATGGATTCTTTGATAATGTTCTCCAGGATTTTACCACGGATTGAGGTCAAACTGATCGGCCTGTAATTTCTCGGGTCTTCCTTTTTCCCTTTCTTAATGGCAGGCACCACATTGGCTTTCTTCCAATCTTTTGGCACCTCTCCCAAGTGCCATAAGTCTTCAAATAACTTTGCCATTGGTTGCATGATGGCATTGGCCAGTTATTTTAGCACCCTCGGATGTAGTTCATCAGGTCCTGATGACTTGTAGTTATTTAGCCTTTGGAGGTGATCCCCCACAAGATCTACACTAACTATGCAGGGGTGGTCACCCCCACCACGATCATCCTGTATCCTGTCAAGCCAACTAACACCCTTGGACTGGTAGAATATCGACTTGAAGTATTCATTCAGGAGTTTGGTTTTGTCCTGAGTGTCAGTTATCAGCCACCCCGTTTCATTTATCAGGGGCCCTAGGCTTCTCTTATTTTTTCTCTGACTTCCTACATATCTAAAGAAGGACTTTTTGTTGTCCTTGATTCCAGTTGCCATCTGTTTTTGGTTTGTGCTTTTGCTGTCCTGATCTGCTCCCTACAGGTGTGGGCTGTTGTCGAGTACCCCTCTTTGGTAGTTATTCCTGACTTCCAACCTTTGTAGGCTTCTCATTTTAATTTCAGGAGGTCCATGGCTTCCCTGTTGAGCCAAGGGGGTCTCTCACCCCTTTTTCTGCCTTTTTTATCATAGAATCATAGAAGTAGGGTCAGAAGGGACCTTGTAAATCTTCAAGTCCAACCCCCTGCCTGGGCAGGAGAAAAAACTGGGCTCAAATGATTCCAGCCAGGTAGGCATCAAGCCTCCTCTTAAAGACCCCCAGGGTAGGAGCCAGCACCACTTCCTTTGGAAGTTGGTTCCAGATCCTAGCCACCCTAACTGTGAAGTAGTTCTTATGGATGTCTAATCTAAACCTACTATCCAACAACTTATGGCCGTTATTCCTTGTTATGCTAGGGGGCGCTAGGGGAAACAAGGTCTCTCCCACACCTTTCTGGTCCCCCTCTTATGAAAGGGAACGGACTTCCTTTGAGCTTTGAGTTCTAGGATCACTTCCTTGAGGAACAACCACTCTTCTTTCACCCCCTTCCTCATCAAACCATGGTCCCGCAGGGCCTTGCCAACCAATCCCTTAAGCTTGTGGAAGTCAGCCTTTGTAAAATCAAGGATTTCTATTTATTGGCTAATTTCCCTGACTTACAGTGGATGGAGAAAGTACTCATCTCATGGTCACTGTCACCCAGTTTCCCTTCAATCCTCAGGTTGTTCACTAGATCATCCCCTTGGGCCAGAACCAAGGTCTATAATAAACTCCAAGGTCTGTAATAAACTCCTACGGTCAAATCCCCTTCCCCATGCTCTCCCTGTATCTTGACCTAGAGGGTCTAAAGTCGATCTTCTTGGTTTCCAAACTTCACTTCTAAAGAGGTGTAATGTTTCTTCACATAGACAGCTGCTTCACCACCCTTCTTCCCAACACGATCCCTCCTGTACAGGGTGTATCCCGCTATGCCTGTCGTCCAGTCATAGGTGGAGTCCCACTCATAGGTTGTCTCCATGATCCCTATGAGATCATATTGGTTGTTAGTTAATAGTTTCATAGTTAGTAGGGTCGGAAGGGACCTGAGCAGATCATCAAGTCCAACCCCTTTCCATGGCAGGAAAGAGTACTGGGGTCAAACGACCCCAGCAAGGTGACTGTCAAGCCTCATCTTAAAGACCCACAGGGTAGGAGCCAGCACCACTTCGCTTGGAAGTTGGTTCCAGATCCTAGCCACCCTGACAGTCAGGTAGCGCTTCCTGATGTCTAATCTGAATTTACCTTCTGCCAGCTTGTGACCGTTATTTCTAGTCACTCCTGGTAGTGCTCAGGGGAACAGGGACTCCCCCAATGCCTGCTGGTCCTCTCTTACTACTTTGTAACAGTCCACTAGATCCCCCCTCAGCCTTCTCTTGTGCAGGCTGAACAGGTTCAGGTCCCAGAGCCTCTTCTCGTAGGGCCTGCCCTGCTGCCCCCTGATCATGCGAGTGGCCCTCCTCTGCACCCTCTCCATGTTGTCCACATCCCTCTTGAAGTGCAGCGCCTAGAGCTGGATGCAGTACTCCAGCTGTGGCCTTACCTGTGCCACATAGAGGAGGAGTATCACCTCCCTGGACCTGCTTGAGATGCATCTGTGGATGCATAACCAGGTGCGGTTGGCCTTTCTGACTGCATCCCCACACTGCCTGCCTATATTCATCTTGGCATCAATGATGACTCCAAGATCCTTTTCTGCCTCTGCACTGACGAGAAGGGAGTTCCACAGCCTCTAGGTATGGTGCTGGTTCTTCCTCCCCAGGTGTAGTACCTTACATTTGTTAGTGTTGAATCCCATCCTATTCTCATCTGCCCACTCCTGTAACCTGTCTAGGTATGATTGTAGCCTATTCCTTCCTTCTAATGTGCCCACATCCCCCCACATCTTAGTGTCATCAGCAAATTTGAGCAGGGTGCTTTTTACCCCTTCATTTAAGTCACTGATGAAGATGTTGAAAGAGGGGGTAAAAAGCACCCTGTTCTAATTTGGAGAGCCAGTTTCTCCTGCTTATTTCCCATGCTACTGGCATTAGTGTACAGGCAACAAAGCTTGCCGTTGGAGGCTGTAGGCTTTTGGGTGAGCTGTTAATCGTCTGGTGTCAGAGAAAGCTTCCTATTGTACCCTGGGATGCTGGTTTCGAGGTTGCCATTTTTGGGCTTATGTTAGTGGTTGATGGCCCATCCCCCAGCAATCTCAGTTTAAAGCCCTATCTAAGAGGTCCACCATTCTAGGCAAGAAAACCTTCTTCCACTTTGGCTTGAGGTGGATGCCATCCCTTCCCAACAGGCTATAGTCTTGGAGGTGCATGCCATGGTTGAGGAAGCTAAAGACCTCATGGTAGCACCAATGCTGGAGTCTTCCATTTACTATTTCTATCCTTTCTGTACCCGTGATCCATAACCAGGAGGACTAAGGAGAAAAATACCTGTGCCCACAACCCCTTGAGCCCAGCCCTCAAAGCCCTGAGGTCTAAATCTCAACACTCATGACACCCAGTGATCACTGAACCAGAGAAATTCAGATAAGCCTGTCTAACCTTTGAAGAACCAACACACTAAATGTCAATTGAGTCATGAACCTGACTTTTAACAGAGCAGGGCTTGTGCTGCAGATCAATTGTTGGAACAGCTGTAGCAATTCAGTCTTATAAAACATTTAAGCAGTACATTTTAAAGTAATTCTTTCACTTACATACCGTGATAGCCAAAGGTTTTCCAGGGACCTTTCCAAACAATAGGCCACAAGAGCTGCCTGAATAACCTTGATATCACCCAGAGGAATAGTAAGAAAGCATAGTGCCTGAGACAGTTGCGAAACACAGAGAGGTGACTGCTGCTGTGCCAGTTGTGGTGACATGGTCAGCTACAGCTGTGGCAGTGGCTGCTTTTGCACTCCCTCCAAAAGGTAGCATCTGGGGTTGCTGCCCCAGGTATTCCACCCCCCCCCCCACTTACATAGCTAATATCACCTATTACTTTCCATTTGGGAAGCTGGTGGCACAAAGTAATTCCACCATGCATTGTGATATTTGTCAGACCCAACTCAGTTGCCAATGTTTCTGACAACTCTGCTAAAATGGCAGTGCTTCTTCAAACTAAATACAGAGGTTGCTTGCAAATGATAAAGGACATACAGTTATCCCTCCATGGCTCTGGACATTCATAATCTGTCTGTATCCATTGGAAATACTTACATCGCTTTCTCTAAGCTGTGATTATTAAAACTCAGTATTTGGCACTATTTTTTCTCTCCAGAGGGTGGGTAAGAAATTAAATCAGTATATTAGCACACAATCAGCAGGATGGTATAGGCAGTTTCCCCAAAAGACAGATGATTCATATGCTTCATAAAACTGCATCTTTACATGGTGTCAGCAATCATTCTCAAAAAGCATTTTGGTTGCAGGCAATGTTGCGTGGAAGAACTTCATTTATCTAAATTGAGGCATTTCTACTTACATACAGGCCTACCTCTGCCACACTGGAGTCATAGCAGCAATGCACTGTAGTTCCAGTGCAACTCCCATTTTATATTCCTGCCTGCATAAAGCAAAAAAGAAGGCATACAATTAAGAAGGGAACTTTTATCATCATTTGAAACTACACATGCTGCTGTTGGCTTAATTCTTTCACTGACTAAAGAGGATTGCACTATTTCTAAAGAAATATGGTCTGAGATTTTCAAAGGAAATTGTAATTTTGACTAGCCTCAAAACAAAATGGTAGGCATTAATTAGATATAACATTCAGAGCAACAGTGTCCAACATTTTTTGGTTTCACTTGGTCATGCAAAATATAAACTACTATTTTTTTAGACATTGACCTTTGTGAACAAATTAGAAAAATATGATGTCATTAACTATGAGGGCATATTTGATTTCTACTGTAGAGAGCACCAGGTTTCAAAGGAAACACCTTCTGGCCATATTTCAGATAAAATATAATAGACTAGCTGCTTGTACACATTGAAAAATACTCCTTTTCATTCTGGTTTTTGGTGATAAAAATGAATAATCCTGTAAGCCTAAAATAAAAGTTGTACTATTAGGGTCTTTGTACAGGATAAATCCTGAGAAATGTCTTATCTAAGCAACTTTTTTCTCAGCAGTAATGAACAGATTTAAACTGGTTCCTTAGATATCTAACTGGGACTTAGGTGGAATTTAGCTGCCTCAGTTCCAAATGATGATTCAAATTGACGTTGTAACAGCAATCACAAAACTCCATTTTAGCCTAGGCATCTGTACCAGAGTTCCTACTTAGAACCAAATCAGGAACACATAAACTGGTTTAAGTGATCAGAAACTAGTTCAAATCCTTAACACAACAGAAGTTCAGTGCACTTAAACCACTTCTGAAATGGCCAAAACTAGTTTAAGATAAACCTAGTTGGATGAAGTATCAGACCTAACTGATTTAGATCAAACCTGCTTATAGAACTTCTGCCCCAGATCCCTTCCCACTTCAAGTTAACTCAGTCCCCCATCATCCCCGGATGCTTTTCAGGCTGTGCTGTGCTGTGCTGTCTACTCCAGCAAGCAGGGTTGGCTCCATCCTTATGTTCCCTAGCCAAGGCACTATCACTACTCTAGCTGACTGAGAAGAGGGTGGGGAAGAAGCCTGGTTCCAGACCCCAGCTGGGGTCTGCCTGGTGGGGACAAAACAGCCCCCGACAGGCTTTTCTCAGCTTGCCGCTAGAGTGGATGGGGGTGGGTGTGGCCAGACCCCAGGTTGCAGCAGCAGAATGAGGCAGGAGCAAAGAGGATTTAAGCCCCCTCCCCCACCTGCACAGAATCCTAGCTGGGGTATGCCTGGTGTGGGTTGAACAGCCTACAACAAGCTTCTCTCCCCCCACCTCAAGTGGAGGTGGGGACATGACCAGACCCTGGGCTGGGATGGCACAGAAAGGGGGGGGGTTAAACCCCCTCCCCTGCCTACATGGTGTTGGCTTTGGATTTAGGACCCAGAGGCTTTGTTCCAGGGCAAGGGGACCCATCCTCAGACCAACCACAACTTTTCCATTTGATAATGGCAAACTTATTGATACACAGTAATAATAGAAAAGAAACAATACAAACAATCAAGCAATTCCACATATTTACCAAATCCTAGCACTGTCATCAGAATCAAAGTACATCTGGCCATAACAGTCTTCACTCTGAGGCTCTCTCTTAGGTGTCAGATATCAGCATGTCAGCAGCCTGGAAGTGGGATGACCAGGCCCACACCCAGTGGGGTGGATGAGATGGGCTGATGGTATGCCCTCTGTTCATGGTGGCCTTAGGGACCCTTCCCAGGGGATGGGGACAGCGACCCCTCTCAGGGAAGGGGGGGAGGGATAAGGAGGGATAGACCCTTGTTACTCTCAAGTCTCTGCTTTTGCATTCTCCTTGCCTCCTGATGACTCTTCATCCATGGCTACTGCTGGTTGGTCTCTCTGTGTTGTTGTCATATGTCCACAGAGCTCATCACATGCACTCATACTAATTTGGTCTTTCCAGGCCTTTTCCTAACTTGGTCTGTTCCCCAAAATCAGGACCCAGGTCCCCCTGCTCTAGGGCCTTGTTGGCTGGTGCCACCCTTATCTTGTGTTATGGAACAGTATGGTACATGCCACCCTCTTTCCCAGGCTGTGTATGTATCCATTGGCCTTGTTCATAGATGTTAGGGTCGGAAGGGACCTTAATAGATCATTGAGTCCGACCCCCTGCATAGATGGGAAAGAGTGCTGGGTTCAGATGACCCCAGCCAGATACCCATCCAACCTCCTCTTGAAGATCTCCAGGGTAGGGGAGAGCACTACTTCCCTCGGGAGCCCATTCCAGACCTTGGCAACTCTAACTGTGACGAAGTTCCTCCTAATGTCCTGTCTAAATCTGCTCTCTGCTAGCTTATGGCCATTATTTCTTGTGACCCCCCGGGGCACCTTGCTGAGTAGAGCCTCACCAATTCCCTTCTGCGCCCCATGATGAATTTACAGGCAGCCACAAGGTCGCCTCTCAACCTTCTCTTGCGGAGGCTGAAGAGGTCCAGGTGCCTTAGTCCTTGTAGGGCTTGTCCTGCAAGCCCTTAACCATATGAGTGGCCCTCCTCTGGACCCTCTCCAGGTTATCCACATCCCACTTGAAGTGTGGCGCCCAAAACTGCACGCAGTATTCCAACTGCAGTCTGACCAGCGCCCAAAAGAGGGGAAGTATCACCTCTTTGGTTCTGTTTGTCAAGCATCTGCTGATGCAAGATAAAGTGCAGTTAGCTTTTCTGATGACTCATGTTCATCTTGGAGTCCACTAAGACTCCAAGATCCCTTTCCACTTCTGTGCTACCGAGTAGTTCATTTCCTAGGCAGTAGGTAGGGAGGAAAAATGTCCAGCACAAGTGCTGCACTTTGCATCTCTCCTTGTTAAATTGCATTCTATTGTTTTCTGCCCATTTGTCCACCCTGTCCAGGTCTGCCTGTAGTTGATCCCTGCCCTCTGGTTGTTGTGTTAGACAGCCTGTCTGCTTCCAGGGTTGTGTAAAACTCTGTGTGAGACCCCCAAGCTTTTAAAAATCAATTAACCTTTGCTGCCCATCCTGAACCATTCTAATTATATACCTATAAGCCAATTCCCAAAAAATAAACCTTTAAATACCATTTTTAAGCCAACACACAGGAACCCCCTGGGATCTTCTGGGCAGAGATGGAACAGTCCCTGATAAGTTTTTGCCCTGTTCCCCACTTGATTTGGGGAAAGGATGATGCAAAATAAATCTTAGGGCCTAAGATACTTGACAATACCTGATTACTCTGTCAGTTAAAGCACTGTCCACAATTCATTCTCTCAAAGCTTTTATGAGCAGGTGGGAAAAATGATTGGCAACTTGTTTTACAGCTACTGTTACGTTTGATTGGATTTTTGATTAGGAGTGAAATTAATTGATCAATGAGATGATTTCAAGTCATAACTCAAAAGCTTTATTAGGATATGCAATAGCTAAGCTGTATTGGTATTAATAAAGACAATACTTATGCAGCCTTGGATTCGGAAGAACAGGTCTGCTGGCCAGGTGTCCCTCCTTTCCTGGGGACTTTTGCTGAGTTGTTTTTTTCTGCTGAGCTTCGGAAAAGGTACAATTTGTTCCTTTCCCCAGGCCCAATATTTATAGATGGCTGATATGACATGCTAAAAATTGATCTCTGATTGGTTTTATTTAAGCTTATTTGTTTCACTAGAACTTTTAGAACTGGATTGAACCAGATTTTAATGGCACTGGGCAAGGGGTCAAGAGATCAACTTAGCTGAGTTTCTTTATTTTTAGGTATCCGACCCCTGTCTGTTAATCATCTAGTAAATTTTAATCAAGATCTTGTTAATCAATTAAAATTTATATTTTTGAGATAGCAGAAGGACAGATTTCTTATCTTCTTTATGGCTTGACTTTTGGCCCTTGGTAGGTTATTTACTAACTTGTTAGTTACTAACAAGGCTTCTTAGCTCTTTCCATCCTCAAGGTTGCCTGTGTGCCCATAATCATTTGAACATGTTAGAAAAAACACATTTATTGTAACAAAATGTAACCCTCGTGGTGGCACTACCAGCAGCCACATCCAAATTTTTGGGATCCTGGGGTGCCAATAGGTCTCGTTCTACTCTTGTTCTGTCTAGAGGCTGGGAGCACCACTCATGGGAGTGTTCTCCTGTACTCCTCCCCACACCAGACCACGCACTAAACAACTATTTACAATAATGTATTATTTAGAATAATAACTGACAGACTGACAAATTCAACATCCGACAAATAACAAACAAAATATTTTCAATGAGCTCAATAATAATCTATACCAGCAGATAAAGCCAATACTTATCATATAACAAAAGCAAGTATGTTATCAACTTTTACACTCAGGCAACTTATAACAGGTGTATATATATATATACATACGTATACACATACACACACACACTTCATCAGCCAGGTCTCCACAAAATGACTGCCCACAGCAAAGTAGCCCACTGTGCAGTGGCTGCAGTGGCGCCCCGGGGAGTGGTGCTCACTCTGCCTCAGAAGAGGGGCGGCGATGCCATCATCTGGACAGAAGATAGGGGTGCCTATCTGGAGCTTGGGTTTGGCTGCTCCAGAGACCAGAGTTTCTTCCCTTGTCCAGTCTTCCCTGGGAACTGCAATCAATCACACCATTCACCAGACACTTCCCCAAAGCAGCTCCCCTGTGTTTGGCACGGAGTGCCTCTTCTTGGCTGCACTTTATTGAGCTCTTTGCTGGAGCTCCCACACAGCCACGATTCCCTGCTGCTTTCTCTAGCTCTCCCAGAGAACCTCCTCTACCAACCCCTGTCCCTGATTCCCTCCAATGGCTCCCTGCACCCGGGGACCTTAAGAGTGGGGAGGGCAATCTGTTTGCACAACCTCTGTTCCTTCAGTAAAGGATACCAGGCAATCCTGGGTACTCATTACCTGGTAGTTCCTCTGCCCTCAGTAGCAGCTCACTCAGCAACAATTCTTCTGCCAGTCATCCTCTCAGAAGCAATTCTCCTGGTATCAGCCCCCTCAGAAGCAGCCCTTCTCCGCACAGCTTCAGCTCCCCTCTCCCCAGCTAGTCTCCCCTGTTTTTTCCCCAGGCTTCCTGCCCTGGCATTACAGCTGTCCAATCACGTGCGTGCATTCTGTGTGCACAGCCTGCTGCCGAGCCTTGTCCCAAGAGTGCAAACACCCTGACTGAGCCTGCAAGTTCAATGGAAACCCTTCAGCACTTTTACAAAAATACCTATTAATACATTTGATTACCTTAGTTATTAATGTTTTAGGATGCAATTGTAATAAAGAGTATTTAGGATACAGGCCCTTAATCTGCTGTTCAGGCATATTTCTGCAGCTTTAACTTTCCCTGCAGTTTGGTTATGCTTTGCATAGCATATGTTTGATTCAAGTTATGGTGCTATTTGTCACCCATAGCTCATACTGCACAGGTCTATGCATGGCTACACAACAATAAATATGTTTGCCTAATGTTGTCTTGATGTAAAATATCTAATGTGACAGAGGACAGCTGTACAATTGATAAAACCACCAATCGAACTAAATAACATATCATATTAATAAATAATTAATGCAGGCCACAAACAATAGGGAGAGCAAAGAAAAATATATTTTGTGATTAGAAATCTAGTGAACATTTAGGACCAGGTTCTGATTGGTCAGTAGTCACCTATAGTTGGAGTGTCAGTGTCTTTGTCTTCAGCACCTTGCTCAAGATGGATTAGGCATCTAGGATCCTTATAAACTCTGTGGGCACTATTAGGAACTTCTGAAAGTTTATTTAGGTTCAGATACCTAAGCACTGTCTACAAAAAATGGGGAGAGGTAGGCACCTCCACAGGGGAATTCAAAAAGCTTGCAGTAACCTACAGGTATAGGGAATGCCATAGAGGAAATGCTGAACTCCTGTATCTCTCAGGAATTGAGGTGCCTCATTCACACTAGGTACCTCCATCCAACTGCAGTTATCGTTCTTCTGTGAGTAGACGATGTTGGTGCCCACGTTTTGCCAAATAAACTTCTAGACCTTCTCTACACATTTCATTTATGTTGTGATAAATGGCAAAGATTCACGTACTCAATCTAAGGTACCATAAAATAGCAAACAAGCCACAAAAATGTTCCACATATAAGGTAAACCATTTTATAGCTGGTTTGTATGGGAACTTGAATTTACCATGTGGCCAGGGCCAACTATCAGCTAACTGTTGGCCCTAGCTGGGAGCAGAGAAAGGTGCAAGGGGCTTCCCCTGATGGGGACTTCAAACCCTGAACTCAGCAGCTCTGTCTGGGCTCCCAGGTGTAAAAGATCAGAGGCTCCCATTAGGGTTCTAAGTTCCAGGGAAAGTCCTGATCCCTGGTACCCAGCCAGAGCATGGGATTTTGACAAACAGCTCCCAGGGCTATCTGGGCTAGGGTCAACACCCAGCTGATTGTCAACTCCAACCGCAGGACTGTACTGAAGACTCAAACTGACCCAGGATTATCAGCTGATTGTCAGCCCTGGGCCTCACACCTTATTGGGCCAGTTTGAGCCTACACTAGTAACAGCAGAAGCATAGGTGAGAACAGGACAGTAGCATAACTTGGGAGGACAAGTGGGACACCAGCCCCAGGGACTAGTTCAAAAGGGGTGCCAGAATGGCAGCCCCACAATAACCTGTGTTCAGATAGCTTGCACTGAGGCAGCATCAGTCTACATACAGGGAGGAAAACACTTATCTTCTGCTGCTCCCTGCCGCTGCCCACGGCATTTTAAGTTTTGCCTCTGGGATAGGAGTCTGGTACATTTACTACTCACATCTAACCCTAATCTCAGTCAATATAGATCGGGGTGGGCAAAATGCGGCTCAGGGGCCAGATGCGGCCTGCCAGGCCATTCTATCCAGCTTGTGGGGCCCCTAAAAAGTTTAGAAAATTAATTTTTATCTGCCCCTGGTTGCCCATCATGCAGCCCTCGATGGCTTGCCAAAACTCAGTAAGCGGCCCTCTGCCCAAAATAATTGCCTGCACCTGTTATAAATGATTGAATGGTAAGAATGCCTGTGCCTTGTCTACACTTCCTCTCCCAATACTAATGATAGAAGGGAAGCTGCAGAGAAAGGACGCTGCAGAAAATGGCCATTATAGACATACGCCATCTCTTAGCATCAAAGTTTGAAGGAAAAGTGATGAATTATTTTACCCTGCTTTTTCTAGAATGAGGCAGGCAGAAAATCCAAAATACCCATGTAGGTCATACACAAAACAAAATGTTATGTATAAAATGCTCTTACCTTGTCACAGATTTAACTATAGAACTTCATCCTATGTGCAAAGAACAATCAAGCAGAGGGCACAGACTAGAAAGGTCAGAGAACAAATCTTGAGATAATACTGCGATTTTTTTCTGCCTTGTATTTCACAAGATGGCATTTTCTGAGGTGCAGAGAATACATAAATAAGTGGAATGACAACAGGCTAGAAAAAGCATAAAAAGTTATGTAAATATGCATCTAAAATGAAGGTTTTCACTTGCCTTAAAGCTGTCAAGATTTGTGTATTAACTCACAAATACAGGACTTCTCCCTTATTGTTAAACTGAAATATTTGCCCTCCATGTGATTTCCTTTTCTCAAAATCATATATGCACCAAAATGATGTTTCAGGTATGCAAGGACACATGCCAAGCGATCTCAGAGCAACATAATTTCTTTTCACATTTTAGGATGCATTGAAGCACCTTGAAAAGCTCTTAACATACAGTATTGAACATTTTATTATTGCAAGGAAGTACATAACAAAACCACTGCCTACAGGACTTAAAGAGTAAGAGGTAAAGTGGTTATTAAATATTTGCTCTCTCCCTGTTTTGGGTCATAGTTCTTATTCGTTATTAGACTTTTGCTGAATATTTCAGTCAATTCCCATTTTTCAAATCAATGTCTTCCTGTCTAAAGTACTTTGTGCTCATAAAAGAATCTTTATGGATTTAAATATAGCAGCACCTTTGTGCTGCGTTGTTTGAGATTATCTTTGTTCTGCACTCATAGTTACTGGAAAGTGAAACTCTACAATTATGATTTGATCCTAAAGAAAATGTTCCTTGAAGTACCATCGACTACAAAAAGCTGTTGAAAAGTTGTTGGTTGTGCACCAGTGGTACCTGTTGCACTCAATTTCAATTCCCATTAATATTTTAATGGAAAGCTATTGTTTGGCCCGGCAAGTTATGCCAACCCTCTGTGATTTCTTCTGGTCAGCTTTTTAACTCTTATTATAATACAGCATCTTGTTGCATAGTCTCAGTGTTTTCTGGTGGCTTCCACAACTGAAAAACTTAGGGCTAGGAATGTTGATTTTCCTTTTTCCATGTCTCAGTAGAATTAAAACTTCTAGATAAATCTGTACATGAATGAGAATGTCTGTATTTAAACTAAAAGTGTGGTATCCACAAAGGCTATTGTCCTTACGTAGATATAATGATCTTGATATTAGTAATCAACTACATAGACTTAAACTGGAGTAACATTAATTAGTGCTGACTCTGCTCTCTTTAAAAATTAACACAGACACTGGGAGCTAACTCCTATTCCACTCTGTATGCCTAAATGGCCCATACACAGCCAATATAAAATGGATTCAACTCATCAAAACCATCATTGTTTTACTTTTAAAGTAGAAGTTCCCCCAAAGCACTCATCCATCTCTTCTGTACAACCCATTTCTAAACCGTAAAGGAATGCAAGTAGCTAAACATTTCAAATTCCCAAAATGCACAGAATTCCCAGTCAAAACAGAACAAAAGTATTTGGGGAAAAAGTGACTTTATAAAAATTCTAAAACACAGACATGCATGTGGATAAGCACCTGAAGTTTTGGGTGCTAACACACAGAACATGGGCAGCAGAACTGGAGGTGTGCCATTTCCAGAGATGATGAATAATCAGCTGTTTTTCAATTGGTTTAAACATATCATTCACCAAGCTTCTCTCTCAAGACCAGTCAGCTCTGTGTTCTGGATTCTAAGCCCCATAGAAACAATAAAATGAATGAACAAACAGGCAGGTAAACCAAAACATGCAACCTTTTCTCAGGCCCTAAGGGGGTAATCCTGGCTCTGTGCTTCACCTGTAACACCATAGCCTTCCCTCTCTTGCTGACTATGAAAGCGTGGACAGTGTCTCTTGCACAAAAATGCAAGACTGTGGCTGGGGCAAGACTGGGTTGTGATAACAAGCCTGCCACAAAAATACCAAACCCCCACTAATGGTTTGCAACCCATTAGGCATACAAGGCAACCCATTAGGCTTGTGGTACTCAATACCAGACCCATACCATAAAATAATAAAAGCGATAGTTAAAATTGTTGACAGAGACCTGATACACTCATCATGTGTATATCTCCAAGCTAAGAAAGCCAGAGAAAAAGGCTAAGCCAGTTTAACTAAAGAGGTCAAGGAAACTACATACACCTTTCAATTGAACTAGTAACTAAGGAAGACAAAAGAATAAAAATACATTTCAAACAAAACCTGTAAAAGACACAGGAAAGATGTCCTGTACGTGACAGTCTCACATCTCTCAAAACAGGCATCCAATGTCTAAGGTGTTACAAATGTCTCAATCATTCAATGTATGTCTGGAGTTTTGTAAACAGACCATCACCAGTACAAGCTATTGCAAATTTGCCCTATTGATAAACAAATACCCAAAGACAGGTCTGATAACCAATGCCTCTAGGTATCCTGTTTGACCACTCCATGGCCATCACATTTAATTGCTGACCTAGTCTAAAGCTACAAGAAACACATGTCTTCACACCTAGACAAAACCAAAAAACAGGAGCCAGGCAATTTAACAATTGTAATACAAAGGTCACCCTTTTCCTCCCTGTTATGTTCAGACTTTAATTGGCCAACCACCAAGGAAAAATGCCATGAAGCTATACAGTTAAACAATATAAATCAAACCAGAACTGCCAGCAAAGTGTGCAGTCCAGGAAAGATCAAGAAGCCATACTGTACCCAGCTTAACCATCATAGGATCATGCTCAGTGAAGGCTGCAAGACTGGACCAACTTCCCTGCCTGCATTGGTAAGAAAACACTGCTGCAGCTAAATATGTACTAGGACTTTTGTAATAGCTCATTTTATATTGGAAAAGAATCTTTTTTTGTCATTTAGTTTTATAGATTGATAGTAATTATTAAAGCAAGCCTTTCGCCTATTAATCAACAGAGTGTTGTGTCAATTCTTAAAGCACTAGCTTTAAAAACCCATTTTTTAAGTGCAACACTGCCCCCTTGCAACCTGCACCTGGAGCCTTTAAGCCTCTTTGGGCACATCCCCACAAGCAGGACTATACGTTTCCTGGAGGACATGTCCCCGGGCATGCCCTGCATGCACACTCTGACACATGGCCAATTGCCCCAAGTAGGGTAGGGGAGGCTGGGGCCAGCACCTGGGCTGGCCCCAGCAGCCTTACCTGGGGTCCTGGGGGCCTCCTGAGGCTGCAGTGGGAATGATCCAGGCATGTGGAGTCTGGCCAACAGCTGAAGCATGGCTCTGGACAGCCAGGTTCTAGTTTCTGGCAGCACATGCTGCAACTACATGTGCCACACCACTTTTTTTCCCCCGCACTGTTTTTTTTTTTTTTTATATAAATACCAGGATTTCCCAGTATCTAATTTTGCTACTGTGCTGCAAATGTGCAGTACGATGAACAGATCTACATACCCACAGGTGCCATATGCATATTGCAACACCTCAAAAAGCTTTGAGGTACCCCAAACCATGCATTCCCATTCATGTGGATACAGCCTTCATGGCTCCCCCTAACTCACAGCAGTTTGAGCTGCTGCCAGTTTTCCAGCCAGCCAGGCTCTTAACCACTGACTACCTGCAGCCGTACCTCTTTGCAGTTGGAAACAGGCAACTACGTAAATATGGATGTGGGAGCAGCGTACTCCAACACTAACAATGATGTACCTCAGAGATCTTAGCACTACCAGCTGCTGTTTTACAGAGTGGTTACTCTCTCAAACAGCAAACTAACTCAAGAAGAGCCACTCTATAGGAAAGCCACTCTACTCTTGAGAAAAGCTTAACTTTGCAATGACACATACTCATACATTAGTTTTCTCAAGGAAAGGCAAATAAATAAATAAATGGCATCATATTGACTTCACAGGAGATGAAGAGTAGCTATGATATCAAAACAACAAGGAAAATGAAAGACCAATAAACTATGAAACAGAAGACAGTGATGATTACTAGACTGCTCAGAATTTATTATCAGAGTGAAGAGAAGACCAGGAGCTTTACTTACTTCCCGAAAAGGAAGCTATTAGCTAGAAAACTTTTGTTCAGCTGTGGCTATGAAAATGAAGTAAAATAGACCTTTTTCCTTTATAATTTGTATGCAAACTGTAGGTACTTTATTTCTGATAACCAGGGATCCTAGTTTTCTCTGATTTAAAAAAATCCCAAATTTTCAGTTTTAAAAAAATAACCCCAAATCCACACTTATCCATGATTAAAATGAAACACCACTAATATCTATATCTATATCTCAATATAAATCTATATATTAGTGGCATTTCATTTTAATCACGGAAAAATGTAGATTTGGGGTTATTTTTTTAAAACCAAAAATTTGGGATTTTTTTTAATGAAAGAAAACTAGGATCCCTGCTGATAACTGCATTATTGCAAGGAGCTTTAATGAGATGATTAAAAAGTGAAAGATGTTTTTCTGAAATGAAAATAACAAAGTGTTCATACTTGGGGGAACTTACAATTGTAACTCAGGGAGAATTTTTAGATTTGAAGTGAATAAATGTAGCTATATAGATAGAATTTAAAACTCCCATGTTTTCTGCATGAAAAATGGAAGAATCTGTTTTCACAAGACAGGTTTCCCTTGATTTATGCTGTACAGGCATTCCTGGAGAACAGCGTATAAATTGAATTCTCGTAAAGTGGGTTCGCTTTATAATGTAACAAATAGGGATAGGTTCCCATGGCAGTAAGAGAGGGAGAGGGGGAGTGAGGCTGGGACTAGGGAAGGGGCAGGGAGAAGGGTGCTTCTCCCAGGGCTGGACAAGGCAGCAAAGCAGAGGGAACAGAGCGGCACTCATCCCAGCTCCAGCTGCAGCAGCCCTGGGAGTGGCCAGCACCAGCTGCCTGCACCAACACACAGCACAGCCCAGGAGCAGAGGTGAGTGCAGACAAGCAGGGGGACAGGAGGAGCAGGGCTGGGCTGAGTGGGGCCATGGCCCTTTCCCTTCCCCCACAGACTTACTTGCTTGGGCAGGGAAGGGGAGGGAGGGTGTCTATGCTGATTGGCATAAAAACAAATTTACCTCACATATAACAAATTATGGGTCGAACTATGCTCATCACAGAAGAGCAAATTCACATATAAAGAACCCGCATAAATCGAGGGAATCCTGTATAGTGCAAGGGTTATGGCAAAACAGAATTTCTTGGACTGGGTTTATAATTTATCACATTAAAAATGAAATAGGTCTTTGAAGAATACAGATTATGTTAAATAAAATATATTCAAGATTCATCTGCTACTATCCCTTCTGAACTGCTGATTTCAGAAAAAACCCAATACACATTGGAAAAAGGTTTTACAGAGCAAGTGTAAGATACGCTTCACAGACCTAACAGAGGAAATGGACACTTAAAGTTTTCTTAATCCCACAATACGGTTAAGTTCTGTCAGCCATTTAAAACTTGCCTTAAGCACATGAGAAACCTATTATTTCAGTTTAAAGAAATCTGATTTTTTTTTTTTTTACAGCAAGTATATGAATTAAGCTCTTTGTATGGTAAGATTTCCAGATGTTATGAAACCATGTTGCTGTGCCAAAGTCAAGACACTTAATTAAATTTAAAGCTAACCAAGGTTTGATATAATCACTACAGAAAAGCAAAATATAAAAAACAAAGCTGCAATAAAAATGGCTAAAAGGTCAATTATGCATCAAACTGTTGATCTTAAAGTCCATTAGCTCTAGGCTCAAAAAGCATGTGAAATTACTCAAAATGACAGACCCAGCAATGGTTCTTTTAACTAGAAGTGAAACTACAATTCAAGCAAGACTCTAGCAAGTATATTAAAAGAATCTTATTGCCTACAGTTAACCAGTGACCAAATCTGTCTATAACTTATTAGCAAGCTGTCTTAAGCATTGGTGACACAGAGGGGGTGCACATGCACCCCCCCGAGTGTGGTGGTGCACCCCCTGTGAAAAGGCGCTGCTGACACTGCCAGCGGCACCTGCAGGCAGTCGCAGCTCACCACCTCACTGCCGGTGGCGTCTGTGGGTGGTTGCCACCCCTGGTCAGTGCTCACCACCCCCCTCTCTCGCTGCCAACAGCACTGCAGCTGCCTTGCAGGACCTCACTGCTTGCTCCTGCCATTCTCCCACCGCCAACAGTGCTACCGCCGCCTGCGGGAGCTCACCATGCCCCCCCAGCATCTGGGGGCTCATGGAATTCATGGTCTTAAATACATTACAGTGAAACTTAAGTATTACAAATAATAGTCATCTTTGTTTCATGAACAGTTTATGGAAACAAGATACACCGTCTTATTGCACCTACTAAAATTAAATATTTTGTACCCTCTGTATAATTAAAGTATATTTTTGTATATGTCCAAAAATATTTTGGTTACTTGTAACTCTTAAAATGTTTTCTCCTGAAAGGTTAAGTGTATAATATTAGGCATGGACTTTTAATTTTTTCAGCCACTGGGAAACTCTTTCTTTTTTCATAAAATGCTATTTGGACAAGAGATGTAGCCAGTGGTATATCACTTGACAGCCAATGCTGGTCATACTTCTTTTAAATGATGATCTGCAACCTGTGGCTCCTTGATCACAGCTGAGAAAAACAATAAAGTCCAAAATTAATCAAATTAGACATTTCATAAGGACAAGTGCAAAGTCCTGTATTTGAGACAGAAAAATTGCATGTACAAAACAGACTAGTTAGAAAAGGATCTGGGGTTATAGTGGACCTGTAAGCTAAATATGAGCCACTAGTGTGCTCTTGTTTCAGAAAAAGCCAATACCATACTGGGCTGTCTTGATAAAAATGTTGCTCGGAAGTCAAGGAAAGGCATATTTCTATTCTATTCAGCACTAGTGAGACTCATCAGGAGTACGGTCTCTAGTTTTGGACACAGAATCTCAAAACAGGCAGAAATAAATTAGAAAGAACTGAGTGGGGACCTAAAACTACTGGAGGGCTAGGAAACATGATTTAAAAGGAACAGTTGAAAGTCTAGAATTATTTAGTCTGGGGAAGAGAAGAATGAGGGAGAAATTGATAGCAATCCTCAAATACATGAAGCATAGTTATACAAAGGATGATGAAAGTCTGTTCACTGTGGTCACTGTGGACAGAACAAGGAGCAATGGAACAAGGGAAATTTAAGTTGGATATTAGAAAGACATCTGTATCTGAGGGTGGTTAAGCATTGGAACACATTACCTAAAGATATTCAGGAATGTACATCTTCAGAAGTTTTTAAAAGCAGGTCATACAAACACTTGTCTATGATGGAGATCTTCCCGTGAGATGGGGTTTTTATTAGATGACCTGGAGAGGTCCCTTCCAGGCTTGCTTTTCTATGCTTCTATGTTTCTAAGTTCTTCTACCCGGGTACAGAAATTTGCATATCTCATGCACTAATTTGTTATGCTTCAGGGAAGAACTCAAGATTCCATAGCCAGTGGGAAAGACTGAAGAGCCCAGTGATTGTGCCACTCACCTTTGTTCTGATCACTATTCTAAGTACTCTAAAGAACAGCTCTGGGAATGCAGAGAAGCAGAACGCAAGGCACCAATGAACTTTAGTGATGAAAACTTAGATACCCAAGGCATTAGAAGAGCTGCACTTTTGGATTAAGAAACCTAAATTCTACTTGTGCTCCAGTTTTGGTACCCAAACTCTCTTCTGGATCTGGGCAGAAGCACCTCACCCAAAGTCATCAGTCTGTGCTGGAGCATGGAACTGAACACCAGTCTGTCCAGACTAACGCCCTAGCTTAGCCACTACATCTTCTTTCCACTCAAAAAAAGCTGTGGGCTGGAATTCTTCACAAAGTCACACTCATTTCTTGCACTAACCTTGCTTTGACCCATTTGTCAGTTGTGCCACAAATAATCCATCCATCTGTTAACTGTTCAAAATCATGTGACAGCCTTAATAACTGTCAATAGTGTCTTGTCAGCTGCAGGGGGAGGGTGGGGGGTGTTTGGTTTTTTGTTTTTTGGGGTTGCGGGAAGAGCGGGGGGTTGGGATGTTGTTTGTTTTTGCAGGGGAAAGTATACCTGTCCTTACCAAATTACAAAACACAAAAACTTTGGAAGGCTTTGGTTTGCAATTTTTTCTTGTCCTCCCACTGGAATGTTTTGTGCATCCCAAAGGCTCCATTCTGGGCCTCCATGCCCAGATCCAAACAATGGATCCAGCATGCTTTTGACCTTTCGAGTCCTAGCGAGCTCAGGCCAGTCCAGCATACAGGCATGCCTCACTTATGTCATCATGATTAACGTTGTTTCATTATTATGTCGCTGATCTGTTAGAGAACATACTTGTTTAAAGTTGTGTGATGTTCGGGTATAACGTTGTTTGGGTGCCACCTGCTAGTAGGTAACTACTGTGACATAATTGGATTCACTTAACATCGCTTTACTTTAAGTCGTATTTTACAAGAACATAACTACGATGTTAAGTAGTATATATACTACTCTCCAGGTTCAAGGCCATACCCTGGCACCCTGTAAGGCAGGGATGTCAAAGGTACGGTCTGCAAAATGGATAAAGCCCATGGAGCCCTGTCATCCAGGCCCTGGTGCTGCCAATATCTCAGAGTAGACCCACAAACTGCACAACACATGCCAGATCAGCCCTATGTACTATTCCCCGGGATCCAGCAAGCAGGGGGAGAGCAGCGGCATTGTTCTTTATGGCCAATCTAGCCCATGAGGTGCAGAGCCAGATGAGTGACACCCACAGCATGTGCACATGGTGGTTTCTAGATTAATTCTTGAGGGATACATAACAGTAAAACAAGAACACAGACTTTGTAAAATGATTTCTAAACTAAGAACAACTTCATTCAAGTAACGCAAGAGATCCAAGGAAAAACAATAAAACTGGCACACAAATGCCTGCCTCAATTTTCTCATGAGGTCTTACTTTAATGTGGTCTTTAGGAAAGATCATATTTTTTCACGTGCAAAACACTTTTTCTCCAAAAAATAAGACACCCAAAATTGGGATGCATGTAATTAAGGTGGGAAGCTGATTTTCTGCTTGAGATAGAAGAATCTGGTTTAATTCCTGTTCCACCATGCAACAGTTGTGCATTACTGTTCAAGCAGCTAAGGGAATCAGTTGACTTAATGGCTCTTTATGCTTCATTCCACAGATATTAATATTCATTTCTCCTTGATAATGGTCTTGATGTTCCACTCATCAAGCTAACCTTTCTTGGGGCAATTTTGTTGCCTTTTATCTGCTCCTGATTTCTCTCCTCCTATTTCACAGCTGTGGAGACTGCTGTGCTGTTTTTAAAATCAAACTGGTCTTCAGTAGCAGCTAAAGTTTCAGCTTCAGTCAGGCAGGAAAGAGAAGGTAAGTCACCTGAAGATTAGGCTCAGTCCATCTACTACACAGCCACAACTCTGGAAGAATATTTTTTCCTTCATTCTGCTTTTCAAAAAATGGAGGTATGCATGATATTCTGGGGTTCACTGTATGTAAGAAAATGTGGTAGACAATGTCCAGGATTCTGCCATCCTTTTTCTTTATTTCACTCCTGCTCATATTGCCTGTATAATCTGATTGAGGAAGGAAACCAAGTCAGAGAAGACTCTGCCCTTTAATTATTCCAGTGATTCAAACCACCACTGGATAACTTGAACAGGGGTCACAGATCTCTGTCTAAGAGTGCTTCCATTTGAAGGAAAAGTCATTCAAATGACCATTGGTGTTAGCACCCTACAAAGTACAAGAATTTCTTCTGGAATATCCTATGTGTTCTACCTCACTACAGGAGCTATGAAGCCAAAATAAAGGCATGGAAGAGTTTTATGCCATAAGTGACCTTTACAAATCAAATGGAATTTACAGATCAACATTGCATACATATAGACTTCTACTACCACTGCACTATGGCAATACAAAGATACTATGACATCACTATTTTACCAAAGTTTTTCATGGACCCACAATGATTTTGAAGAAATTTCCAACTGGAATGCTTCTAAGGTCTAGGGTAAACCATCCAGGAACTATCAGAAAAAGATCCAAACAAAACACCTGAACTTTTAAAAACAAATTCAAAATGAGACCGACAATTCTGCAAAAATGAAATGTTTTCGTTCCAATTTCAATATCTCCAGCTGTTATTAAGTGGATGGCTCTGGAGTGGCAATCCTTCTGAGAAAAGTGGATGAGACTCCTAAAATGTCTGTTTGGACCTTAACTGTCCAAAACTAGCTATATAATATGAGGCAAGGTGATATAGCTAGGTTCCTGCCACCCAGTAAAGTCAGAATGCACTAAATCCAGCAGTTACATTAACATAGTTAGGGATCTCCTAATCAACAAAATAACCTTGAATTTATAAAAAGTATTATTATCTATGAAGTGTATGAGGCAAGGATTTTGGGGTATCTTCTATTGGACTGACTGTATAGTTGGGAGAGCTGTTGAACAAGCTTTTGGGTATCAAGTACCCTTCCTCAGGCAGGAATAGCATTTAATGTAAAGTTACATTTAATCCTCAGTGTGAAGAGGGGAGGGAAAATGAAGGGAACACGCAGAGTGCTCAACTTACCTGTATGCAAGCAGCTCCCGGGGGCAGCATGCGGCAGACACCACAGCACTTCCGGAGCAGCCTGATGCTTCAGATTGGCGGAGTTGGAAGTGTTTCTGGCCCCAGAGAGGGGCAAAAAAGGCCAATAGCAGGCAGCATGGATGAGCAGCCGAGCTGTTTCCACTCTGGGAGCAGCTGCCATTGTCTGCAACACTGTTGAGGCAACCAGAAAACCAGGATGCTCGGAGGAGTGCCTATTCAGAGATACAGCCATCGTGGACTGTGGCAGGGCGGATGGCGGTAATTCATCTATAAGGTCAGGGGGAACCTGGGCAGTGAGTGATCCGGCCTGGGCAATAGGACTGCTACCCCAACTCAGTGGCATGCTCTGCTCCCAGGGTGGGAAAGTAGCAGGGCAGATAGATTAACAGATTTGAAGCAGTATCCTAAAAAGGGAACAGGGCACTGTGAGGAGTTTGGCTGACCAGCCAAGCCTTGAATATGAAGGTTAAAAGACTGCAGAATTCTCCATCATTTATATTGTCAGTAGGTCAGTTAAAGACTATTGACTATATCAGTGGTCTCCAACTTTTTTACGGTAAGATCACTTTTTAGCACCCCAGGTTCTACTGCGCCCACCCCTCAGCCCCGGCCCCCAGCCCCGCCCCACCCCTACTTCCTGGACAAGCCACCTTGGCTCTGACCCCCACTCACTCAGCCCAGCCTGGATGGCAGGGGGCATAGCTCAGCCCAGCCACATGTGTCCTGCCACTTCCGATTGTAGATCCTCTGACAGACTGAGGATCTACAGAGACTGTCAGAGGCTCCATGATAGACCAGTCTATCGAGATTGACTGGTTGGTGACCACTGGACTATATAGACACAAGTAGAGCCAGAGGTACAGTCAGCCTGGTTATAGGGTGCCAATCATCAACAAAATTATAATCTTAGAAATCTGAGGCACTAATGATCAGGCCTTGACCGAATTCAACTCCATCAAAGACTGGAATGGTTGGGGTGGACTGGAGTGGGGTAAAGGGGAGGTTTGAAGCCCAACAAAAAGGACAGGGATTGGGACCAGGAAGATTACCTATGGGGAACTACCTCCCAAGAAGCTATTACATCAAGTCGTGGCAGGGGAAAGGAAAAAGATCACCCTCTAGGCAGACTGGGCAATCTTACCCTAGGGTCTACCCTGCCACCACCTGTAGATGTCAACACGGAGTGCTGCCAGGGCCCCTGCTCGGGGGGTGCAGCCTACTTGGGTCTTGTCTGAGGCCTCCACCCAGACAGAGCCCATGGGGGGGTTGGCATCCCCTACCCCCTGGCCTGCAGGAGTTGCCCAGCAGGGCACAGGGGGGCAGGGATTGGGGACCCCCACACCTGTCCTGCAGGTGCCCACCTTAGGGCCCTGGAGGTGCAGGTGAGGGAGCTCCAGGAGGAGGTTAGCAGGCTGAGGGGAATCAGGGAGGCAGAGGATGAAACTGACGGCTATTTCCTTTCCCTGCAGGGCCACACACCCAAGGAAGAAGCACCTTGGGAGGTGATCTCCACTGCAGAGGGGCAGACTGTCACCTCCAGAACCAGGGCTGCTCGTAACACAGCAGTACTAGTTCCTCCAGTCCAGCTGGAGAACAGGTACGAGGCCCTGGCAACTCTGGAGGAGAAGGAAGGAGAGGAGGCAACCGGAGAGGAGGCAACTCCACACTCTCCACGATCCGAGCAGGCTGAAGGAGCCAAGCAGTTCTGGAGGAAAAAGCATCGAGTGATTGTCGTTCTTCCTGAGAGGTACAGAGGGCCCCATCTGTAACCAGGACCCCTCGACACACGAGGTCTACTGCCTACCTGGAGCAAAGATTCAGGCTGAGAAGGGGACGATCCAGGCTGTGATCCAGCCCACTGATTACTACCCCATGGTCTTAATCCATGTGGGTACTAATGATGCGACGAGGAGATGCCCTGATCACCTGATGGTGGACTACCATGCTCTGGGGGGTGTGCTGAAGGAGATAGGCACACAGGTCATTTTCTCTTCTGTCCTACCAGTGAGTGGACGTGGAAGACGGCATGTGACGTGCATCACAGAGACCAACTGGCAGTTTCAGGAATGTTGTCTCGACGCGGGCTTTGGCTTCCTTGACAACGACCCGCACATCATGACAACAGACATGCTCGGATGGGATGGACTCCACATTTCCCCTAAAGGTAAGCATGTGTTTTCTTCTAAGTTGGCAGGTCTCCTCCGGCGGGCTTTAAAATAGGCTCCTTGGAGGAAGGGGAAGACGAGGGCGGAGGAAGCCTTGGACTGCCAACCAAGCAACACCCACAAATACAGCCCAGCCTAGACCAACGAGCGGAACATATACACAGGTAAGCAACAGGAGCCATGGTTATGCTGAGGATGTGTGCACTGGCCCCCTAATCTCAGGAGGCCTCAAATGCCTCTACACAAACGCTCGTAGTATGGAAAACAAACAAGAGGAACTTACCCTCCTGCTAGCTGACACCAACCCAGACATAGTGGGGCTCACTGAAACATGGTGGGACCCAACACATGACTGGGCAGTGAATATCAAGGGCTATAGGCTGTACAGGAGGGATAGGACAGGGAGGAAAGGTGGGGGCGTGGCACTCTACATTAAAGAGGAATACACATCCTCGTCAATTAGCAAAGAATCAGAGGAGGGGCACTCTGAAGTGCTCTGGGTTAGAATACAAGGCAGTTGAGGGGAAAGAGATTTAACAGTGGGGGTCTACTACAGACCAAGGGGAAGAGCTCGACCAGGAATTCTTAAGTCAGCTCACGGAGGTACTTGGGTCAAAGGACGTGGTCATCGTAGGTGACCTGAACCTTCCAGACATCTGCTGGGAAGAGCAGTCAGCCAGGTCTGACCGCTCACATAGGTTCCTAGCCAGAATGCAGGGCCTCCATCTAACAAGGGGAGATGCCTTGGTGAACCTGGTGCTGGCCACCGGCAAAAACCTGGTGAGGGGGCTGCAGGTGCTAGACCACCTGGGCAACAGTAATCATCGCCTGCTGGAATTCACCATCCAGTGCAGGGTGGCAAAGGCCTACAGCAAGGCAGCAGCCCTAGATTTCAGGAGGGCTGACTTCATGAGATAAGGAGAATAGTCGGGGAAGCACTGAGGTCCCAGAGGGGAGGGGAGCCAGGTGTCCAAGAAAAGTGGTTGCTCCTTAAGAAGATGAACCTCCAAGCCCAAAGGGAGGTAATCCCAACACAGATCAAAGGGAGCAGGAGGGCACAAAAGCCCCCATGGCTCACCAAAAGCATCCGGGAATATCTCCTAGCTAAAAGGGAGGCGTACACCCAATGGAAGGGAGGGGCCATCACCAGGGAGGACTATACTGCGGTTGCTTGGGGATGCAGGTGTGCAGTCAGGAAGGCCAAGGCAGAGATAGAACTTGGACTAGCTTCCCAGATCAAGGACAACAAGACGTCCTTTTTTAAATACATAGGGGGCAAAAAGGTTCCGGGTATCATGGGGCCCCTGCAGGACATGCTAGGAAATTTGGTCATCACACTAGACAACAAAGCTAACATATTTAACGATTTCTTTGCCTCCATTATCCTGAGCAGGGACTGGAACAGCCACCCCCCTTTGGGCCCCCCTTAGACCCCAGGGGAGGCGCACCTAGGCCAAGGGTTAGTGAGGAACTAGTTAGGGAACTTCTGGAGGGACTGGATGTATTCAAATCAGCTGGTCCGGACGATCTCCACCCCAGAGTACTGAGGGAATTAGCTGCAGTCATTGCGGTACACCTGGCACAGCTTTACTGGTGTGGTACCAGAGGACTGGAAGAGGGCCGATGTGGTTCCCCATCTTCAAAAAGGGGAGGAAGGAGGACCCGGGAAACTATAGGCCAGGTAGTCTTACCTCAATCTGGGGCAAGCTTTTTGAGATAATTATTCTGGCACATGTCCACAAGGGGCCAGCAGGGGAGATTATGCTTAGGGACAAACAACATGGGTTCATTAGAGGCAGGTCCTGTCAGACCAACCTGGTGGCCTTCTACGACCAGGTCACCAAATCCTTAGATGCAGGGGTAGCAGTGGACGTAGTCTTTCTGGACTTTAGGAAGGCCTTTGACACTGTTTCTCACCCCGTTCTCATTAAGAAACTGGGGGGCTGTGGTGTTGACACCTACACAGTCAAATGGGTCGCCAACTGGCTGGAGGGCCGGACCCAGAGGGTGGTAGTGAATGGGTCCTTCTCAACCTGGAAGGACGTGGGCAGTGGGGTTCCGCAGGGCTCGGTCCTTGGGCCCGCACTGTTCAACATCTTCATCAGTGACTTGGATGAGGGGGTAAAAAGCACCCTGCTCAAATTTGCTGATGACACTAAGATGTAGGGAGACACTAAGATGGGGGGAGATGTGGGCACGCTAGAAGTGAGGAATAGGTTGCAATCAGACCTAGACAGGTTACAGGGGTGGGCGGATGAGAACAGGATGGGATTCAACACCGACAAGTGCAACGTGATGCACCTGGGGAGGAAGAACCAGCACCATACCTAGAGGCTGGGGAATTCCCTTCTTGTCAGTGCAGAGGCAGAAATGGATCTTGGAGTCATCATTGATGCCAAGATGAACATGGGCCGGCAGTGTGGGGATGCAGTCAGGAAGGCCAACTGCACCTTGTCATGCAGCCACAGATGCATCTCAAGCAGGGCCAATGAGGTGATCCTCCCCCTCTGTGTGGCACTGGTCAGGCCACAGCTGGAATACTGTGTCCAGTTCTGGGCGCAGCACTTCAAGAGGGATGTGGACAACATGGAGAGGGTCCAGAGGAGGGCCACTCACATGATCAGGGGACAACAGGGCAGGCCCTATGAGGAGAGGCTACAGGACCTGAACCTGTTCAGCCTCCACAAGAGAAGGCTGAGAGGGGATCTAGTGGCCTGTTACAAACTAGTCAGAGGGGACCAGCAGGCATTGGGGGAGTCCCTGTTCCCCCAAGCACTACCAGGAGTGACTAGGAATAACGGTCACAAGCTGGCAGAGGGTAGATTTAAGCTAGATATCAGGAGAAGCTACTTCACTGTCAGGGTGGCTAGGAGCTGGAACCAATTTCCAAGAGAAGTGGTGCTGGCTTCTACCCTGGGGGTCTTTAAAAGGAGGCTAGATGTACACCTTGCTGGAGTCATTTGACCCCAGTACTCTTTCCTGCCATGGCAGGGGGTCGGACTTGGTGATCTGCTCAGGTCCCTTCCAACCCTACAAACTACGAAACTATGACAATGGTCTCTTGGCAGGGGTCTGAGGCCATATAACACATACACCTGGCACACTCAGATTTTCCTCATTTCTTTAAATTGTCTAGCACAATCTGCAGTTTGTCTGTAGCCTCTGCTTTGTTTGCAATCACAATTATTTGGTGCCATCTGTGAATTTGATTAACATACAGTTTGCTTTTGTTGTTATTCCAGACCATTTATGGATACATTAAGCAGTACGAAGTCCCAGTATTAATCCCTGCTGAGCCCCACTTTGCTATTTTACCATTCATAATTGCTCCATTTATGTTTGTTCAGCCAATTCTGTATTACAACCACAATTATTTTTACGCTTATTAAGTTAAACTGACGTTGTATGAGTTAGATTCCCATGTGAGTACCTTTCAAATCTTTACAGAAATCTAGCTGTCATGTCCATTATCTACTAAAACTGTAATTGAATCAAGGCAAGCAATCAAGTTTGTTTGACAACTGCTGCTTATCAAGCCATGCTGTCTATGGTGAAGCAAGGTACATTGTCCCACCTGCATATATAATGATTATTTTATTATCCATTTCATAGAATCATAGAAGTAGGGTCGGAAGGGACCTTGTAGATCTTCAAGCCCGACCTCCCACCTGGGCGGGAGAAAAGACTGGACTCAAATGAGTCCAGCCAGGTAGGCATCAAGCCTCTTCTTAAACATCCCCAGGGTAGGAGCCAGCACCACTTCCCTAGGAAGCTGGTTCCAGCTCCTAGCCACCCTAACTGTGAAGCAGTTCTTGCGGATGTCTAATCTAAATCTAATCTCTAATAACTTGTGTCCATTGTTCCTGGTCATGCCAGGGGGGCTAGGGGAAACAGTGTCTCCCCTAAACCCTTCTGGTCCCCCCTAGTGAGTTTATAGACAGTCACCAGGTCCCCCCTCAGCCTTATCTTGTGAAGCGCTCTTGGTTAAGATTCAAGGGGACCGTGGGGAGAGCGATTTGACGGTGGGGGTCTACTACAGACCCCACAACCAAGGGGAGGAGCTGGACCGGGAATTTTTGGGCCAACTTGCAGAGGCATTTAAGGCAAGGGATGTAGTTGTCATGGGTGATTTTAATTACCCGGACATCTGCTGGGAGAAACAGTCAGCCAGGACGGACCATTTCAGGAGGTTCCTAGCATTTGTTTCACATTGTAATGAGAACTTAGACTAGATGGTTGAAAATACTCTTTACTCCCAAATTAGTTTTTTTAAAACAGCATATTTTAATAGCATGAAAGTAAAGACCCCTACGACTCATGTGCACCCTCACCTTTTAATTGATTCACTATCGTGATAACTATGTGTGTTGTTTGCATGTCTACATACATATTGTTTTCTACTAAGAGTAGTGAGAAATCTTAAGCTCTTGATTTCTTATCTTGTCTGGTTCCAAGTTAGGTTGGAAGGAAAAGTACTTCAATAGCTGTAAGATCATTTATAAATACTATCACTTAATTCAAATTTCTAGGCAAACACTAATTTTCAGTCAAACACCACCAAAAAGCATTCTAGCATTTGCAACTAATCACAGCATAAACAGATCCAAAATCCAAGTCACAGGCTGATCAGACACACATATGTCCTTTGGAATATTGTTTTACTAAAAGGAAATTATCTCCAGCTGCAAACAAGGATGCCATATAGCTACTAATATTTAAGTAGAGGCCGTTTCTTGCATTCCATATAAGACTTTTTTCAGCATTTTGGTTGCATTATCATGCAGCTATTTTTAGTTACTATACAGTTATGTAACAATGCCATACTCTAACTCAGCAGTGGGCAAAATGCGGCCCACAGGCTGCACGTAGCCTGCCAGGCCATTCTATCCAGCCCACAGGGCACCTAAAACATTTAGAAAATTAATATATACCTGCTTCTGGCTACCTGTCATGTGGCCCTCGAAGGCTTGCCAAAACTCAGTCAGCCGTCCTCCACCTGATATAATTGCCCACCCCTGCTAACTAGATGTTAAATCGCTACTAGCTGGAGTGCTTGGCATTGCATATTATGCAAAATTTTCTATTTTCAGTGGCTACTACAATCCCATGCTCCAAATAGCTCCTACATTTACAATTTTCAAGCTCGACAAAAAGCAAAACTAAAAAAAAAACAAATCTCCATGTTATAACCCGACTGAAGGAAAGAAAAAAAATGTTTTTCAGACTTGTGAATGGAAAATTGTTTTTAAAAGACATTTCTTACTTATTTCCCACCTTCCTCATGTTTTCCACCCTCCAGAAAATAGTACAGCTCTTGGTTCCCAAGCTGTTTTGCTTTAAAACAAGGTATCCAAAAGAATTTAAATGATTTGAGAAATGTATTTATTTAAAATTTACAGATATTAAACAACTTTTAAATAAGGGTAACTTTTCTCTTTTCAGCAGTTGGAGAGCACATTAGAAACATTCACAATTCATTTAACATTTGAATCTTTAATCTAAATCTTTTCATTAAAAAAAAGCACACACATTTGAGGAGGACCTTTGGTTGACACTCCTACTGTGAGCCCCAAACTGATTACCAAACCGGAAGCACTCAAATTATTTACACAAGCAACAAATTGCACAAAGATTGAACACCATATGGTGCTCAGTTTTAATCCTCTCGTTCAGTCTAATTCCCAGGTGGAGCTATACTAAGTCTCTGAATTTTTAGTTAGTCTAAATTGCAGCTTTACTGTCCCAGAAAATGAACTTCTTGTCCTTATGGATTATTCTTAATTTTGTCACTAGCAGAAGAGAGTTCTAAAACATTTCTGCCCAGAAATCACATTCCATATATCTGCAAACTCCACATGCTCATTGCATTTCTGAAGAGCTGAGGCCAATTCCTCAGCATTGTACATGCACAATTAGCAGTCTTCTTTTACCTTTTGTTTCCCCCCAAAACACACTCTACTCATAACATAATATAATTTACACTTCGTGGCACTCATTTGTTAGGTTTACTGTTATTGGTTGTAGTCATTTTATAAAACTTTCCTCAAGAGGCCCAAGTTTCTTATTATCACTTCCTCTCATCTTCTCCCACTGTTACATAAACCTTGGATGAGACTGATCCATAAGAAAGCAACATCGGGGTTTTGATTTTTGCTGGCACTGATTACTTCTTGAAAGTCTGTTTGTGGGGAATAAGTATGAGGAACATAAAGTTCACTCCAGGGCAGTTTGAAGTTACTGTGATTAAGCTTGAGTTTAAATGCAATGGCTGCCTAAATTTTAAAAACAGATTCACAGTAAAAGCATTTTCGTATCATTTACTCAAAATTAAAACTAGACAAAAAATTCAGACACGTTATTGGAATGCTGTTGTCCTATTTATTTCAACATGCATGCCTTCACGCTACCCAGATGTAACAGATCATACTTTCCCCCTTATTAGACTTCTAATTGGCCAGAAGGACATTTGCTCTTCTAAAAGTCATTAAAACAGAGGCTTAACAACCAGGCTCCTCACCTTAGGCAGCAGCAGTGGTCAGGCCAGCTGCAATGGTTGAGCTGACAATGGCAGTAGTGGTTGTTTTCATATTTTCTCCAAGGCCCCTGACAGACATGTGATTGTGTAATTAGGACGTGGAATTTTATGCCAGATCCCAAAAATTGTTCATCCTTGTAATACTAGATGTGTATGGCAGAATGCATAAATTTTGGTATCAGGCATAAAATTCCTCAGTCGCATGATTTGGCTCTGAAACTGGTGAAAGCCCGGCATTAGGGAAACAGGTTCCTCGATGCTGGGCTGCACTGCCAACCTTGCAATGGGTGGGGCACAGTCCTGGCATTTAATTCACTGCAATCTGTTGGCTTGTCCTTAGCCTTTGGGCTAAAAGTATGGCTGCTCTGGTATTGCCATAGAGTTTTTACAGATTCGCAAATGTTCTCTTGCTGGGTGGCTGCTTGTGTTCCCCAAACACAAGAAAGGGTACTACAGCCAATGTTCAGCAGCTCCTGGAAATCAACGGAATAAAGCATGGAAATGAATATGGACCAACAGGCAGGACTCCCAGCACAGCACCATGACCTGCTAATAAGGAGAGAAAATAAGTGGTCAGAAACAATATTAGACAAAAATTACTACACCATATATGTACAAGTGGGCACATCTATGTGACACTACATCACCACAGCAACGCACTACGGTGACATAGCATCCGCAGGCAAAAACCATAATGCTGCCACTATGTCGCCGTAGCAATGCATTCCCTCAGTATAGCACATTGCTTTGACAATATAGCAGCTAAAAATAACCATGCACCGCCAGCATGGCACAATACATACAGGCTGTTACTGTGCCATCATTTAGTACTTTCAAAAGGAAATATTAAATGACAGTGCAGTAACAACAATGCCACGGGGGCACATGTAGATGCACCCAGAATAGGCAACTGGTAGAGGGGGCATGTGCCCCCCTGACAGGGCTGTCCCCAGTGCTGGTGGCTTCTGCAGGTACTCACCAGCCCCATCCCCATTGCCAATGCTGGCTTCTGTAGGTGCTTACCAGCCCCAGCCCCCCCCTCCTCCCCCCCGCCTTCTCCAGGTGCTCACCAGCCCTGTCCCTGCTGCTGATGCCAGCTTCTGTAGGTGCCCCCCCAGACTCGGGAGGCACTGGTCACCCATGGCGCCCAGTAAATGTCTTTCTTCCTCCTCCTTTGTGCTTTCATAATACTTTGTTTACACTGACTGTATGCTTCCATCTAGATTAGAAAACTCATTACAAGCCACTAAAAATAAATTAAAAACATATTACTTAAACTATACATTTGTCCCTTTGACATAGTGAGATCACTCTGTATAGAGAAATTTCACTTAGGCAGCAACTTCTTAACCAGGAAATCCACCTCTGAATCTATATTCACACATCTCTTCAAATACTAACTCGCCCATTATTTTCAGATTAGTAGCAGCCTACTATAATGCAGCATAGCTAAACACAATTTTATTGCCAATGTTACAGTACTTAGCATTTTCCTAAGTTCCACACTCTTCAAGGTCTCTGAGATCAGGTCTCATTAGACATTTCTATCCTTCTTGGATGCAAAGAAAAAACTCAATTCCTGTTACCCTAGAGACTAAAATTTCAGATTTTTTAAACCAGTTCCATGACTTTGGGGTACTGACTCATGATTTCGAATGCTTGGGATTGGCACTATTACAGATATATATTACATTTGTCATACCATCCATCTGTCAGTGGGTAAAATCCTTATGGAATGTCAATTAGTTGCTGCTTATACCAATTGTGCACATTAAAATAATCTTCTATTTTATTAAAAACAGCTAAGGTATTTAATGCCAAAGTAATTATATATCTTCACTAGTTAATCACAGTTAAAAGAAAATAAAGTCCATATTAATCCAACATTATAAACAATGAGTAAAATCGACCACCTACTCAGCCATACGTGAAATCTAAACAAAGTGTTTCACTGGGGAGGGCTTAAATGACACACACAAGCAACCTACATAAATATCTAATGCAATATTACAAACTCATTAATCCACAACCGCAGCAGGATTTTGAGTACTATTACAATTGAATTATAGTTATATATAAGGTAGCAGGCAAAGCTTTTGTTCCATAGGAAGAATTTTTGATGGCAGGCTAAATCTCCCTTAGAACCCGCCAGCTGGGAATGCTTGGGATACAATCCTGAAATTAAAAAAAATTTGCAAAAAAGAACTGCAGCTTGTTTGATCAGCAATCTGGATGTGGGTGTGGAAAGCATATTGTCCAAATTCGCTGACAACACCAAGATGTGGGGCGAGGTGGGCACGGTGGAGAGGAGGGACAGAATCCAGCTAGATCTAGACAGGTGACAGAGATAGACAAATGAGAACAGGATGGAATTCAACGCAGACAAGGGCAAGGTGAGAGGGAACCAGCAACACATCTATAGGCTGGGGAACACTCTTCTTGTCTACAGTGCCAGAAAGGGATCTTGGAGTCACTGATGACTCCAGGATGAACATGGGCTGCCAATGCGAGGAAGCGGTCAGTAAGGCCAACCGCACCTTGTCATGCATCTACAGATGCATCACAAGCAGCTCCAGGGAGGTGATCCTTCTCCTCTATGCAGCGTTGGTCAGGGGAGTACTGCGTCCAGTTCTGGGCGCCACACTTCAAAAGGGATGTGGCTAACCTTGAAAGGGTCCAGAGGAGGGCCACTCGCATGATCAAGGGGCAGCGGGTCAAGCCCTACAAGAGGCTAAAGGGTCTGAACCTATTCAGCCTCCACAAGAGAAGGCTGAAAGGGGATCTGGTGGCTGTTTACAAATTCACCAGGGTGGACCAGCAAGACTTGGAGGAGGCTCTGTTCTCCCGGCACCACCCGGGGTTACTAGGAATAAGGGCCATAAATTGTTAGAGATAAAGTTCAGGCTGGACGAGACATTATTTTACAGTTACGGCTGCCAGGCTCTGTAATGGGCTCCCAAGTGAGGTGGTACTCTCTCCTACCTTGGCAGTCTTCAAGAGGAGGCTAGACAGATATTTGGCTGGGGTGTTATGACCCTGCACCTGTTCCTGCCCAGGGCAGGGGGTCGGACCTGACAATCTGTTTAGGTCCCTTCCAAACCTAAGCACTATGAAACTATGAAATTATAATTGTTCACTTGTTTATAGAGTAACAATAAAGGCAGTTTCAACCAGATTCATGCATATGACAGATTTGTAACACCCAATATTTGTGGTTTTACAGAACACTTATCTGGTTCTGCCAGTAGAAAGCAGCTGCTACCAACACACCAAAGCATGTATACATACATTCACACGCTTCCAGTACTTATATGCTGTTGTGCTGGCAGCACATAAAATTCACCACAGAAAATACTAAGTGGAAATGCAGCATGCATCTTAATTAGCAAATGAAGAGAAAGGGAAGGAAGGAGACAGATCATCAGTTATGAAAATGAGTAACTTACCCCTTCTGCTGCTCCACCAGCAAAATAACCATTCACATTTATCCTAGGCAAGTGCCCTCTTGTCCTATCATGCCTGGCAATTTTTATTTAGCTAAATAGCCACCAGACCCACACGTAGGTCACTTGCCAAATATTCACCTAGGTTCATGAAAATGGAAAACTAGTTCATTAAAGAACTGGATTAGATGGATTTAACACCAGTGATACATTATAGTTTGAACAAACTTTTTCCAGGCCTCCTTTAAAAATAAAAAGCACAAAAAACATCAATATCATTATCAAGCCAAAAGTTTCACATTTAGCTAGTCTTAAATTGAGAGTCAAAAGGTGATGTTAGTGTCCCAGTACTGAGAATAAGATCACAAATGCTTGAAGCTCTTTTGGGAAAAGACTGTTTCATTTTACTTGCACAGCCCCTAAAACAATGGAGCCCTGGTCTGTGACATTCCCACCATGAACAATATACCAAGAACTCAAGTTTAACAGTTATTTCAGCAGAGTCTCCCTCCCTACTAAGAAACAGTGCAGCACCAAAATGAATAACCAAAGATAGTTAGTTGAAAATGTTTTTTTGGATGTTACCCTTGCCTCCCCCCCCACACACAACTTAAAGAAACCTATTAAAACTAGAAGTAGAACCTACTAATGAAACGGAAGGATTCAAGTTATTTAATTGACTGGTTTGGAACCAGAAAGCAAATCTTACACATACCCAATTCATGTTATGCCCACACGGTATAATTCAATGATGTGTACATACTGAAGTTCACTCTGAATAGTAGCAGCAATGGCAACAGCAGCACAGCTCCATTAACGCTCATTTGTGCTAGGACTAATTAGCCTATTAAGAAGCACTTATATGCTGCTTCCAGTACCCAAGCCAACATTATGCCATATAGACTCTGTTTTCTCTATAAACTTACACTTACTATAAACTTTCCCACTTCCAAGTCAAGCTAGCCAGCCTTATTTGAAATGCTGCACAGACCTAGTTTAGGCACATTTTAGCTTTGCCTTTGTCCTTGCAAGGAGCTTGCTTGCTGGCACAGGGAAATTCACAAACATAATTACTACAGTTATACAGGTAATAAAACCTCTGTGGATACATTTACTTCGAAATAAGTGACACGCTGAGTTCTACCACTATGGGCTTTGCTATATCCCCCACTTGCAAAATTTCGAGTCACAAAAGGAAGTTTTTTTATGATCACAATCCAAGCTGTAAATACTTGGATTTTCTAATTCCATTTTGAAGTGGTGTTATAGAATTATTGTGTTAACTCAATGAGTTGAATATATAAAACATTATAAATTACACAGACAAAATGCCATTTTTTGCAGTTACACACAGCTATTTTATAAGGTTTCAACTCAGCTCTGAACTTGCCTTTTTATTCCTAAGTATTGATAGGGTGGAACAAAAGATTTGACATACCATTGTTGCAGGGATCTGCAACAATGAAAAGGACCAAGGATAGTTTTAGCGATATTTCAAGCTGAATGGCTTGTTAGACATTCATTAATGAATTTTTTTTTCCCTAGTATATGAAGGTTAACTTTAGACATGCTCCCATCATACAGAGGATTTTGAATATTCAGACCATACTGAAAATTCAGAATGAATGAATGAATGAAGCCTAGAAGAGTAAAAGAATGACCCTTCAGAAATAAAGATCCACAAATCTTTTGAATCCATGTCAAACTGAGATTAGTGCAAGAACCATTAAGTTTAAATAGAGAAACCTTTCTGCAAGCCTAAAATACTGAAACCAAGAATCTCTTTACTTTTTCAGTTCAAAGGATTTAGAGTGCCATTACACTCTGAAAAGTAACCGAGTGGTAAGATTGGATTTCAGGTTTACAGATTAAATGTGTTATTTACATTCGGAAGCTGGTTCTTCCTAACTCCCCAAATTGCTGGTTCTTTTTAGTTGCAGTATCACAGATGCACATTCTAATTCAATATTTCCAAATCAAAAAGAATGATTCTCTAATAAGATCACTAACCTAAAATTTGTACAGAAGGCAAGGCAGAGTGGCATCGTATAGGCTAATTCAGAGGCATAAGCTTTTGTAAGCAACAGATTCTTTGAATTTGTCATATTCTATGAGTGGATCTGTAGAGAGCGAGGGTTTTAAATAGAAAGCAGTAGTTTAAATAAAAAAAAGAGATGCAACGGGGAGGAAAAAGAGGGGACACTGCTGAGAGACGCAAAAGGAGTTAAACAAAGTGCATTCATAGGGACACAGAGGTTATAAAAAGTTAGTTCAAATAATGAGATAAGAATCCAAAGCCTCTGCTTAAGCTGTACTTAAACACAATCCAGTTTCCACATGTAGTTTTTAGACTGAGGGCTACCCTGTGCCCAGTCCCATATTGTAAAGTCAACCGAGAACTGGACTGGACACATGGCAGCCCCGGGGTCCAGGATACAGCCATCTACTCCCCAGTACATGGGTAACAGGTCCTGTGGGTAGCCCCCAGTATTAGCGAGATTGGATCTGAGGAATATTACAGTTCATCCAAACATTGTGCATCCTGCCATACACATATGGCACAGCAGGATACACAGTTTTTGAGCTTGGGAAAAACATTCCTCGGATTCCACTCTCACCCTTATTTTAATGTCTGCCAAGGGCCTCAGATGCTACAAAATCTCAAATAGATTTTTTTAGTTCATCTCTGCTGATTATGTATTGTCAGAGGGATAATAGAACCCAGCTTAATCCCATGCAGCTGTATGAGTTTTGCAGTGCTATAGAGTGTAAAAAAAATAAATAAATAAGTGCCATCATAAATCTAAAGAGATGTACTTCTGATTTATGGAAAGAAAGAACACTACAGGAAGAAGACACCATTTTTACATTGGACTGCTACTGCCTCCTCATTCTCCATATACTTTGCAATATTTAGTGAACAAGAGTACTAAGCAAAGCCAAACAAAGACATATTTAAGATTAGACAGCCAGTATCACACTCTCAATTAGAGAGCCAATGTGCACTTTATTAAAAAAAAAAATGCTTGCCAAAATAACTGCTTTTACTTTATTATCTGATCCTACTCCTAGGAGACCTAGTAAAATATTCTGTTTTTCTGCAGTGATGCTGGGAATCAATTGCAGCCACATGTGAGATCAATCACTGGTGAGGTCTGAATTCCTTGGAACTTTGACACCCCTGCCATGGGATGAGACAGATACCTTTTTAAAAAGCTAAAGCAAGCAACAAATCTTTCACTGAAGCCACAGAAAACCATTTTCCTGAGGCAGAGATCATGCAAACAGGACAGCTATATAAATTTTCCTTTACATCAAAACAATCTTTTCTACCATGACAGTTTTACAAAAAAGAAAAAAAACCCAAAACCCAAAACCAAGTTCCATGCATGAAAATATATCCGTAGGATGCCAATTAAGCATTCTTTTTATGTAACTGTGAAGTCAGTCTTATTTTTTTAGGCTGAGGAGTTCACATTAAAAAGAAACACAGGAAGAAGCATTTGTTTTCATGAAAATGTCCAATTGCTAATGCATCTGCTTTCCCCCTTTGTTTTAATTATATGCAGTCCTATGCATTAGAAATCAGTGCAGGGCTTTCTTCATACATCTAAAACTGGAGTGTATACTGAACCCACTGAGCAATTCAAAATGCTGTCTTTGCACAGCTCTTAAAGAAGCGGTCCATCTCTGTTAAGTAATCCAGGCATCACAGAAGATATTCTCTCTTGCCCAAGTGAAAGACATTCAAAGTTCTTCTCATCTTCTTCTTGCAGCCACGTGGCAAAGCAGCAATATCATGGGCAGCGTACACAGGATTCAATTGTTCGTTAAAAGCTTCAGTAGATTGCCCGAGGATTTTTGGTGCTATAGTAGGCCTCACATGCAGCTACATAAGCAGATTCTGGGAAGAAATCATCATGGTATTCTGCTAAAAACCTGACGGGGAGGGAACACACACAGAAACAGACCATAAAGACTTTGTTTAAAAAGAGGAGGTACTGTGAGATGAGCAATTCTCAGAAGCATATACTGCACATGGAAGACTACACATACCAAATTTCAAAGTGTAAAAGGCTCTCAGCCATAAGAAAAACTGCCTCATCCTCAAATAGCAAGAATTTTGATTGTGCTACACACAAAATCCCCAGTTAAACTACATGTGAAAAATTCACTGTGAAATAGTTTCTGAGAATAAGCACCTAAAAGCAAGAGATGACAAAGTTTTTTGCAACTCCATCTGTTGCACCTACTCCCTATGCCTACTCTGTACCTTTCATCAGTATTAAAAAAAGGAATGTAATTATCTCTGCATCAGATATATATACTGTCTCTTGGATTTCTATATGAACTATCTGTATCCTTAAAAATAAATACAACCTCATTAGTCCTTGTGTATGCCTGTAAGTAATCTGTCCCTTCCATCCTTCATGGATTCCCTGTTCCCAAGACACTGCTGTACAAATCCTTGAGTCGCTGCAGTTCTACAGCTGTATAACTTGGCATTTTCTCGAAATAAGGCAAAAGAAGAAAAACCTTCCATCACAGCCACACTTTATCTGGCTAGCATGTGCCTTTCTCCCATATAAGCAGAGAGTGGAATTCCCTAAACAATGATGTAGCTGCTAGAACGTGGAAGAATTAGTTTCTACAGCCAAGTATAAGCTCCCCTTTTCTTGATGTCCAACCCCCTCCTTTTTTTAGGGGGGGGGGGCCGAGGAAAGGGGGCAAGGGAGTCCCTAGAGAAAGGTCACACTTTATGATTCATGACAGCACAGAGGCACAGGGCCAGACTATGGTACATGCCAACTATGTCAAATGTGTCATCAATCATTGTAGAAAAGACAAGACATCTAAGCTCTGGTGACATTTTAAACCCAAAGATGTTGAAGATCCACCCCACAGTGCCCCACTATCCAGCATGTGGGACTCATGGACTGATCCTGTGCCCTTTGTCCAGTCTGCGTACCAGCTGCATACCATTCATCATTCATCTGGCCCACAGGGCCTGACAAGTTTAACATACCTACATTTACCAATTTGCTCATTTGTACACATGAGTGAGGAAAACAATGGAACTAAAGGATAACAGAGCTAACATAGGTGCATTATTCAGGTCTCACTGTACATGTCTGGACTGCTAGTACACTTTATCCTTTAGAAGCCAAAACTTCAGTCAATTAGTATAAGATACTTATGTCTATACCTTTGGCAGCCAACTTGTAGCACATGTGCCAACAAGCATCATAGGCAGCCTCTGTGTTTCATGCAGCAGATCAGGGAGAGGACAGGCAGCAGAAAGCAGAGAAAGAGAATGGAAGTGGCACTCCGGGCAGATGCAGGACTTAATTTGTGGCACATTTACCAAAAAGGCTGGCCCCCCACTGGTCTTTATAAATATTCATTTAAAAGTTTATCTGTACCTACACTGCATACAGTCTCTCCAACCTAATTCTTAACTATGGTGCCGTAACTATTCCTTTTGATGCTCTGCATTTCTTAAGATCAAAGGATCCTGATGAGGAATACTCTGTGTACATATATAGCAAATTTAAAAAGGAATACATTAATTGTTGAACACTCAGAAGTTCTTATTTAAAAACCAAATTCGTTGTAGGAAGAAGAGACAAAAATATGAGAAAAGGCATTTCCTACAACCTGTGCATTTACTTAGACATGTTATTCTTACCTGGACATCAAATAAGTTCCCAATTCTTGGAAAAATAACAAGAGCAATATAAAATACAAGCATTTTACACAGTGATCAGCTCTTTGACGTGTCACTATCTGACCTCGTCATTTTCCTCTTAATTTGTTCATTTCACAGAAGTTAATACTGCAAGAAACTGTGTAGAGTGGTAGAGGTCTGTCCCTCTATTTCATATAAAAAAATAAAATAAAATAAAAAGGGGGAATCGAGCCTGTTCTCTTGCTATCCTAGGCAATGAAAACATAACAACGCCTTTCTAGGTTACTACAGTAGGAAAATCCTTCAGCGAGAAATATTACTGGAGTCACATTAAAAAAAAAAAAATCTTGAACCCTGAGATGTTAAAGCTGAGGGGAAAAATGTTAAAGTGAGCCACTTGCAGAAAACTGAGCTAAGAGTCTCATTAATTCCAATTATGAGTTTAGAAAAGTTCACAGAAAACTAAATGGGTGGAGAAAATTTTAATTTAAGTGAATTTCTCTCTTACCCAGTACCATATAGCAGATCTTAAGCTGAAGGAGACATGGGTTTAAAGCCCTGCCGGGCAACTTCTACCACCTTGCCCTCACACAATGTGCTGTTACAAGTTTTCAAGACACAAGTAACAAATTACAGGAAATCACATTAGAAGAACCCCAGAGTTGTTGAGTTAAATAATACCAGAAGTAATACAGTCAACTGAGGTAGAGGGCTAGAGAGAAAAAGGATGCTTTTGTGTTTAAGGCAGTGTTTCCCAACCAGCATGCCGTGGCACAAAAGTGTGCCACCAGAAATGAACAGGTGTGCCGCAGAATTTTGTCCTGGCAATGAGCTACCATAGGTACGAGGATAGGAATGACTTAACAGGCGTGCTGAGGAAAAGTTTTATTAACGTAACTGTGCTTTGGGCTGGAAAAGCTTTGGCAAAACTGGTTTAAGGCATGGGTCCAAGTGGCTCTGCCACAAACAGCAGGCAGCAGGCAGCTTCCCTGTGTGGCCCCTCTGTGCGCTGCCACTCTGGCTCACACACACTGTGCTCCAGAGGGCCCACAGGACGGCAGCAGGGCCAGCAGCACAGCACATGCAACCCAGAGCACCACTTCACAGAGGGGTCACACAGGGAAGCTGCCTGCTGCTGCAAGCTCTGTGCTGCCAGGTCACACTTCCCCTGTGTGTACGGGAGCAGCGTGGACAGCATGCAGGGTTGTGTCCCTCGCTGCTGCCCCCGCCTGCTGGGGAAGTATGGCCAGGGCAGCGAGGAGCTTAGAGCAGCAGGCAGCTTTCTGCACCGCCTGCTGTGCCCTGTTGCGCCCGGTTCCACACGCTGCTCTGCAGAAGCAGCAACAAGGACAGCACAGCAGGGAGCACTGCCAATATCTGCTGCTGCCCTGGAGCCCGGGGTCAGGTCTGGGGCTGGGAGGCAGCTAGGGCCAGGGCCGGGGTGAGGAAGCAATAGCTTCCTGGCTACAGCCGGCCCAGGTTCTGGGTAGCTGCTGATAGCCACGAAGCCTGGGCTGGGGGCAGAGGCACAAACAGAGCATCCTGTCATGTACCCCCTGCCCTCGTTTTGTTTTTCTGGCATGTCAGCACTCCGGTGCCTTCCAAGGTAGGCATTGTGGGGTTTTTTGGCACTCAGGCCAAAAAACGTTGCCTACCCCTGATCTCACGCATGATCTTTTTCTGGTATTGCCTAATTAAGTATTCTACACTGCATCTCTAACAGCTTTCTGTATGTAAATATGCACACCCAACTGCCTTCTTAGTGGTTCCTATAAAAGCTGTCAGGTAATTAGGCTCAGTACGTGACAAGGCAGTACAAAGAAAAAAAGGCATATATGAGGATAAGATAGTATTGAAAGTAAATGTATAAAAATTATTCTAAGTTTAAAAAATTGTAAGTATGATGAACCATTTAAGAGTTTCTAGTATACTAGTTTTCCAGTACAATGGTGCCCTACATCTTTTGTCCTAAAGGAATGAAAAGGTTGTTCTTCAAAAATCAATGAAACTGAAGCTACTTTACAGTGAATCTGAACTAGTTTTAAAAGCTCCATATTTTAGCAGTTGCCAAGACTAATAGACGTGTCCTAAGTCTTTATCCTTGAATAAAAAAACAATATAGAACCACAAGAGCTGTTACAACAACAATTCTCAACTGGCTCAGCCTCTCCTCTCACCTCTTTCCCGCTGCCCGGCCCCCATGAGAAGAGGCAAGCCCACCACTTGCTCACCCTTGTTGGACCACTTCTATTTTCTCCCCCAGCACCGCCACTGCCACCCAGCCCCTATGCAAGGAGGTAAGCACTATAATAAATTAATTGGCTTTTGAAATGGGGTTCACAAAAGTTATAGCAGGGGTGCCTGGAATCTAAAAACGTTGAGAACAACTGTATTAGAAAAATCAAGAGTGAAGCAATACTTATCAGTACCATATGACTTCTGCTGGTCACCTGCCAATTAAATGCCACTTTGCTAGTTTTGCCAAAATACATAATACAGTATTTAATACATGAAATAAACATACTCCTTATAAAAAAGAATTCAGAGAGATAATAAAGCCAAAACTTTCCCTGCCCTCAGAAGTGTCTACCATAAATATTATACGTCTATTTTATTCACAGACAATGAAAATAACACCTTTTTAAGTTACCATAGCATGAAAATTCTACTAAATGATGTATTCCTGAAGTCACATAAAAAAGGTCTTGAATCATGAGATGCTGAGGGAAACAAAAAGAGTTAAAATGAGCCACTTGCAAAGAACTGAGCTAAGAGTCCTTCATGGATTTTGATTCTGAATTTAGAAGACACCGACTAAGCTCACAGTAAATTAAAAGGGTGGGAATTTCTCATCAAAGCAACTTTCTAAACTCAGTACCACATAGTTTTAAAACTATCTCACTCTAGGAACTGCCATGTTAATAAAATGGTAGAGCCTGCAACAGACAGAGCTTGGGTAATGTTTCCAAGAGGTTAAAATCAGACTCTTGGTAAAGGCTCTTTTTCCTCTTCAAATACCTAAGAATCATTAAGAACTCAATGCAGAAGTTAATCAAAGTGATATTTGGATGGGACAGAATTTTTACCTTAAGAATTATTTAAGAAACAACCTTTGGCTTCAATATAAGCATAGTACAAAACAATATATACTTCCAAATGAACAAGTCCGGCAGAACGTTATTCAGTTGAATTTGCTTCTCACTTCCCTGCTGCTCAGAGGGAGTGGGAAGAAACGTGCCTCAACCCTACACCTGGTACAAATTACTATTCTGATTATTCACTGGCTAGTGTTGTGGTAGAAAAATGGAGCAAAAGTGTAGTGCAAGCCTTGCATCTGTTTATCAACACCCATCTCCATCTAAGTGCAAAGAAGGAGAGTTGCAGCCCTGCCAAAAGCCGTTCTTCATCTTGGCCTGCTACTATAATGCAGGTAGCTGGCATGGAGTAACATTAGGGGATTTATAGTCTGAACCTTGGAATGAACCTCGATGCTTCACTTCTAGTGGAAGTAGCATGACTATACATTGGCAATTGCCAATGTAATCCACAAGCCAAGATTTAGAGCTGCACTTCTTCATTTAAAAAGAAAAAAAAAAAAAGCACAGTATTTTGAAAGTGTTTTTAGTTTTAAATTACTTCAAAAACCTTGGATTATATTATTTATTAAACATGACCACCAAGTTAAAAAGCTTAAAGGCATCTTCTGTTTTACAAAAACATATTCATTTTTTTTCTGGATAGGAAGACACTAAACAATTAGTTAAATTACCATGAGTTTCAGTAACATAGAAGGAATTACTGCTTACAGAAAATGCTGCTGACAACTTATATCTTACATTCAGCAACCAAAATCAAAAAATATTCTAATATTATAAAAGCCTTAGTCTGCATGACTGAAACAACCAATCAGAGTGTGAATACAGCGTTGGGACAGGAGGTGGCACCGCAGTAGAGGGCCACCATGATGGCGAGGTGCAGCTGGCCTCGCCCACCATCCCCCACCCTGCTTCCTGGAGGCAGCAGCAACACAGCAGATGAAACAGGGGGCGCAAGGCCAGCAGCATTGGCCTTGCCCCCCCACCCTGCTCCCTAAAGAAACAGAGCGGGGGAGGTGAGGTCATCGGAGCTGGCCTCATTCCCCACCCCTTGCTCCTTGGAGGTGGTGGCAGCACCGTCGGGGGGCAGCAAGGTCAGGATACCACCGGGGAGGTGGGGACACCCCCCTGCACTGTTGCTGCCTGCAGGGCTGATGTGATAGCAGAGGGAAGAGCCAGCCCAACATGGTGGGGTGGGGTGAGAGTGGCCCAGAGCCAAAATGGTGGCAGGATTCTCTTATTCTAGTCAAATATTAAACTAAATCTCTGTTTGTATCTCTCTCAGTGTATCAGTAGTATTTAGGGGTGCACTGCTAAAGAATTTCTTGGCCAATACCGATAACCAATTATTAACTGGCCATATCAGCTGATACCAATCCAATTGTCAATTTACAGGAATGCAGCTGGGCAGCTTGGAGAGCATCACCCTGCCAGTAAGTCTGTGGGCAGGAAGGGGCTTACGAGGTAATCATTAAGTAATGGGGACGAAAAGAGGCCCCCACAGAGGGAGAGGAAGGGAGTGGTGGGGCAGGGGCAGACGCTACCTAGCCAAGGTGGTGAATGCGACCCTGGGGCCAGAAGCGAAAGAGCCACAGGCAGCTAACCCGGGGGACACAGCGGAGGTAGGGAAGGGAGGCGGCTCCCCACTGCTGTGCATACCCCTGGGGGAGATATGGGGGGCATGTGCCCCACCCCCCAAATTTGTATGTGGGGCAAGAGTGGGCTGCCCGCTGCAGGCTCAGGACCAGACGCTGCGCCTAGAACAGGTGGGAGCGGGGCAGGCTCAGCTACACAAGCAAGCAATGGCAGCAGTAGTGCTGGCTACGAGTTTTGGAGTGGCTATAGCACCAGAGCTCCTGAGGGAAAGGCAGCAGACTGCAGTCCCCAAGCAGAGGTGGTGCTAGGGAAAGCTATAGCCACCACAAAATTCCCCATAGCTTCCCTGTAGCTACCCCTCCCAGCGCCACTACCTGACCCACACAGCTGAGCCTGCCCTGCTGTCCCCAAGCCCACCCCTGGCCCAGCCCCCTTCTGGGAAGAGGCTGGGCCTGCCCCTGGCCCTAAGTGGGCAGCCCTCCCTTACCCTGCGCACAGATCCAAGGGGGGTACATGCCCCTTATGTCTCCCCCAGGGGTGCATGCACTGGCAGGAAGCTAACCCCCGTCCCTCCTCCCACGCACCCTGGATAAGCTGCCTGCAGTTTTGTGCCATGCTCCACCCTGGCATCATATTCACCACCCTGGCTGGGCAGCACCTGCTCCAGTCCCTCCCCTCCCCTCGATCTCCACCCACAGTGAGGAGGGGGGAGTGGGGCAGAGACTGGGGTAGGTGCTGCCCAGCCAGGGTGGTGAATATGATGCCAGGGCAGGGCACAGCCGCAGGCAGCTTATGCCCCTTCCCTGCCCCACAGATTTACCAGCAGGATGCTGCTCTCCAAGCTGCCGAGCTGCATTCCTGGCTGCATGCATGCTGCAGCTATGCATATGCAAGTGGCATTTATCGCTGGCATTATCAACCAAAAAAGCCAACTGCCGACAACGCTAATTTTCTTTGCATCAGTGCCAATCCAATACGTGACTGATATATCAGTGCACCTCTAATAGTATTATATATATTTTTCTTCCTTTATGACGCAGAGGCAAGATTAGCAATATACAAGGCAAGCTGCCTTAAAACATTAAGAATTAATGGTTTGAGGGATGAAATGAGTTCTACTAATATTAATAGCTTCTAATGAAAATACTATCAACTTTTAGTTACAGAACTACCTCCCAGAATCTGAAAAGCCAAGGTGGTTTCACAAAGATAAATGCATTTCTAATTTCAGAAGCATCATCTTAGAAACTAACACTTCTCACTACTCCAAGTACAACAGAAGTAGTGAATGGGGAAAATGATGATTAGTTGTCACTTTCTGGAGGGGCTGTAAAAAGTAAATCCATTTGACTGAAAGGACATTTCTAGTACAGAGGGAGCAACATCACCAAATCACAACTGTTACCCGAGACACAAAGCATGTAGAAGGAAAGGATCTAAATTTATTTCTCTCTTCTTCAAATGGCTCCTCTAATACAGAATAGTAACCATTTATGAAGGGGAGATTATCCCAGTCACTAGCATTGTAAACTCCAATTACTCATTATTTAAACAGCATTTTGGAGACAAGCCTGCAGATTCTTTAAAAGAAGGATCAATCCAATAATATATTTTATTAAATTTGTACCAAAAGCACATACTTGTGCAAAGGAAATTTTTAGATTGTACCCAACACAAAAAATGTATAGCAGGAAGATTTAAGTTAGTTGCAGCTGGTGAGCAGAGCAACTAATCACTAGATTCTGACAGAACAGTTCTTGTGCTACTTTCCATTGCCTTTGACTCAGAAAAAGAAAATAGCTTTGTGCCACAGATGTATCCAGACCTATTCTAGAAACATCAAATCTAAGAGTAAGAATTCTTGGACTCAAGGAACCGTTAGAGACATTTTTTCCCCCCTCATTACGTCTACACTTGACAAAGGCTTGCTAGTACACCACAGTGAAAGCCGTATCTTTCACTGTCCTTTAGATACTTATGGAAAAACCTTATGCTAAACAATCTTACCCATTCACAAGCTCTTCTCTCAAGCAACCTTTTTGACCTTTCCTCGTCCTCTTTATATGCTTTTCCCAACCTTAAGACAAACTCCAAGTTACACATGTACCTCAATGAACCTGACTGACTGTTATCACAAAGTAACAGCATACCTGTCAGTTCCCTTGCTCAACTGCTACCACAATTTTGCCTCACTACACAACGTTTTCAATTGTTTCATAACTGGATAGTGTCATTTGTTTCACAAACCCGTTTTAATTTCAAGAAGTTCTATACTCAAAGAAAAATTACTTTGCAAGTTTTGTCCGTGAAGGAAATTCACACTATACAGGATTTATAGGTAGATGGGCCAAGTACAATAGATTCAGCTTTCATTTAGTAAGGAATCTGACAGTAGATGCTCTTCTCTTACAATAGCTGTTTGATCTCAATTTTCCAGACTATGTCCAAAAGCAAACTCAAGTGTGATTGAAAAGTACTGAAGAACAGGGTCTCAATATCAATTTAGAGCATCCATCAGGCCATGAGTAAGCATACTGTAAAATGAGCTTCCAGACAAAAGTAGTATATTAAGACTATGAGAGTATGTTTCTCAATCCAAGAGACTGCAACAGCCCAAAGACTGAATGAAACTATAAATTGAAAAAGTGAATTTCTCTCTCTAAAGTTCAGAGCTGAAATCCCCACCTGCACTAGGAATAAATTAGTGTTAGCTTAACTGATTCTATTGTTAAATAAAATTTTAAACATGGTTGATAATAAGTGGTTTAATACCAATCAAATAATACCTCATCTACACTGGCTGGTGCCAAAAAGCCTATGGGTTTTCCTTAGAGGCAAGAAAGCAGACAGGAGAGTGGACTGCTTTTGAGTGCATGCGTGTGGGGGGGAGAAACAGAGTGGGGACATAGGTTCATTTTGTATTTTAATACTTTATTCCCTTCCTATCACTTTTTATATCTGTAATTCTAAGCCACCCTGAGAGGAGGGTGCAGGAACATACAGCAGGGTGTGTCCCCATAGCTGGGAGCCCAAATAAGCTGACAGCTCCTAGCCACAAGAGCTTTCTACTTGCCAGTGCAGAGGGAGGCCAGAATCATGGAGTCCAGACTCTCCTTACATGATCAATAAGGCATTATGGGTTGTGAAGCTCAATCTCACAATCATGCCTTCTGCCATGAACTTGTGGAATGGCAAGAACAACTGTGGGGCTCATGCATCAGATCCCATGGCACCTTTATTTGCACATCTGCCAGGGGCTTTAAATTCAAAGTCAACTTGGATTTGGATAAATACAGTACATCTAGCAAATACATAAATCCCTTTTGGTCCATTAATTGGATTTAAAAGAAAAGGAAGAAACCTCAGCCTGCTGCACAAAACTCCCTGTTTCCACAGATGATTATACTCTTATCAAGTGAGCAGATTCTTGTCTCTTAACATAAATACAAAACAGTTGCTGTTTCATATAGGTGACAATTTCAGTAGAACTGGAAAGAGAAGATATTCTTACTTAACATTTCCTAATCATCTTCCTTCCCAGAAATGGAACTGGACACCAGATATAATTTGAAAAGAAAACAGACAAGCTTCCTCCAACAAGAAATTTCTCCTCTGCTTATAAATAATAGTGATAAAAAACTGTCTTCAAAATAAAGGTTTAGCTGATTTTTTAAGTATTTGGTAAATTACGTTCTTTTCTGCCTTCCTTCTCTGTCACAGATAAAACCAAAATATAAAAAAAAGCTACCAAAAAGTCTCCCATTCCAGTCAAGATGCTGTTACAGTACTTCGGTTTTAAGTACTCCACTTGAATAGACATTACTAGAGTTACCAAGAAGAGCATGTTTGAGACTAGCGTTCAAAGACTGAGTAGGACAACTGCAACAAAAGCCAAGACAACTGGTTTACAGTAACTCACAAATGCATGCAAAGGCACAAAGCTTTTGTAAAGCAATACTTGGAGACTTTCCTTCAGGGAGCATTATAACAGCAAGTTCTCCAAGTTCTCTACAATGTATGGAAATTCTGATTTCAAGATAAAAAGATTGTTTTATCTAAATAAGCATTAGCACAGTGAACACTGCAACAATGCAGGAAACACTTCAATCAAATCTATAACCTTCTAAACACTTCTGTTTAAAAGTGTACCACCCAGACAATTAACTACTCTAAGAAGAATAAAGTTTAATAATCAAGGAACCATTTTCCCCAAGATGAGATGCAAATCAATTGCTCTAGCACAATGATGTTCAGACTACAAAATCACTAACTTTTCATAGGCAGCCCCTCAGAAAAAAGTTATTCATACTGCAAGGAATACAGTTAAAGAGTCCATAGGGCCATATCAGTAACACTCTATTGGCAATTCATTATACCTCTCACATTTATATTCTTTTTAAACTGAAACATATTTGCCACAATATACTGAAAGGCATATATGTTATTGTCACTTTTCGGTTAATGCTGACTATTCCTTTGGCTCCTAAGCCAGTCACAACTAAGTGTCAACTGCCTAAACTCAGCCTAACACACACTGTTATAAAGTTCAACCAGATTTACAGTCATCACAATTTAGTTCCTTAATATCTATGCAACAGAAACTGATATTAAAATTTAACTGTACTGAGAAGTAATAAAACTAATAGCAGGAATCAGGTATTACAGCTAATACATTAGAGCTATAAAAATTAGTGCATTTTCTTTATGCACATTTGGACATAGCTGCAAATACAAAAAAGTAGCAGGCAGGTCTAGAAAGAGTTTTGTTGTTTTTTTTTTAAACAACAAACATATTGGTAATGCCAAGTTTATTAAGCGAAGGTTTTGGGCTAGCAATTTTTCATGGATGGTAGGAAAAAAAGCTTCCATTCCAAAACATGAATAAAAATCTGTGTCTCCACAGTATCCACATGCCTCAGGTCAGGGCATAGGATCAGGGCCAGTTATTTCTATTCTTAAGTCTAAAGACTTTCAAATAACCCCTCAGCCCTGCCAAATTCATGAGAAGCATTCTCCACTAATCAACACACTCCAAATGGAACAAAACCCTGCCTAACAACAAATCTAAAGCCTGTCAAAATCCTCACCTTCACTATGATCAAGGCACCCCACAATAAAACTAATCAGAATCCATGGATCCTACACACAGCTACCACAATATATGACTCCCAACCACTGCACCAAATGTCCTCATGGGAACTTTGTGGCTGAATGTGCTCCCGACTGAAACAGTGTGCTCCAGACTGAATTTTCTCAGAAAAATAATAAAAGGATATATGCCCAACCATTAGTGGGAGAATGCGTCACAGAACTACAGTTCCATCTCTGACCTTACAGTTCTTGTTCTCAAAGGCTACATAATACCATCAGAAAACAGACCTGGTAACAATTCGTAATTTCACTGGACACAAAAACCATGGACTTACAAAAGACAAGGATTTTATGACTTGTAATAACTAATTTGCTCCCTCTTCTAATCTTGGCTCAGCATATAAAAACACTCATGTATAATTTTGGTTTATCTATTTGAACTATTCTTAAAATTATTCTCTAACTACTTCTGATAACTTTTGTTTCACAGGTTTCCTGATAACTTTTCTTGTTCACTGGTCACTTTCATTTACATAATGAAGTTAAACAAAAGTAATGAAGTTTAATTTACATCTAGGAGAGAAGTAGATACAGCCTGAGGAAGGATATTTTATCCCCAAAAGCTTACGTAACAACTTCCCCAAGTACTGAAGTAGGTCCACGAAAAAATATTACAACACAAAGCTGGATACTTGCATTAAGAAGTTCTACCTTCCAGACAAAAATGTCATTCAGTTTACAGTATCACTTTTAGAGCTACAAGTCTTCACAAACTGGGATTTTTTTCTTTAAAAACTCACCACCAAAAAGATAAGGTTCTAGAGACTGAATTCTTACTTCAGTTATATCTTTGTAACCTCAGTGCTTCAGATTCTACCCTCAGTAACAGCTGTATGCAGAGCGTATATTCCCTTATAAAAACATATTTTCAGGACAAGTCAGATGCAGTTTTCTATGGGTACTAGCCAACATTTTATGCTACAATTCTGCATTACTACGTTCATGTCTACATACCATGGGTAGACATTCTGCTTTCTCCCCTTAAAGCTGAACTTCTGAAGTTCTTTTAATGTTTCCACATTTAAAGGTTCACTCTTGTAATTTAAAATATGACTCATTACTTCTGTGTCCATTTAGGTTCCCAAACTGGTAACTTAGAGGTCATTTCCTTTCTTACAACATGTGCCAAACATTGAAGCACCCCCTGCAAAAAAATCACTAGTTTCTCCTAAAAGTTTAGATCATTATAAGCTTGTAGTTGTTACAAACAGGTGATGTCAACTTACCTCAGAAACATCTCAAAGTGTTTTACCAAAGCTTTTAGGTTTTTGTCAGGAAAGCACATCTTCCCCAGTATCTCTGGAAGCTTTACTGTAAATAAGAAAAATGAAAAATACTTAGCCTATTTGAGTAATTTAGTTGTTATCCTTATATAGATTTATTACTCACAAAAAAGGAAGATAAAACTGCTTTGCACAGCAGCTTCTGCCTCCCTTTGGCAAATACTTCGCACCACAAAACTCATCATTTTCATAACAAATATGCCTAAAAAGTCAGTATTATCCTGTTTACTGAAGTTTAACAATGCACTAGAAGCATTTTTGCTTTTTTTAATGAATGGTTGTAGATCCAACACAGACTCAAAACACTATACATTTACAATGGTTTTAAATTCATATTTAAAATGGATTTTAAAAAGGCTGATGCACATATCTTTCAAGTGCAACATGCCAAATATACAAAAGGTTCCATTTAGCAGTGTTGTGCCACCCTTGTGAAGGAGGCACACATACCAACAATTTGCTTTTATACAATTTCCTAGCAGGACTGTTAAATAAATGTCATTTTGAACTGTTAGTTCCTATTTAAGTCACACAACAGTTGAAAGTGCAGGAAACCCTTGCCATTTGCAGACTTGCCATTCGCGAGTGTCAATATTCAAACCCATGCTCTCTCCTCGGCTCTCGTGCACTCTCCTTATAGCTTTCATTAATTAACTGATTTGCTGCTGCGGTAATTGAGGAAGCGTGACAGCAATTAATGCTCATTGTGGATCATGAGTTTCTCCAAGCTCGCAGATCAATTGATCTGCCACCCTGTTCCCAGGGAAACTTCTCTCTTGATTAGGCTTCAGCGGATCCATCCAGCCCGCTCCTCTTCACTCTTCCCTCCCCTGCTGCCAACAGCACCGGCAGCGTCTGTGGGAGCTCTGCACTTGCTGCCACCAGGTTCCCGCTGCCGGGCTCCTGACATATTCACGGATTTCACCATTCACAGGGGATCTCTGGAACGGATTCTCTGCGAATAGCAAGAGTGTCCTGTATTTGACAACAGGAACCTTGAAGCTGCCGAGGAGCAGAGGTGGTGCAAAAAAAAAATCAAACGTTAATGGAAAACCACCAACTTAAGATACAGATTGTCTTTTACTCTACAGTTCATATTTTACCAAACATCCGCAGCAAATGCTGAGAGCCGTAGATGTATGAGGGGGGAGGCAGCTGATCACTTGGCGGATAGTTCTCTGGCATCAGTTTCCAGGACAATACCTAAATATAAAATTTCAAAAAAATACATATTGAGGTATGATCAAGACTGGCATAGACTATGGTCTAACTAGCTCAGAGTTCTAAAATAGACAACTAATAGTTTCTTCATTTATTCCCAGAAATGTCAAGTGCCCTTCTAGAACTGGGGGAGGGCACTTGATTCCTGAAAACATGTCCAACAGCTCTTAAAATGGTTCAAAATCAAAAGAAATCTTGTCTCTTAACATTTCCTGGACCATCACAGGTACAACAATGCTCCAACCCTATCAGAAATTTTAACGCTTGATTCTCTAGCAAAACGTGTACTTTGGTAAAATGTTTTCCTATTTGACAGACAGCTTTAAAAGTCTATTTATTTATTTGCTGTAAGTTTCACAAGACGCACCATAATATTAACAATGCCATATACATGGTCCATGCCCTCCATTCACCACCTGCAGACTCCTGACTTGTGACCTACCCTCTCCAACTGCAGAAAGCAAAACTTTCAGCATTAGTGTTATAGTTGATAAAGAACAAAGTGCTGGATCCAGGGGAAAAAAAAAACCCCTTCTCAGGCACACTCCATTTCTTACAGAGTAGTATTTGTTCTTATTTTACTACAAAAAACAAATAATATTAATTAATAAGGTTATACATAAATGTACACCTAAAGATTATTAATAAAAACACATTTCATTCAAAGATATGCATTGCTATTTCAAGGTGACCTCATTTTGAAAACAAAGCACTGTATTTTTTCGCACAGAGCATGTACCATTTCCCAAAAACAACTGGAAATTGAGGAGAGGAAATTAATTGAGAAAATATGATAACAACAACTAATGCTAGACAAAACCAAAAGTAACTCCACCACAGTTCCACAGGAAGCAGAATAATTTGCAGGCTTAACTCCCTAGGTGCTGCTACTCAGTTTTTTACTATAAGGAAAGTTCTTTTTTCTTAAATTTTGCCTTTCAAAAACAAGATGTGCATCTTACTCAGGGTGTATGTATGTGAGAAAAATATAGTGTGTTAAACAAAGTTAGAGCTTTGCACATCCTGGAAACAGAATGGGAAAAAACGTCATTAACAGTGGCTGGGATTGGAAGCCAAATGTCAAGACACTTGAAATTTAGTTAGCAGCTCTGAGCATCACAATGTCTTTTATGTGCCTGACTCCAGGAGCGAAATTCACCATTTTAATTTGAACACCCAGGTTCCCCATGAAGTAAACAAGCAGCACTAGGCAATTATGAATAAGATTAAGATAGTCAGCATACCAGGAAGAACCAGGAAGAGCATCTCTTGAACCTGAGAGAATTCAAACACACCCTCACCTCACAAGATAGTACCCTAACCATTAATATATATCCTAGATTGGGATGAGAACTGCTTACTTATTTTGCACTGAAGAGTCATTGGATAAAATACATAGAGTGTGGGGAAACAGGGATCTGAATTCCTTCATCTGGAAAATGCAGCTGTCACTAAGTTAGAGTACTTTCTTCCCTCTCTGCCCCATGAACTTTAAATTCCTTCCTATACAATCGCCCCACTTCAACCAGAAGTGATTAATAGTATTATAACCAGGGATCTGGGTTTTCTATTCACCACGGAAAAACACGGTAAAATGTGGATTTTTTTTTCCTTTAAAGGAGAAAAGAGTGGAAAACTGCAGGTTTCCCCTTGCAGGCTGGCAGAGTTCCAACCTGCAAGGGGCTCGGGGGAGTGGGAGGAGGGCGATCAGGAAGGGAGTACCACATGCACATGGCAACCAGGCAGCGTGGAGAGCAGCTCCCACAGTAACCTGCAGTTAAGTCTAGGGCAGGGGTGGGCAAAACACAGCCCGCAGGCCAAATGCAGCCCACAAAGCCATTCTATCCAGCCCGCGGAATCCTTAAAAAAAATGAAGAAAATTAATATTTCTCTGCCCTTAGTTCCTGTCAAAAATGACAGGAACCAAGGGCAGTAGGACCCAGAGGAAGCCTGATGGGCTTCGACAACAGCAGGGCCTACCCAGCCCCGCCACCCAGCCAGAAGCCCCAGCCAGGGTTTCTGGGCTGGGAGCATGTGGCTGCTCTGGATCAGGAAGCTCAGGTGAGGGGGAAGCGGGGGGACCCTGGGCAAAGAAGGAGCACGAGGCAGGGAAGCGGCCCCTCCTCACCCATGCCTAGTGCCTCACGCTGCAGCTGCTTGCAGCCTGTGTGGAGCTGCCTGTACCTGCTCCGGACAGCCCCATGCAGGCTGCAAGTGTCTGCAGCATGGGGCACCAGGTGTGGGGTGGGGGAGGGACCACTTTCCCCCCCACGCTCAGCTTTGTCCTGGGCTCCTTCCCTGTGCAGAGAAAAGTGGCCCCTTGCCCGCCCACCCCATGGCCAGTGCTCCCTGCTGCAGGCACTCGCAGCCTGTGCATGGCTGTCTGGAGCAGGCACAGGGAGCCCCAGGCCAGCTGTGAGTGGCTGCAGTGCAGGGTGCCAGGCATGGGGTGGGCGAGGGACTGCTTACTCCCTCCCCACTGCTCTCAGCACCACCTTGTAACCTGTCCTGTTGACAGGCTAGCAGTGGGGTGGGTTACAAGCTGGTGCTGAGCGCGGGGAAAAGTGGCCCCTCGCCCACCCCATGGCCAGCGCCCCACGCTGCGGCCACCTGCAGCCCACATAAGGCTGCCTGTGCCTGCTCCAGACAGCCCCACACAAGCTGCAAGCGCCTGCAGCAGGGAGCACTGGCCGTGGGGCGGGTGAGGGGCCTTTTCTCCACACTCAGCACCAGCTCCTTCCCTGCTGGCAAGCAGGGGGCTGGGGCTGTGCACTGCCCCCTCCTGTACTGCGGGGCTGGGGGACACTGGGTGTGAGCGGGCAGGGAGCCAGTGGGAGCACAGGGCCTGCACCGGTGTTCCGGGGCCAGTGCCGGTGGAGCCCAGAGCAGGGTGGCAGGAGAATGGGGTCCCAGCTGTCAGGGGCTCTATGGAGCTGTGCCAGCTCCCCACTCCCTGCTGATGCAGCCCAGCCTGGCTCCACAGACCCCTGCCAGCCTGTGCCCCGCTCTGGGCCCCACCAGTGCTGGCCCTGTGACATTGGTCCCAAGACGGTGACCAGGGGCGAGGCACCTGTCAAGGGGTGGGGCTACCCATGCAGCCCTCAACAACCTGCCAAAACTGGGTACGCGGCCCTCCACCCAAAATAATTGCCCACCCCTGTTCTAGGGGGAGGGAAGGAGGGATTGAGGCCACCATAGTGAGGGTGAGAGGGAAGAAGTTGGGTAGGGCTGGGGCTGCTGCCCAGCCAGGGCAGCACGTGGGGCCTGTGGTTTGGGGCCTGGGGTAGAAATGAGTGGCCGCGGGGCCCAGGTGGACTGGGACAGAGCCATGGGCAACTTGTCTAGGGAATGGCAGGGGGGCTGGCTCCTCACCAATGTGCGCACACCTAGGGGTGTATAGGGGACATGTGTCCTCCACATCTGTCCCAGTGCAGGGGCAGAGGCGGATGCAGGCTGCCTGCTGTGGGCTCAGGACCTGCCGCCCTGCTGTCATTCCTCCAAGGCCTCCATGACCCAGCAAGTGAGACCTGGCCTGGTAGGGCAGAGAGGGGCAGGGAGCCCCACACCACCATAACAAGATACCCCCTGCCCACCCAGCAGAAGCAAGGGGCATAACTCCAAGCCACCACACCACTGCTGCCAGGCAGGCAGGGGGCACCTTGCCATGGTAGTGCGGGGCTCCCGGCAGTGGCACCCACCCTGCTCTGCCAGGCCCTGCCCCAGGGGAAGAACAACAGGATGAGAAGCCCCAAGCCTACAGTGGCCAGCTTGTATCCATCCCTCCCACAGCTCCATTCCAGCCGTGCCACCCACAGGGGAGGGGGACCCAGACTGCACTCCACTCCAGCCACAGCAGCTGGGTCTTGGGTGGTGATGGGCAGGTGGGGGGAAGGGGAGAGGGCTGCAGACCTGGGTCCCTGACCCCGTAGCCCTGGCAGCTGGGAGCTCCCTCCATCAGGGCTGGGGGGGGGCCAGTGGGGGGAAGGATGGACAGGGAGGGGTACCAGTAGGTCCGGGGGGCTGCAGGTCCTGAGTGAGGGACACTGGCAGGGCAAGGGGCCTGTGGGTCAGGAATGAGAGGAACCAGCATGGTTGGGGGCTATGGCTTGGGAGCAAGGGGCAATGGAACAGGCAGGTCACTGACATATCAGGGCTGTCCAGTGCCAAAAAAAGCAGTGGCTAGGGGATGGGGAGTAGACAGATACAGCTGGACCTGCGTTGTGAGCAAAGGAGGCAGGGGGAACTCTGATTTTTCACAATAAGAAACCCAAAATCAAATGCCAAAGTTTATAGGTATTTAAAATGTATTTTATAAGAGTGATTGAAGTACTGGTGGGCTTCCAAACTGCTTTAAAATTGTAAATATATCAATAAAACATAATGCTCAACTGTAACCTATATATAGTGATGTTTCATTTTACTTCATGGAAAAACATGGATTCTGGGGTTTTAATTAGAAAATCTGCAATTTTTATCAGAGAATTTGTGACTTTTAAACTGAGAAAGCCATGATCCCTGGCTATCACCTACTGATTATTGTATTTTCCCAGGTGGTATATGTGAGCTTTAGCTTCTGAAGGTTAAGGATGCTCTTGGCCTCAGGTACTGCACTTCCTGGGCAAGTGTTCTAAACACTGACTTCTAGATAAAGAGGTAGACACCAACTCCTTCTCCTTTTTCTGTTACTATTTCTTATTGAAACTGGCTGTAGCTGCAGCCCTTTGTGCTGAACTCCACACTGTCAGCATTAGGCATGATCTGAGATCAGGGCCCTCAGAATACTCTGGTACAGGAATATACAGTTTTTAAATCTCAAATCAGCATTATGTGAGAGATGCTCAGCTTTCACTATATGGCAGCAACTCTGGGCCTACACAGCAGCCAAATTCAGTAACTGTATTAGCCAAAACACGGGTATCAATGCCCCGCAGATGCCTAATTAGTTAGGAGAGGTTTTGTGGATCACTTACTTGGACTGAGGCAGTATTTAAATGCCTACGTCACGTATGAGAGGTATGAATGCTAATTTAATTTCCTAGCAGGTAAATCAGTATGTAATGAAAACACGGAAACAGATGCCCTGTTAAGAACTGTTATATTATATGGAATCCTAAACTGATTCTCGCACCTAAATCCAGTGTTGCACGGACGTGATGAATTGTACAGATTGATCTTATTGTTACCTCATTAAGTTCATTGTTTCTTCTACCTTCAAAGCCAGCAAAAACTGCACTCCCCTCTTTGCTAGGAGTCAAAGTGATAGGTGAAGATGAACCACTATGGACAGGGGTTTCTTCAAAAGCAAAAAGAGAGTAAAATGATTAAATTCATGCAGTCAAGAAATCTGTTTTAGACAAGGGTTAGCAAACTTTAAGAACAGGCTACCTCTTGTGACCCAACACCCTCTGTGCTCTGCTTACCATTGCCACTGACTGTCACTAATGGGAAGCCACAAATTTGGCATCATGGGGTGGCAGCAGGACAAGAGAGGACCCCTCAGCACACAGCAGGGACACCAGTCACTGCAGATGGGATCAGCAACAAGCAGAAGAATGCACGGTGCAAAGTGAAAAAGGCACTGCCCCTGCCACTGCTCATCCCAGCCACCACGAGCCAAATCCAGTATCTTAATGGTTTTAGGCCACCGACTGAAACAAAACCTCTTACTAATATGTCTAAAACCTTTGACACAGAACCAAATTAATGCTATTTAAAGTAACTGTTACAAGTTTATAGTCACCCCCAAGAAAAACTGCCCCTTCAGTCCTGACTGGTGTCTAAAAACTGCTGTTAATAAATTGCTGCAGTTTCCCCCTTAGTAGTTTTCATAGTAGCTAGGGTCAGGAGGGACCTGAACAGATCATCTAGCCTGACCCCCTCCCACAGGCAGGAGTGAATGCTGGGTTCACAAGACCCCAGACAGGTGATCATCCAACCTCCTCTTGAATTTGCCCAAGGTAGGGGCGAGGACCACTTCCCTGTGAAGTTGGTTCCAGATTTTGGCCACCCTAACTGTAAAACATTGCCTTCTGATCTCTAACCTAAACCTATTCTCCATCAGCTTATCACCATTGATCCTTGTCACCCCTGGTAGTGCTGGGGAGAAAAGGGCTCTACCTATTAGCTGTTGATCTCCCCTGATGAGTTTGTAGGCAGCCACCAGGTCCCCCCTCAGCCTCTGCTTGCTGAGGCTAAGCAGGTTCAGGTCCCTCAGTCTCTCCTTGTCCTGCTGCCCTCTCACCAAGCCGGTGGCCCTCCTCTGAACCCTCTCCAGGCTGGCCACACCCCTTTTGAAGTGCAGCGCCCAGTACTAGACACAGTACTCCAACTGCAGCCTGACCAAGGTCGCATAGAGGGGGGAGTATCACCTCTCTGGACCGGCTTGAGATGCACCTTTGGATGCATGACAAGGTATGGCTGGCCTTGCTGGCTGCGGTCTGGCTTTGGTGGCTCATGTTCATCTTGAAGTCAATAATGACTCCAAGATCCCTTTCCACCTCTTTTTTCAAGAAGGGAACTCCCCAGCCTGTATGTATGCTGTGGATTTCTCCTCCCAAGCTGCAGCACCCTGCATTAGTCTATGCTAAACCCCATTCTATTCTCATCTGCCCACTTTTGTAGTCTGCCTAAATCTAGTTGCAGCCTCTCTCTCCCTTCAAGTGTGTCCACCTCACCCCACATCTTAGTGTCATCAGCAAACTTGGACAGCATGCTTTCCACCCCCTCATCCAAGTCACTGATGAAGATGTTAAACAGTGCAGGCCTGAGGACCAAGCCCCACTGCTCACATCTCTCCCTTACGTATAAAATAATTCCAAGCTAACAGATTAATGACCAAATAAATAATTTGTTAATGCAGTCAGCTTTGTTTTGCAACATAAAAAGATTTTTTAGTGTTGTAACTCACAATGATACCTTTAGTAATTTAACCTACTTTTTTCTAGATGCAAAAACAGCTTTGGCATTGAAGCAGGTGTTTCAAGATGCCGCCGTTTAGGTTGTGGAGAAGCACTGCTTTCTGACAACCTGTCACAGTTAGATGTATGACGGGTAGAACGCCTCAGCGATTGCAATATTTCAGGTTCAGCTTTTCGTCGTTTGGGTGTTGCTGGCTCTCCAGTTGTAGGCTGACTGTCTGTGGATTGAGGAGTTGGTGGATTCAACAGAGGTGGACTTGGAGACAGTTCCTCCTGATTTCTATTAAAAAAAATATGGGTAAAATCTTGTATTTTGTTAGTTGTTTTAAAACAAGTGCCAGTTTCCACAGATACAGATATTTGTTCAAACTAAAACTTAGCCTCCTTCAAAAATTGGAGGATCATGTGGCATAAAATTATTGTTTGCCAAATATAAGTATTTCCTTTGAGTGGTTAAAGCTAAGACCCAAGCCATATGTGCAGGTAAAAGGCACAATGGGATCTGATATGTAATCCATCCAATCACACTTCCTGCCATGCCACACATATGACAGGAGGCAAGATTGTGGGATCAAGCATCAGCTCCCATTACACCTTATTGCTAGTACAGAGGGAGCCCAGGACTGCTCGTGCTGGCTAGGAAACCCATCAGCTGACAGGGCTCCCAGCCTGAGGGACATACCTGGCTACGTGATCAATAAATGGTATCATACGAACCAGTCACAAAATTATCGCACACGTTTTGTGACATAACTTTGTAGCTTATTCCTTGTTTTACAATGCCATTAACTGCTTTAAAGTGTGGCCAGGTTACAACTCAAAAGATGCAGTTAAATAACATATGGCAAGGGCCAAACAACCAGACATTTACGTTTTAATCCTTTTCATGTGATTTTAATCAGTGTTAGGTTGATTCCACCTTAATTCTCAGATTAAGTTAACTCTCCAGTTTCAACAAAAAATGTTGAATTCATAAGCAAAGAGTTTGAGACTTTGTTTTGACTTCAGACTTGTTTTTACATGTAATGAGTACTTACCTCCTGCATTTCAAATATATTTCTGTATTCCACAAAATGTTTTTGGAGGCTAATTATAGGATATACAAATCAAATTGTCCAACTTACCTATTAGCATTTGTTGAGTTTTCTTTGATGGGAAGAAAGAATTTGGATGAAGTTATCTTCTTAAACTGAGCTTGCTCATAGGGATAGAGCAAAATCAATGGAAGAGTGAAGTCAAAGGTTATCCTCAATCCATCCACCATTTCTTTACATAATTCAACACTAGAAAAGACATGGGGGATGAGATTCATTTTTTGTATTAAAAAGCCTAGTTGCAAGTTTTTATGTAGTCACTGGAAAATTTCCTTTAAAGAAACCATGACAAGACAACTCCAAAAATCCAAGTAAAGTAATAAACCAGAAACTCCATGAAGAGCAGAAAAAGGATTACATATGACTAACAGAAAGAGAACTTAACTAGAAATTCCTAAAATATAGTAAAAATTATCATCATAGGTTATATAAAAGCACACAATATCACCAATTCTACTACAGGCTAAATCCACAATAAGGCACAGTTGTACACTGTTGCCTAAAAAAGTCCTTTATAATCAGGTAAAAATATTCAGCTGCTGAAGTTAGAGAAGTTTGTGGTCACGTGAACTAGTGACAGGGGCAAAAAATAACTTATTTTAATGTCAGTAAATGATTGTTCTTTTTTCCGAGAAACAATAGCTAACTGAAAAAAGGAATCTATTTTTTGCATTTAAACACAATCATAAAACTTACATGGCACAGTACAGACATGCATAAAGACAATGCAAATGCCCAAGTGAGACTGTAAATTAACTTCCCAAGCCTAAAAAGATTTATGCACAGGGTTAACTTAACCTACTGTGAGTAGCCCAATCACTGGGGACTAATTTTGGAGAACAGATGATCCTGAATCAGAAATCAGCATTCTGCTTTCATCTTTGCTGGTACAGCTATGCCACTGTGAACAAGAGTCTTTACCTCTGTATATTTTTTTCCTGTCTATGTTAATGCTTGTGAAAAGCTTAGATACTCGCATGACAAAACTATCCTAAAAAGTCTTTATGAAGTTCAAACACACCATAGGAAGGTGTGGGAAAAGGGACAAAATAACACAGCTTTATGCAGAGCATTATTTTTTCAAAGACAGAAAAACATATTATTTATTTAGTTGGCTGGTTAGTGATAAGAAAGCAGCTGTTTTCCTTCAAAATAGATAACCTCAAGAGCTTTACTTGTAAGTGACAATATTCTGAGATAGTTCCTTTGACTTGCTGCTTATTCTAATCAGCAATATCTTTCTGGAAACAGTCATATTTTTCAGGACCACTTTTGTTTTTAAATCTGGCTTAACCACACAAAAAAAATTGTTAGAATGCCAAAGCAAAGATGGCTTGATTGTTATCAAGCTGAGTCTTTGCCCAAAAGGCACTCAGACAATTTTTACTTCAAAGCAGCTCAGGTGCAACTTACAAAACATATTAATCTGGTTTTTTACCACTCTCCTACAGACTTACTCTCCTCCTCCAGGCCACGCAAGGAGTCAGTTTTAAGAAGGTACTCTGGGCACCACCTAATCCATGACCAGATTGTTAGGGCACTGGGGGAAATGGGAACTGCAGGCTCAGATGCGCTCTGCATAACAGGATGGGGGGAAGAACCTTCTACTCCCCAAGACAAGTGCAATAACCACTACGGTACCAGACTAAAAGGTGGGAAGACCATTATTCTTCTTCAGTTTACTCCCAACAGGTACATGCATGTGGGTGATCCTAACCTACCACAGCTGTAAAACCTAAGTGCCAAAAAATTGCACTTATATGGCTAAGTACTATTTAGACATGTAAAACCAAAATGACTTAGTCACATTATGTTTTTATTTCTATAATGATGTATATACGATATGTATTTGTTATACAAATATTTTATATAATTACTGTATTAATGGACATAAACATGAATAAAAAAATATTTCTTTAAAGAAATCTTTCTGGTATTTTCCCTTTAAACTCACTTTTATTTATGAACATAATTAAAACACACATTATTCTTTCAAATTTTATTTTGTACATAAAGTTCCCACAACTTTCCTTCCTTTCCAGGTAATCACAGAACAGCCACTGTGTCCAATGGATTTATCAGCACATCTACACCTACTGAGTTACAGGTTACAAGCAGTCTACAATGCCAGTGTTCAACCTGTATAGTTCCAAAGCCTTAACACTATCCATGGGTAATGACACTAATACAAGGGTGGGCAAAATACGGCCCACAGGCCAGATCTGGCCCACAAGGCCATTCTATCCAGCCCTAAAAATAATTTAGAAAATTAAAATTTATCTGTCCTTAGTTCCTATCAAAGATGACAGGAACCAAGGGCAGTAGGACCCAAGGGAAGCCCTGGAGAGCTCCTGCAAGAGCAGGGCCCCCCCCGCCCGCCGGAAGCCCCAGCAGGGGCTTATGGCCTGGGACCATGTGACTTATTTCAGCAAGATGCATCTTTCCTGCAGTGTGAAGCAGGTACTACTTAAAACCTCAACTCAAGTTCCTGTCACACAAACATGAAAAATACCTTTTAAGTACAAAATGGTCTCAGATTCCTATTCAGTAGAGAAAAGGGAAGTGATACCTTATCTTAATGCTACATTAAGATAAGGTAAAAAAGCAATGCTCTCATCTCTGAGCAAAGAATTGTCTTCCAGGTCAAATAATGTGTAGTCTCCATTTTTGTGGGTACACAGAGGTGCAAGTCTACTGAACCGCAAAGCACTGAAAACCTGGACCTGAAATCAAACCCATTCTTCCTCCACACAAAAAAAAATGGCCAAAATGACTTACTTCTTTTCGGGTGGGACATAGTGAAGATTCATATTGGCATGCGAAGTCATTTGATGGTGCCGAGATCTTTCATTCGCTGAAAAAGCTGCATTGATTGCAAAATGTTTCACATACGACTCCAAGATGGTTATTATATTCGTCTGACAAGGCAATTTCACTAGCTGAAGAAGAGAGACAATTTGCGTAAATCAGCAATGGCATGTGGCAACTCAAGAACAATAAGAACTCATGTGATTCACTGCCTACAACCGGTAACAAATCTATTCAGAAAAATTATTTCAGACATTTCAAATTTGTTCCTCAAACCCACGTCTGCTCAATCCTATAACTTTTGACCCTGGAGAAATGCAAATCCAATAGCAGAAGGTGATAAACCTGATTTCCAAGATAAGTCATCCTTAAAAACAAAATCTATTATGATGAAACCCCCCATATTATGGGTCAATACATTAATAATTCACTATTCTAGTCATTAAGAAGGGGGAGTGGAAGTCTAAATGAAACGCATTGGATTAGGTCTCTCTACTATAAATACAAGTCAGCTTAAAAACTAAGCCACTACGCAGGAGAGCTACTTTCGAATGCCTTCAGGCGTATTTTCACATGCCTTAAAACTCATACCCGTTTTCTTCTGTTAATGTAGTAACAATCTTCTTCAAGCTTCTTTTTCAGGACTTCAGGAATTTCTATGCTTATTGCTCTTTCTTCCATGTCTCTCTTGGTGTGAGTGTCTTGGTCTTCTTTCTAAGACAGCACAGACCAATTAGTGTTATAATTTAGAAGCCATTAAGGAAGAAACCGAGTAAAAAATCCAGAGTGAATCTATATGTGCATTAACATCCTTTAGTTATACGTATTAAATCTTCCCAGCATTTGCCATTCCACTCATTCAGATGTACCTCTATTCTGAGGTACTAGGAAAATGTGCACTAGCCTGTCTTAATGCATATTAACTAAAGAGCACTGTTTAAGTGATGCTTAATGCGCATTAACTAAATAGCACTTTTTTTAGTGACAATTGAATGCACATTAAAACAGGCTAACATTCCTTAAAACACATATGTAGACATGCCCTCAATGCCTTGCATGGAACGATATAACTAGCACAATATATTTTGTGAATTTAATGAGCAAATCTCATACCGTTTCTGATAAACTAAATATATACCTGTACATTATTTTAATTTTTTTAAATTTATTTATTCTTACTGCTTGCTTTTTGTTCTTTCATTTGTTCCAACTGTCTCATCAGTTAGTTCACAGACTACTTCACATTTAAGTTATCTGTATTGTAATATTTCAATTCCATGTTCAGAGCAAACACTTTTCTTTCTAACTGGGACTATTTCTTCTAATCTTCAATTCTGGCAAAATTTTAAGTCAACTTTGAGTTAACGCTCCTTTAAAATAAACTGGTTACAACAGTCATTAAAATCCTGCTGGCAATAAGAAGCTATCTTAACTGAAAACAGTAGTAAAATTTAACCGTATCTATAAATTTGACAGACCTCAAAAAAGTAAAATAGTGAGACAAATTTATAAATTTTGAACTGAAATCAAAGTCAGCTAGAGGAGTAAGATGTCTGCTATGGTTTTTGAATGTCCCAGTCGAAATAAGTACTCTTTTAAATCAGACAGTGATTTTAATACTTGCCCTAACTACTTCCTGTATGGCCTTTAGCAATTTTCTTCAGCTGTCTCCATTTTTCCAAGCGCTTCAAACGCAACATACTAAATATTATTAAATTAATGTAGCTCATATAAATATACCATTTCTGTCCTCTCTTCAATGTCACTTTCTTCACTTTTTATTTCTTCATCTGTTCCTTCATCACTGTCATCAGAAGAAGAACTACTTAAAGCTGTTTAAGAGAGAAATGAGTTACTCCAAGTATTTCACATGTATATTTCACATTTTATACCCAACAATTTTTACTCTGTTACATTAAATTCAAGGTTTCTAATTTTAAGCATTTTAAAAGGCCAGGGCAAGGAAACTCAAATGAAATATTTCTGCATACTCTCTAATTGAAAGATATTTGGTAACACATAAATTCATAAAGTATCATTAGTTCCTTCTGGTTTTGGGGTGGGGGAGGGGGTCTATAACATATGCAGCTTATAAGGGCAAGCTCTTTTCAATGCACCATTATCATTTAATATGTTCAAATACAAAGACTGAGCAAGTTAGACCACGTGCTAAAATTAATTTTCTACTGTTGAAGAGAACGGTATCAAAACATCTAAGCAAGCAAAATGGCAAATGCTCAGAAGACTAGTGAAGTTCTGACTGTCCAGAAAGCTGTAAACAGTATTTACAGCTACTAGAGAAAGTGATACGGGACAAAATAGATAAGAAAGGAAAGATGCTAAGGAGTAACAATCAATATTCAGCTGGCAAAAGCCTGATTTTCCCACCCTGCAGCTTGGAAAAGAAACCCCATTACACAAAAGACCAGGTCACATAATAATACTGCCTGAGCAGGTATTCTGTTTTTCACCAGGATACAATGTCAACCTGTTAGGTTGGAGGCTGGATCAATAACATGAGCACAACATAAAGCTGCTGTCCAAGGAATACAGTGACTAAAAGAGGTGACTTCAAACACAAAAGGCAGTTCTGGTGGCCTCAAAGGGAAAGGAGGAGGATCTCTCAGAGTGCAGCTGCCTATTCTTTAATGCGCCATAGTTACCGCACATCTAGTACCTGGATAGCCAAGTACTAAATCAATGTGCAATAACTTGTGCTACTGCACAATAGCACCAGCACACAAGTTTTTAGCGACACTTAGAGAGCAGTAGCGTCTCATGTAGTCTGCCCTTGATGTAATATTTTCTTAGCTTGGAAAGAGAGTTGAGCAATATTCTCCAAACGGCTGTATTAAAATAGTCCAACCAATGCTACTGTGATCCCATAAACCAAGCTTGTCCAACATACGGCCTGCGAGCCGCCATGTGGCCCACCAAGCAGTTTTCTGGCCCAAGGTGCTGCAATGGGAAATGAAAGTAAACACTGTTCACTTTTGTTCCCACACCCTGTCCTCCAGCCCCTCAGCAGATTCCTAATGGCAGCTGAAGGGCTGGGGAAGGGACAAGGTTCCCACATGCACTGCATCACCTTCACATTGCCGACGCAGTGCGTGTGGGAAGAGGCGTAGCCGTGTGCCGCTTGGGACAAGATGAGCTCAGCCAGAGCAGCAGGGGCTCAGCTGCGCTTTCCCCTTACCAGCGCCGGTCAGTCCCGAGTGGCACACAGCTCTGCCGCCGCTTGTGCTGGCTGGTGCTGACCTGGGCAGATCTGTCCCATCTGGAGCACGATGTAGCTGAAGCCGGATTCCCACATGCTGCTGGGGATGGAAGGAGCCCGGCCAGGTCTGCACCAGCCAACAGAAGTGGCGGTGGAACTGTGTGCCGCTTGGTACTGACTGGCACAGGTAAGGGGAAAATGCAGCTCAGCCCCTGCCACTCCAGCCAGGCTTGTCCCATCCCAAGCAGCACACAGCTTATTGCTTGCTGTGTGGCCTTCAAAATGTTTTTATCCTACTAAAATATGCCATACTTTGTGAGAGTCATTGCCTCTGTATGAGAAAGCAGAGTCATAGCCACTGAACTACATTCATGCCCCATGGGAATAATCACAATTCAGCAAAATGGGCGGGAAGGAAAAGCCAGAGTTCTAAGCGTGCACCCTAAAAGAGGCCATGAAAGAGTCAGAAGCACAACCTTAGAACCAGGGCAGCTACCCAGTGATGGCAGTCCAGTAGGCATGATGGGAATCCTCTACTCTCGAGACTTAAGAAAGCAAGAGAACATGAGAGCAACATGTAGGCAGAGACAGGGCAGGGCCTTGGAGCCACGTTAATAAGTGAGGACAACTGTGTTCCCACTCTGATCTGTGACTAATTGTGGGTACATCTTCACTAGCTTCAAGCCACTCACAGCTGCTGCCAAAAAATAAATCCTTCCTACCCACTTACACTTTACCTGCTCTGAACTGCAAATGAGGCAGTGAGGGCCCTTCTAGGGTGGTCCAAGGACAGTAGAAGCAAATCACACAGAGAATGAGAGATGTTCCCAGAATATCCTAACCACCACATTTCTTCTGAAAAGCAGGGATATCCTGAGTTTCATTTAATGTCTGTAAAATGCTTGGAGAGCCTCACATAGAAATGCAAAATATATTTTGACTCATTTGGTTGGCACCTTGGGCTGAGATTTTCAAAGCTGAGTCAAAAGGCCAACTTCCATTAGAATGAATGGGATTTAGAGGACTCCAAATCTTTTATGACAACTTTGTAACATGCCTATCTACCCCTTTTTGCAAATCTCAGCCATAGTTTGGAAGCTCAGCCAAAGAACATAAGAGCATAAAAAAGTCCCCATGCTTGGTCAGCCCAATGGTCCATCTAGCTCAGTATCCTGCCCTGAACAGTGGCAGAGGTGGATGCTATAGAGGGCAAGTTTTGAACTGCTTAGACCCATTTCATTGGCACTTCCTGGAACTTCACTGGTGTCAAAGGTCACGTGACATCACTTCCTGATGTGATACCGCTTCCTGTGAGGTCTGTGAATAGGGCTCGCCAGCCCACAGGGCGATAAAAAGTTCATGATCCAGCCCAACATTCAAGAAGTTTGGACACCCCTGCCATAAACCATACCCCATAGCAAGTTAATTTATGCCACTAGTTTAATAAAAGTAAAGTTACGTGAACAGCATAAGAAATCCCACCATCAAACAAAAGCCAACTCACAGTTTTCACTACTCTCATCATTTTCCTCAGCAGGAAGGCTTTTTAATACAGAGTCAACACCAGGCAACCTGCAACGTCTCTTCTTCCTTCCCTTTCTTCTCCTAAAGAGGATTAAATTTGAGTGAACTATGTAGTCTAAACAAATTCTATTTGTTTACTGAATTCATCAAAGAATAGGATATAATACTACATGGAACAGGAGAGTCCCAGGGAAAATGTTTTTATGGTAATTACCACTTCAGAATTAACTGACCTGAGGGACGCTTATTTGGTGCTTTGCATGTCACAATAATATTGAGGTTCCCTGCTCTTTACAAGAATAGGAAGCTACTGAGGTTCAGAGATACTTATTTTGGTGGCCCTGTTGCAAGTCTCTCTCTGTCACTTTTCAATTAAGTTTCTTTGGAAAGATGTGGATCCAGTACATAGGAATTGTATGACATTTTTGTTGTTTGTTTAAGAAGAGATATATACTTAATATGCCAAGAGATAAACATATTCCTTACATGCGAGCCACAGCTTTCCTTGCCAATTTACGCTGTAATCTGCGGTTTTCGTCTGTATCACGAAGAACATGATCTTCAGCTGCCCATCTATCCCAGCTAAATAAAGATGGGCAAAAAAAAAAAAAAAAAAGTTAACAGAAAGATAGACTTCATAAGCAAGTACCGAATGACAAAGGTAGCGTTCACAACCATCTACTAGGTCACTGATTTTCAAACGTCCTGAAGTCATGGAACGCTTTCATATCACCACTTCTGCCACAGAACATCTACCCCTACCCTAAAGACTGACACAAAGCCAAGTGAACTGGCCCAGGACTGCTGGCACACTACCTTCTGGTCTGCTCCATCATTACTCCCAAACTTTTTGGAACTCCTGACAACCTATCACAGAACCCCATAGGTCCATGCAACACAGTTTGAAGCCACTGTACTAGGTAATAGAGTAAAAACCATGATACTTTGCAGGGTTAGGTTCCTAAAAAATCTGCAGAGATAAGGGTTTGTAAAGCATCCAAAGTATATACAACTGCACCAAACATCTGTATGGGATCACTGAGATGCTCCAGCTATTTTGCTGCAGCCTGTATTTCACTGATAACATGCATGAGATTGCTGATGAGTACCAGCTGATTTGAGAAGGGCAGAGCTGCTTCTCTAAAAGATGCAGCAAACTACTAAGAGCTCCTATACACGTGCAGGGAGGCTGCTCCTACATGCTGTAATTACAGCGCGCTGAAAGACGTGATTAAATCAAGTCTGTTAGAGTGTGGCAATTATTGCTGTCCAGCAGACTCCTAGTGTCATATGTATCAGCATCCCCATACTGAAAAATGGCAGCAGGGCACTTTAAACTAAAGCTGATTTGATGAGCTTTAGTTCAAAGCACCCTGCCCTCCATTTTTCAGTGCAGGGACGCCAATACACATGACACTCCAGATGCTTTAATAGTGCGGCTCTCAGAGCTGCCCTATTTAAAGCCCCCCACCCCAGTCTCCCAGAGCACGTCTACAAATGCCCTAGAGTGGCAATCCACCATCATCATGAGCTAAGCAAGTTGTGAATTATCTGAATACTAATAATTTGACTCCTACAGTATTTTATTGAAACCTTATGATTACTTCTGGATTATTACTTTCAAAAGTAAAATTCAAAACAAAATTGTACTCTAATGAAATCTTGTTACCTTTTCATCATTCCTCAGCTTTTTGATTAAAAAAAAAAACCCACATGATTTAGGCTTAGTTTTACAGGGTAGTGTTAAGGGATATTGGCATGTCAACATTAAAATCTATTACTTAACTTTACCATCAAAAAAGAAAAAAAGTATGTCAGAGAAGTTTAAAGCCACCTGAATCAATCTCAGATCCCACAAAAACAATATAAACAAAAGTTTATACATGCAGTAAAAAAAAATTTAAAATCACAGAACAAAGAGCACTGAAGTGTCCTTTCTTTGACTGGACATCTTTGTAAGAGTATGGGTCAAAAAAAATGGAAGCAATAACAGCACAAGGTATGTTCTTACCTTCTGTTCCAACCATTAAAATGGATCAGATATTCTGGAATTTTTCTACCTTTCTCATCTTTTCCAACAACAACATCAACAATCTGAAACAGAAAGCAATAAATCAAGAATAATACAAAACATTCTATATATATAGTGCACTTGTGAGTTTTTAGAGAATTTACTTGTGTGAGCGCAAGAAAGAAATGGTTATTTATGAGCAAACAGAATCCTCCTAATATACATACTGGGCATGTCTACACGTGATGCTACAGTGATGCAGCAATGTGCTATGGCAACTTAGCATCCACAGGCAAGAACACTGACATCACAGTTAGTCGCTGTAGCAACATGCTCCCATGTTATAATGCATTACTATGGCAACATAGCAGCTAGAATAACCAAAAGAAAGTACTAAATGCACAGTGCAGTAACAAAGACGCCATAGGGACACGTGTAAATGTACCCACTATCTCTGAACATTACAGTACAGGATACACCACCCTACAAGCCACTGCACTACTAACAGAGGTTCTAGACAAAGTTTGGGTACTGAACCACAACTGACATATTCAAAAACAAGTGACAATTAACTGGTGCTACCCCATTCCCATTTCTCGCTGTTGTCAAACCATGCAGAACAATGTGAAATAGGTAGTGGATTTACAGAAATACCACTATTTGACAAGTAATCTCTCCTTCTTGGAGTCTTCACTTGATTGTCCAGCTAGGAACTACTTAGTAGGAATCATAATGGCAGGCTGGCTACCGAATGTAGAGAAAGAGGGGGACATGAGGCTTTGTAGCTGCTCAAAGACACAAACTAGCTTCACTGCAAACCAAAATAAGTGGCTTTAACTGAGGAGTGTTAAAACGTCTTGATATTTAGGGAAAAATATTTTGGAACTTTTCATTATAGGGGGAAAAAAAAGAGATTTCACACAGAAGGATTTTCTCCCCCCGCAAAATAGAAGTTTTGATCAGGTCTAATTTACTTATTTCTTTTTAAACACACCATATACATATACTTGTGTTTTCACAACAGTAAAAACATGCACATGCCTACAGCACGCAGCCACATAATCCTACAGCTGTAAATCCTGTTCTGCTGCAACCTAATCCCTACCCTATTGATCACCTTCTTTTGCATCATATTTTTAAAATTCCTATGGCAAACTGGTTTGGCAAGGATTGTCTTCCCATCTTTTTATGAAATTCTTAGAACATTTTTTAGAAGTGCTAAATTAATATAGTACAAATGCAAAGAACAAAAACAAAAAAAAGTTTAAGGAGCTTGTACAGTGATTATCCGCAGAAAATAAAGGGAACAGAACTGACCATGCTTTTGTTGCTTGTCATTTTTGTCTATCTCCACCTTCGCAGGTTTTTAAAGCCCAACTCAACAAAGCCTTGATGGGGACAGTCCTGCTTTAAGCAGGGGCTTAGACTAGATGACCTCCAGAGATCGTTCCAGCCCTTATTTTCTATGATTTATTATAAGCTATTCTGAGTTTTTCTGGATAGGGTGAACGATAGATCTAGATTAGCAGTTCTCAACCTCTTTGGACCATTGGCATCCCTCGGAAAATGCCAGCTCCTAGGCCCCTGTCAGATGTTATATATATGTATATTATGCAATTAACTGGTCAACTGAACTGTACATTTAGACCAGCCACGTGTGCAATGCAAGACTGGCCGTACATGCAACGTAATTATCACAGCTGGCAAGTTGCACTGTAAATTTAGACCCACCACCTGGGCAGTGCAATCATCACATAACAAACCGGTCAATCGCACAATAAATGTAGAGTGGCCACACCTGCAAAGTAATTATCCCGGGGTAAAAAGAGCCCCAAAAGGAGCCTGCCGGCTACAAAGCCAGTGCTTGCAAAGGCACAGCAACTCTAGATCCGGTTCCCCCCAGCTTTCACGGGCAACTGCAGCATGGCCCCCAACTCCGACTTGCATTTGGACAGTGGGGGAGGCAGTTCTCCAGCAGCCCCACCTGCCAGCAGCCCCCTCCCAGTCTGGCAGCTTCAAACCTCCTGGGGGGAAACCTCCAGAGAAGCTCTACAGGTGTCATAACAATCCCTGTGGCTAGGGCTAGCTCCTCATGGCGTGGGGGGGGGGGGCAGGATTCGCTTGCTGGTGCTTTACAGGGAGCCACAGAAAGCGAAGCAACAGCAGCCTTATTCGCATGCTTATTTTGCATGCTCATTTTCATGCTTTTCAGAGTCGACGGCACCCTCAGGGCAGGAGCCGGCCGCCCCGGGGCGGGAGAGGGCGCGGGCCCAGCCCCGCCCCCCCGGAAGCGGCCGGCCCGGACCAGGCGCGTGCGCTAACGGCCACAACAGCACCGCCCCCCGTAGCGCGCCGGCGCGGGGGGAGGGGCAGGGGCGGGGGCGCGGGCACCTTGGCATCGTAGAGCACTTTGGCCTTGGTGGGGTCGGGCTCGAAGCAGAGAACGCGCTCCCCCCGGTGGAACTTCCATTTCATGCCCCGCGAGGTCATTTGCTCGTCATGGCGGAGCGGCGAGGAGCCCCGCCCCTCCCGGCCGCGAGGGCGGAGCCTGCGCCGGGGCGGAAGTTGTGGAGGCCCCCGCTCCCTCCTGGCCCCGCCCCCCCTCTTGGGATTGGCCGGGGATGGGAGCAGGGAGGGCACGTCACGCTCTGCCCTCCACCTCCTCCTGCCCCAGCTGTGTGTAGGCCCTTCAGCCAGCTGGCTCCAGCGGTTATGGAAATGAAACGCGCCACGTGAGCTGCGCGCGCGTCCCTCGCTGCCCCCGCCCCTCATGGGGCGGGTAAAAGTGCGCCCCCGGCTGGCGCGGCCGGTGTTGCCCAGCGTGGGGTGATTGTGTGTGGTTACAAGCGTTTCGGCCGTTGTAGGAGGCACGCGCAACGTACAAGGAAAGTATGTGGTAGCTGTGTTGGTCTAACACCAAAAGAAATGCAGAAATCTAGAACTCCTGCTTTCAAAATTGACTCCTTGTGTTATATCCGCTGAGAAACAGCAACAGAGAAAAGCCCCGAAGTTTGCAGAAAAAGATTTTTTTTTTTTTTTTTTTTTTTTTTACAGTTTCTCAGTCGGTCTAATAAAAAGTATCATTTTGGAACAAAAAGTTCTTGCTTTTTTGCATGTAGAACGAAAAGCGTTCAAAACACAATAATTTTTGAGGCAACAAATTGACGCAGTCTATGCAAAACCCAAGTCACTCACAGGCAGTCATAAGTGACGAGTGCAGGGGGGCTGTTTTTTTTTTTAATTAAAATTTAAATCTTTCCCACCACACACGTTAAAAAGAAAACAGTTTACATCACTTTACATAACGCTTCTTTAAACTAACATCAAATCTCCTTATTTACATCCTTTAACTTCTGTCTTCACAAATAACATTAGCTGTCTTTTTTATTTTTGTTTGTTTTTTAAGGAAAATGTTCCCTGTCCCAAGCCAAATCAGCCAAATCAAGAACCATATTCAAGAGTCATTCAAGAACCATATGTGGCCCAGCTACCGGCAAACATCCTCCACCCCAGCCTGGGGCTTCAGATGCTTCCAAATCATTTGGCAGGCATCCTACATGCAGACTCAAGGCCGGAGGCTTGGGGTTTGATGCCCCCGAGTTTCGCTTGCTCTCAGCCATATGGCCACAGGAGCAAGTTAGGAAGAAGTCTCCCGTTTCCATAAAGTTGGTGTATAGCCAAGATCTTCCCACTGGAAATGAAAGTGGGAGGCTAACTATGCATTACCTGGGTCAGGGTACTGCCCCCTGCCAGTTCATGGTTTTCCCTTACAACTAGGAAAACCAGGTTGGTGGTCATGGTATTTCCCCTGCCAATACACATATATGGAAATATATATATATATACACCTAGTAATTTTTTACCACATACCTTTACCCACAAAAGGAAATCGTTCAACTTTGATGACCCAGTCCTCATTCACTGGCAATATAGGAAACAATATGAAGTAAAGAAGAAGACTTCTTTGCATACTTATTTGCATATTTTACAGTGTATGGTCATTTTTCAGCAAATCCGATCATTCTGACCTTCCAATATGATAATTTTCTATTTGAGACCTGGTAATGCTGTGTGCAGTGGGCTCCAGCCCCAGGGGCTCAGCTGCTGCTCCCTGCCCTTTGGCTTCAGGTGTGCACTAAGGAGCCTGTGGCCTGTCCCTTGTGTGACAGTGCACATGGAGCATGCTTCTTGGAGCCCGGGGACACTACAGTGCCACCCAGATGGCAGGAGAGACATGTCCCTGTGCTAGGGGTGGGCAAAAAGGCAGGAAAGGTCCTGAGGGGACATGACTGTGGGCAAGAATGGCATCGGGGTCGATGTGGGAGGCAGGACGATCAGTTCACTAAAAACACATCCATCAAAAAAGGCCAATGACATGTTAGGGTTGATTAAAAAGGGTGTACACACCACTAAATGCAGAAAGTCCACGGGGATTTCTTATTTCCTCCCTCTCACAAGACAAGAATTGGAGGGATCACAAAATGAAACAAGTGGGCAGCATGTTAAAAACTAACCAAAGAACATTCTTTTTTCTCCCAGGGTGCCTTGGACTTGTGGCACTCCTTGCCACTGGAGGTGGTGGAAGCTGCCAGGACAGCCAGCTGCAAAAAAGGGTTGGACAAGTTCTTGGAGGAAAGGAGAACTAGGAGATATTGAGCATGGGAGTTAGGGGCACTGCCTCTGAATTCAACCTTCCTAGACCATAAATGCTGAAGGCTACACGTGAGAGAGGAACAGTGGAAAAAGCCCTGGTCAGACCCAGTCCACTCTCCCTTTCAGCATCCAATCTCTGCTACTGTGCATGTGACAGGATACTGGGCAAGAGGACTTGGGCTTTTCTATTTGTATGAGGACCTATTGTCTGACCCAGTAAATGGCAGTTCTTAGGTTCATCCACATGGGAATCCCATAAATGTTGCGCCTGGGCAAAAGTTTTGGAGCAAAATTAGGGAGAGACAAGGATGCTTTGGAGTGAGCTCTCCTACTGGACCAACTGTGTAGTTGGGATGGAGTCAGACAAGCTTTCTAATGCAAGACTTTCTTTCTCAGGTCTGACCACAAGAAGCTAGACACAGCATGGCCAACTTTGCTGCAGTGGGGTATAACCTCCCCCCACCCAACTGTGGAAATGCTGTGCTATAGGGTGATGGTCAGTAGGGAAAGGAAGTCATGGCAGAGTGAGTGCCTCTTTTCAGGGCTTGAGAAGCAAAACAGACAGATTTGCTTCTTTGTCATTGCTAGGGAGAGACAAACTTGAGGATGCCTGCTCCTGCCCAGTATTCCCCTCACTAGGCAAAGATTGTGATGGAAATCATACTTCTTATAAAAGGTGGAGAACTGTAGTCTAATGAAGAGTGACATAACCAGGGTGGGGTGATCCAGGCAGTTGCACTGGGTGCTGACTTGGGGAGGCAGCTGTGGGACAACTGCCCTGGGCACCTGGCTGTATCCTTATGCCTCTGCAGATGAACATTAAAGTTTTCTGAGAAATAGAACTGAGTCTTAAGGAATCTCCTTCCCTTGAAGCAGAGAGCCATGTAGAAGGGTTGAGAAGTTTCTAGCAGGAGAAATACTTGCTTATCTCTTTGGGTCTTCATTTCACTGTACCAGGACTGTCCAGCTCCACTGTCTGTTCCTCCACAGCAACTCAAGCTTTACTCCAGAAGACTGGGAAGAAGGAAATCAGGGTACAGATAGAATTCTTACAACAATGAACTTCAAGTGAGGACTGAGTTTAGATCTTTATACTAATTTTTTTTATACCAAAAACTGTAAAGATACCTATATTATTTAAAATAAGTTAGGCCTTTGTACCACATAAGCAGAAGCCTTGTATTTTGGGCAAAGTCTGTAATTTTGCATTGTACAAGATGGAGTTGCACTTGTTAAAAATTCTTCTGGACCATTTAGTTATGCAAAGACTGCATCAGGAACTGACATACAAATAGGAAAGAACTGCTATAGTTTTTCTAGAAATGCTGTGGCTTCTGATATGGTTTTGACTGGCTGCTCTGCTACTTTACTGAACTCATCTTCATCACTTTCAGTGTCAGCTTCTTTAGGCTTTGCTCTACTCAGTAAACTTCCAAACATTCTTAGTTCCAAGCAATGGATACATTTTGCAGCCTTTAAGTCTTCAAAACCTGCCTTATCTGGAACATCTGTCAGTCATGTAGCAATAAACTGTGGAATGCAGACATCAAGTTTATTGATTTTCTTTATGTTAGCATCAGAAATTATGACTGGCTTTTACTAGTATTTCACCACTCTAGACTGTTTAACAAACTACCCAGCTGCAGCAATCATGTAAGCGGCTTCCATGAGGTCAGTCTTTTCTTACTCTTGATTGTAGCGATGGAAAGAAATTGCATTAGGAATCAGCTTCTGTATTGAGTATTTAAAGAGCAAATTATACTTTGATCCAGGTGCTGCAAAATGGCAGGACAGTTGAACAGTCAAAATTCAGTCTGAACTTACTCTAGATACTGGAGCCTGTTAATGTGCAGAGCAGATTTCAGCATTACCATCTTGCTGTCTCCCAGTTTTATGTTTGTATCAGCCTTTACCAAACATATGCTTAAGTAGACTTGTGTCATCCACACACACATCTGCTTGGAGAGTAACTGTATGAGAATGAATGCACCTTCTTGAAGTTAGCTTATTTGCCAAAAACCTGCAGCCTTAGCTTCTCAGTGCCCAATGCATTTCAACTGAAGAGTTCAGTTAAATATTGCTTGGATTTCATGCCCCTTTTGCCACAGGTATAACATGTGGTAGCAGGTGATAAAACATACCTGTTTCATCAAAGTTAAAAATGTCATCTGGCCTGTAGTAGTTAATAATTTTTCCTGTGTTTCATTTCTTATCCTTATCTACTGAAACATCATCTTCTTCTCTGAAGATTTCTTTTGATACAATGCTGTGATGCAGTCTGTTATGGAATTCAAGCCAGTCAAAACTTGTTTGAAATTCACCAGGTCCAAAAAAGGCTGAAAGGTCAATGCTTTTGGCTGAAGAACATTCCCATTTATGGGAATATTCATTGCACCATATTTCCAGAAATCAAGCAAATACTGTACAACATTGTCAACATCATAATAGAACACACCATGCGTTCTCTTTCATTTTGAACACAGAGTCTCATGATTCCCTTTCTCATTAAATGTTAGCAAGGACCTTCAAATCTGTGATAACACTGAGGGAGTAATGTGTAAATCTTCTGCCACATCTCCCTTTTTCCATAACTTTAATCTTTTCTTGCAATGAAAACTACAGTCATTTCCTGTTTTCCTTGTCAGTCATGATGGTGGGAAATGTTCTTCTGTACCAGGGTTTTAACCCCATGTCTGTGGGCTAGATCTTCTGGCACCGTATCATTCAACCCAGGGGGGGAAATCCTAAATTTTGCACAGTTTGAAATTAAAGAGCCTTCAGGGAAAGGCTACGTTCATTCCAAAGGAGCAAAGGGAAAAAGCCCTGCTCAGGTGAACCATGGTATGAATTCTGGAAAGCACAACGGGTGTGGACTAAAATTTGATTAACTGTAACACCTATAGAAAGTGAAATAAATGAAGATACCTTTAAAATGGCTTTACGAGCACTCGCGGTGCTCTGGTGTGGTGCCAGGACTGGAAGAGGACCAATGTGGTTCCCATTTTCAATAAAGGGAGGAAGAAGGACCCAGGAAACTATAGCCCAGTTAGTCTTACCTCGATCCTGGGGAAGCTTTTTGAGAGAATTATCCTGGCACATGTCCACGAGGGGCCAGCGGGGGAGGTTGTGCTTGGGGGCAACCAACACGGGTTCATTAGAGGCAGGTCTAGTCAGACCAACCTGGTGGCCTTCTACAACCAGGTCACCAAATCCTTAGATGCAGGGGTAGCAGTGGATGTGGTCTTTCTGGACTTTAGGAAGGCCTTCAACACTGTCTCTCACCCCATTCTCATTAAAAAACTAGGGGACTGTGGCGTCAGCTCCTACACAGTCAAATGGGTTGCTAATTGGGTGCAGGGCTGCACCCAGAGAATGGTGGTGGATGGGTCATTTTCAGCCTGGAGGGATGTGGGCAGTGGGGTCCCCCAGGGCTCAGTCCTTGGGCCACCACTGTTTAACATCTTCATCAGTGACTTGGATGAGGGGGTAAAAAGCACCCTGTTCAAATTTGCTGACAACACTAAGATGTGGGGTGACGTGGGCACACTAGAAGGGAGGAATAGGCTGCAATTAGACCTAGACAGGTTACAGGGGTGGGCGGATGAGAACAGGATGAGTTTCAACACTGACAAGTGCAAGGTGATGCACCCGGTGAGGAAGAACCAGCAGCATACCTACAGGCTGGGGAACTCCCTTCTCATCAGTGCAGAGGCAGAAAAGGATCTTGGAGTCATTATAGACACCAAGATGAATATGGGCCGACAGTGTGGGGGTGCAGTCTGGAAGGCCAACCGCACCTTGTCATGCATCCACAGATGCATCTCAAGCAGGTCCAAGGAGGTGATCCTCCCCCCTCTATGCAGCACTGGTCAGACCATAGCTGGAGTACTGCGTCCAGTTCTGGGTGCCGCACTTCAAGAGGGATGTGGGCAACATCAAGAGGGTCCAGAGGAGGGCCACTCGCATGATCAGGGGGCAGCAGGGCAGGCCCTATGAGGAGAGGCTAAGAGACCTGAACCTGTTCAGCCTCCACAAGGGATCTAGTGGTCTTTTACAAACTAGTCAGAGGGGACCAGCAGGCACTGGGGGAGTCTCTGTTCCCCTGAGCACTACTAGGAGTGACTAGAAATAACGGTCACAAGCTGGCAGAGGGTAGATTTAGAGTAGATATCAGGAGGCGCTACTTCACTGTCAGGGCGGCTAGGATCTGGAACCAACTTCCAAGAGAAGTGGTGCTTGCTCTTACCCTGGGGGTCTTTAAGAGGAGGCTAGATGAATACCTTGCCGGGGTCATTTGACCCCAGTACTTTTTCCTGCCATGGCAGGGGGTCGGACTTGATGATCTGCTCAGGTCCCTTCTGACCCTACCAACTATGAAACTATGAAAACAGTTTATTAAAGTAACCCATTTTGAGAGGGTGAAATCAGACGCAAGTACAAGAGAAAGTTATGCAATGTTCATAGTTATTTGAGAAAACATCATGATCAATGCATACCTTACTCTTGCTCATTTTGTAGTCTAGTATACTTTTTACATTATGCACATACTAATAGGGTAGATTCAAACTGTGTCTAGATGCTAAGCCTAGGTGTCAGAATGCCTAACACTTACATGATTACCCCAAATGCAAGATTCCATTTGTTTAATCAGTGAGGACTCTAAGCAATTCACTGGGAAACTTTCACACCTGAAATGAATAGTGCAGAAAGACTATTGTTAGTCAATAGAACACACTGTTGAGCCTAATGTTAGTCAATAGAACACACTAAAATATAGAGGTGTGTCTGAACTCTCATTTCTCAAGAGCTTATTGTTTTTGGACAAGAAAAGAACAAGGTAGAGAGAATATGCCTCTATAGCCTAATGGTCATGACACTCCCAGAATAACACTGCTACTGTTTTGGAGCTTAAGTCAATGCAAATTAATAGTGCTTTAGATATGTATAGTGGATGATGCTTCTCCAGGGGCCTAATGCAGATTTTAGAGGCCTCCCAGCACCAATATGAATTGTAATGGAGCTTTGGTGGCAATTAGGTGTCTAGCTGATCCTACTGGATTACTTCTGTGTGTAATGCACAAAATGGAGGTACCTTATGATTTTAGTTATCAGATATGTTTTGTGGCTTCTGGATCAGGGCCAGTTTCAATTGCTCTTTGAATCACTCTGTGGAACCAATTTGAATCTGATCCAGTGTGAATGAAGAACTTTTGTATGATTGCAGCATTAATTTTAATCTGTACTAATGATCATATACTTAATGCACAATGTAGTTATCACTAAAACACTTACATAACCCTAATTGTATCCATTATGTCTGCTCTCATTAGGCAATTACTTATTGTTTTCTGCACCTGCAAAAAACAATTGTCAGCATCTGGTTTCTAACACTATTTAATTATATAGATTACATTGGCAGTGTGAAGATCATGTAGACAGTGGGCTCCATAACACTAAAAAATTAAAACAGCCTTGTTAAATTTATTCAAGTTCTCTTTGGAAAATTGTTTCTTTCCCCCTAAGGGGTTCATATTCACTATACTATATTTCAAAGAAGACTTACATTTACATAATCTTAAAATTACACATTTGAATAAACAAGTAAATCCCCTAAAGTAATATTAGAAGCACAGGTCCACTCTCATTGAAACTAACAGAGGCATAACAAGGAATTTTGACTCCCTATGTGGCGGGAGACTGGGTTGCTGAACACCAGGGTCCAGGCAGGGGAGGGGAAAGGGGAGGAAGGTACCTGTGCTTACTCCCTCGCACATGGGCTGCTGTAGGTTCCTGCTGCCATGGCCCCAGCTCCCAGGAAAAGGTGGGAGTGGTAGAGGCTTCCCAGTGGGCTGCCATACTAGTGTCACCTCTCAGTCTGCTTCCAGGGCTGGTGCTCTTTTGGCACATTTATACTTAGGCTTCCAGAATCTGAGGAGTATAGCTCATGTCCTTTGGCTGCAACAGTAGCTGTCCATCCTTCAGACTGAAGCATGTGTCATAGATTTCATAGACATTAGGGCTGGAAAGGACCACACTAGACCATTGGATCCAGCCCCCTGCCCAAGGGGCAGGCAGTCAGCTGGGGTCAAATGATCCCAGCCAGACAGGCATCCAAGTTTTTGAAAGTGTTCAGAGTAGGTGTTTGCACCATCTCTGAGGGGAGTCTATTCCAGGTCCTAGGGACTTGGACAGTGAAGAAGTTTTTCCTTACGTCCAGCCTAAAACAGTCTTTCAGGAGTTTGTTACCATTGGACCTTGGTTTTCCTTGGGCCACTCTGGTGAACAGATGTTCTCCCAGTTCCTGATGCACACCTCTTAGTACTTACAGGCTGCCACCAAGTCCCCCCTGAGCCTTCTCTTCTCCAGGCTGAAGAGTTCCAAGTCTCTCAGCCTCTCCTCATAAGACCTGCTCTCTTGTTCTCTAATCATGCATGTGACTCTCCTCTGGACTTCTTCAAACTTCCCCACATCCTTTCTAAAGTGTGGAGCCCAGAATTGGATACAGTATTCCAGCTGCAGCCTCACCGAGGCTGAGTAAAGTGGGAGAATAAGTTCTTGGGTTTTGCTTGAGATCCATCAGTAGATGCAAGTCAGAGTTTTGTTTGCTTTGCCAGCTACAGCGTTGCATTGGTGGCTCATGTTCATCTTGTGGTCAATAATGACCCCCAAGTCTCTTTCAGTTGTGGTGCTAGCAAGTGTAGCACTGCTGAGCCTATAAGTGTGATGGGAGGGTTTATACTCGAGGTGGAGCACTTTGCATTTCTCTGTGTTGAATGCCATCAGGTTTTGATCTGCCCACCTTGCAAGCCTGTCAAGGTTGGCCTGTACCGCCAGCCTGTCCTCTAGTGTGACCATACTTACCCATAGTTTGGTGTTGTCAGTGAACTTAGCCAGTCTGCTTCTGACACCAGAATCCAGATTATTAATAAATACATTAAAGAATACAGGTCCAAGAACAGAGCCCTGGGGAATGCCACTGGTCACCATACACCATGTTGATTCAGTACCATCGACTATCTTGAGGGCTGACCATGGAGCCAGTTCCCCGGACGGGGAATATGACAGCCCATGTCATATCTAAAAACAAGGGGACATATGGTCAGAGAGTTTTGCTAGTTATTTTCTGGCTATAGTAGAACCTGGATTTTTGAACTGGTTCACAAACTGCTTTGTTCAGTGAGTTGCCAAATTAAGAGTGAGCTGCATAGATGTTTGCTGCAATGTTTACTTCAGAGGATTCTGCTTCTCCCATCAGCTGGAACACAGCCACGGTTCCATGCAGCTGTTTGCTGTGGCTACACATAGCTTTGATTACTTTACAGGTTTTTAGTTTCACAGAAGTAACCACTCTGCTCAAAAAGGTACAGCACATTTAACCTAATATTCAACAAATGAACAATACGTTAAGATTATAAGTGAAATGTACCTAAAATCATATTATTAGAACCCTTCACATTTTATGACATGTTCTAATTACCTTGCAGGAAACTACCCTGAAGCCTGCACAAGGGATTCTTGGCAATGGCAAGTGCCCAGCAGGACTCTGGAAACTGTTTCATCATACCTTTCAGTCTTAAATGATCTGCTTGTGATAGATTGTGATGTATGAATCAATTCATCACAAATCCTCAAGTGTACAGGTTGCTCACCCTGACTAGGAAGCAATGTTTCATGTAATGTGCATTTTGTTGCATGTTACATGAAAACATTGCACATTGTTCATCATTGTGGAAAATTACTTCTTTCCTGACCTCTGTGTATTCTAGCCAGAGACTCAGGTTTTGTCTTAATCACTTGAAATCAATATTTTCCTGCTATTATTATCCCCACAGTTAGAGGTAAAAGTCATCTGACCTCCATGACAGAAAAGAGGAATAAATTTATGTGCAGATGTAAATTACCAGGACAGCAATATCGTGTTCTTGCCATGAACCTGGCAAGAATAATATAGGGCAATATTGGCAAAACAGTTCCTCTCACTAGAAGTCTCCCATTTCAGTCTACACAAATCTAAGACGAATGTTTGTCTTTCTAGATACAGTATTACACTAAAAATATCCCACGAAGTGTGGGAAAATGTGGGAGGTAAACTGATTTATGGAACATGTTTATAAATTAACTTAATTTAGAAATGTGGGATAAAATCCTAGCCTCAGTGACCACAGTAGGGCAAGGATGTCACTGATGTAGCTAAGTTTCTCATCAACCAGGTTTATATTGCATTTAAATCTCTTCTAAATATATGATTTGAAGTCATTTTTGTAAATCTCTCCCTCCTTGTATAGTCAGTATTTCAAATTCCTCATGTTTTACAAATGCAATGCAACTTTAATTATCCTTATGACAATCACAACAGCTCTCAACAGAAATAGAGTCATAGAATCATAGAAAGTTAGGGCTGGAAGGGACCTCAGCAAGTCATCTAGTCCAACCCCCTGCTCAAAGCAGGACCATTCCCAGCTAGATCATCCCTGGCAAAGCTTTGTCTAGTCAGGTTTTGAAAACCACTAAGGATGGAGCTTTCACCACCTCTCTGGGTAACCTGTTCCAGTGTTTTACTACCCTCATAGTGAGAAAATTCTTCCTAATATCAAACCTAAACTTCCCTCGCTGCAACTTGAGACTGTTGCTCCTTGTTCTGTCATCTGTAACCTCTGAGAATAGTCTAGCTACATCCTCTTTCAAACCTACCTTCAGGTACTTGAAGGCTGCTATTAACACTCCTTTCAGTCTCCTCTTCTCTAGAATAAATAAGCCCAGTTCCCTCAGTCTTTCCTCATAAGTCATGCCCCCCAGCCCCCTCACCAGTTTTGTTGCCCTCCACCGGACTCTCTCCAATTGGTCTACATCCTTTCTGTAATGGGGAGTCCAAAACTGAACACAGTACTCCAGATGTGGCCTCACCAGTGCTGAAGAGAGGGGAATAATCACTTCCCTTTACCTGCTGGCAACACACCTACCAATGAAGCGCAGCATGACATTAGCCTTCTTTGCAATAAGGGCACACTGCTGGCTCACCCTCAGCTTATTGTCCACTGTACCCCCTGTCCTTTTCTGCAGAGCTGCTGCAGAGCCAGTCATCCCCCCAGACTGTACTGATGCATGCGATTCTTCTGTCCTAAGTGCAGGACTTTGCACTTGTCCTTGTTGAACCTCATGAGATTCATTTTGGCCCAATCCTCCAATTTGTCTAGGTCACTGTGAATCCTAGCCCTACCCTTCAGCATATCTACCACTCCTCCCAGTTTGGTGTCATCTGCAAACTGGCAAAGGGTGCACTCTATGCCGTCTTCCTGATCGTTGATGAAGACATTGAACAATAGTGTCCTGTCTCCTCCATCTCCTGTCCTGTCTTCAGTCCATTGAATAATTCTTCAGTTCAAGCTTCAGAATTTCTGATACTGTTATTTAGATAACTAAAGTTTTATAATGGACCTCTGGGTCCATTTAGGCATAATAGTAGGAATGAGAGAAAAAATAAAGCCAATATTGGGAAGAGAAACAACAAAAGTTTTGGGAAGAAATTATGTAGCAAGGATACCCATAAGTAGGATGTCCATGGGCATTTGGTCAGAAATCAGCTAGGTTTTCCTGTAAATCCTTGGTATCGCTGCATCTCATTCGCATAAAGAGATAAGATATGGTAAAGTTACAGTTTTACAAAAAATGTGTGACTACAGAAGTGAACATTCCTCTCTGGGGTGCATTTATTTTGGAGTGGTAAACAGAAGTCTGTATCTAAATATACTACAACTGTACTTCTAAATATTCTTATATTATGGTAAACGAACCATAGCACAGCTAGTAAAAAATAAGCCATAGGACTTTCTTGAAGTAATTCCTGCTTCAAGTTCAATAGCTGTAATTGGATGAGGGCATAATTTTTTAGAGAAATGTCCAATCTTGTTATAAAAATTGCCAGAAGTATACATAATCCTAGGTAAGTTGTTCCATTGTGTAATTTCTCTCTTTGTTCACATTTTAACTGGTTTCTAACAGGTCTTTCCACATTTGTGGAATTTTGTGCTGTAGCAAAGTTGGGATGTGACAGGATCAGGCACATCTTCATGCTCTCAAGTCCAAGCATGCACATCATTAATTATATCCAGTTTACCAAGTGCTCCAGATCAGTCTAAATTAGCAACTACTGTCTTCCTTATGAATCTTTCCCCCATTCTGTGTTATCTCTTCAAAGTTCATTGTGTTCCTTTTCAGTTTATTGATAAACATGTTAAATAGCATGTGGCCAAAAAATGTTCCCTGAAGAACCCCACTAGAAACATTCCTAATTGCAGTTACATCATGAAATCTCTCTATTAAGTAGCATTTAATCTATTTAATGTGTTCCATGTCAATTCCATAGCGTTCTAACCTATTCTTAATGGTGGCATGCACCAGTACTAAGTCAAACGGTAGAATGGATTCTTACATAGATGTTATTATCTTTAACAACCAAACTTGCAATCCTATAGAAAGATATCCAATTTGAAAAAAATCTATACTGGTTGTTATTATATCACTTTTCTTCGTTTTTTAGTCCTGAATCAGATGTTCTATTATTTTGCCCTGGACCAATGTAACAATGTAACAGGTGTACAGTTACCTGGGTCACCTGGTTTACTACTTTTAAAGTTGGCAATAAAATTTCTTCCTATCCCCTGGGAGCTTACCAGTTACAAGAGTTTGCAATGATCAATATTAAGGGGTTTTGCTGAGCTCTCTTAAATACTTGAATGCATATTCTCCAGACCTATCTAGTTTCAATAGCCAGTAACCCAGCGCAGTCTTAATTCCTTAATTATGGGGGTTAGAGCATCTAAGAAAATGTTCTTAGACAGGTCCATATTATATTAATTTTTTCTGCTTAAAACATTTTCTTGCAATTTATTTACCTCATCATTGTTTTCACAAAACAAATATAATAATGATCAAAACAAATATAATAATGATCAAAGAACCATAGTTATCTGCATTCATCTGAAATCAGGCACAAGGTAGGGTTGAGATGTACCTTATAGATGAAAGGCCAGCAATGGTCTCAAGCCACAGGCCAGAACAACCCAGCTCCAGTCTGACCTGGGACAGGTGGCTTCAGCAGCACATCAGCAGTGGGAGGATTTCCCTGCATCTGTACCAGGGCCAGGCAGCTAGGTGATGCATTTACACCACTGCTGCTTTTCCCAGTCCTTCTCCCCCACCCTCCCTCCTATTTCCTGGCTGGGGCATGAGGTCAGCTTTAAGCCAGAAAGGAACTGTACCAGGCTAGGCAGAAGGGAGCTACATCCACACTGCTGCTGCTTCCCCCTGCCCCCCACCCCTGCTACCCACCTGAGGTGTGGGCACAACTAGAAGCTATCTGGCCCCAGCACAGCTCCCCATCAGCTGGAACTGCACACGTGCCACTTCCACTTCACCCCATCCCCTCCAGCCCCATTCCCCAAGGCTGTATAGTGGAGGCAGGTTTCAGCTTGTGGGGAGTAGCACTGGGGCCAGGTGCTCCCATGCTGCAGGTGGGTAGTGAGGGGGGGCTGAGGCAGGGAAAAGTGGTGGCAGCCCTACCCCCTTGATGCTCAGCCCTAGCACAGGCAGACACAGGCAACATTTTCCAGTTCCATAGGCTGGAACTGGCCCTCAGGCCATAAGTTGCCACCCCCAGTTGTAGACTAACTGAATCAGAGATGCATCAGCTTTTGTGAGCAAGAACTCACTTAATCAGCTGCTATGATCAAAGTATGCTTAACATCAATCATAAACAACCCTTGAATTGAGATCAATTCTTTATCCATCAAGAAGATGTCAAACAGGATTCCTGTGTGGAGTGAGATGCTTTTAGAGTTAGGAAGTTGTGGGTGAAAACTTAAAAGAATTCCAAGAACATTTAATTGGAAACATGAGATCTCCAGCACATTGTTCAATATTGTTTCATTGCTTTATCTGTTAGCAAACTGATCCATGAGCTTTCAAAAATCATTTGCTTCTGAGTTATCAAGGTACCAAAAAAAAGCCTTTTATGACAGATTTATCCTGCCTTTCTTTCAGCCCACTTGATCCTTCATAAGTAATCATAACTAGTGATTTACATACTATAATCATGAAAATCTTCCCACCAGTATTGCAACTATTGCAATATTTCTGCCATTTCTGTGAGGCTGTTGGAGAAGGGACTCAAGCTGTTGGAGCAGAAGTTTGATAGCTAGGATCAAAGCACAGTTCATCATAAATTTTCACAATAATCTATTGTAAAAATTGTCAAGAATATTGTATGAATACTGCCATGCAAAAAGCTTTCTGCTTTGTGATATTTTAAAAGGTAATATATTATTTCTATACCTGCTAAAGTAATGGCCTAATATTGTTCCCACAGAGATATATAACAACTTTGCCATTGACATGAACAGTAGGAGAATCAAGTCCTAGATTCTTGAAGATGATCATTAGCAAAGCTCAGGTGGCAAACATTTAATAAGGGGAGTTCTCCAGAGTACATAAAAATGAATTACTTAATTTTATTATAGGGAACTATACCTCTTTCAAATATTTAGATTTTACCCTGGTAATTATACTCATTTTAACCATCACCTTTTAGCTGAGAAAGTGAACTATGATTCTTTTCAGTATACACATTTATAGAACTGAACATAAAGTGGACAGATTTACTGGTATGTAATTAAGTAATCTGAAAAGGATACTTAATTTATATGTGGCAAAATTACCCCTAATAAAATCCTGTTTTCAGTTACTGATAGCTTTGCCAAATGTTAACCATTAGAGTTTCAGGGGTGTTCGTTGTAGCCATGTTTGTCTAAGGACTTAGGCAGACAAGGATCTTTGGGTAATTCTGATATCTTTTATTTGATGAACTACAATATTTGGAAACAATTGTCTTTGTAAGCTTTCAGGTACAAACACACTTCTTCAGGCAGAGGGAGCATCTGCTTAAACATCAGGGCTTAAACTTTACATGCCTGATGTCTATCTCAGACAATTGTTTTCTAGCTGAAAAAATGCAGCCATTTCTAAGAACAACGTTAAGACAAAATTGGTTGTTTTGGTCACGTTAAAAAATTCCAGTGGCCATTTTCTTGAAAGCCTCTTGTGTAATCATTCTTTTTTGCAACTTGAAACTGGGCAGGGGATGGCTTTTGTATTAATGAAGAATTTTTTGCCATCCTTGTGAAAGTCTGCCCAAATTTGACCAAGCAATAAAATACTCTGAAAAACCCAGTTTGCATATAATCAGTACAGAGTCCTTTGGAAATTCTAGGGGAGAAGCACTGGTGCAGTTGCATGCAACCTTTGATTCCTGGTCCAGCCAGGCTAGGGACAGACATTCAAAAAGCCCGTGCCTGAATTGATTCAATCTTTGTAGGTTACTCTAACCTGCATAGATTGAACTGATTTGCAAGTAGACAGACATCCACTTTTGACTCCAGAAATGCAGGCATATACTGGCTCAGGCCAGAAGCTGGAGGGTGATAGAATGAACCCATGGCTGGAGAGAAACTAAGCTGAGGGAAGGGACATGGTCAGCCCCAGGCAGGCCTGAGTATGATTGGGGGAGGATTTAAACCCCACCCTGGCTGCAAGGCCTGGGTGTGCCTGGAGGGGGAGGGGGGAAGCAGTCCCTGTCAGGGGTCCTCAGCCCTGCCACCCTCACTCACTCACCAGCTAGTGGCAGGAGCAGGGGCAGGACCAGAACCTGGTAGCTGATTGTGGGGTCGGGGGGGCACAGGCACTGACAGGCTCCACTCATGCATCCAGGGCCGTGAGAGCCAGACACCAGTAGCCTGAAGGGAAGAGAGTGTTTTAATCCCCACATTGCAGCCAGCAATGGTGGGAACACCAACATGCACCCTGGGCCAAGCCCCTCTGAGGAGCAGCTGGCCACAGTGAGGGGGAATGTGACTTGGCTGTGAGGAGTGGGAGAGCCCGACTCACCATGGCTGCCTGCTGCAGTAGTACAGCCCAGGCTGGGGTGGTCCTAGGGGGTGGGAGTCAGTGCCTGCCACCTCCAACCATGTGCACCACAATTTTCAGGTGGACTGGAGCATGGCTCCCTGCCCCGTACCTCTCCCTGTGTCAGTGGTGGAGTGAATTGTTGTGGCGGGCAGAGGTGAGACATCTGTCATCTGCTGCCTGCTCACAGTGGCACTAAGCACTCAGGGTGGGCTGCTGTGGGCCAGTTGCTGCCTATACCCCTGAGCCACAGGGCCAGGCTGGACTGGGCTGTGGCAGTCCATTGCTTCCTCCTGCCACTGCTGCTTCAAGCACCCGGCACAGCCATGAGCAGGCAGCGGGTGATGGTGCATGACCTCTGCCCAGCTCCTGGCTTTGAGGGTGGGAAGTCCACAGTGGGGGCCATTTCCGCCCCAACTCACTCCTCAGCCGGCTGCCAACCAAGCAGGGGGCATGGCTGAGTAATGACCCTGGCTACCAGCTCCTGGCTCAAGTGGGGACTGTGAGCTTCCCAGCAGCTGGGAGTCAGACTGATCACCCGATGATATTTTCTTCCTGGCTGGCAAGCCAGCTGAGAAAAGAGTAAGGAGGAAGAAAGGCAGCCTTCTCCCACCCCTTTTGCACACCCCTCCTGCATCCCAGGAGTAGCAGAGTGAGCAAAGCCCCGTCGCTTCACTGGAGCCAGCCCACGGGGGGGTGGGGGGCAGGGGCAGGGGTCAGAGCATCAGAGCTGTCCAGCACCTCCTGGGCAGAGCTGCAGCCTGGCGCTTTATCCCTGCCTCTACTGGGGAGCCAGGCCTGCCCCAAGCTTCCTGCGGGTGTCACCCCTGCCTGCATAACTGGAGCCAGCCTTCACTGCCCTGCTTAGCACAGCCTCTGCAGCTCCTGGCCTGCTCCGCCAGACTGTGGCAGGACTGCAATGTGGCTGACACTGGAGGAGGGAGGGGCCTTGCATCCTGGGCTGCAACTCCCCTGCCCCAGACTGTGCTGCAGCATGGGGCTCCCTAGTGAGTGCGGCCCACAGCCCAGCAGGTCCTGTGGGGCAGCTGAGGAGGGGAAAATGCCTATCCTGTGCCTGATGGAAGGTGGATGCTGGCAGTGGAAACTTTACTGTTCTGCCCCAGCTGGGAGCTAGGTCAATTCCCCAGAAGAGGAGGGGTGAAGTTCCTGGCTGCTGGGGATGGAAAAATCCCTGCTAGCAGCTGAAGGTGGAGCCAGCCCTACTCCATTGAAGCAAAGAGCACAGCCCAGAGTTGAAAAGCATGCTGGGATGCTGGTGGCCTCTGATCTAACTTAAACCAGGAAGGGGTCTGGGACAGAAGTTGCATAAACTGGTTTGTACCAAATCAGTTAAGTCTGATACTACATTCAACTATGTTTATCTTAAACCAGTTCTGGCCATTTTGAAACTGGTTTATGTGCACTGAACTTATGTTCTGTTACAGGTTTAAACGAGGTCCTGACCACTTCATCCAGTTTATATATAACTTCTGTCCCTAGCCCCAAAGAGTAAAACCAACTGCCTAGCAGTGGCAGCAGTTAGGGAGCCAATTGACTTTGTGGCTCATTATAATCTACCAGATTCCTTCTAAATCTTCATTCTCTAGGTGTTAATGACCATCTCTCTTTTTAATGATGTTGATGTTCCACTAAACAAGGTATCCTTTCTTCTGTGATAGTGCAGCTGCTTCTGATAACATAGCTCCTGTTTCACAGGCCTGCAGACTGTTTTTAACTCTAGCTAAAAACATTAACTCAGGTGTGGAAACATCAGCTCAGGAGAATATTAACTCAGGCGTGCAAATAACTTTCAGTGAAGCATTTGATACATTGTCAAAATGCTAAAGAAGTTTAGATTTTGTTTTATGAATCTAAAAAAATGTACATTTAATTCTAATGATTACAAAACAATGAAACAGCATTTCATTACTTTTTGGTTAGTTTGTTGTGCTGTTATACATAACATGTATGAGACGGTTGAGAGGTGACTTCATAGTTGCCTACAAGTATATCAGGGATGAGCATCAAGAGCAACTCTTCAGGAAGGCACCTCAAGGGAGGATGAGGACCAATGGGCATAAACTAATAGAGGGTAAATTCAGGCTAGATGTAAGAAAAAAAACTTTCTCTGTAAGCATCACCAGAATCTGGAACACCCTCCCAGCAGAGGTGGTGCAGTCACCCTCCTTGGAGGTGTTCAAGATGAGACTGGACAGGCACCTTGTCGAGCTCATCTGAGCCCAATAACTTCCTGCCCATTGGCAAGTGACCAGACTTGATGATCTTACTAGTCCCTTCCAGTTCTATGGTTCTATGATTCTAATGATATAGCAAATGAATGCACATTCCACTAAAGTTATATTTGTTCTTGCTTCAATCTTAAACCAAATAAGCCCCCTCCACCCAGCTTATTAGTAAATCTTCTAGTTTCTTTTTAACTGAGAAAAAATGTGTGTTGTGTCATATGTGATGACGCACCATGCCACCTGCACCTCCCTTTTCAAAATCCAAGACCCTCCACATGGCGGAAAAGGAGAAAATTGCACTGCTGGAAATACAAAAGTTATTGGAAGTTTAGAGTGGAGAAGAAACTAGAGTTGGTTAGGCAGAAAGTCTAGGGAAGAATAGGTGGAGGCAGGCAGAGGTGTTTCAGTCAAGGAACTGAGAAGGCCAGGTCATGCCTTGGCTATTTTGAAGGGGCGTAGGCCAACCTGCAGAAATATAACTAAAGCAAAAAGAGGTCTGTGTAACAAAGCTGCCAAAGCTGAAAAAAAAAAAGAAAACAACTTTAAAAATGCAAACTCTGGGATGTAGTCCTGGACACTCCTGACTCATAGACCCAGAATTGATTTACACCACTCCCAGCTTCAGTTATTTCTGCCACCATAATACAACACTGCTAACAGGCTAATTAGTCTAATGCTGACCTGGACGCAACATAGCTGCATTCCCATATCACCAGGCAGTATCTTTCAGAGTCCTTTCAGCAGATGGAGTAGGATGATTTCTGGCATTGATTCAAGGCTAAATTTTCAAGCTTGAAACATAAGTCCTATTTCAGGGGATCTTCAGGGACACCAGGGTACAATTGTGAAATTCAGGACAGACCAGAAAAATCCAGAATACTTGGTCACTTTAAGCTTAACAAGAAATTAAGTATAATGCCTTCTATAATGAAAATGCATTTCCATGCAAAACACAGTGGTCTTTCATCTCTCAGGATGTGAATATCCCTTCTAAACAAATTGACTGGGCAAAAAGGCAGTTTGAGAAGATTTTTTTTATGTTAATCTGTTTTTATTACTGCATTAGAGAAATGTTACTGGGCAGGGCTGGTATTGAGTGGAGTTGTAGTGCCTCATGTGATGACACGACTCCTGCCTCCTCCAGGCCCTTCCCCTCCCCTTGGGCCCTTCTCTCCTACTAGCCTGACACACTTATATGATGTTTGAAAAAAGAGTTGAGAGGCTGCCCAAGGCCCATAGGGAGTCTGGTCCACTGCCAAACCACACTCTAAACAATCTGCTGTAGCCTTCTTTTGACCCAATTGGTGTCTTTAGATACCAGGTGCCTTCAGGATTGTGATTATGGCCTCCGGTTACCTCTATAGCCATGACCATGGTTCACAGATGTTACCAGTTATCATCTCACTGGGTCAGCTTGTCCCCAACACAGTGTTTGCCCCCTCAAGCCTCAGGGCCTTTGTTGCAGCTTCAACCTTCCTAGCCTTAGCTCCTTTTCTTTAACTGGGAACCCCTAACCCAAGATCCACTGTCCTGGACCTCAGCTTCTAGGCCGCAGCCCTGGACTCCTGTTCTGGGTCCCTGGCCCTCATCTCATGTCCTGGCTTTCTCAGGCTCCTGTCTCTGGCTCTCACCCTTTTTGGACTCCTGCCTCTCTCATACCCTTCTCAGGCTTTGGACTCCTGCCTTCACCTTTCTCAAGTTCTGGGCTTGCCCTCCTGGCCTCATGCCACTTCTATACTGTTCTGCCTGACTCAGGCTTTAGTCCTATTGTCTTCTGCCTGCCTTGTTCCCAACCCTGGCAGGGCTCAAACCCTCCCATGCCCGTCTGGCACTCCTGTGGCTTGCGTCCCTGCTCCTGAAAGGACTCAGCAGTGTGCCTCATAGGTAGCTCCGTCACTGTGCTTCACCCCTTGAAGCCACTTCTGGTCTAAACCAAAACATAAAGGCAAGCTGTTGCTTTAACAGAACTTCCCCTCTCTGGGTAAACAAACAAAATAAAGGTAAGTTATCGCTTTAACTAAAATCTCTCTGCTCTGGGTTACTATGCATTGCAGTACCCCTCATCCCCTGGGTTCTCATCGCTTTATCCTTGAAGTGCTCTGGCATCTGCAAAAGGACCTTTCTCGGAACCGCTCTCCCTCTAGAAGGTCCATCTCCCTGCTAGCTGTGCCCTGCTCCAAGGTGTTCTGTTTATCTACCCCCAGGGTGGCACCTTATCCAAGCCAGATGAGTCATTAACCCACACAGGTGTTTGCCTTTAGGGACAATGGGCTGCATGGTTGTTCCTGCAGTGGCTAAAGTCTGCTGGCCGATGCCCTTATCCTGGCTGCTTATCTATTCCCACGGCAGCCTACCCAGCTGTGTTTTCCCAATTCCTAGTTAATAGGAATCTCTGACTCCCTGTTACAATTACACTTAAGGTTAAAGTTAAGGTTCTGAATCCCTATTCTCAGTTGCAAATAATTTTATCCCACACACTGACCTTTTCATAGTTTATTTAGCACATACACATTCACGTGGGGTTTTTTTTTAAGTTTCACAAAAATCTGTTAGACCTCCTCTGAGTTATCTAAACACTGAAAAGAAGCTTGCAGAGAACAGTCATTTGGTACAAATGCCTTTTCCATTGCAAATATCCTTCTTTCCCTAACTAGACTAGTGCTTCATGGTATCCAGGGTTCATAGTTTTCAGGGGGATGGGGAAAGATGAGGTGAAGTAATGGGCACTGATTAAATTTGCAGGGAAAGGTGAGGCACATTACTGCAGAGAGGATTCAGTACACATTATGGCTGCCTATACACATGCTTGGAGGTGGTGTGGCGCATTTTAATTAAAGCGGTTCCCAGAAAGCCACTTTAATTAAAATGGTTCACAGTCACATATGTTAAGCCCCTGCACATTTCAAAATGGCTATGGGATGCTTTATCTAAATCTCATTCAAAACTTATTCAACAAGTTTTATATAAAGTAGCCTCATAACCATTTTGAAATATGCAGGGAGACTTAATACACGTGATGGAGTGGCAACATTGGAGCATTCTAATTAGAATGCAGAGCAGACTCGATTAATTAGCCTTTTCCGACATGTTCTAACTAGAACGTGAATGAGCACATCTATAGGCATCCTACAACTCTACAATGCAAAGGAGATTTGTTTGCAGACATGGCTCTGAGATGGCCCCAGTATGTATGTTTCTTGCAGGAGCTACAATATCTAGGGGAAACAAGAAATTGGTGTGATAAGCAGCAGACCTCTTTGTGAAGTGTAGTGTGAATTGCCTAGATCCCAGTGGACTCTGTAGATATGTCTAGAGAGTACACCTCACCTAGTCATGCACACTTTGAATTCTGCATGCCAGAAAATGTCCAGTAGCTGCTTTTCTAGTGCTCATCTAGGGTGCAACCAGAACTACTTACAGGCTTTCTGAGGATGGTAGTAGGCATTTCCAGCACTGCTCTAGCAGCAGCTACAGGACATTTTAGCATGCAGCAAGTGTTTTCATAGTCATGGTTGTACCAAAGCAATCCCTAGTAGGTTAACAGGATGTAGACATGTTATAAGTCTGAAAAGTAGAACCCCATATCCTACAGTCCTTCTGATAGGGAATTGGAAAGGAACTGAGAAGCTCAGGTCTTCAATTTCATAAAAGTTGCAATTGTAATTGCAAAAAGAAAAAAGGATCAGAATTATTGTAAATCCCAGATGGGTTACAAAATATAAAATGTTTGCAGTCCTCTTGCTGAAAGCCAAAATAGGCATTTGGTAGATGACAGGGACCACTTCAAACTGCTACTTTACCCCTACCTTTTATCCTAATTGTATCTCTTAGTTCATTTATGCTTATTATCTAAGCTTAGATGCTTATTATTAGATAATAAGCATAGGCTTTTTCACTGATGAAGTCAGAGCTGTGCATTAACAGTTAATACTTTAGTGTGATTCCATCATAGCGACCTAACTGTGGATCCACAAGTATATTCAGAAAGTGGCAGAACTTGGCAGTTTAGGAGGGGGTAAAAAGTTTCAGGCCACCGTGGTTTAAGAAATAACATTTCAAAAATGTTATTCCTCAAAAAAAGTGGAGGCCGATGCCATCATTTTTCTCTACAAGCATCTACAGGCTACAAGCATCCTGAAACAATGATTTAGAGATGTCAGTTCCATAGTTCCTGGTAGATTTCACTGCAGTGTCAACTTTTAATGCCAAATTGTTACACTTCAGTACTAATATCAAATATTAAGTTGTAGATCATTTTAGCACATGAAATAGAAAAAAGAAGGCCTTCAGGAAATGGGAATTAGGAATTGTAGCAAAAAAGAGAAACAGGAAAGAACAGAGGAGACTTGGGAGAGAAAAGAAGATGGAGAAGGAAGAGAAACAGAAGGGACAAGAGGTACTGGCTTACAGGCAAAAAGATTTTATGAGTGACTGATAATGAATAAAACAAAATACTGAAACAATAATAAAAATTGAAAAGGCTTAGCTACCATAAAAAAGTTCCATTGTTCTTTACTACTTCCAGATGTTTGAGTCATTTTCACTAATAACTTCTACGCTCTTTGGGTCATCCAGCTGGGAGAGCCTTACGATCACCCAAAATAAACCCGTAGAGCTATAGAGCAGAATGTGCTCTATAGCTTAAGAAACCTTACCAGCTCCAACCAGAAATACAGCTTGAAACTTTGGTGGTTCCAGTATTTAGCCATGACATGGGACACCTCTATTCTAGTTGCTTCAGTAAATACTTAATTCACTATAAAAAGTGGAATGCTGTCAACAAGAAAGATAGAGTTCACCCCACACCCATACTAGTGTGTAGCTCTGGCTAGGGCAATTTTTGAGTCGTGGGTGGGAGTTCTAAATTCAAATCCCTCCCAGCAGAGAAAGAACCGATTTTTCTTCTACCATATCTGAGTGAGTGCCCCAACTATGGGTATTGCATAACAATGGATTCCTCCTCTGGTAGTTCTATAAAAATCTATTTTCCCCAGCACCCTCCATCTCCCCACTTCCTCCCAACCCCCTCAAAAAAAATATAGGGTTTCAGACAAAACTACTCAGTAAATTCAACCTGAATTCTCAAATAGTCTCAGAACAATGCAAATCATGTAAGAGGGTTTTTTTTAATGTATTTGTTTTGCTTTAGTCATAGTTTCATAGTTGGTAGGGTTGGAAGGGACCTGAGCAGATCATCAAGTCTGCCCCCCTGCCATGGTAGGAAAGAGTACTGGGGTCAAATAACCCTGATAAGGGTTATCTAGCCTCCTTTTAAAGACCCCCAGGGTAAGAGCAAGCACCACTTCCCTTGGAAGTTGGTTCCAGATCCTATCCTCCCTGACTGTGAAGTAGTGCACCCTAATATCTAGCCTGAATCTACTCTGTCAACTTATGGCCATTATTCCTTGTTATTCCCAGTAGTGCTAGGGGGAACAGGGACTCTCCCATTGCCTGCTGGTCTGCCTTAGCCAGTTTACAGACAGCCACCAGATCCCCTCTCAGCCTTCTCTTGTGGAGGCTAAACAGGTTCAGGTCCCATAGCCTCTCCTTGTAGGGCCTGCCTTTCTGCCCCCTGATCATGTGAGTGGCCCTCCTCTGGACCCTCTCCATGTTGTCCACATCCTTCCTGAAGTGCAGCGCCCAGAACTGGATGCAGTACTCCAACTGTGGCCTGACCAATGTCATATAGAGGGGAAGGATCACCTCCTTGGACCTGCTCGTGATGCATCTGTGAATGAATGACAAGGTGCGGTTAACCTTCCTGACTGCATCCCCACATTGTTGGCCCATGTTCATCTTGGTGTCTATAATGACTCCAAGATCCTTTTCTGCCTCTGTGCTGATGAGAAGGGAGTTCCCCCGCCTGTAGGTATGCTGCTGTTTTTTTTCTCCCCAGGTGGAGTCCCTTGCACTTGTCAGTACTGAATCCCATCTTGTTCTCATACGCCCACCCCTGTAACCTGTCCAGATCCAATTGCAGCCTGTCCCTCCCTTCTAGCATGCCGACTTTTCCCCACATCTTAGTATCATCTGTGAATTTGAACAGGGTGCTTTTTACCCCCTCATCCAAGTCGCTGCTGAAGATGTTGAACAGTGTGGGCCCAAGGACGAAGCCCTGGGGGACCCCACTGCCCACATCCCTCCAGGTTGAAAATGACCCATCCACCACCACTCTCTGGGTGTGGCCCTCCAGCCAATTGGTGATCCTAATCTAATTTTTTAATGAGAATGGGGTGAAAGACAGTGTTAACAGCCTTCCTAAAGTCCAGAAAGACTATGTTTAACATTCACTAAAAAAAAAAAAAAAAAAAATCACACAGTTGTAATTTTAAGGGTTGATATTAACATTTTAACTGTGTCAGTCTTCCTGTCAGGTTTGAGTAATACCAACTCGGCTGTACTTACCTTCGTAAATGAGCAGTCCAATTGGTCTATTATCCAGGCTGCCAGCACTGGTGTATAAGCAATTAAATAAGTTCTTAAGTTAAAATCATTACTTAACCTAATCTTTATTTTATGTCATATGGGACCTTACTTATTCCCTCTTTTTACCTTTCCTCTTGTTCCTGGTTTCTGCTCCTGACCAACCAGCCTGCCCTCAAAAGATTGATTTGCTTATATGGTGCACCATGCAAAGCATTATTTTACCATTTTAAAATGCAGGTAACACCCTAATAACAATAAGCAGTAAAACTTCCTGTAAGTTGCTTTGTTTGAGGACAATAAGACCCAGAGAAAGTACTTAAAATACTCAAGCTCCTTGTTTTTAAAATGAGCTCTACCAAGGTTAAGAATGTGCTTAAGCATGTTCCTACTCATAGATTCATAGATGCTACGGTTGGAAGGGACCTCAACATATCATTGAGTCCGACCCCCTGCCCAGGTAGAAAAGAGTGCTGGGGTCAGATGACTCCAGTCAGATGCCTATCCAGCCTTGTCTTAAAGACCCACAAGGTAGTGGGGGTAGTGGTGTCAGTATATGCTGTGCTGTAAGGCACATGCACTCCTACCCCTGGGGTGCCAGCTCTTAGGGCTGGACAGTTTGACTCTTAATGTGCTCACAGGACTTGTCCCTCATCTTACCTGCTACGTCTTGATCTTGGAAGTTAGAGGGAGGGTGTGGCAGAGTATCTTTGGTGCCTACCACTTTAAGGTTTGAAAGCAGGCATCAGGGCAGCCTGCAGGTGTGGGCTAGCCTTTATTAGGTGTTCACATGACCCCAGGGGGACCCTGGGATTGGAGGAGGGGGAGGAGCAGCTTCCATTTTAACCCATGTCCTTAGAGCTGGGGCAGCAGTGTGCTACTGTCAGCTGAAAGAGCAAAACCCAGCTGACCTGCTGCTCAGACCAACTTGGAGGTAGAGGCAGGAGCTATGGGAATGGTAAGAGACTCCTAGTCCTGGGTATGACAGAAAACTGCACCCTGCTGAGGAAGGATGGCCTGGTGAGACTCTCTGTGGTAAGGAAGTTCCCCAGAAATTCCAGGCCAGTTGCCTCACCAGTGAATGGCAGGTAGGGGAGCCTTAAAATCCCAGCCCCCACAGCCTGGTGGGTTACCCAAAGCTAGGGCCAGGCATTGGGCCAGGCACAATTAGAGAGAGGCACCTGAGCCCATTCGGTGAAAGACCCTAATGACAGAGGGCCAGGCATGCCTAGTGAGAGGCACCTGAGCCCACAGGGTGAAAAACCCCAGTGTTATGGGAGCTAGGCACACTTAGGAGAGGCACCTGAGCCCCACTGGGTGAAAAACACTGGTGGCCCCAGGGAGGCGGCAGGGAGAGAGCATCCCCAGTGAGGGGGCAGAAGTACGTGGAGGCCAACATAGAGTAGGGTGTGTGCTGGCAGCCCAAAGTGCTGTGCATGAGATGGGCCAGCAGCTGAGTTCAGCCTGGAGTAAGGAATAAGGCTGTGGATCATGTACAATAGGGTCTGGGAGAGGCCAGCCTGAAGTGCTCCGTGTACCCCAGCTGGCGAGTGAGTAGGCAAGCCTGAAGTGCTGCATAGAGTAAGGCCCAAGGGAGACCCAAAGTGCTGTGTGGAGTAAGGCAGGTTGAGAGTGGCCCAGGAGGGGGCAGTAAATGAGAGGCTTAGTGAGAGTGGGCAGAGTACAAGAAGCCAAGTGAGAGAGGGTGGTGCGAAAGAGGCCTGGAGAAGGGCAGAGTGTTTATGTTAGAGGCCCTACAAGGGGTAGAATTTGGCCCAGCCATGGGTCAGAGCTATCATGAACTTATGTTGTCATATGCGAGGTATGGGACACAATAAGAGAAGGTTGGAGTCATGTGTATCAGCACTTATCACTAGGAAAAGTAAATGGGCATCCTCCTACCTTGTTAACATCATTGTATTGCATCATCCAAGGTGTACTGGGTGAAGTAGGTGGGCAGTTAGCTCACAGATAGGTGGGCAGGCCAATACTGTGACCCAACCCTGAGTTGGACCCCTGTCACAGAGGTTTCTTGGTCATACATGAAAGCCCACATGAGCTATACACACAAATGATGTTTTGGGCTGTACCTCCCCTTTCACCCCTTCCACACACCAACTGGATTTCAACCTGGGGTCCATCCTGCAACTCCTAGGATAAGGTGTACCAGGCAGGTATGTCAGTCAGCAGACAAATTAATTAGTCCAATTCATTGAATCCTCCATTAATGGGCAAATTAGTTCTTCCAAAGGATGGATAGCTCCTATAATCTCAAATTAACTTCTACAAAAAATAATCAATACAATCAAAGCCAGCAACAATTCATTAAGTCTTCCTGCTGGTGAATAAATTTAATAAGTAGTCCAAGTGGTTCCAAATCAATTTCTAAACAAATTAAGTAGCCCAAACATGCCTGTCTGAAATTCATTAAGTCCTCCCACCAAAGGGAGGACTTAAGTCAATTCTTTCTTCAACTAAAAAGTCAATACAATTTCAAATCAATTCATAAACAATTCAAAGGGCTGGTTCTGAGTACCTGAATGCCTTCAGGTGTTACCAGATTTGCCTGTCACTTCGAGGTGTGCTCATTTATTAGGGGTACGTTTTGGGGGTCTCTATAATTCTATCAATGTGCTGCTTGTGTTACTTGTGTTTCTATACAGTGTTGTATCTCTCCCTTCTGCAAGTCCTCACCCCCAGTGGAGCTATCTTGCACGACTCCGGTTCAATGGGGCTGGATTCCTCCAACCACCAAATCAGTCAAACACACGTATGCACATACACACACACACAGATTAACAGGACATGGCTGAGCCAGGCCAGGTTATTTAGCATTGACTGGCTAACACCCTCATATGCCTTGAACTCAGTTCATCAGGGCAACAGTAAAATGCAGTCAAACACAAGCACACAGGTTAACAGAGCGCATCTGAGTCAGGCCAGACTATTCAGCATTGACAGGCTGACACCCTCATGTGCCTTGAACTCAGTTCATCCCTTATTTCAGCTGGACAGTAATAAATGCAGTTACACACACACACACACACACACACACACACACACACACACACACGCGCGCGCGCGTGCGCTAACAGAGTATGTCTGAGCAGGCTGGGTCCAATCAGCACTTTCAGCTGATACCCTCATACACCTGAAAACTCAGCACGTCACAATCTCTTGTCACAATGGTCCTAGTAGTAAGCCCCCCTTGACGAGCAGACCCCACTGTAGTATTGGGCATCACAGGCATCTTTGGCTTAGGTAAAAGAAGCATTGCTGCAGAGCAAATGGGGAGGTCAAGGGGAAGAAAGAGTAAGTGAGGTTCAGAGAGAGAGTATAGCAACCAGCTTGACCATACAAGTTATTTATTGCCAGGTATATGAACTTATGATGATGCCAGTAATAGCCATATAAGAGAGACAAATAAACAGTTACAATATTACATAGTTTTAATTAGGTTTTGGGGGAAGTCTAGCTCAAGTTTGATTAGCAAAAGTCAGGTTTAGAAAGCTGTTCCTGGAGTGAGAAAGCAAAAGTCAGGTTCCTGGAGTCAGAGGGAGAGAGAGACAGAGACAGTTGGGATCTCACCGCTCAGTGAAGCTTGAACCAGTCGAGGTTCCCAGGTGCTGGTTGGAGCTTGCAGACAGGCAGAGTTCTGAGCATGACCCATGGAGGGATTCCAGGCAGAAAAGGAGTGGAACTGGTGCAGCTTTTTGGATCCAAGCACCAGAACAGGAACTTGAGCTTCGGTAGGGGTTTTGTAGAGAACTAACAGTGGCTCAAGGGAGAACGCTAGGTTTGTTTATGGGTAAACAATGGCTCATATGGTGGATAATAGGAACTGATCACGCCTGGCGATGGGTGGCATTAGCCAGAGGGAGCTCTGTCGTAGAGCACTCAGGTGCCCTGTGCCTGAGAGCAGAAAACAGCTCGGGAGAGACCCCTAGTGGCAAGGTGGGGAAGGCTCAGCTGCCAGTTGCCTGGACAGCCAGAGTAACAGTTGCCTGGGGAGCCAACTGACAGGAAGGGGCAGGGCCTGGCCCATATAAGCCCAGGCAGGAGGCCAGGAGGGCAATTCCCCTCTGACGACCAAGGAAGGAAGAACCCGGCCAGTGCAGACAGAGGGGACAACTCTGACTGTGTGAGCATCCCCTGGGCGCTGCTGGGGTTGGAGTATTTCCCAATAGGGATTGAAGGTTGTTTGGCCAGACAGGTTAGCTTTTTACGTTACAGCCCAGGGGCTTTGTGTTTTTGTGTTTATTGTTTCAACCAGAGCACCGGGTGAGGCTATTAGGGGTTGAGGGAGGCCTCATAGGGGCTACATGGTAGTGTGGGGACCCCAGCGCCAGAGAGGGCACAGCATTTGGGGGTACACTGACCCCAGTCCTGAAAAGGGGAGCAAAGAATCGGAGGCCAGGTAAGGCTGAGGCCATCTGATTATAGAAGGGGGTTCAAGACCCCCGGGGAGGAGATTTGGGGCCTGGTACAGCTACGGCCACCTGAGCCCCAGAGAGGGGGCAGTGTGGGGAGCCCCAAGGCAAGGGGGCAGTGATTGAGTGCCAGAGGGGCACAGTTGTGAGAGATAAGCCAGAGCACCTGTGTGGCACAGGTTAGAGGAGATGAGCCACAGCACCGGAGAGGCACAGGCTGTGAGGCAAGTCGAGCATCGGTGGGGTGCAGGTTGAAAGAGTGGAACAGATCCAAACAACATCAGGTACATCTGCGAGGCTTGGGCTGCGGTGTAAGGGGAGGAAAGGAGCCACAGATAGTGCCCCAGGCATCGAGACAGAAAATGGGCAGCCTCCCACTTGATTAATATCCTCTAATTAGGCAAGTAACAACAAGGCGTGGCAGACAAGAAGGTAGGCCCATAATTGGTGTTGCAGGGTCACTAGTGGACGGACCCCGAAGAGGCACACCTGTCACAAGCTCACAATACAGGCAGGCAGATTCAGTGTTTCGGATACCAATAAAGGAGTTGCTACTAGAATTGATCTGATAAATGCTGAGCTGGGTGTGTGGAGATGTAGGTTGATTAGCATATGGAGCAAGGATTCCCCATCATCCAATGCTCCCCTGCTTTTCTAATCCCAGAATTCAGTGCAGTCCTTGCCTTGGAATCTTTGTTCTCCATCCTGAATGCTAATGAAGGTTCATGCCTGTCCCATTTCCCATTTAAATGAGTTGTCATCTAGTTCCATGTCTGATGCAAATGAGACCAGGGGAGTTGCACCTAAACCCCTCCAGACAAAGTTGATGAAAATGAAATCAGTTCTTGTTCAGGCAGAAGTGAGAAAGGGGAGAGTTCTTTGTGAGTTTGCAACAGGTACACACCTCTTGCTGCTCCAGCAGAGCCTGCTGAGTTGCCAGCTCCCACAGGCAACACAAGCTCAATTGCAGCTACTGTCCCTGCACTCCCCAAGACAAAAAGTAAGGTGTTTGTTGTGGGAGAATCTATCCTGAGGGGGACTGAGGGGGCAATCTGCCACCCCGACCCCTTAGTCCGGGAAGTCTGCTGCTTCCTGGGGACCCGCATCGGGGACATTGAGGAGAAAATCCCAAAGCTCCTTCAGCCCACAGACCACTATCTTATGCTCCTTATTCATGCGGGCACCAAAGACATAGCTTGGACCGCTCCCAGCCGGGTCATGAGGTGCTACAGGGATTTGGGAGCACGGCTAAAGGGTCTGGAGGCACAGGTGGTGTTTTCTTTAATCCTCCCAGTCTCGGCCTATGGGCTGAGGAGGGAGAGGAGGATCCACGTAGTCAACCAAAGACTGCGGTGCTGGTGTCATCAGGAAGGCTTTGGCTTCCATGACCATAGCCCGCTGTTTGGCAAGAGAGGCAGCGAGCTGCTGGGAAGAGATGGCCTCCACCTCTCTCCCCTGGGGAGGAGGCTCTTTTCAGCCAGACTGGCTGACCTGCTCCACCGGGCTTTAAACTAAGCTCGCTGGGGAACAGGGGGACTACCGCAACCCCTGGCCCACTGAGGAACCCTTGCAAAGCCAGCAGGCCAAGGCACTTAAGGAAGCCCACCCTTGCCCCAGCCCTGGTACAATCTGTGGGCGAGGCAAGAGCCCCCAAGGGGACACTTGCCTGCCTGTATACAAATGCCAGGAACTTGGGGAATAAGCAGGAGGAGCTCATCCTCCTGCTCAGTGCAAATAATTATGATGTCACAGGGATAACGGAGACCTGGTGGGACTCCACCCATGACTGGACCTCGGGTATAGATGCTTATACCCTGTACAGGAGGGATTGTGTAGATAAAAGGGGCGGGGGTGTAGCTCTCTACGTTAAGGAAAGCTACATGTCCCTGCAAGCTGATATAGGCGACCAGGGTGGATGACTGGAGACCCTCTGGGTTAAAATCTGTGGGGAACACGGCACAGGGGACACAACGGTGGGAGTCTACTACAGACCTCCCACCCAAAGTCCTGAGCTTGACCAGGAGTTCACCTGGAAACTGGCTGAGCCCACATGCTCCAGGACCGTGGTTGGCATGGGTGACTTCAATTACCCAGACATCTCATGAGAGGATCACTCAGCAAAATCCGAGCGGTTGCAAAGCTTCCTCTCATGCGTGGATGACCTCTACCTCACTCAAGAAGTCTATGGGCCAACGAGAGGCAAAGCACTGCTCAACCTGGTACTGGCTACAGGGGATGACTTAATTGGTGACCTAGTAATCGATGGGAAGTTGGGGGACAGTGACCACGAGCTGATCACCTTCACCATCCACCGTAAAGCTGGCAAGTCAGTCAGCAACACGAAAGTCCTTGACTTCAGAAAAGTTCACTTTGACAAGCTCAGGATGCTTGTCAGTGATGCCCTAAGGGACCGTGACCCCAGGGAGAGGGGAGGTCAAGCAGAGTGGTTGCTCCTCAAGGGAGCGATCCTCAATGCACAAGCTAAGTCTATTCTATCTCAGAGGAAAGGCAGCAAGAGGGCACAGCAGCCCCCCTAGCTCTCCAGGGATCTAGCAGCCCTCCTAAGGCTAAAAAGAAAAGCCTACAAAGGATGGAGGACAGGATTCACCTCCAAGGAGGATTATTCTGCACTGGTCCAGTCCTGCAGGGAGCAAACCAGGAAAGCCAAGGCTGTAACTGAACTCCAACGAGCTTTGAGCAACAAGGACAATAAAAAGTCCTTTTTCAGATATGTGGGGAGCCGGAGAAAAAGCAAGGGCAACATTGGACCCCTTCTGAACCAGATGGGGCAACTGACAACTGACGCCCAGGAAAAAGCCAACCTATTAAATGGGTACTTTGCATCTGTCTTTCATCAGTCCCATGGGATGCCCATGCCCGTTAGGGGACAAGGAGGTCCAAGTGAGAGAGATCCCCTGCCCTCCATAAATGCTGACCTCGTGAAGGAACATCTTGAGAAGCTGGATACCTTCAAGTCAGCCAGCCCTGACAATTTACACCCCAGGGTACTCGAAGAGCTGGCGAGCATCATAGCCCAGCCCCTGGCATGGAACTTTGAAAACAGCTGGTGCTCTGGTGTAGTGCCCGAAGACTGGAAGAGGGCCAATGTGGTGCCGATCTTCAAGAAAGGGAGGAAAGCGGATCCGGGTAACTATAGGCCCATCAGGGCGGATCCACGAGGTGAACCAAAGACTGCGGCGCTGGTGTTATCGGGAAGGCTTTGGCTTCCATGACCACAGCCCGCTCTTTGGAGAGAGAGGCAGCGAGCTGCTGGGAAGAGATGGCCTCCACCTCTCTCCCCTGGGGAGGAGGCTCTTCTCAGCCAGGCTGGCTGACCTGCTCCACCGGGCTTTAAACTAAGCCTGCTGGGGGATGGGGGGACTACTGACCCTGCTGGCTCGCTGAACGGCCCTTGCAAAGCCAGCGGACCAAGGCACTTAAGGGGGCACTTAAGGGAGCCCACCCCTGCCCCAGCCCTGGCACAATCTGTGGGCAAGGCAAGAGCCCCCAAGGGCACACTTGCCTGACTGTACACTAATGCCAGGAGCCTGGGCAACAAGCAGGACGAGCTCGTCCTCCTGCTCAGTGCAAAGAAATATGATGTCATTGGGATAATGGAGACCTGGTGGGACTCCACCCATGACTGGACCACGGGTATAGAGGGCTATACCCTATACAGGAGGGATCGTGTTGGCAAAAGGGGCGGGTGTGTAGCTCTCTATGTGAAGGAAAGCTACATGTCCCTGCAAGCTGATGTTGGCGACCGGCATGGACAGCTAGAGACCCTCTGGGTAAAAATTCATGGGCAATTTGGCACAGGGGACACAACGGTGGGAGTCTACTACAGACCTCCCACTCAAAGTCCCGAGCTTGACCAGGAGTTCGCCCGGTAACTGACTGAGGCCGCTTGCTCCAGGACCTTGGTTGTCATGGGTGACTTCAATTACCCGGACATCTCATGGGAAGATCACTCAGCTAAATCTGAGCAGGCGCAAAGCTTTCTCTCGTGCGTGGATGACCTCTACCTGACTCAAGAAGTCTATGGGCCAATGAGAGGCAAAGCGCTGCTTGACCTGGTACTGGCTACGGGGGACGACCTAATCGGCGACCTAGTGATTGATGGGAAGTTGGGTGACAGCGACCACGAGCTGATTACCTTCACCATCCGCCATAAAGCTGGCAAGTCAGTCAGCAACACAGAAGTCCTTGACTTCAGAAAAGCCGACTTTGACAAGCTCAAGAGGCTAGTCGGTCAGGCCCTCAGGGACCGTGACCCCAGGGAGATGGGAGTTCAAGAAGAGTGGTTGCTTCTCAAGGAAGCGATCCTCAGTGCACAAGCTAAATCTATTCCAACACGGAGGAAAGGCAGCAAGAAGGCACAGCAGCCCCCCTGGCTCTCCAGAGACCTAGCGGACCTACTGTGGCTAAAAAGGAAAGCCTACAAAGGATGGAGGATGGGATTCACCTCCAAGGAGGATTACTCCGCGCTGGTCCGTTCCTGCAGGGAGCAAACCAGGAAAGCCAAGGCTGCAACTGAACTCCAGCTAGCTTCAGGCATCAAGGACAACAAAAAGTCCTTTTTCAGATATGTGGGGAGCCAGAGGAAAAGCAAGGGCAATGTTGGACCCCTGCTAAACCAGATGGGGCAACTGACAACTGACGCCCAGGAAAAAGCCAACCTATTAAATAGGTACTTTGCATCAGTCTTTCATCAGTCACACGGGATGCCCATGCCTGCTATGGGACAGGGAAATCTGGGTGAGGGGGATCCCCTACCCTCCATAAATGCTGACCTCGTGAAGGAACACCTTGAGAAGCTGGATACCTTCAAGTCAGCTGGCCCTGACAATCTGCATCCCAGGGTACTCAAGGAGCTGGCGAGCGTCATAGCCCAGCCCCTGGCACGGATCTTTGAAAACTCCTGGTGCTCTGGTGTAGTGCCCGAAGACTGGAAGAAGACCAATGTGGTGCCGATCTTCAAGAAAGGGAGGAGAGTGGATCTGGCTAACTACAGGCCCATTAGCCTGACTTCTATCCTGGGGAAGATCTTAGAAAAGTTTATTAAGGAGGCCATCCTTGAGGGACTGGCCCAGGCTAACATTCTAAGGGACAGCCAGCATGGGTTTGTTGCGGGTAGGTCTTGTTTGACCAATCTCATTTCCTTCTATGACCAGGTGACCTATCACCTGGACAAGGGAGAAAAGATTGATGTCATATAGCTTAACTTCAAAAAAGCTTTTGATCTGGTATCCCATGATCACCTCTTGGCCAAACTGACCAGTTGTGGCCTTGGCTCCACCACGATCCGCTGGTTGGGAAATTGGCTTTGTGGTCGGACCCAGAGGGTTGTGATTGATGGCAGTCACTCATCATGGTGCCCTGTGACCAGTGGGGTCCCTCAAGGCTCTGTCCTGGGACCCATACTGTTCAACATCTTCATTAACGATGTGGACATTGGAGTCAGGAGTGGACTGGCCAAGTTCGCCGATGACACCAAACTTTGGGGCAAAGCATCCACGTCAGAAGATAGGCAGGTGATCCAGGCTGACCTGGACAAGCTCAGCAAATGGGCAGACGAGAACCTCATGGTGTTTAACACCAATTAAATGCAAGGTTCTCCACCTTGGGAGGAAAAACCTGCAGCACCCTTATAGGCTCGGCAGTGCTACATTGGTTAGCACTACAGAAGAAAGAGACTTGGGGGTCATTGTTGACCACAAAATGAACATGAGCCTGCAATGCGATGCTGCGGCTAGTAAAGCGACCAAAATGCTGGTGTGCATCCATAGATGCTTCTCGAGCAAATCCCGGGATGTCATTCTCCCCTTGTACTCGGCCTTGGTGAGGCCGCAGCTGGAGTACTGCGTCCAGTTTTGGGCTCCACAATTCAAAAAGGATGTGGAGAAGCTTGAGGGAGTCCAGAGGAGAGCCACGCGCATGATTAGAGGTCAGGAAAACAGATCTTACAATGACAGGCTGAGAGCCACGGAACTCTTTAGCCTGGAAAAGCGCAGGCTCAGGGGTGATCTGATGGCCACCTATAAGTTTATCAGGGGTGAACACCAGGATCTGGGGGAACGTCTGTTCACCAGAGCGCCCCAAGGGATGACGAGGTCGAACGGTCACAAACTCCTGCAAGACCGTTTCAGGCTGGACATAAGGAAGAATTTCTTTACTGTCCGAGCCCCCAAGGTCTGGAACAGTCTGCCAGCGGAGGTGGTTCAAGCATCTACATTGAACACCTTCAAGAGTAAATTGGATACTTATCTTGCTGGGATCCTATGACCCCAGCTGACTTCCTGCCCTTTGGGCAGGGGGCTGGACTCGATGATCTCCCGAGGTCCCTTCCAGCCCTAATGTCTATGAAATCTATGAAATCTATGAAAATCAGCCTGACTTCTTTGCTGGGGAAGATCTTAGAAAAGTTTATTAAAGAGGTCATCCTTAATGGACTGGCCAATGCCAACATCCTAAGGGATAGTCAGCACAGGTTTGTTGCGGGTAGGTCTTGCTTGACCAATCTCATTTCCTTCTACAACCAGGTGACCTATCACCTGGACAAGGGAGAAGAGATTGATGTCATATATCTTGTCTTCAAAAAAGCCTTCAATCTGGTATCCCATGATCACCTCTTGGCAAAACTGGCCAATTGTGGCTTTGGGTCCACCACGATCCGCTGGCTAGGAAATTGGCTCCATGGTTGGATCCAGAGGGTAGTAATTGATGGCAGTCACTCATCATGGTGTCCTGTGACCAGTGGGGTCCCCCAAGGCTCTGTCCTTGGACCCATATTGTTTAACATCTTCATTAATGATGTGGACATTGGAGTCCAAAGCGGACTGGCCAAGTTCACTGATGACACCAAACTTTGGGGAAAAGCATCCACACCAGAAGACAGGTGGATGATCCAGGCTGACCTGGACAGGCTCAGCAACTGGGCGGATGAGAACCTGATGGTGTTTAACACCGAAAAATGCAAGGTTCTCCACCTTGGGAAGAAAAACCTGCAGCATCCTTATAGGCTCAGCAGTGCTACACTGGCTAGCACTATGGAAGAAAGAGACTTGGGTGTCATTGTTGACCACAAGATGAACATAAGCCTGCAATCTGATGCTGCGGCTACTAAAGCAACCAAAACGCTGGTTTGCATCCATATTTGCTTCTCAAGCAAATCCCGGGACGTCATTCTCCCCTTATACTCAGCCTTGGTGAGGCCACAGCTGGAGTACTGCGTCCAGTTTTGGGCTCCACAATTCAGAAAGGATGTGGAGAAGCCTGAAAGAGTGCAGAGAAGGGCCATGTGCATGATCAGATGTCAGGAAAACAGACCTTACGACAACAGGCTGAGAGCCATGGGGCTCTTTAGCCTGGAAAAGCGCAGGCTCAGGGGTGATCTGATGGCCACCTATAAGTTTATCAGGGGTGACCACCAGGATCTGGGGGAACATTTGTTCACCAGAGCACCCCAAGGGATGACAAGGTCAAATGGTCAAACTACTGCAAGATCATTTCAGGCTGGACATAAGGAAGAATTTCTTTACTCTCCGAGCCCCCTGCCATCGGAGGCGGTTCAAGCATCTACATGGAACACCTTCAAAAGCAAACTGAATGCTTATCTTGGTGGGATCCTATGACTCCAGCTGACTTCCTGTCTTTTGGGTGAGGGGCTGGACTTGATGATCTTTCGAGGTCCCTTCCAGCCCTAATGTCTATGAAGAGTCAGACAGGCCCCGTCCTGTGCCAGGGGTCCCCCAAGAACACAGAGCTGAGAGGTAACACAGGTCACTTACATGGTGAGACTTGCATGTAGCTCCCTCTGCTTGCAGGTCCAGCATGATGGTTATGGAGAGGAGCAGCTCACAGGCTTTGCTTCTGCTGGACTTCACTCACATTGCCTGGGCTTCATGGTCCCTCCTGTCCCTGTTCTGGATCTCTGGTGCCAAAGTCCCCTCTGAGCCTTCAGTCAGTGAAACCAGTTTCTTCACATACCTGCGTGGTGCCAACTACATATCATATCCAGGCATCCTGCTCCAGCGAGCAGGTGAGACAGGGAGACATGGAGGCAGCATACAGAGCCCAAAAGTGGCAGGCCTAATTCTTTAAGGGTAGGTGAATGAATGTTTTAAAAAGAAAACCCTATCTCGCTAACTTTCTTGGCTTTATACGGATATGTATATTTTGTAGGAATTCACAGATAGATCAGATAACAGGAAATACATACACCCTGGTAAATCTAGATTTTCAAGAAGGCTTTGATGCAGTACCATTTCGTGGACTGGTTAAACTAAAGACAGCAGGGGTCCTGCTCGGACCATGGGAAAGAATAAAAAACTTGGCTACAGAACAAAACATAGAAAATAGAGATGAAATGGAGTTTTGCAGAACAAAGAGGAGAGAGATGCATTGAAGAGTGTCTCTGTGGAACACAGTACTTTTACCTGTAACTTTACTTTTGTTATTTTAATTACTATGAACTTGAGAGAAAAGGGTGCACTATAGCCATTACACTTGAAGTGATTTCTAGGCCCCTTCAATCCCACTCAAGTCACTGGAGTAGCTTAAATTGTCATTAGTTTTGGCCCATGAAGCTGAAACAATTCTGCACTTTAAATCATGTTTTTCTATATGTGCATCTAAAATTGTACTGTTATTTAAAAACCTGCTCCATCAGAATATGCCATCATAATCAAATGATAGAAGTAAAATACAATGTGTTGAACCAAAATTAAAATATCTGGAACAAATGACTGTCTGGGATTATACCAAGCGTTCTCATTACCACTTGGCACAACCATCATATTATATCTGGGAAAAACGCAGAAACATGAGAAGTCAAAAGATAAGAGCGTGGAGAACAAAGGCTTCTTAACTATGCTGTAAACTTCCTCTCTTCCCACTCTCTCTGAGGAACCCATTCTATTTATTTGACCCAATTCAAGCAACTAGCTTGTAGTATGTTCTGAAGGGCTAAGTACAGAGAATCAAAAAGCCCAAGGCTGAATCAATTCAACCTTTGCAGGTTGGCCTAAACTGCATATTGAACCAATAAGCAGACATTCACGTTTTGATTCTGGAAATGCAGCCACATGCTTGCAGTGGCCTGTGTCAGAAGCTGGGAGGCGCTAGAGCATGCCTCACTGTTCAGCTGGAGCAGACAACTTGAGCCAAGACTAGCCCATCTGCCCTGCAGGGGGGGGCTTGTGGGGGAGGTGCAAAACATCCAGAGATGCAGGAAGACTGAGTTAACTTGAGTTGGAGGGGATCTCAGACAGAAGTTCAATAAACTTATTTAACCTAAATCAGTTAAGTCTGATACTACGTCCATCCAGGTTTACCTTAAAATGGTTTTGGCCATCTTGAAAGCAGCTTATGTGCACTGAACTTCTGTTGTGTTACAGATTTGAACTGGTTTCCAATCACTTATACCAGTTTATGGGTAACATTTGTCCCTAGCCCTGATGGCTTACCAGCTGCACAAACCTATCTGTGTATATCCAGCACAAAGATGGTTGATTCTGATTATTTGATAGACTGCTCTGTGCATGTCCTTTCACAGCATGAGATGAGGTGGGCTCAGATTCATGAAATCTGATGCATCTCTGATTTAATTAGATTCTCAACTGGGGTGCTGTGTGCTGGGGCACACAGAGGTGCCACAAGAGCCTTTGAGGGTGCCCCAAGTTGTGAGAGAATAAGCAGGTAAGTGCATGCTCAGGCTCTTCCCAGCCTAGTCACTGTCCTGCCCCCACTGCCTGGCCCCTCTTCAGGGAGATAAGAACTGTAATAAACAAGTTATTTGGTTGGGGGGGGGTTATTATTATTTTTGTTTTTGTTAAATAGGGTGCCACCCAGTTCATCAAAGTTATGAATGGGAGCCTCAGGTCTATGAGGGATGCCTTGAGTCTATCAAGGGGTGCCTCAAATCTAAAAATATTGAGAACCACTGACTTAGTCTATAAAGTGCACCTATACCCTGCCTACTGCATGATGCATACTAGCTAGTGCTCAGATTTTGTGTGCGCACAGGAGCAGTTATTAAATTCTGTTTGTTGTCCTGTATATTGTCCTGCTCATTCTTATCTTGTGAGTGTATAGTAGAAAGGAAAATCCATACCATGAGAGAATTTTTTTTTCTCAGATTCATTCACTTCAGGAAAAAAACCTGCAACAGCATCATATCTATGCAAGCAGCAGCACTCAAGATGTACTCAAAGTTCACAATAATGGCTGACAATTCACTTTTTGCCAGCTTTCATGCAGTGATCATGCTTTTACTTTCTGCATAAATATTTGGGCTCCCCAGCTCCAAACTGGTGTCTTACTGGATGGTAACTATTGAGGAGAGTAAGTTCCAAGAACTGATGAGATAGAAGTGTTCTCATCTTTTATGGTTTGCCAGTGTAATATCTGGGCTAGGTCAGTGCAAATATACAATGACATCTCTTCCCTCATTAATAAACTCTGTAGCTTTGATGCTTATCCCAGATCTCAAGGAATTTGGCCCAGCAAATTTTGTGGTCATGACTACCTCAAAAGGAATATTTCATAGGGTCAGTATCAGCCATAAGAATTGCATGGATCTGGTTATTTCAGGGATTGGATATTGCACAACTGCTGTAGCAATAAGTTCTTGTGGCTCCTGGGTCTCTATCTTTTTTTCGAGGTACTATGAAAACCTCACAACATGTTTGGAAGTGCCAAGGAACCTTGTGACTAGTTTTGAAAAACTCCAGCAGAAACTTTTTTTGCTGAAAAAAGAACAAAAGCTGAGGCTTTCATCATGGTTTCCATCTTGAGAAAAGGATTTGGAAATTGTCCATTTTCTGGAGATGTGAAACTTCTCCAGGGAGCTGTAAGCTTTTGATCTCTTCTCCTGAATCAATTCTGTGTTCCAGACACTTTCAAATCTCCCATGAGGGAGAAAGTGTTGGATAAGAACTCAAAGAATGGTGCAATAGCAATGAAATAGTGCTGTTGTATTGTTGTTATAGCTGTGATGGTTTAGAGTACATGAGAGGGAGAAAGGTTTATCTTGCGTATCTTCCACCTATATAGTTGATCCAGTCAAAGATTTCACCAAACAAATGATGCTTTTCATAATATAGTGCAGACATGGGACAGAAGTGAACTTGAAACCATAGGTCTAGTGAGGACACAAAGCTCTGTGGGTTTTTGTACTGGTGTGATCCCATCAGCCAGTGTATCTAATGTAGATGTAGCCATGGAATGGATTGTTTTTGTCACTGAGAGAGAGGCAATGCCCTTGTCTAATTTACCTACAAATGTGTGTGTATGTATATATATATATGTGTGTGTGTATATATATATATATATATATATATATGCATGTTTGAGGGATACTGGATGATGATAAGATATGTGTAGTTCTAGCCCAGATCTAGTCCTCAAGAGTTAATTGCACCTTCACTTTCTCCTCCACTTGCTTTGGGGGAAAGTTGTGAGAGGGACTGCTTGGAAGAAGAACAACAAGAAGAATATTTTTGTAGGAAGTTAAGGCTGTACCCTCCAGATGAGAAGAACATTATGACAGCCAAGAGGGAATCCTATTGTTACAGGGGTTCTTTTCCTTATGGTAACTTGGTTAGTTTAACTTATGTTGATGAAGATTATCTCATACAATGGTGCAGACACATTATGCCCCGTGGCTCCCAGCTCAGCCCCAGCTGGTGCTCCCTTGCACTACTGAGGCCTCCCACCCAGATGGAATCCATGGTTCTGGCCTCCACCCAAATGGAGCCCCTGGCCCCAGGCCCCAGGGGCTGCCTGGGATGGCTACCAGCAACTGGGAATGGGAGCAAGGTCACCCCACCTGTGGTGTATGCTCCTTAGTAAGGTCCCTGGAGACCCTGGAGGTGACTGAGCTCCAGGCCCAGGTAGACAGACTCCATGCCATCAGGGCCCACGAGCAGGAGGCTGACGACTACTACAGGCTCTTCTCCTGAAAAACAAAGAGAGAAGAGCACAGATGCCTGACTACGTGAAGATGGACAACAGGAAGATCAACCAAGAGCTGCACCCGAGTGATGCTTGGAAGATGGTCATCTCATGTCCCAGGACACACAGTACCAGGGTCACTCCTCCTTTGGAACTGTGCAACAGGTACACACCCCTCGCACCACCAGACCAGACATCAGCAGAAGCACTGGCTCTGGATGAGAGGAGGCAGCTGGCTGCCACCCATAAGAAAAGATGCAGGGTGGTCATGACGTGCAACTCCCTCCTGAGAAGGACAGAGGGAGTGATCTGCCACCCTGATGCCCTGGCCCGTGAGGTCTCCTGCCTCCCAGGGACCCATATCCAGGATGTGGCAGAGAGGATTTCTAAACTTATCCTCCCTCCAACCACTACTCCATGCTTCTCATCCACGTGGGTACAAATGACACAGCTCTGAGCAGTCCTGGCCAGGCCATGAGTGACTACAGGGTTCTGGGGGCTGGGCTCAGAGGGTTAGGAGCACAGGTCATTTTGTCCTTGATTCTTCTGGTTACAGGTCATGGACACAGAAGGGATAGATGCATCGAAGAAGTCAACAAAAGACTGAGGCATTGGTGCCATCAAGAAAGGCTTCAGCTTCTCTGATCACAGTGCGCGCTTCTGAGAGAGAGATGGTGGTTTGTTGGGAAGGGACAGACTCCATCTCACTCCAATGAGAAAGAGAAGCTCTTCTTGGCCAGAAGGGCTGACCTGCTTGACAGAGCTTTAAACTAAGATTTCTGGGAGACAGGTAGACAATCACTAGTACAAGCCCTGGAAGTGACAACCACAGAATCAGCAGGTCAGGTAATGCAAGCAAACTCATTCCTGCCCCAGACCAAAGACAGGACTCTTCTAACAGGCAAGGAAGCTCAGGGCTTCCAATGGCAGGCTTTCCAAATGCCAGGAGCATGGGGGAAAAAACAGAAGGAACTGGCCTTTCTGCTAAACAAAAATTAAATACAATCTCATAGGGATCATGGAGACCTGGTGGGACTCCACCTATGACTGGACCACAGGTATTGATAGCTATACCCTGTACAGGACACATCTTGTTGCAAGGAAGGGCAGGGGTGTAGCTTTCTATGTACACATTCCTACAAGCAGAGATTGGCACCCAAGGAGGGTGACTTGCAAGCCTCTGGTTTAGCATGTGGTGAAGGGGATATAACTGTAGGAGTCTATTACAGACCTCCTAACCGGAGGAAGAGCTTGACCACCAATTCGCTAGGGAACTGGCAGAGGCTGCACACTCTCTCAGGGCATGGTCATCATGGGCAATTTCAACCACCCTGATACCTCATGGGAAGAGCATTCAGCCAAATCTGATCAGTCGTGAAGCTTCCTCACTTGCATCAAGATCTTGCAAGAACCTGAAGTTCTTGAACAGGCTACTATTACGAAGAAGGTAAGCAAAATCAGTCTTGCATTAATAGTAGTCCTGCATCATTGTAGCTGGGAAAGTCTGGGAAATATACAGGAACCAAGGAGGGTTTTTTGGGTGATCTCTTTAATTGGACCAACTGTATAGTTGGGATAGATACTAGACAAACCTATGGGCATAAAGAGCTCTTCCTCAGCTCACTAGTGCAGCAGAAAGTCTTAAAACAAAGACTGAAGTGCATTCTGTTAGTTAAATTCTAGGGAAATGGGATGGTGGAAAAAGATGCAGAGACTTAAAAGTTGGAATTTAAAAAAAAAAATAGATACCAGCAATCTAGGAACACATATCAATGAATTACCAAACTAACTAAATACCTCAGAGGAGTAAACAAACTGTTATTTCAAAAACTTTAAATGGTCTTAGGCTAGGAAAACACTTGCTCTGGTTATTATTTATTTTTGCCTCATAAATCTGATGAGCATGATTCATTAAGACTTTAATATTAAAATTTGTTAAATTGCAACTAGCAAGTGAATTCACTGGTTTGTCTGTTTTGTTTTTACTCCCCTGCCTCTTTTTTTTTTTTCCTGAAGGTTTGGTTTTCAGAAATGTAGAAACTGAAGCTTGCTTATCTACAGATGGACAAGATGCAGCAAGGTTTCTTCAGTTAACCTCCCTATAATTGTAACTACCAAACTACCACTGGAGCATATCACAGGTTTGTCCCTATATGACCACATTCCTTACTTCAAAATTAAGGCTTCCAAGTGTTCTGATTTATAACAGAATAGAAGATGTGGGTCCTGTCCAGAAATATTCAAAATAAATGGTATCAACTGGAAATACCCCTTGAATTGATTGTTATGTTTTGTAAAACGCTCCTACGTGCTGACATTCTCTTCTAAAATAAAATGTATGCTGAATTAAGTTTAATCTGTTAGTTAAACTTAATTTAGTTAAATTTCAACCTGCAGAACAACAGAATACCAACATATTCTACGTTCGACTTTCCTGTCACAAAGACCTGGTGTCATCACGTTTTTCAGCAGAGGCTGCTATTGTCTCAGTTGCCCACAAGATGGCCTGATTACTTAATTCATTCAGCAGTAGCACAATCAATTATTTATTTATTTTCCAGTTAAGCATACTGACCAAGTAGCTAGGAAACTGAGATCTGTGAATGAAGTTGCTCATGGGTTTGTTTTTTAAAGGGAAACCTCTGTATTTTCTGGTCCTCCCAGAAAGCTTATTCCCAGTTTGCCTCAACTTACTAACGTGTGCATTTATCTGCCGTTTGTCTTCATCAGGATTTTACATTGTGTTACTTTCCACATGTTAGATGACATGATGTGACACACTTTCCTTCCTTCTTAAATGCACAGAGAGCAGCAGATAGGATGTGCAGCACAGAGCAGATTACCTTGTCTGACTTCCTATGGCTAAGTTGATCGCAAAATGTTTTTTTTCCATATGGTTAACTGTTTCAAAACCTCTCCAGAGTCTGACAGTTTTGCATTCTTCCACTTTCAAGGAAATGAGTTACTACCTCTTTTATAGGGCAGCTTCTCTTTCTCAAGTTTAAGTGCTCTAATTTGCAGTAATTTGTTGTGGCTAATTCACTGCCATATGTTTATTTTGTAGGTATATCAAATGAGCAGAGCAAGATAATTAAACTTCCTGATTAGCCTTTTAATTGGAAGGATGAATGCACTGTCTGCCAAAACATTCATTTGCTAGCATGTGTATTCATCACCCCTTCATTCTTCTGTGTCACACCAGGTGTTATTTAACCATGTAATAAACTTCCCAGAAATGGGGACAGCCTCTTTATGACTAGTTTACTGTCACTGAGATTTTTTTTTCTTCCAGCAGATGATTTATTGTGAGAATAATTTGCTTAGAGGCTTTGATTTCTGTGGAGGCATATGCCAACATTCTTTGACATCTGGCTCCTTATATTAAAAGAGCTAAGCAGGGAAGTTACCAACCGTTCTTGTTTTAACAAAGAAAGCTCTTCTATGCAGAGGCCTCTGAATATTTTTACATAGTAGCACCAGAGGTGTATTTTACGAGTTGCTGTAGCCTTTCTGGAAGCAGTACCCATTGGGGAAATTTTCTCATAGCACTGGGCACATCTACACATGTAACTAATGTGAAGCAGTACACTCCAGCACATATCAGACTGGGGTACTGTGTTTACATGTGCACCTGGGACCACAGTAATTTTAAGCTGGGTCAGAGCAGCCGTGGCTGGCAGGGGACTGGGGGGGGGGGGAGGGGGGGGAGGGGGGGGAGTCCATCCTCCCTGCCCAGGGCTGCTCTGACTTGGTTCAATGTGTTGCAGAGGAGCTGGCTGGGGCACAAGGGTGTCTTAGTATGCACCTTGCGGTGCATTAAATTACACCACCATAGGATAGTACTTGTATTTACAAATACTAACTTACAGTGGAGTTGATTAGTTTACTGAGGCATAATAGGACCGTATATGTAGAGGCTGAGACTTTTACTGCCGAGCTAATTTAATCAGCACCTCAGTAAGTGTTTCATGTAGACACACCTGCTGAGTGTCTGAGTCCTAGATTATAAAGGAAGCTCAGAACTTCATTCATTTCAATCATTTTCATGACTAGCCAAAAGTGTAAGGTCTTTGCTTGCATATAAGACTTCTAAAATCACTTCATAGCTTAGCACCCCTCATTTTCATGATTATATTATGGGTAGCATTCTATTATGGTTGGATTAACTACACCCCTATTGTACGGGCACTTCAGGCACACACACGTAGTTCCATTAACTACTCAAAAGCTTACAGTTAAGCACTTAGCTGCTTGCAGGACTGAGACCATAATTATTGGGAAGTAGTCTGCACCGAAGTTCTCTAACCTTTTTGGTCAGAGCCAATCAAGCTAGCAAAGATAAGATAAAAAAAAAGAGTTAAGTGGTGTGATCTAGGCCTGTCCCTCTGCTGGGAGGATAACACATTCCTATTTCATGCAAGATTGATGACTTCTGACCTTTTACACCCTGTAAAAGTACCAAAGTTTTTACTTCTGTAGGAAAGGACTCTCAGTTCTACTGTTACTGACCGAGAACTACTGGTATTTTGAAGGAGTTGAGCCTAGTCCTATCTGTGACCAACTAGCTGTCTCCTAACAGATGCTACATTTTCTTTATTAGAACTCTTCCAGGATTTTGGCTCACTAGGCTTATGGGCAATATGCAAGAAGAGCCAAACCAGACCACAGGCTTATCTAGTTAATATGGGAATACACAAAATTAAATAAACATCAAATTTCTTAAATGCAAAAATATACAGTAATAGTTATGACAGGCATATTATGATTCCATCAGTGGAGTAATATGTGCCTTAATGTAACGTGCACCTCTGTCCTAATCACAAAAAAAACCCCCAGCAAGCAACTAACCCAGGTGAAACTGGCTTGACTCTATGGGCCCCTATACATGAGCAGCAAGGTTGCTCCAATGCACTGTAATTACTGCTCATTACAGCTGACTTGATTAATCGAGTCTTCTGGACTCTGGTAATTACCACGCTCCAGCAGACTCCAGCATCTTGGGGATCAGCATCTCTGCACTGAAAAATGGTGGCAGGGGCGCATTAACTAAAGCTTGTGCGATGAGTATTAGTTAAAACACCCCCACTGCCATTTTTCAGCATGGAGATGCTGATACATGAGAGGCTCTGGGCACTTTAATTAGAGCAGCTCTTGGAGCTAATTAAAGTACCTTCTGCCACTCCCGGAATACAGGACAACCACTACTAATACACTCTTGCAGCATGAAGTCACACAGTGGAAGGCCCTGCAGGGAGAAATGAGCCTGCTGCCTATCCCCTCTCCCACCCTCATGCACTGAGTACTTTCTTCGCTCTTTACATCATCGCAGCCTCACCATTGTACCCAAAGTTCTTCCCATCTGCCACAGGAGAGTGGGCAGTGATTTTAAATATGGGAGAAAGCAACAAATCCTCCCAAAAAGACACTATTGTGGTTGAGTGGGCTGATGCCTCTGCCTTATCTTCTGCAAAAGCATAGGCCTGGAAGGGATAGGGAAACCATGCTGACCTTCAGCTACAGCAAGACTATGCCCAAACCTGACTCATCTTGTTATCTCTACCTTGTTTCATCACCCACTCCTATGCCCATGAACCCTCAATTCAAACTACTCACTTAGTGCAGCATCAGTCTTTGCAGTGTTAGTACATATAGCCACCCTCTGGCCTCTCATTTCTTCCAGTCAAGTTAGCATAGAAAACTTGTTACTCAAAGTTAGACTGGAGGGAGAAGAATAATAAGCATCAGAGGCTCTAAAGGAAGGAAGGGATATCAGAACCATGTCGAATTCTGCAAGACACCCCACATCCACTGTCCTATTATTGGTAGGCATGTGATATGGAGAGAGCTTTGTTCCTCCTTCTGCAGTACACTCTTTTTCTTTCAAAGGATAAGAACCTTTAGGAACGTTGTCCCCAACCATTTCAGAGACTGTAACCCCAGTTCTCAATTCCTTTCCAAAAATGCTGTTTCCTGTGACCCCTAGGAAGACCTATATGCCCTATGGGCTAAGAAACCAGAGCAGAAGTATGGCAGAAACTGTACTAATCAGACTCTATAAACCAGCTGCCATTCCCAGCCTATAAACTCTTAAGAGAGCAGTCACCTCTTTTTCTTCCTCCACCATTACCACCACCAGCTGTACCAGGGTACAGGACAAGCACTACCAATACAGTCTTGCAGCATGAAGTCACAGAGAGGATGGCCCTGCAGGGAGAGACGAGCCTGGTGCCTACCCCCTCTTCCACCATCATCTGAAGGTAGGAATCAAATGATAGTTGAACATCAGCTAGTTCTCTTAAAAGCCAGCAAGAAAGTTAGCTGAGCTAAAGCACAGTACGAAGTCTGTGCATCAGGAAAGTAAGGTCCAGATCCTCAGAAGTATTTACATGCTGTAATGCATAAAACTAGGTTAAGGTCCTAAGTATAAACACTTCTAATGGGCTCACTGTTTGTAACTGTAGGAAGAATACCAGATAACACTTTAGCCAATGGAGCTATCCTCATCCAAAACCCAATCGCATCAAAAGCGCAGTTTTCCATGACTTCAGTGAGCTTTGGCTAGGCCTGAGCTAGGGATCTGGCTCATTTTGCATTTTAAAAAAATCATCTGTAGATTAAATCTATTATGTAATAGATAAGGTAATCTAAGTAGTTTTAAAAGTATTTGTTTAACTTTTATTTTCTCTAGCAAAATATCGCAAAACTGGTTAATCCTCAAGTGGAACTGAATACACCTTATATCAAGGAAGGGATTTTTAAATGTAGGAAGTGGCAGATTTAAATTAAATTTCCCTCACTGAGGGAATACTCATCTGAATTCAGAACAATACAAAGATGATTTCTTACAAAACAGGATCTGTTCCTTTCATTTTAACTCTAAATGTCTAGCACTTGTTCATCTAAGGCTATTTTTTGCAATATTAGAAGCTAATCATTTACTGTCAAATGTATAAGATGGTGTTTACAAATTTGCAGCTTAACTCAAACAGCAACACTGTTGTATATTTTCAGCTAGATGGTAAAATAAACTCTCAACACAGACTCTATGGTTAAGTGGAAAAAGGATCAAGATAAGTACTCCATCATATTTAACTTCTGAAAACATATCCCTACTCTTTATCTTCAGTTAGTTGCACAGTACAAACAATATAATATCCTGTCATGGTATTATTGTTTATGTTGTCTGAAAATGCAAATATGAATTGTTTAATTGGGTTGTGGCAAAGAAACATTAGATGGAAAGAATGGGCAGACCCTGTGTGTATGTGTTCTCCCTAGATTTGAGAAGCTTAACTACTCTGCGCATGCATACAAAGATAAACAGTCCCATTCCACTTTGGGTTGCTGATAACTTGTCATTTCCATTCCAGTTCTTTTATTTATCCCTTCCTGTCTTTTTCCCAAGAGAGCTGATTATTCCCAGAATGAATTTCCTACTTCAAAACTGTGGGATTTTTTTTGTTGGCTATAATGACAATCTATCTAATGATATGTTCTCATAACAGAATTTTTTCAGCACAGTACAGATTTTGCTACAGTAGATTTTAACAGCAAGCCACATGAAGCTACATTATTGCTTTAACAGGATATGACCACTTTTGTTGCTGAGATGAGAGAAGTGTAAATATACTATACAGAAAGAAAAATAATTGACACCAATCCTGAGTATATGCATTTAGGAAGATGTATCCTGTTTTAAAATACCGTATGAAATTTTCAGAGTAGGATTTTGTGTGTGTGTGTGTGTGTGTGTGGATGATGTGCAGCCAGGCATCAATCAAAATACTCCAATCCATAATTACTGGCATGATCTGTTTTTCCATAATCATTCCAGTGCCTGGATTGGAATGATCACAACAGACCTGAAAAGCTTATGTGATATATAGCAAATATCTAAAGTAGTGAGCATAAATTTATGATGCATAATATCTGTTCAATTGGCCCTTACCCCAAATTAAATTTAAGACTGCAAGGAGCTGGGCCAAAAATGCAAGAAGCAGACACAGCACATCCTATATCTACTAAGAATCTAACATCAGGCAGAAGCTTCCTTTAGCTCAGAGAGTATGCAAGAGAAAAGTATGATAAAACTCCATTGAGATATTTATGTATGATTGTATTTACTCAAATCCAAGATGAATCCCCCCACCAGTTAACATCAGGGATAAAAGCCCGTTGTCTTGCATTCAACTACATGGTGGTGAGAAGGTAGGTGGCTGCGGCTGCTGTGGTTCCAGCTCTGGCCCAAGCTAGAATCAGGGTCAGAGCCGCAGCAGCTGCCTGTCTCATCCCATTCCCCCTGCCCCACACACACACACCTGCTCCCCTTCCTGCCCTCTGGCCATCCTTTCGCAGCCTCTGAGAGGCTGCAGGTTGTGTGTGTGGTGGGGGCAGGAATGGCGGCAAGAGGCCAGGAGCTCTGCCACCTCTCCCCCTGAGTCTGCCTACCTCTTCCCCCTCTTCTTGCTGCTTACCCTTGCACCAGCTTTGGGCTCCATCCCTGCTTCAGCATGGGGCATGAAGCACATTTGCTCCAGCTCCAGCCTGAGCTGGTAATGGCTGATGCAAAAGCAGCAGCTCTGCCCAGGCCCCAGAGTGTGGTCTAGCGTTGCCAGGTTGGGTCCAGAGCAAATATGTGCAAGGTGCCCCAGGGCTGGTGTCTGCTGGAGCCAGAGTAATGGTAGGCAGGGGTGGGGCAGAGGTAGTGGAAGGTGGGGTGGGTAGAGGCAGCAGGGAGGACCAGGGAGGAGGCAGGCACCAGAGGAGACAATTGCCAGGGGGTGAAGGCATGGGGGAGGCAGGCAGCAGGGGAGCAAGATATGAGGCATCAAGGGGCAGAGGTCAAGTTGCTTGACTTCCCGCCCCCACCACATCCCCACTGCTCCCCCATTGCTCTCACCAATGCTTGCCCCCTCAAAACCTGTCCCCTTGCTGTCCCCCCACTCCACTGTGTTCCCTACCACAGAAGTTGGAGGAATGAATTTAAGACGACTCTCCAATAATTAGATTCTATACATGGAAAATGATAAATTTATAATTTTTCACATATAGAATCCAATAATCGGAGGTCATCTTATATTCAGGGTTGTCTTAGATTTGGGTAAATATGATACATACACATAAAAAACAGTGCTTGGATATTAAAAGGTATTCAGGAATTTTTCATGTGTAATAATTAAATGAAACTTTATTCCTCTACATTCGTGGAAGGAAAATGAATACACTAACATGCAACTCAGCACTCTAACAACTGGACTCGATGATCTTCTGCGGTCCTTTCCAGCCCTAATGTCTATGAATCCTCATTGTTCAATCATACATACTCCTACTCATCAGTGAGTCCTTGCAGTTAGGACCAAGATGTGTTAGCTTCATCCTAGTCCTCTAGGATAAATACTTAGTTCTCTAGTTTCCTTCATACACAGACAGCTTCCTGGATTTCAGACAATGAGGCCCTCTCTTGCCCTTTGACATGGACACGTGTTCTGCTGCACCCATAAATCATAACAGGGCTGTGCATGAGTGTGGTATTTCTTCTGTGCGTGGCAAAGTTAATTTCTGCAAATTTCAGGGAAGTGGGACTTCTTTTAAAAAGAATTGAGGGAGGGATTGAGAGAGAGAAAGAGAGAGAGAGGTAAGGAGTGGGTGGAAACTTGCTGTACTAACCTGACTTAGAAGTAAGGATGAAGAAAAAGAGTAGAAGTTTATTGTTGGCATAGACCAGCAACAACTTTACATTCTTGCCCAAAGAGCAAAGAGGAAACATGAGAAGAATTGTGACTCAGATATCTCTCTCAGGGACATGGGATATCCTAAATTTACTCATAGGATAGCAAAAATCCTTATCTTACTGAAGAGAACTCCCATTTACTTCAGTGGAGTCAAATTTCACACCTTGTCTTGTTTGGGAGGATGTTTAAGAGGATGGTGCCTATGCTTCTTATGTTTTGTGACTTGGTTTAACAGCGTGAGTTATGTGAGCCACCATGCCCCAATCTGCAGTGGGGTGTGGTTCTTGGTAACACATGCTTAGTTGCATCCACATTTCGATTCTTGGAAATCATTTGCAATCCTAGGAACTCTGGGTCCTATCCCAACTAATTTCATATAGAACTGAGTCCTTGTAGGAATTGCTCTGTGGTGGTGTTAGGGATTACCAGTTTTTTCCTCAATGGTCCAAAGATGGAATTTACTACAGCTCACTGTCACATACAATTTTGTTGGTTTGGCATGCTGCTCAGTTTTCTGCATTTGTACTTCTGTGACATAACCATGGCTTGATTAGAGGAGCTCCTCATCACTAGGGCTTACGTGTTCATGATGTAGAAGGAGGCACTAGAAGGCCTCTGGGGATTAGAGAGCTGTAGAAAACCAGAGAATCAGAAGGGTGGGAAAAAAGCAGGCCTAACACACTTGAAAACATATGACAGAGATGCTTGAACTTCAGCATGTAAGCAATCACGTGGAAGACCCAGACCTTAATTACTAAATCCTGAGTGCTAAGTACTAAAGTACTAACTCCTATAGTCCTATAGTAGTACTATAATCCATGGATACCCAAAGTTGCTTTTGACAGCAGTGTGAGATCGTGGTACATAGAAACTGGAGAACTGGCTCTAAATGGCTCTCGTGGAAAGAGAGTTTCTCGATCTTAGAGACTGATGAAATGCATATTTAAAGGCAAAACTCAACATTTATAATAATTTGCTGCTATAAGCCATAGTTTGTCAGATCCAGGAAATGATTATTCAAGCATTGGTTAGTTTATGCAACTCTGTTCCCAGAGGAAATCTTGCAAATTGTGAGGCATAATTAACAAAGCCATTTTGAACTGGGCCAAAATGTTTTGGGTTAACATGAGAGGTCTGGCTCCAAGCAGGACCACCAAAATAGAAACTAAATATAATGCTAATGTAGTTCATTAAATTGGTTTATATTGTTGTGGTTATCCAGTAACAGAAGAAAAAGAGGATGCATTCTTGGGCAGCTTAGTTAATCTAAAAGCCAAGAGTTTTATTTCTTTTCCAGCTTCTTACTTTCACACAAATTATTTGCACCTCATTAATGGAAAAAGTATTTTCATGGCTTTTAGAAACCAACACTTACGAATTTTCCTGTTAATTGTAACATATGCAAAATATTACTTTTTAAATTTTTGCAGACAATTCCTGTATTAATTCATTCCCTTCTAGTTTTTGCAAAGCAACATACACATTTTCAGATATGACTTAAAAAATCTTCAGTATTAAACATAGATAATGAGATGTTTTAAAAAGGAACATAAGAAGATATGATAACGAGCATCAGGGACCACTTTGTTGAGAAAACATTGGTGTGCTATTTTTACATAGTCACTTCAGAGTAGAGCTTTACTTTAAATACAAATAAAGTTTAAAAAAAACTTGTCTGGCATAATGGATCTTGGAGGCATGTGGCTAACCTTGGTGTCTTGTAACATGGGGAAGAACTGTTTCAAGAGACTGCATTTTGCCTTGTAGAAAGAAAAATATAACCCTCTCTGAAGCAACAAAGTATTGATCTTGTTTTGATAGGTGTCAGGACAGTACCTAAACTCTGGGATACCAAGGGTTAAGTCTTGCCTTACTCACCCTTCGTCCTTCAGTGAGAAGCATCAAATGGTGCTTAGGTAACTTTCAATCCAAAAACTCTAACAAAGTAATGGAACCGATCTTTTTGCTGGTCAAGTTGAATGCACCATCCTCGCAAATAATGTCTAAGTTGAACCAGTCAAGTTTAACATTTGCACCAACTGTATACTTCAACACTTTTTTCTCAGTTTTTCAGTCAAGGCTGAGCCCATAGTGGTAGAACAAAGTGGGCAGAGGCCAAGAACTCCTCAGTTACATTAAAAAAATCATTCCATGGACCAAACACAAATAGGCATGCAGCAGGCGGTCCATTATGACTCTGATCTGCCAGCAGCACCTGCCTTTTTCTGGCATTTTGTCACTGTCAAGAGTAACATAGTTGCTATCTACCATTATTATCTATCAAAAATTTATCAACATTTACTGCACAGTTTCTGTACTCATAGGCTAGGACTCCTTTTACCAACTCCCTTCCCTTTATGACTGCAAGCCTACAGGAACCCCATGGTTGGATTGTAGAGTCCTGGCTGCATTCCAGAGCCCCTTCTTGCCCTGCATGTGTTCTGGGTGGGGCTGGAGATAACTATTGCGGCGTGGGATATCAGGAGGACTGGCCAGAAACTAGGCATCGAAAGTTTTGTGTCCCCATGTACCAGCCAGTTCATGGAGAACTTGCTCAAACTAGCACTTGATTTTCCTGGTGTGCTTTTGAAATGTTTTGGAAGATTAAACTGGTTTTAAGTGGCCTATACATCTAGACCAGTGGTTCTCAACTTTTTTAGACTTGAGGCACACCTCACAAAATGTCAGCCTTCAGGATTCACTCATTTTTTGACTAAAGAAAGCAGAGCGATTCATCTGCTGCAAAGAATTCAGAAAGAACACAATGGATCAGAATGTTGTTAACACCATGGATTCCCATTTGAAATTTCTGGATTCATCCTAAAAATCATGTTTGCACACCTAACTATGATAACATTGTGTGGGACCCTGCAGCACCCTCAAAAAAGATTTCAGGTTACCCTGATTGAGAATTACTGATCTAGAGGTTTACTTTCAAGTATATTTAGAACATCCTAAGTATTATGTCTGCCCACACCCTAGGAGAGCGGGGCTTGGAGGGGACTGCCTGATAGAGATAGCTCAGGCAGAAGAGCACCAAAACATTATGCAGAATTTTAGGCAGTAAACACAGTTGTTGAAGACTACTCAAAATGCTCAAAGGCCTCTTTGGCAGCTTCCACATGTGCAGAACTTACACTCTTCCTTATGCAAGGCACAAGGCATGGCTAGTGCTATAACTCGCTACAACCCTATTAGTGAAAAACAATGACTATATGTATATACATAAGATTTGAGTATTACAGGCTGTGCAAGCAGTACATGGTTTAATGGTGCGGGAATGTTTTCAAAACACTTGAAATACACAATGTTTTTTTAATGCCACAACAAGTATTGTTTTCAGCACAGATAACATGTTTTCAAGTGTTTTTAACAATCTTTTTTAGTACTCTAACAGGTTTTCAATAACTTCTAATGTTTCAGCACACTAGAAAAGCATATTGCTCTTTACCTTGTTTGCACTGAATGGTTCAATTTTATTTGCCTTTTCATCTATATGCAAAAAAAATTCTTAATATACAAAATGCATGTACTGTGAAATGGTACATACCAAACCACCACCCACTCTCCCCCCACAAAGAATTTGTAACAGCAGCCTGTGTGTCATTACAGTTCAGCATTCGATAAACTCAGACAATACTTTTTCTTTTCTTTTTAAATAAAGCAGTACATTTAAAGACAGTGTTTTAAGGACTCCCTCATCTAGATAGGTCAGCAATGGTGTCCAGTAATTGCACTTGTCTGCGCAGAGTTTAGAAAAAAAAGGGGGGGGTGGAGTAGAGAGCTTACTGGTGCCAAGGGCACATTCAAGTGTGTGCTACAGTCAAAGGAGGATACAACTGGACCAGGGCACCCCTCCTTCCCAGATCTGCCCCCACATTTGGCTATTCAAAACCAGCAAACTTCAGGAGAAATTTCCCCTTCTCCTGTTTCAATACATAGATTGCAATTATAGGTTTACTCATCTTTCTGATAATCTAGCTTCACCAAAAAGCATTGTCAGCAATCTTTCAATTGACTGATCAACTAGAAGATTGTTTTTCCATCATTGCATACTTGTTTAAAGGTTGTGCATTTTGGGGGGGTTTTCCCCGTAGGTGGCTAGCTTATGGCTTCAGGAGCTCGGGAAATAAAAATCAAGTTGGGCCCACCAGAATCATTATTGGCATTTCAACAGCACCTGTGTGAATGTGAAAAGTAGGGAAAAAAGGCTCTGGCTTATATCTTTTGGAAAGGTCCCATGTTCCTGTAGATTTGAGTATCATGCACTTTTCTCACTGAGCCAATATTAATATTAGTATGAAGTGACTCTAGTGACCCACTGGGCTACATTTAACAATGGTAAAGTATACCTCTTTCCTGTGTATATACTCAGAGGCATCCCATATATTGTCCTACTGCAGTTTAAGAAGTTTTTGAGTTGCTTTAAAACCTTGAAATGTTGACAGTCCTGCAAAGTAGGATGTCTTCACACCTACATTGCCTCTACTATAGCTTTTCCAACCTTCAATAGATTGTCCAGCTACCAAGAGCTACTCAGGGTTGCAAAGTGAGAATGAAATTGCCACCTGCTTTTCCACTGTCACAGAAGTTCTCTTTCTGGCATCTCTGCACTGACACAGAGGAGAACTTAGCACAACTCTAGAAAGGTGGCCTTCCTCATTAGAAAATTTCATAGATGTAGCTAGCTGATCATTCCAGCATCTCAAGGCAGATCTCTCTCACCACTCACTCCTTTGGGGGGCCATGCCTACACTTTCCTACAGTGCAGCTGGCTATTGATTGCGGCCACAGATTGTGACTTTTACAAACATCTTCATTTAAAGTCTACAAATACAAATGAACTGCCTGTCCTAATTGGAACATTAGCACTGGCTCTTTGATGATCTATTCAGGATCCAAAATTGTAAGAAATTATGGAATTAAAAATAAATCAGTGATTAACACCACAAAAAAGTTATAGGATGAAAAAAACAAACAAACCCAAACAAACACTAGAGAAGGAAGAAAAAGGGAACTGTGGGACATTGACCCTGAAGTATTCATTATTTCTTACAACAGCAACCCATACTGCAAAAATATGTCACTGGCTGCTTCTATATGCACTTAACTCCAGACTGGACTAATTAGCCGCAGAGTAAAGCATCACCACCTACACGTGTGATGCTATTAAGCCACAGTAAATTAATTAACTCCATTGTAAGATGGTATGGTCCCTGATAGTACTATCTGGTGCCGAGGTAACTAACTGCAATTAAATGAATGTGTAGACCAGGCTTGTCCGCCATGCGGCCCGCCAAGGCATTTTTTGAGGCCTGTGGTCCTGCAACGGGAAACTCAAGTAAACCCTGTTTACTTTCGTTCCCACCCTACCCCTTGTCCTTCCCCTAGCCCCCAGCAGCTTCCTAATGGCTGCTGAAGGGCTGGGGAAGGGACAAGGTTCCCACACACACCGCGTCAGGTTGACATTGGTGTGTGTGGGAAGAGGAGTAGCCATGTGCCTCTCAGGACAGGATGAGCCCAGCTGGAGCAGCAGGGGCTCAGCTGCACTTTCCCCCTACCTGCGCCGGTCAGTCCCGAGCAGCACACGGCTCCGCCGCTGCCTCTGCTGGCTGGTGCCAACCTGGGTGGGTCTATCCCATCTAGAGCAGCATGCAGCTGAAGCTGGCTTCCCACGTGCTGCTGTGGACAGGAGCAGCCCAGCCAGAGTGGCAGGGGCTCAGCTGCATTTTCCCCCTGCCTGCACCGGTCAGTCCTGAGCGGCACATGGCTCCACTGCCGCTTCTGCTGCCCGGTGCCAACCTGGCCAGCCTCCTCCAGTCCCCAGCAGCACGTGGAAAGCCAGCTTCAGCTACATGCTGCTTTTCCTGGCTGGTGCCAACCCGGCTGGGCCCATCCCACCCCAGGCACCATGTAGCTGAAGCTGGCTTCCCATGTGCTGCTGGGGATGCCTGGCTGGGTCAGCACTGGTCAGCAGAAGCAGCATTGGAGCCTCCTGCCTTTTGGGACCAGCTGGCACAGGTAGGGGGAAAGTGCAGCAGCACGTGGGGAAGCCATCACTTGATAGGGGATGGGATGGGCTGGCCAGGCTGCACCAGGGTGGGGAAAGCTGTGGCTGAGCCCCCTGCAGCTGTGCTGTATACTTAAGACTGAACATATGCTCAAGAATAGAGCATAAATGATCGGGGCTCCAATGTAAATTTGGAGCAGGTACAAATCTTTGTAAAAATACTGTCCAGCATGTGGATTGTGTTTGCTTCCGTTTCTCTTTGTGCAATTGGGGGTTCAACTTGTTACTACTTGCTACAGATGTATTACTAACAAGTTATTAATTCAATAAAAGTAAATCTTCTTGAAGATTTTTCTCAAAAATGCCCATAGTTTGTTGCTTTGATTAGTTTCCACTCTGGCTGATATCTTTTCCACATTTGATCTGCTGACTTGCATTATGCTCTTTCATTCATTGAGAAGTGAGTAGAAACAAAAGTGTTTATTTTAGTCAAGTGTTTTGTATTATTTCATTGTTGCTTTTATATTTTTATTTTGGATTTTAAAACACACTTCCGGACCCATTTCATTGTCACTGCCTGCAACTTCATTAGTGTCAAAGGTCACATGACATCACTTCCTGACATGATACTGCTTCCTGTGAGGTCTTTGAATATGGCTCACCGGTCCACTGTGTGAAAAAAAGTTCATGATCCGGCCCCACATTCAAAAAGGTTGGACACCCCTGGTGTAGATGCTGACCGTGTACATTTTGCCCAGCCAGCAGGGCCTGACTCCTACCTGCCACCTAGCCCCAAGGCTCTGCACACTTTCAGCACCCTTGTACTCAAATTATTGCTGACCGGGTACATGTGTAGATGCTGCACCCAGGAGTAGCTTACTCTGGCTCAAAATGCTCGAGAGTTTATTGCTTCAAATTAATTGCATAAGTAGATGTACCCACTGTGTACTGCATTAACTGCAAGCCATGAGCATACACAACACTGAAATAATCAGCAAGGTGTGCATGCACTTTGATGAAGCTAACAGAGCAGTGTTAGCTGATTTAAGTGACAGAATTGACAGTGGCACAAAGGGATGCGGGGGGGTGAGGAAGGGAGTGCAGGGCTGGGAGTTAGTGGATCTGTAGTTAGGGGTGCCCTGTCCAGAGGGCTGGGGTAGTAAGGGGACTAAAAATAGCCCAGTCAGGGTCAGGAAGATAGGTACAACACAGTCCCATCATCCAACCGTTTACATATTTTAATCACCAGAAGTGGATCTCTTACTGCCTAACAACCCTATTTTTAACTCTAAAACATGTGAATGCCTCCATCAACTGCTTTTAAAAATGTTCTTAGCAAAACAATCAGGAAGGACAGGTGATGCCCGTTATGATACTATTTATTGGTGTGGGTGAAATATCACACTTCTGTAAAGCCATGCATAAAAGCTTTGCTCTTTTGGAGGAACAGCAGCAATGAGACATGTTTTAATACTTTTTCAGCAGAAGATCGCTTCAGAAAATTAAAAAGTCTTAAGAATAAGGCCTGAATGGCAGGCCTCCCCAGGTAGTCTGCTAGGCACAGCTACCTTGATCCTTTGTAGCATCAATTTGGGTACCATGAAAAGGTACTTTAAAATGATGCTACAAAGAAAATGTGTATATTTTAAATGAAAATAAACTAGCAGAATATTATGGTTGTATAGTTTTTAAAACATTGCACAAGGTCAGAAAATGCACAAGCCCAGAAGCAATGTTAACTGCTCTGTCCTGAACACCCAATATGGTTTGTGACATTCATTCTATGATAAAGAATAAATTTAACTGTGCCTATGACCAGAAGTACAGGAATGGAAGATAAGAGCTATACAATAGTTATATTGCCATTTGATTGCCAGTTACTATATGTCCCAATATTTAACAGCAGTGCCTAGATGTGCATGTGGAGGGTCCCAGTCATATACATATCTCTTGTTGGCCCTCCCCTCATTCTCATGTGCCTACCCCTCTCACCTGCTAGGACTTGATTATACTGGAAATAGAGAATAGGCCCTCAGTCCTGTTGTGGAGAAGCCTTAAAGGCCTCTCTCTCTGCACAGCTCTGGGTTGCTTTGACTGTCCCCTATGGTCCTACAGGCTCTCTGGCCCCACTCAGCAGTCCAGTGGAGTTAATTCTCCCCAGCTGGTTCCTTGAGTAGGCCAGAACAACACAGCTTGGGTCAAGCTGGGATCAGTCCTCAGCCTGGTTTTGACATTATCTCTTTCTCACCTACTCTTCAACATTCCTGCCACCTATCACTCCAACCACCCTGCACTCAACTAGCCAAAGTGACTTTTCCCTGGTTTCTCTTTGACTTCAACCACACTGCCACAGCCCTTCTGGGCCCATTTAGTCTTCAGTTCCCAGTATTGCTTCCATCAGTACCCAGCACAGAGCTCCTGCTTCCAGATCCGTCAGGGTCAGGCTGATCCTCTCTGGCTTTGGTGATGGGTTTATATCCCCAAGGCCAGTCCCTCCTGGCCTCTTTGCATCTCACCTTAAAGACACAGTCCCTATTTCTCTATTCTTACTCTGATTCTACAGTAGCAGGCCAGGGTTACAGGTTATAACCTATACAACTCCGCTAGAGAAGCAGACAACAGGTTGTAAAATAGGATGCCAAGTGAAGCTGGAGAGGAGTAGCACTGTTGCTCCTCTGGTCCAAGATTAGCCAAGAGCAGCAGAGTCTTGGGTTGTATTATCTGTGATACTCCATTCCCTTCTCCCTATTAGTTCGAGGCAGCTATAAAGAAAGATGTAGTTTTGGCTCTGTAGGTTTTAGTACCTGGGAGAGGATGGGGGAAGGCACAGCCAAATTTTCATTACATTTCAACGTATGAAGGAGCTTTTAAGTAATAAAGCTGTTAACACAATCAGTGCTATACGTGTACAATTAAACTGTTTAGCTACCGAAAGGTTTAGCTGTTAAATAAAAAAAGCAGGGATTTATACTTGCAATTAACTTTCCTTGGTTTTCAAACATGTTGTACATCGACATGGTTGTCCTTGATTCCGTGTCTGTTAACTCACAAGACATCTTTATAAAATATTAACACATCTGCAATACCAAGACACTAATAGGCTGCCTAAAGCAGTAAAAAAATGCTTTCAAAAACTGGTTTCAAGTCACCATAAAATTTTGGCAATATGTAAGCACTTGATATTGGAAGTTGCACAATGAAGCCACTTAATTTGACTTTTACTACTGAATTGTCTTCAAACATAAGGATAGCATCCAAAATATGTATTGATACAAGGCAAGAAGTTTGGTTGACTGGGAAACACTTAGCACATGCTGAAAAAGGGGTGGCAGGTTATCCCAGAAGTAAGCAGCTCTATGCATGTACGTTTTGATTTTCCTACAGCTTTCAGCAAGTGTTTTGTGGCTAAAACATGTTCAGCTGTTCAACTGTACAAGTCCATCCAGCTTTCACAACTAGAAAAATCATTTGTCCTTTTATGTGCTCTGATTTGTTTCTTCATAAACAGTAAGAGCTGACATTATTTTTGGACCAAATGCTTCTGTGCTGAAATAGCTGTGTATATTTTGATGGCTCTTGTGAGACCACATCCTTCATCAAATCTGATTCACATACTTAATTAATGAACTACAGCTTTGCTCCTACTCTTCTTTAAAATATTCCACACTCCTCAAAAGGTGGCTGGCATTAAAATGAAGAGCTGCAAAACAGCTTTTCCACCTTTAACTTATCAAGACAGTATTACAGGCTTTTCCCCTAGTACCTGAAGGCATTGAAGAAGCCATATCATGTTGATTAGTCAGGCAGTCAAGTCCCATTTTATTACAAAAAGAATTTCATTAACATTTACTTGTACAAAGTTTTCTGATACGATATCACCAGCTTAGGCAAATGTGGTGTACCAGTCCCAGAGACAGCACTTCCAGACTTCATTCCCATGCATTTGTCATATGTGAACTTGCTAACAAAAGTGAACACGCTCTGTCCAAAGACATCAGGTATTTCTAGTTTCTAGCCTGAGTCACCATTTTAAAGTTTATAATGACATGTGGAGGCCAACCCTTTTTGACAGGCATGCCACAAATTAGCCCTACTCTCCTAGTGCTCTTTCAATCCACTTCTCAATTGGCTACTCTGCTTTCTGCTCCCTCCCCTATCTGCTGATGTGCTGCTTGTTCCCTTCCCAGTCTGCTCCCAGCCAGCCACACAGAGGATCCCTGGGCCAGCATGTGCTGCAGATTTGCTGATCCTATTCTAAAACTCAAGGCAGGATACATTTGCACCTTAAAGTAACTGAAGTAGACTGTTGGTTTTTGATTTTGTAAGCTCACAGCTCTCAAAAGCTTGGGCTAGATATAGATACAGGTATTGATGCTGATGCGGACTTCGGTTACTCTATAGAGGGCAAGTCTACCCTGGCTTCTACTTGACTTTAGATAAATATGGCTAACTATGTAGCAGACTTTGTTTAGAGAGACAAGAGACAAATTCCAAACTCCCCACCCTGACCATTTTGAAGGATCTTCCAAAAACATGAAACATTTAGAACAGTCACCTTCAAACATCTGTTGTCTTGAGACAATCTTTCAACAATCCTTTCAGGGACATTTACTTGACTTTGAAAAAAGCTTTGGTAAACACTTTCCCCCTCTCAGTTCATCTGAAGAAGATCAGTGTTTGTCAGTTTTTTTAAAAATGGGCATTCATAGCAGGACTTCCAGGATGTAAAGTAGAACAGTGACCTAGTATATTCTATGATTAATTTGTCTGTCATCAAAGGAAATAGCTTACTCACCATTTTTGTCCTTTGCCCTTTCCTAATGCAAATTCAACTGTTTGTACAACATTTATTTATGCAAAAAACCCTCAGGATAATTATCACAGCATTAATTTGGTCCAAATCTCATAGTAACATTACATACCATACAAATCAAGCTACTAGCATCTTGAACTATCCCCTTTACACATCCTTCACTTAATGTCTTTGCTATTTTCCTCCTTCTTGCCGACTGCTTTTTTACCTGTTTCACCCTAAAAGCAAGTCTCCACTTGCTGCATTCTTACAAGTTATTACAACAGTATTTAATCAAATGAGATATCCACAATTAAGCTTGACATTAGAAATACACACACACAAACCATTAAAGCAGTGATAAAGCAGCCAAGTGTGCAAGAAAGCCAGGCAGTTATAATGTAAATTGAGGTGGTCAGTAGGGGAGAGATGTGGGGGGGGGGAATGTGCATGGACGGTAAGGGAAAGGGACTAAATGGTAAAATGTACAGGCTTTACCTGGGGAGTCAGATGTCAAGGCAGGTTATAATGCATCATAAACCCAGTATCTATAATTAGTCTATGGATTTTTTGTATATGATACTTTGACTACAGCTACATTCATGCCCTCTTCCCCACCTGTCACTCACCTACTAACCACCCCAATTTACATTTTAACTGACTGGCTTTCTTGCATACTTACTGGCCTCTGGCTGCTTTACCACTTCATGCAAGAGCACAGACCATCTCTAGACACTTCCTCAGCCTGATGAAGGGTGTCCGTGCCTGAATGCTTGCTAAGAGAAAAAAATTTGGTCTAATAAAAGATATCAGATTTACCCAAAGAACCCTATGTCCTTAGACTAACACAACTACAAACTATACCCGAATGCAAGATGCTATTTTGTTTGTTGACAAAGTAATTTTAATTTGCTAAACAAATAGCAAATGAAAATGCATCCCACAAGATTGTACAAGGTCTCCTTTTATAAGAATGAAGAGCAAAGATACCAGTATCAGTCACATACAAGTTTTCATACCAGTTGCAGGAATAGCAAAGCTTAGATAAATGCACTTAAACGTCTAGAATCCCAGGAAAAGAAGCCACATTGATCCAACTGCCATGCTCATCAGATTCATGAAGTGATGGTTAGGGTAAAGGGGGAAAAGAGGGGAGAAAACAACAAAAAAGACCCCCCAAACCACAATAGACTAAAATAGAGTGGGGAAGAAAAAAAGACAACCAAAAAAGAAATAAAGCACTGCAAGTCATGTCCCAATCAAGTAGACTCCCATCCACCCTTGACACAAGAGCTCAAAGATTATCATTTTCCTGGAGTCCTGTGCTTGGATAACAGAGAAGACAAGCCATCCTATTAGCAAGGTCTAGAGAATATAAACATTCAGTTTCCAAATGTTTAAAGTTAAGATTGTTTCAAACTATTTGAGTGGAAATTGCTAGTCCTGTTTGCCACCAAGTAGAACCAAAAAAATCCTAACTTCAATATGTCTTTGATGAAACTTTACTTTTAGTTTAGCTCTCAGAGTTGCTATGCATCTGGCAATTTTACCATTTTCAGTTATTTTATTTTGCCCTTTGCAGCAACAGATGTAAAGGATATCTGAAAAGCAGATCTGTAAAAACAAAGTTCCTATCTTTCAGAGACCTACCTGGAATTGTCCCAAGAAACACACAGCCATTTAGCCTGCTTGACTGCTTTGCAGTCCTATCACTCCAGAACATGCCAAATTTCCCAAGTATGTTGGATCATGCCAATTTAAACTCATGTCCAAAATTTGTTTAAAGTATTCCCAGTTGGAAATTCATTCAGATTTCACAGAAAACACTGTAAAGGAAAAATGAAGTGAACATACCCAACGTAGTGAACTTTATTATACTCTTGAGTGTGTGAAATTGCACCTAAAGGAGATAATAAAGGGATGTTTTTTTAAATCAAAACAAGTGCTGGAGTTTGAAGGAACATTCAGAATTCAAAATAAATAAATAGAATATTTCCTCTATACCCCTAGCTGTAACTGCTACACTAGACAATCAGTTTGGTTTCCAAGCTGAAACTCACCTAGAACGTAAAGTATGCTCACTCAGCACGAATGAAATTGTCACCTCAGTATCTGCTTTCAGATTAAAGTGCTTCTTCAGTATCTCCATTCTGCTTGCCTAGATAGCTCTGCCCAGAAGTTAACTTATTCATTACATGCTACAGTATTAGTAGTCCAATGAATTATGAAGTACTTCCAGAGTCTCAGTTTAAGGCCTTTAAAGCGTCCGTCTCAAGTCTGGCATGATTTACCGAAGCAGCTCTGTAACCCACCATGTATGGATTGCCACCTACCACATTCTGGGACAGCAAGATGGCAGAGATCAGGGAAGCTATCACAATTTACACAAGCAGAGAACCTGCTCCCAGAACAGTAACTGCACTTGGCAAGCCCTTATACAAAACACACAAAGCCAAATTTCAAAGTAACAAACATCTGCGTTTTCTGGAGAGTGTTTCAGCAGAGTTTTTTGCTGCAGCCCTTCCATGCTTAACATGATTCTTCCAAAGCTGTACAATTTTTAAAAAGTCAACAGGCACAATGATCCATCAGGGAAAGCGACATTCCAAATCAGCAAGGACAAGCGAAAGGAGTCAATAAATTAGAACAATTTTTATATATAAAAAATTTATTTAGATGAGATCTCAAACACTTTAACATGAATTTACAAACGTTTCATGTTAATTCATGTAACTGAGACTATTAAGAAGGGGGAAAATAGAACAAATAGCGGCAGATTTTCCTGATACAATGACCTTACCATAGTGCGTTATTGTAGCATAGTATTACTTCAATCATACTCTCTAGGATGCGTGGGGAGAGAAATGGAAAATAAGCCACTGAAGAAAATGGAGTATCGTTACACCATAGACCATCTAATCTGATTCTCATTGGCACCAGACTATAAACAATCATACCTGAGACTTAAGATGCTAGATACACCACTCAGATGTGTGTACTGGATGCTAGTATGCTACTGGGATGTAAGTGGAAGAATAATTTAGAACAACTCTTAGTATGGGTAAGGACCTAGATACGTATGACTGTTATGCCTGTTTTCAATGGTGCCAGTGTAAATTAAAGATGGGGAGGGAAGTTCAGAGAAAAAAAAAGAGGCAGTATTAGGTGAGCCTTATAAAGCAATTATTTCAACCACCTGAGATATACTGAATGTAAGATAATTTCAAGTTCATACACATTTGCTGCAGATTTTTCAGAAATGGTAAAAATTAACAACTCTTAACAAAGACAAGTATTAGATTTTTTAGTAGTACAGTACACACGTTTTGAAGTGTCCAGTTGTGATACACTGCTCAAATGAGAAAGGGCAATCTGCTTTTTAAATTGGCTAATATTTTCGAATTAGAATTTTAGGTTAGGATTCCCCTTCTGGAGACTGTTTCAGATTTATTCACCCTCTTGAATCTCTGCCCTCTGGATAGTCTGTGTCAAGTGCTGCGCTGCAGGAACTCCTGTTTTCCAACAAACTGGCTTGCTCTGTAGGTTTGTAGTCCATTGTTAAATTGCTGATTGGGTAAAACGAATTTCCTATGTCTTCTCTAGCACAGCTTGCAATGCAACAGAAGCAGAGGTAAAAGAATGCACTAGAATACCAGAGCTCCTCTTAAACACCAATGGAGTCAGGCTGTTGGCACCAATAAGAAATTCTGTTTTTAACAAATCTGCAAATATTTAAAATCCAAAGTTAGTCAGTTATAATATATTAACTCATACACTTAATCTAACTGCCCTTCCAACCAGTTTTCTGATTGCATGGGTCTGACTTTTTTTGGCTAATATTAACCCAGACTTCAGTTTGCTATAATTTATCTCAGTTGGCTGCCCTCAAGCCTACTAACTTAGGCGCTCTGTCTCGTCTCTTAAAAAATAAAAATATTTCCATATTACTAATTTATGAAGTAAAGAAAACTTCAGGGTTTTGTTTGTTTATATTTATGCTTACTCTTGCATTAGAAATACCAAGTTTTCATTTCGTTAATACCGGTGATTCTCTGTAGGCTTGCAGAACTACAGATTTTACAAGGCATTGGAATCTAATCTAATCAGTCTTCAAAGCCTTCAACTGAGAGAGGAAGGAACATTTAGGCGAACTGTTCTCAACCTTTTCAGAGTCACAGTACCCCTGCACAACTTTTTTGAATGTGGCAGTACCCCCAGCTAAGAACCACTATGCTCAGCTTATCTCAGCGTTTCTCAACTGTGTACTGTTGCCTTCAGATAAAACTTCCACATGTGCCTACTGCACAGCCAAGCTGGAAAGGGCTGTGGCACGTGCATACACTACTCCTGCATTAGAGTTCTCTGATCAGCCTAAAGTGGGGAGGAAAGCTGGCTCATGCTCAATCCTTCCTAATCCAACTTGGCATAACATCTCCTAAAGAGGCATGCAAGATAGGTGAAACTATTTCCAGAAAGTGTGCGGGGGGAAAAGGGGCTAGACTGGAACAACTGCAGCCCAAGGCAGCAATCCTACTTGCTTCAGGTTTATCAGAGAGCCCTAATGCAGGAGCATGTGGGGCAGTTTTACCCAGCCACTAATGCTGCAGCACCCTGGAGGGGGGAGGCGGGGGGGGGCAGTTCTCATGGTACTCCAGTTAAGAACCACTGGTTTAAGTTTTGAACAGCTATAACATTCAACTGGTTTAAGAAAGGAGAGGAACTCACTGCTTGAGAGCTTGCATCAGTCGAATTTCTGAAACTGTTTTATCTGTCCACTCTTTCACAAGTATAGTGGAATCAGACCACATCAACATTATGGCCAAATAAAATAGGGATTGTTATGAACGGTTCAGCTTCCATTTAAAAGTGGACAGACATATGTTACAGTGCAATAGCTGTAAAGCACAAGAATTTTAAAACTTCCTTAACTGTTCACCTGTCCATTGTTGCATTGGGCTGCATGAAAGTGTTCTTTGATTTTGTAAAAATATATTAAACAAAATGAAAAAAAAGCACACATTTGATTCAACAAGCAACCTGGGAAAAATCTTTGTGAAAGACAGCAATCCCACTTTTGTCACTCATTCGAGTGGGAAATGTATAGATTCAGGGTTAGGCCACTGTAGTTCTCTAGTCTCTCACCAAAACAGGCACAATTTTTATTTCTTTGACTCTGTCTTAACATGTCATAGCAAAACCACAAATAGCAAATTAAAAGAGGGTAGGGGGGAAAAAAACCTATTTCCTTTTCTCATTCTAAGGACAGCAACTCCATTGTACGTTTGGACCTCCACTGATGCCCTGTCAGGAAAGTCCCACACTTCATCTTAAATGATGCAGCCTATGCTTAGAAACGATACTGGTATGATTATTTCAATTAGGGGCATAATTTTATTCAACTGAAATAGTTAATAGTTTATTCCTGTAAGTGCTTGTACTGGTATGACAACATAAGCATTTTTATATGGATGCAACTGCATCCATGTAAGGGGCAGCTATACCACTTTACAGATTAGTTAAAGTGGTACTGCTAGTACAACTTTTATATTTAGGTGGGGCCCTAAATCTACAATACCAAAAAACCCACCTACATAGATAAACCTATTTAAAGACTAGAATACATTTAACACTTGCCTAAAAAAAAAAAAAAAAAAGTGGTAAGTTCTTATCGCATTTTTCAGGTCTGGGGAAAAACTTTGCAAATCTGAGCCAAGTCCTATGCCTACAAAAAACTCCCCCTCCTTTCCTCCCCACCCCCAAAAAAACACAACAGGAATTTTTACCACCAATGTCAACAGGAACAAAATTCTTAATAGGAAATCTGTCCAGCATAAAGTACTAACAGATAGAATAACTTGTAACTGTAACCAGACTCTTGATTCGGATACAAGCTGGAATTCAAACCTCTGATAAATTAAAAAAAAAAAAATATATATATATATATATGTATGTATCTGACATATTATACTTAGAGCGCTCACGTGGTTAAGACCTCCAATGAAGTAAAAACTGATCTGCTGCAGTTCAAAATGGAGAAGTCTAAACAGAGCTGTCAGAACAAATTGCATAAGAACAGGATACCATATTAAAGTGTACTAATGCCACAATAGCTGTAGTGGGAGCTATTACAGTATTATTTTATGGTGGCATTTCCACTGTTTTGAAAGTTGGCTAAGACAAGCCAGTTTTGATACGAGGCAAAATTTGAGACTAAGTGTGACTAATTACATGTTTGCAAATCCCCTTGAAAAATTATCTGCTTCCAGATTAGGCTAGTACCATCCAACATATTTACCACACTTCTGGACCAACAGTCACTATGAAATACAATACATACAGGAACAGAAAAGCAAAAAAACCCCACCAAAATAAACAAATTGAAGAAGGATGCATCAAAGATACCTCCCTTTGGGTTCAAAAGTAATTAAAACAAAACAAAAACAAAAAAAGATATATTCAGCACAGTAATAAAGATTTTCCCAGCATCATACATCTGACAAGAAAAATAAGCCATTCAGCTTTCGGCCTTGTCTGCACTGGGGATATGCCCCATCACTGCTATCTGCGTAACTGGACTGGCGCATCCCCAGCCATATACAGGAAAGTCAGCTGTTGCACGGTGGAGCTCACTGCTGTTTGCAATAGGGTAAGCCCCACCAACGGAGTGAGTCACTATACCTGTGCGTGTTCACGGTTGCACCAGTTCAGCTATTGGTGATGGCTGCAAGAAAGGCAAATCCTCCATGAAAACACGTTCTTTTGTCACATGGACGTCACTTCCTGAGTTGAACTAGAATCTGAAGTTCCTCCCTAGTGGGCCTAGAAATGTTAAGTCTTTGCCTCTCATCTTCCTTTTCCCCCCACGCTGCCATAGACTCTTGCAAAAACCACAGGAATCTCCGCCGGTTGGTTTTGCACATAGGCAGCTCTATAGTTGGGAAGATTTTCCTTCCTTTAACCCAATGAGGAAACGAGATTTCTCTGCAAGCCTTCTCGCCCCCTGCCCCCACAAAAATCCTTCCCCCCTCCCCATTCCCAAACCTTCGGGCAGCAACCAGTTCTTTCGAAACACAGAGCTCCTTGGGCCTTTAACACGACTGCAGTATCGATAGCCCATTTCTAGGAGCAGTTACATATTGGTGAAATAAGACGGGTAAGGCAACCAATTCTGCAATAACAATCTATTCTACCACCCTGAACGCGCGGTCACCTCCCACACCATGGTGCAGCCACCAGCAGTCGCCTGTTGCCAGCTCGCGTGGCGACAGCTGGGCAACAGGGCTTGGCCGACAGATGCCACCTCACACGTTTCAACCCCCGGAGCCAGACACTCTGCGCCTACCTCCACGCCTCTACTCTAAGTGAGGCCCTGTCTCAACTCGAGTGGCTCTCCGAGCCCCGCTGCTCGCCTCCTTCCCGTGTCCTGTCGCCGAGCCCTTCCCTGTCCTCTCCGAGCGCGCTGGTACACCCCTGGCACTTCGTGCCCTCCTGCTCGGAGCCGCAGGTGGCGTGGGAGCCCGTGCTCCCGGTCAAAGCCCCGCCGCACACCTGACTCTTCTCATCTGGCCTGGGGGGCGGCACCGGCAGCGGTGGTGGCGGCAGTGGCGGCGATGGGGGCGGCACCTGCTCATCGCCCTCAGTGGGCGGCTGCCGACTTCTGGGTGGCTTCAGCGGGGACATCCACTTCATCCAGAGCTGCAGGTCCACGTCGCCCCAGGCCAGACCGGGGTCCTGGGCAGCCCGGCGCCGGAAGTCCTCATCGTAGCGCAGCCAGGAGGTGCCGCCGTAGGTGGCGTGGAACTTACGGATCATGTCCAGGTACTTGAACATGGCCCCGCACTTGTGGGGGTGGCGCTCGCACAGCACACTGGCGTACACCAGGAAGGCCGACACCCACTGGTCCAGCGTGTCCCCCCGCCCCTGGCCCTGGCCCCGGCCCCGCTCGGGGGCCAGCTCGGTGTGCAGCAGCGAGAACAGGTCGATGAACTCCCCCCGCCAGATGCGCTCCTTGGTGGCGGGGCCCAGCTGGTGACCCAGGGGCCGCCGCAGCCCCACGTAAGGGCTCGCCGTGGCCGTGGCGCCCGCCACCTCGGCCTCCCCCTGCCCCGCGGCCGGGCCCGCCAGGCCTGCCAAGGCCGCGGCCGCCGCCGCCTGGCGCTGCAGCCAGCGCGGGTTCACGTACACGGTGCGCAGCCGCGGCGCCGCCTCGGGCTCCGGCGGCGCGGGGGCCGGGGGCGGCGCGGGGGCCGGCGGCGGGGCCGGGGCGGCGGCGGCCCAGGGCGGGGAGGCGCCCCGGGGTGCCGCCAGCTCCTCCAGGCCGCGCCGGCCGCCCGTCACCAGCGCCCCGCCGGGCACCCAGCGGCACTCGGCGGCCAGCGCCGCCGCTCGCGCCCGGGGGCTGCAGGGCTCGCGCCCGCCCAGCAACGCCAGCGCCAGCGGCGGGACGGCCCCGGGGCGGCGGCGCCGCCGGCTCCTGCGCTTGGCCCGCGGCATGGGCGCTGCAGGCCCGGCTGCGGGGCGGCGCCTTGTGCGCGGAAGGGGCGGGCGCAAGGGGCCCGGCCCCGCTCCACGTGGAGGGGGGGAGGGGCGTGTCCTCGCGCCCGTTGCACCGCCTTGGGGACTCATGCGCCCGCCCCACGGGTGTTGCAACGCGTCCGGGCCTGCTTCGCTCTGCCTCAGCCTGGTCCGGGCGGTTGGCACACGGTGGCCAAGGACAATGTTGGTTGTCGCTTATCAGACCGGCTCAGCTAGTGCAGCTGGTCGGAAAAACGCTGTCGGCTTCGCTCAAGGAACCGGACTGGACAAGCCACCCCTGTGATCAGAGGCTTGCAGGACAAGCCATACGGGGAAAGTCTGGGGGACCTGGGACTCTTCAGCCTGAAAACGAGAAGGCTGAGGGGGGACTTGGGCGGGATTTACCGATATATCAGCGGGCCAGGGGGGCACGTGGACCCCCTACACATCGCCATTGATCAGGGGCATAAATATTGCTTCTAAGCAGCCCACTAGCTTATCTCCTACCCCTCTCCCTGGTCCATCAGTGAAGCCTTCACCACTCTCTTCACACCAACTATGCAGTCACCACCACTCTGGATCACAGATTCACACTGGAGACTGTATTTTAATGCACATTAATGTATTTTAATGCAGTGCCCACAATGCACTGCACAGAGCAACTAACTGTGGGCTTCCACCACACCAATTGCATAAGAGTGATTTTACCTTGCATACAACGAATTTTTGGTATGAAAAGGGTCATCACATGAGAGTGAATTCACACATACAGAACCTGCATAAAGCGAGGGAAACCTGTATATTCAAAACCTAAGTCAAGCTCAGCGAGTCTTAACATTGTTGCCAGGTGTAGGATGATTATGGTATGTATAAAATCATTTCAACCCTTGTATGAGGTATGATCAATAATAGTAAAACCATTCAAAATGTACCATAATTTTGGAGGTAGCTAATCAATGCAAGACCCAAGTCACTTCCAGGAAGTCTTAACAGTGTTGTCAGGTGTTGAATAATTATTGTATTTGTACAATCATTTCAATCAATGTATGACTGATATTAGTAAAAGTGTTCAAAAAAATGTATGCTAATTTTGGAGGTAGCTGATTAATGCAGTATATGCAAAACCCAAGTCACACTGAGGAAGTCTTAACAGTTGCCAGATGTAGGATAATGATGGTATTTGTACAATCATTTCAACCCTTGTACAATGTATGATCATTAGTAAAAGCATTCAGATTATACAATAATTTTGGAGGTAGCTAATTGATGCAAAACTCAAGTCACATTCAGGGAGTCTTAGCAGTGTTGCCAAGTGTATGATAATTATGGTGTTTGTACAGTCATTTCAACACTTGTGTTAGACTACATGCCCTTGGGAAGTCCCTTCTTGTGACTCTCTGACAGGAGTGCTGGTAGGTGAAGGATAATTATGTTATTTGTACAGTCATTTTAACCCCTGTATGATGTATAATCAATAATAGTAAAAGCATTCAAGATGTACAATAATTTTGGAGGTAGAGCTAATTGATGCAGTATATACAAAATCCAAGTCATGCTCAGGGAGTCTTAACAGTGTTGTCAGGCATACGATAATTATCGTGTTTGTACAATCATTTGAATCCTTGTAAGAGGTACAAACAATAATAGTAAAAGCGTTCAAAATGTACTATAATTTCGGAGGTAGCTAATTGATGCAAAACCCAAGTCAATCTCAGGATGTCTTAATCAACTTTGGGGTTTGCTGTCATCATTTTCTTATGACTGCTTGCCTCGAAAGAAAGAAGTGCTTCAACTTTGATGACCCAGTTCTCACTCACTCACTAAAGATTACAGTGAGCAATATAAAGTAAATAAGAAGAAGATTTATTTGCATATTTTTTCAGGGTACGATAGTTTTTCAGCAATCATGATAATTTTGAGATTCCAGTATGATAATTTCATATCTAAGATCTGGCAGTGCTGCTGACAGGAAGCACTGCCAGACATAGCACAGACCAGACACCCTTGCCTGCCACAGGCCACATCCTGCTTTTGTGAAAGGTCCCCAGTAGAGGCCAGGGTGGCCAAACCTCCAGGAATCTCCAGGAATTAGATCTACATTTCCAGGAAGCTGCTGAGAGTCACCCTGGGAGAGAAATGTAAGGGCATTTGTTAAAAATCAATATTCCATGTTGAATCCAATTTATACAATAGTCCAGTGGGGTTTTAAAATGTAATAGTCATGTGCATTTGCCTTCCGGATGTACAGACTTGTTAATCTCATTAGGTTGTGTGATGAAACCTCCTGGAATAGATTCAAACAGAGTTGGCAACCCTAGCACACAGCACACTCCAAACACCCTCACCTGCCACACATAAAACTGGGGAACTGCAGCGGGCAGTGTGCTGCTTCTGTGAAAGTCAATTAAGGCTCCAAGAGGTCCCAGGTACAGGGCCATCCTCCCCAGCTACAGAGGAAGGCAACCCTCCCCTCACCCCCCCCAGTTGGTACTAATCTGACCATAGGGTAACATTCCTTCCTGCCCCCAAGTATGGTGATTGATCTGACTCTGAACAGATCCTCTAGCCAGGGACCTCCAGCTTTGGTTCCAGCAAGAGAATGGGCACACCCCAGTTGAGCACATCCCATGCTCCCTCCTTGAGTGCCATTCCAATCCCTGCTTGCTCTGCTTTCTGCCCCCTGCCCGAATGCCACTCCAATTCATTGCCCAGTTAGTTGCTTTGCTTTCTGCCCCATGCTCCCTCCCCGAGTACCACTCCCCTGCCCTATTGGCTGATCTGCTTTCTGCCTCATGCTCCTTGCTCTGCTTTCTGCTCTCTGAGTGCTGTGCTAATCCCCTGCCTAATCAGCTGCTCTGCTTTCTGCTCCTTGCCCCATTCTCCCTGCCTAGATGCCACTCCAGTCCCCTGCTCCATTGGCTGATCTGCTTTCTGCCCCATGCTTCTTCCATGAGTGCTGCTCTTATTCTCTGCCCAACTGGCTGCTCTGCTTTCTGCTCCCTGCCCCATGCTCCCTGCTTGCTTGGCTGTTTTGCTTCCTGCTGCTTGCCCTGTATGCCCTCCCTGAGTGCCACTCTAGTCCCCTGCCCAATTGGCTGCTCTGGCTTTCTGCTCCCTGTCTTGTGCTCCCTGCCTAATGGCTACTCTGCTTTCTGCTCCCTGCCCCTTTCCCAATCTGCCATGTACCCGTGGAAGCTGCATGTGCCATTTATGGCCCGTGTGCTGCAAGTTGGCCCTCCTAAGCAGCTTTTTTTTTCAAGCCTGCTAGTAACATACCTTGGCTCCTTCCACACTCTCCATATTTTTTTTATTTGTGTTTTTGATAACCAAGTACAATTGCTGAACACAGCTGCGTGCCCTATTTAATTGAAACTCCACCTAGGTTAAAAACTGGAGCTCTGATGGCAGTTAAAAGGGGCAGCTGGCTGTATGTGCTCATAGGTCCTGTACTGAGACCATTCATCCCACCCTATGGTGGCATAAATCCCTGTGTGTGTGCCGGAGACAGAGAGAGTGAGCGAGCAAGAGAGAGAGATACATAAAAATTTGTGTAATGATTTAGAGACCATTCATCCCATCCTATGGTGGCATAGACCCACGATGCATAAATCCATGTGTTTGTGTGTATGTGTGTGTGTGAGAGAAACACAGGGAAAGAGAGCAAGTAAGAGAGAGATACACAAAGGTATGTATAATGATTCCCTAATGATAGCCAGCTAATGATTCCCTAGTGATTTACAAGACATAACTTGCTCTAAATGGAGGTTTTATTTTCAGTTTCATTTAGGCCTTTTCCTTGGTTAGTAAAATTTCATTTCCTGTTGGTGTTTTCTGATCATCTGAATCCCTTGGCTGAATAATATAATATTCTAAGAGTATTTGATTTGGAGTGTAAAGCAGATTACTGAAAGGCTATACCTAATCCATAATTAAAAAAAATATTGGATTCAGAAGGAAAGAAATGGGACCAATATATCAAAATATTAACTTTTCATTCATATCGAGTAGAAAGGCCTGCTATGAGTTACCCTTAGAAGTGATGAGAAAGAAAGAGATAGATTTTGTCAGTCCCAGGGATTTCTGAAGTGCCCATATTTCCTTGATATCTAAACACTGGGTTTTGACCAAATAACATCTATATAATCGTATTCACCCAGTTGGTTGTGGCTATTTCACTATAAGCAAAGGCTGCTGGGGAGCTGAGAAGAATTGCAACTCTATACTAACTTGTTAAAATATAATTTTGTACCTCTGTTTAGAGTGTTTGTTTATTTAAAATACAATGGCCACATGGATCAGGCTGCAACGACTAAGGGAAGAGCTGCTGATCTGAGTGAGCGTGTACTGACACTCTTCAGGCATGCCACAGCAACCAGTCTGCAGATTTCTGAGCCACGTGAGTTCTGCAGGACAGTTCTGCAAGCAGCTTTCGTTCCAGATGCATCATTGCCTTTTGCACCAGAAGTGTCAAAATGGCTCTGTTTTACTTCAATAGAAGTATTTAAGAAGCTTACACTGACTTTAATAGAGGCAGGATCAGGCCTTGAGACACTTGATCGCTGTCTCAATGCCAAGAAAGCTCAGACACCACTGGAGTAAGAACTGCTTGAAGGCCAGTGGGCCCTTGCATGGACATACTACTTGCCTCTCACTCACCTACTGGCATAACATTCTACAAACTCACTGTTGTAATGCCTTCCCTTCATTGGTAACGTTAGGTAATGTTAGGGTAAAAATAGCTATGGCTTACATTAGTTATACAGGATGATGCAGACAAGACTTTTATTAAAGATATTACAACCCTTCTTTTTTCCATTTAGAACTAAGGGAGCTAAAACTTAGATATCAGATGTTACGATATTACTGTATTTAAGTCCTTCAGTTCGTGATTATAAAAGTAACTTGGCTTCATGGCCCAGATGAGTGGTGCAAGTCCAGTCCACAGGCTGGATCCGGCACACGAAGCTGGGTTGGTGCAGGCACCACATGCAACCCGTGTCCCAGACTGGCCCAGTACCTCATGCAGCATGCACACTGGCTGCAGCTCCACATGCCATGTATAGTGTGTGCCAGACCAACGCCATGCACTATGTGCATTATACAGGGCGGGGCCAGGTCCAGTGCACAGTGCATGCAGCATAAGGGCTAGTTCAGGGTGCACACTGCACAGTTTAATCCAAAAGCTACAGGCGGCATCATGGGCCAGATTATAGGGATCTGCAGGCTGTATCTTTGATAGCCCTGCTCCAGTGAATCCTCAGCCAAAACTCAAGAAATTCAGAACTTTGAATTTCTCATGTACGAAACAAGAAAACTTGCCAGAAGTAACTTGATATCTGGATATCCTTATGAAGAAGTGATAGAGGGGTCACATGTTCTTCCTTACCAATTCATCTTGAACTTCAACAACATTGCTTGGCAGGGAGTCACAGTGCAACATAATTTTTTATTTATTTCCAAAACTGAATACATTCAAATTTGCACTGTCTAGTGACTGAGCAAAAATTATGGTTGGTATAAATGGGCACAACTATATTAATGAGTTTTTTCAATGTTTTGCTTTTGAATTCCTGTTCAATAACTAAAATAAAATAATCTCGTGCTAAGTCAAGTTTAACTGAATGAGGGCATTGGTATAGCCAGAATTTGTTAGAAGGTTTGTACAGCATTAATTTTTGCGATGTAGTTTTGTAGGATCTATACAGTGTCTATACAGACTCTCCAAAAAGTTTCTGAAGATTGAGAGTTTCTTGGCTTTAATCCAGATCTTTTCTCATTCATTTTTGGTTAAGGCCTTTTGAAAGTGTCATTCATGTGCCAATAAACACTGAAGCTTTTTTAGCTCCAAGAATTTTATGTAATACATTTTTAAAGTAATGCATTATATGTTAGGTTTGGCTGGTTCTAGGTTACATGAGTTTAAAAAAAAAAAAGTAATTTACTGGTTTAAGATACCTTTTTGTGTTGTTAGAACTCAAATATGTCTTTGATTTAAAAAAAATAGCAGTTGGCAAGTTCTGTGACCCAGTGGCACATGTAGGCTGAAATTATGGTAACTAAAGAGCCTATGAGAAAAGGTAGCTTTATTTAAGAAGGGACCTGGAGGCTTTTTAGGTTTGTCCTCAGCTTGGTCCAGGTCGATACTGTGTTTGTAGGGACTGAAGCTGATTCAAAATTAAACTGATGAGAGGAAAAGAAAGAAGTCATAACAACCAAGTCCATTCATCCCTCATTTTTGTCCCCACCACATTCCCACTTCATCAACAATCCATGTTAATATCACTACTAATTTTTTTTTAAAATACACATTTTAAAGGTAGATGGTAGGTCTTTCAAGCTCCAAGAAATCAACCCACTATTGAATGAAGAAGCAACCAGATGAGTTCAGACACTAAGATATAATAAACAGTAAACATTTTTTGTGGTGCAGGGGATCTGAAAAAATGGAGCTTTCATTTGAAAAAAATATTAAGATAATCTTCCAAGGGTGAAATGATGTCTTCCTGACTCATGTAGGCAGACAGCTGCCGGGGCTGTGCTGCTGTTTATAATATTCTGAAGTCTAGAAAGTTTCTCTGTTGCCACGGAAAACCCTGTAGGCAGCAGTATAATTGGCAAAACCTTCCTTTAAACAATTTGTTGTCTGATGCCCAGAAACACACTTGATAATGATTAGATTGTTGTTGTGCTGAGTCTTTTGCCTGTCAGTCTGAACAACATAGTTTCATTATTTCTTTATACTTCCTGTCTCCCTGTATCTACCTGTTGCCTAATTTTTAGATTGTTTACTTTGGGGATAGAAGTTGTCCTTTTGTTCTGTGCATGTACAGTGCGTAGTACTGTGGAGTCCTGACCTATTGGTAGGCCTGTAGGCTCTACAGGCACTTTTATATGTGCTTCAACGTGTTCTGATTAGAATGCATCAGAGCAGACTTGATTAATCAGGTTGGGATCTATAATGTGCTGGATCATTTAACTGATGAGCCCCTGAAATCTGCATATATTGGGTAACATTTCAAGATAAAATTATTAGCATATTTGGCTGCAGTATGCAGTATATTTGGTCCTGGATGGTGCGGACAAAACCCTCTGATTCACCAAAGAACACTCTGTGTCTCAACCAAGCAGCTGAGTGCCAGCAATCAGCTTGGAAACATTCTTCCATCTGTTCTTGAGCTGACCTGGTGACCGTTCTGGTGCTTGTCTTCCCAGTGCTAGAGACATGAAATTCTGATAAACCCTAACAACTGCCCAGGGGAATTGCAAGTCTGTACTTAAGTAGCATTTACTCCAACCTGCATCTGAACATTGCTAGCTCTGTTCTACACATCTTAAAAGGTGTAGGCAACCTCTTAGTGGAACTACTTGGATGCTACATGTGAAGAGTCATAAGAGATTCCAGGCAGTAATAATAGTAGTAATAATAATGTTAGTTTTGTCTTGCTGCAGCTTCAGAAAGCTGTAAGACAATGGGAAAGAGAGTGAGAGACAGACAGACAGACACTGTGAATGGAATTCTTTTAGCCTTTGGGCACATAAATGCAAGTTTTCCAGCCACATAAATGGTCTTTTTGACACATATCCAGTTTGCAGGCTCAGGGAATGGGTAGGCGAGAACCTGATGGTGTTTAATACCAAAAAATGCAAGGTTCTCCACCTTGGGAGGAAAAACCTGCAGCATCCTTATAGGCTCGGCAGTGCTACACTGGCTAGCAGTATGGACGAAAGGGACATGTCGGTCATGATTGACCACAAGACTAACATGAGCCTTCAATGTGATGCTGCAGCTAGTAAAGCAAGCAAAATGATGGCTTGCATCCATAGATGCTTCTCAAGCAAATCCCAGGATGTCATTCTCTCGTTGTACTTGGCCTTGGTGAGGCCACAGCTGGAGTACTGTGTCCAGTTTTGTGCTCCACAATTAAAAAAAGATGTGGAGAAGCTTGAGCGAGTGCAGAGGAGAGCCACATGCATGACCAGAGGTCAGGAAAACAGACCTTATGATGAAAGGCTGAGAGCTATGGGACTCTTTAGCCTGGAAAAGTTCAGGCTCAGGGGTGATCTGGTGGCCAGCTATAAGTTTTTCAGGGGTGCTGACCAGGATGTGGGGGGACGTCTGTCCACCAGAGTGCCCCAAGGGATGACAAAGTCGAACGGTCACAAACTCCTCCATGACCATTTCAGGCTAGACATAAGGAAGAACTTCTTTACTGTCCGAGCCCCCAAGGTTTGTAATAGACTGCCGCTGGAGGTGGTTCAAGCACCTACTTTGAACTCCTTCAAGAGACATTTGGATGTTTATCTTGCTGGGATCCTATGATCCCTGCTGACTTCCTGCCTCTGGGGCAGGGGGCTGGACTCGATGATCTTCTGAGGTCCCTTCCAGCCCCAGTGTCTATGTCCCTGTCTATGTCTATGCAATTCTATTACCCATGCAGTACAGATGAGTGTATAAGTGTATACTGTACAGACACCATGGCTATGCACTGGCCAGCCATGTACGTGGCTCCATACACACCCAGGATATGTAGGTAGATCACAAAATTGTAATCAGACTAAATTAAAACCTGTGCCTAGCAGGTAGATGATAGAAGAGCTGAGTAATGGCACCCACCAAGAAAGAAGGAAACTCAGGTTCCACAGCACTCTCATCCAGAGGAGATTTGAACCTAACCTCTCCAAAATCCTGGCAAAATGCTCATACCAGCACATCACAGGCTGGCCATTAAGTAAACTCTTCTCTGGCACTGATTTGGAAATTGAGCCACTGCCCCCTGCAGTCATTAGTCCAGTGATTTTCAACCAGTGCCACCTTGGAGTGCCTTGAGATTACAATGTTAGTGATGATTCACAAACTAAACCCAGAGATTTCAAATAGGCAACAATAGCATTAAAATCATTCTCGCCTATTGTGGGCTTCCTGAGTTCTGTGCAACAGAAGAATTGCTGTATTATTTTTCAGTCAAAAAACAAGTTGAAAACTAAAAGCTAGCAGTTTTGGATGGGTGCCTGGAGTATAAGAAGGTTGAGAACCACTGCACTAGTACAAGGATGAAAGGGAAGTTTCTGCCCCACTGGGAGCAAGGATAGAACACAGTGTCCCTTCCCTTCCAGAGGAACATGTATTTCATTGAGCCATACAAAGCCCTGTTTTGAATTCTTCCTGGTCCCAGAAATCTCCCTCTCTTGGTTGCCCAGGGGAGCCCACTTCAAAAGGACAGACCCCATAGTTTCATAGTTTCTAGGGTCGGAAGGGACCTGAGTAGATCATCTAGTCCGACCCCCTGCCATGGCAGGAAATAACACTGGGGTCAAACGACCACAGCAAGATGTTCATCCAACCGCCTCTTAAAAACCCCAGGGTAGGAGCCAGCACCACTTCTCTTGGAAGTTGGTTCCAGATCCTAGCCGCCCTGACTGTGAAGTAGTGCTTCTTGATATCTAGCCTAAACCTGCCCTCTGCCAGCTTGTGACCGTTATTCCTGGTCACTCCTGGCAGTGCTTGGGGGAATAGTGATTCCCACAATGCCTGCTGATCCCCCCTGACTAGTTTATAACAGGCCACTAGATCCCCCCTCAGCCTTCTCTTGTGGAGGCTGAACAGGTCCCTTAGCCTCTCCTCATAAGGCCTACCCTGCTGCCCCCTGATCATGCAAGTGGCCCTCCTCTGGACCCTCTCCATGTTGTTCACATCCCTCTTGAAGTGTGGCACCCAGAACTGGATCCAGTACTCCAGCTGCAGCCTGACCAGTGCCGTATAGAGGGGGAGGATCACTTCCTTGGACCTGCTCAAGATGCATCTGTGGATGCATGACAAGGTACGGTTGGCCTTCCTGACTGCATCCCCACACTGCCGGCCCATGTTCATCTTGGAGTTGATGATGACTCCAAGATCCTTTTCCGCCACTGTACTGACAAGAATGGAGCTCCCCAACCTGTAGGTATGGTGCCGGTTGTTCCTCCCCAGGTGCATCACTTTGCACTTGTCAGTGTTGAATCCCATCCTATTCTCATCCGCCCACCCTTGTAACCTGTCTAGGTCCGATTGCAGCCTATTCCTCCCTTCTAGTGTGCCCACATCCCCCCACATCTTAGTGTCACTCTACCATGCGAGACTTGTCTTGCCCCTCATTTAGGAAGACTGAGGCAAAGAACTCACTGAGGAGTTCAGCCTTGTCCTCCCTGTCTGTCACCAATTGCTTTTGCCCATTCAGTAGTGGTCCTATTCCACCCTGGGCCTTCCTTTTACTCCCTATATATCTGAAAAATAATTTTTTGTTATCCTTAACTTGGGATGCCATCCTCAGCTCCATGGTAGCTTTGGCCTTTCTAACTGCTTCCCTACAACTGCGAGCTGAGGAGGTATACTCCTCTTCAGTAATCTCTCCCTGTTTCCACTGCTTATATGCCCCCCTTTTTGCCCTTAGGCTGCTCTGGATTTCTCTGGTCAGCCAAGGAAGCCTCTTGGCCCCTTTCCCCCTTATCGGAATTGTTTCCCTCTGAGCCCGAAGGATCGTTTCCTTAAGGCACAGCCACCCTCCTGGGCTCCCATCTCGCCAAATCTCCTACTTTGCAGTGCATCGTTGACTAAACACCTGAGATTGCTGAAGTCGGCCTTCCTGAAGTCTAGCACTTCCACCCTACTAGTTACCTTACCCACTCCATGCCTTATGATGAATTCTATTATTTGGTGGTCACTGTCCCCCAGGCGCCCACTGATCTGTAGGTCCCCTATCATGTCATCCCCTGTTGCCAATACCAGGTGCAGTAAGGCATTCTCCCTAGTGGGACCATGTACCTCCTGTGTCAGGTGGAGGTCCTGTACACAGGATAGGAACCTGCGTAGTCCACCTTTGTGTGCATGTGTCTCACGCAGTGGGGCCCTAACTATAGGGCTCATTCTGCTACTGCAGCATAGATAGTCAATAATAGGACTCCTGGTGAAGTAGAAATTAACTAGAGGGAGTATCAGAGAAACTATACTCTACTGCAGGTTGCTTGAGGAGGGGACTGAAGAAGTAACAACATTGAATTACCAGGTGTGGTAAGATATGAAGTAAATGAAAACTCATGCTACAAGTAGGGAGAAGTAGTTAGTAGTGCTGGCAGAAGTCAGACAGAACCAGGGTGTAGGGTGGCACAGTGGCGACGCATAGGGGGTGCACCTGAGAGCGCTGGTGCACTGCCTGACCCGTCATGCTTGCCGCGTAGGCAATGGGTGGGGGGGAGGCAGGGGGGCAGGCAGGAGCGCCGGTGCCCGCCTTGCAAGCACTGGCCGATCGCTGTAGCCGCTCCCAGAAGCGGTTGGCCACAGCAACTGGCTGAGGGGGTCCCCCTGGGCAGCGAGATTGGCCGCAAGGCACCCCATCCCCCCAGTTGGCGGGACTGGTCACAGCATGGGCACGTGTCCCCACTGACTAAAGTGGCACCTGTTGCCCATGGGGTGGCACGATTTTTTAGGTGCCCTGACTTCTTCCTTACTACAAGGAGGCAGAAGGGAAATGGTCTTCAGATTCACCACATGTTGACTGACATGATCATCATGCAAATGAGCCTTGGCCAGGAAAAGCAAACTGGCCGGAATCTCAGTGCTTTTCCCTGCTGGGCTTCTCACCAACTCAGCAGATTGCAGATGGCACTCCCTTTCCCCAATAATTTTTGTGTTGGCCCCTGAAAAATAGCTTTTTAACTAGCCAGTATCTTGCAATTTTTTCAGGTTCTTCAATAATGGATTTTGAGCTGAATGGAAATTAGGTGTTAAGTGACAAACTCAAGAACCCACCAGCTGAGGGAAGAATTAAATAGAGCATATTCAAAATTTTAGCTTTGCAGTGCAAAAGATTCAACACAAAGAGAAGTTCTGGAAGTGACAGTGTGTCTTTAAACTAGCAAGCCGTAATGAGTGAAGAGATATGCTAAAGTAGGAAGCAAAAATCATTATTTAAAAGGCTTAATGAAGGAACTATAAAACCTTCCGAACTCAAGCACTTAGCCAAACTTCAGGTGTTGTGGATTGTTTCTAACAGGAGAAACAGGGAATGAAGTTAGGTGTTTCTTTGATGCAGTCTTATATATCCATAAAGCTGTACAAGTTCTTTTACTAAAAGTGTCAAACAGCAAAAGACTGTTCATAGTTCCAAGCCATTATTTCCGGTTAGCACTTACCTTGAAAATTTGCTCCCAGCGCTGTTTCTAGGGCTTGTTTTGATTTTGTCTTTGTCTTTCCTGTTTCTGCTTGCTAGTGTTTTTTCCTGATTTTCTCAAACACAGAGACATATATTACTCTGTCTGCCCTAGCTTTTGCTTACGGTTGATGTGGATCTATTGTTTGGGCAGTTGCTTCTATTGTTTAAGCCAGTGGGGGCCAACCTTTTTGGCAGGTTTGCCACATATTAAGCCTCACACCCTCCCTGAGTGCCACTTGAGTCCCCTTCCTCTGTCTGATCTGCTGTCTGCTCCCGGCCCAGTCAGCTGTTTTGGTTTCTGCACTGCTCCCTGCTTGATTGGCTGCTCTTATTCTGCCCGATGATCTCATGAGGTCTCTTGCAGCCCTACATTTCTATGAATCTGTGTGCTCCCTACCCTATTTGCTGGTATAGCCCCTGCCATCTCCCTGATCTGCTCATGTCCCTTGTGGTACACGTGTTGCAGTTTGGCCACACCTAGTTTAAGATATTATTAAACAAAGTATAACAAGTTTTCAGGGATTCAAGCAGGGTGGACTCGAAGTGCACTGAAAGAGTATCTGACCCAGACTAGATGACTTGGTTTTTGCAGCTCCATGAAAGGGCTAACCATATGACAGTGGCACACATGCACAGGGTACGGACCAATATCAAACTAAATTCTAATTACAGTTACTCCACCTATATATACACCCACAACTTATGATACAATTTGTATTCTGCTCTGGAAATGCATAGAAGGCAGTTAAAGTTTCAGGCTGCAACAAAACTAACTCTACAAAATTGTTATTATGCTATAGAATAACTGTGCTGACAAAATGCTGTACATGATGTATCATGTTACCATCATAATAGCTGTGATTAAATCTTAGTCACTGAACTAGGTATTTCACTGCTGGTTGCAACTGTAGATATGATATCCGTGGGCTGCCAAACTGAAACTTGTGACTGGTGACCTAAAGATGGTTAGATGGAAATAGAAAACAGGGCAGCCCCAGAAAGAAGCAAGTGGAATCCTGGGATCCCATTTGTCTCATTTTGTGAATGAGTGTAAGGAGAAAGGATGAGCAACAACAGGGTGGGCCCTTCCCTCAATTAAAGAGAATCAGAGAGGGGATAAGCAGAGGTTTGGTGTGCACTTCACAGCTGGATTCCCTGGCTGAGTGTGTGAGGGAAGAGGATATTATCTGAGATCGCCATGACTTCACTCTGTTCTTCATGCATCTTCAGTTCCCAGTAACTTTCCTCCCACATCGCCCCCTCACACTCTTTCTATTCACAAAGATATTCTTTGATAAGTAGAGAGCTGATACCAGCTATTCTGTCAGATATACAGCTAACAGCTTGGCAAAGAAGTCTGTGCCCTATGTAAGCCATCATTGGATGGATGGCCTTCTCATGCAGCTGCAAAACCCCCCCCACAAGTCAAATAAGAATTATGGGCTGGATACTATTTCAGGTATTGGGCATCTAAGTACGATGTGATCCACTGCTTGAATCCCTGGAAACCTGTTAATGGAAAAGGTGGGTGGGTCCTTTCCCTTCCTGCTTTGAACGTGCATTGCCACAAACAGGTGTTTGTGCCTGAAAGCTTGCAATTAAAGTTTTTTTTTGGCAAAAATCTTGTTGGTCTAATAAAAGATATCATCTCTATTATGAGTCCTCTTTGCAAAAGTACGTATTTCAGAAACTTGAACAAAGTAGAATAAAAACCCATTTAGACAGTCAAATGCCACTTTGATCCTCCTAGCTAGAATAGGATCTGGCCTTTTTGGGTCTTTTTATAACCATGAAACATTACCAAGGGCATTACAGTAATGAGGACTCTAAATGAGGCTTTGACCAGAAATACCTGCAACCTTAAGTGAGAAGTAATTAGTACAGCTCTTGAATAAGGCAAGGGAACAGTCCCTTAAGGGAAGCGGGGGAAGCTTCCTGAGAGTAGAAAAGGAGGACACTGGGCAAAATTCTCAAAAATTGTGAAATAGCACAGGGAGAGAGAGAGAGAGTGGGGAGGGAATGCTTCATTTGAAAGCAGATGGACTATTACCTTTCTTGTGCCTGATGTCTGAGCCGAACATACTTACATGTGTATGTATGTATATTGATACATGTTCTCTTTTTCCTGAGTTCAACTGTTCTTTTATCCTCCTAGGAAAGACTTTCACTATCCTCGAGTGCCTGTGAGTGTGGAAAATTTGTGAAGGGCACTTCCAGAGGCATTGAATATCCCTAGGTTTCTGCTACAGGGTGCAAGCTAGTGTGAAGGGAGCTATTCTGAGAGGAAACTTGGGAATATTGAACCCTTCAGTCCCCTGGCAGGATAAGCTGTCCTTCCATTGCTGTCCCCATTCTTCATGACAGCTTATACCCCTTGCTTGCACATCTCCAATGGTATTCTCTCTTTTGTATGGCATCAGATATCAGCTTCCAAATCTATAAGCCACTGTCTGGTATTATGGTTCACTGTGAAGACTCTATCTGCCCCATCTGGGCATTTGTAAAGACTGCAGCTTTTAATGAAGTGCTGCACTCTTTGTTGGACACTGCATTCACACAGGGGCCTGTCCAAGATGTTCATCTTGCACAGTGTTGTTTTGAAGCATCCATAGCCACAGCTCAGTCTGTTCAGCTTGACCCATGCTTCTCTGTCAAGCTTGACCCACACTTCTCTGTTAAGGTTGTGCCCAATGGAGGGCTCATTTGGTGTTGGTTTAAAATGCTGTAGGACTAAGTCTGATCTTTCCCAGCAGTTAGCCCACTCAGTTGCTGCCCTAGGTTTGGTTCAGCATCCCCAATCTTTTCCAGGAGCTTGTGGGCTTTGCGTATAGCTTGGGCATGTCCCCACGAGCAGGAATATGCGTTTGCCTGAAGACAACTAGCAGCGGGACATATTTGTGCTGCTGCTATTTGTCCTAAGGAAATGCCCTTGCATACATGCTCTGGGCTGGCCCCAGCAGCCTCATCTGGGGGTCTTTGGGGGCTGTAGTGGCAGCAGTCCAGGTGTGTGGAACCTGGCTGGCCAAGCTCTGGTTTCAGGTGGTGCATGTGGCTGCCATATGCACCACTCCACTTTTGGCATACTTTTTTTTGATGCTAGGATTTCCCAGTATCTTAATTTGGCTCCATGATGAAAATATGCAGTGGGAAGAACCAAAGCACCTGTGCAGGGGGGTGTTTTGTGGCACCTCAAAAACTTTTGAGATGCTGCAAAGTGCTAGCTCATGTGGACACACCCTTTATGCCTTTCAAGCCTCTCAAGCCTCCATCTATCCGGTGTTCAGTTAACAGTTGATGGAGCAGGTGATTTCCCTCACCTCCTGCCTCTCTTGCCAGTAAGGATGTTAGGGCCTGTCTTCCCACCTCACTTGGTCTAATGCCCCAGAGCAGTGTTTCTCAACCTGTGGGTTGCAACCCAAAAATGGGTGTGCCTCCTGAGGTTGGGGGGACACAGCAACTGCCCACAGGTGGTGATGCAGGCTGGCTGAGTGGGGACTGTCTGCAGGTGGCCTGGGGCCGTTGGCGGTGGGGGGCTTATTTCTGCTCCCGATTGATGGGGGGGGTGCCCCCATGGCTGGACGTTGAGCCCAGAATTTCCAGCAGCACTTGGGGGGGGGGCACCATCGCTTCACCTGCCCCCTCTGCCCGTTGCCTAAGCCGAGAGCGCTCGCTCTCAGGTGGGGCACCAGCACTCTCAGGGGGTGCTCGTGCACGCATCCATGTCGCCTGTGGGGGGCAAGAATACATGAAAGGGTTACAGGCAAACTTTAAAAATGGATGTTTAAACGAGAAAAAGGTGGGGAACAGTGGCTTTTCCCTTGCAGGCTGGCAGAGCTCCAGCCTGCCAGGGGCTGCCCCCACACACTGGGGCCTGGGGGCAGGAGCGAGGGGCACTGAGTGGGGACTGGCCATCGGTGTTTCCAAATGGGTCCTGGTCCCCAAAACGGTAGAGAGCCGCCGGCCCGGGGCAGGGGCGGTCGCCGCTCGCAGGCTCCGGGTGCGCAGGGGCAGGCAGACACCTCCCGGCCCCGCCGCGCTGCCCTGCGGGATGCTGCCTGCGAGGGGCAGCGCGGAGCCGGTCGCAGCATCGCCCGCCCTGAGCGCCGCACGCCGCGGCAGACAGCCGAGCCGCCTCGCTCCTGCCCGGGGCTCGTAAGTACCCTCGGGGCGGGGCGGGCACGAAACCCCGCCTGGCTCTGCGCGGGGGGCAGTCTCGCACTGGGGGCGGGAGGGCTTGAACCCCCGCTCCCGAGGGAGGGGGCTGAATGCTGGCTCCTTGTGGCGGGATCCAGGGCTCGGCTGCCTGAGGGGATGTTGCACTAGTGGAGCTGGGTGGGGGACGGACGGCAGCTCCGGGCTCCCTCCCTGCTCGCATGTCACTTTGTCCGCTCCCCCCGCAGCGCCATGCGCCGCCCGCCCTGAGCGCCCGGCGCCGCGATGTCCGCGCACAGCCTGCTCAACAGCGTCTTCTCCTGCTCGGCCCCGGCCCCGGCCGCGGCCGCCGCCCCGGGCCCCTGCAAGCGCCGGCTCCGCCAGACCCGCAGCCTGGACCCGGCGCTGGTGGGCAGCGCGGGCCGCGAGGAGGCGGAGGGCGGCGGGCGCCTGCCCCGCGGCAGGGCGGACTGCCTGGCCGCCGCCTCGTCCCGCTCGCTTCTGCTGCTGCTGCGGGGCGGCGGCGCCTCGCTCTCCACGCCCAGCACCCCGCTGCCGCCCGACGACGCCTGCCACTTCGACTACGGCAAGAGGAGCCCGGCCTGGGACCCGCCCGGCCCCGCCAACAGCCTTTTCTCGCCCCGGAGGTGGCTGCAGCAGAGGAAGGGGCAGCCGCCGCCCGGCGCCCCCGTCGCCGCCTGCGTGGTATGGAAAGCCGAGGTAGGGCTGACCCCCCAGCCTAAGCCTTAAGCCCGGGAAGCGGGGTAGCGGGGTTGAGATGTATGGGGCAGACGGGAGAGTGGAAGGGCAGTGGGGTGGCCGCCACAGGGGCCAGTCCGGTTTTCTGCTACGCTGGCCTCCTGTGATAGGAAGCCCGGCACCTTGACGGCCTCTGTTTTTCTCTTCAAGAGAGGTGAAGGCGTCCGGTTTCGTATCAGTAGAGGGCAACCGAACCATCCTCTATGATGGCCACCCTAGGAAGGTGCCGGACAGGCAAGGGGGAGCTCCCTCTGTGCCCGCCAGGGGGCTGTGGCTGGCCCAGTTTGAAATATATGGGGGGGCCAAGCTGCCCCGTCAGAGACGAGAGCCCCCCCAGTCTGCCCTGCAACTCAGGTGGTGGTGACTCTTTCTGCCTGCCACGGCTACAGGCTCCCCTAAGAGTTGGAAGGTAATTCGAAAGCTGCCCCCAGCCTCCCTGGCGCATCTGGGGGTGTGCATGCCGCTGAGGTGAAGGCAGTCCTGGCCCTGGCCTGACCTGGCCCCTTAGCCTAGCTGGTGTTGTGAAGCTGGTCTCCCAGTGCCTGCAGGGGGCATGGGCTTCTGGCCACTCACTTGCCTCTCTGCTGTGGGGTGTCCTGTCCCGTCCTGTCCTAGTAGCATTTGTGACAGTGGCTGCCTGCAGATGGCCGAGAGTGGGAGCAGGAGTGGGGCTGCCCATGTGGCCTCTTGGCAGCAGATGGCCCCAGGACAAGTCTACTCCCCAACATCTCCTCACTCCCAGGCCCACAGGTGTGGGGCTCTGGATACTTGCCAAATCCAGGCAGGCACTCTTTGTTGAAGTCCAGGAGACTTTGAGGTTCAGATGCCTCCCCCTGGTCTCACTTGATCTTAGCCAGAAGGCCCAGGGGCTGGGGTGTGTGCTCTTCTTGGCCTGCCAGAGAGGATGGGGGAGTGGGTACAGCTGTCTGGCAGAGCACACCTGGAGGGAGCTGAGGGAGCTTTGTGTTTCTCTCCTGGGATAAGCTATGGAAAGTGCCATGGGGGGAGAAAGTCTTTGCTGTGTTCTGTCAGAACTGAGCTAGGTGGCTGGGCACATCCAGATGAAGCCCCTTGCTGGTGTTTTTCTCTGTCTCTCGTTGCATTCAGGAAGAGGCAAGCATGCCTGCTCAGAGGGAATTAACCATGGTAGGGCATTGTCACAGTAATTTTGGGCAGCTCCTGGAGTGCTTAACCCCTGGATTGTCCACACATTAACACCTTGAAGTGGCTTAAAGCTATCTAGCGGCTCAAAGTTACACCATTCCAGGGCAGGATTAGCTTTCGATCCGCAGCACCCAGTTCCTGTTAAGGTGTGGCCGCTCCTCACAGATGTGTGCCCAAGTTGAAAGTGTGGCTGCTCCGAACTCTAAGCTAGTACTAACACTGATCAACATTTGTGCGGCTTGCACCGAAAGGTGTCACAAGGCCCTTCATTCCTAATTATAATCACTCACTGTCCTGGGTTCTTGAAAGAAATACACTGCTTCATGGATCCTTTTGCAAACAACATGCGAGAGCTATGAAGTTAAAGCTGTTGATGTGTTTGTTAGCAGGGGAAAACATACGCCTTTGGTATTTCTTAGGTTGATACCATACATAGTTGGACTGGGCATGTCAAACTCTTCCTCCCAGTTTAACACCTCATAAACTTCAGCATACAGTGGTTTCCTTACAAAATAGGCACATGTATTTTCAGTGTTCCTGCCCAGGGATGTCAGATTGATTTGACAGCACAGATAGGCTGAAATCCCAGGAGGAGTGACCAGACAGGAAGAGGAATCCAGCTCAGCGATGCAAATGTTTATTTACTTTGTTTGGATGTCTTGCATAGGTATACTGCAGTTACAGCTGGTGGACAAACTTATTGAAAGAACACGGCATTTTTAGTTTATGGTAATTGCTATGGAAATTGATTTACTATTTCTTCTACTTGTAAAGCTTGTATGATTGGATATCTCTCTGCTCTCTTTTTTGATGCGTAGGTTTTGCTTTGTTAACTGTTCACTTGCAATAGTGTTTGATGCATGTGAAATGCAGTTAGAAGGAAGACATTTTAATTAAGATCATAAGGTAGAGTGAGGTTTCTGTCTTTATAAATAACTGCTTCTAGAGCAACTAGTGACATCTTAAATACTGATGTAGACTCCGTAAGTAAAATGTTTCATGCAAGTATGACCTATTTCAAAACTAAGCTGAAAACTTTCATAGATTGTAAGGCTGGAAGGGATCTCAGAAGATCCAGCCCTCTGCACCAAGCAGGAAAGACAGCTGGGGTCAGGTGACCCCAGCAAGGTGACTGTCCAGTCTCCTCTTGAAGATTGCACCACCTTTGGAGGGAGCTTATTCCATAGCCTGGACACCCTAGCTGTGAAGAAGTTTTTCCTAATATTGAGCCTGAAATGGTCTTTCAGGAGTTTGTGGCCATTACTCCTAGTTTTACCCAAGGGAGCAGCTTTGTCCTGGGCTGGGACCAGCTTTGTCCTGATTAACTGTTGTTCACCAGTTCCTTGATGTACTCCCCTAATATAGCGGTAAGCTGCTCCCAGGTCCCCTCTCAGCCTTCATGGTAGAAGAAGGTAAAAGATAAGTGTAAGAAGTGAAAAAACCCGAGTAAACTTAAAAGCTCTCAACACTAAAAGCTCTTAGTGCTGTATACAAACAACTTCAGAGCTGCTCACTTGGAGATGACAGGAGTATAGCTGAACATTCCAGCATGCGAGTCACTTTATCATTTTGGCTTTGGAAAGCAGCAACAGTGATTGTTTGGATCAGAAGTTATTCTGCATTTGCTAAATATGTTTTGATTTATTTAATGAAGATGTTTACACTTCAAGTAATTGAGACATTTTATTAAGCAGATTCACAAAATAAAGTATGGGAGTAAGTGTAAGTAGCAAGAATGTGCACAAGACAGTAGACAAAGGAATCTCATCTTTAAATGTTACAATGTGCTCTAAGGGTAGGAAGGCCCTGTGTCCTGATATGATGAGTTCTGATTTCATAAGTGTAACTTTCTAAGTCAGTTAAGGTTTTTATAGGTCCCCTTCTACCCCGCTCCTACTTCCCCCATGACTGTTTAAACTGGTCCAAGGATTTAGACATACTGTGATCCCTGATTCTTCAAAGATCTCTTCAGAGGCAGATCCCTGCATCTTCACAGAATCCCATGAAACAAATTGGGACATTGTGTGAGAGAAGGATCAGCCTACCTGGTGTGTTTTGCAGGTTTGAGGCTGTGCAGCTGTCCGCAAGTGAAAGAGTAGAGAGGCTTAAAATATCATTCAGTGTATTTCCAGTACTCTTAAAGAATCTTGTTTTCATTCATTATTGATCTTAGGACTCTATCCCATGAGAAATGGAGAACAAGTTAAGGATTCTAATTTTTATTCTTCATGTTGTTATATTGTTTTAGTGGAAGGAGTAAATGAGCTATTATTACTAGGTCAGGAATTGCTTAGAGAACCTAGACACTTCCAAGTTGGCAGTGGTGGATGGGATGCATCCTAGAGGATAAGGAGAATTGACTGTGGTAATTTCAGAGCCATTAGCTATCTTTGAGAACTCATGGAGGTCAGGTGATATCCTGGATGATTGGAAAAGGGAAAATATAGTGCCTATCTTTAAGAATGGGGAGAAGGATGATCTGGAGAATTACAGACCAGTCAGCCTGACCTCAGCACCTGGAAAGATCATGGAGCAAGTGCTCAAGGAATCTATTGTGAAGCACCTTCCGGTGATCAGAGACAGCCAGCATTGATTCACCAGGAGCAAGTCATGCCTGGCCTACTGATTTCTTTGTATGATAAGGTGACAGGCTCTTTGGATGGAGAGAGTGTAGTAGATGTGACTTACATTGACTTTAGCAAGGCTTTTGACATTGTCTCCCATGATATTCTCATTAAGCTAAGGAAATACAGGCTAGAAAAAGGTGTTGTAAAATGGATACATAACTGTCTAGATCATTGTGCTCAAGAAGTAGTCAGCAGTGGCTCAATATATAGTTGGCAGGAGGTATCAAGTGGGATTCCTCATGGGCTCAGTGTTTAATACCTTCATTAATGATTTGGATGATGGGATTGAGCACACATTTAGCAAATTTGCTAAGCTCCACCAAGTTAGGTAGAATTTCAGACACTGGAGGGTAGGGTTGGGATCCGGAATGTCCTGGATCAGCTAGAAAAATGGTCCATAATCAATAAGGTGAGATTCAGTGAGGACAAGTGCAAAGTCCAGCACTTGGGACAAAATAATTTCATGGAAAATTACTGGGGAATGACTGGCTAGGCTGTAGTACTACAGAGGGGTTGGGAGTCACAGTGACCAGAATCTGAATATGAGCCAATAGTGTTCCCTTGTTGCGAAAAAGGCCAACAGTTTATTGGGTTGTATTAGCAGGAGTGTCACTTGCAAATCATGGGAAGTGATTCTTTGACTCTATTCAGCAGTGGTGAGCCCTTACCTGGAGTCTCTAGTTTTGGGCCTCATACTTCAAGAAAAATGTAGACAGATTGTAAAGAGTCCAGCAGGGATCAACAAAAATTATTAGAGGCCTGAGAAGCATGCCTTATGCGGAAAGGCTGAAACAGATAGATTTATTTAGTCTGGAGAAGAGAAGACTGAAAGGGGATTTAATAGCAGTCTTCAAATTATCTGAAGGTTAGTTATAGAGAGGATGAATACAGGACTCTTCTTTGTGGCTATAGAGGACAGGCCTAAGAGTAATGGCCTCCAGCTACAGCAGAGGGAATTTAGGTTGGGACTTTCTGACTACAAGGGTTGTCAGGCGTTGGAAAAGACTAGCCAGGGAAGTTGTGGAATCTCCATCTCTGGAAATTCTCAAGAACAGGTTAGACAGACACTTGGCTGGGATGGTTTAGTCAGAATAATCCTGGCTTGAGCAGTACACTGGGCTGCATGGTCTTGTAAGCTCCCTTCCAGCCTACCCTCCTGCGATCCTATGATCTCGTTTGTTATCATGCTGTTTTTTCCAGGTTTTTATTTGATTCTATGAAATTTGAATACTGTTAAGTATTTTAAAATACTCTGTTGTTTATGTTAATGAAAAAGAATCATTTATACTTTGGAGAAATCTTTATTTTGGTGAGGACAGAGTTTTAGAGGAACACACACATATGTGTCACCATATCATCTTCAACAATAAAAACGTACATTTCTGTAACAATGTGTATAAGTAGTCTAAATTATATTCCCAGAGCCTGTTAAAACTCCTATTCATTGACATTCACTTAATTAATCTTTTGTAAGCAGAATTCAATTTAGGCTTGTCAGAAAATAGGTTTTGTTTTTTTGTTTTTTAGAAAAGAACATGTTGAATTCTTTTATAGCTGTTCTTTAATAATAAAGGACTTGGGTAATAGAGAATTCTGCTTTTACAATACACGAACAGATCTACGGTAAAATAAACATGCTCGGACTCGCATATGGAGTGTTATTAGGGAATGTTCTGAATGGGTGAATATGAGGTAATTATTTCTAATATTGTAACTTTTAGAGGCATCATTACTTAAATTATTGTAGTCTTGGTAGCACATCAATAGTTGAGACTTTGTCAGATTGAACAATGATGTTCAGAGTGGGAAAGAGTTTACTCAGCTGTAAAAATCTGTTGTAGGCCGAAACTGACCATGAAAAAAAAAGAAAAATGATTTTACTGTTGCAAATACTGTTTTTGCATTAGCTTTGCTATGACATCTTAAATATAATTACACATTTTGGCAAGAATTTCTCTAGGTATACATTGCAAAGTGGGAGTTTCCCTACATGTACGATGGGAAGAAATGTTGTCCTCCTAGCAGTAGCTTTGAAGCTGTAACTGAGCTGCTTAATGAGAAAGGGAAGGTGATGGATGATCAATGGACTTATCTTCAAATCGAATAGTAGATATTAGAGCAAATGTTGGAAAAGGATATCTAGTCTAGGGGTGGTCAGCCTGTGGCATGGGTGCCACAGCTGGCTCAGGTAGCCTTTGTGTGTAGCATGCAGCAGACTGGGGACGGGACAGGCAACACTGTCCTGGTGTTAGGGGCAGGGAACAGAAAGCAGAGCATCAAATCAGGCAGGCATCACAGGCAGAAAGTAGAAAGTTGAGTGGCAGCTTGGGATGGGAGCACAAGACGGGGAACAGAAAGCTGAGCAACAGAGGAGGTAAGTGAAAGAGATTGAAGTGGCACTTGGAAACAGTAAGGTGCTGATTTGTTGCCGAGAAGGTTGCCCACCCCCGTTGTCCTAGTCTGTCTGAAATCACGCTATGTTCTAGCATGTCAAGAGCCCTTGTAGAGTTGCATTGTGTGTAGTGCACTGGCATGCCTGCAGGTAGGATCCCCAAATCTTGTCTCTTTAGCAGGTGGTTATTCAGAGTTAGCAGCAACCTGCTCAAGTCTTTTTACACTGTACAGAACATACTGTGAGTGGAATTGCCCACTGGTCATAGATTTCTATAATAATTCTTTATGTGAAGCCAAGCTAAGGGAAGAATGTTAACTTTATCTTTTTGTTTTAACTGTTTGGCCTTGGAATTTTATACAGACTCTTTTTATAGCACTAATAATTTCTGAATGTTGATACTTGTTCTTGAAGAAATTTACATTCACAAATATCTTTAATAAAATATCAAAAGTATATGGTGACTTAGACTTCAGTAGTAAGCTACACTAGCCAAATTTTCATATACAGGCATTTGATTTTTAAGGTTGCTAGTTTTTGATCCAGTATCTCAGCTGGCTTGAAAGAGTTGCATAAAAAGACCCCTATAACTTTGTGGTGGTTTCATCATTTTATTTTTCAACTTTTGCTTTCCAACTGTGTTTGATATTCAGATTTATAATAATGCTTCATAACTAGCAGGGAGTATTTTTAGTAGGTTTGTTATTGCAGAGGGGTATCACGACAGTTTCACATTTCTGTTTCATGGTCATATACGCTCTACTTAGTAAATACATCCTGGTTCTAAATCAGTTGCAGACGTCCCATGGATTTTTTTTAAATTCTGATTTTTAATTATGATGACTTTTTATTTAATTAAATATTTCATATATGACTAAATGGCTTTGTAGGTAAACTGAATACCTGTGAAAAAATGGGTAAAAATGCTTGATGATTACTTAAAGCTAAACCTTTAAATGTTGATATGTGTACTTCAGGTTAAATGTGTGAATGGTTTTATGGAAATGAAAGATGCATGGAAGCATTTGCAAGATCACAGCTTATTAAGCTATATAATCTTAATGCCTAAAATTCATTTACAATGTGAAAAGTCTAGCAGTAATTAAACAACATAAAAAGATAATACAAATACTTTAAAGTCCACTGCTTATTTTTCTATACTTAACATTTTTACTGTACGTAATATCTTCCCCGCAAAACCACAAAAGATAGGTAGTTTGCGATGTGGTGGGGAGAAACTTCCGTTTTTGTATCTTCTGGGTAGTCTGTCTATTATGATGTAGATGAGGAAAGCATAATCCAGGATTCCCCTACATACTTCAAATTATAGTCTTGTTGCTCCCTTAAAGTACTCTGTGTATTATTTATGAACAAAGCACAACCCTCTGTAGCCCTTGCCCTTTTGTGAGACCTGTTGTTAAAATAATGGCAACACCATTATGACACCACAGAAACCTAAGTTAAAGAGCTAGGGACGATATTTCATTAAGCTATATAAATAACTTCATATTGCTTGGATCTGAAGCCTTTCTGTTTGCCCTTCTAGCTCTTGGGAGGGAAAAGGAGATTTCTTCTCCCACTTCTTTACCAAAGGTTTTGGATAACTGAGAAATTAGGTTAGTTTACCCAGTTTTTTCTTTTGTCTGCTCCCATGTATTGGATGAGTCTGTCTCTCTAGCACTCTATCAATCAGTTGATTGATTTAGGTATTTTTCTTTCATGAACAGGATTACTGCTTGACTTTGTCACTTTTTAGAACTTCTTCGGATAACAAGAGTGAAAACTGAGTTTTTTCTTGTCAGTTTGCCTGCTGTCCTTTGGGTTTTGAAAAGAGGCAGACCAATAAACTAGTTTTGCTGTTGTCACTCTCAACTGCTTATTGGCAAAACTATAAATAAATGCAGGGACAGTCTGCAGAACAACATGGCTTTAGTTTAATTGATTCACAACTCATCTTTACAGCCAGAAGGGGTGAAAATTTAAGGCATGATTTACAGAAGTTTTGAACATTCAAAGTCCAGGTTCAGTTATTGGAAGCTGGGGGGAGCTCACCACCCTTAGGAGTCAGTCGCTTAATATTGTAACAATAAAAGCTAAATCAATGGTTTGGGTCACCTATGCCTATCACCTTGCTTGCCAGAGTTTCTTGTTCTGTTTTGATGTATTTGCAATTGGATTTTTTAAGTCCCTTGCTCAGAAGTTATAAAACTAAAGTGATAATGAATAGTTAGAAATATCTAGATAGAAAAAGAGATACTCAAACCATAGAGCTTTCTAGACCCTGGTACCATTGATAATTGGATGGAGAAGTAACTTGATAATGCATAATAATATGAGAAAGTAGAAGTCACATCCATGTAGTTACAGGATTAAAACTTTAAGCATTAGTAATTTACACTTGATTTTGAACTTGATCGACCTGCATTTCATGTACTGTTCACTCAAAAGTATTGTTTTAGATCAGGAGAGTCATTTTATAATTTATCTTCCTTCATTCAACCTCTGTATATGATATATAAATAAAAATCTTCCTTACAGGTTACTCCACAGAAAAAATTTGGACGGATGGAGAGTTGTTTTCCTATACTCTTTTACATTATATAAAGAATTCTTGTCGGATGCATATGTGCTGTTTTATTTTTGAAAGATCCTGGGTGAGGCAATGAAGCTGTAGCTAAGGCATTCTTTCTCCTTATTTTTTGTAAAAAAGGGAGATATACCCCAACATATGAATGAGAATTATAGAGGAGCAGCAAAGATATTTGCCACTTGCCCCCCATCCCTCTGTGCTAATTGGCTGAGAGGGTTGCCCTTGTGCAGCCATGCCCCTCTTGGCCAATCAGGAGCAAGGGATGGTGCTGCACAATGGGCAGGCCTTCTGGCCAATCAGCTGCGAGGAGTGGGGTCTCTTGGGTCAATTAGCAGTGGGGGAGGCTGCTGCAAAAAGACCATAAAAATGATGCCAGGCACCACGAGCAGCCTGTAAATTTTCTTTTGCCTCGCTATAATTTAGTTAGATTCCTAATCATACATGCTGTGCCGGCTAGTCTTATAGCGGATTCATTACTACGTAATTGATCCGAGTGATTTATCTCTTCACTGTTCCTACAATGCTCATTCATATGTTGAGGTATATGTCCCTTTTCCCCCCTTGAGATGTGCTAAGGTTTTTTCCCCATTAGCTGCAGGAGAATTTATCTGTTCCCATAAGGAAGTGCAGGAAGGGCTTTTGATGATTATCCACATGTAAGTGATCTTTTTCCTTTATATTTTGGCATGAATCCTCATTGCACAGTGGATGCAGAGCACCAACACAAGTTAAACCAAAGGCTGAATTTTAACTTGTATCTGAACTGGGTAAACTAGTCAGGACCAAAACACCTTCTGGTCCAGGTCATAGCACTTTTCTTTGTGTACGGTAGACGGATCAGTCCTGAAATCTTGATAGAGGAATAGGGGAATAATTAAAATAAAATAAATTCTGAGCCACTGAAATACTTTAGCAACTACATTGAAGCTTTGCTTTCCTGGTAATATCATCATATTTTCTTTGCCCAAATACCTGGTCTCCTGGGTAATCTTTATGACTGAAACAACAAGTGGGGCAATTTTCACGATGAAAATTTCAACCGTCTCCTCAAAGAAATACAGCAAATCTTTCTAAAAGAGTAGGATATCCCAAATGCAAAGAGTCTCTACAGTTATTTTAGAAGCTTGCTTTTTTTTGTATTTTGTGATATCATGATGCTAATTCTGTTTATCTAGAGGTAAGTGTGTGTGTTGTTTTTTGTTGTGAATGTATACAATCATAATGCAAACCAACAAGGAACTATCTGAAGCTATGATGAGAGCCTCAGTCTTGTTTTTTATCGGGAACTATTACTATCATAGCTGCAGAGTTAAAACTGTAATGTTAGAAGATGCCAAAGTTAAGATTACAATACCAACATTAGTTTAGCATAATTGCACACATTTAATATTGCCCATATTTGTTTTTTTGGGTAAATGTGTACTGTTAAATCCCAGAACATAAAAGATGTGTGGTGACTAGAATAAACCTGATGCATGGAAACTTAAGGTGTGGAAGGAAACATGGACCTTAAGGGTGTTTGTACACATGATCTGAGGTGGAGGGAGGGTTAATTAGAGTAACTCCCACACAGCCACTCTAATTAAAACACTCTAGCATCAAGTGTATTCAATATCCCACATTTCAAAATGGCGGTGGGGGTGCTTTAAAGCTCATTTGATGAGCTTTAGTTAAAGCCTTCCTCATTGCCTTTTTGAAATGTGAATGCTAAATACATGTAATGCTTAAGCATGGTGGAGCATTCTAATTAGAATGCTCCAGCTGACTCAATTAATCAAGTCTCCTCTGATGCTTTTAATTAGAATGTGTTGGAGCATGTGTATAGGCACCCTAAATCTCTTTTGGTACTAGTCATTGTAGCTATTACTTGTTACATTTATTGCTGAACCTTTTCTATTCACTATTGTATGCATATTTTGTGTTCCTTCAAAGCCATTTCTATTTTTGTATCTTTCTTTACCATAAGGATGATTCAGGATTATACAAATACATGACCTATTTTTTTCATTTGATTGTAACTTTCCTGGAAGAATATTTACTGTAAGGTATGTAACTGTTCTACTGTTGTTGAAAACAAGGGGCTGTTATTAAACAATTGTTTAGATAGTGGTGTTTTTTATGGAACAAATGAGCTCTTACTGCTTAGCACTCACCTGAGTATTGTATTGGTTGCATGGTGTGGTATTGCAACCTGATGTCTGGTACCCCTCTGGGCTTCGTTCATCTGGTAGGTCAATTAACTCTGTCTTGAAACGAATGCTAGCTCCTTCAGCAATTAGCTCAAGTTAGGTGCATCTATGCATGCACGTTACTGTGGAGTTGACTAATTACCTTGCAGTAAAGTGTGACAGACTACATGTACACTGGTATTAAGGCACAGTAAATTAAAGGAAGGATGGAGAGCAGCAGAGTAAGGGCCCTGGACTTCAGAAAAGCAGACTTCAACTCACTAAGGGAACTCATGGGCAGAATCTCCTGGGAAGCCAGACTGAGGGGAGAGGAGTCCATGAGAGCTGGCTGTACTTTAGGGAAGCCTTACTGAGAGTACAGGAACAAACCATCCTGATGTGCAGGAAAACTAGCAAGTATGGCAGAAGACCAGCTTGGTTTAGCAGGGAACTCTTCAGTAAACTAAGTCACAAAAAGGAAGCTTATAAGAAGTGGAAACTTGGACAAATAACTAGGGAAGAATATAAGAGCATTGCTAGGACATGCAGGGATGAAGGCAGGAAGGCCAAAATGCAATGGGAGTTGCAGCTAGCAAGGGATGTGATGGGTAACAAAAAGGATTTCTACAAGTATGCAGAAAAGGCTGAAGTGCTCAATGCCTTTTTTTGCCTCAGTCTTCACAGGAAATGGCAGCTCCCAGACTACTGTACCTGACAGCATAGTTTGGGAAGGAGGTGAGCAGCCAACAGTGGTAAAAAAACAGGTTAGGAACTACTTAGAAAAGCTGGATGTATACACGTCCATGGGGCTGGATGGGGTGCCCCCAAGGGTGCTGAAGGTGTTGGCTGATGTGATTGCAGAGCCATTGACCATCATCTTTGAAAACTCATGGTAATCAGAAGAGGTCCTCGGTGATTGGAAAAGGGCACATATAGTGCCTATATATAAGAAAGGGAAAAAGGAGGATCCAGGGAACTACAGACCAGTCAGCCTCATCTCAGTCCCTGTAAAAATCAAGGAGCAGATTCTCAATGAATCCATTCCTAAGCACTTGGAGGAGAAAGTGATTAGGAACAGTCAGCATCGATTCACCAGGGGCAAGTCATACCTGACCAGCTGATTGCCTTCTATGAGAAGACTGGCTCTGTGGGTGCAGGGAGACCAGTGGATGTGGTGCACCTTGATTTTAGCAAGGCTTTTGATACAGTCTCCCACAACATTTTCCCAGGCAAGCTAAGGAAGTATGGGCTGGATGAATGGACTGTAGTGTGGATAGAAAACTGGCTGGAGCACCTAGTTGATAGCCAGTATTAAGTGGAGTGCCTTAGGCACCGGTCCTGGGGCCATTTTTGTTCAATGTCCTCATCAATGACCTTCAAGATGACATAGAGTGCAGCCTGTCCCTCCCTTCTAGTGTGCCCACTTCTCCCCACATCTTAGTGTCATCCATGAATTTGAACAAGGTGCTTTTCACCCCCTCATCCAAGTCGCTGATGAAGATGTTGAACAGTACAGGCACTAGACCATACTGTTGACTCATATTCATCTTATGGTTCTCAAAACCCCTCATGTCTTTTCTTGAAGTACTGCAGCCTAGCCAGTCATTCCACAGTCTATATTTGTGCCTATGACCGTTTCATTCTAAGGAGAGGACTTTGCACTTGTCCTTACTGAATTTCATTTGATTGATTTTGGACAATTTCTCCAGTTTACAGGGTTGTTCTAAATCCTAATCCTACCCTCAAGAGTGTCTGCAACTCCACCCCATTTGGAATCATCTGCATATTTGCTAAATGTGCACTCAATCCCATTTTCCAAATCATTAATGAAGATACTAAACAATATCAAACAAACGACAGACTCCTGGGGAAACCCACTCAATACCTACTTCCAACTATGCATCAAGCCATTGATGACTACTTTTTGAGCATGAGGACCAACCAGTTATATATCCAATTTACAGTAGTTTCATCGGTACTGTATTTAGTTCAGTTACCAATGGGAATTCTAAAGAGGCAGAGTGAAACCAGAAGATATCTGAAAGGCTGAGCATTCTTCTGGCTGGAAAGCAGGTTCAGATTTCTGAACGTAAAAATCAGAAATTCTGTTTGTTCCTACTGCGTTCAGGGAATTGTATACACTCCTTGTAAATGAACAAGACAGGACTAAAGAAATACCTGACTCATGTAATTCATTTTTTTTTCTATTTAAAATTAGCAGGTAGAGTCAGATTGGGATGGACTGTGGGAGTTTTTGCCTTCCTCTGTAGCACAAGCATGGTCATTTTCCTAGGATAGTCTGAGCATATGTTAACTATTTATCTGCTGTAGCAGTGACAAGGCACTGGCAGTGCACTCATCTCCATAGATTTTATACACTGGCATGTCCCAGGGGTGTTTTGTTATTCCAGATATTATTATTTGTAGCTGTGAGTGAGTGAGTTAATAGCTTATGAATGCAGGAGACTGGACCTGATGGAGCAGGAGATCCCTTCCAGTCCTACGTAACACAACAGGGCTTGCGTCAAAGGGCAAAAACCACCATAATTATGGCAGTTAGCAGTGCTTTGACCTGTACTAGCATTTGGTTGCTTGTGTGAAACAGGTTTACAATTTTTTCTTTTTGTACTAAATTTGTGAATTGCAGCTAGATCTGTCCATCTGTGCATGTGTAATCAGTTTGGCAACTTCTTCACTCTGCAAAGCTATAAAGTAAATGGTTGCATATTCTTATAACATCCCTGGTTAAGCAGCTCATTCAAAGCAGACAAATGTGGCTCAGCTACAGACAGTACAGTAAAGTTGTAGCAGGCAAGTCAAACCATGTACTTTGTCAGAAAACAGTGTTATTAACTGGTCACAGAATATCCTAACAATTCAGTTTACTGTAATGTAGAGCAGATAGGGTCTTTTGGTTTATAAGAATGTCACTCCCAAATATGCACAATACTCCATATCATCTATATTAAATTAACAACCAAATACACTTGACTTCCAAGCAGGATGTTAGGAGAGTTAAGCCATTCTATGTATACACACACACCCCACAAAAGAAATTACGCTAATGCAATTGTGGTTAAATGTTTGGCCATGATTCTTTTTAAGGAAGAGGGGGAAAAAAAGCTTTCTTCATAATTTAGGAAAGAACAAAAATGTAACATCAGACAAAAGCATGAAATTTAAGAAGTGCACATGCATTAATCTTAAGGCAAACCATAGGCAAGTAGATTTGGTTCTTGATCTTTAAACTTTCATATCTGATATAAGCATTACCCATTCCCAGTGATTAAAGTCAATATAAAAAGATTATATCTGTTCTTAAAATAGGAGAAGGTGAGATCTTTTGGATAGCTTACCCTAGGATCCTATTGTGCCTAAGCACTCTTGAAACATATTTCAAAAAGTTTATTCAGTAAATTAAAAGTAATACCTCCTATGGGAAGCAAAAGACATAACAGAATGAAAAACATTTCCTGTAAGAGGAATATTTTTAGATCTTTCAGAGAGAGAGAGAGAAAAAGAGAGAGGCAAATGAAAACTGAGAACACACTGCCAACTAGTTTCTCACCAAATTACTCTCAGCAGGGTGCAACTAAATTGAAATTATCTTCCAGTGAGAAAAGGGAAGCTACTAACCATCTTATTGTTTAATGCAATAGTAGCAAAATACAAAGCAATAAATAAAAACTAAACAGAAACTGAAAACAGGAAGGGAAATGGCAGCTTAAAACATTAAAGCCTTCTCTTTAAAAGCAAGGTTTACAGGGTTAAGTAATTGTATCATCACAATGGACCAGAGTCAACAAATTAATTCTTTGGAGGTAAATGAACTTACCTTAGTGTAAAAAGGGCTTCTATGATCTGAGTAAAATTTAACCCCCCCACCTATAAAGTTATTTGCATATTTGCTGGGTTTATTCTCAACTCCTGACATACAACTCCTGCACGAGTTGTACGTCAAATCCTCATGACTCAAGATAACATCAGAAAATACCCCTTGGAAGCAATTTGGGAAATCTGTCCCTATAATTCATAACATACATCAAAATTCATAAGCTTTATCTGTGTCATTAAGCCTATAGTCATTTGCTTTATAAAGCCTCTGATGCACTATGTAAAAACTGGTAGAGGAACAGTAACATTTGACCAGGTCTATCTTGGCCATACAACAAGACTGAACTATAATAAATCAATTTTTTTGCCCTTTCCTTTACTGCTCAGCTGGCCAGTAAACAAGAAACAATCTACCTGATAGGAGATCTTGAGGCTGACTGATGGGTTCCCAGAGAAGTTACCCTAGTCACTTTTTCAAGCTCTTTCACATCGCCTCTTAGGCATCTGTTTTCCAAGAAGAAAAGTCCTAGTCTATTCTGTCTTTCGTTGTATGGAAGACACTGCATACACCTGATCATCTTTGGCATTCAGTCTCTCATTGTACGGAAGACCATTTTCATACACCCGATCATCTTTGTTGCCCTTCCCTGTTCCTTCTCTAGTCACTATGTCATCTTGAAGGTCTTGTTACAAAAAAAGCTAATAGCATACTCAACTGTATTAATAGATATGTCACTTGCAAATCAAGGAAGATGATCCTTGCATTAGTGCCGATCTGTTCGGCACTAGTGAGTCTCACTAAAAGTATTGTGTCCAGTTTTGGGCTCCATGTTTCAAGAAAAATGTAGACAAATTAGAAAGTCCAATATAGAGTGACAAAAATGACCATAGGCCTGGGAAGCACAGGACTTACAAGGGAAGGCTGAAAGAGCTAAGGTTATTTAGTCTGGAAAAGAAAAGACTGAGAGGGGCTTGATAAGTCTTAAAATACCTGAAGGGCAATTAAAAAAAAGGATAGAGACAGACTGTTCTGTGTCTGTAGAAGACAGAACAAAGAACAATGTTTTTGAAGTGCAGCCTGAGAAATTTAGGTTGTAAATTAGGAAGAGCAGAGCTTTCTTGCTATGAACTTGGTTAAACATTCAAACCCAGCAAGTTGTGGAAACTCCTTCCTTAGAAGTTTCTAAGAGCAGGTTAGATAACACTTAGCTTGAAATAGTTTACTCATGGATGATCCTGCCTTGAGCATAGTGTTGGACTAGATCACAGGTGTTAAACATATGGCCCACCGGCTAGATCTAGCACATTTTACCATATGATCTGACCTATGGGTGTCTGGACTGACCCCATGCGTTGGCCTCCACCTTGCATGCTACATGCTGTGTGTGGGTTGGACCTGGCGCCACGCATGCTGCACACAGCCCAGGGGGCCGCAGGACCATGTGCGTCCTAGACTATGTGCCACATGCAGCACTGGATACAGCCCGTGTGCTGTGGGCAGTGTGCACCCCATGCCAGCCCTGGGGGCTGCATGCACAGTGAGCCCCAGAATGGTGCACGCTGCCTACAGTACACGAGGCTGGACTCAGGAGGACAGCATGGGTGTGGCACTGCGGCACTGCATGGGTTGGATTCTGGGCTGCAGACAGCATGGGGTCAGTCCAGGATGACACATGTAACCTGCACCTTGGACCCTCTGTGTTATGTGCAGCACTGGGTCCAGCTCCATGTGCAGCATGTTCTGGCACTGGGGCTTGCTGTGCGTGCATGGGCTGGCATGGGGCATGAGCTGTCCATGGTGCGCAGGCTGGACCCAATGCTGCATGTGACACAGCAGGTCCAGGACACAGCTGCATGTGGCACCCCAGATTGGCCCTGTGCTGCCTGCCCATATGCTGTGGAACAGCGTGCACCCTATGCCAGCCCTGGGAGCCACTGTATGCTGTGTGTGCACAGGCTGGACCCAGTGCTGTGGGTACTGCAAAGGAGGTCAGTCTGGCTAGTCTGACCTGCAGCCCAGGGATGCTCATTTGGCCTATGGAGCTGAATGAATTTGACATTTCTGGACTAGATGACCTTCTGAGGTCCCTTCCAGCCCTACTTTTCTTTGATTCTATGAGTATGTCAGCCAATATAGCAAGTATACTCTTACAAAAAGTTAGATAAAATAATTGCTAAGATGTGTATTGTACTGATGGTAATGAATTTTTTGTTCCTCTCAGCAAAGAATATCTGGGGTTCTATACAAAATGTAGGATTTTCTGAACTTTTGGTCCTGCTTCTAGCTTTGACTCTGTGATTATAATTTATGTAAATAGGTGAATAATACATATACAGTTGTGATATGGTAATAGTTCATGCTTGTGTTTTTGCTGCTCTGCCCTCATGTAAATAACTTTAGCTGGCACAAGCCAAGAGAAAATCTAGCCCCATGAATTTGGCAGCTGGATGTAACAGCATATATAGTGTAACTTCAATAAAAGGTAATAAGGGATAAAATTCTTGTTAAAATGGAATAAAAAATCTTTTCTTTTCCATCATTTTAGGAGAAGCATATGCTGCACAAGCCTCAGTGATCACATTGCGGGAGGGACAATGCTTATTATTTTCATTATCTGAGGAAGACCTAAGTTGAAAGAGGTCTCTCTCACTGCCTCATTCCCTGAGGCTATTTCTGCACTAGCATTTTTGGATTGTGTCCTACCATTGTTCCACAGCTGTCCTCTTGATGAAGACTTCTTTAGTTGCGATTTGAAATGTTTTGTGGAAAAGGTTTGATTTTTTTGATGAAGCTCTAACAGAACACAGGCAGAGGTTATGCTATTGTTACAGCATACAGCCTCCCAGAACCATTGTGGGTTGGGCAGCATAGTGAACAGGAAGAAGCTGTTGAAACTTTCAGAGTCCCTGTGCAGAGTCCTGTGTTTCAAAACTTGCCCGCCACTAGTTTCATCTGGCATCTCAACAGCCAGATTGCCTCAGCATAGGGGATTTTAGGGCTTCCAGCATTTGCAGTTTTGGGACAGCCTACCAGCTGGGCCACCCTGACATTGGGGCCCCATTTCCTTTTGTGGAAAAATTTTAAATGGTCTATTTTCATTCTGGGTTTTGAAATCCTCAGCAAAACAGAATTACCTTCTGCTGCCCAGCTCACCAAGTTCAGGGTAGGTGTGCTGGACATGACCAAAAACACTTTTTTCTTCAAGAAGTATTCTTTGGAGACTGTGCTGTTGACCACAGTTAGTAAAAATATAGTCTGGGAGTATAATGGCAATTTAATTTTGTATGACTTCCATCAACCATCTCCAAGAATGGTTTTCAGCAATTAAAAATGAAATTGGAGAAATCTGAGGGGAATGGGGGAAAGCAGAAAGTATATACAGCAAAGAAAATATGCCTTCAGTTGAGATGTGAATTGGGAATTTCAGCAGATGTACAGAAATAGAAGTATGGCAATATGACTGTGCATGGTTTTGTTTATTATAGCAATAGTTTACACTCAGACTGATTTTGCAATTTACAAGCTAAGAGGATAGTCATGTAATTGGAAACCTTTAAAGATAAACTGAGCAAAAATAGGCAAATCAAGGATTCAGAGAGAGTTAAAACCACCACCTTGTCCTTTCTTTCTTGCTATTTAAAGGTAGCACCATTCATGATTTAATGTTCATATTTGTACTGTTTCTATTTTGAACTTCCAGAACATGTTTAATTGACAGTGGGGTTTGCCATTGCTTTTTACTACTGGTAAAAGTCACGTAAAACAGGTTAAATATGGCTTCTGACACAACATCTGACAAAAAGATCATGCCTGAATTAAAATGAAACCTTAATTACTTGGAATCATCTGACCAGTGATTCTCTATCAGGGTGCCATGGCAATTTGACTACCTTGAGATCCTTTCATGGTGCTGTGGGGTGGTTCTCAACCTTTTAAGTAGCAAGTACCCCCTAACATCTGAAAATTTTAATAAGTACCCCAACACAATTTTCCAGGGGATTTTATATTTACAGACTAATGTGTGTTATATGTTGGAAGAAGGGCTGTGTATATAAGGCCATGATATAACAGCTGTCTGATTTGGTGTGGATAGGGTTGCCACCTTTTACACCAGGAGTGCACAACTCAAGTATGTACCTGGGCTAGAAGTAATGTTGCCCAAAGCTAGGAGGGCTGAACCCAGGCACACCAAATTATTACGGGGGAATTTTAATTTGCAGTGCACCAAATATTTTGCCATAATTTTGAGAGGAAAAGAGGGTGAGAGAGAGTGTTGGGGTACCTGCGTACCCCGTGCCTATGTCTTGCATACCCCCAGGGGTACGTGTACCACAGGTTGAGAAACTATGCTGTGGGGTACTGCACACTATTAGCAGTCTTAGGTGTGCAAACATAATTTAAAAGATAAACCCATAGATTTCAGACTGGAATTTGTAATATTAAAAACATTCAGACCTGTTGTGGTCTTTCTGAGTTTTTGCAACAGAAGAATTATTCTATTTTTTTTCTGTAGTCAAAAAACAAGTGAAACTAAGAGCTGATATTTTCTGAGGGGTGCCTTAAATTTAAAAAGGTTGAGAAACATTTTTTTAGACTTTCTTACTTCTTAGCTTTATCTGCTTATTGCCTGTTTTGTTTTTGTTTTCCCTGTTCCTTATTTTCTTTAGTCTTTGCTATAGTCGTAGTCTACATACTTCTGTGGCTTTCTGTTTGCTTTAATGCCTATTTGTTGGACAGTGAAAAGATGGAAAAGACTTATCAAGTCATCCACACTCCTCTCTCCCTCCCTTTCCCCTCCCAATGCAGGTTTCTTCTTAAGATTAAATTTCTATTTTTTTTTTTGTGTGTGTCTGATTCCAGCTGTCTCAGGTGATGAGATTTCCACCACTTTCTGAAATGCTGTTCTAAGTACTTTTGTGTATGGTGGTTTTCCTGGCTATTTCACACGTTTTTTTTCCTTTTCCAATTTTATTTCTTGGCTATTAAATCTAGGGATTACCATATAGGACAATGTGAAATTTGGGACACTGCTCCCCACTCTGCCTCTTAAGCCAGCAGGTGCTTCAGCAGGCAGAGGCAGGGGTGGGGTGGCACTATACAGCTCTGGTATTAGTATTCAGGCAGCTAAGGGAGTCAGTGGTCATTTAATGACCCATTGTCATTTCACAGGTGTTAACGATCATGTTCCCTTTTTAATGGTCTTTCCACTAATCAAGCTAACCTAATTTTGCTGTCTGCTAGGGAGATATTTCACAGCTCATGTCACTCCACCTACCCACCCCCTGCCTGGGATGTTGGTTTTACTTTTCCCTGGCTGGCCAGGACTGGCCTCCAAAATCTAGGACTGTCCTGGCCAAACCAGGATGTACTATCACTCTAATTATACCATGTTACCTTTTGGTGCTAACCTCTTTGAATACTGATAGAATGATGCCTTCTGTCCAGTATTAATCAACTTTACAAGCTCCACCTTCACTCCAACTGCATAATCTTTCCTTCTTAAAATCTCCAGCCTTAGTAATATTTACAAAACCTTTTCTCTGAATACCATTCAGTTTGTAAATATCTTTAGGACTGTGATGCCTATGACTGAATAAAGTATTCCACCTGCAGTCACACAATAGCTGTAAAAATAAGGCCAGTTAATTCTTCTCTTTAGCACGTGATACTTTTGTGTGTGCTGCCTGATATACCATAGGACTTTTCCTGATGCCATATTGAATTGCAGATGATAGTCTAAGTCAAGGATCAGCAACCTTCCATTAACAGTGGGCCAGATTAACACAGTTCAGTCCTATACTCACTTGGGCTGGAGTGTATAATTGATTGTGGCGTTGATCTACCATCTGCTCCTTAGAGAAAATATTTTCTGTCTCAGCTCACAGTCAGTGGAAAGAGTTTGAACAAAGTAGAAACAAGAGACGAAGGAGGAGGGAGGGAGAGCATGCATGGATGAGTGTGAGAGAGCACAAGACCTCTCCCCCGCTGACTGGGACGGGCTTATTCAAGCCTGAACTGCCAGCCTCTGATCATCACTTGGATTCAGGGTCCAAAATCGTGATCAGCCAACAGCAGAGAAATAGAGAGCAGGGTATGTTGACCGGGGACCCCAGAGGGGCTGATGTAGTGGATTTTTTGGAGGAAGAATGGTACATGGGCTTACAAGGAATGGGTAGAGGGTGGTTCCAGAGGTGTGGAGGATCTGTGGGAGATCTCCTGGGACTGGCTATAGTTTCTGGGGGAGTCGGGGTATCAGAGGGGAAGAAGGGGTACTTGAACTCTAGGGGGAGACAATTCCATGTGGATGGAATTTCCATGGGAACTGCTGGGCAACAAGGAGAACCAGAGCAGCCCTGGAGGCTCTGTGTTCACAGTGCTTCACAGTCTTGCATAGGGGCTCTGGAAGTTCTGCATTTTCTTCCTATTCATAGTGCTGCCCAGCTGACAATGGCTCTGGGATGCTATATGCTGTAGGACTGGATCTAACAGTTACTCATGCATCAGTGCAGTAGGTATTTTGTCACTTTTGTTATGTGAGTACTTCTGATTTTTAGGGCATTTACAGAAGTTATATTTTTACATGATAAGGCTCCCCAAAAGTGCCCTACAGCCATAATATAACAAATGCTGATGGCTGCAGAGTACTTTTAAAATGACTGATAGCACAAAAATTTAATCCTTGTCCAATGAAGTATGGGGTGGTTTGCCTTAGGAAACTTGTGTATAGGTTCCCTGTGAGGGTCAATTTCAGGCAAGTTTGTCCACATCATATGAAGCTTTGCTGGCTGGTCTGGTGTTGGTACAGGCAAGCACCAGCCCAGCCCTGCCCCCAGGCCTTTCACAGAGAGGAGGCCAGAAAACCTCTGCCTCCTCCCTGTGTGCGGGGAGAGGAGGGAAGGGAGCACCCTCTGTCATGCGTACCGCACCAGCTATCTCTGCTGGGTTCTTGGGAGGTGTTGTGCCAAGCTTGTGAGGCATGGGGGCTCCCCTTCCCCTTTTCTCATGAGTGTCTTTACAGCAGCAGAGACGAGCTGGGGTGTGGGGGAATAGCCCCCCTCCCCTCCCTCCCATTTTGCAGGCCTGGCCCAGCTCCCCTAAGACACCAGAAGGGGTAGATGAGGGGGGCACATGGCATGGGGGTGTCTGTCCCTCCCTCCTCTTCGCTCGGCCACTGGTGGTGGGGCTGGGGACAGTGGAGGTCTAGCAGCCTCCTGGGACACTGCTAGACTGCTCCTGCCTTCTGGCTTGGGCTAGTGCAACCCATCAGGTGGGGACTCAACAGGTGAATGGCTGTTGGGTTCAGTGGTGCTCTAAGTCATGGTGCATTGTGTAAAGTGCCATGAGTTACAGCACCTCCCTGACAGGCTGCCTGCACATGCTCTTAGTCTCTCCAAGCCAGGTACAAACTATTTTTAAAGAAATATTTATCTTAGATCATATCAATGCATGACTGACATCCAAACATAACCAACTGTATTACTTTCACCTGCTAAGTGCCAAGTAGTGTGTTTGATGGGAAATGAGAATTTTGGCTGAGTAAAGAGTGCAAGATTTGGTTTATTTATTTCTTTTTAGAAGGAATTATCAACTTAAGTTGATTTATTCTTTGAAAACCTCATTCTCTTATGTGGTACCTGAGTGTGATGTTACAGTGATGTATTATTTTGCACTTCTGTATCTTTCAATTTGTGTTTTGCAGAGCTATTTCCAGTAGCCTATTGAATAAATATGAAACCAAAACACTGTGGGATTAGGATGTTGGGTAGGAAGAGAGGGTCATATGGGAATCTGTCTCATATAATTCAGAATGAAAACTTCAGAATGAAAACTTCTTTCCAGCAAGGATATTCTCTTTCTTCTACAGGGGAGATCTAGTCTGCCCCTTTGCACCTGCAGATGACTTCAGGCACAGCAGAACCAATGAGCAAAGCTCTGGTTCTGAGGGAGTTCATCTAGAAGGATCTGTACTTCTTGCCTGCTGCAGAGTCCAGCTACCACATTGCTACCTGAACAACAGATTTTTTTGGGAACGACTGGTCAGAGGAGCAGATGGTAGATTCACTGCTACATGTATGCAGCCACTTCTGTACTCTGTGAGAACTGGAAACAAACACACATGGGACTACTTCATCCCTGTGCACATAATAGTAGTTGCAGTGTGTATGCTACCCCCCCATGACCTAAAGAAGTAGGATGTGTTTCCCCCATGCTTTCATCTTTTGCACAACCTTTTGTACCAAGTCCAGTGCTTGGAATTCACACATGGAGTGGGAACCAGTCCTACTAGAGCAAGGGTGTCCAGATAAAAGCACCAAAAAAGCTCCAATAAAGTGTCCAGTCTGGATAGACATTAAATGTTGGGGTTGCACCAGTGGGGTCATACACCCCAGAGGCCGCACTAATGCAAACCATGAGACCTTGGGCTGCCCAACCCCTGCTGCACTGGTGGCAGCCCTCCTCCCCCAAACTGCTGGATTGCAAAAATGGGTGGTATTCCCCTTTCCCCACACCTCAACACATGGATGGCCATTGCGCTGCATGGGTGGACGACCCCCATTTCAGCTATCTCACTGCGTCATACTGTGGCTTTTCTGGTCTGTGAGCCGAATTACCCCACCTCTTTTGGCAGAAGCAGGAAGTGAAAGCTGAGATATGGAGGGAGAGCCTCGAGACTCTAGCTGCAACAACAGCTGGAATTATATGGGAAGTGTCAGCTTGTCAGAGCCTGGTCTCACATTTAACCCCCTCAGGCTACATTCAACCCACAGCCTGCCAGTTGGATAGCCCTGATCTACAGTGGGACTATTGCAGGTGTATTTGTTTTTGTCTTCTTTCCAGGATTATGAAGTATTCTTCTTTGATTCAGGTGTAGGCACATGAACTTTATAGTTGGCCTCTGTACATAAAGTCAGTCCAGAGCCATAGCAAGAGAGCAGGTACTTTTCAGCTGGACCTAATTAGGAGGGCAGGGGGTGGCATCTGAGGCTAAGGAATGGAGAGAGAGGAAGCTGGACAGGAGTAGTAGTAGTATTTGGGATCTGCTGTAGGGAGAGCTGCAGGAGGTTTAGATTTGGCAGAGAGGATGAAGAATGCTGAAGGTAGGGGAGCAGTATAAACATTTGTCTCTTTATTTCCCTTGAACTGGGGCTGGAGGTCCAGAGAGACCCAGAGACCCAGGAAGTACTGAAGAAGTTTATCTGCTGGCTTTTCTAAGATGAGTGGCTAAGGGCCAGAGAGGCAGCAGGGGGTGGTTATCTGTTAAATTATCCAGGGCAAGAAATAAAACAGTATGGGGAGAGTTCTTCTCTGGTGAAGAAATTCCCAAATAAAGATACTGAAAAATTGTTCTGCGAAGACCAGCGGGGGAGACATCAACGGGGAGAGGTGAAATGGATGTTTGACAGAGGGGGTTGAAAGAGACCCCTGAGGGAAGCAGGAGGCACGTTGATATACTTTGGTTTAGAATTCCAAGAAAATCTGTACCCTGGAATAAATGAATCATGGGTTGGGATTTTAAAGATTACCATATTGTATGTGATACTAAACCAGTCACATGAGGGGTGAAATGAGCCTAACAGCCTATGGTGAAATCCTTGAGGAAAAGTTATGGAGAAAAACTCTGTAATACTAGTATTACACCTGCTGCAAAGAGGTGCTTTGGACAGAGAAGTGGGATTTATGAAGCGTGGTAGGAAAATCTTAGATGGAGTACCTCAGGAGGTCCACCTGTTATAAACTGTAATAAAATTAGTTATTTTGTGCTGACAAAATCTTTTGCCTATAGGCTCCAAAAAATCCTTTCTTTCTCTAACAAATGAATGAGAATAGTTTAAAGGTGAATGTAAACCAGTGTTGGACAACTAACTTATTGCTTGAAAAATCTAACAGAGTAAGTTCTGGGGCTTTTCTCTTCCTTGAAGCATTTCCTAGTTAGAAAACATCAGATTTAAACATTGAGTAACCAATCTAAATAAGGCTGAAATCCAAGTTATTAAAAAGTTGCATGCTATTTATATCAAATTTCCATGTACCAGGCCCAGGAAAAATGTAGCGTGAACTTTTTTTTAGTAACCTTTGTGTTATAGCAATATTTTAGGCCTGATGCTGCCTGCCTCTGATTCTCTCCTTGTTATTCTCAAATTAAATGAGAGGTGTGCTCTAAAATATCAGAAGTGTCCATCAAAAGAAAATTCATGCATAATTGAATGGGCCCCAAATAAAGATCAGGGTCCTTTGAGATATTTTTGGTCCTTAATGTTGCAAAGCAACATAACTTTGTATTAAAAAATGTGAATCACAAGTTAACTGCACTGTTGCACACCATCACTTCTGCAATCCTAATACATACAGTTCAAATGATAGTGGATATGCCTACAACCTCTCTGGGATGCCTAGGAGAAGAGCAGCAGCAGAATTATGAGGCACATATACACACTTGTAGGAAATCTAACAGTTGGAGTTTGGTTACAGCCAAGGAAGGTTGCAGGAGTTTTTGCCTTTAACTCCGAGTATGGAATTGACAGGTTTTTTTTCCATTCTTTGCCTGCCTGGCACAAATCCCACAAGTAGAACTGAACAACTTCCATTATTTATTTATTTTATTTTCATACCATGCTTCCTAATAGAGATTCATAGTGGCTTACAATAAGAGACTCAGTAACTTATAAAAGAAGGTAGAATATTGAAATAAAGTATAAAACAAAAAGAATGTGTTGGTGTTAGAGTAGTTACTTCATGTTTGCTCATGGGGAAAGCTACAAGGGGGAGAGAAAGGTTAGTGGGATCTGTGCTTCCTGCACTGTAGTTCATTGTACAAGACTTTGATTATGACCCCCCACCCCCTCCACTGGTGCTTATCATCTGTAGGAAACATTTTATCTGAATAAATGAATAAAAATATCTGCAGCAAAATATATTGAGTTCATAATAGCAGACCTGGGGATGATGACTTGAACATGGAATTTGTCAAGAACTGCATTTGTTCTTTGAGTTGTGAGCCTGATGTTAATTTGCATTTTTTTGTTTAATAGCAGTGTTTATTTGAATGTCTCTTAACAGCTTGTGGAATCAATTAAATAGAGAAAAATACAGTAGATGAGGGTTTTTTTGTCAGTGGCATGATGTTTGAACTAATGTTAAAATGGAGGTTTGTCACGTACTGCCTGGGATTAGGGGGAACATTTCTCTAGCATTTCAGACTCAAATGAAAGTCTGTACTTTTTTGGTTTCTATTTTGCGGAGATGGAGGGTCGAAGTAACCAAGTAAGGTTACATGCAACTGGAAACTTCAAAATGAGCACATAATGGCAGTTTACAAATGTTAAAAAAATCCCAAACCTGGAAGAAGCGTTTTACTGGAAGAAGCAGTACATTAGTTTGACCCAGCTCTGAAGCATCATATAGATTAGGTGCTTCAGCAGGGCTTTTTGGTGCTTTTATCTAACAGCTGATTGAATCAGCTATTAGATAACAGAGCCAAAAAAGCCCTACTAAAGTGCCGAATCTATATAGATGTTGGTAGAGGTGGGTCCAGTTAACGCAATGCCTCTTTTGGGCATGTGCTGGGCTTGGTGTGGGAGTGCACCTAGTTTAAAGTGCCATTTTTGTTTTGTTTTTTAATGGCTGTAAGCAGTCAATGTGCTTGTCATGGATGCTAAAGCCAGGAGCTATATAAAGCCATACAGTGGAGTTGGAGTCTATATTGATTAAAGCCTAAGAAAGCATTATGACCAAATCTTTGAAACAAAAATGCTCTTTCATCAAAGTGGAACATGTTTTTTTATAATCAGCATACCTACCTTTTGAGGCTGTTCTGTATTTCTTAGGTGCCACATTACTCTTAGCAGAAATCTTTAACGTGCACAATATAAAATTCACATCTAGTGAAATACAAGAGGTTGCCTAGTCAAAACATGTAACTTGCTCATGCTTTAATTAGCATGAATGCTTCCTACTTTTAGTGCTAGGGAGAGTTTCACTTTGCTATGCAGTCTTGCGGTAAAAGTGTTAGGCTGGAAATCATGAGTTCTGGATTCATCACTCTGCTGTGCCAGACATCTGTGTGTCCTTGGACCTGCTCCTTGATTTGTCCATTTTTTTCTTACCCTTCAGTAGTCCAGCCAAGATCAGGCCCCCAGGCATTGCTATATTTCCAACAATTGAGAACATTTTAGCCCAGGGATAGATAATTATTTGGGATGGAGGGCTACTTATAGAGTTTTGATGAGCTGTTGCAGGCCAGAGTGCAGGGAGGAACTGATCTTATCTGGCCCCTGGCCCATCCTATCACCGGGCCCTGGCCCTGTGCTGAGCTACTATGCGGGGAGCAGATAATGGCTCTGCTCTGTGCCCTGGACCTATGCTGTTACCACACCATGATCTCAGCCCCAGCCCTGTCTGCCCATCCCACTCCTGGACACCATTCTCCAGTGGCCTGTGGCCCCATCCTGTCAGCTGAGCATGTCCTGTCTGCAGGTCTCTCAGGCCAGTTTCCTTGGAGACCCCGTCCACCTGCTCCATCCAGTGCATCCCCTGGTGATGGGTGCAGGGTGACCAGGCTGGGGTGCCTGGGCAATGGGGTTGGGTTCAGGAGCAGCAATGACACTGGCAGGGCAGCTGGAAGGAGTTGCTGCTGCCGAGAGAGGAGTCTGACTGCTGCAACAGCCCAGCCCCACTGTGTGCCCAGGTACAGCAGGACTGGCTGCATGTGCCATGGCCTTGGCAGTCCCCTACACTTGGGTTTTTATGTAGAAGGCAGAGCAGGGTAGCACCTTAAAGACTTACTGTTTAGAGAGGCATAAGTTTTTGTAGGTGATGACTTACTTTGTCAGATGCTATAAATGGACTTGCCAGTAGGCTGTCACTTATGGAAGTTTATGCCTCTCTGAATGAGTTAGTCTTTAAGGTGCCTCCCTGCCCTGCCTTTTGCCTGATTTTAGACTAACACCGCTAGCTACCCTTCTTCTCTTTTTATGCATTAATAAAACCTTATCTATAACAAACTTATAAAGCCCAATCCCTTGGCAAAAATCACACTTTACAGGCATATTACGATGGGTACATTGTTCTCTAAGGAGCTACAAAATCTTATAATCCTTGTCCTCCTTACTTATATTTTTATTTTTGTTCTATCTGTTTATGGCATATCTTCATTTAGATCTCATCTTGCAAACTCTTAAACATGTCCGTAATGTTTCCCCCATGGCTATAGTTAGTCATGCACTGAAATATTTTCAGGAATGTGTTCTTAGACTAAATATACTGATAGGAAACATTAAGTTCCATAAACCAGAAACCCTTTTAGGGGTGATAAAGCAAGACTTCAAGATCTTTGAACCAAGGACCTGTTACCTGTTTTGTATAGTGCTTAGTATAGTAGAGTCCTATTCTATGACCAGTCACTGTAGTAGCATTAATAGGAATGACAATCATGTTTTTCTCATTTACATCATTTTTTTTATGTGATTGGTGGGACTGCTGTTTTTGGTTCTTACCCTGGGTGATCTCATAGAAGATCCTCCTGGGAAGTACTAAAACGAAGTCACTCATTGCAAGAAATAAGAGCCCTATTGATATTTATGCTAATTAAACAAACCTTGTCAATTGATATAAAAAGTTTTTTGAAAAATGTTATTCAGCCTTAATTATGATATCACAGTCAATCACTGTAACTTTCCACTTCCACAAATTAATGTCTGGTTTTAAGAGCATATCTTTACATGGCTCTTTAGCTTAGAGGTTCTCAGCCTTTCTAGATTTGAGGCACCCCTTCTTAGACTTGAGGTATTACTCAGAATTGAGGCACCCCTTGAAAAATGCCAACTCTAATTTTCATGCATTTTTGACTTCAGAAAAATAATAGAGTGATTTTTACTTTGCAAGGAACTCAGAGAGACCACAACAGCTAAATATGGTTCTAACGCTATGGATTCCTATTTGAAATCTCTACATGTATCTTGTGAATCATGTTTGCATGGCCTAACAGTACAAACATGTCTCCCTTGAAAGGGTGAAAGAAGTGTCACCCTGGTTGAGAATTACTGTTCTAGCTCATCTTTGGATGTTAATACTATACACCATATTCTACCTGAACAGTCAACAGGCTTCCTAAGTGTTCCTTTATCTCCCATAGTCTATGATTTAGGCCCATATTTAGTGGACAGACATGCATAGAAACCTTTTGGCATTTTATAAAGAATAAACTGCGCTCACTGGAAGGTGTGGCATTTCCCTGGCTTAATTCAGCACGCTGAATGATCAAGATATTCAGTATGTATACTGTATATGGTCTTCACACCATCTTTATATGCTACTAGCAAGCATTCAGTTACTATATATATGTAGCTGCACATACACTTGACTAATATGTACTGTATTATTTTGCCTTGGAAGGGGCAGGTAGTGTAGCATCTCTTCTTCTTATAGAGGCTGCTGAGTGATCTGCCTTTCATTTAGGGATTGCATGCTATGAGATATAAAAATGATTTTGTGCATGTGCCTATGATTTATTTCATCACATACAACATACACCTTTCCCTCAGAGTTCAATGGCTAGAAATTGGGGTTACCATTACAAGTGAGGAAATATGGTAACAGTAGTTTTTTCCTCTGTGTTGGGGAAGTGAAAATACCTGTGCAGGTGCTGCATAGGGGCCAGCCCATGAATGGGCAGAGGATAACCGGGGAGGGTAGGGGCGGAGACAGCTTCACAGATGCTATCTGTAGTCACTTTCTTTTTGCCCCCCAGGCAGAAGCTACTACTTCTTTACTTACTGGGTGCATCTACATGAGACACTTATTGCAGTTGCCTAATTAGCTTTGCAGTAAAGTGTCACTGTCTACACAAGTGGTGCTATTAGGTTGGATTCAGCTAATTAACTCTGCCGTAGGCTAGTGTGCCAGGCTTGTAGCCATAGAGGTGGCCGTGATGGGCAGCGTTGCAGCTCCTGCCCAGCTCGGACTCTAATGTCGCTCTCCCTAGGTTGCTCGCCCATCATGCCTTGTTCTTAATATTAAAAGTTGATTAAGAGAGACTGCCAACAGGCCTTAGAGTAAACCCCAATTCTAAAAAGTTCCCACTGGGTCTCTTACTAGCCCCTATTATCCTCAGTCTAGCCCACAAGCCTGATAGGTCCCTCTTGGCCTGACTAGGCTCCTGTAGGGCACCTGTAGCCTTAAGGGCAAATTGCATGGCTCCTTTTCCACCCCTACATCACACCCCAAGCCTCACAGATGTTAACTATGTATACACTTAGTCTCCTTGGGCCCTGGGACCCGCTGGTCCCTTACAGTCTCCCTTTGAACTCTTGGTACCCTGGTCCTGCATGCTGCGCTTCCTCCAGCCTCTTGGACCCTCTAGTCTGGCTTAGCCTGCTCTGGGCTCATGCACCTCTTGGGCCAGCTCAGCCCTTCTCTGGGCACGTGGACCCTCTGGTCTAGGTCTCAGCCTTTTATTAGGCTCTTGGACCCCTTACTGAGCCCCAGCCTCAGTCTGAGAGCTCCTGGGTCACCGGTTCCATAAATAGGAATAGCCTGCCACTGCAGGGCTCAAGGCTAAATTACCTGTGTAACTTAAATAAGCATCACAGCCCTCTGACTGATACCTCAAACCCTCTAGGGGTTTAACATAAAACAAAGGCCACTTGTTTGTAAACCCAGTCTCTCTCAGCCCAGGGAACTTGCTTTTGTTCCGGTTCTGCAGAGTTGCTTAGCCCAGAGCTCCTAACTTCATGGTTGCTGGGGAGAGACTGCCTGATCCATGTAGACTTTGGGCTACTTACGTAGCTCCAGCCTGAGCCCTCTTCTGGTCAGGTGAGTCTCTCATTAGCTCCCCTCTGCCACCTGCAAGCAGCCTCTCAGCAGTGCCCTGCTACAGATAGTACTGCCCAGCACAAATACTGTTTTGGGGCTGCAGCTCCCTGGCTCAACATGCTGCAGTCCTGGGCACATGTGAAGATGCTGCATCTGGAAGCAATAACCTCTGGTGCAAACTGTGCCAGAGTTTATTCAGGCACATTTATAGAACATGTAGATGTTACTTACCAGCATTTTCAAGTAAAAATAATTTTCTTCATTCTTCCCTTCATAAAAATGGTAAGTATGTTATTTCCTGGTGTGTTGTATGTGAGAAAATACAGCAAGATAAAAACAGTTTCTATTCTCTATTGCCTTATACTTTCTATTTTGAAAAAATTACACTAAGACTAGTACAGTATTGTGCAAATCATGGATGACAGAATTATGATAATATATTGATTGTGTCCCGCATTTGGACTTTGGCTAACTGAATGAAAGATGTACAAAAATGGGAACCGTTGACTGCACGTCTGAGGAAACTCAAGAGCGTAGCAAGTTTTTATTCCAAGTCTTCAATTAGCTTCAGATCCTCTGATTCAATGATACTATAACATAGAATTAATTAAAAAATCCTCCTTTGTCACAGTTTAGGCTTGCTTAGGTATAAATTAGGCCATTCTCTATGAAGCTAAGTTATAGAGATATGTGCACAGATGTCTTTCAGTAGGTCTTTATTACAGACACATCATTGTGTAAGAAATGTGAAGCAACTGGCTTGACTCTGTAGTTTCCACAGATGATTTCCCTGGATTGTAGTTGTCTGCATAATGCTCTAGTATTACAAGATGCTACCCTTATGAATTAGACTTGTAGAAAGAAAAGGTGTCACGCATTATATTTTACAATATTTGAGTGACTGTAGTTCAAAACTAACTCCATAATAGGATCAGAGTTAAGGTTGTTATACAGCTCATCATTCCCTGACTTGTGTAAAGTAGCATGTCATTTGGAATTACAGTTCAAAACACAGACTTCCTTTTTCCTGCTTGGGCAGTTTATGTGGTGTGTGACTGTTCTCTTGAATATGGCTGGATATGAACCAATTGTATTTCTTTGTTATATTTATAAGAAATATGTGTAAAATAGATAATTGAAAATGCATGTGCTGTGTTTTGCAATGCTGCTGTTTTTTGTTTGGTTTTGTTGATGATGATTTACAATTGAAATAATTTAAAATTCCATCTGCTTTAGTAGTACGTGTTATAAATGTCTCCATCAGCTGGGCTAAATGGGAGGTTCTTAGCAAGCTATTAGTTTAAACTGAATTCCCTTTTACTTCTCTACTACCTTCTTCTGTTTGTCCTAATGATCACATTTTGGTTCTGTTGTTGGCTTCTGAACAAATATTTAGGCTAGGAATGTGACCTGACAGAATTCTGTTGAAGCCAGATTTGTCTATTAGGGTAGGTGAAGTGTAGCTTGAATTGTGGTTGTTTGTATATGCTGTATCTACTGTGTGTATATATATGAGTTGATTCAGGATTTCAGAAAGGGATCAGCAACCTGTGCTGCTGCTCCCATGGTGTGGGTGACCAAAAGAGGGGTAAAAGCGACTTGTGCTGAGCTGGAAATAGAGTTCCATATGATCATGGAATGAGCTCCCAGAGCAATGTGGGTTAACCTTCAGCTTAAGTGTTTGTTGGGAACTGTAAGCTCTGAGAAATATGTCCAGTAAAGGTGAGAAACCAAAATAACCAAACTACTCCCCAAGCACTTGTCAGAAAATACACACAGCAGCAGATAGAGCCTTTATAATATAATAACACCACATAGAGCGTTCTGTGACCAGAGAAGAAAAGAGAAGAGGGGAAGACTTTGAAATCCAATAGAGAGGGACCTCACCCTGGTTCAGAATACATAACCAGATGTAATAATTATATCTATAAAATGATACCGATATGATATAAACCATTATGATTAACTCTTACATATGCATATTTCTTTAGTGATACAAATATAGCAAAACCATTGCAAATTTTAATCGTTTCCTTCAGGATTAAAGTTACAGCTATTTAGCTTACTTTTTACAAGATCTTGTGTTTTTACAGAAGCTTGCAGATGTAAAAGTTGTAGTTAACAGTTGATGTAAACTCTCAAGTGGCAGCTCTCCCTCTCTTTTTAAAGTAACGGTACATATTTCTCCATTAAGAACTTAGTCAGCAAACTCTACTTTCTTGTGGTTACCACATTCACAGCTACGCATTTTTTCCCAACAATTGGATTCATAGTTATAAGCAAAAGTACTTGGGATGTTAGGGAGATTTCTTGCTTGCTAATGTTTCTCTCTGTAGAATCCAATTTAAGCATTTTAGTGTACCTAACAACATATACTTTTGTTGTTTTTTTAACCTAGGCATTAACACTATTTGAACTGTTAGGATATGAAAGGAAAGCATGCTTATTCCTATCTTTAATTTCCATAACACGTATTATTTTTAATTAGAACTGATGTAAAAATATTTGGTATGTCCCAAACCACCTGATGTGGTATATATCCTAAATATTGGTGTGTACATTTTGTAATATATTTTGCCTTATTTGGATTCCTGTAGTACCATTTTAACAGTAAGTACATAGTATTTTACATTCAAGTTTAACACAGCTTTCCCAAGACTCCTATAATTATTTTTATTCTGCAGTTTCCCCTCCCCTCACTCTCTTCTATTGATGGACTAGAATTTCAGTGTGCCCTCTCTCTCTTTTAAAATACAACTTAGTGGTTTTGAATATATCTGTTCACATTACATTATTCTTTCGGGTCATGAGTCTCAAACTTTCCTTCCCAGAGTGGTCATAGAATATCAGACTTCTGAGGTCTCATAGAATTTTCTTTAGCAGAGTCCAAGGTTGTTGGGCTGAGTGCATTGTTTGAATATTCATCCAACAAGACCTGTGAAACATGCCGAACTGAACGCAAGCCGCTCACTACAGCTTAGTCATGATCTGTCATTGTTTATTTAACCCAGACTATATTTTAAATAGGTTTTAATGATACACATGTTTATGAGTCCTTACATTCAAAAATCCTTCCATTATATCTGGTTATCTTCATTGCTGCTGAGTGAAATGGGACAATTTCTTCTTGTCATATAGTTTCAGTTATTCTGATTAATTTCCATTATGTATTATTTGGAAAAACTTTGCTCCATTGTTTGAAAATAACAGCAAAACCCACTGTATTGTGTACTTGTCAGTACCACCAGATCTTTTAAATTTTGATGACTAGGATAAATTCTTTCCAGTGAGAATGGAGGCACTACCACCTTCCTGCTTCTGCATTCAGACATATCAGTTGGCTTTCAACAATTATAACTTTGTCAGGGTGCAGATGACTGATTGTGGTCAGTTTTCTGCTGCTCTTTACAACTCCACAAATTAATGAAAATGTTGAAAATAATGTCTCTTTCAACTTTATTCCTCTTGAGAATATATGAACTTGTTCCACCATTGCCTATGATCAAAGTACTGTAGAGTAGGTAGAGTGTAAAGCCACCTATGGCCCATGGACTGGATTTAGCCCGTAAAGAGATTAGATCAGGTCCATGGTAGCAGGAGCACTTGCTCTGTTTTACATCAAGGGCTGTTCTCTTGCCTCACTACTGCAGGCTGTGCTTACTTTCACCACTAAATTTTCTGCTCTCTAGCCTTCTGCAATGGAAATCTCCAGCACTCCATAGTGAGGGTAAGTGGAGGCTGCAGTAGTGGCAGGTACAGGAGCAGCCCATGGCATAGAACAGGGAGGGCTGGGGTGCTGTGGAGGGGACTAATAGCTCAAAGCGGCAACTGCATCACAAGCAGCATCTCATTGTGTTTTTAAAGGTTGCCAACGTCTGCTGTAGAGGAAGCTGCAAACCTTATGCAGAATGTGAACAATGCTATTCACTGGTGAAGTGTGTGTGCGTGTGTGTTGTGTGTAAATATGACTATAGAAGGAATTGTTACTGACATGGTAACTTCAGAGGGACCAATTTGGCTTATGAAATATGTTGTCCCAGGAAATGCTGTATGTGGCCTTACAGGGCATAGCTTGTCAGCTTAAATATACAGTACAAATGATACAGCCACAGTTTAAGATGCTCTGCAAGCTATGACATATTCTTGAGAAACACTCATTACGCTTTGGCTCAATTTTTCTTTCAAGTTATTTACTCAAAAAAAAAAATTGCATAAACATTTGGAAAAGATTAGCTGTGGTTTGAAACTATGGCTGTAGCTTGTCCTATGTAAATGAGTTTAGCATTAAGATGGGAGATGCCTGAGCCATGACCTGAAACGTGTTGGATCCAGTCTTCCAAAGTACTGACGTGCATTTGTATTTAACTATATTTCGTGCCTTATGAGGAAATATAGTTCCTTCTTTGTTCAGAGAGAGATTGTGGAATTTACTGTTCTGCCCAACAAAGCATCATTTAATACTGACTTTTCTGGAAGTCTGATACCTTTTCTCAATTGTAAAGGTGATAATACACTCTAATGGGTAAAGAACAGCTTTAAAAATGAATTTTAGCTTTCAGGTGTACTGAACAGAAGTGTTTTTGAAGTTTGGGATTTAAAGTACACTAGCAAGGACTACAAAAATACGTAGTGTTTTCAAAAGTCAGTCATTTTGAGTTTGTCATCAAGCAGCGTAACACTGCATTTTTCGAGTTAAGCATAGCAAATAATACACAAAAATCTATTTTTAACATTTATATGCGCTATTGCATATAACAAAATAAAAATTCTTGAAGAAAAGTCTGAAGCTTAGATTCACAAGTAGCTTAGTTTTTTTATTTAAGTCTTTAATTGACTGAATAGTTATTTTTGCTTTTGGAACAGATTTCCCCCTCTCCCTCTCCCTAATTTCAGTTTAAAAGCTTTTATTTTGGATACTAGACTTATTTTAGTTTTGGTTCTGCTTGTGCTCAAGAATAAAATTTTGAAATTGACTGGACTAATTTCTGTAAAAGCAGAGTACGGTGTAAACACACCATAAATGGTGAAGAGCTAACTTTTGGTTTTTAATCAACAAAACTAAACCACTGCAAATTGCTTTTCTTGGGACTACCCTTGATGTACATTTATAAACTACTTTCAGTGCAGAATGAAGTTGCTGGGTTTTTTCCTTATGGCAGAGGAATTAATAGTTAAAACATCATTACTCCTTAAAGCTGTTTCCTAATACAAGTTAAGGTGTTGGCGATTTTTTTTTATTAAGCCATTGGATTAATCTGGAAATTGAACATCTTTATAATTAAAATAGATAGAATCAAAAATAGAACAAACCTTTTTGCAACCACCCCCCTAATTAGAAATAACAAATTACACAATCTGAATGTAAGGTAAGGAGGATATAAAATTTTCTTTTTCTGAATATGTAGGAGAATAAATACTGCTTTCAATACACCCTTGAAGAGAAGAAAGTTGGGCAGTGTTGGTGTAATGTTAGGCAGGTGGGATAATAATCTTTTTACCTAAAGTATGAAAATGATCTAGGTTTGCCTACCATAATGTAATGTAGCACTTCAGACTACACTTGAAGTGACAAAGGCCTGGATATGTTTAGAGAAAGTCTGCTTCTGGAAAAGAAATTTGCTTTGTCTTGCAACACAGCTTGGGGAACAGGAGGACCTCTTATTGCCAGAGCCATTCTGTTTGGAAACAAGTTGGAAGGGCAAGTAACAAGTAAATATCTTAACTCCAAGGAGTTGAAATATTTCATATTCTTTCTTTTAAGAAAGAATATGAAATATTTGGACAATTTGTGACTCAAATTGCACTGTTCCATCCAGACCACAGCCTTGAATGGGGGCTTCCTCTTGGTCAACACAGTTGCTTATCACAGTCTGCCACCATATGATTGGTTGCACAGGATGGCCTGAAGCCTCCAGCCAGGCCTAACCCTCCTTCCATTCTCTATCACCAAGTGGGTGGCTGGGGTTACCTGACTCTCCATTTCCCCCATATATGTGTCTGTACAGGAACAGGAAGTGTCTTGTCAATGGGGCTTAACCGGATCCCAGACAGCTTTGTTGTTCCCTCTCGCTTGTGCCCCAACTTTGCTCTCTGCTTGATCCTTCAGCTTCTTGATTTAGGTTGCTCTCTGACTCTGCTTTTTCAGCCTGATCTCCTGTCTTCCTGACTTGGCTTGTTCCTAGACCCTGCTCTTGGACTGACTTCCTGGCTCCCTGACCCCACTTGTCCCTGGATTCTACTTGTTTTTCCTGACTCAAGTAAGCACCTTGATCTCTGAGTGGCCCCAGACCAGGCAAACCATGCCTCTGTGTGATAGTTTGCCCAGACCACTCATTTGGTGAAGAGGATCCAGCTGTAACTGGACCTGCCTCAGAGAACGTCTGTAGTGGCCCTGGTGGCCATACTTACCATGTTTATTCTACTTGGGTCTCTTTCTGGGTACCACCTTGCCTGCGTCAGCTTTGTTGTCATTGTGAACACTGGGGGGGTAGTTCTGGAGAACTGGAATGTAGCCTTGGGTTCCCTCCCTGCTGTGCTCAGTCCACAGGTCTCTTGGCCCTTGCTTAGTTTATTGGCCTTCTGTTACACCAGCATGGAGCTCAGTTCCCTGCTGGTGCCCTTGGACTTGCCCACTTTGGATGCCACAAATTGGAGAGACCTACAGATCAGGAGGGACTGGCTGAAGCAGCTTGCCTCTGCCAATCAAATTCCAAAAGGCAGCAGCTGCTGACTGAGAACCACTTCCTTTAGTCTCAAGTGGCATACCACCAGGAGAAGAACCAGCACTGGAGAAGAGGTATGATGGTTATGGGAGGAGATTGCTGTGCTCCAAGCCCATCCTGCAGAGTCCTAAACCCATCTCCTGCTGCCTGAAAGGAATGATGGAGACAAGTGGTGCTTTAGGAAGTTTCTTATCCAGTGCCACCTTTTGTTCCTAGTCCAACCTGAAACCTACTCCAGGGATCAGGTGAAAGTGAGCTTCATCACAAGTCTCCTGACAGGGTGTATCCTGAGTTGGACCTCCATGCTTGTGAAGCATGACAGCACCATTATCCAGAACTGGGAAGCCTTACTTCAGGAATTCTCCACTGTGTTTGATGACGCTCACTGGGTTCGGATGGCAGAAGCCACACTGAAAAACCTTTTCCAAGGGCCAGATACTACCACTGCCTATACATCCATTTTCTGCTGCTACACAGCAGATGCCTATTGGAATAAAGTGGCTCAACTTTGCCAAGTCCTGTGGGCTCTTCAGAAAGAAGTAAAAGATGAACTGGCACAAGTGGAGCCACCCTCAGGGTTCAATGCCTGGTGGACCTGAAAATCCAAATTGACTGCTATCTTCAAGAGTAGAGTGAAGGGGGAAAAAACCCCCACCCCCAATCTACTGTGGGTTCTCAGGTAGCAGTGGTCACTCCTAAACCTATCCAGGTTCATGTAGGTTGTGGTCATTTTATCCTAGATGGGCAGGAGTGACCCAGCCACTTGTCTGTATCGTGGGGCCCCAGGACACACACTCACCCACTGCCCCAAGATAGGTGACAAAGGGAATGAGCCACCCCCAGGCCCTGTGGAAGCTGGATTAGGGTCATACCACAGACTTCCTTCATTTCATCAATAGCAGAAACCTGCAGCAAACCTGACTCTCGAAACTCTGTTACAGCTACTTGTCCACCTCCAGATCCCGGGCTTCCAGTCTTAACCACCTTATTGGACTCTGGGGCAGGGCTATTTCATTGATGACACCATGGCATAGGCCCTACGAATCCTGTTACAGCAGCAGTCCATGCCAGAGACCATCAAGACTATAGATGGCTCCCCCCTTGTGTCTGGCCCCGTGGAGTGGGACACCAGTCTGGAGATAAACATCCATGAGAAAAGCGAGATGCTATATTTTGGGGCAGTCTGTGGCCTCCATTACTCCTTGGTTCTGGGGTTCCCGTGCCACAACTCTATGGTCTGGTGAAAAGTTTGGGAAGCTTGATTTTAGTTGCTGCTAGCAATTCTGCTGGAAACCTGGGATGGTTGCCTGCCCTAAGATTGAAGCAGGGGTCTGGACGGCTGCCATCCTCTGCTTCTTGGTCCAGCTTGCTCTTTGACTTAGTTCTCTGCTTGATCCCCTGGCTTCTTGACTTGGCCTGATCTCTGACTCCTCTCTGTGCCTGATTTCCCAGCTTCTTGACTCAGCTTGTTCTTAAATCCTGCTCTCCAACTGTCCTCTTGGCTCCCTGACCTGGCTTGTTCCTGGATTCTTTTTGGTCCTTCTGATCCTGTTTGGCACCTTGATCCCCGAGTGGCCTCAGACTTGCTGCCATGACACAGAGTGACATATTTGTTGAATTTGGCATATCTGCAAGTGTGAAAAAAAATCCACTTCCATTTACAGAAAACCACTGTGGCTAGACTGCTTTTTGATGCAATCAAGGAATACAAAACATCCAGGGTCATCTTGCAGACCTGAGCTGGGAATGAAATCATACATTTCAAAAATCTCCAGCCGGTACAATATGCAGGAACTTTCTGTTTAGCAACATGAGTCTCCATAAACACATCATCCTCATGACCTGTTCTTTGTGTTGTCTCCTGTTAAAGGCTGTCTAGCTCAAGATCTTAATTTTAATATTCAAAGCCTTTCAAACAACTTGACCACTTGCAAGGTCACTTCTCCCTCTTGACTTCTGTCAACAGCCATATTCCCATGAAACTACAGAGCTGCTATCCAAGAGGGGAAGGCTATTCTGTGTGGAAGACAGAACTCTGAACCAGATTCAAAGACTACCACAGTGAATAGGAGCCCTTATAGTGGGGATTTTGGATTGGTCCCTTTCTTGGGAACTCATTCCCACAAGAAATATGGCATGGTTTAGCTTCTCAACATTCAGAACTAAAGCTCAAATTCAATTCCATCCTTAGACAGGAAGGTATTACGGAGGCAAGAGGGGAAGATATACGGTCTAGAAAGAGACAGAACCAGAAAGAATATGGTCAGTGACATATGCATCGCCCTAGGAGGAGACACTGAGTTCTGGTCCATAGTATGCTATTGGATGTCTGTTTCATCCAATGACTATGTAAATACAAAATGCAGAAATACCACTGTACAAATCAATCTGCACTCTTGCAAGCTTAGCATGTAGGCATTTGGTGGGGAGTTGTCGTTTGTCTATTCTGAGGCATTCAAATACTGCAGAGATAGTGGCCACATATGTACTAGACTTCCAGGTTTCTGGAGACAGCCATCTTCCTTCAAAGATCTATGAGCAGGTGACTGGTTGCCTAATTTGCTTTTCCAGGTCCTTGCTGTTCCCTAAATGCCTTGAGCCAGAGGACTGTCCATTTTATCATCCACAGTATGGTTGTATGGGACTCACAATATGGCTTTTTCTTAATCTGCTAGATGAAATATTTGCTAATTCACTGAAGGAAGCAGCATCTCTTAAACATATATTTGCAGTTTCTTTTTTATAAATGACTCCTTAACCTTTCCTAAACATAGTAATGTTGTTCACTAAAATTGGTCCAGTTCTTTACTCTGTCATTCTGCAAATGCCTCTAAACAACTCAGTAGATGGTAGCATAGCTTGGAAGTGATCTGAGTGGTAACATTTTATTGACATAGAAGAAAAATTTGAAAACAGTTTAATGCTTTGTTAATTTTGTGTATGTCTCTGAAAGAGGAGACTATGAAGCTTACATTTTGCAGTAAACCTGTTGAGTTCTTGGGTCAACAATTTGTTCATTAGAGACACCCCAGCCACTTCCATGGCAGTTAAGACATACCAGCCATGGCTACTTTATGAACCAAATGCTTAACCATCATTGTTAAGGTTTTCTTAACAATTTTTTGGGTTTGGGGGGGGGTTCTAAATAATAATTCTGTTGTTGTTGTTTAACACTTGGGTTTCAAAACACTGTCCAGTGGTTTTTTCAGGTAATACTTCAAGTCTTCCAGAAAAGGAATTTGGTACTCAGCATGTGTTGCAAATCATCAGATGTTTATGGGTTTCATATACATAGCATCTCCTTCTGACATACAGAACAAGATCATAAGTTCACTTGTATAAAATAGAAGTAAAGATATGAAAACAATACTTATTTTGGTATGTAATATAGTAGTGGTTAGAAGAATGTAATTAAAGTTCACTTAATATTTGCTTTGCCTCCCATGAAGGGAAGATTTGTGTTAAATTGTATCTCATATCACTTTAAGTGGTCCATTTTGTCAAACGAAAATGTTTAGGGAGAAAAAAGAAATCTTAAGGGAAAGTAACATTTCTATATGAAACTTTGAGAATAGGATCTGTGTTTAGAGACTGAAGGAAATATTAACACTTGAGTTGATTTTAAAGCACAAGCTAATAAACTCCTTATATACCTTTCACCGAAGAAAAGGATGAAGATAGAACTGGCCTAAAAAATAATTTGAGCACAAGCCTTATGGAAAACAAGATCTTGAAGTTTAGTGAAGTTGAGTTCAGGGGTGGTCAACCAAAGGTGTGGGTGCCACAAATGACATGGGTAGCCTGTGTGTGGCATACAGCAGATCAGGGAGGTGGCAGGCCGCAGAGTGGCATTTAGGACAAGAAAACAGAGCATTAGATCAGTCAAGCAGAAGAGGGCAGGAATCAGAGAGCAGAGCAGCAGGTTGGTTATGAAGCATGAGATGCGGATCAGAAAGCTGAGCAGCAGGTCAGATAAGGGAAAGGGATCTAAGTGGAAATCAGGAAAGGTGTGGGGCTAATTTGTGGCAAGCTGCCAAAAAGGTTGGCCCCTATTGGTCTAGTGGGGGCCAAAATGTCTTTGGTGTGTGATGGTTTGGTGTGTGATAGTCCTAGTGAGCCAGAAGCTCTAGAGCAGCTGTATAATAAAGTGTTGAATTTAGCAAGTGACATATATGGATCAAACTTTTAGACGCATAGAGATTCTCTTTTTTTCTCTGATTTCACTTCCGAAGTAACTTTAAGCAGTAAAACTGTTGTGTACTGGGAGCTGCAAAACTGGTGTATGAATCTCTAGACGTCCACTGATGCTGAAATTATTTTTTTAATCTATCATTAATATGCTTTTATCTCTGGAAAAAAACCCAGAACTCAAAGTCATTGATTGTTACTTATTTAAAGGGGAAGAGAAATGTATACATTTAGCCCTCAGATCTGGTCCTTCAAAATATCAATTTCAGTATATTTGAAGAACACTCCTTTGGTTCTATCTGGTTGATCTGTCAGGATGACATGCTGAAACTTTGTTTAATTTTAAGGTGAATTAACCTAACAGTGGCACTGTGCTTGTATATTTGTCCAGTCACTGCCTTAGGTTGTTGCTAAATTTGTTTTACGATATGAATTTAGAAGACTTTGAAAATAAAGGGGGTTGGATTCTGATTTTTTAGTGTAAACTGGAAGTAACACTGAATAAAGTCACAAACAAAAGCATCTGAACCAGAAGGTTGAGATTTTCATAAATATTAATTGTTCCTGTTAAGTCAAAGAGACTATTAAGTTCTTCTGATCACCACTTTCTAAAATCTAAGTGCTGAACATACTTTCTAAAATCCTAGTCATAAAATATTGTATGTGTATACATGCTTAACTTGCAAAAATAAAGTTGTTGGTTTTTTTAACACAGAAAATAAAGTGAGATATAGGTCTTTTAGCAGTTGATAATAGTTAGGACCTTATGAACATTGCTGGAACTCTTTACAGTGCTGCGGGGCAATTTAACTTTTTCTGTGGGCAGTACTTGTTAAATCATTTTAGTGGAATTAGAAGAATATGCAAGATAACAAGTAGAATTCTATTGAGTGACTAGATTCCATAGCTGAATCTTTTGAATGTGGTACAGTTCCAAAAAGGTTTAAAGATTCTGTTTTGTAAATTAAGACCAGAAACTATTATTAGCTTTTGTTTGTAGTTCAAACATTATGTCATATTTGGCATGGTACTATAGGAAAACTCTATACTCAAAAGCTCAGATCTGTTCTATCTCAACTCGGTCCCTTCAGTCTCTGCTCTGTGGAGCTGCCAGCCCCTTGCATACAGATGAATAGGTCCTGAAGTTACACAATCTGAGGGCTTAATTTACCACTAGGTCTGTGATGAGAGTGGGGGTTGGAGGCCCTACAGTAGGGAGTCGATTATGTCTCCCTGATTCTTTGCATATTGGTGTATAAATTCAAGCTGCAGGAAGCAGCTTTAGGTCATGGTGTAGAGACCTTTCAGCAATGGAGAACTGGGCATAGTGGAGCACTGAACTGGAGAACTTGCCCTCTATGGATTTGTTTGGCATTGTTTTTTGTTTTTTACCAGTGCTGCTGTGGAAGATGATGATTCTTCAGGATTACAAAAGGATTTAAAGAAGTATAATTTCACAACAAGAGCATATGTGTTGACCTGTAGAGATGTAGAAGAAACACTGGCGTTGTTTTTCCAAGAGTTTTTCTAGCTTCTTTGTATGTTTAATTATTGTTTTCTAAGCTGTTCTTGACTCTTGGCTGTGCTCTAACATGAACAAAGAGGCAACATGAGTTGCTGAATTTTGAAATGGCCACATTAAGTAAAGTTTGTTATGACTGAGCAAGAAGTTGATTCTTTAGTGAGTCACTGTTCAGTTATTTGAAGTTTTCCACAGGATTGACTTGGATATAGTGTGGATCTTGCTGAAAACATAGGAGATTTCACTTTGGATATTATATCTATTTGAGTGCCTTTCTTTTGCCCGTCTGTTAAACATAAACAAAGTCAGCAAATAAAAGAAAAAGGTACATTATAAAAATCATCCTAGTCTTAATTCATAATATATTGCTCTTTTCAAAATTCAGACATTCATGAAATTCAAAGATTCACAATATGCGCTAAATAATTTCTACAATTACTTTTCTTCTCCTTCCCAAGTATATAACTACACAAATAAGTTACTGCATAGTAAACTTAGGGTACAAATTTACATACAATTTAGCTACTCCATAATAACTGTCTATGTGAGGTAGCTAGTTCCTCAGTGAAAGTGGGATATGTTTTGCAGCCAGGAATGCATATGTGTTTACTGCAAATGTGATGAAGTACTCAATATATCTTTCTTATGTAAAGAATGAAACATATTTTAAAAATATGTACTTACTGGAAAAATCCTTCTTATGTATTATATAGAGAAATGTTTCAGGTCTCCTCCCATCCCCTTGGCTAAATGTGGAATTACACAAAGGTACAACACTGAAAAAAGGATGTTGTCTTTAGATGCAGGATTGGTAATATGAAGACCTGGAAAAATGCCAGGTTGAGGCACTATGTATTAATAGGTTCATTAAAATTATCATTATAACACTGGAGACCTACATTTCCAGATTTCCTGTGGGATATAACACTTCTTTGTAACCCCGATGAACTCTGAATTTTAGAGTCTAAAATAAGACCTTGAAGGTCTGATATTACTATGTATGGCAAACACATCTTAATTGTTTAATGAGGTTACTACATTTTTTCTTGTAACTTTTTTTTAAATACTTGTACAATTGAATTCATGATAACCAAGAAAAACAACTTTACAGAAAGAAGGATAGAAAAACACAGTCCAAATAATAGATGCAAACCTCTCCCAACAACTTATGAAATATTATGACTTGCAAAGAATACTTATTGGGGTGTACTGATATGGATTTTCTTGGCTGATACCAAGAGCCGATTATTAGCCAGCCATATTGGCTGATACTGATGTACAGGAATGCAGCCAGGCAGCTTGGAGATCACCATTCTGCAAGTAAGTTTGTGGAAGGGAAGAGGCATGGGGGGGTCAGATCGAGGCCCCCATGGTGAGGGAGGGAGTGGGGCAGGGGCTGCCCAGCCCAGCCCAACCAGGACAGTGAATGGGACCTTGGGGAGCAGGATGAAGCCACAAGTGGTTTGTCCAGATAGTATGGGGGTGGGAGGCTCCCACCACTGTGGACACCCCTGAAGGAAGCATGGGGGAGCATGTGCCCCCCAGATTTGTGCATGAGGCAGAGGCAGGCTGCCTGCTGTGGGCTCTGGGGCAGGTGCTGTTCCAGCCTCTTTCTGGTGGGGCATGGAGGGGGTTGGGCTGGGGTTGGGCTCAGAGTGGGCAGGAGCAGGGTGGGCTCAGCTGTACGGGGAGGGTGGCAGTGTTGGCAGTGCTGGGAAGGGTGGCTACAGGGGGGGTTAAGGCAAATTTTGGGGTGGCCGTAGCCCTCCAAGTCCCCCCACTCTATTGTGCTGCCTCTCCCTTGGAAGCCCACTGATGAAGGGTGGGCAGGGGGCATGCAGCCAGCTCAGGGCTCCTGAGGGAAAGGCAGCACAGTGGAGTGCCCTGAGCAGCGGCGGCACTAGTGGGGAACTTGGGGGGGCTACACTAGCCAAAAACAGCCAATAGCAGATAGCTGTTAATGTTAATTTTCCTTTCATCAGTGCTGATCCAATATGCAACTGATATATTCGTGCACCTCTAATACTTATGATGCACTTTTATGGAAAGTGTTTGACCCCTGTCTACTATGAACTGCTTAATTCATTTGTGGTTTTCCTACTTACGATTAAGAGTTACCTTGGATTCATTAAGTTTAAGCCTTTATACCAGACTTTGTGTGTACTGCTAATTACATTACTTAGCTTTTAGTCTTAAAATCATTTACTATGTATCCTATTATTCCCTCTAGCAATTCAAATGTTATAGTTTCATAGTCTTAATTACAAAGAATATCCTTATATTTCTTTACAAATACAGCTTGAAGTTATTAGTTTCTGCAACAAATATTGACTTAAGAACAGAAAATAATGATGCACTGGTCTATGTAGTTCAATATGTAGTTTCTGACAGTGGTCAGTAGAGGAACAGTAAAAAAGACAGACAGTTTCAAAAAACCTTGGAATAGGCAATTTTACTGGGGGGAGGGGGTGGGGGTTGTGTTGAAGTAATGTTGCTGTGATGGTCCAGGATATATATGCAAAAGGCAAGAATTCTTGTGGGCAGTGTCTTTTATTGGCTCAACTGCATGGTTGAGACAGAGGTAGGCAAGCTTTTGGGTATTATAGTACTTTACCTCAATTCCTGTGGTACCTGAAAACTTATCTAAGTCTATCCCAGTTGGTTCAATAAAAGATAGAATTTTTGCCTCTACCCTAATGCAGGAAATATTATTTCCTTTACAAAAGATTTTTCTTTTTAATTCTTACTGTTTTATAAATATTCCACAAATGGAGGCAATTAGATTAATCTTCACTAAATTGTTATCTTTGGAACTGCCTGTTATATTCATCTTGGCCATGTCTACATGAGCGGCCAGCAGCACAGTTGTTACTGCACAGTCATTTAGTAGTTGCTTAATCAAGTACTAAATGACTGCGCAGTAACCAGTGTTACTGTGCAGTTCCATTGCTGCATGATTAGTGTTAGATGCTACTGTGCAGTAGCATTGCCATTATGGTTTATGCTTGGTGACACTACAGCATCTTAGCTGATTGCTACTGTGCTGTAGTTTCTCATGTAGACACGCCCTTTGTCTTGGAAAGTAGTCCTGACATCATCTGACTCTTTCATTTTAATTTTATGCTATTTTTGTCACATGGTTGAAAATAATGGCTCTGCAGAGGATTTGCGGTTAACCCTGTACATGTTATCTAATTTTAATACAGTTAAATTTAAAGTCAAATTCTGGTGTAGTTCCACAGAACCTAGCAGCAAGCTACAGCTCATTCTGTCTTTCAGTGAAACTCATAGTGGCTAGGATGGATAGTACACTTCTTGTAATTTTGGGAGGAATGGGATCAAAGCAAATTAACTCCAAGAGAGCTAACAAATATAATGACTTCATGTACACAGATGTCTCTTAGAAATAAACAATTTTAAAAGAGGACCCTAAGTGTTACTCTAAAGACTTTTTTCTTCAGAAAGGATTTTTTAAAAGCCAAACAGTAAAAGAAGTGACAAATGTTCTTTCTATAATTGTACCTTAACATTATGGTGTTTTAAAGACTGCTTTCAAAACAAAGCAGTAGTTTTTGGTAAATGTTATTGGCTTTTAAATAAAATATATAATTTCATCAAAGGAAGTTAACAATAAGAAGCATAATGTAAACATTTTACGTCATCTTAAAAGTTTATTGCTGGTGATACCGTACATTAGCCAATAAGATCCTGTCGCAGAAGAGCTATACTGTATAAGAGGCGCTCCTACCTCAGCTTTTAATGGTACCTTGATAGCCTCACAGATTAGATAACTTCAGCATACAGCAGCCCCTATCCAAAAGAGCTTACAATTTAAATAGGCCAAAAGGAAATAAAGGAACATTATATCCTAAACTGACCAAATTATGGAACGTTGCCATATAGTTCACTGATATTTGGCCTTCCTTTAAACTAATTATTTTATCTACTGGTCCATTTTCTGAGTATTAAATGAAATACAAACTGGTCTGCCTATGTTAGACAGCTGTGACCTGTCATTTCTTTTTAATGACTCTACAGTGCTGATCTTCAACCAGGGAACCACACAATCCTAGATGTGCAAACACCTATGCATGATTGAAATCCAAAGAATCAAAACGATTATGAACAGTTGTGGTCTTTTTGGGTTTATTGCAACAGAACTGTTCTGATTTTTTCTATAGTCAAAAAACAAGTGAAAACTAAGAGCTGGCGTTTTCCAAAGGGTGCCTTGAGCCTAAAAGGGTTGAACTACTATGACTCTATATAGTATTTAATTCCATTGCTGCAGTAGCAACTGGCCACTAGAGGAACCATAGAGGCAGCTTCCAGACCTCTGATATTTCATTTATTAGTCTTGCTTTTGATGATAATTAGGAAGAAATTATATATTTATGTACACACACACTCACTTTAAATAGTTAAGATAATTTTTGTTTCCAAAAACATGGAAGAGCAGGGTCCTAAATTTCACTATTTAGAAAGATAATCAAAACCTTCCTGTAAATACCTCTTACCTCCTACATAATTTTCCGCAAAGTGGAAAGGAATCTATTTCAAGATTCATAGACGTTAGGGTTGGAAGGGACCTCAATAGATCATCAAGTCCGACCCCCCGCATAGACAGGAAAGAGTGCTGGGTTCAGATGACTCCAGCCAGATACCCATCCAACCTCCTCTTGAAGACCCCCAGGGTAAGGGAGAGCACCACCTCCCTTGGGAGCCCATTCCAGACCTTGGCCACTCTAACTGTGAAGAAGTTCCTCCTAACATCCAGTCTAAATCTGCTCTCTGCTAGCTTATGGCCATTATTTCTTGTGACCCCCCAGGGGCGCCTTGGTGAGTAGAGCCTCATCGATTTCCTTCTGTGCCCCCATGATGAATTTATAGGCAGCTACAAGGTCGCCTCTCAACCTTCCCTTGCAGGCTGAAGGGGTCCAGGTGCCTTAGTCTGTCCTCATAGGGCTTGGCCTGCAAGCCCTTAACCATATGAGTAGCCCTTCCCTGGACCCTCTCCAGGTTATCCACATCCCTCTTGAAGTGTGGTGCCCAAACCTGCAGTCTGACCAGCGCTCGATAGAGGGGAAGTATCACCTCCTTGGTTCTGTTTGTCATGCATCTGCTGATGCATGATAAAGTGCAGTTAGCTTTTCTGATGACTTTGTCACACTGACAACTCATGTTCATCTGGGAGTTCACTAGGACTCCAAGATCCCTTTCCACTTCTGTGCTACTGAGTAGGTCATTTCCTAGGCAGTAGGTGTGCTGGACATTTTTCCTCCCTAGGTGCAGCACTTTGCATTTCTCCTTGTTAAATTGCATTTATTGTTTTCTGCCCATTTGTCCAACCTGTCCAGGTCTGCCTGTAGTTGTTCTCTGCCCTCCGGTGTGTCCACTTCTCCCCACAGTTTTGTATCATCTGCAGACTTGGGTAGAGTACACTTCACTCCCTCGTCCAAGTCACTGATGAAGACATTGAAGAGTATCGGTCCAAGGACTGAGCCCTGCAGGACCCCCTAACCCACTCCCTTCCAGGTCAGTACCGACCCATCCACTACCACTATCTATGTACAACCCTCTAGCCAATTTACCACCCACCGGACTGTGTAATCATCCAAGTCACAGCCTCTTAACTTGTTCACCAGTATGGCGTGGGATACCGTATCGAAGGCCTTCCTGAAGTCTAAGTAAATGATATCAACCCCTACTCCTGTGTCGAGGTGTTTTGTAACCTAGTCATCAAAAGAGACTAGATTAGTTAGGCATGATCTACCCGCTACGAACCCGTGCTGGTTTCCCTTCAGCATAATTTTTCCTGCTGGGCTCTCACATGTATGAGCCTTAATAATCTTTTCCAAGACTTTGCCAAGGATGGAGGTGAGACTGACTGGCCTATAGTTGTCTGGATCCTCCTTCCTCCCCTTCTTGAAAATAGGGACCACATTGGCCCTTTTTCAGTCCTCTGGGACCTGTCCTGTGCACCACGAGTGCTCAAATATTCTTGCCAGTGGCTGTGCAATGATATTGGCCAGTGCCTTCAGTACCCTCAGATGGAGCTCATCCGGGCCTGCCAACTTAAACACATCCGGTCCTTCCAAGTGACTCTGCAACATCTCAGGGTCAACGCTTGGTAGTCTGGCGCCCAGCTGTTGCCTGTCATAGTTTCTAGGGTTGGAAGGGACCTGAGTAGATCATCTAGTCTGACCCCCTGCCATGGCAGGAAAGAGTACTGGGGTCAAATGACCCCAGCAAAGTGTACATCCAGCCTCCTCTTAAAGAACCCCAGGCTAAGAGCCAGCACCACTTCTCTTGGAAGTTGGTTCCAGATCCTAGCCGCCCTGACAGTGAAGTAGCGCCTCCTGATATCTAGCCTAAGTGTACCCTCTGCCAGCTTGTGACCGTTATTCCTAGTCACTCCTGGTAGTGGTCGGTGGAACAGAGACTTCCCCAGTGCCTGCTGATCCCCCCTCACTAGTTTGTAACAGGCCACTAGATCCCCCCCTCAGCCTTCTCTTGTGGAGGCTGAACAGGTTCAGGTCCCTTAGCCTCTCCTCATAAGGCCTGCCCTGCTGCCCCCTGATCATGCGAGTGGCCCTCCTCTGGACCCACTCCATGTTGTCCACATCCCTCTTGAAGTGTGGTGCCCAGAACTGGATGCAGTACTCCAGCTGCAGCCTGACCAGTGCCGCATAGAGGGGGAGGATCACTTCCTTGGACCTGCTCAAGATGCATCTGTGGATGCATGACAAGGTACGGTTGGCCTTCCTGACTGCATCCCCACACTGCCGGCCCATGTTCATCTTGGAGTTGATGATGACTCCAAGATCCTTTTCCGCCACTGTACTGACAAGAATGGAGCTCCCCAGCCTGTTGGTATGGTGCCGGTTGTTCCTCCCCAGGTGCATCACTTTGTACTTGTCAGTGTTGAATCCCATCCTATTCTCATCCGCCCACCCTTGTAACCTGTCTAGGTCCGATTGCAGCCTATTCCTCCCTTCTAGTGTGCCCACATCCCCCCACATCTTAGTGTCACTCTACCATGCGAGACTTGTCTTGCCCCTCATTTAGGAAGACTGAGGCAAAGAACTCACTGAGGAGTTCAGCCTTGTCCTCCCTGTCTGTCACCAATTGCTTTTGCCCATTCAGTAGTGGTCCTATTCCACCCTGGGCCTTCCTTTTACTCCCTATATATCTGAAAAATAATTTTTTGTTATCCTTAACTTGGGATGCCATCCTCAGCTCCATGGTAGCTTTGGCCTTTCTAACTGCTTCCCTACAACTGCGACCTGAGGAGGTATACTCCTCTTCAGTAATCTCTCCCTGTTTCCACTGCTTATATGCCCCCCTTTTTGCCCTTAGGCTGCTCTGGATTTCTCTGGTCAGCCAAGGAAGCCGCTTGGCCCCTTTCCCCCTTATCGGAATTGTTTCCCTCTGAGCCCGAAGGGCACAGCCACCCTCCTGGGCTCCCATCTCGCCAAATCTCCTACTTTGCAGTGCATCGTTGACTAAACACCTGAGATTGCTGAAGTCGGCCTTCCTGAAGTCTAGCACTTCCACCCTACTACTTACCTTACCCACTCCATGCCTTATGATGAATTCTATTATTTGGTGGTCACTGTCCCCCAGGCGCCCACTGATCTGTAGGTCCCCTATCATGTCATCCCCTGTTGCCAATACCAGGTGCAGTAAGGCATTCTCCCTAGTGGGACCATGTACCTCCTGTGTCAGGTGGAGGTCCTGTACACAGGATAGGAACCTGTGTGAACGGTGGGAATTTGCTGTCTGAGTCTCCCAGCAGATGTCAGGGTAGTTTAGGTCCCCCATGACTACTGCCTCCGTAGTCTTTATGGTTTGCGAGAGGTGCCTCAGGAGTTCCAAATCTAGTTCTTCCCCTTGGTGTGGGGGTCTGTAGCAGACCCTACAACCAAATCCTTTTCTCCTTGACCTCCATGTATCCTAACCCATAATCCTTCTACTTTCTCCTTGTCACGGCGTGGGGTCCTAGGAGCAGCTGTGATCTCTCCTGGCGCCCCCTACCGTGCCAAGTTGGTGATCAAGCACCCTCATTTTCACCTGCCACATCTTTGTTGATCAAAAGTATTATAAGGGAGGCTGCCTTTTTCTCCCCTTTGACACGGTGTTCTTATTTATCCTGGCCCCTGCTCTGTATAGCTTGATCTTTGTTGCACCCAGCCTTATGGGCTATGTGTGGCTCCTACCACCCCTTATACCACGCCCCAAACCTCTCAGATGTACCGGACTTTGCTGAGTCAGTTTCTAGAGCCCACGCCCTTGTGGACGTCCTCCGGGGCTTCTCTCTGAGCTTGCACCCTCTCCGGGGCTTCTCTCTGAGCTTGCGCCCTCTCCGGGGCTTCTCTCTGAGCTTGCGCCCTCTCCGGGGCTTCTCTTCTTGTGCGCCCCTTGGGCTATTCACCTATGCACCCTCACGGGCACTTCCTAGCTTCTCCCGCTGCTGCTGCCTGCCCTGGGCCTTTTCCCCACGGTCGGTGTACGATCGCCCTCCCTGGGGCTTTTCCCGCACAACACTGCCCCACTGGGCCTTGCTCACGCTCACACCTGCACTGGGGCCTGTCTCCGCGATCACGTCGCCCACCCTGGGGCCTTGCCTTGTGGCTCCTGCAATTAAGGCTCAGGTGGCCGTAGCCGTGCCTGGCCTCCAGACCCCCTTTTCGGGTCCTACCACAATCGGGCTCAGGTGGCCTCAGGCTTACCTGTTCCTCAATCCACTGCACCCCCTTCTCAGGGTTAGGGGTCAGTGCACTCCCTAACTACTGTGCCCTCTCTGGCACCAGACTGCTGTGCCCTTTCTGGCACCAGGAACCCCCCACGCTATTGCGGAGCTCCCATGGGGCCTCCTCCAACCCCTACAGCCTCACCCAGTCCTCTGGTATAATACCACAACGAAACAGAAAACTCACAATCCTGTGTTTCAACATAATTTCCAAGCCAAACTGGCTAACCTTCCTTCATATCCCTGCTAGGGTTTCCTTCACCCAGTATCTTCATGCAGATGCTGCTCAGGCCATCAGGCTTCTCTGCTTTGCCTACTCCCAGCAGAGCTCCCTCTTCCTCGGCTGCCAGAGGGGAACTGACTCTGGTCTCAGCCTGGCTGGTTTATATATGCCAGGCCCTGCCCCCTCCTGGTAAGCTGACTCTTGTGGTTGCCCCGGCAACCAACACCTGTCCTTCTATAGGAGCAGGCACTTCAGTGCCCTGCAACACTCCTCTGATTCCATTCTGTTAAGGGTCAATGTATAAAGTTCCTTGACAACTCCTCCCTCTCTCTTCCCTGGTCTATCCTTTCTGTATAGCTTATAGCCCTCAGTGTGTACTGCTTAGTCATGGGTAGAGTCCCACCAGGTTTCTGTTAACCCCACTAAGTCATAAGTGTTCTCTGCAAGCAGGAGTGCTAGTTCATCCTGCTTGCCCCCCATGCTCCTAGCATTAGTGTATAGGCACTTGAGCCCTGTTACTGGTGCCTTTGTCGCCCCCCAGCTCTGATGCCCTATGGGCCCCTTACTGCTTACCTGTGCTGTACTGCTGGATGTCCCCTGGAATGCAGGTTCCTGATGATCTCCTTTTTCTGCCTCCCTGTCCCCTGTCTGAGCTAGTTTAAAGCCCGATGTAGGAGATCAGCCAACTTGTTTGAGAAAAGACTTTTACCTTTTGCTGAGAGGTGAAGTCCATCGTGCCCCAGGAAGTCCTTTGCCAGGAAGTGTGGGTCGTGGTCCAGGAAGCCAAATCCTGCAGTATGGCACCAAGTCCTGAGCTGCAGGTTGATCTCTGTGATGCAGGCGCTGCGATGCCTACTGCGGCCTCTGACCGGGAGGGTGGACGAGAAGACCATCTATGTCTCCGTCTCCCTGAGCCTGGCCCCCAGAGCCCTGTAGTCACCCATGACATGGTCAGGACTACTCCTGGCCGTGTCATTGATTCCCACATGGATGAGGACCATGGGGTAGTATTCCGAGGGCCGGATCAGGTCAGGAATCCTTGTCGTGATATCCTGGATCTTGGCCCTTGGCAGGCCAGGATATTTTTAATACAGCAAAGGGCTCTAGGATATGACCACTAGTCAATACAATTTAATGAAAAAAGGGGTTTTTTTTAATGCGACTGTTTCAAGAAGTGCTGTTTCAAGCACCATCTCTTTGCTGTATGCTAATATAATGTTTAACACAGTAGGTATCTGATCCACAACAAAGTTTTCTTACTGTGTAACATTCCTGTTACTAGAAACCTGTTAAACTAATGCAGAATCTGTCAGGTAAAGCTATAGGTTAGTTTTTCTCTATAGCCCTGATTCTGATAGCCTTGTAATGCAGACAAGTCAACTAGAAAAGTATTCAAAAGTAGAATAATAAAATCCTAGAGAAGTAGAGCTGGAAAGGACATCCAATGGCCATCTAATACAACTCCCTACTCAAGGCAGGTTCATCCTTATCCAAAGCATCCCCTGGAAGTCCTAGTCTTATCTATTATTAAAACTACAATATTAACCTTGTTGTACAACTACAAGACACATTAACTAAAGACACCAAAATTACACTTACCTAACCATCCAGATCACAGGACTGCTTCGCATGAGGTATAATTATTGGCATATCTGCTAGGAGGGAAACATTAATGCATATGCAGTCCAGCAGATTCTTGGAGTGTGTTGGGGATAACTTTTTGATATAAGTGGTAGATAGGCCAGCCCAGGGGGAAGCTTTTCTCTACATGCTGCTCACAAACAGGGAGGAATGGACTGAGCATGTGAAGGTGGAAGGTAACTTGGGTTATAGTGACCATGAAATTATATAGTGTTTACTGTCCTATGGGGAGGAAGGAAGGAATGAGAGCAACAAAATAAGGTTGCAGGACTTCAGAAAAGCAGACTTTAACAAAATTTAGGGAATTGATGGGCATGATCCCCTGGGAGCCAAGTCTGAGGGGGAAAAGGAGTTCAGGAGAGCTGGCTGTACTTTAAGGAGACTTTTTTAAGGGTATAGGAATTATGCCATTACAATGGAAGAATGTAACAGGAGTGCAACAGGAGATCAAAAATCTCTTCAGTGAGCTGAAGCTCAAAAATAATCCTATTAAAAAGTAGAAACTTGGTCATAGTACTAGAGAAGAATATAAGACCTCTTATGGACATGCATCATCTAGTTCTGGATGACGGAGAGAAGGCTGAAATATTTAATGCCATTTTTATTATTGTCTTCACAAATAGGGACAGCTACCAGATGAGTGCAGTTGACAGCAAAGATAGGGAAGGAGACAAACAGTCTAAAGTAGTAGGATAATAAGTTGGGGGTAACTTAGAGAAGCTAGATGCATTGAAGCTAGCAGGACTGGATGGAATGTGCCCTAGGGTACTGAAGGATTAGATGGAAATAATTTTAGAGCCATTAGGTATCCTCTTTGAGAGCTTGTGGAGGTTGGTTGAGGTCCTGAATGATTAGAAAAAGGGCATTTATAATGCCCATCTTTAAGTAAGGCAAGGGGGAGGATCTGGGAAATTAAAGAACAGTTGGCCTGACCTCAATACCTGGAAAAAACATGGAGCAGGTCCTCAAGGAATTTACTGTGAAACACTTAAGGGACAACATGGTGATTGGGAAAAGCCATAAGGGATTCACCAAAAGCAAGTCACATCTGACTGACTCAATTGCATTCTATGATAAGATGATAGATAGGAGTGCACTAATAAAAGATTTTTTTGGCCAATACCAATAGCTGATTATTAATCAACTGTATCAGTCGATACTGATCCAATTGCCATCTGCAGCCCAGCAGCATGGAGACCAGTGTCCAGCTGGTAAGTCTGAGGGGGCAAAGGAGTTGTGGGGGGGAACAATTGAGGCCCTACAGAGGGAGAGAGGGCTTGGGGCTTGGGCAGGCACTGCCCAGCTGGGATGGCAGCTGGGTCCTGATGAGGAAGCTGTCCATGGAGCGGACCTGTGGGTGACTTGTTCTGGGGGGGGGGCAACTCCCAGCCACTGCACATGCTCTCAGGGGAGGCATGGGGGGAACGTGCCCCTTGGATTTGTGTGCAGTGCAAGGGTAGGCTGTGTGCTGCAGGCTTCAGGCCAGGGGCTGTGCTGGCCTCTTCCTGGGGCAGGGGCCTGGGCTGGGGCTGTGCTTGGGACAAGTGGGGGTGGGCTGGGCAGCAGTGGCACTGGGAGGGAGGACTACAGGGGGTTATGGTAAATTTTGGGGTGGCCATAGCCCACCTTATAGCACCACCACTGCCCATCTCACCCCCTCCCTACCCCAAGCACAGCCTTAGCTTGGTTCCCACACTGGGAAGAGGCTGATGCAGCTCTCAGCCCCGAGCCCACAGCAGCCAGCCCACCCTCACCTGCACACAAATCCAGGGGGTATGTGCCCCACATGCCTCCCCCAGGGTAGAGGTGTGCACAGCAGCTGGGAAGTGCTCCCTACCCCCTCTCCGGACAAGCCACCCAAGGGTCTGTCCTGTGCCCCACTCTGGCTGGGCAGCACCTGACCCTGCCCCACACCCTCCCTGACCATGGGGGATCTTGATCAAGCCATTGGTCAGTGTCTTGCTCTCTGCAGCGATGGGAAAAGGTGCTTTTTTTTAACCTGTTCTTAGGTAAAAAGGGTTGGGTGGTAGTCTGAATGTAAGGTAAAGATTTTTGTTAGTTTTGTTTTACCATACTTTGTTGTCAAAGCAGGTAATCACTTTTTCACACCATTCTTTTTCCTTTTACTCTCTGTTATGTTACTGCACTGCCCATGATAAATCATGATTTTGGGGCAAATTGATAACCTGGGCCTGCCCATTCTGCAGAGTGGGGGACCAATAGGCTTATACAAGCCCAAGGTACATCTTTGGGAACACTCCAGCTCCCTAGGGGTTTGTCACAGTGGCACTGTCAGCAGACTCTGTGGTTGTCATTTGTCTGAATTACTTTTTTTTTTTTCCTGATATAAGAGTGTGACTGTACTTTGAAGACAGGCTTCTTTCTCCCTCGCACACCTCCTGCCATTTTTATTCCAGAGATAGGGACAGGCTAGAAAGAAACAGAAGGGAGCAGATCCAGGTAAAAAGGATCCATGCCAAAAGCAGCTGAGAATCTGCTTAGGAGATTTTTATTTGTGCAAGATCTAGCAGGGACAAGAGAAGGGATTTTAGTTAGTAAAGGCTGGTTTTGCCCTGAGAGATTGCTGGTAAGCCTGTGGAAAAGCAACAGGCTAGAAGATAATTCAAGCAATTTTTTGAAAGCTGGTTGTGTCTTGAAGTCTTGTATGCGTGTATAGCACAGGAGCAAGTGGGAAATCTGTGGAAAGCAAGCTGAGGGTCTCTGCTTGATTGAGGGCTAATTCTGCCCTGAGAAACTGTTTGCTGTTGGCCTGTGAAACAGCAACAGGTAAAAGAATTATTCAAACAAGAGTTTACACTGAACTTAGTGAGGAAGATTTTGAAAAACCCTGTTGGGAAGTCTTTGGAGGAGCTCAGGACAATGGTTAGGGGCTGGGGCACATGACTTATGAGAGGCTGAGGAAACTGGGCTTATTTAGTCTGCAGAAGTGAATACAGGTGGGATTTAATAGCAGGCTTGACCTTCACAAAGGGTGGTTCCTAAGAGGATGGAGCTAAACTGTTCTCAGTGGTGGCAGATGACAGAAAAGGAGCGATGGTCTCAAGTTGCAGCAAGGGAAGTTTAGGTTAGATAATTAGAAAAAAAAATCTCTCACTAGGAGGGTAGTAAAACACTGAAACTGGTTACCCAAAGAGTATGTGAACTCTCCATCCTTGGAGGTTTTTAAGACCCAGCTAGATAAAGCTTTGGCTGGGATGATCTAGTTGGGGGTGGTCCTGCTTTGAGCTGGGGGTTGGACTAGATGGCCTCCTGAAGTCCCTTCCAACCCTAATATTTTATGATGTATTTTTTAGCATGATTTGTTCTTGGCAAATCCATGCTGGCTGATTGCAATCTGTGTTTCCTTTTCAAGTCCCTATATCCTCCTTTTTGCAATAAAAGAGGAACACTGTGTTGGCTTGTGACAGTCTCAGGTGATCTGCCTGGCATCTGATGCTCCTAGTGGTCAGACCTGCTTGTCCATGCTCCCTGGCTTCCCTTTTAACTTCTCTCTCACATGCCATCACTTGATCTTAGGGTCTTTTAACTGGGGAGGGTGTCTCAGGAGGTTGGGTAGCCTCTTCTCAGTGTACAGCTTTTGGGGCTTCTTTGTCCCCAAACTCTACAGGGTGGGTTTCCCATTTAAGAGGACCCCAGTTGAGTTTTAGGGTCAATAATTATCATCTCCAGCCATCCCCCTAGTCACACCCATGCCTCATAGATGTCAGTCAGTGTTTAGAGAGCAGGGCCCTGACTGCAGTCAACCCCTTCAGCCTCAAACCTTTGTTGGGGCTTCTGCCTTCAGCCCCTTTCCTCTAGCTGGGCCACCTAACCCAAGGCCTGGACCTCAGCTTCTGGGCCCTGACCCCTTTCCCTGACCCTTGCTAGGGAACGCTCTACTGGGTGCGTCTCAGTTACCCTGCAGTCTCCAAGCCATCCCTGAGCCACAATCCATCTTCCCATATTAAACCTAAGCCTAACAGGAAAATAAGCAAAATGCTTCTAACTTTCTTCCCCACTCTGGGTCAGTAAGTACTGCACCACAAGATATTCTTTCCCCTTAGCTGCCTTGGTCTCACTCTTGAGGGTAGCTTGGGTTTCTGTGGACCTGTTTCCTGTAGCCAGCTTCCCTGGGGAGCTCCTCGCCTGGCAGCATGCAGTACCTGCTCTGGCTCAGACCCTGGCCTGAACATTATCAAAGATAGGTTGGGGGGTGGTCAAGTCTTGTGATTTTTTCACATGCTTTTGTCTATTTAACCTTGGAGTAAGGATATCAGGAAGTCCAGCTGAGTCATCGTTTGTAACTTGGTGTTGTTCATATGAAGAATATGTAGTGGAACAAAATAAAGCCAATTTTACAGAGGGACAATAATGCATGTCAGTATAAACATATGAAAGTCATGGGTGAAACATTAGGCCTTTAAACACTAAATAAATTGGCTTACAAATTAAGAGCTATATGCCAATACTGACCCCTGTTGGGAACCATCTTTGGAAGGGAACATATTTTTTTAATAATAGATGCAGCATGGAGGGTGTGCGCTCTGGTTCACTTAGATTCAATTCCAAAATAAGTAAGGTAACATCATCCAGTCTGTATGTAGTGGGTTGGGAAGTCACTTGCCTCACAGGACCTCACCTATGTACATCAGTCCTCAAGAACTCAAACTTAATATAGTCCATACAGAATGCACTCACAGTCCTGAGTCTTCAGCCCTGAGAAGGTACCTCCAGCTCACTGCTGTTCTCTCCACACTGCAGTCTTCCTTCTCAGTCTAGCTCTGACTGGTCTTGTCATGGTACAGATCTTTCCAGCCTTGTACCCCAGTCTCCCAAACCACATAAGAGGGCTGCCTGGTCCATTCCTGCTTCTAGCCACATAGCTTCCCCTCCCACCCTATAGTCTTTCCTCAGACCCAAAGAAAGCTATTTCAGCTCTATCCTGTAGTCTCTTACCACAGTCTTCCCTCTCTTTTCCTAGCACTCTTTAGCTGTTTCTTTCTCACTTTCTATCTGTCCCCTAACTCCCTTCCCTTGGAGCCTTTAGCTTGCTTTGACCAGCCAGTTATTTGTATCAGCTGGCCCATTTCTCCTTGGCGACCTATAATCACTTCTGGCTGCCTGCAGCTTGTAGGATGTTACAGCCTGATGTGTGTTTCAGCTTGCTATAAGTCTCTCTCAGCCTGTCTGTTATGTTGCATAATGCAGGCACAGTTTTGCCAACTACAGTTTTAACATGCTGAACTTACAGGGTAAACTACAGAAAACTTTTTTTTTAATGCAAAATAAGATACACTAAGAGTAAATGTAGTTATACACCACCTTCCTGTTAAATGCATGAGAACAGGTGCTCATAGCTTAGTTGGGAATCTTTAAATTTTAGAGGCTCCTATGTTATACCCTAATATGCTATGGATAGGTTAAACCTTGCTGAAATTGATGGTGTACTAGCTACCTCTTATCCTGGATAAATATCAGAAGCAATCTAAGCTATGTCACACAACCAGGAAGCTGAAATAATAGGAGTGTCTATCCACACCAAATTACCTTTATCGCTGAAATAGAAAGCTGAATCAAGTGGCTTCTGTTGTCCGGCTAACAAATATAAGCATGGGAGACTGAGTGGTAGGTTGATAGCAGAAATTACCAACAAAGCACTGAAGAAGATGAGAGAAAAAGCAGAGCAAGGAGCATACAAACAGAATAAGTGCTGAGAACATATCCCATATAACTCTGGTGTCTTTTTGGCCAGAATAAATGATAGACTGATTAATAAACCTGTATATAGTGGCCAGGGCTATTTGCTTAAGTCCACTTTAGACTTGAAATTAAATAAAGTACTGATCTATTTTTAAAAATAACTAGCATCAGGTAATATCTTTGTTCTGATTTCTTTTGTTCAGACTTGAATGGTATTGCCTGTATTTGGCAAAGAAATGTGGATAGGGAAGGTTGCCACTGTGAAATGCTGTGGACTGAGAGAAATCACCTGCTTGTTCTGGGATCAGTTCCACTGCTGTCTGCTGGAAATGTCAGGCTGGTCTTTCAGCCTGTGAATTGAAAGCAGATGTCTCCCCATGTGAAATGAATTTACCTATATAACATCTTGGATGATGTGATATTTGTTAGTTAACATACAGCAAATAGTGTGACATAAAGCAAAATATAGGATGACATTTTAATTTTTTTTAAGGTACAACAAAAACCTGCTAACATAAATAGTGGACTGCTCATTTACTGGAGGAGGCTTAGCATAGCTGTGTGTTTCTGTGTGATTCACTTTTTCTATAAATATTACATACAAATGAAAGGGAAATAAGTATAACATGTTAAGCTCTTGTTTACAAAGTGCTTAAAATATGACATTCATGTGCTCATGGGAATTACCTTAATATCATGTATAAACATCCAGATTCCAATCAAATAAATATATTTTTGAATAATTGAAGCTGTCACAAATAATTTCAAATAATAGGTCATCTCTTTTACTGTTACTGCCATGACTGACCTTCCTTTTGGGATACTGTATTGAACACAGCCTTTCCACCTCAGTAAGCCATAGTAGTTTGATGGACTCTGCCCTGTATTTTGCTTCTATCTGATACTTGGATGGAATTTGAACCTTTTTACATGCAACTGAATTTACATTTTTGTTGTTGTTGCCTTTTTTTGTTTCATTTCATGAAGCTCTTTTTGCTCTGGACATTACTTAGATGTTATCACATTCGTTTCCATTATCAAAAGTTGCAGAAAGCTTCTATCCTGTTTCCTCCTGGGTCCTTAATTTATCTTATTTTAATGTATTTTTCTGTGTTTCTTTCCTGAGTCTTGTAATATAAAATAGAGAATGAAATACAGGACAATATAGTAAAAGACTCTTATCAGTGTGAACTTGAGAGAGCTGTATTACTTAAGGATGAAAACCATGAATAAGTTATTCAAGACACTGTAAATAACAGGGAGAAGCATTATAAAACACTTCTGTATTATGTATGCACCACATAAATAATACAAACTATTCTATGATTATTTTAGAGGATTTTTAAACTCTTGCTGAGAGCTAAGCTGCCAAAAATCCTGAGACAAAAATGCTGATTTTTTTTTTCTGTTTAAGCATAAAAAATTCTGTTAAAAACATTTGGGGTTTGAATTCCACTAAATCTGAACCACAGTTCTGAGGAAATCATGCCTAGGAGCCTGATAGACTGCCCCAGTCCTGGGAACCTGCTACTGTCAAGGCTTGTGATTCTAGAGTAGCGGTGTCAAACTATTTGGCCCTGCAGGCTGGATGAGTGAAGGAGGTTGGTTCATTGGCTGGATCAGGCCCACAGGTCCATAGGTCCTTCCACCATGCCAGATCTGGTGCCCACTGCAGTCAGTCTAGGACATGTGTTGTATGTGGCACCTGACCCTACTGGTCCAGTACTGTGTTGCGTTTCGGCCCATTTTGGCCACTCTGGGACATGTGCCATGTGTGTTGCCTACCAGGGCGCCATATGCAGTATGGGTCCCGGACCAGTATATAGCGTGGGTCTCAGACCAGCCAGAATGTGCACGTTGTGGCTTGTGACCTGGGCCCTCTGTGCACTGCATGGGTCAACTATAAGACCCAGGGTCAGCACCAGGGGATGGATAGGGGGCTCCATGTGCTGGATTCAGCTTGTGGGACCATATCTTTGACACCCCTCCTCTAGAGCAAACATATCAGATGCACTGTCCCAGTGCTGGGGGTCTGGCAGTCATAGGAACCACAGCCCTGGGACAGATCCTAGATCTGAGGCAGTCCACCCAGTGCTCTGCCTCAGAGCTGAGGAGCCTGGAAGCCCCAGATATGTAGCCCTGGAAGTCTGTTCAGTGAAACTGATATATATGTATATACCAAATATTTGTAGGGCAGCACAGTGAAACTGGCTAGAATGTCTTTCATTCAATACATGAAGGATCCAGGGAGCCTATTTTTTCCCCCAGAAACACTATAGCTTGGTCTTGTTTTTTTTTCCCCCTGACAACAAACTGTATGTGCGTGCATGTGTGTTCTCTTTGTTTCATTCCAATTTGGACAGAAATCACAAGAATGGGGCTGGAGTGAGGGTGCAGGGGGAAGGGAGGGAGAAGGGAGAGAGAAAGACAGATAAAAAATAAAAAATGTCCATGAACTGTTGCTGCTTAGCTAGATCTGATTGGAGCGTTGTTCATACTCTTCCACTTGGAACACCCAGGTAGCTTTTTTGCAATCAGTCTGTTGGATTGGGCTGATTGGGTCTGACTGTGTTGGGCTTATCGATAACTGTGAGAAGGTCTAACTTATTGGCATTTTTGTGGAGATCCATTCTCTTCACAGTCTTTTCAGGACTAAGCTGTTCATCTCTGTGTTGAAGACAGGAAATCTCTTATGCCTATGGGACAAAGCTCTTTTATTGTTTTTCCCCTTAGGCCGTTAGAGCTGCCAGATGTCAGATTATAATTTTATGAAATATTTATTACAGAGAAGCTGTTAGGGCTGAATCTGTTTTGTCCTAGGTCTTCAGATATTTCTTTTGTGGAAGGGAATAGGAGGCTTCTCTGATAGGATGAGCTAAAAATTAGTTTTTGAGGCTGCTTTGATACCTGGAATGTTGGAGTAAAACTTGGTGTGGGATTAGGGGGCAGATGAGATAGAGGTATAATTTTGGAGAGGATAAGTTTGATCATAACCTAAAAATGACATGAGACTAGCCAGAGTCATTTTAATTATAGACAGGAAATTATATGAGGGGGTGCAAGGGCAGTGTGTTTTTAGGAAGAAACAATGCATTGATATTTTCTAAATGGCATATTGGTAAGAACTGCCCAGAGGAAAAATATGTTCTTTGTAATCCCTTTGGGTATTGTAAGCAAGATGAGCAGTCACTCTGCTCCCAATAATGTGTCCCTTGTGTATGTTTGGATATTGTATACAGGCAGTCTTCAGACTTATGACATAATTGGTTCCTGAAAACTGCATCTTAAGTTGAAACATCGTAACTCAGAACCCATTTTCTCATAAGAAACCATGTAATAAATGGGGGATTGGTTCCTGAACCAAGGCCTGATACCCTATTTTCAGCAAAAATACCCCAGAATTTTGTATTGGATCAATCATAGATGAGTAATATAGTTACATTAATGTATTTATGTTGTAAATATCAATCATATTGATTTGGAAGGACTTATTTGAGTTGACTTTGCTGGACTTTTTGAAAGACTCTTGGTTGGACTGTTTGAAGGGCTCTTGCCTGGAGTCTTCTCAGGAATCTCAGCTGCAGGTTTTTCTGGAGTCTTGTCTGTTTTCTTAAAGAAAATGGCCAAGGAAGTTTGGACAAATGTTCTCCAGGGAGATGAACAATGCAGCGAACTTGTTTGCTGGTGTGGCATTGCATCAAATCAAGCATTGTAAAGTCGAAACTGGTGTTATAAGGTTGAAACAGGGTGTCAATTTATAAATGTTGTAAGTGTGAAATGTTGTAACTGGAAACATTGTAAGTTGAGGACTCTGTATACAAAATACTTTTAATATAAATAAGTATATTGTGTGTATATTTAGAAATAGACACGATAAATAAAATTAAAAATACAAGAGTCCAAAGCTCACTTGCTGCCTCAGAAGTGGCTTTATTGGTAGTATAGCTCAAATAAGAAAAGTGAAAATGAAGTTTAAGCTTTCTCTCCTATCGTGGTTATTCCTGGAACATTCCCTCCAATACCTATTGGTCTCAGACCTTTGTTCTTCGCTCTGGATGATACTCCAACTCCATTTGATTGTATGTAATATATATTGATTATAACCATATAATATTTGAAACTGTCAGCTCATATAACTTGGTAGTAATTTCACTACACTTCATAATAGAATGCCTCTGGGCATATCTACATGTGCCATTAATGCACAGCAATCAGCTCCAGAGCAGTCAGCTTGGGAAGCTCCCAGGCATGCAGTTTATATGTGCACCTGGAATGCTGCACATTTTGCTGGTTTGAAGCATCCCCGGCTGGCAGGAGGCCTGGGGGTCAGTCTGCCAGCCCAGGGCTGCTCTGACTGGGTTCATTGTGCTGCAGAGGGGCTGGCTGGGATATGAGGGTGCTTCAGTGTGGGGTTAGGGGGCAGGCAGCCCCTGCACTGATGCACCCTCATGCCCCAGTCAGTGTCTACATATGCACTGCTGTGCACAAAAATACTCTGAGGCAGGGTAGTATTGTTTTTTGTATTTCTTTGCTGTGGAGCTTTTTAGTTTCATGTGCCCTAATAGGGATGCATGTGTAGATGCTGAGATGCTTACTGCAGAGTTAGTCAGCTGTGCAGTTAATGTCTCATGTAGACGCACACTCTGAGTGGTACCATGTCCTTGTAAAAACAAGTAAAATATGACTCTTGTTTGGTTTGTGAGCTCTTTGGGATGAAGGCTTTTTTGACTGTAAATATAAATGTAAAATGCCAAGTAACCTCTGCAGACAGTTATTAAAATAGTTGCATTATGAGTTGTGCGCAACCTATTAACAGACAGTAGCTTACTACAGAACAAGAGCATTAGCTCTTTCTGGTGTGTGACCTACTGTGGCGTTTCTAGAGTGAAGAACAGAGGTTATTGGTAACAGACTACAGTAGAGGTGAGGTTTACAGAATGAAGGGGTGGGTGCAGAGTTCTTATCTCTCTTGAAGGCTCGATCAGTTAGAGAGGGCAGTGGATTGATCCCAGCAACATGAAGACATTTTAAAAAGAAGGATCAGCTCTGTGGCCTGATTCTACACTCCTCACGCCCTTATCCAAATAGTCTCACCAACTAGATTTCAGCAGGTCTTCTTGCACGACTGAGGTTTTTCAGGCTTGGCCTTATTTTTTTCAGATATCTGAATCCTTTACAGTGTAATGTAACTTTTTTGTAAAATTTTAATATAAACTAAACATTTCCCAGAAGAACTTAATTCTTTTTTAAAATCACTTCTAAAAATATATTTATATGAAAGGATACAGAGTGAGTGATGAGGTGCCACTTATCTCTTTACACTCAACCTCCTGGACATCTGCCCTGGGACCCAGATGCTATCTGACTGCAAAAGACAATTTTACCGTGCCAGGAGCAGCATCTGGAAGCTTGGCACATTCACTGGACCAGTTTTGGGAGCAGGTTGGAGCCATTCTGGATTCCTCATGTGATCAGTCTACAGCTATATCTTATCTTACCTTTGGGTGACATTTTTATTAAGATCACCTTGGATTTTTTGCAATTTCTATACTTCTAATCTCATGGGGAATATAATTCTCTTTAGCTATTTCTCAATATCTTTGTACAGGATCTTCACAGGTAAAATAGAATCTCCTTCTTGCCTTTTATCTATGTTCTCTGTGGAATCTGTGTCATGTTTGGAAGCTAACCCGTATCCTGTCATCTGCATTTACTTATTCTACATTAGTGACAATTAATCCAACATGACCAGTACTTACAACACTGATGAGATATTTTTCCCCCAAAATATTTTTTCCATCAGAAAATTTATGCAAAAAAACCCCTCTTTAAAATTATTTAGACTACTGCAGTAGGGATGCTTTCTCAGATTTGAGATGGAATTTATGGAGTGGAGTGAGAGAGACTATTTAAAACATTATAATACAAATTTAAAAACAAATTGTGCAAATAGAAAGTATGTGGGCCTTCCAGGGGTTGAGCATGAAACACTTGTCAGCAAGAAAATCACGATGTCACCAGAGACTGAAACTCCTTCCCTGTGTTCCTCCTGGAGTTACACATGTAGGACCAACTGTCCATCTTCCACTCTGCAAAGTGCCAAACTGGTCCACATTTTTTTGTGAAGTGAAGTGTGCAAATTCAAATGTGACATGCTCTCAGACTAAGCAGCAGAAGAGTTAGAGCGTGTCATCAGAGCTTGCCCCATTGAGCCGATTTCTGCAGCTTTTCAGAGTTGTCATCTCGGCCTGACCCAGCAGGAAAGTAGTTGAGTAGAACATGCTCCCCTTAGTTGCTCAGTATGGAGTAGAGAAAATGTATGCAATCTCAGAAAAGTTGAAGTCCAGCATGCCAGAGAAGGTGCTGAGGGCAGCAGAGTGGGTGCAGCCAGGGGCAGTCCAGCAAGTTGTGGAAGAAAGTCTTCTTCAGCTCATCCTTGTAGAAGGGGAAGGCTGTCAACACCACTGGTTCTAAGTGGCAGACACAAGGACTGTAGTCTTGCAGCAGCTGCCACTGGAAGTCGCCAGTTCTCTTGCCAATGGATAGTTTCTATGAGGTATGCCAGGTCAGGTAGGCTTGCTCTGGTGTTGCTGCCTCTAGGATCCACCTCCAAGTCATGTCAGGGAAGGCAGCAAGGACACAGGCATGACACATTTTGACTATCCATGTTTACAGTGCCTTGCCAGACAGGATACCAAGGCAGCTACCACCATTGAACTCATTAAGCACAAGGGGCACATCCAGAAAAGCGTGCACATGCCTGTTGTGGTGCCTCAAAGCAGTTTGGGATGTGGCAGGAGGCATGCTGGGAATGGAAAAATGTTCCCTGCACTGCATATTTGCAGCATGGGCTCTAAATTTGATACCTGGAAATCCAGGTATTGGAAAAAAAAACCCTTGAGAAAAAAACCCATGGATGTGCCCAAGGGGGCAGAGAGAGAAAAAGTGAGCAAGTCTAGACTAGGGGTTTTCAACCTTTTTGGGTCAGTGTACTTCCCATGGATGGATGCAAAGCAGAGTGGGGGGCAGCGGGTGGCACATGGCTGGACATGGAGTGGTGGCAGCTGCCACTTGTGAGCTTCCCCTGTGTCTGGCCAGGCAGGTGGCACCTGCGTGCAAGTGCGGGATGGTCTGTGGCAGTACTTTTTCCCTACCTGCCCACACATACCCCCTAGAGCAGGGGTCAGCAAAATGCGGCCCATGGGCCAGATGCGGCCTGCCAAGCCATTCTATTTGGTCTGCAGGGCACCTAAAAAGTGTAGAAAATTAATATTTATCTGCCCCTGGCTGCCTGTCATGCAGCTCTCAATTACTTGTCAAACCTCAGTAAGCAGCCCTCCACCTGAAGTAATTCCCCACCCCTGCCCTGGGGCCTTCTCAAGTACCTCCGGGTATATACATACACCCGGTTGACAACCCCTGGTGTAGACAAGTAGCCCAGCAGTCATAATATTCTCATGTAATATGGAAAACTTGGGTCCAGCTGTATGCTGTACTTAATGTGATACCTGTAAGGCTCCTGCTTTGCTTCTGCACTTAACCCAGTAAGCAGGGCCAGCTGAGCCCCAGCCCCTTCCCTCCGATTGGTTCTGGAATTGCTTTTAAGTAACTCCTCTGGCACCCAAGCCCCACTGTATTGCTTACTAGTTACAGTCTTTCTACAGCTCCTGTTCTTCTGATAACTTCTCTGATGCCTGGACTTCAGTTTGACCTTCGCTTGTTCTTGGCCTTTGATCCTTGGTTAGTCCTCTGGTTTAATTTTGGGTTCTGGGCTTCAGCCCTTGTCCCTTGTTGAAATTTGAGTTGCCCAACCTATAGTTCATTTTGCAGTCCTGCTGGTTCTCACTTCCAGCTGTAACTACTAGGTATGATGCCCTTGGGACCCCTGACAGTGCCTAATCCTCTTGATATAGAGTCAGGGTACCTTAGTCTCATCTTAGGAGCGGTTTCATCTTACATAAATAACTATTCATTGGTCTAGGGAGAGGGGGAGAAACTAACTTCACCCCCGTATGATTAAGGCATATACCTGGGATGAGAGAATTAAAGACTTGAACTTGATCCTCCCACCTTATGGAAACAAGTTATTTTGGAATGAATCCTAACCAACATCCTGTTCTTCCTTCTTTCTCCCGCAGTCGAAGGTCTAGGTTTTATTTCTCTGCAGAACAAAAAATAATTTCAAAACCTCAGGTGGTCTTTGTGAAAAGATATTGTCTTCCAACTTGCCTGACTGCTTTGACTCTTTCTTCTTATATATTCTTCTTTTACTGTGCACAGATGTGAGACATCTGAGAGGCAGGTTATGTTGTCTTAGAGATATCCAGATGATGACTATGCTGTTTTCTGACACATCTCCTTGCACGTCAGCATTTTGTTGATTTCAAACAAACACACATGCAATGAGTAATTAGGAGACTTGGTTTCTAGATAGACCAAAAAAAAAAATAACACAGAAATATAGAGGACACTTTGCTCATTTCCTTGGTATAGCTCATTTCCTTGGTATAACTGCAGTCAGTGGCAACCAGTTTGCAGCCTCTTGGCCACTTTTAGCCCTTGTGAATGGGATAAGGACAAAAAATGTATTTTATTGCTATGAAATTTGTTCCCCAAACTACACCCAGCAACTGTGTCTGAAGAGTTTGAATCAGCTCTGTTGGTGCTGCCTCAGGTCTCTCACTGTGCAGCACCAACAGCAGCTGTCTAGGGTGACCTAGGAGTCCTCAAGCCAGCTACTGTCCTTGCTCAGCTGCTTCCTGGCTGCATTGCAAGGTTGGGGAGAGAGAATAACTTGGTTGCTCCATGGATTACATCCCTTGCTCAACCATGGGGTGCTGGGGACAGCACAACAGGAATTCAGCTGGCTCAGTCTTTACTTAGCAGAATCCATAGAAAAAGATGGCTTTCCCTTCCCCACACTGGTGAGGATAAAGGAGGAGCTACAACTAAGCAATTAGTTATGTCTCCCTGATTCTCGTCCCTAACATAGGCTAGAATAACTTGAAAGTTTCTCTAACTTATGACAGCTGGCCACCATTCCTAATAAACTAAATCCCTTCTATCTAGAGAGCAAGAAGCTCCAGCTGACTGCATTTCAGATACTCTTTCTGTATTTAATAATATTAAATGTGCCACTTACTTTATCCTTTTATGTTAAGGTGATATGACCTATTAATGGACTATTTAAGTATTATCTTCCTTTTATAAATGGGTAGACTGAGGCAGTGTGCCTACAGGCAGGAATTGGTGGTGCTGCGAAGGAATTCCTTCATCCTTCTGCTATCTATCTGCCATGTTTCATTTCCTCCCATTCCTCTTCTCTTTTCAGCTGGTTTTTGTTTTTACTTCATTGTATGTGTTTGCTTATGACCTCTTTCTTTTTGCTTCTACTCTTAAGGGCTCAGTTTTTGCTGCCTTCATCTTGGTCCTGTCCCTAAAGATAAAGAAGAGTGAACAAAGGGAGGTGTATAGTATTCTTCCAGTAATGTGCTTAGTCATACACAGATGCATACGTTTCTGCCCATAGGCACGCTAGTTTATTCAGTTTTGTGATAATTTAATCTAACAAAACTGTTTGCTTGTTTTTAATCCACTACTGTTTTTTTTCAAGTAGGACACAGGCAGGAACCACAGGCCATTGTTTTAATTTTTTTTTCTAAACAAGTAAATGTTTTCGCCTCTCTTGAGAAATAATGTTTAAATGCCCCAATCAAGTTATGACAAAGTTGGTATACTTATCAAAGAATTTGGTGATTTGTAATTTGCATTTGTTTCATTGGGGCAAAAAATCATATCACTATGAGAACTGTAGGGAAGAAACCTTGATAGGTCTCTAGCTTATTATTCATTACTTGAAATTTATAGGTGGGATATTCAGAAACACTAAGCCTGGTTTTAATTCCAGTTGCATCCTAAGATAATATATATTTGGTTAGGAAAGGGAGTTTATGGTGTGGAATTTAATACAGTAGACATGTAGACATGGAGAGGAACAAAATTTTATCTGATCATTTTTTCACTCTTTGTGGAGAAAGTAAGACTATAAGGAAGGTTTATTGTTATGTGTATGGACTTTGTTTTGCACATAACTGATAAATTCCTTGAATGAAGGTACATCAGTGATGTGAAATAACACCAAAAATTAACTGATTACATTTGAGAATATCTTCATTCCTAGTTGTGACATTATTTTTTTAGCTCTTCCAGAAGATATGCAGTATGTAGGACAGGTTCATTTATTGGTTGCTAACAATAGTCTGATTCTCTGAGCTTGCCTATAATAAATTATTATTACTGTCCAAAATGTCTTTATGAACTTGCTTTTTGGGAATCTAGTGACATGTTAGAAGATCTGTTTTTGAGGATTCTTTTCTTTACTTGGATTCTTGTTGAAAAACCTCAATTCCTCATTTTATTTTATGACAAGAACATACCATCTCTTTCTCAATGAACATGATTGTTTTGTTTCTCTCAGGATTGAGGGCAAGCATGAAACAAGCTTCTCCAAATTTCACTAAGTCACTGCTCCATATTTCTGAGATAGTTTGCAATAAAAATTACTATGTATTTGCTAGATAAATTTGCTAACTAAATAGCTCTAATCTCGTGAAGCGTTCGTCAAGTACAGTTTTGCATAGTTACAAAAAATGCAAAAACTGACTAGAAATTCTGTCAAACTCATTATTAGTTTTTTTAGGCAAGATTGCTTTCCAGTTAATGGCTTTTCTCTGCTTTTAAGTAAGTAAGTATTGCTTACAGAAGCATAACAAAGCACGTGGGTGCCTGGAGCAGTGGCTCTTTTAGTGCCTTTCTATGGGTGCAAGGGGGAGGAGGTGGCTATTTCAGTGCCAATACTCTGGGCAGCTGGGAGGAGGATCAGCTTCTCCCAGTAGCTGAGCATGCTCCTGAGAGGTAAAGAGGACATGGAGGTGTGAATGAGGCAGATCATGAATGACGCATGCCCCCAGAGGCTGGGAGGGGGGTGGACATGGACACCACCCACAGGTGGTGGTGTTGGTGGTGTGGTGGTGATGAGTGGGAATCTCCTGCAGGCAGCTGCAGCGGTGTCAGCAGTGGGGTGGTAATCAGTGGTTGGTGACCACCCACCGACATTGGTGGTGGCCAACTTTGATTAGGGAACACCCACAGACGTCACCAGTGGTGTCAGTGGTGGTGGGGGGTGGGATTGGCGAGTGGTGACCACCCACAGGTGCTGCTGACAGTGTGCTTTCTGCAGGGGGTGCACTGCCAAGCTCAGAGTGTGCACAAGCACCCCCTACGCGTTGCCGAGGCAGATTTATGTTCCCACAGAATGGGAGATGAGGTGCTAAACATCCAAGGCTGGTGGGTGGAGCATGGTGCCTCAGCAGCACTCTATAGAGGTGATAGAAGGGCGTGATTGGTCTGCCCAGTCCTGAAAGACAGAAACCTCTTGAGCAATTTGTGGCCTGGGGCCCCACTATTTGAACAGTCAGGGTGGGGCAATTCACTAGGCCACCACATCCCTCCATTCATGCACTGCCCCCTCCCCCCGCCTTCTCTGTTTCTCATCCTCAATGGCTTGGAAAAGGGCTGTGAATGTGGAGATGGCCTGTAACAGCCACTGGTCCCTCAGGGGCTGGTGGGGAGGCAAGGAGAAAGGTGAGTGCGTTGGGTCTGGTGATTGCCTTCTGGAGACAGGTTTGCATAGAGGGCTTTGTGTTGGCAAGGCATCATCATGCCAGTACCTCCCCACCACACTGGCTATGGGCATGACCTTCCTGCTCCTCTCCCCCCACTCCCTTCACTTCCTCTGGGAGCTTTGCACTTTCCCTGGTGCCTGGGTCCCTGTGACAGCCACGTGGGGTGGGGTCAAGCCATACAATCCCAGGCAGCAGGGTGATCAGTGCCACAGTCTTCATCAGAACTGAGGGGAGGGCTGGCCATGGGTTCTGCCTGTGGTGCTGCAGCAGCAGCCACTGCATTGGAAGTCAGAGGACAGAGGCAGGGGGGGAAGGGGAGCTGTGCTTTGTGCACCTGGAAGGTGGGCAGTGAGGAGATGTCAGAGGAGTGGGAGAGGAGGAACACCAGTGGCAGCAGTGTCAAAAATGGTGTCCCAGCAGGCTGCATGTTCAGTCACGATCCATGATGTCTAGGACCAGTGGGCAGGAGGCACTCCTGAGAGTTGGAGGAGACAGCATTGGGGTCTAGGTTCTGGGCTGTGACAGCTGAGCCATCAGAACTTTACCCCTGGTCCTGACCATCATGGTTTGTGTGCACAACCATTCCCAAGAAGATGTTAAGGGAGCTCAGGTCCAGCTGCAGCTGCATCTCCCCTCCTAGATCCTGTTATCTTCCAGGGACCAGCGCCACTGGTCTAGAGTCCTTGGGGACTGCTGTCAGCAACAGACCTTGTGCTAGATGGCCCCCTGGGATGTACTCCTGGGCACCTGGTTGTCCTATCATCCTGGGGTCTTCCTGTACTTCCTCCTGTGGTTGGGTCACCCTTGCTCCTGCAGTGGTGACTCTTCCTGCCCCCCAGTTGTGCCATATATGTACAGGGTGGTGATGGCCCAGTCCACAATGAGGAGATGGGACAGCTCCTTATAGAAGGGCATGCTGTGCCTCTTGGCCTTGGGCATTTTATTGGCATTATGCATGTACTTGTCCTGGATCTTCATCCATTTCACCTTGGCCCGGTCCTGCACCCAGTCCCTGTTGTACCCCTGCACTTGCATCTGATGGGCAATACAGTTGAACTTGTCCCTATTGTGGTGCCCTTTGGTTCTGGATTTCCTCCTTACCCCAGACAATGATGGGATTCCTTATTTCCTCAGTTATGTGATTGGAGTTGGGTACTGGAGGACAGGATGTGGTTTTCCATGTTCTTTGCCAGTGCCCATGGGGTCTCGGTGTCCACAGGTTGGTGAAGGTCTGGCTGTGAGGAGGTGGGTGGATGGATGGAAGGAGCGGTGGGTGCATGTAGGTGCAGGTCGGGCACATGGCTCTCCCTTTCATTCTACCTGGGCATGACCCTTGCTCCAGAGTGACCAGGGTTCCACTGGCCAGGCCACCCCCATGACCTTGAATTTTCCTTGGGCTTCCAGCAGACACCCCTGTGATACTTACAGAGCTGCACACCCTGGGCTGGGAATTTCTGTTGATCTCTACCTGCAACACTGTTGACCTCTACCTGAGGCGAGGCAGCTGGCCACACGGCACCTCCTCCTGAAGTTTCCAGGGGGGTCCTCCTGCTTTCTGTGGCTTGAATTCTCAATGGCTCCCCTCCCCCCAGCCCTAGTACTCCAGGACCCTGTAGCTGTGGGCCAAAAAATGTTTACAGCACCCTGCATGCAGGTGGCCCAGATACCTGCTCATAGTGGCTGAGTAACAGATGTCACAGAATCACCTCCATGCAGGACTAGCCCCAGTGCTCTGTCCTCCACCACCCTGACCCACCAGAAGTGAGCTGCCTGCACTGGCTCCTGCTCAGGAGGTGAGGCATGTGTGTTCTGGTGTCTGGGTTGCAGGGTGCCTGGCTCTGGCTTCTGAGATGTGGTGTGTGTTTTGTGGGCTTGGGACCAGGCTGTGTGGGTGTGTGGGTGCCAGGGTTGGGGTCTGAGGGACTGTGCCCATGGAGGTTCTCCTGGCCTCAGTGTTTGGGTCTTTGTGTACATTGTAGGGTGCTTTATGATGGGGTGTTGGGAGGGTGGGGGTATGGCCTGGAAACTCAGGTGCCCAGGTCCTGGGGCTCTTGCAGGGGGCACAGATGCCTCTCTTCTCTCATCTGATTGCCTTTGGCTAACAGATGGCTGGAGGCGGGGTTGGGGAGAGATACTGTGTTTGCTTGGTGTTGTGACAGCCCAAGGGTGGAGCTTGCTGGGTACTTTGGTGGAGCAAATGAGCATGGGCCAAGCACTAATGCACCTGCCGGCAAAGGAAGGGCATGGGAGGCTGCAAAGCAAGCCTGGGGTGCCAGAGGACAGCAATCTAACTTGAATTGATAGCAGAAGAGTACACAAGTTGGATGCATTGGTCTAATGTAAATTGATCTCAGTTGAGTGTACCTCAGACTAGGTAGATCTATCTTAAGGCACTTTTGCCATTTTTAGACTGGTCTGTATGCTCTGAACTTCTGTATGGTTACTTGTTTAGAAAGATCTACATTCATTTAGACGTCTAAATATAATGTGTGTACATGTCAAAAATGAATATACACCATTAATTTTAGAGTATTGTATCTCTTTATGGATTTTTAAAAAAAAGTTTGTGATCTAGTACTGTTTCTTGATATTAATTCATTAATACTTCCAGTCCATGCTTCTGGGTTACTATTTGAATATCCACTGTGATTTTAAATAAAAACAGCAACTGTTTTATTGGCTTGATCACTTTTGTCCAAACTAAAGTACAACTGAACAACTTTTAATGCAAAGTTTTGTATTTTTATTTATATCATTGCTTATATTTAAGAGTATAATATATCAGCTTTTGGTAAATCAGTCCACATATCTTAGAAAGGCTGTCCCACTTTGTCGGCATTTTTTTCAAACTGATTGGTATAAAACAGGGATGTTAATCCCTCTTCCTTTGGCTGAACACTTGAATTGTCTAAAGTGGGTGAAGGATCTTAGGAAGATCATTTCAAGTATTAGCTGTCTTACATAAGGTTTTTGGAAGGACAAAGGAAGGAAGTCAAATACATGTAGGAAATGTGACACAGGATTTTTGAAACTTTTGCCAGTGTTAAATTATTGCAGCAGCCTACCTGATACTTCTGAAGAAGAGAAGAGGTCTCTACAAATAGTTGGAAACTTGTTTTGATGGGACAAGGAGTATCAAAATTTTAAACAATTACCAACACTAGCAGGGAGCCTGGACTGCATTATTTTCACAGTAATGATTAATATTGCTGGCATGGGAACCAATCCCACAGGCTGAGATCCAGGGATTTACTATTACCTAATCAGACTTTTTTTTATATGTCTGGAAGACATTTTGACCAGACCAATTAAGGGAAGGAAGGCAGATAGCCCCTCCTTCTTCATGTCTGTGATCAGCTCCCAGATTGGTATCTTGTTATGATTTTGTTATATTATTCTTCCCTCTCCCTGCTTATCCTGTTTCCCCAGTGTATGAGTTTTCTCATCTTTGATCTTGTTGCTCTGCCTTCTGTTGAAAGTCTGGCTTATCCTCAGCAAATGCTGCAAACCTGGATTTGTCCTGTCTCAGCAGCTTGGCAAACAAAAACAGTTCCCAAGTGACTGCCAGCAGGGTGAAACAGGGGACCTTACAATTATTAGTGTGATTGTGTGCCATGTCTTTGGACTTCCAAGGTGAAAACCTGACCTCACCAAGTGGAGTCAAAGTTTGAATGGTTCAGGAGCTCATCCCCCAATAATAAAATGGCAAGTATCAGTGACAGAAGTTGTATTTTCTGCTTTGCTAATTTTCATCCCCTTTTCATAGAGTTGTACTAAAAAGAAATAGAATTATGTTTGATCTAACACTAAGTTTATCTACTTTGCTTTCTTGGCTAGAACCCATGATGGTTCATCACACCCCCAAACTGATGTAGCTCTACTACAGTCAGTTACCTAGACTTAGTCACATGAGCAAAAAAGTCTTCCTAGCCTGGCAAAAGGACACTATGTAATAGCAAACCAATTTAAATGCACACAAAACTATATATCAACAAAAGGAACAAAGACAAGCACCTAAATTAACTTGTTTTTAAAATGTCATGCCAGAGTATTTATCTTTCAAAAGCCTGAAAGCAGAAAGGGATTGGAATATATGAGTTCTTTTAAAAGGCTTAGTTAGTATGTTTTCTAGTTTCAAGTATCTAGCTTCTTACTGTGTCATTGTATAGCAAGTGAAGCAAAATCTTTAACAAAATAACCTTTAGCCAATGACATTAACTGCTAATGGTATGGCCATTAGAAAAACAGCAAGTAGTTTAACTTCCTTATTACAATGTATATTTTTAAAAATTCAGAATCTCATCACAGAGGGTTAATGTGAGGAAGGCAACAGAAATAGAATATTTATTATACTTGGATGCATCTGTTGGTTCAGTGAATGAAAGTGGATGATGATTTTCTAAAATTGGGTTCATTTTCAGGGCAGAACATCAAATGGAAAAGTTAGTAATATCAATTTTGTCTTCCTTTATTGTGCTTAAAAAGCTGATTAACTACTAATTGTCCCATTTTATAAAGCTTTATTGTTTCTGTTTTAATTTTGTTTTAAGTAAGCCCTCATGCTTCATTATGATCAGGTCATCATTGGAAGAGCTTCAAAAGACATATTGCTGATTATTTGTCCTCTGTTTTTATGTTTTTTGGGAATGTTGAGGGTCTGTAGTTGGATATAAATAGGCTCACAGATTCAAAGAAATGAAGCAGCTATTCTTCCTCCCCATTCACTTATCTCTTTTTATCTTATTTGCATTTACGCTTGTGAGTAATTTTGCTGGGGCTTGCTCCTTGAGCCTTTCTTGGTTCCTAGAATATCTCAGGAGGTCTACATTTTGTTGTGAAACTGGAACATATTTGTAGGGAAAAGTATAATGCTCTATAATTGTTCTCTAAACTTCAGAATTCTTTCTGAAGTAAGAAAAGACAACATAAGAAAATACATGGTAGTGTTAAGAATGATGTAGCTGAAATGATCTAGGAATTATGCAAGAGACAAGGATTTCTTAGGGTGACATCTTTTATCAATTGCCTGCCTAGGAGCACTGGGCCAGCTTATGGGGATGATTAGTTGGCCCTGGAGGAACTTAAAAGCTCCCAGAGAGATGACACTGAGGAGAGGAAAACAAGAAAGGCAACAGTGAAGCACTACAGTGAAGCTCTTGCACTTGATAGAAGAGGCAGGGAGGGATTTTGTTGATATTTTGTTATTCTGTTTAATTTGAGGTAGGAAAGGGGGGAAGGCTGGCTCCAGACCTGGGCTATGGGAGAACAACCCCCTACAAATGCTTTTATAAGGGCTGAGGTGGATTTTGGGTTCCATTCCAAGGTCCTAACACCTACAATATTGTTGTGCCTACCTTGTTGGTATGTTAATGTTAGAGAAGCTCATATTCCTATTCTGCAAGAAATCCTTATGCCTGCAGATTTTTTTGCAGTCAGGCTATTTACCCTATTTTTGTCTTGCAATCATTTATATGTGTGCTTAACTTATTCTGATTCATAGTCCCATTGACATGAATGGGGCACTTGGTATGAGCAGAGTTGCAGGGTGGGATTAGGTGCAAACACAGATTTTGTGTTAATTGATGCTCCCCACTGCACACTTCATGGTGTATTCTGCCTTTTAAAATGTTAAAGAAGAGATTATATCTTGTGGCCTGATTCTCATCCTCAAACTTGAGGTAGATTCATTTGAAAAGTTATCCTGTTTTTTTGGAAGTAGGCTACACATACCATGAGGCTCCGGTGAAAATCTAATGTTATCATAATGCTATGAATTCCTCATCCCTCCTCTTTTGAAGACAATGGAGAGCATAACCCTTTCACACCAAGTATGCTGTAGTATTTTTGATTTTGCTATTAAAGTGCAGTAACATTTGCCAATGCATAAGAATATTTCATAGATTTCATAGACATCTAGAAGGGACCTTGGAAGATCATCGAGTCCAGCCCCCTGCCCCAAGGGCAGGAAGTCAGCAGGGGTCATAGGATCCCAGCAAAATAAACATCCAAATTTCTCTTGAAGGTGTTCAAAGTAGGTCCTTGAATTACTTCCAGAGGCAGTCTATTCCAGACCTTGGGGGCTCTGACTACAGTTATCAGATCCATATCACTGAGCGATCCATATCACTGATATCACTGCTCTTTTTTCCAGCCTCCAACACCCCTGAATTGCGTATTGGAGGTAGTAATCTTCAAGTGCCTTCCCTTCTAAATTAACATGAGTTCAGCCCCCAAAACGTAATTGCAAACAATACTTCACACGAATCACCTGTAATTTGTCTCCCAACAGGAGACTTTTTAAGTAGGAGTGTTCTGCTGGATTTCATAAAACTTGTTGCTGTTCAAGTCATACCATATTTAGACTAATGATCTATACTTATTAGAAGGCCTAGAGAATGACTAGTATGTAAGGAAAATGTTCAATGGAAACACAGTTTATTATGAAAAAAAATCACTGTAGTAAATGTTTATTAGCATTTCTCTTGTCTAAAAATAACACAGTTGAAAACAGATACTTGAGAGCTCTATTCATAGACATTAGGGCCAAAAGTATATGTTGTGGTCAGTGAGGGCAATATTTGTAGCTTAAAGCATTTCTAATTGTAAATAGTGATCTCTTGGTCTGGTTATCCCACAGATCCCATTGGCAGGTTACTCCATTGTTAATCTTGTCTTCTTATTAGTAATGCATAACAAAAGATATGTTTATTGCCTTTTCAGATATGAAAATAGATTTATTATAGCTCCAATTTTACTGAAATCAAATAAGGATGCTTCCCTTGTAAATGACATCTGATGCAATAGAAGAGTTTTGCTGCTTGTATATTAAATAATGCCAGAGTAAAACTACAGTAAGTGATTTTAAAGTGGTTTAAAATAAAAATATGTGCTTTTGGTATTGCATTGCAAAGTACTAGTACAATAGTAAAGCAACTTAATTCTAATAAAGCAACTACCTGCAAAACTAAGTACTTCCTCTGCTACTAAATTGGTTAACTGTCCAGTGACTTGCTGAGAAATGCTAAACACAAATATAGCTTCTAATCAGATATGTGCCATTTGTGAGCTAATGGCTTGACTAAAGTTGAGAAATACTTTTGTAGATTGCTACTTAATTACAGGAGGTGAATTGAGATAAACTTAATTTTAATTTTGTGCCACTATGATGTAGCAAAAAAAGTTTTATGAACTTTTTAAATGTTGCTTTTAACCTTTGTGTTAGTGGAAAAGATCTTTGCTGTCAAAGATTTCACCTCCAAATTTTGTAACCAAAATTTTCTCTTTATTTTTTTGAACGATTTTTATACTGGACTTAAAACAGAAAGTACACTTTGACCTGATTAATATCATCTTGTGGTTTGCACATGTTGAATCCCCCCTTTTCTCTGTTATTATTATCTTTTTGGGGTCTATCACTTTCGCAGTTTAGCAGAGATCTAAATAATTTCCAGCCATATGAAAAAAACTGAAGCAAATACCTACTATGAAGGTATAGAGGGAAAGTCTCATGAGACAACAGCTCTTGCTTGAAGGATTGGGGACAATGCTGATTTTCTTCTTAGGGGCTGATCCTGAAGACTCCTAAAGACACTTTTTACCCTGTGTTGACATAGGCATGTTCCCCTAAGATACAGGCCGAAGTAGTACTATTTATCTGTAGCATAGTCTATGGTTTTTAGCTTTCAGTGTTATCAATTAACACAGCTGCAAACATGTTACCCTGATATTAACAGGGCTTTTTAATAGCATTAAACTAACATCATTGAGCTTGTGAGATTGAAAAAAAATGCTTTTTATTTGTTGCAATAGGTGTCATGAAGTTTAAAAAAAGTTACAGTGCAATCTGGGACTATAGATGCTCTTAGGCTTTAGCCCTGCGTGTATGGTTATGACACGGTATCACAGATAGATAAAGTTTGGGTGCCCTCCATCATACATTTCCATAATCTAATATATTGTTTTAAATGTAATGTTAAATCTGAATGTTCTGTCTTGCAATTTTTGTGTTTTGGCATAATTACAATATTTCTATTCTTATGTTATTGATATAACAAAGGTCAAAACCCTGTCAAAGGTAGATCCCATTTTCCTATATGGAACAGAGATAAGGGGTGCTCACTGCCAGGCAGTGTTCCCTCTAAGGAGTAGCGGTCTGTGAGCGCGCTACTTTGGTCCTGCCTCCCCCTTTCAGCAAGGTGTGGTCTGCCAGTCAGTGTCCCAAAGTAATTGTCCAGGTGGGAGCAGGCAGGGTTCAGCCACCACCCTTCTCCATGCTAACTGCTGCCCAGAGCAGTGCAGTAGAGTGCTGTAGAGCAGCCATGGGCCAGACAGTTAATCAGTAGAACTGAAAGAGAGGCGCTGGGGCCAGCGTGGGACACTTACCGAAGGTAAGCTCCTCACTCCTCGTGCAGGGCAGGCAGCAGCTCATTCAAAAATAGAAGAACATTCTAATTACTTTTTAAGGCAGAATTTATCTCTACCAAGCTATGTGGGGAGGGAGGCTGTGAACTTCCCCTTTTTTGAGATTAATAAAGCTCTCTTCTGGCCTAGAAACCTATTGCTTGTATCTGAAGTACAATACTACAAACAACGAGGCCCTTACCAGACTGATTCACTCTAATGAGGTCTGCAGGCATTGTGGGCTGGTGGTGTCAGACCCTATATACAGACAGGATATGATTTTGCGGGAGGAATGAGATGATTTAAATTACAATTGATGATCTTGCTCATTCTTTGAATAAATAAGAGAAAAAGGTATCTCTCCATTAGTGAAACATTTTAAAATATTGGGCGAATGAAGGAAAAAAAGCAATTTGGCATCTCTCTAACAATTTACAGCTGGTCCTATACTCCCCGGGTATATTTTTGTCTCTTGCACAAAGAATAAAGGCCAAAATCAAATAGACTTTCCTTGTCATTTGTTTATTTGTTTGTTGTTACTCTACTGTTGTGTAGTGCTTCTTTTAATCCATTTTTTGTTTCATATAATTTTGTTTAAACTGGTCTGATGTAATCTCAATGCACGCTTTTACTAATAACCATAAATTATGTATGATTATTATTATTATGATGCAAAATATTGCGGTTCGTTTCTTTTGGAGGCTCGCAAATAATAATTCTCAGGCACACACTATTAGCAGCACAATAGGTGTATTTGCAAATAGGGTCAGAGCAGAGACAGAAAATCTCAAATTGCTCCGCCCCCTGAGGAAATCTGCAGCAGGTACTATATGCTCTTCCTCCTGGGCACGTGTGCAGAAACAGGAACTCTTACAGCTCATTTCCGGTTCATACAAACATATATGTGACTACGTCACTTCATCCGTCGCATGTATATTATAATTAACTACTTAAGTATGCGGGGCGGATAGGCATATATGCATCAGCTAATTACGCATGCTCAGAAAGCTCTCTAAGTCACCAAGAGTTGAAATCCCCCCCTTTCAAGGACACAGTCAGTTGAATTCCAGCTTCTGTAATCTGCATGTGAAAGTCAGGGGGAGTGTGGGGGTAGAGAGTAATTTAGCATTAGAAAAGCTAGCAAATTGGCCAAAGTGGGGAGAAATGTCCTTGGCAGTGTTTCTTCTTATCAGGTACGAGATGCAAACTGTGCAGTTCTAACAATATTTCTAACAATTATATGTTATATAATTTAATTGTCAGTTTCATTGTACTGCTTTAGCAAAACCTGTAAATAAACTACTACAACTACTTAGTCCTTACTCAAGTTTAACACAGTGCTTATATGGAAATTCTGCAATATATTTCAATGGCAGTTCAGAGCTGTTAAGAGTTCCAAATCTAGAAGCGTGTATTATTAATGACCTAGAAAAGGTGCTCGGGGTTAGAAATAACAGTGGCCCTGAGATATGGCTCTATTTCCTATCATATGGTTTAACAGCTTTTTAAACTCAAAAGCAAAACAAATATATAAACAATCTCTTCTCTCACTCACTTCCTGTCTAGACTTCTAGTCAGGAAAAGTCTGTAGAGGCTGGTTTATCTATCCAATTCTCTGTCCAAAGGCAGGTGACCCTTTTTATTCAGTTCGTGTTCTGGGACTCAAGTCAGACTAAAAACTACTTTCCTTCAGCCCAGGCAAAAGTGTCTTCCTATACTTCAAGAATTCCAGGAAATACCACAAATTTGAAACAATACTCCACAAGACACTCAGGAGATGGGGACAATAGGGGATGGTCTGGTAACTTCTTAGGTCTGAAGATGTCCTTGCACAATTTACAAAATTGATGGAAGGGAAAGATGCTGGAATGGTGAGTGTCCAATTTGATATTCTTTAGCATTAAGAGTCCTAAAGGAGCTTTAAGTCTGTCATAATGGGTTGTTTATTTTTTGTTTGGAAGGATACTGTAATTCCCAATTGCCCTAATCCCTGTTATAATTGCATTTACTATGGAATATAGAGTTAAGTGTTATAAGGTCTCAGGATTAAAAGGTACATAATGGGTGCAATATTTAATACTTCTTTAATGCAGGAAATAACTGGGAACATACAGTTTAAGACTAGAGATAGGTATTTATGTTCTTAATTTTTAAAAGGAAAGAAATTCACTTGTGATGCCTCTTCCTCTTAATCTTTTGGGAAAAATTGATCGAATGAAGAGAACAAATGCAAAAGGAGAGTGGAGACAAAAGAAGCTTGTCATGTATAAAAGGTCAGTAAGCCTGCAGAGTTGAATTTTTAATATTCATGTTGTATAGAAATGTAATAAATACCTAGCTGCAATATATTTACAAAACATACTGAAAACAAGCTGAAAGACTTAACTCTCTCTGTGTAAAAGTGTTGAGAGGTGAAGAACGTTAAGGCTGTAGCCTTGCGCGTGATATCAAAGATGAATCAGCTTGAGCCACTGTTTTTCCTACTTGTGACATTTTTGCCCGTAATGTCAACGGGATATATGAATGAATATCTTAAGAAAATAGGGATGCTGGATTTCCCAAACAACTTGACTAGTTATTTCATTTGAGTTCTAATAAAAAGCCTTCCTAATATCACTGTACAGTAGGTACAAAACAAGTTTTGTATGGCCATTTCAATCTTAAACTGGAATGATCATTATTTTCTTTTAAATTGGGATATAATTTAGCAATTCTTGGTGCCCAAGTTGATTCCTGGTTGGGAATAGGTGGTGAGAATGGTACTCATTTAGAGGAAGGTATTGGAGTGCTGCTAAATGCATTGACACAACATTGAGATAGTCAGGACAATACCAAATAAAATCACCTTAAATTTGGTCTCATCTGAAGTACTCATCATTGAAATACTGTAGCCAAGTTCTTAATTAACAGTTGCACAAAGATACCAGTATTGGTGAATGTATCTTCATGATTGCTAAAAGTTGACTGGAAACACTGGCTACTGTGGCAGCAAAACCTCTATCAATTGCTATATCATCTACTCTTCATTAGCTGAAGATACATTAAGGAATAGATAGGCCAGCTTTCTGCAGTTCATAGACATTCGGGCTGGAAGGGACCCCGGAGGATCATCGAGTCCAGCCCTGTGCGCGGAGGCAGGAAGTTAGCACATGTAAGATTAGTGTTAAATTTCTGACCATCACATATTTCCAAATTAAATAGTTTTCTGATCAAAAAATTAATTTCTTGTTGGTCATGGTGTACAACCAACACAGTCCTACAGGTTGAATGATAATTCAGTGTTATGTTTAATTACATCTATTTAATAGTAGTGGATTTGCACAGGTGTAAAACTCTGGTAACAAAGTGGATAATCAAGGTGCATTATTGCATCACTTAATCTAATCTTATGTTTTTATGTCATACCACACCGGGGTTAGAAGCTCTAAAGTGAAGCAAAGAGCAGGAATGGCTGGTCCTTAAAGATTCCATCCCACTAATAATGTCATTTTGGTGTCATATATTTTATGCTGCACTTTTTTGGTGGGGTTGGAGCTTATGGATGTATCTAGCTGTCAGAAACACATAGCATGTAAACTTCAGGCAGCAGATGGAGGAGGCACAGAGCAGGAAGGATGTGCGACACAGAGTGTATTTTATCTCCAACTAAATTGTTATGTTAAAGTTATTTACACATGATCCCTGTTTAGCTCTACCTCTGCATGTTCTCTTCACAGCTGTTCAGTGATTTAGGTACCAGTTACATCTGGTCAACATATTTACCCCAGAATTATTTTCACATGAGATGTTGTATGTGTGACTACGCTTTTAAAATGTATTTTGGCATTCAACTTATTTTGCAATTGAATAGCTCTTCGTTTTTTTTTTTGAAGGCAGGCACTAAGAGCCGGCTGTCTGATGTGTTGTCTTTTGTGTGTGGCAATGTTCCTTTACACTTAATGACTAAATTCTATTATACTTTAAGACTGACATTAGTGGAACACTCATAAAGCTTCCAGTTAATTGATACCGAAAAGAAGAGAATGAAAGTATTTACCAAGCCAAATTAATCACCTCAGCAATTTAGAAATAGGCTGTGGCCCACTATAATGAATGAAGGGAACCACAGAAATTCAAGAAAATACATACTTTTGAATATTCACTTATTAGTTATTTTTTCACAATTTATTGTTTTCAGTTTAAAAGCCAGGATTCTCTTAATCTCGGGTTTATTCAAAGCCTATAAAAATACTTTATATGTACTGAATTAGTCTTGACCTCCCATCTAGTTTTGCTGATTTTTTTTTTAGTTATTTTTCTGTCCCGCTGCTATTGTTCTGAGTAAATAAAAGACTAAGAAAATATAATTTATCTTCAGATATCCCAGAATGTGTTTGGCTCTTCTTGGAATATGCCATCTGTTTCTAACAAGGTCTTGGATTAATAAGCCATAACAACTAGTTTAGCAGTATTATATTTTCTAAATAGATTGGTATGATAAGTATGATTGTATTTGGCACAACAAACTGGACCTTATTCTTTGGTATAGAGCCCTTTTTTCCCCCCTGGATAGGAGTAACTTTTTTTCCTCTGAACAGTGTTAGTTTCACTGAAAAAATCTACTAACTAGGCAAATTTGGCCTTTCATTAGAGGCTCTGAAAGGTTAGTACACCATCTAGTCACAGGAAATCCTTGCCATGCATGGAATAGTTTGTGTGGCAGATATAATTCAAGTTGAGCTTCACCTGACTGCTTCTATATCTTGGCAATCTCTAGTTCATTTTAGTGTATTTTTTGTATCTGACATACTATGTTATTATTTTGTAACTGAATCGTTGTTTTCTTTTCCTGTTTTCTCTACCCTTAAGTTGGTGAAGTTGATGCCAGTCCATCTGGGTATCATTCCATACTTCCTATTAGTTGAATTATGCATTTTTTTAATTATTATACAAAAACTAGGGTTGCAAAGTGAAACAGGCAACAGTTTGGCAATGACAAAGCTATTCTTGTGCAATATTAGTTATGCCATCTTTCATAGATTTCATAGATATTAGGGCTGGAAGGGACCTCAGGAGATCGAGTCCAGCCCCCTGCCCAAAGGGCAGGAAGTCAGCTGGGGTCATAGGACTCCAGCAAGATAAGCATCCAGTCTTCTCTTGAAGGTGTTCAATGTAGGTTCTTGAAACACCTCCGATGGCAGGCTGTTCCAGACTTTGGGGGCTTGGACACTAAAGAAATTCTTCCTTATGTCCAGCCTGAAATGGTCTTGCAGTAGTTTATAACTGTTCGACCTCGTCATTCCTTGGTACGCTCTGGTGAACAAACATTCCCCCAGATCCTGGTGGTCACCCCAATAAACTTATAGGTGGTCATCAGGTCACCCTGAGCCTGCACTTTTCCAGGCTAAAGAGCCCCATGGCTCTCAGCCTGTCGTCATAAGGTCTGTTCTCCTGACCTCTGATCATGCGCGTGGCTCTTCTCTGGACTCTATCAAGCTTCTCCACATTCTTTTTGAATTGTGGAGCCCAAAACTGGATGCAGTACTCCAGTTGCGGCCTCACCAAGGCCAAGTACAATGGGAGAATGATGTCCTGGGATTTGCTTGAGAAGCATCTATGGATGCCGGGAATGGGGGATGCCTGATAACAAAATATGCTGGTTAATTGAGCGGCCTGAACAGGTGTCCTTGCCTGTTTGGGCTGCTGCTTTTCCCGCCCCTCCTGCGGCATCACCACAGGCAGTACAGGCTGCTTTGCCCAGGGCCATGGGGGCACTTCCAGTTTCACTTTACCTTACAAGCTGTTTACTTAATGAAAAATGCAGGGTTCAGTTGATTGGAACTATGTTTATGGGACAAAATTCATTTCCACAAAATGAGGGAGAGGTGGAATTTTGAAAGAGTCAAAACCAAATATAAGAAATGTTATTGAAGTGAATGTAGCAGTTCATCAGCATGATTAAAATGGTGTTATTCTGAGATGTATTATTTGAAAAACAGTACGTGTTTACACTGAACCACACTGACTACCTATGCATGTAGGAAAGAAGGGCTAATTAAAATATTTATAAGCAACCTCACTTATGCCATTTCCAAACTTTTGAGTGTTTTATTTTGCAACCGTAAAATTTCAGAGTTACCTTAGCTATTAAAATACACTTCTTTTTTAAATCTCTGGTTCTTTCTAACCCTTCTCTCTTTATTCCAAGGATTTGTCTGTAGGTAGAGATGACTGCTTAGAGGCAACCAACATGGGTTCATCAGTGGCAGGTCCTGTTAGACCAATCTGGTGGCCTTTTATGATCAGATCACCAGATCATTAGATGCAGGGGTAGCAGTGGACATAGTCTTCCTGGACTTCCGGAAGGCATTTGACACTGTCTCTCAGCCCATTCTCATTAAGAAACTGGGGGGCTGTGGTGTAGACACCCACACAATCAAATGGGTTGCCAACTGGCTGGTGGGCCGCACCCAGAGGGTGGTAGTGGATGGGTCCTTCTCAACCTGGAAGGACGTGGGCAGAGGGGTTCCGCAGGGCTCGGTCCTCGGGCCCGCACTGTTCAACATCTTCATTAGTGATTTGGATGAGGGGGTAAAAAGCACCCTGTTCAAATTTGCTGATGACACTAAGATGTGTGGGGATGTGGGCACACTGGAAGGATGCAACAGGCTACAATCAGACCTAGACAGGTTACAAGGGTGGGCGGACGAGAATAGGATGGGTTTCAACACAGACAAGTGCAAGGTGATGCACCTCGGGAGGAACAACCGGCACCATACCTACAGGTTAGGGAACTCCCCTCTTGTCAGCACGGAGGCGGAAAAGGATCTGGGGGTCATCATTGCCTCCAAAATGAACATGGGCCGGCAGTGTGGAGAGGCAGTAAGGAAGGCCAACCGCACCTTGTCATGAATCCGCAGATGCAACTCGAGCAGGTCCAAAGAGGTGATCCTCCCCCACTGTCCAAGCCGCAACTGGACTATTGTGTCCAGTTCTGGGCGCCACACTTCAAGAGGGATGTGGACAGCATGGAGAGGGTCCAGAGGAGGGCCACTCGCATGATCAGGGGACAACAGGGCAGGCCCTATGAGGAGAGGCTATGGGACCTGAACCTGTTCAGCCTCCACAAGAGAAGGCTGAGTGGGGATCTTGTGGCCTGTTATAAACTAGTCAGGGGGGATCAGCAGGCATTGGGGGAGTCACTGTTCCCCCAAGCACCGCCAGGAGTGACCAGGAATAACGGTCACAAGCTGGCAGAGGGTAGGTTTAGGTTAGATATCAGGAGGCGCTACTTCACAGTCAGGGCGGCGAGGGTCTGGAATCAGCTTCCAAGAGAAGTGGTGCAGGCTCCTACCCTGGGGGTGTTTAAGAGGAGGTTAGATGAACATCTTGCTGGGGTTATTTGACCCCAGTATTCTTTCCTGCCATGGCAGGGGGTCAGATTAGATGATCTGCTCAGGTCCCTTCCGACCCTAGAAACTATGAAGCTATGACTGTAGCAGGGTGTGGGGCCCAGGGCAAATCAGCCTGTGCAGGGTCCAGGGTCAGTAAGTGGAGGGGAGGGTGGCATGGTGAGTGGCTGGACACAAAGCTGGCCCAGCTGTGTGGCGCACCCCAAAGTGCAAGACAGTTGTCCTGATTTGCCCCCCCACCGGGATGGCCTTGTCTGTAGGAGTAGGGTGAGTCATCTCTTAGGGACTCATTGAAGGCCAGTGCTCTTTCAAGGTTGCAGCAGATTGGGATACCCATTCACCTGAGCTCTACTTTCATAGATTTCATAGATTTCATAGACATCAGGGCTGGAAGGGACCTCGAGAGATCATTGAGTCCAGCTCCCTGCCCAAAGGGCAGGAAGTCAGCTGGGGTCATAGGATCCCAGCAAGATAAGCATCCAATTTACTCTTGAAGGTGTTCAATGTAGGTGCTTGAACCACCTCCGCTGGCAGACTGTTCCAGACCTTGGGGGCTCGGACAGTAAAGAAATTCTTCCTTATGTCCAGCCTGAAGCGGTCTTGCATGAGTTTGTGACCGTTCGACCTAGTCATCCCTTGGGGCGCTCTGGTGAACAAACGTTCCCCCAGGTCACCCCTGATAAACTTATAGGTGGCCATCAGATCACCCCTGAGCCTGCGCTCATAGATGTTAGGGCTGGAAGGGACCTCGAAGATCATCAAGTCCAGCCCCCTGCCCCAGGGGCAGGAAGTCAAAGGATCCCAGCAAGATAAATATCCAAATGTTTCTTGAAGAAGTCGAGAGTAGGTGCTTGCACCACTCCTGGAAGGAGTCTATTCCAGGTCTTAGGGGCTTGGACTGTAAAGAATTTTTTTCTTCTATCCAGCCTATAATGGTCTTGTAGGAGTTTATGATCGTTGGTCCTTGTTTTTCCTTGGGGCACTCTGGTGAACAGACGTTATCCCAGATCCTGATGTACACCCTTTATGGACTTATAAGCAGCCACCAGGTCCCCCCAGAGCCTGTACTTTTGCATGCTGAAGAGTCCCACGGCTCTCAGCCTCTCTTCATAAGGCATATTCTCTTGGCCTCTGATCATGCTTGTGGCTCTCTTCTGGACTCTCTCAAGCTTCTTGACACCCTTCTTGACTTGCAGAGCCTCCAGATGTTCTTCCAGATCCTGGTGAGCACTCCTGATAAACTTATTGGTGGCCACCAGATCACCCCTGAGCCTGCACTTTTCCAGGCTGAAGAGTCCCATGGCTCTCAGTGTCTCATCATAAGGTCTGTTTTCCTGACTTTTGATCATGTGCGGGGCTCTCCTTTGCACTCTCTCAAGCTTCTCCACATTCTTTTTGAATTGTGGAGCCCAAAATTGGATGCAGTACTCCAGCTGCCTCACCAAGGCTGAGTACAGCAGGAGGATGACATCCTGAGGTTTACTTGAGAAGCATCTCTGGATGCATGCCAGAGTTTTGTTTGCTTTACCAGCTGCAGCATCGCATTGGTGGCTCATGTTCATCTTGTGGTCAATCATGACCCCTAAGTCTCTTTCAGCAGTGGTGCTAGCAAGCGTAACACTGCCGAGACTATAAGTATGCTGCGGGGTTTTTTTCCCCTGAGGTGGAGTACCTTACATTTATTGGTATTGAATGTCATCAGGTTTGTATCCGCCCATTTATAAAGTTTACCCAAGTCAGCCTGGATCACTAGCTTGTCCTCAGGTGTGGACTCTGTGCTCCAAAGTTTAGTGTCATTGGCAAACTTAGCCAGTGTGCTTCTGACACCAACGTCCACATTACTGAAAAAGATGTTAAAGGGAACCAGTCAAAGGACAGAGCCTTGGGAGATACCACTGGTCAAAGAGCGCCATAATGATTCGCAACCATTGACCACTACTCCTTGCGTTCGACCTCGGAGCCAATTTCCCAGCCATCAGACTGGTGTAGCCGAGGCCACAGTTGGCCAATTTTTCAGTGAGGAGGTTGTGGGACACCAGATCAAAAGTTTTTGAAAAGTCTAGATAAGGGGCGGGCAATTATTTGGGGCAGAAGGCAGCTTACTGAGTTTCGGCAAGCCATCGAGGGCCACATGACAGGCAGCCCGGGGTAGATTAATATTCATTTTCTAAATTTTTTAGGGGCCCCATGGGGCTGCATCTGGCCCCCGGGTTGCATTTTGCCCACCCCTGGTCTAGATATATGATGTCAGTCTCTTCTCTCTTGTCCAGATGATATGTCACCTGGTCATAGATGGAGATGAGATTGGTCAGGCAAGACCTACCTGCAGCAAAACTGTGCTGGCTGTTCCTCAGGATGTTGCCCTCAGCCAGCTTATCAAGAAGGGTCTCTTTGATAATTTCCTCCAGAATCTTACCAGGGATTGTGGTTAGGCTGATTGGCCTGTAATTCCTGGGATCTACTTTCTGCCCTTTCTTGAAGATGGGTACTCCATTGGCCTTCTTCCAGTCTTCAGGTACTTCACCTGGGCGCCATGAGTTTTTAAATATTTTTGCCAATGGTTGGGCTATGACACCTGCTAGCTCCTTGAGTACTCTAGGGTGTAATCTGTCAGGACCAGCTGACTTGAAGGTGTCCAGCCTCTCAAGGTGATCCTTTATAGATCAACACCAATGCTGGGTATAAATAAGCCCTCACCCTGGCCGTCCCGTGTCATGCTAGGCAGGGTGGTCCCTGTGGCCTGATGAAAGACCAATGTGAAGTACCCATTAAGCAGATTGGCCTTTTCCTGGGAGTCTGTTATCAGTTGTCCTGCTTGGTTTAGCAGTGGTCCAATATCTGATCAATGAGCATTTACTTACAATTAACAACCCATTGAAAGATTTTATTTGCTGTTCATACAGTGATGCCTTCTTTACATCTTCAGGCACAAGGAGGTTTTATTGTAGATCCTAATTCTGGCTTTCCTTGCAGAAGCTGCTGGGGTCCTTTATCCTTTGTACTTTATCATTAACACCTTCTTGGTAGCTTGGATGCCTGAAATGAGGTGCTGCCTTGAGAGTCCTTTCTGATGCTAGCAACAAGCTCCCCAAAACCCCGACCTGTTTCCAGAAAGCCTCTACTTTCTTCTTTTTGTCCTCATGCAGTTGCAGCCATTTGAACCAGTGTTCCTGTGTGGTTTTTAACAGCCAAACAGCCCTAATACTATTCAGATGTTAAAACATTGTTTCATGTCCAAGCCACAGGTTTTACTTCCTGAAGCTTCATATGTACAACAGCATTATCTTGCCATATTACTCAATATTCTCTACGATTCTTACTTCCTAGGTAAATCATTGCATACTACAAAATGCCAAATGATTCAATCTGGGGTCCACTTGTCCTCTCTGTCTGAACTCTTCTGAAGCATCTTACATTCACTTTTTCCCTCTCATCTTTTCCTTTCCCTCTCTGCCCTCACTGTGTGGGTGTGTGTGTGTGTATTAATTAAGGACATAGGGAGTAGCACACATATGTTGGCCATCTCCCTGAATGGCTAGGGTTTAGGAATGCCTAGTTTCCCAGCTGGCCAAATTGGCTGGTTTCCTAAATGTTTTGGCCACCTAGCTCTCCACCTGCTATACAGTGTGGCTTCCCAGCTAGTTTTCTTCCTGGGCTTGCCAGTCCTTTGGTTTCCTATCAGGTAGGCTGCTAGACTGCCTAAATTTCTCACTGAGTGACTTGTCAGGCTGCCTGACTCCCTGGGCTACACACTCGGTCAGCTACGTAACTCCCAAAGTTCCCTGAGCAGCCCATCTGACAGGATCCAAGGCTGGCTGGCTGGCTGGCCCAATTTTCCAACTGGATAATTTCCCAGGGCCATACTTCTTTGGCTTCTGTATGTGTCTGACTCCCTGGCTGGCCAGGTCTCCAGCTGGTCAATTTGTGAGTTGGCTGGTTTCAATGGCTTGCCAACTCTCCTGTTGATGCCCTGGAGCTCCCAGACTTCTTGAGGTGGATGGTTCCCTGGGCTGCTACCTGCCTTACAAGACAGTCAACTTTCCGAGTTGTCATACCACTCAGCTCTTTGAGCTTCCAGCCTCCTTAGATTCCAGGGTACCTGGCTTTTGGATGCCTCCATGTTAGGCTTTCTAGCTGCAACTTTCTGGCAGTTCAGAACCTCAACCGCATGGCTTGAAACTGCAACAATGTCTTGAAGTTGCAGCAAAGTAAGTTTAGATTGGATGTTCAGGATTTAAATATCCAGTTAAAATCCAATCTGTTTTCATGGTTAGAACAGCATGGCAGTGCAACAAACTACAGTAAACTCTCTGGTAACTGGCACCTTACAACCCAGCATGCTCTGTTACAACCCAGCCAGCTTGTAAGGAAAAGTGAAACTGGAAGTGCCCACCGTGGCACTTTGGTTTCTCTGAGCCCCCATGGCCCAGGGCCATAGGCTGCATGGGGCTGTGCTGGGTCTGCCTCCCTGTCCCACGGGGCCTGCAGGGCCCACGAGAGGGGCGGCAATGCTACAGGAGGGGCAGCGATGCCATGGGAGGGACATAGGGACACTTCAGATGTGGCAGGAGAAGTGGCAGCTGGGGCTGCTCAATTAACTGGTATATTTTGTTATTTGGTGTCCCCCATTCCCAGGGGATGCCAGATAACAGAGCTTTTATTGTACCTAGGGAAGTTATGGATGCTCCATCACTGCAGGTATTCAAGAAGAGCTTGGACAGCCATTGGCCAGGGATGATATAGGCATAGCTATGCTTATTTTGCACTGTGGGTATTTCCCATACCTCTGGTCTTTTGTTGGCTGCTCCTCTCTCTCCCCACCCCCTTTCTGCTACATGTCAGGTACTTTTTAAGCCATCCTTAGAAGCATGGATGTTGGCTGCAGTCAAGGTTGGGGATTTTGACAGGGTTGTATGCCCATGCTCCTGTTAGGACTAAAGCCAGAGATTCCTGGCTAGAGGGTCTTGCCCTGCTGCTCAGGTCCAGATCAGTCATCTTATTTGGGGTCAGGAAGGAATTTTACTCCATGGTCAGATTTGGTTCAGAATATGGGTTTTTGTTGCTTTCTTTTGTAGCGATGAAGGCATAGCTGTCTACTGGACAACTCTTTAGTGTATATTGACAACCTTTTTAGAAACAGGACATTGGCTACTCTGGTTCCCCTGCATTACCTGTGGCAGGTTTGAGTTATGTCTTGCGTTGTGTCTGTTGAAAGTAGTTTTACAAAGAGTTTAGATTATGGATTTGTGTGGGATGGTTTGGATAGGGATGATCCTGCCTCCAGCAGGGTGTTGGATTAAATGACCTCTGGTGGTCCTTTCCAACCCTACTTCTCTGTGTTTAATGACTTCACCCTTGACTACCTTTTGGCTCTCAAAGTCTGCATTGCCAAGCAGCAGGGAGTTAGGAAAATATTCCAGCAGTTCTAAAAGAAAAATGTGGTTCAAGGATCTAACTTTTACTCCTCAGGGCTTTCTTCTGCAGAAACACCTCTGCATCCTTTCTCCTTCCTCTCCCAGGGCCCTTAGAGTCTTTTAAAGTTTGAATTTCAGTGTAGGCACGTAGAAAGAGTCCTTTAGCCTGTGGAACATTCACCACTTTTAGGTGAAAGTGACTGAAGGTGCTATACTTTCAATAATACACAGTTAAATGTGTACAGGTATGCAAGAGATTGGGGTGTGTGTGTGTATATATAGGGTTAATCCAATCTCTTGCATACCTGTACACATTTAGCTGTGTATTATTGAAAGTATAGCACCTTCAGTCACTGTCACCTAAAAGTGGTGAATGTTCCACAGGCTAAAGAGCTCTGTTTTATATATATATAAAAAAAATTGTACACTAAATTTAAATTTAAGTAAAAAAAATGAAAAGGCTTTTGCATAATTTGTGAGCTCTTTTGTTGCTAGATTTTATCATAATCCTTTCCCCCCACTATATTTTAGAGCTTTTCAAACAAATGGGGGCAAAAATTGTTTTGTTCATAAATAGTTTTTTTTCAATCAGTTGCTTCTCAGACATGGGTGACCTCAAAAGAGACAGATTAAATAAGCCCTTTAAACATTTAAAAAAACACAAACACAAACCCTAACATGCTACATTTTAGCAGAAATAATAAAATAGTAACATAGTTACAGTTTTGTAAGAAGACTGCCATACAGAGTACCTATACGAACATAAGTATAGTGGTGTTTTCACATAGAATTTTTTTTTTTGCAGAAAACATCACTGATGACTGACTTAGTATGTCTTCACTACAATGCAAAAACATCCTGATGTATACATATTGAGATACCAGCATACTGACATGATCTCTGTTACTTGGGAGGACAGTATGGGTTCTATAGAATCTACTGTCATATAGTAAGTAACATGGTAGAAACATGTAACAAAAGAGAGCATTTGCTGTAAGGAATCTTATAATTCAAATAGGCAAGGCAATCAAAAGAAATATCTATGATTTTGGATGGCTATGTATTTATGCGCTTTCACAAAATTTGTTAGGCTCAGATCTCCATCTTTAAATATCTAAATCTGGCTCTGAGTTTGTCAGAGCTGGGAACTAAGCTGTATCTTCAGAATAACCATTCTTCCTATCTGAGCTGATTGTTCCAAGAAAGCTGAGCTTGGCTTTTGCTTCTCAAGGTTTAGCATAATTTATTTGGGAGTTTTGTAGTTGGTTTCATTCTGGAGAGCTTGAGTGCAACTAGGATCTTGAAGCTTATATATTGACAGGCATTTGTCCTGTGCAGGCTGCATTGAATTTTGGTTAGTGTCTCCATTGATGTGTACAGCTGTTTGCCATACCTGGTCTGTTTATTTTAAGCCACCTAAGCATAGACCAGGAACAACACCAGAGATGTTTGTTGTTGCTAGGAGCTGCACGGGGAATCTGAGGTTAGTAATTTGGGGGAGGGGCAGGTGGGTTTGGGTGGGGACTAGTGGGTCTTTGGGAGGTTTTGGAGGGACTGCAGGGGAGTTGCCTGGTCAGGGGGAGGGGGATCAAGGGCTAAAAATAGCTCAGTCTTGATTGGGGCCATAGAAGGGAATAGTACAGCCCTGGGGCTAAGGTGGGTGGCTGGGCTTTCCCAGTCCTAAGTCTGTGCAACAAATGTGTACAGGTATGCAAGAGATTGGATTAACCTTTTCGCAGATTGGGGTAATTCTTTCCCAGTCTAAGTTGGTGGGAAAGTTCCCACCAAGCTAGATAAGGTACGCCATTTTTAGGGCAATTAAAGCCTTCTGAATGCCTGCATGATTGAGCATTAGATTGACCTCACCCTGGGTAGGTCGATCTAAATGTAATGCCTGTATATAGCCTGTGAACCAGATAAGAGCTCAGAGATTTCTTAAAGTGAACCCTCTGAATACTGGTTATGCAGTATGAATAGCAGCTTCTATGTTTCAGTTTCCTGTCCAAATATATTTAAATTCAAAGGTGAGTGTTTATTCCTGCTTCTTCTCTTTTAGTTTACATTTCTGTAAGAACAGGTGTATGTGCCAATGATGCTCATTAGCATTCTCCTAATGGGACTGTTGCCCTTCAGTTATGCTGACTGCTACACTGCAAGCAATCCAAACTTCTGGTGGTTTTTTTTCCCCCTTTGGCAATCCTGGCTGCTATAGCAGGGTCATCTACCTTGGTGGAACAGGACTCTAAACCTTCCTTTAGCAATATTTATGTAAAGTCCAGTCACATTCCTAGTAAAGGAACATAACAGTACAGGAACCTGCCTCAGAGACTGGTTAGTGTTTTATTTTAATTGCTGAGTTAACTGCCTTTTATGATTTTAAATCATGACTGTGAAATTAATATTAGTCTGTATTTACAAGATGCTTGACACTGTCACTTTTGGGTGTCAGAAACTAAAAATAGAACACTTAGATTCTTCCAACTTTCCTTGCTGCTGCCACTTTTATGGAGAAAAGATGGTACTTAAGAAATAGATGTTCCACTTGTGTTTCTTTTTAGGAGTTTAGTTCCTAGAAAGCTTCTGGAAAAGATTCATAGTTTGCTTCCATATCCTACTTCTCAGTCTGAAAATAAATGCTTTTCTTTTTTTAAGTAAAAGGAAAAATAAAAGAATTAGAACTTCTACACCTTTATTTTTTATTTAGTTTCTAATACCAAAGCATGTTTCATGAAAAATCTGGCCATTTGAATCAACATTTTTAAAAGGAGTTTCCTTTAACTGAGTTAACAGGAAATGTCTTACTTGGGCATGCAGTTTAGGAGACATGGTTGAAAAACTGTGAAGGGTTGAGGGTCTTTTAAATCTAGAACCATTTACTGTAAATTAGGTATTTCTTGAAGATTACAGTATTTTCTGCTTCTCGCAGTTAATATCATGCTGGTATTTGCATAGTAAATAGGGCAACTTCTCTCCTTATAACAAAAAGTAGTTCCTATTGTCTTGTTAGTTTCTACCATCAGCAGCCTTGTGTTTTTAAAATATGAGTTTCAGCAGGTCCAATGGAAAGAAGTAAGGTGGATACAGAAATGGATACAAAGTACTTTTTATCATTGCTTTTAGGGCCAGGTTTAGAAAGGGACGAAGAAAACATATGGCAGAACAGCTTTACAGAAGAATTTTTGCCTTGTATAATAGTTACTGTTCTACCAGAAATGAGTCGTTCCACCTCTGTAGCTTCTCTGACATTCAGTTTACCTTTCTTGACAAATTGGCTTTTTCTGATAAGTGGATGTTTATGAATTCTAACAAGTTCTAACAACAGCTTAATGTATGGGTACAGGCACTTGCAGGTGTTATTGAACATAGCTGGCTCCACATTAGAATATAAAACATAACCTGAGGCATATCTCCTTCTGGGCTTCAAATATATGGCTAGCACGAGGTCATTTGGAATTGCCAAAGATTTCTGCTTCCAGTGCAACATTTTGTTCATCATGACCTAGTTTAGAGGAAAATATTGGAAACACGCTGACTCTAGCACCCTTTACAATGAAATATTTAAAGTCACAAAGTTATCCTTCACTTAAAGTATAGATTGTTTCCTTACAATTAGAATGGTCTTTTGAGCCGTAAGACTTATAAACAACAATTCTGTGAGAAGATTTTTTTGCCTTTCCTCAAACAAAATAGTGTGATTTTTATGTAGAGAGCACAGCTTAGACTGCTACTGCTCCTATTTGCATGTGACTTTATCAAATGTTGACTGTGCAAAGTAAAGTCAAATTTGGTATGTTGAATGAGAGATTCCATTATCTCTGGGTTTTTGCTAGAAGATATGTGGGCTAGCAATGTGCTTGGGCAGATCTGGGAATTCAAAAAGCAGGATATAGGAGATGCAACCAGTGCCACACAGGTAGTTGCAGACCACCCCTCCCCTCCATACCTAGACTGTTCCATGGCAGCAGCTGCTGGGAATCTTTTTGAATCCCTGAAGTGGGTAAGACATCTACTCTTCTGCCTCCTCCCAAGCACAGACACCTCCACTTCTAGCCCTGCTCCCTTTCTCCAACTGGGTTTGCATTTGGATTCAGGGAGGGAGGGGATCTGTCCACCACTGCTGTCCCCAGCTGACCTGGGAAGAGTCTCAGAAACTGCTCCTGCCTCGCTCCAGCTGGGCATTCTCCAAGTGACAGCAAGGGGTTCTGGGCTTCACCACAGACAGCTGCTATGGATTCATCCCAAAGCCAAGTTACCCTTTGGGGTTTCCCAAAGGCCATGCATGGATGTTCCTTTAAAATCCATTTACTTGTGTGGTTTTTAGTAGGGATGCACTGATAAAGATTTTCTTGGTCAATACTGATGGCTGATTATTAACCAGCCATATTGACCGATACCAATCCGATAGCTGATTTACAGGAATTCAACCCGACAGCTTAGAGAGCATTGTCCAACTGCTAAGTTTGTGGGGGAAGAAGGGGTGAGCAGGGGAAGATCACAGCCCCCATGGTGAGGGAGGGAGAGGGGCAGGGCAGATGCTGCCTAGCCAGGGCATGAGCCTGGGAATGGGACAGACCTGTAGGCAAGGTTCCAGGGTGCGCAAGGAGGTGGGGAGGGAGAGCGGCTTTGCGCTGCTGCACATACCTCTAGAGGAAGGCACGGGGGGGGGATATGCCCCCCCAGATTTGTGCATGGGGTGGAGGTGGGCTTCCCCCTATGGGCTTGGGGCCAGGGGCTCTGGGGTAGGCTGTAACCACCCCAAAATTCCCCATAGCCCCCCCTCCCAGTGCTGCCGCCTCCTGCCCACCCCCCTCCAAGTGAAGCCCTGGCCCAGCCCCCCTGCCAGGAAGAGGCCAGCTCAGTCTCTGGCTCCAAGCCCTCAGTGGGCAGCCCACCTCTGCCCTGCACACAAATATGGAGGGCACATGCCTCCCATGCCTGCCATGGGGGTGCACACAGCAGCGCCTGTGGGCTCTGCTCCTGGCATCTCATTCACTGCCCTAGCTGGACAGCACCTGCCCATGCTGCACTTCCTTCCTCACCATGAGGGCCTCAATCTGCCTCCTCACACCTCTTCTCTCTCCCACACCCCTTCCTCCCCCCCACAGACTTACCAGCTGGATACTGCTGGGCTGCATTCCTGGCTGTGTGCATGCTGTGACTGTGCACATGCACATGACATTTATTGGTGATATTATTGGCCAAAAAAAAGCTGATGGCTGATAATGTTATTTTTCCTATTATTGGTGCCAATCTGATATGTGACTGATATATTGGTGCCCCTCTAGTTTTTAGTTTCTAATGGTAGTTAGTGCAAAGCAGTGTTCAGTTTTATCGCTCTCATAACCATATGTGTTATGGCACTTTTTATAAATGTAATTTTGATCTTTATAGTCCAGCCACGGTTATGTCAGTAAGGCTTGGGTATTGACTTGAGCCAACCCCCAGTAGTTCACACTTGAGAGAGAGTGGCTGAGAACTAGCATTTGACTTTGTTTACTGGCTCCCCGTGCAGACAAGCTCTGGGGAAGCCAGGATCTGACCACACGGTGATACATTTGAATTTTAAAAGAAGGGCTGAAAGAATGACACCTGGCTATCACAGGGGTGGGGAGGAGCAAATATATATGTCTAGAAAGGATACAAGTTTGCAGTCTAGTAAATATGTACCTTCAGAGGTCAGGAAGTTACTGGCATAATGTAAGCCCCCGTAGAAATGAAGGGTGGCATATACTAATTGTCAGGATGGCAAAGGGACCTGAAGCCTTCCTCAAAAACATGGTTTTGTCTGCAGTCTTCCAAGGTGCAAGGAAGGAGCCAAGTCCTCCAGTGAAGAAGGCTGGGAAAAGTAAGCTGTTAGGAAGACATGCAGGATGACCTGATGGGTAGGGGCAGGATCTGCATTGACACCTGTGAAGCTGGCTAAGGTCCAAATCTTAGATTTAAGGGCAGGGTAACAACAGGTCAATGTTCTTGTATTTTATTTTGTTTACTCCTATATCCTATACTCCATATCAAGATATGGTGACTGATTTTTCTTAGTCTTGTTCTGTTTTTATAATAAGTCCTTTGGTTATTGGTCTCCTTACTGATTGCTGGTGGATCAGCAAACACCCCCGCTTCTCCCCTGGCAGCGTCTCCTGGCCGCTTGACCCCTGCAAGCGCAGGTACTGGGCCCTGTGCGACTGGCCCAGCCACAGAGTTCCTTGCTACCCTCAGAGGGCCCCCTTGCCTCTTTCCCTTGCTGGAAGGGCAGGCAGTCTCCCCCCACCCTTTGCAGCCCCAGTCCCTGCTCCTCCTGCCCTGCCCAAATGTTCAGGATTTTGCTTTGCTCTGGGGGTGGGAGCAGGGGGAGGATGTTCAGAGGCGGCAGGGAGCACCACATGGGTCTGTGTGCGCCTCCAAGGCTGCAGGCAGGTACATCTGTGCTCCCTGCTGCCTCCGATCACCCACCCCCTGCTCCCACAGCAGAGTAAAGCAAGATCCCGGACATCTGATCATATTTAAAAAACCTGCCCAGATGGAGATCGGAAGGCTCAAAAAGAGGACATGTCCAAAAAACCTGGACTTATGGTAACCTTACTTTAAAAAGCTCCTACTTGCTGCTTCTGCAGTGAGGTCTAAGAGGAGAGGCATTAACGCCTCGCTGTACTCCCTCTGAATCTGCCCTTGGCAATGAGGCTTATGTGTACAAGGTATCTATGTTGTAGCTGTATTGGTCTAGAGGCAAAAGGCATCAGAACTCATGGTAGAGGTGATATCTTTTATTAGACCAACTAGATTTTTCCCAAAAAAAATCATTTGCAAGCTTTTGGGCACAACCCTGCTTCCTCAGTCGTAGGAAAAAAGATTGTGAAAGTTCTCCTAGGTAGAAATGAAAGTTTATATTTCATAGAAGACTTGAAGGTGTGGTACAATCTCCTGTTTGGAGCATGTTTGCCACATGGAACTATTGACACATGGAAAGTATTGAATTTTAGCTAGTTTTTAAAAATGAAATCTTTATAATTTTACGAGGAGGAAGCAAGTTTTACCACCTGAAACCTGAAACCCTGCTCCTGCCTTTGAGTAGTTTGCATTGTCACAGAGCCCAGAGATAACTCACCACATAAGAAATTCCTCTCCAAAAGAGTATTCCATCTTTTTCTCATCTGTGAAATATGAAGCACTATAACCAGAAGGAAATATGACTCTATGTCCTACTTGCCACCAAACAACTTCAAGGTGAACTGACTATTCCAACTTTTCTCTGAACCTAACCTGCATAAAATGAACTGTTCCAAACAGGAGATTTTACCACACCTTTAAATTTCCTATGAAATATGATCTTTCATTTCTACCTAGGAGAACCTTTACAGTCGTTTCTCCTATGCCTAAAGAACGGTGCTTGTGGGTGCTTGATCTAATAAAAGTTATTACTTCTATTACGAGTTCAGATTCCTTTTATATTTGCACAACACACTTGGGTTTTGTGGGTATGAGATAGCGTTGACCTTATCCTGTAGGTTGGCTCACTGGCCTCACCTTGTGGTTCCATTTGTGTCAACAGGTCCATTTGAAATGCTCTCAGAATGATACAATGCCTTTTTGCCCAGATAATGATATATGTTCCTTGGCTAGGACTTCTGAACCTGGTGTAATGAAAAATTCTATAGCCTCTTCAGTGGGGATAGGTGTTAGGCTCCTAAAAAAGTTAATTGGTTTTGAATTATGGAAGCCAATTTATGGATGTAACTGTTTTAATGATATTACTTTAATATTAGGGCTAGTTGGAACCAAGAATTCCTGTTCCACAGCAAATTTTGGAATTTTTGAAATTCCCACAAAAGAGATTCTGAAGTTTTGTTTTGAAAAAGAGAATTAAGTGTTGATGTAACCTCTGGAGCTGCCTGGGGATTGAGTAGCTCTGCTTCCAAGCCCCTTGTCATACCAATGGAAGTCCTGGAAACCCTTGGCAGGTTTCAGGTTCTGCAGCACCTATGAGCAAGCTGGCAAGAAACACTCCTTAGGAAATTAGATTGATTTCTGCTGGAAGACTAAATGAAATAAACTTGTTTCCCTGTAACATTTAGTTTCCGTCAAATTACTGTTTTCCCATGGTAAAATATTCTGCCTGAAAACAGTCGACCACTTCTGTTGTAACGTGTGCTCTCATGGTTGTATTTTTATGAATAGGTCCAGATTCTTGGGTTTTGCCTGTTTGTGTAGGGCTTAGAGGCACGTGTGCTTGTGTGTGTGTGCACGTATGTGTATGCACATATGCACTTGTTCATTGTTCATTCAAAGGTGGTTAAAGTCTACTTTACACTGCTTTGATACTACAGCTACTGTTGTGCACTTCTGCTCCCTCTATCCTTCATAAGAACAGACTGAGGGGAGCTCTCACTCTACGTTTGATGATCCCTGGGTGATCTTAATTGTATTATTTTCCCTTATATTCTCCTCCTCAGAGGTGTCTGTAGGGCGTGAAATACAGCTATAGTAGTTCTAGGCTACCATCCTTTCTCTGTTAACATAGTAAAATAGCTAAGACTAGTTTGCAATTATACTTGTGCTATGTGCAAAATGGCTTTTGAGAACCTGGCTCCTAGACTTTGTAGTCTAGGTAGGATCCTAGCGTAATAGTAGGATAACCTAATTAAGCATATTTATATACGAAAGGTTATCTGAATTTCACACCTTCTGCAGCTGCCATTTTTTATAATGTGTGATTTATTTAATGGTACATTTATTCGGTTGCTTTTTTCACTATCCAAGTTTTACTTCAGATTAGCTTTGAAGTTTTAAAGCACTGCAGGAAATAAGTAGGGAAAAATGTAGCTAGGGGTTACAATAGGAAAATGCTACTGAGCAGAAGCTCCAAATTCAGTAAAAGTTATACAGATTTACTTGCCAAATACTTTAGTGTCTCATTATTCACTGCTTCTGCTTTTCTGAATTTGAATGATCCACACAGGCAAACTCAAATTATTTGAATAAGCCACGCATGCAAATGTTAGTCTTTCTGTTATTGCAAAATAGTGTCTAGATTCAGCCAGGTATTTTCAAGCTTCCAAAATTTAATTTAACTTCCGAATCTCTGTTTCTCAGAGCACAAACTTCCTTCTTTACTACTGCCCATAATAGATTTCAAGTTAAAACACAGCAAGTTTGCCAGTGGTCTAAGCACATAAACACAACTGAATAAAGCAGTTATTTTTCACATTTGTGTCACTCAAAAATATGATTTATTTGCTTTTACTTTCAAAATAATCCACTTGGACTGACAGTAAACACAAGAAAATTACTCACTACCCACCAGTCCCCCACAATTATGGTCCAGTGTGTTTGACAGATATTTGGTGTTTCAATAAGTTACATGAATGAATTGCTCTGTCACACTAGCCTGTTGCATATGAGCGGTGTAGCAGTGGTTCTCAAACTTTTTAGATGCAAGGGGCCCCTTATCAAACTTGAGGCACCCCTTCACAAGTTTTATGAATTGAGCTGCACCCCATTTCAAAACCTGTTTTATTTATTACAGGGATTATCTGCTTGCAGAGGGGGCAGGTAGCAGGGTAAGGGAACAACTAGGCAAGGACAGCTGGAGCCTGCTATTATCTGCTTAGCTCCTCACACCTTGCTTATCTCTCCATACTTCCTGAGGTACTCTCAAGAAGGATTTTGTGGCACCTTATGGTGCCCCAGCACCCTGGTTGACAATCATTGCTGTATAGTAGTGTCGTTATTTTAAAATACCTATTTTGGGGTTGTTTTATTTCACTAAATACAGTTTGCTCTTGTACAATTCGGATAAAATCAGTTCTTCCACGTACCTTGGCATAGTGGATGGGAACGCTCTCCATATCTCCCTGTGACTTTAACAGTTTAATTTATTCATAAACATTCCAAATATCTTTGCCCTCTTTGTTCATTAATTCTGTTTGTTTTACATCGTAAAATGCCTTTGATGAAACATTTTGCTCCAGAATGAGTGTAGCTCATTTGTGAGCGATCTTAAAGGAGAGGATATTCTGACGTCTTCATGTATGGACAAATACAAATACAGACTTTTATTAGCCTTGGTATCACTGGGGATAATTTGAAGGGTAGCATGTGTGTTAGTATTTTATATATTTTTTTTTCAAATTATCCCCAATGATACCAAGGCTATATATATTCATATGATATTAGTCAAAAATACAGAAGCAATTTGGAAAAAAAAAGTTGGTTTAATCAAACAGGTATTAGGATTACATGTGATGGAGAAGCTTCTGTGCCTTCATAGAACATCATCCTCAAATTCTCAAGTAGCATACCAAATTTGCTGAGTAAAGTGCCAATTTATTTTTCAGCTTGTAGCATAGTCTTTGTAAGAGATTTAAACTTCACTTATTTTAGGTGTTAGAGATGGTACAAAACTTTGGTTATGACTCTAAGTAACATGTTTTATGTTCATCACTTAAGATTTTCTTATTTGAAAACAAAGCAGTCTGTTATCCTAAATGCTGCATTTTTAACGTGCACAGTAGGATATATGCATACCCAGTTATATGTATATAGTTCTGTGAAACATTTGTAATACATGATATAGTCTCAAAGGACTATTTTATAACTTTTTTGCAGGAGAGAACACAACCTAAAAATCATCTGATTCCTTGGATCTGTATGTAAAACTGATTTTGTTGAAAGAACTTGTATTGAGATTGACCGCTGTCTGGCCTTCTGAAGAAACAAATCATTTGTGAGCATAGATAAACAATCACAATATTTTGGCCTAGACTTCTCTATCATGGGCTGTGAAACAGATTCTTCCAAAGATACTATAATTTTATTGGCTTTAGTAGTATTACTTCTGATTTTTCCCTGGTGTAAGTGAGGAGGATTTGGCTCCAACTGCAAATCCACTAAATTGGATGATTTGTGATAATTCATAGTTCATCGAGTTCAATGTCACAAAATAATGCAGTCTTGTTTTTCTCTTGCCTAGAGGTATTTTCTCATAACCCCTTTCAAAATATTTGTCTGCTTTGGGCTGATACTTATTTGAAAATATATTTAGGTTTTCTTCTGTGTGTTTTATTCTGAATGGTTTGCATACCTTTGTCCATTCCTGAGCATGCAAAACCAGTGCTGTGTAATACCAGTGTCACTTTAGCTGGCAATCTCAGCCTTGAGCCAGCCTTGTGTTCTTGTTGGACTGTTGAGTTGTGGGAGGGTTTCGGCTATGAAGAAACTTCCCACTCACATATCTGCTGCTTGACACAATGGAGGACCATTTGTTTTGTTTGACTGGAATGGGGGATAAAAGAGGTCAATCTGACAATCTTTTATAATGCTTGTTCTGTTACAGTGCTTTTATATTACAATAGCAATAAGTGTGTATGCATATAGACATGCAGCCTGCACTTGAACTTATACAGTTACACTAAAACATCCCAGCTAAGTACAGACAGTCAAAAAGCAGGATGCTGCATCAATTCAACCTTCACAGGTTCGTCTTAGCTGCATAGATTGAACTGATAAGCAAATGAGCAGATGTTCACTTTGATTCTGGAAATGCAGCCATGTGCTTGCAAACCAGGAGTGCTAGAGCAAAAGGCTGGAGCAGACAACTTGGGCTAAGGCTAGCCAGCCCACCCTGTGGGGGAGGGGGTGTTTGTGGGGGAAGTGCAAAGCATCCCGGGATTCTGGGGGACAGTGAGTTAACTTGAATTTGGAGGGGATCCAGAACAGAAGCTCAGTAAACAGATTTAACATATATCAGTTGAGTCTGATGCTACATCCATCCAGGTTTATATTAAATTGGGTTCAGCCATTTTGAAAATGGTTTATGCAGACTGAACTTCTGTTGTGTAACAGACTTGAACTGGTTTCTGATCACTCATACTAGTTTATATGTAATTTACGTCCCTAGCCTAAAGTCTCAGCTCTTAGAGTCGTGTATGAACATGAGAATTGCAGCTCTCATTTACAAATGAAGATTTTTTTTCTCATAGTCATGGAAAAGCTTAGAAACTAAAAGGGAGAGGGATAAATAACACTGGATGTCTCTATTTTTAGTCTTGTGATTTTGGGAGTGTGGGAGGGGAGAAACCTATGTTATGACTTTGTTTGCTTATTTCTTTTGAATGCCTGGAGTTGGTGGTACTATATGTTACAGAAAGGTGCACACGTGCATATGCATGCAAATGCACACTCTTTCTAGGACCTGCCTGGGGTAATTGTGACATGCATTTTTGCTCTGTAACAGGGTGGAAGCCTGTGTGCAGCTGTTGCTGCTTATCCCTTGAAATTGTGCTGTAGATATTGCAATGAGCCATACACTCTCCTGTCAGAGCACAGAGAATTTTTATTTTTGTAACATTTCTGGGTTTTGGTGGCTAGGAGTTTGTCATGGGTGGGTGCTGCAGCTGCATCTGTTTTGTTCTGGCCTGTGTATCATCGCTAAGTTGTTGTCAAACTGGATAGTGAGAGGAGAGAGATTAAATTGTAAATACAGTCTCAAAAAATACTCAAGCCAATGTTGAAACAAAGCAAGAGCATGAACATCGAGGCAAAGGGGTGTAACCTTCTCAAAGACCAGCTGCTGCCTTGAACAATCTCTAAAGCAGTGGTTTCTGAGTTATTTTAGACATGAAATACCTCGGTTACTTTTCAGAATTTAGTGGCACCCCATTTCCAAAACTTATTTATAATAGTGCCCCTACAGAGACGCATTTATTTCCTTTCCCTTGCATGTACACACAACATGTGCAGAGCCCTTTTTTTACAGCATGGGTACCACAGAGACCTGCTCCTCCACACACGTACACACAGGGCTCCCTTCCCTTGCCCAAGCAGAGCAAAAAAACAGTCTGTGTTCTTCAATCAGAGCCCCCATTGGCACCTCCCCTTCCAGTTGAGCCTTAATTGGCTGCATTGTTGGCAGCAGCTTCCTGGAGATCCCTTTGAGGCTGCTGTATTGACCTGCCAGGTGTAGTCTCTGAGGCTGTTGCAGTGGAGTGGGAAGGAGGGCGGCAGCTTAAACCAACCCAGCCCTGGCAACTTATTGCCTGCATTGCCAGTGGGGTAGCTCTTTGTTGTCCATGGAATTCTGTGCCCTCATCTTCTGCTCTCGGACACACTGCAGAAAGGTATCCCCATTTTGATATGCTGCTTTGGCCTGTCTAACCAGCACCACTGAGGCCACAGCAATAGCAGCTTATAGGTTATCTCCAGGCTGCTGTACCACATCCACTGCCAGGTGGAACTGGCCCACACATTTCTGTTTCCAGGAGGCATGTGCAGAGCTGAACTGGGAAGTGACTGGGCTAGGAGCACTCCCTTCTGCCAGACAGGCTTTCCAGCCTGGCTCAGCCTGTGCCTTGTGAAAATGGAGTACAGTGGGGCAGTTCTGACACCAGTGTTGCAGTGCCTTTCAAAAGATCTTGTGGCACCCCAAACTTAGGACTAAAGCTAAGCATTTAAGGCAGGCTGTCAGTCACAAGAGAAGGTACAGTATTGTACCACCAAAACTGGCATTTAGGTAGTCATGTAACTTCTCCTCCCCTCTCCTCCACCCATTCTGGAGCTTACTTTATTAGTATTCTTAATACTTTTTAGTTTCACAGATAACTGTGATCCATTACCTTTAGTACCAGCATTGAAATGATGGCTATGAAGAATCAGCTGTTCAAATGGCAGTTCTGTTCTGAAGACATACTTTCCATGTGAGGTAAAAAAAACTCTCTCTCGGTTCGTTTTCTTTGGAGGCTCATTGAATAACAAATCCTTAGGCACACATTGTTGGTGAGACAAAAGGTATATATTTGCAAATAGGGTCAGAGGGAGAAGACAAAAGATCAAAACCCTCTGCCCCCGAGCACAATCATTAGCAGGCTTTTATCCCCTCTCTTCTGGCACGTGTACAGAAACAGGAACTCTTACAACTCATTTCCGGTTCATACAAACATGCATGAGAATACGTCAGATCATGCATCCCATGTGTATTATAATTAACTACTTAAGTATGCGGGGCGGATAGGCTTAATATGTATTAGGTTATTACGCGTGCTCAAAAGGGACTCAAGGTTACTCAAGGTTCAACCTGAAGGCTAAAATGGCAATTACTCTTATCTTAGCCTAAGAACGGTAGGAGCCATGAAAGAAAGTGTGATTTAGTGTAACAAAGAGATAGTAAATTTGCAGAACAAAGAGAGCTCTTGGAGTTTTTCCTTCAGTTTCCAACCCCCCCCTTCCCTCTCTCATTAAGGAGACAAGGAGGGCTGGCAGCCGTGCTTATTCAAAGGACAACACTATTGATGGGAGCTAACAGCTATTGATAATGCATTTTTAATAATATTTCTAACAATATTCCCCCCTCAAGATGCTTTCTGATCTTTACTTCATTTGGGCATATCAAGATAATTACGAGGAATTTTTCTGAGGACCATGACTTTTGCTACAGTCTGTGCTTTTAGAGGGACTGCTGCAACCTGCATTCCTTCTACTGTGGTGGTTATCAATCTAGTAAGACAAGGAATGAGACAAGGGATAAAAATCAAACCAGTTAGAGCACACAAAAGCACAAACCCTACTTTTTTCCACCAGGGTCCTCCAAATAATTGAAACCACCAGTCCTTATTCCATGTAGTTTCCCACGTTTGTATTGGTACATGGGCTATTTTCCTAATCTCTTTGGCAATCTCTAAGACCACCTTCCCGTTATCATCTATTTGGAGGCAACAATTAGAAAGGTTGAACTTTCCACAGACTCCGCCATCCTCTGCGAGTAAATAGTCTAAAGCCATTCGATTTTGGTATATGGCTTCCCTCATCTGAGAACTTTGTCGAGCCAGCAACTCGAGAGCAGTGGCGGTCTGGTTAGTAATTACTTCCAAGACTGCCTGCAACCGGATGATTCTATTCAGCATATATATTGGTGTCCGGTAGCCCCAACTCCCATCATTAGCCCATGTAGCTGGTCCATAATACTCAATAATCCTCTGAGGAGGCCACTCATCCTCCTTCCACTTTTGGAAGCCACCCTGTGTCAAACTTACATCAATACTTCTCTTGGCCCTGTTCCAATCATCATACAAAGAGACTCCCAGCTTATTTCCAACCTCAGATGGTAACAAAAAGAAAGATGGTACAATTACTCCAATATAGCAGGTTCCTGTCCACCCTCGTGGTAGGACCGTATAGGCACGCTTTCCACAAATCCAATAATGTCCTTTTAGGGCCCTGTGTTCCCCTCCCAAGGCTAGGGGGTCACGGCTGTGGAAAAGAAGGGGATAGTATTTGGTGCCCTTATGCCCTAAAGGGCCAGTGTGATAGTTACTCAGTTTAAACTGACATTTCCATACGCCATCTTTATCCCTATACTCGCACTTGGTTATTTCATTTGTGTCATTCAAGGCACTCTAATATGCATTAAACCTTGCCACTGTGCCATTCAGGTGTGCCCATTGCCACTTATAAATGTAGGTAAATCGTTCGCCTCAGGTCTTTTCATATGCCTGACATCTGGTAGGGTCAGGATCGAAAGGTAATATTCTTGTCCTTTTGAGATTTTGCATCTGTGTGGAGATTGGGAGCCTAACGGCAGCAGAATTCCATTGATCAGCATACCTGCTGCATACTCGGGCTCATTTTAATGTCCATGTACACTGACTATGTCCTAACCTCCTTCCTGTACCATTACTGCTAATACAGTACTCTCCCAATGCCACTTGGGAAAGATCCCAGCTGTGGTTTTCATCCCATTCTTGACCAGTACTTTTAACATCTGCTTTGTCACTGACTAACCATTTTGGGGCCAAAGGAAAAGCCCTCCAAGGCCACTGTTCTCCGGCCTCTCAGAGCCCCCCACAGGCCCAGCAGTTGGTAAGATTAAAAGTACTTGCAATCCTCTCCATCATATCAACATACAAATTTGTCCCTGGGGGAGTAATTTGGGAAAGCGGGGGCATAGGCCAGTGGCTAAGGCTATGCAATCCTGCTTCTTTCATTATGCAGATAACAACAAGGCACATTATAATTCCCACCATATTTTCCCTTTTACTTTCTGGACTAATTTTCTGAACTTTGATTAAGCCGTCTCAGGCGCACTTGGAGATCACCAGTAGGTTCACAGCTCCACTTGCTGGCTTCTTGTTCCGAAGACGACTCAGCTTCCGGAGTGAGTTCGTCTTGGGAGTTGTTGTCCTCTGACGCTTGTGGATGTCGTTTCACACGGGTATGGTGTATCCAACGGTCATGGCCAGTGATCTTTACAGCGGTGTGGGTTGTTAGAAGTACCTGGAAAGGGCCACTCCACCTCTCAGTCAGAGGTTCCTTTTTCCACCGCTGCACCAAGACCCAGTCTCCCGGGGAGAAGTCATGTACCGGTACGTCTAAAGGCAGGCGCTGAAAGGAGGCTGCATACCTGTGAAGAGAAAACAAGACAGACTGCAAAGCAATAACGTACATATGAAGCTCACTATTACCTAATTCAAAAGTTACATTCTCTCGCATCCCAGGAGGTAAGACTCGAGGCGGCTTGCCAAACATAATTTCATATGGGGTCAATTTAAGGCCCCGTCGGGGAGTGTTTCGAATGCAAGTAAGGGCGAGCGGCAATGCTTGAGGCCACTTAAGGCGTGTTTCAATACAGATTTTGGTGAGCAAAGTCTTTAAAGTCCTATTCATACGTTCCACTTGTCCTGAACTCTGTGGTCTCCATGGTGTGTGTAATTTCCAAGTAACCTTGAGAGTTTGCGCGACTCCTTGAACCACTTTTCCCACGAAGTGTTGTCCCTGATCCGACTCAATGGACTCAGGCAGGGAATACCGTGGAATGATCTCCTGCAACAAATACTTCACTACTGTAGCCGCAGTGGCAGTCCTGGTGGGCCAGGCCTCGACCCAACCAGAGAGCTGGTCTACCATGACAAGTAAAAACCCGTGATGTCCGGACCGTGGGAGCTCGGCAAAATCAATCTGCCATGCCTGTCCAGGGTACGCTGCCCAGGGTCTACCTCCCACTGGCACAGGGGGTTTCCTTCGGGGGTTTACTTTCTGGCATGTGATGCACTTGGTAGCAATGCGCTGAGCTTCTACATATAGCCCTGGAGCTACTGCTTGGCGAATCACTAGATCACCCATGGCCAAGCCTCCCATATGGGTTCTTGCATGGAGCTGTTGCAGCACCTCCCGAAGCAATGGCCTGGGTATCATGACTTTCCCTCCTGGTACTATCCACCACCCCTGGGAGTTCTTTTCTGCACAAGCTCTTTGTGCAAATTTATCTTCTTCAGGGGAATACTGTGGGACTAAATCTTGGATGTCTGGCCATATGGCATGGGACATGGCCTGCTTGGATACCTCCTCCGCTTCTCCCCCAATAAATGCAGCTTCCTTTGCTGCTGAATCAGCCTTTGCATTTCCAAGCTTATGCTTTTCCTCAGCAGCCTTCCCATGGGCCCGCACATGAATGACTGCTACCTCTTTAGGCTGGTGGAGTGCCTCTAGTAGCTTGATAATCTGGGGGCCATTAGCAATTTTATTCCCAGAGGCCGTAATAAAACCCCTTTCTTTCCACAATAGTCCGTGTGCATGGACTGTAGAAAAAGCATAGCGAGAGTCAGTGTATATATTAACCCGCTGGTCTGTCCCCAGCTGTAATGCTCGGGTGAGCGCAGTGAGTTCTGCGGCCTGTGCCGACCATGAGCTCGGCAATGACTCCCTCCATACTACCTTATCCAAGGTTACCACTGCACATCCTGTTCGTCTTTTTCCATCGATGACAGAGCTGGAGCCGTCTATGAAGTATTCAACATCTGGGTCCTCAATTGGGTCCTCAGCAAGATCAGGTCGCACCTGTGTGGTTTGATTTAGGACCTCAAGGCAGTCATGCATCGGTTTCCCTGGCTCCGGCAGCAAGGTTGCAGGGTTTAAGGCTGTAGTATGTTTGAAAGTAAGTCCTGGATTAGAGAGCAAAAATATCTCATACCGTGATTGTCTGGAGGGGTTAAGAAATTTCCCTCCCTCAGTCCCTAGGATCTGGGGAACTCCATGAGGAGTGAGTATTTCCATATCCGCACCCATGACTATCTTCTGGGCTTCTTCAACAACCACTGCTGTGGCTGCCACAGCCCGAAGACAGGCTGGCCACCCGAGTGCCACTGGATCTAGAACCTTTGAATAATATCCCACGGGTCTCCAGGTCGGGCCCGATGGCTGTGTCAGCACCCCTGATGCGACCCCTCGATTCTCATGAACATACAGTCGATATGGCTTTTTACTGTTTGGGATGGCCAGGGCAGGGGGCTGGGTTAATGCTGCTTTAAGCAGATCAAAGGCATGCTGCATTTCTTTATTCCATTTCCATTTAGTGAGACTCTCCTTAGTCAGTGAGTCATATAGTGGTCTAGACTTCCCACCATGATCTGGTATCCATAGTCGACAGAACCCAGTTAGCCCTAGGAATGCTCGTAGCTCCTTGGGTGACTTAGGTGGGGTTAGACCTTGGATTGCCTGTATGCGATCTGCACTTAGGGCTCTGACTCCTTTTGAGAGCTTATATCCCAAAAATGTGACTTCAGGCTGACATATCTGGGCTTTCTCTCTAGAAACTTTATATCCTTTTTCCCCCAGAGTGTTTAGGAGTGACCTGGTGGCTTCCTCACAGAGCTGCAAGTTTGGGCTTGCAACTAGCAGGTCATCCACATACTGGAGGAGAGTCACTGCGGGGTGTGATCCCTTCCACTCCTCCAAGTCCTTCTGAAGGGCAAGTCCGAAAATATGAGGGGCTGCTACGAATCCTTGTGGGAGAACTGTCCACATGAGTTGGGCTTTATGGAAGGTGTCTGGATCCTCCCATTCAAAAGCAAACAATTTTTGACTGTCTCGGTGAAGGGGAATAGAGAAGAAAGCATCTTTCAAATCTAGCACTGAAAATATTTCAGCTTCCCCCGGTACTTGTGTCAAAATCGTGTGAGGGTTCGGGACTACAGGATGGTCTGAAAGGACCTTCTTATTTACTGCCCGTAAGTCTTGGACCAGTCTGTATGAGACCCCATCTGCCTTTGGCACTCCAAGGATGGGGGTGTTATAGGGTGAAGTCCCTTCCACTAGCCATCCGTACCTCTTGTATTTCTCTATTAACGGCTTGAGTCCAGCTCTGGCCGCTCGGCTGAGTGGGTACTGCTTTACCCGAACGGGCCCCTCCCCATCCTTGAGTACGATCCTTACCGGGGAGATGAACTTAGCTCGCGCAGGGGTTCCATCAGCCCATACCGAGGGGTCTACTCCAGTCATGTGATCTTCTGGACTTACTGCAGGGCGTCGGTCCTCCAGGAGAGCCATCTGATAGTTCGAGCTCTGCTTGACAGGTAGCTGGACCACCATCTGATCGTCTCTGAAAAAGATCTCAGCTTGCAATTTTGTGAGTAAGTCCCGCCCAAGGAGTGCAACCGGGCAACTTGGAGAATACACAAAGGAGTGCTCAAGCAAATGATCTCCCACTTTGGTGAGGAGTGGTTTACAAACAGGGAGTCGGGTTTGCATTCCCTCAATCCCTTCCACAAGTACATGCTGTTCACTAGTTCCTGCACAGGGGGGTTTTTCTGGAATCATTGAAAATGTAGCCCCAGTATCCACCAAGGCTTCAAAGTTTTTGCCACCAACCCTAATGGTTACCATGGGATCTTCTCGGGCTCCAACCCGAAGGGTAGTGGTCTTAGATCCCTGTCCCCTTCATTCTGAATCCTCACCCTTGTCTTCTGCCCGCATGAGGTGACCTCTCGGTTCCCTCTCTCTCTTCTCCTTCAACTTCGGGCATTCCCTTTTCCAGTGTCCTTTCTCTTTGCAATAAGCACAAACGTCTGCTCCCACTCTTTCTCCTTTCCCCTTCTGCATCCCAGCCTTTTCAGAGTTCCCTCCAGTTATAGCAGCTGCTAGTGCTGCCATCTGTCGCTGAGCCTTTTTATCCTCCTTGCGCTCCTGCACTTGCTCACGATTCCCATACACCTTATATGCAATTTCCACCAGCTCTGAAATCGGTTTCCCAGCACCTCCCTCAGTTTTCTGTAACTTCTTACGGATATCAGCAGCAGATTGACCAATAAACATAAGATTTACCATGCGCTGGTTATCTGGGGCTTCTGGATCCAGATCCGAAAACCTGCGAAACGCCTCATACAGCTTCCCAAGGAAAGCTGAGGGATCCTCCTCTTTTCCCTGTCTCACTTCATACAACTTAGACAGATTGGTAACCCGAGGCACTGCCTTTCCCATTGCTTCCACTATAATTCCCAGATACCGTGCACTCAGCTCTCTGCCTTCGGCAGTGTGATTATCCCATCTCGGCTCTTCTACAGGGAAGGTATCACGCAGAGTACGACCAGCAGCACCCTCTGACTCAACTCTGGCTGCCGCAATACGCTCTGCTGTACCTAACACTAATCTCCTTTCCTCCGGGGTTAGGAGGGTCTGGAGCATCACCTGGACATCAGCCCAAGTGGGTCGATGAGTCTGCCCAATAGATCGAAACAAATCCCTCATCTTTTCAGGGTCTTCACGAAAAGAGGGGCTCTGATTCTTCCAGTTAAATAAATCTGAAGTGCTAAATGGGGTGTAGACAAAAGTTGCAGTGCCTCCTTCCCCAATAACCTCTCGCATCGGACAGTTCAGCACCGGCTGTGACTCTACAGGCTTGCGCAAATAATAACCCTTATTTCCTGATTCAGATGAGACACTTGGCTGAGGCTCACGCTCTAACTCATTAGGTATGCCTTGGTACGTCGGTGGTGGTCTCTCTAAGGGAGGGGGCGGTGGTACAGAAGGACTGGATGCCGAGGAGGCGTCTGACTCATCTTCGCTACCCGACAGGGCAACCGGAGCACGGGTCCGGTACTCAGCCAATTCAGAATCCCCCCCCTCATTAGACTCAGGAAGTACAGGCGCCCCCCCCCCGAGTCTTTTTCTTAACAAGCATCACATGAGACTTTACTAAGTAATTCTTAATCCAAGGTGGCTGATTTTGAACCACCCACAACCAACAATCAATATAAGGAAACTGATTCCAATACCCATTTTGCATAACAATTTCATGGATAGCTATCACTTCTTTTAGCACAAAGGATCCTCTCGGGGTCCAGTGGACCCCAAATGTTGGCCACTCGAGTTGACAAAACTTAGTTAAATCACCTTTTTTCATTTTTATTCCGTAATCGGCCGGCCTTGCAAATTTATTAAAATGACGTAATAAGTACCTTAGAGGGGTATCCGTGTTTTCTACACGGGAGCTAACCGTACCCATTTTGCCCACAAAAGTGCACCCAAGGCACACCAAATACCAAAAAGTCCCTTACAGCAGATGATTTACCATGAGAACATGCACACCTCCTGCTCCGGACCCAGAACCAAATTGGGCAAAGGGAATTCGTATACTCACTCAGATACCCCAGAGATCTCGATCCAAAGCCAAAAATGTGTACCTGGAGACTCCAAAAAAAACCAAAATTTGCATAGGAGCCCTTAGTGTTCCGGATGTTCCGGCTCACACCTCAAGCCCCCCCTCAGGGCGAGCCAAAAAGAAAGGCTCGGCGCGCAAACCCCCCAGGGGGGCAGAGACGATGTGCCGACGAACTCCGGAGTCATCCAAAGAAAGCCCCACGTTGGGCGCCAGATTGAGGTAAAAAAAACTCTCTCTCGGTTCGTTTTCTTTGGAGGCTCATTGAATAACAAATCCTTAGGCACACGTTGGTGATACAAAAGGTATATATTTGCAAATAGGGTCAGAGGGAGAAGACAAAAGATCAAAACCCTCTGCCCCCGAGCACAATCATTAGCAGGCTTTTATCCCCTCTCTTCTGGCACGTGTACAGAAACAGGAACTCTTACAACTCATTTCCGGTTCATACAAACATGCATGAGAATACGTCAGATCATGCATCCCATGTGTATTATAATTAACTACTTAAGTATGCGGGGCGGATAGGCTTAATATGTATTAGGTTATTACGCGTGCTCAAAAGGGACTCAAGGTTACTCAAGGTTCAACCTGAAGGCTAAAATGGCAATTACTCTTATCTTAGCCTAAGAACGGTAGGAGCCATGAAAGAAAGTGTGATTTAGTGTAACAAAGAGATAGTAAATTTGCAGAACAAAGAGAGCTCTTGGAGTTTTTCCTTCAGTTTCCAACCCCCCCCTTCCCTCTCTCATTAAGGAGACAAGGAGGGCTGGCAGCCGTGCTTATTCAAAGGACAACACTATTGATGGGAGCTAACAGCTATTGATAATGCATTTTTAATAATATTTCTAACACATGCACACACCCAGAACTGGACTTCAATGTCTTACGGCTGCTCAAAAAGCTACTTTTAACCTCTTATTTAAAGGTAGTAACTTGCACATATGGATTTAAACCACGTATTAAAGAGCCTTTACAAGTGGCAGTATGTCTGCAGGAACCAGAATAATATCTCTGATAACTTCCTTCCTTCCTTTTGAGAACAGGACAAGGCATCGTTTTGGAAGGCGTTGTTCACATGTGGCTATTTGTGCTGCAAAGGGAGAATCATTTAGCTTAGCTTCAGCAAAGGCTAAATCCGCTACATAAAGGGGAGATGCTTAAACCATTTTTATATTTAGATCTAAATGAATATGATGGAAATAGTGGGAAATAGCCTAGAAATTGAAATAAAGTGCTTTTTTCGTCTCTCTGGAAAGGAATTTTCCCCTTCTCCCTAGAGGCACTGTACGGTCTCTCCTCAGGAAGACACAAGAACATGAAGCCAATAATTAAATGATATTTTCTGTAACATTCTAAAATGTTGATGTAGAAGAACAATTCAGTTTCACACACATTTGTTTACTTTGCTTATTTGATTTGTTCCTGTTTTTTCTAATGCTTCCCTTGCTCTCTTAATTATCTGGAAAAGGTCATTTTGATCTTTATTTAAAAATAATAATTTGAAGCAAGCCAGTCCTGAGTAAATAAAACTTAATTTTATGAGCGATTTGCTACTTCTGTTTCCCGCTGGCTTAAGATTCCAACTCACCCATGTGCCTTCATATTAGTTTTGGAAATCACAGAATCAGATAATATTTCTTGTAAAGTTCTCCCTATCTGTTTTATTTATTTATTTTTTGTAAATGATTCATGAAATAAATTACATTTTATTCCTTAATTTTGTACATGGTTATTTATTTTACTATAAAACTATACCATGAAATAATTCATATTGTTGAAATGTATGCAGGATACAGTTTAACCAGTTAATGTAAGTAACAGGGAAAGGCCAGTAAATAACTTGCAGAATATGCAATAATTGTGTTTGGTCATATGGCACTCAAGGTGCAAGTCAAACAAGAATTAAAAAAAAAATCTTCATGAATGTCTTTATGAAGATATTAAGGGAGGGGCTGAGACGACATGGTATTATGTGAATGACCTCTGACCTCTCAAGAATAATGGTGTACAATAGCTACAAATCCTGTGGGAGACAATAGTGGGAATATAAATGGTGGATAAACCAGTGCTGGATGAACAACAGTTCAATGCCTACTAGTGCTCTTGGGAGTATACCTGCTGTACTAACTCTTTGGAGGAGATGTAGTAATGTACACTAATGTTGGTGAATAATGCAACGGGTGTGAGTGTGGATGTGGCCTCTTCAGCTACTCTCTAGAAAGCTACTATTGCCATGGGCGTTATGTAAGCATGATGCTCAACTTCTTTGCCCTTCAGTGGAAAGGGCTGTTTATGTCTCTTTCCTTTTCATATTGCTTGGACATCTGTGCAAGGCCAGACTCTAATATGGCTTGATGTGACTTAGGGTACGAACAGGCATATGTGTTCTAACAGTGGAAATTTCTGATATCTTCTGGGGAAGATATGGAGAGAGGTGGCTGTTTCACATCCTGTTCCCGAGGAAGAAGGCAGGGAAAAATTCCCTGTGCCTTCCCAAACTGAGATCATCCCAGTCTGGGGAATAGCAGGGAGCATTACCCTGATGCTTTCTGCATTCCTGCACCAGGAGGAAGAGAGGGAGAGGTGGGGCAGTGCCCTCTGCCCTGAGACCAGGGACAGCCCAGTTTGGGGAAGGGGTAGAGAGTAACAGGCAGCTGCTTCCCACCTTTGCTGCCTTCCCAGTCTATGGGAGGGGAAGGACCTGTAGGGTAGTGCACCCAGGTATCCTCCAGACCAATATTTCCTCTAGAACATGAAGAAATTGAATGAACACCTGTATGCTCCTAGTTTCTGGAGAGCAATTGATTCTCCCAGTAGAAATGTAACACCATTACATGGCCTTAAATGTAGAAAGGCAGTTTATCTTGTAGCCACAAAAGACTGTTTTTGTGTAGTATTTGGTGCATTTCTAATCAAAGGAAATAAAAGGATACTACTAACACTGGATGAAAAACACTACACATCTACTCTGCCTACACAGTGGAGCCCTATACACTCAGGAGTTTACCGCTTGTCCTCACATAACCTGTCTATATAATGGCTTTCCTTCCTTCCTTCTGCAAATAATGTCATCATCCTTCCTTTACTTTGGCAATTGGTAGCTACCTCAGAAATAATGGTTGACAACTGGAAATCAAAACCAAAAATGCTTGTAGATTTTTTTAATAGTCTTATTTTAAAGAATTATTTATAATAGCCACACAAAACCACAATTAATAAGCAGGAAGTGCAAGCTCTTTATCTGAGTATTTATTTTGGCAGTGATTTGGAGTTCTGTAACACACTGGATTAATTGTCTCTAAGTTTTCCAGCTGGACTTTTATCTTCTATTATTAGAATCAAGGGCATTTTTGGGTTACTGTAAAGAGATTTTTTTTCCATAGCACAAAATGATAAAAAATATTGCACAATCTAGAAGTGAGTTTTTAAATCTTATCTATATTTTATAGATATATATTTTATAGACTCAGTGAAGTAATCTCTTATATTTAGCAATTACAGAGCCTTAATATATCTTCAACTTCAACATTTGTTGCCCTATGCACCTCCTGCTGAGTGGCTTCCTTCAGTCATAAGCAGACTCTCAAGGGGACTTCTTGTGTAATAGAGATGTTTCACTGACAAGGTAGTAAGAAACAGTATAACAAGTAAAAATAACAGGTTTGCAGCATGTTTAGGCAGGAGACTGGAGGAAATCTATACTTGTGCTTGTGTGGAAGAAACAGAATTAGAAGGGAAGTAGGAATTCTGTCAACTTGACTCTCATGTATAACTCCCACTTCAGTAAAGTCTACCTCTGTGAATCAGGATTGCAGCATCTGACCGTATATAGATAAGGTTTGCATAGTTTGTTGTTGGGGTTTTTTTGTCCTCTATCCAGGTAATGAAGATAAATTAGACAGTGGTACATAGCAAGCTGTCTGACAAAATTGTCTAGGTTGGATTTCTAGGTAAAAGAATAGCCATTCCAATCATTCTTTTCCCCTTTCTTTGTTTGGTTTTTGGTGAATATTCCTGGTGTCACTTAGATATAATTCCGATAATTATAATTTGAAAAGAACACGCTAAAAATGTTATAATGCAAACACTCAAAAGTTAGCCTCAAGTCTGTATTTTCAACCTTGATTTGCCTCTCTTCTGCAGGACATTATGATGCAGCAGTGTTTTAATTACAGGATGAATTCTGCCTCATTCCATGAATGAGTAGTTATTTAACATTTTTCCCCTCCTCATTTAATGCAAAGCCTAATTATGCAAACATCATGCAAACACTTCTTGGAATACGGAACTCTCCCATGGGAAATTCTGTGGTGTTGTTATTAAATACAACTGCTTCACAAACATTAGTGAATTTATCTTTAAATTTATGCTGTTGTTTTAGGTGACATTATCATCTCCATTGTACATCTGAAGAACTCAGGGACAAAAAGAACAGCCCCAACTGTCAAATGTATTTTTTGTGTACTATTTCAGACATCTAGGCTTAGATTTGACAAGCGTTTATCATTTTATATTTTTTTCATTATGCTTAGAATAATCACCTAATGACATCATTTCCATTTCCAACATTCAGTACTTCCATAAATATGGTCCTCATAGAGACCATCCAAGACATGACAAATACAAAATTAGTAATCCTTTATGAAAAGCTTACTTGAAGTGATTTGCCTAGCATCAAATAGAAACTCTTTGAGAAGCCAAGCACAAAATCAAGTTCTCCAGTTTAGCATATGCACAAGCAGGCCAATTGAAGTTGAATAGGCAACTTAGATGGTCTTGATTCTAATTTGAGATCCTAATATTGAGGGTCTGAATTTGTAATTTTAATATTCTTTTCTGGTGTTGCCTTAATATAGAATTAAATAATAAAAACAAATCCATCTCATGCCATCAGCTTGACTTCCATTTGGAATCATTAGAAGGGTTTGGATCTTTAGAACAGACAGAGTTCTTGAACTAGTAGAGCAGCTGGTAACAGTAGTAGGCTGTTGTCTTCTAAGTGGCAACCCCTCCGGAAGAGGATGAGATGCACCTTGCTAGTGGATTATGCAAACATTTTCTTACAGTAGAAGAAAGATGAGATTCACAGCTTCTGGATTTTTGGAGAGGGTTCTGGTCTGATGCTTATAGATCAGTGTTTGGCAGCTTTTTCAAGCTGTGGGCTAGAGTGACCCAGTTTGAATCAGGTGCGTCAGTGTGTTCCAGGACTCAGCAGAGAAAAGCTCTTGCCCCCATTATTGTCTGCAGTGGCATGAGGAAAGTGCCCACTGCCCCTACTTTTCCCCATGGCAGCATGGAGAGAGCAACTGCTGCCAAAGTCCTCTGCCACCGAATGCCACCAAAACTGCACCTCTCATACTATCATAGTGCTCAGGGTTAGAAGGGACCTAAACAGATCAGACCCGAGGCAGGAACGGGTGCTGCGGTCATAACACCCCAGCCAAATATCAGTTCAGCCTCCTCTTGAAGGTAGGAGAGAGTATCACCTCACTTGGGAGCCCATTCCAGAGCCTGACAGCCCTAACTGTAAAGTAATGTCTCCTGATATCCAGCCTGAACCTTCTTTTTAACAATTTGTGGCCATTATTCCTGGTAACCCCAGGTGGTGCAGGGGGGAACAGAGCCTCCTCCAATTCTTGCTGGTCCCCCCTGGTGAGTTTGTAAATGGCCACCAGATCCTCTCTCAGCCTTCTTTGGTGGAGGCTAAATAGGTTCAGGCCCTTTAGCCTCTCTTCGTAGGGCCTGCCCTGCTGCCCCTTGACCATGTGAGTGGCCTTCCTCTGGACCCTCTCAATGCTAGCCACATCCCTCCTGAAGTGCACCACCCATAACTGGACACAGTACTCCAACTGCGGCCTGACCAACGCCACATAGAGGGAAAGGATCACCTCCCTGGACCTGCTTGTGATGCATCTGTAGATGCACAACAAGGGGTGGCTAGCCTTACTCACCACTTCCTTGCAATGGTGGCTCATGTTCATCCTGGAGTCAACAGCAACTCCAAGATCCCTTTCTGCCTCTGTGTTGACAAGAAGGGTGTTCCCCAGCCTATAGGTGTGTTGCTGGTTCCTTCTCCCGAGATGCAGCACCTTGCCCTTGTCTGCATTGAATTCCATCCAATTCCCTTCCGCCCACCTCTGTAATTTGTCTAGATCTAGCTGGATTCTGTCCCTCCTCTCCAGCATGCCCACCTCACCCCACAAGTTGGTGTTGTCAGCGAATTTGGACAGTGCGCTTTCCACCCCCACATCCAGATCACTGATAAAGATGTTGAACAGTACACGCCCCAGGACCGAGCCCTGGGGGACTCCACTGCCTGCACCCCTTCAGGTTGAAAAAGACCCATCCATCACCATGACCATCTAGCCAATTTGCCCCCCATCTGACTGTGTAGGCATCAGTGCTGCAGTCACCAAGTTTTTTTAAGATAATATGGTGGGAAACCATGTCACAGGCCTTCTTAAAGTCCAGGAAGATGACATCCACCCCGACACCCTTGTTCAGGGACTTTGTGACCTGGTCATAAAAAGAAACCAGGTTAGTCAGGCAGGACCTGCCCTCAATGAACCGATGTTTGTTGCCCCTGAGCATTACCTCCCCTGTGAGTCAGATCACATAGCTTTGGGGGCTGGATTGGCTTTTGGGCTGCAGATTGTCGACCCCTGCTATAGACCATTTTGCCTCATACCTTCACCTTGCTCGCAGCCCTAGCTCTGAACCCACCATTTCTCATACTGTGGTTTCTTCCCCATTTTTGTCTCCTTTTACTCACTTGCCTAGTCCTAGCTTTTGTAAATTAGTTCTGCGTAGCTATCACTTCTACCTAGACTCCTGCCTTCTCTCTCCCTTTGTGATCTAGTTTGCAAGCTTTTCTTGCCTCTCTACAATAATAAAAACTAGAAAGCCTTAAAAAGCAACAACAACCTGCCCCCTCCCCACCAAATACTGTAAGACTTGTGATTAAAATGTGAGTGTTGTCAACAGTTTCTTTTGTAGCGAAATTTCTTGTGAATATTCCTGCACTGCACATCTTTTACTGGTAGAAATTCTGTGAAATAATGTATAAATGAGAAACAGAAAGTCTGCAGTGTCCTGCCTTGTTTTGTCTTTCACATGATTATTACTCTGAAGAAACCATTAGAATTGGGCAAAAGCAGTGCAGTTTTTGTCTAAGTATTCATGGATGTACAAGTTTTCAAGTAGATGCCACATGTACTTTGTCCAGCCTTGTTTGAGACAAATCAAGCAACAGAGACTTCTCCACTTTCTAGTCAGCTGTTTTAATGTTGATTCATAGAATCATAGGAAAATAGGGCTGGAAGGGATCTCCAGAAGTCATCTAGTCCAACCCCTGCATGAGGTGGGATTACAGGTTTCCCGTGATTTATGCGTACATGCGTTCCTGGATAATGCCACATAAATCGAATTTACATAAAATGAACCTACTTATAATGTAAGAAATAGGGATAGGTTCCCCTGTTGGCTGCTCCTGGGGCCGCTCCAACATGGGCTAGGGTGAGTGGAGACAAGCGGAGCCCCGGGTGGTGTGAGGTGTGGCACTCACCCCAGCCCCCGTTGCAGTGGCCCTGGGAGCTGCCGGCACCAGCTGCCTGCAGCCCCCCAGGGGCTCTTCCTGTCCCCGTTCACCCCAGATCCTGCAGCAGCTGTTCCGGGAGTGGCTGATGCCAGGTCCCTGTAGCCTCTGGGCTGCACTATGGCCTGGTGCAAGCAACTGACACTGGCAGATCCCAGAGCCGCTGTAGCTAGGGCTAGGGCTAGGGCTGGGGTGGAGATTGGCAGAGCATCAGGAAGAGCCTGGAGCCACTGCCAGCCTAAGCCTGCAGCAGCCGCCAGCCCCAGCCGCCAGCCCCAGCCTGCTCTCGTCTGGCTGCAGGCAGCTGCCCACCCTTGCTGCAGCCCTGGGAGTGGTGGACACCGCCTGCTTGCAGCTGCTGTGCTGCGCCATGCCGCCAACTCTCTGGGGTGCCATTTCCCCTGGGTCACTGTGCTCCAAACCCCCTGGCACAGCAGAGTCCAGCAGCTGCACGCAGGTGGTGTCCACTGCTTCCATGGCTGCAGCAGGGGCGGGCAGCCACCTGCAGCCAGACAAGAGTAGGTTGGGGCCAGCGGCCAGTGCAGGCTCGTGCTGGTGGCGGCTCCAGGCTCTTCCCAGCTCTCTGCCTATCTCCATCCCAACCCTGGCTACCGTGGCCCCAGGAGCTGCCAGCAGGAGCTGCCAGCACTAGCTGCCTCCACCAGGGCACAGTGGCTACAGGGAGCTGGCATCAGCTGCTCCCAGGACAGCTGCAACAGGAGGTGGGGTGAGTGGGGACAGGCAGAGCCCCAGCAGGTTTCTTACATTATAAAGTTGTTTTGATTTATGCCAGTTCAATTTATGCAGCCTTCTTCAGGCTTATGCTGATCACATATATGCAAACTTACCCCGCATATAATAAATTTTGGGTACAAAAGGGTCATCGGATAAGCGCGAATTCGCATAAATTGAACCCACATAAATCAAGGAAACTTGTATCCCTAACCAAACTATCCTAGACAAATCCATAATCTAAACTCTACATAAGACTTTGTCAACCCTGACACAACCTAGCACCGTAACTTGCCAAATTTAAAGCAGGGGAACTATGGCAGCCAATTTCCTTCTTCTATGAAATGTTGTCAATATATGCTCAAGAGAGTGTTTCCTTTATGCAAATTCGAGTTATGCACTGTTTTCCAGGAACACACGTACAGGATAAAGCAAGAGAAACCTGTACAAAACAGCTCTTACAGATATTTTTTATCTCTAAAATACATAATTTCTTAATGGGGTAGATTGTAGAGAATGTACATCTAAAACTAGCTTTTCAAGTATACTGTTTGTACTTTTGGCAATTACCTATAACAGTCTTGCTTTAATAATTTAAATGTTTCCTTTCCTCTTTGCCTCTCATCACTTCCTATATCATTATATGCTGAGAAGCAAATTAAAAGCTCTCTTAAGCTTTTTGCCACACTAAGGCATTCATGAGACTAAAATTGTGGTAACTATTTTATAAGAAAAATGCACTCCCTCAAAATAGAATGTAAATCATGTTACCCTAAAATCCATGACTTTCATGCCATTGCAGGGTTGGCATATGTTTAACATCTCTTCAAAATAAGATTTCCTTACTAATAGATATCTTGCCAACACTGAAAATGTCCTTGGTAAATATACAATTATATTTGCTACCAACTTAAAAAACTCTTCAATAGTAAAAAATGTAGGTTGAAATTAAAATTAAGTGCGCTGATCAGTATTATGTGTATGTGACAAGGCTGTGCTCCACGGCAGCTATGATGCCCCCTGCTGCCCACACAATCCATGTCCTGGTTCCAACTGTAGGGGACCTTCATCTCCTTTACTCATCTGCCATGCCTTTGTTGTTATTATTCTGAAAGGAGGGAGGCTGCCTGAGGGTCTTAGACAAGCCTGCTGTTGTTCAGGTGTTGGACCTCAGCCTTCCTGGCCCTTTGTGCTTTTGCTGGACTCTCTAGCTCCGGTCCACTGACCAAACTGAGCTTCAGGGTTCCCAGCTTCTGGTCTGGCCTTTAAAGGGCTTTATCTCTGTCCCCTCTTAGGCTGCTGAGCCTTCCTGGGCTCTGTCAGTGTCTGGGCCCCTGGCCCTATGTCTGCCCTACTCTGGGCGCTGGGCCCTCTGGCCCCAAAGTCCAAGTCTGGTCCTTCTCTGGCTGTGGGCCCACTGGCCTTCAGTCCATGCCTCTCAGGCATTAATGGAACTTGTCCCTTATGGTCTCCATGAGACCACCCCTCTGTGCGTCCCCCCACAGGCACTGTGAGAACAAAGCCTTGAAAATGCAAGCCCCAGTCCTGGTTCAGAAGAATGTCCCACACAGGGTTCACTGCACCATTGGTGGTGGGCTCCACATAAAAACAGAAGCCAAAATCAAAAGTGCCTGAGGAATCTAACTTGCTTCCTCTGCAGGCTCACAGGATGCCTATACATGTGCAGCAAGCCTCCTCAGAAGCACTGTAATTACAGCACATCAGAGCAGACCTGATTAATCAATTAATTGAGTCTGCTGGAGTGTGGTAATTACCGTGCTCCAGCAGAACCCAGTGTCACATCCCTGCACTGAAAAATGGTGGCAAGGGTGTTTTAACTAAAGCTTGTTCGATGAGCTTTAGTGAAAGTGCCCCAGCCACCATTTTTCAGTGCAGGGACACTGATATATGTGATGCTTTGGGTGCTTTAATTCGAGTGGCTCTTAGAGCTGCTCTTAATTAAAGCACTACACCCAGTCATAGAGCATGTGTATAAATGCCCCCTGCCTCTGTGTTGCCAGAGATGGCTTTTCTTGCTTTTGAGAAGCCTTTGATCTGGATCCATGTCATTAGGGCCCAATCTGAAGCAGCATTTTCCAGTGGAAATATCTGTTGAAAAATTTTTGGCTCTGTGGCATATGTTTGGGCGGGAGGTCAAGCTAGGTGAACATGATGGTCTCATTTGCTTTGCAATCTACAAGTAGGAAGTGCTTATTCAGAAATTTCTCAATTACTTTTCTTTCAGGGAACCAAGTTTTAAGGGAGGAGAAGGACTGGATATTTTTCATGGTTTACTCTTTGAATAGTTGTAAGAATGTGTGACGTTCTAGGAAGAGAACAACAGGTTCCCTCTTAATGGTATTTAATCCAGGGATAACATTGTACCGTAAAAGATCATGAGAACAGTAGTGAAGTATGTACAAACAGTGACATGAATTTATAGAGTGTATATTTTATCCTTATGCCCAATAAACATAAAGCAGGCTGAGAGGATATAATTGCATTTTGAATGCTTTATGTATTTAGAGATTCTGAGCCATTGCGTGCTACAAAATATTGATGTATTTACTTTGAGAAACAGAACTTCCCACTGAAATCAGTAGGAAACTCACAGCATATTATGCTTTCTATTTCATACTGGCTTCTTATCAGCCACAGAAAGATGAGAAAGTTCAACAGAACTCTTTTATACATATGGAATTTAACTTTGTCTTTAAAATTAAGCACATACTTAAATACTTGTAAAATTTTATTCCTTATGAGAAAAGACAGTGTAGGCAACATTTTTCTTCTGGATGGAGATAAACACTAAGGTGTTTTATATTGTTTCATCGTATTTCATTGTGATGAAATATTTAAACCTCATGCTTGCAGAGAAGAGGTTAATGGGTGCTAGAAAAGCTCATTTAACTTTTGTGACTGCACCTGAAAGTACTAGTTGAGTCACCAGGCAGAACTGTAGAGAACTTAGGTTTCCTTTAAAAGGTATCTGGAAAAACTCATATCAGAGGAAAGCATTTAGTGAGGATGAAGTGCAGATGTGAAGAGGAGAGTTGGCTGTAAATGTGGCTCCTGAGAAAAGCTTGATTGAAAACTAGGAAGGTAGCCCTGTAGGTCTCTGTACTGTAACAACAATGAATCTGGAGGTATGTCCAGGAGGATCTAGCAATTCTAAAGCTAAGTGGACAGAGGATGTTTTAGGCTTCCAGCACACATTATTTTTATGGTGAAATTAAGACTTTTTTTTCCACACTAAGGCATTAATGTTGCCATAAAGTGCCACACATTCACCTAATTTAAGGCATAAAATGGCAAACTAGCTACAAAGATATACCACATATAATGTAGAAGAACATCTTTGTGACTGCTTTGTATGGCATCTTAAATTAAACATGTGGGATGTCCACACATGGGAGCTGCTTGGAGCCAGATGCCAACATTCAGTAGATTTTGTTGGAATATGCCCCTGCTGGACCTAGGTCTCCAACCACACCAGAGCAAACATTGAAAGGGGCTAAGGCAGCCCTAGGTCTCCAAATGGTCCAGGGCTGCCCTGGTTCAGAGCAGGTGGAGCTGATGAGCTCCCTGTATTGGGGATTTTAAGTTCCCATAACTGACAACCTTGCCGGGGTCAGGGGGTGGGATCAAGGCTGAGAGTGAGGATTTAAGCACTCAGTAGGGGAGCCTCTCAGCTCCACCCCTGAAGGACTATTGCATCTCCTTCCCAGCTAAGCATCTGCCCCATATCCCCTTAATCACGGGTCCTGCCATTCATGTGGAATGGCAGGGTACATGATAGTTGGCATCAGGGATCAGATCCCATCATGCGATTATTTTTATGTCTGCTAGAAGCCTTAGTTGAATGGTGTGTATCTGCAGTTTTCATGCTTTCTGAGGAAGCTCATGAAGTAGTTCTAGACCTCCTGAATCTCAAGAACAGAGGAAGCTGATGAGGTAGGGAAAATGCTAGTAAGCTGGACCAGCAATGTTTAGGGCTATTGCTTGCGTCTTTTGGGAGTTCAGTGATCCTGAAATTCCAGAAGGGCTGGACTAAAGGGACTTGTATAGACTTTCAAAGGGAAATCCTGAAGTGGAGCTTGCCATGCCTACTGCATGTGCAATAACTCTTAAAAATGGTGTGATATATTGCCTTAATGTGGCTTCAGGGATGTGTGTATCCATAATCATGCCTTTAACGATAGCTTATGGGCCTGTGTGAAGGACAGCTATACCATGCCTCATTTGGGGGATAGTGTACATATATAAGGGATGTCATGCTTTGTTGCAGTGCTACCCAATATGGTCCTCTGATGGTGAAGAAATGTGAAGTGTGACCAGCTGGTGGCTGTCGCTATATAGCTGACTGTATAGACACTCTATAACTAAGTAAAAGTAAGGGAGATGAGGGTACTTCTAATACCTTGTCACTGCAACAAGAAGAAAGTAGTTGATTTAATATATGTTCAGAGGATACCAAAAGGACTGTGCTTCCTCTACAGAGGAAGTAACCCATCACCTCAACCTAGGAGAAAATTCTTTTCTGGCCCCAGTTTAGCATTTGGAATGACCTTAAGTGGAAGGGCAAGATCCTTTAGCTGCTTGGTTTTCTAAGGGACCCAGTCAAAAAGCATGACCTTAGCTGTGGCCAGTGTCCCAGTGCTTCAGAGAAAGGGGAGTGGGGATGGGGGAAGCTTAGAAAGTAGTAGCATTCATGAAGTGGGGGATGAAATTCCTTCCTGACCTCTTCTCCCCCTACCCCTAGGTATATATTTCACTTAAATTTAATCTTTATATGGTCGTTGATGACTAGAACTCCACAGAGTATTCAGTGGGGTCTTACCAAAGCCTTGTATTATAGTATTAGTATCTCCTTGTGTCTACTGCATATATCCCAGCTAATACACCCTAAGACTGTAATAGCCTTTTTCACAGCTGATTGCTACGGCTGACCTATATGCTCAGGTCCATCTTCTCTTCAGTGATCTTCAGCCTTTGTGGCCTCCTCTTTTAGCTGAAGCCCTTGTAATTGGTCCTTAAAGTCATGATTTTGTACTTTTTCACTATTTAAAGTTCATTCAGTTTCTAATAGTCTATTCAGCAAGAGTATTTAAATATTTCTGTATAATAATCTTGCCTTCTTCCATAGTGGTAATTTCCCCACTTTAGTGGTATCTGCAGCCACTAATGAAATCATAAAAACACAGTTACCATACCAAGATTACTGAAAAACATGTTTAACATTTTTAGCTCTAAAATCATTCTGTAAGGAACACCAAAGACATTTCTAGTCAGATAACTGACTTTTCAACAGAACCTGCTGTGTTTTCCCTCTGAGCTAACTCCTTATCCACTTCATGTTTGTGTCACTAATTTCCACCATCTGTTTCAGCCAATAATTTTCCATGAGGAATCTAGTATCAAAAACTTTTCTTATTTCTAAACAAGTTAAGTCTAATATATTAGTTTTATTCAAAAGTATGCTATCTTGTCAGAAGGATATTAAATCAATCTAACATACAGGCCATTGTGTTGTTTTGTCCCATTTTTAAGTTTCTTCACATCCTTGACTCTTTTTTTATTTCTGTAGCTATTCCAAAACCAGAACTACTTCTGAAGTCAAGCTGACAGGCCTGCAGTTTCCTGGTCACTCTTTCTCTCCTTTTTGAAAATAGCAGGAATACTATGCTCTTTTATAGTCATAGGAGATTATCCCTGAGTTGACAGATTCAACCATGAACAAAGTTAAGGAGTTGCTATCTCACTTGCTAGTTTCTTTGGTATTTTGGAATGAGATTATGTGAACCCCCAATTTTTCATAGCACATGGTCTAAATTTGGCTTACAGCTCAGATGTGGTAATTTCTATATTTATGTCCTCATTGCCATGTGCCCTCCGTGACATCTTTGCCTTGGTCTCCAGTAAGGATTAAGTATTTGTTCTATTCTTGATCCATGTTTAGGCTGTCTTTAATTTCCACCATCTAATCAGTACATAGTCTCATGTCTTCCTTCTGGATTCTTTTTATATACCCAGGAAACCTTTGCTATTTGTTTTAAAATTCTTTGCAAGGTCAATCTCAGCTAAGACTTTGACTTTTCTTACATTATCCCTGCATCCTGATCACGGAAAGATATTCCTTCTTAATGTTAAGTTCCCTTTTCCATAGCTTGTGGGTCTCCTTCTTGTTCTTAATGGTCCATTTGAGCCATTTGTTCATCCATTCAAGTTTGTAGCTCTTCCTACCAGCTTCTTTCTAGTTCCTATTGCTTAAATCAAATTTTAACACAGCTTGGTCCTAACCAGAATGGAGGGAGGATGAAGGTAGCCAGTAGATCAGCGTTTCCCAACCAGTATCCTGTGGCACACTGGTGTGCTGTCGGGCATGTCCAGGAGTGCCATGGAATCTTTGGGGGGGAGGGGAGGGAACACACATGGCTACAGCCAGTGCTGCCACCACTGCCCTGCACCCCAGCTGGCCCCACATTGATATCCCCTCCCCAACACACACACACTCTGCATTCAATCTGGTGTGCCATGGGATGGAAAAGGCTGTGTATATGTGCTGTGCAATGGAAAAGGCTGAGAAATGCTGCACTGGATGACACAGTCTCTCATAAAAAGCATTCTTTCATAAACAAGCTGTGCTTGGCAGGTTGGATAAAATCTCTTGTAAGCCATAGTTTGCTGAACTGTGAACTAGTACATTCAGAAATATATACCCTACTATTATGTGTTCTCTTCATTTCCAAATTTGTATGAGGAGAAATTGAAGCCTTCCATAATTACACAAATTCCACTAGTAGTGCTATCTTTCACTACCTTCTAGAGATTCCTATCCATTTCCAAATCTGAATGTAGGTGTTTCTAACAAAGCTCCAACATGTTCTCATTAAGATCCTTCCTATTATTCCTTCCTAATCTGATTTTTTCCCCAGATTGTTTTTTCTATGCTATTATATCATATTTCCCTGCAATCTGTCACTTCATTAATGTACAGTGCTACCCCATTACCATTATTTTATTTCTGCCTTCCTAACAGCTTATACTTTTGATGATCTGCATCCCTGTCATGGCTACTATCCCACCATGTCTCTGCTTTTCCTCTAATATCTGGCTTTGTGTCACACATCAGGAGTTCCAATTCCTCCATTTTATAGCCCATGATCTTTACATCTGTGTACAAGTTAAGTTTGTGGTGCATTGTCTCTGGTATGCAGTGATTGTTCTGGATCTCTCTTGCTTGAGGAGTAGAAAGAGACTGACTACTTAAGCTTTTCATCTTGTTGTTTTGTGTTATTAACAGGGTGTAGTTACACATTACAAATAGCACATTTTACCTCTAAGGAACGTTAGGTGTTGCTAAAGTTAGCATGTGCTGTGAGCAGTTGAATGTTAAGGATTAATATGCTCTCTAACATGCACAGCTTAGACCAGCTACTAGAGGGCTGGTGGGTGGGAATGTGGCTAGGAGCTGTCAAGTCTGTTTCATGGCTGCTCGGCTTGAAGGCTGTTTAGAGGCTGAATAGGCTCTAGGATCAGGACCCCTGGCCCCCTCCAGCCCAGATCAGGCCCATGTCATCCCCAGTGGGCCCCATGGATGTTTGGCATCTCCCTACAGAGTAAGGGGGGTGGGGGTGGGTGGGTGAGGAGCAGCTGCAGGGCCCAGCAGGGGTGGCACAAGCCTGATCTGGGTGTGCAGGGGAGCTGCTGGACTTGCATACAGATACCTGGCAGCTACCCACTAACCTCTGCCCCCTCCCTTCCCCACAGGCAGCTGCCAGGCAGCTGAGGGGGCTAGCAAGAACAGCGCGGGTTCGACCTGGATTTGTGATGAGATGCCAGGTCTATCTTCCCCGCCTCCTGCAGCTGTCCAGCATCTCCCTGTCCACCCGCTCTCCCCTTCCCCCTCCACTCCTGTCCCCCTTCCATATGCCCTACCCCATTCCCCATGTTCTCTCTTCCCCTGGCCCTCTCAACTCCTGCCCCTGCTTCCCCTTGCCTCCCTTCATCCCTTTTCCCCCCACTGCCAACTCGCCCCATCTTCACTCACCTGCTGCCTGGTTGTTCCCAATTGTCAGCTCAGGGCTGTAGAGTTCTGGGTAATAGTTAGTCCGTGCTGGGAGTGGTGCTTCCTGGGATGCTGGAGAACTGCAAATTATATCTCAGTGCAGCAGTCAGAAGCTAAGTAACTCAAGTTAGGGCACAGGGTTCAAAGATGACCCTTGCCTGAAGTAACATGACCTTAAGACACTTCAGATGACACTCAGGACGTGTTAAGGAGCTTTAACATGTGGACACTCATGTTTTAATTGCCCTAAGTTGGGCATAGGCAGGTAAGGTTCTTCAGGTAGATGTGATATCTTTTATTAGACCAACTGAGTAGTTGGAAAAACATTCTTTGCAAGCTTTTGCGCACAAGCACCCTTCTCCAGGCATAGGAAGTCTCTGCTGCTCTGAGACCTCCAAGGAATGACAGAACTGCAACCAAAAACCCTGCTAAGTTGGGCATGTCACATGTGGGCCAATTTAATTGGGACACTGTGGTATTTTCTTATATTCATGACGATAGTAGACTTGATCTGCTTTCTATGCAGAGCTTAAGGAATGATTGATTGATTCTTAGGATAAAATGCAGGGCCCCGTTATTCTCTCAGTTTTTACCTGAAGAGATTGTTCAGGTGAATTTGTGTTTAATTTGTTGTTTGTGGAAAGTCCTTTTTGTCCTGATTTCCAAGCCTTAAACCAGGGCTGTCCAACTGACATATGGTCCCAAGGGGTTAAACTGCAGCCTCTGGGCTGTTAGTCTGGGCACCACTCTCCCTTTCACTTCCCCTCTGGAGTCCCCAGGCTTCCCCTCCTTCCCTCATCTTCCACTGCCCTTTTTTAATTAGGAGAATGGTGGAGTAGTGCAGCCTCTGGGGCTGCAGGAGTCCATAGCTGCAAGGCTCAGGAGATTTGGGAGCCTTGAGCAGCATTCCTGCTGGGGCAATACAGCAGGAGTTGTTCTCTGTTCAGGAGAAGGAAAGTGTGGTCATGGTGGGGTAGGGCTGTGCAGTGCAGTGTGGTGCATCCACACAGGCAGGATGCCTCTGTGTCATGGCAAGGTCCCTCAGCGGATGTCTGTGTGGTGCAGCAGGGGATACTCATGTAGTGTGCCGGGGGCTCATGTTGTGCACTGGGGCAGAGGAGGGTTCACACAACACAGTATGTGGCCTGCACATCATGTTCACCTGGTGTGTGGCTGAAGGTTATGCCTCAGCCACTCACAACATTGGATTGTCCTGGCTTAAACCAAGAATTGCATCTTTTCTTTTTCTGACTTGTACACTCTACTTTGAACGCTTATAGCCAGGCTAATTTAATGCATTTTAAGGCCAGTTTCTACTTCTGTGGAAACCTTTTTTTGAAATATTTTTTTGAAGGGAGAGACCAAAAAGTTAGCAATAACAGCAATATCTCCCTGTATAAAATAATTTCTGAAAAACTATGGACTAAACATTTTACAGAAGTCACAGCAGTTGTAAGCTGTCCTCTTGCCCTCTACTCAAGAATGCTTCAGCTGGAAATGATACCAGCTGAGAAATAAATCTCAGCATGGTGAATGTAGAACTTAGATCTGAAAGCAAGTGAGAATTTTCATCCCGAAGATGCTGCTGCTTCTGTTCCAGATGTTGACACAGCTCTTAATGTTGACAGCGATGAGTGGTGGGTAAGGTCAGTTCAATTTGAGAATCTCTGGTTTAGTCTGAGTTAATCCTTTGAACCTAAATTCCACTAGAGCAGAGCAGCACTATCCGCCTTGACTTTCCTTCTTGGGAGGTGACTGTCTGCAAGGCCAGGACTGGTATCAATTAAATGATTTTGCTGAATAGTTAAAACAGTAAAAATAAATACCAGGAGAAAAACTCCAGAATAACAAAGACGTTCCCTCTCTTTCTTGCTTTCCCAGCCACATGCGCTTTTTTTTTTGGGGGGGGGGGGGAGGGGGAGAAGCTTCCAAAATGAATTTTTCTTGAGTTACTTGCCATGGGTTATGATAGCCTCTTAGGGGAAATTTTTTTTCCAGGTAACTAAGTATCAACTATTTGTTGTGACTTCTTCCCCCTATTTTTTTTACCTCTACCTGCATCCCAGTATCTTAATAATAAATATATAAGAGAGAATTATTTCTGCTTATGACAGTATAGAATGGAGCAGAGCAAATTACTTATAATGGTTAATGCCTTTGTTGGATATAGCCTGTTTCTCTTTCTTTCACCGTGTTTGCAGAATGGAAGCAATTTTACTGAAGATCATGGTGTAGTTTTTGCATGGCATTACTTTTCATCTAGGAACAAAATTATTAATGCAAGTTTGGGAATTTCTCTTTTTCTCTCTTTCAGGTTGGTTGTGACTGTCCAAAATCTACATGCATAAGCCCACTTTGTATGGTCAGGAGGGCTATCATAATTCACATTGATTTACTTTCCTCAGAAACATACATATGGTTTTGAGTCACTCCAACATAGCTTCCCACAGCAGCTATGTCCAGTTTTCTTTTGCAGTATTTGGGCAAAACTACTTATTGCTCTTCACAAACGGGTGGCCACAGGTCCTTATTAATTGTATTTAGTTAGTCTGTAAAGGTGCATATCTACTCTGCCTTTTTACTGACTTCAGACTTACACAGCTAACTACCTCTATTCCCTCTCCTTGGCAGCTATATGAAAGCTTCCTCTTGGCAAAAGTTGTCTCCTCTAAAGTTCATAGCCACTCGTCTATGTGTGCACCAGAGGATTATACAAAGCTCTAAACTTTGACATGCTGTTTGTTGGTGCAGGTACATAATGTGTTTCACATGCATGTGGCCACAATAAGACAAGTTTAATTAGTTTCACACGTTGATGCAGAGAAGTATTGCTCCCTTAAGGTGATTAAGACTTAGCTGGTATTCTCTTGAGGTGTTGGTTGGACAGAGGTGAATTATTGGCTGGCTGGCCAGCCATAATAACAGGTTCCTTTGCTCCTGCACATCCAATATTCTGTTGTTAAGTCATGCCCTATCAGCTATGTCCCTCTTTTGAAAAAATGGTATTAAGATGAGAGACTTGACAGAAGACCCCCCTCCCCCCTGGGAAGCCCTTGATTTTCACTTCAGTTAAGGAATTCCTTGATTGCTCCCTCATAGACACCCTGGCAGCCTGTGCTGTTGTGCCAGCTTTGAGACCTGTATTGACCCGCATGGCATTGAGGTAACTGTGTATATTTTGCAGAGATTTCAAGAGTCCCTGTCAATTGGAGCTCAGTCCTGACCATTAAAGTCCCTGGTTGGTTAATGAGAGCATCTCCAAAGCAATGGAAAAGAATACTTCCATCACTGCTATGCTTTTACTCAACAAAAAGTTCTGGTAGCTAAGTACCTTCTTCCCTACCTACTAACTAATGTCAAGAGGCTGCCCCTGCCTTAATCAATCCCATTATTTGGCATACATGCCTTTTTACTGCTTCATTTTATTGTATGCCTTGGTGCTCATGTAGATAAGGTGCTAAATAGAATTATCTTGAGTAGGCAGGGTGCAAGTTTATAATATACAGGTAATTTCTAAACTGCAGCTCTGCCAATTAGTTCAAATTTTGATTTGCTAGAGCTCTCTTTTCGCAATCCTGGGATATGTTGCAAGGTCCTATACCTGCCAATGAACAGACATTTGCTAATTTGGCTCGTGAATATTTCCAGGGCACGTCTACATGAGATGTTTACTGCACAGGTCACTAATTAACTGTGCAGTAAATGTTTCAACGTCTACATGTGTGCCTCTATTAAGGTGCATTAAACTAATAAACTATGCTGAGCCGGCAGGGCTGGGGCATGAGGGTACTTCAGTGCGGGGGCTGCCTGCTAACTTGCCCCACACGGAAGCACCCTCATGCCCCAGCCAGCCCCGCGCCCCCCCCCCCCCCCCCCCCCATGCCCAGTCAAAGCAGCCCCGGACTGGCAGGCTGACCCCACCACACTCCCTGCAGATTAGTATCATAGTAGCTAGAGTCGGAAGGGACCTAGGTAGACCATCTAGTCCGACCCCCTGCCTTGGCAGGAAAGAGCACCGGGGTCAGATGACCCTGGCAAGGTGCTTATCTAACTTCCTTTTAAAAATCCCCAGGCTAGGAGCCTGCACCACTTCCCCTGGAAGCCGGTTCCAGGCCCTAGCCGCCCTGACTGTGAAGTAGCGCCTCCTAATATCTAATCTAAACTTACCCTCCGCCAGCTTGTGACCGTTATTCCTGGTCACTCCTGGCAGCGCACGGGGGAACAGGGACTCCCCCAATACCCGCTGATCCCCCCTGACCAGTTTGTAGCAGGCCACAAGGTCCCCCCTTAACCTTCTCTTGTGGAGGCTAAACAGGTTCAGGTCCCGTAGCCTCTCCTCATAAGGCCTGCCCCGCTGACCCCTGATCATACGAGTGGCCCTCCTCTGGACTCTTTCCATATCGTCCACGTCCCTCTTGAAGTGTGGCACCCAGAACTGGACGCAGTACTCCAGCTGCGGCCTGACCAGTGCCGCATAGAGGGGGAGGATCACCTCCCTGGACCTGCTCGAGATGCATCTGTGGATGCATGACAGGGTACGGTTGGCCTTCTTGACTGCCTCCCCACACTGCCGGCCCATGTTCATCGTGGAGTCAATGACGACTCCAAGATCCTTTTCCATCTCCGTGCTGGCAAGAGGGGAGTTCCCCAACCTGTAAGTGTGGTGCCGGTTCTTCCTCCCCATGTGCAACACCTTGCACTTATCAGTGTTAAACCCCATCCTATTCTCATCCGCCCACCGTTGCAACCTGTCAAGGTCAGCTTGTAGCCTATTGCACCCTTCTAGTGCACCCACATCCCCCCACATCTTAGTGTCATCAGCAAACTTGAACAGGGTGCTTTCTACCCCCTCATCCAAGTCACTGATGAAGATGTTGAACAGTGCGGGCCCGAGGACCGAGCCCTGCGGAACCCCACTGCCCATGTCCTTCCAGGTCGAGAAGAACCCATCCACTACCACCCTCTGGGTGCGGCCCTCTAACCAGTTGGCGACCCATTTGACCGTGTGGGCATCGACAGCACAGTCTCCCAGCTTTTTGATGAGGACAGGGTGAGAGACAGTGTCGAAAGCCTTCCGGAAGTCCAGAAAGACTACATCCACAGCAACCCCTGCGTCTAATGATTTGGTGACCTGATCGTAAAAGGCCACCAGGTTGGTCTGACAAGACCTGCCACTGATGAACCCATGTTGGTTGCCCCTGAGCATGCATTCCCCCGCAAGGCCCTCCTGGATGTGTGCCAGGATAATTTTTTCAAAGAGCTTACCCGGGATTGAGGTAAGACTAACTGGCCTGTAATTTCCCGGGTCCTCTTTTTTTCCCTTTTTGAAGATAGGGACCACATTGGCCCTCTTCCAGTCCTCCGGCACCTCACCAGAGCACCACAAGTGCTCATAGAGCCGTGCCAGGGGTCCTGCAATGACCTCGGCCAGTTCCTGTAGAACCCTAGGGTGAAGATCGTCCAGACCAGCGGACTTGAACACGTCCAGCCTCTCCAGAAGTACCCTAACTAACTCCTCGCTAACCCCTGGCCCAGGCGTGTCTCTCCCGGGGCCCGAGGGGGGCCCAGCAGGGAGGTGGCTGAACTGGTCCCTACTTAGGAAGACAGAGGCAAAGAAATCGTTAAATATGTTAGCTTTGTCATTTGGCGTGATGACTAAGTTGCCCATCGTGTCCTGCAGGGGCCCCACATTACCCGGGACCCTCTTTTTACCCCCTATGTATTTGAAGAAGGACTTCTTATTGTCCCCAATCCAGGAAGCTAGTCCTATCTCCATCTCTGCCTTGGCCCTCCTGACTGCCCCCCTACATCCTCGGGCGACTGTAACATAGTCCTTCTTGGTGATGACCCCATCTCTCCATTGGGTGTATGCCTCCCTTTTAGCAAGGAGACATTCCCGGATGCTCTTAGTGAGCCATGGGGGTTTATGTGCCCTCCTGCTCCCTTTGACCCTTGTTGGGATTACCTCCCTTTGGGCATGGAGGATCGTCTCCTTAAGGAGCAACCACTCCCCTTCGACATCTGATTCCCTTCCTCTCTGGGTCCTCAGCGCTTCCCCAACGATCCTCCTTAGCTTGTTGAAGTCAGCCCTCCTAAAGTCTAGGGCTGTTGCCTTGCTGCAGCCCTTTGCCACCTTACGCTGGATGGTGAATTCCAGCAAGCGATGATCACTGTCTCCCAGGTGGCCCATCACCCGCAGCCCCCTCACCAGGTCATCACCCGTGGCCAGCACCAGGTCCAACAAGGCGTCTCCCCTGGTGGGACTGTGCACCTCCTGGGCTAGATGGAGGTCCTGCACTCTGGCTAAGAACCGACGTGAGCGATCAGACTTGGCTGACTGCTCCTCCCAGCAGATGTCTGGGAAGTTCAGGTCCCCCATGATGACCACATCCTTAGCCCTCACTGCCTCTGTGAGCTGACCTAAGAATTCCTGGTCGAGCTCTTCTCCCTGGTTGGGAGGTCTATAGTAGACTCCCACCGTTAAGTCTCTCTCCCCTGGACTGCCTTTTACTCTAACCCAGAGCACCTCAGAGTGCCCCCCCTCTACCCCCTTGCTGATTAACGAGGAAGTATATTCCTCCTTGATGTAGAGTGCTACTCCTCCACCTTTCCTTCCTATCCTGTCCCTCCTGTATAGCCTATAGCCCTTGACACTCACCGCCCAGTCATGCGATGAGTCCCACCACGTTTCTGTGATCCCTACTATGTCAGGGCTGGTGACAGCTAGGAGGAGGGCAAGTTCCTCCTGCTTCTTCCCCATACTTCGAGCATTTGTGTAGAGGCATTTGAGGCCTCCAACGGTTGTGCCCACTGACCCCCTAGTCTCAGCAATGCCCCGTCCCCCATCACTTACCTGTTTCTCCCTTTTGACCATTGGTCTGGGCTCGCTGGCTGTTGCTGGGCCTGGTAGTTCATTGTCTCCTCCGCCCTCATCTTCCCCCTCCCCCGACGAGCCTAGTTTAAAGCCCGCCGAAGGAGGTTCACCAACCTGGAAGAGAACACACGCTTACCTTTAGGGGAAAGGTGGAGCCCATCCCATCCCAGCATGTCTGTCATCACGATGTGCCGGTCATTGGGCTGCTGCAACCCAGCTCAATGTGGCATATGTGTAAATCAAACACTTAGGAGCTTCCCGGGAATAATAAGCTGCCAAATTTATTGCTGCGTATTAGTGATATGTGTAGACTTCCCCCCACCCCCCAATTGAAGTCAGCATGCTAACTCCCTTGAGTAAAGTTAAGCCCTTGTTATGGAAGATCAGGGCCTAAGTCTGAAGTACTTTTTAATTTTAAGAGAAAAATCAAACCCATTAACTTTTTCCCCCCATAGATTAACAAATTAGCAAACTAGTGCTTTCTTGAAATCTCTACTCATGACAACTAAAGTTTTTGATTTCTTGAGTAATGAGTGCCATTACCTGGGGAGAGCTGTCAAGGTGAGTGTTTCAGGCTCAGACAGTTTAACAGGATGTCTCTCTTCAGATTCATCTCTTGCAAGTAGATGTTTTGCTAAGTGTGGAAGAATAGATGTTAATCTTGCTGGAAATAAGCTGAAATTGATGTCAAGCTGTGAAATTGTACATTTTAATACATTTGAGATTTAACAGTGCTGGACTGTTTCTTGTAAAGTTTGGAAAACCCCCAAGCTACGTCTTATGGTGGCCATATATTAAATCAGTTGTGGAAAGCAAGGCATTGTTTGATACATGTATAACAGAAAGCAGGTGCTGCTTCATGAACAGTGGCAGCCTGACACTGCCAGGTTGTGGAGAACCTGCATATCTTAGTGCTTCTCTTTGGAGTACTCAGTATTGCCGAAAAATGGGCTATAGGCTCGTGTGAGACTGTCTGGCGTCACGAGGAATGGAACAGTGGCATACAGGCTTGGAGACCTCTTAGCAGCCAAGGTGTTTTAGTACGCTGTCAGTATCTGTCTTATTAACTATAATATTTATGATTTTAGCACCACACAGTAGTATCTAAATACGACAATGTTAAATAAAACTAATCCTTCTGAGCCCTGGAAATGTACCCAACAGGCCGCATTAGACTTAGTAGCTTTCTTCATACTTGAACAATGCCAATGCTGAGTTTGCAGGAAACAGGAACACTATGCCAGCGAGAGACATTACAAGATTAGCCTTCTGGCCTAGTGGTTACGGAATTTGCTATCTATCAGTGGGTGCAAACTTCCAGATCAGTCCCATTCAGTGACTCTCAACCAGAGTACTAAGGCATCCTGGGATGTCTTGAGATCCATTCAAGGGTGCCACGCAATATTAACTCTGGTAAGTATGCAAACATGATTCAGGAGATACACCCAGGGATTTCAAAGAGGAATTCACAATATTAAAAATATCCTGACCTGTTCCATCCCGTCTGTCAAGTGAAAATTAATAGCTGGCATTTTCAAAGGGGAGCCTTGAGTTTAACGAAAGGTGCTTTGAGTCTAAAGCTGAGAACCACTGATTCTGAGCAAAGGCAGCAAGATCTTCATATTGCTGTAATTTATAGTAAATACGTTGCCAGTAGTGAAAAAGCCTAGAGTCTTTTGAACAGGTGCTTAGTATTTACACCAATTATTATGATTTTATAATTTGTAAGCAAAAGTTAACCTAACATTTTTCCAAAATGGCATGCTTTTATGGTCTCAGTAAAGTTTCATTCATCATCATCAACATTAATGTTTTTTAGGTTCATATGAGATCTACTGAGATCTCTCTTTTTTCTCTTAAATGGTCCAAAGTAGAAAGGAAGAAAGAAAGAAATCATAGTAGGCAATGCTTTAGGTACCACCTACCACCTAATGAGAGGTAAAGTTTTATATGTGTGTGACTGGGACTTATGCACAAGTCCTCTTTAATGAGCCACACTAAATGGTGAAGAGACATTAAATATCATGGAAGCAACTGAATATTTAGAGTAGTGATTCTTAGCTAGGGTGCCGTGAGATCCTTCCAAGGGTGTCCCAAGCTACCAAGCAGTGTTATCACATGTGCTACCATGTTTCACCAGATAAATCCAGAGATTTCAAATAGGAATCCAGTCTGGCCTGTTGTGGTCTTTCTGAGTTGTTTGCAATAGAAGAATTGGTCTATTTTTCTGTAGTCAAAAACAGGGGGAAAACTAAGAGATGGCATTTTTCACAAGGTGCCTTGAGTCTATTGAGGCATAAAAGGTTGAGAACCACATATAACCCTACAATGATACCTAACCTTATATAAGATTTTGAAAGTTACATTACAAAACAACTTAATTTTATGGCCTGATTTACAAAACCCGTTCAGCATCAAATGGACATAGGACGTCAAATTGAGGTGTTGGTGTCAGTAACATGTTGATAATCAGTACCAGTAGGCTTAATTCAGCTTTAATTGCTACCTGCCTCTAGTTATACAATGAAGGGCAGAAGGTACCTGGCAATTGAGAAGCTTGCTTGGAAGGTGCTGTAGAGCACATGCCTGCAGGTTGTTCTTCATTCGTGCTCCAGCCAAAGCAGCCCTTACCATGTGTGGCACTGGTCAGGGTGATGGTGATTCAGTCTATGTTTTGTCAGCCTTGTCTGCCAGTGGGCAGTCACTGGCAGAACTTGTATTGAGCTTGATCTTGAAGTAGCCTGCCCAAGCAAAGCTGTTGAAGGAGGACAGACATGCAGGCAGATTTTGCGTTGCTGAGTAGGACTCCCCACTGGGGCACAGTACTTCTCACTGACACCCAAATTGGCATTTTTCACTGCCCAGTGTCAGTGGAAGAATAGACAACACTTCATTAAGATTATCAATGGGTGATTTGCCCCAGCAATTGCTTCACCTCTGAATTTGTTCTTAGATCTTTGACTTCACTTTATGTGTTGCAAAGAAAAAGTAATATTTCTTTTAGATTAATCAATTAGGATGTGGCCTTATCTCTGATGGAATTTCTTCTTCTCCTTTTTATACCTCTTTGTGTAATCTTATACATTAAGCAAATGGGATACAGTACTTATTCTGTCTTTTGCATCTCTTATTATGGGGTATAATGCTGTTTCATGTAGATCCTTTTGTTTTTATTTTATAGGCTGTCATTTTTTATATTATCCCCTCACTGCTATCTACTCATTTTGAAAACCTGAAGTAAATTTAAAGCTGCACTAGGAGCTCTAGATAATGTCAGAAATGAATTAGGTGCTATCTGTTGTTATCTTGTTGTATGTTGTGATTTTGTTGTAATTATTTAGTTAGATTTTTCTATGTTAAGGTGAGAAAAGTCATGGTTAATGGCAATATTCAGGTAAGCAATATCTTATTTTGGCTAACCTGAATGGCTCATTTAGGGTTAAAGCTAGATGGTGTTATGTTTGTCAATTATTCTATAAAATCTGCAGATTGAGATTGGAGATTGGCAATAACATTGTCTACGGGTCCCTCAGACTTAGAAATTTTGAATCTGCAATGGTGATGATGATTTGCCACTACTTCTCATGTGACTTGACTTTCCTAATGATGAATGAGGCTTGTCTTCAGCTTGGCACAGTGTCTGCCTTCAGAGACATGCTTGTAAACCAGCAATCCAAAGAGGTTGACTCAGGTGAACCAAAGCTGATCGAACTTTGCTTCATAAAATAAAACATTTTCTTCTTTCACCGGAGCCCTTTTATATTACCGTTAAAAAGAGTACAGAATTAAAATTAGTCATTAATGTAAGTTGGTGCAAGAGCTTCAAAAACATTCTAGATACTTTGCTTTTATTATTATTTTTTAATTGATTTGTCATTTGACTTTGATTTGTCATTTCTATACAATCATCTAGGAATAACTTGGTTTTCTGGGTTGTAGGATAATAGAAGCTGGCATCTTCACAAACGAGCTGAACAGATTAGTAATGAGTTGTAGGGTAACTGAGAAGTCAGAAGGCAGAACTTGTACCGTGGCCAAGTTCTTGTTTACTTTTCATTATGATTAAGTGCCTGTAAAAATATCTGCTTCCTTGAATCCAGGCCTTAATCTGAGGAGAGGAAAGACAACTGGAGGTGGGAAATGTTTTTAAAAAATTAAGAGTTTGATTCCTCCCTTTTTTTCTACTCCATTAAAATCAAAGCTTTTGGTGGAATAAGATCCTCCCCCCGCCCCGCCAAATGAAGATCTATCTCTTTAAGACAACACAGTAGACAGACCATCTTGAGCATCCCATTGAGAGGGTCAGCAGTTCTTGGGAATAAAATCTTTGTTTCCATAGAAGAGAGAGAGTGAGAAGTGTTCTGTTGCTTTGGAACAGGCAGTATTGATGCTTTTGTTATGAGTAAATGCTAATTTTAGGGTTGTCAAGTCAAACTGTTACTTTTGCTTTCTCATTGGGTACATCGAAAAATGCTATGTGGCTTTTTGTTACATTGGTCATATCCAGTAGTAGCTGGAGGGGGAGGGGGGAAGGTACTAGTGACAATTGCCCTGGGTACTGACTTTGGGCAGGAGGGGTAAAGAAAAGCATTTGTGTTCATGATCATGGCAGCAACTACAAGTTCTTCTGAAAGTGCCTCAGGCACCTAGCCACATCCCTACACTGATGGTCATATCACACTTTAGTGGTCTCATCTAAGGAATAATTGCATAGGTCTCTGTCTCCCTGTCTGTAAGTAGTTCGTCTCAACTGCTACATTTTTCCTGTGTGCCTCTAAACTTGTTTTTATTTCAGACCAGTATGTCCCTTTTGCACTAGCTGTTGTCAGTAAACCTGTTTTCATGTAAAGTAATATTTTCATGTACAGGCATGGTCCAGTTATACTTCTTATGCAAAAAAGTATTGCATTTGACAACTGTTAGTGATATGCTGTTGTCTCCAAACCAGAGTTGATATGTCCCCTGGTGGAAATGCAACTCAGAGCTTTTCTGGAAGCCTCCACTTCCTCTGTCATTTGCAGCAGGAGCAAGCTTCTATGTAAGTGTCTGAGCTGGAATTTGGTTTGAGACTGTGGTGTTATTCATAGGGATCTGTTTCAGAGCCTTTTAGACTGGAAAGGATAAAGCTGTCCAACCATGAATTTAAGGATTAGGGATGGAAGTGATCATTTTACATCCAGAGATCTTTGACTGACTCCTGACTATCATATCTTAATGCTCCCACTGCTAGGAGATGCTTAATGCTCAGTAGACTAATGCTACTGTGCATTAGCATGACTTTTGTTGTGACATGCTAATGAGCAGTAGAATTAGTCTACTGCATGTTAAGCATCACAAAAAGACCATGCGCCTTTGCCTGCTGGTCATGTATGTAGTACCTCATATTAGAGGTACAGTATAACCTCTTGAATCCGGGATGCTTGGGACCGAGCACCTGCTGGAAATGTGAAAATTCTGGATTTTTGAAACCGGAGTGGCAGCTGGTCATGGAGCAGTGGGGGGTGGCGGGGGGCGGGGCAGGGAGGGGAGGTGTAGCAGCAGCTGGTCCAGGAGCAGCGGTCACGTGCGGAGCAGGGGTGTGGGGTGGTGGATGGCGGCAGCAGCCACTGAGTGCAAGCTTCCCCCTCCGCTGCTCTGGGACCGGCCCCCGGTACTCCCTAATGGAGTGTAGTTTTAAAAAGTCCTAGATTTTTGAAATTCCAGATTTTTGATATCTGGATTTATGATGTTATACTGTACTAAATGTAATGCATAGTAGCAAAGGCACATTAATACACGTGTAGATGCTCCCAGTGTGGTTCCTAATATGCTCAACATAATATCCTGTAGCTTAGTATGTATAATCAAGGCCTGAAAGATCCCTCTTAGATTCACAACTACCTTAGCTTAAAATCTAATTATGGGCCTTGCTTTGTCCTTAGAAAGGGCAACAGCTGCTATAGGAAATGGCACTTGCAGTGATTTCAAAAGGGATGGGGGGCTGCTGTTGGGGATCATGCAGTAGCTGACGCATAACTTTTACTCCAACTTCAACCCAGCTTTGTTTATGGTTTAGCTTGCTTGTATCTCTACAGGCTCTTGCACACATAGCAGTCAGAGTGTAATAGCTGTTGCGTGCTCCTGAGAAGCAGTTCCTACTTGCCTGTTCCAAGTGAGTGTTTATCTGTGACCTGTTCTTGTCTTCAACAGCATGTCTTGAGGACTGAAATAAACTGATATTGCTCTATAGAAAGGAGAGCGTTTTCAGCCCTTTCCAGAAGGTATCCATAACGTGGAGAATCCCTGGATTGTAGGGAGAAAAGTGCTATCAAGGAAACTAGAAAAAGACTTGTTGTGTGCACATGTTCATGTGTGCATGCACGCACTGGGTTTTTCATTCTTTTCTATCTTTAATTCTCCTCCTCCTGTTGGGTATATTGTACCAGTCTCTGGCTTGTCTTTGTAATGCCATAAAGAGCCAGCCAGATTCAAATGTCATGGAGGTAGTGGAGTATTTAGACCAGTGATTCTCAACCTGGGTACCAGGGCAGTGTGTTAGCACACCTAGCAGCATTTCTGAGGGGTGCTTTGAGTCTGTTGAGGGGTGTTTGAATCTAAGAAGGATCACAACTGCGGATTTTGAGTGAAGGTAGCAGGGTCTTCATATTGATCTAGCTTAAAGTAAACATTACCAATATTCAAAAAACTAAAGTTTTTTTTAATCAGGAGCCTAGTATTTACACTAACTTTTTACAATCCTATAATTTGGAAGCAAAAGTTAAACTACATTCTTTCCAAAATGGCATGTTTCTATGATCTCAGTAAAGTTCCATCCATCTTCTATCATGTTTTTCAGGCACACATGATCTCTCTCTCCTTTTTCTCCTGAATTTATCCAAAGTTAAAAGAAAGAAATAATGAATTAGATGTTACTAGGCAGTGTATTAGTTACCACCTACCAGTACCTAAAGGGAGGTAGAGTTTATACATGTGCGACTGGGGCTAATTCACAAATCCTCTTTTTTTCTGTATAACTAGATGGAATTCATGACCTGTTGAGATAGATGTCCTGTTTAGGAGTAATTGCTGGATATGGCCAGAAAAAACTCCCGAAGTAAAAAATGAGCTATGAGAGATGCACCTGTTTTCTGTTTTCACTGATTATATCAAACATTTGGAATTTAAATGATTATAAGGTTTAGGTTTTGATTTATAATCCAGAATGAATTGCTTGATCTAAAAGGCTTTTACATAGTTGATTATTATGAAAAGAAATAAGATATGGTTGTATTACCAGGTACCATCTGGTTTAGGCTGGGGTCATGTCCCAAGAAACAACTGAGGACACCTGGCTTTAAAAAGAGGTTAATATATTGGCAGAGTGTTTTCTCGGTCTTCAGTGATGCACAAACCTTTATCCTTGTCTCTGGATTAGTAACCTTAAACTGATCTCCTAGCTTTGGGATAATAAAACAAACTCTTCCTGTAGAGTGGCAAAAATAAATAAAGCTTGTTCCTTGCTTTCAGAATATATACAGAGTACTCTCTTTTCTCCAGGAAAAGATCAACAAAGTTGGTCCCCAGTATGGCTAGGACTAAAAATAATAATAATAAACCAATTTACCTCTGGCAGGGTTCAGGTTGTGTTCTGACCCTTGGATTTAGGTCTGACACAAAGTCTTCTCTAGGTCACTAAAGAAAGATTCTTGTCTTTCACCAGAAGACAGTTGTCTTAAGGCCATCCTTTCCTGCCGCCTTACTCTCTAAAAAGCTCCAGTCTGAGAGCTGCTTGTCTTGGCTTCTTAGCTCAGGAAATCTGCCTGGAGCACAGCAAGTCTTTTTTTCCTTTCCCTGAAGAACCGTAAGGCTTCCTTGTAACACTAGCTATATAGCCAATGCTGGTTCTATCGATGGGGGTTAGGATTGCCAACTCAGTTTGAATCTATTCTGGCAGGTTTTCAGAATGCCAATGTTCCTGCAACATACAACATGAACATGCCTGCATGCTTGCGTATATCAGTTACTGATTACGATGCATAGACTTTACATTAGGAAGGCAAATATGCATTACATTTTAAAAACCCATTAGGCTACTGTATACATTGGATTCATCATTTAATATTTATTTTAATGAATGCCCTATCATTTATCTCCTGGGTGACTCTCAGTAGTCTCCTGGAGATTTGTATCTAATTCCTAGAGACTCCAGGGCAACCACAGAGAGTTGGCAACTCTAAGGGAAGTGCATGTAGTGTTCAAGTAACTTAGGAAGAGAGGGCAGTGAGTACAGTATAACTTCAAAAGATCTGGAGAACTACTGCTTAATTTGGGTCAACAGGGAATAGATTAAAAAACCTTGGTCAAGGCTTTGAGGCCTTCAGTAAGGGGGGAAATGGATGAAATAGTGCCTGCTGGAAGATGGGATTGTTAAGATAGCACCAGTTAAAGGTGTTTTGAAAACTTAGAGCTTTTTCTCTCTGTAATACCTTTACAAATGGTTTTAATATTTTTTGGGTCTGAGGAGATTGCATGTTGGTCTTATAAGGACCTTGAGGTTGAGAAATTCAGTTCTGATGCATGAATTTCCTTCTACAGCAAAAATGCAAAACAAAGCCATGTAAATCCCTTGATCTTGTGTAAATTCCACCTGTTCGGTGGTTATCTATACTTCATTGGTCAAAGAAAAGCATTTTCTCAGCACAGTTTATTTGATTTTTGCCCATAGAAACCTTCATATTCATATGGTGTTATTGTGCATGGACTCAGAAGTGTCTATTTTGTTGCTTGTCCTTTTAGATCTTTTCCTGAATCTCCTTACTTGTCTTTTAGTTGTTAAAGCCAAGTGGCTCTAGTTGATTTTTTTTCCTGCTCTTTGAAAATTTTAAAGTTAATGACTTATAATTCATATTCAAGATGAAAGTTTTTGAAAAAACAAAATAAAAGAATGAGGGCAATCTAAAACTACATTTGGATTCTTTGACTTTGTAACTTAGATGACATTTTCTTTTTTTCTTTTTATTAACTCACTACACCACTGAGTTGACTAGTAAAACTCACATTTAAAACTGCCTGATTCTTTTATTCTCAGTTCAGTGGGTATTCTTTTCTCTCCTAGTCATCATAGTGGGAACCAAGAAGCAATAGGAAGCCCAGTTCTTTTAAAAGACAAGCAGCTTGACGAAGTCAGTAGATTTTTAGGATGTAAAATCATTGAAAGTTTAAGAGCAGCTTCTGTGCTTTTATAAATTTAGTCATTTACCAGAAGCGCATGTATGTCATTAAACAGATGCTAATGTTAATGGTGGCAGGATGCCAACTGAAAACACTACCACGTATGAAATGTACGTGCCAAATGTGATTAAATCTCCTTGATTCACTACTTTAATTTATTACCTTGGAAATAGATCATTTTTTTGTTTGTAAAAAGAAGAACATGGAAAAGATAAAAAATGTTCCCATTTGGATAATTTCCAGTTTTAGCTGTGTCCCTTTCTTTGAATGGAGAGTTGTATTATAAGTATTGAGAGAGTGAGTTTATCTTCCAATAAATAGCATTTCAAGACTTCTTGATAGCACCATTTTGCGCTACCAATTGCAATAAGTGTTTGAAAAAGATGGAGAAAATCTGACATGCATCTGACTCAGAATTCAGATGACAGAAGTCAACTTGCTCCTTCTCAGGTAACTGCTTAAAAGCGAGGTTAGCATGAGGCATGCTACCTTGAGATCAATGTCCCCCTCACCCCCCCCCCAAAAAAAACAAACAACAAAAACCAAACCAAACAACAACACCAAAACCTAAAACAACCTGAAACAAGTACCAGAATTATTCAGGCCTCAGTGAAGATTGGGATCCCATGTATCTGGGTAACAGAACTTAAATTTACTCCAATGTTTTCTGGTGAATTGGCACACTGATGGTTGTGACCCTTTAGACAACTATATTTAAATATTGTACTTTAACAGGTATTCACACTGTTATGGTTTTGCCTTTTAGAATCACGTTAACATGAGAAAGTGGGAAGGGAAAGTTAAAGTAAATAGTGGTTTATCCATGGAAAGTTAAAAATCCTCTTAGGTCATTTGGGAGTAGATTTATCTACAATAAGAGCCCAGTCTAGAAAGACCCATATGTTTAACTGTGAGCAAGGTTTCTGCTAGAAACTGTAAGAAGCAGATGAACTTTTTTTCAGCAGATTAGCTATTATAGTTTTCATAGTATGCATGATTCTCCTGGGAATATGACAGCCAGGTATCAAAAGATGGATTGCCTAAAAGTGTATGGCCCTTGTATATCACATTTGAATAGCAGATGTAGAAGAACACCTTCAGTTTGTTGTTAATACCCTTTCACCCTCATGTGCGTGCCCAGATGTTTTACCTGTGCAGGACTGGAGTGTGCCTTTGAGGGGTTGGTACAGAGGTAGCATTCAGGACTCTGCTCTGCAATGTGCCAGCTTAAGTGGGAACAGGTCCACTGATTGCTGCTTGTTCTCAGTCCTTGCATTGGTGCATGACCCCTTTTTGGAGGTGAATAGGGCTTCTTGTAATTTTGTCTGCTGTCTTCAATAGCTACAAGGTCACCATTGTTGCATATTGCCAGGTGCCTTGATAGTTAATCTAAACAACATTAAGACTATAAAGTCTTATAAGGCAGTGTCCCTTATATCAAACTCTGACAACAGATTTTCTTAAGTTTTCTGGATAGAACAATATAATTTTCATTTTTAATATGAGTTGTATTCTTACAACTTGGAAGACAAGGCCAGCCGTGATGGAGGACATCTGATTTTTGATCATCAGATTTATCACAAGTAGAGCCAAGGAGGTGATCCTCCCCCTCTATGCGATGCTGGTCAGGCCACAGCTGGAGTACTGCGTCCAGTTCTGTGTGCCCCACTTCAGCAAGGATGTGGACAACATTGAGAGGGTCCAGAGGAGGGCCACCCACATGATCCAGGGACAACAGGGCCGACCCTACAATGAAAAACCGCGGGACCTAAACCTGTTCAGCCTTCACAAGAGAAGGCTGAAGGGGGACCTGGTGACTGTCTATAAACTCACTAGGGGGGACCAGAAGGGTTTGGGGGAGACACTGTTTCCCCTAGCGCCCCCTGGCATAACAAGGAATAATGGAAACAAATTATTGGAGAGTAGGCTTAGATTAGACATCTGCAAAAACTACTTCACAGTCAGGGCGGCTAGGAGCTGGAACCAACTTCCAAGGGAAGTGGTGCTGGCTCCTACCCTGGGGGTCTTTAAGAAGAGGCTTGATGCCTACCTGGCTGGACTCGTTTGAGTCCAGTTTTTCTCCCGCCCAGGCGGGGGGGTCAGAGTTGAAGATCCATAAGGTTCCTTCTGACCCTACTTCTATGATTCTATGATCACCTTTGAAGTCTTGTCTTTCACAAACTAGGACACGATATATGAAAGTTTCCATAATGTTATTTCAATTGGACTGGCAAAGAATAAGACTGTGGTGTGACGGATCCAAGCTATAGAAGAGGTAAACCTGAAGAAGTTTAGTCAGAGTCTCGCCACAGACATTGAAATGCCAAAGAATTTTGTACTAAAAGGCCTTCATCCTAATAAGGGAATAGTCTCAAGACCCAGAACATGGTGAGGAGCTTGTAGAGAAGGAAAGTAATAAGAAAATAACAAAATTGAAGTGGAATTGCACTACGTGGTTGTTGTCATATAGAAAAATCTATGTGCTGCTATATTTGTTGTACAGAAACATTAGATACCACAATATTAGACTTCTTGGGGGCAGGAGGAACACTTAATGATTTGAGTAATTGGACAGAAGCATGGAATTTGCCTTCCAGCATCTTGGTATATATACATCACTGTTTCAGCTTAATTTATAACAATGGGAAGGAGGCAATTCTCACTCCCAGAATGCCAGAAAGTCAAACAATAAAACAAAAGAACCAGTCTTTTGGAAGAAAATACACATTTCCTTGCAAGAGAAATTTTTGCAGTGGAACAGTCTCACAAAGAGGCATTTCTTACTGAAGAATCTGGAATACTCTTGGGGGAATTCTTTGTGATGTTTTGTTATCTACTTTGCCAAAAGGGCTTTTAAAGAATGAGAAGGTTGCGTGAAGGGCAAGACTTGGTATACAGTAGATTCCTTTACATCTTGAAAATGATCCCATGTGGGTAACTTCCAAAAATAGAATTGCAAACTCCATAGTTTCTATGAACTTCAGGGAAAAAAAAAGCTGAGGAGCCTGAGGAGGAAAGGGCAAACTCTTAAATCAGCTATAAAACCACTCCTAATGTATCCAAGTCTAAATATTAGAGAAATGTTGACACTTAACTTCTAAGTAGTAAATAACTTTGTTAATAGAAGTTCCTGCCAATGAGGAAGGAAGGATGAGAATTGCTTCTACGTCATGCTTTTTTCCTTCCTTCCCAGCTTCACAGAGATAGGCAACTTTGCATGGTGTCTGGACAGACCTCTGATAGGTTTGCTTCTCATCCATCCTCCTCTCCCCACTCCACTTCCCCAGAAAGAAGGACTCTTGGGGGGATGAGGGGATGGAGTGGGGGAGCATAACTTTTCTGCCAGTGTGTCTAAAATTTAGTTTGTGCTGTTTCCCAAATAGTGAAAACTGGATTTTAGATGTGAAGGGCCTCAGGGCCTCATGGCCTCATGTAGCTTGTATTCTTGGTGTGTCTTTGGAAGTATAGCTCGGGGCATTTATTATTTATAATTCATTAGTTCCTTGAGCCTTCAGTGAAGAATTAGGGTCCCATGTTTATGAACACTGTACATAAAAACTGGCAGGCAATACCTACCTATCATTTAATTAGTATGGTGTGTTGAACTGACTTGGCCAAGGTCAGGTAACAGCTCCGTGGCTGAGCTGGAACAGAATCCAAGTCTTTTGCTTCCATTGACTTGACTTTGCTGCCATTTCTCTCAGTTGGTGACACATTGCCTGAGCTGAGTGTGAGTTGGAGTGCTAATATCCTTGGGACCTAGCCACTGATGGGAGAATGCAATGCGCACCATGCAAATTATTTTTTTCTATTCTTGTACTTAAGGCTGTGCTCAGATGTTACACGTATAGGATTATGTATGCCCTTTTAGTGCCACAAAAATTCAGCATACCAACAGGCTTACTGCCTATAGTGCTACAAAAAATGATGAAAGCACTACAAAAGTGGCAGGTAAGCAGAGCGACTTTCCCCCAGAGACTGGGTGCAGTAGCAGGCCCAAAGAAAGAATTATTCATTTGTTGGGGAAAAGCTAAAAACTTGTCTGTAGTTCTTGGTATCTGGGAAGGAATTGTTGAAAGGCATTGGAGGACTTGGGGCACTCAGGTAATATAGCTTGCATCTTCTGTGCAAAAGTGCCTTTCCAGCTTAAAAGAAAGTAGGACTTCACTAGCTAGTTTGGGTTGGATGCACTACAAAGCTTAGTTGGTTTAGGGCCTGGACACATGCAGGAGAGGATCCAGGGATAAGGTGCAGTGGCACAGATGCACCTCCCTTTTCACTTGACAATGTGGTAGGAGCAGCAGCCAGGGACATTTTTTTAAGTCCCCTGAAGCAAGTAAGAATCCCCGCTCCTTACCCCCTCCCTGCTCAGCTGCACGTCCCCTCCCTTCTTCTCTCCTTCTTTCCACCACCTCTCTTCCACTGCTGCTGCTGTCTCCAACTGCCCCAGGAGAAGGGGCAGGGGAAGATCCAGAAGTGCTTCTGCACTCTCCAGCTAGGCTGTGCATGGGACAGTGGTAGGAGCAGTTGGGTCTCTCCTTCCTGCCCAGTCCCAGCAAGTGTTCCCTGCTGGCCTAGGAGCAGGAGCGGGGGAAGGAAAAACCCACCTACTTCCCCTTCTCTCTCTAACTCCATGTGCAACCTGGCTGGTTCATTGTTGTGGAAGAGCAGAGGAAACCACACACATAGCATTTCAGATAAAAAGTCACCTTTTAGGTGTTGAAGTGTTGTGGCTGTGACACCAGAGGTAGGAGTGAACGCTCAGCTCACCTTGCCTTGCAGTGGGTAAGTGTGGTGAGGAGGAATGTTTCCACCCATGTTTTGGCAATTGTAAGGGGTAGGAAACATGTGGCTGGGGTAGGAAACATGTTGCTTTCCATTCTTTCCCAAGCCTGACTTAGTAACATTCAGTGGTCTGTCCTTGCCTGACTTAAGGTACCTGGGAGCTGGGGGGAATGCACAGACCAACGTTTTTGGGAACTCCTGATAACAGCCTGGGCTTACTGCTCAGTGACTATACATCCTCCTTACTCAGCAAGTGTTCAACTATTCTAGAAGTTCCAGAGGGAAAGAACAAGCATACTAGCACACTGCTAGCCAATTCTAGGGGTTGTTTATTGACTGTTGACTCCTTTAATAGAGAAGTAGGGATGGAAGGGAACTCAAGAGATTTTCTAGCCCAACCCCTGTGAACTATCGTGGGGGAGTTTTTTTGCATTAAGGACCAAACAAAAATATCTGTCTGAATTTTTTTCATAATCTGATAAGATAGAGAGGTATAAAAAAGACTGCTGTGCGCACTTTGCCATTGCAAAACTAGTTTACATCAGAACATCCTTCAGGTTTGTAGGTAAATTCCATTACAGTTTGTGGATCCTGAGAAATTTTGGGAGGATCTCTGTGGTTATTTACAGGTTCCTTATGTGAGGGGGGAAAAAAGAAAATGTGTAACTAGTACAATCTGAAGGAAAGCATGGAGCTGTAGCATGGACATAACTGAAAAAAGATAAATGTAGCTGTTGTACTACAGGTGTGCTTTTGGTTGGTTTTGCTAATTTATCCATACTATGGGATATGCAGTTGAAAATTGCTTTCTCATTAAAATGATGAATAACCTCTTAACAGGCATGGAGGGAGACTCTTACTGTTAACATGAACAGAAAAAAAATGTTTTTGATGACTTAAATATTTTCAGAGTCCATTGTCCTTTTAGGTTCAGGAAAGATTTGCCTGAAAGGCTAGGTTAAGCCCTCTGAAAGCTCTTTAACCTACACTGGTTAGGGTATGGGGCTAGGAGAAAAAAGTATGCTTGTGTCTACTGTAGGACTGTAGCCAAGATCTTCAAGAGTTGAGAAGCCATGTTTACCTGGTAGTAGCCCTTGTTGTCCTGTTAAATAACCAGATAGGAAGTCTGAAACCTGAGAATTATTTTGTTCTACATCCTATTGCTGCAAACACTGAATGACATAATTAACCAAACTTAGATGAATATCCTAGTGAAGTTCAAAAGGACTGTTTTCATCTGCAAGTTTAATCATGTTATGTACAATTCAATGCCTTGGAGGCTGAATGGAAGCCTATTGAAGTAACTTAAATGGGCCTTGGATCAGGCCTCTAGTAGGTTACTGGCCCCTAACTCTAAAACCAGTTGGCTACATCGCGCAAGAGGCAAGGACTTTCACTTTATGACATCAACAATTTGTTGCTTGCTGACATCAAAATGGGCAGTATTTGTTGATATACCATAGTTCCTCTGCACACAAAACTTAGCTCACAGGTGAAGACTGGAGAATTCTGTCTATATATAAATGACAAAAGTGATCTGTTTCAATTAAATATAACAGTTAAATAATAATGAAAGTAAGCAAATTATTCTATTCGTATTAGTGTCTGTGGTTTTAAGCAAGTCATTCAAGTGAGACATACCAGGTTCTTCAGTAAAGCTCTTGCTGGAGAAGAACATGCTATTGCAGAAAATGCAAGAGCAAACTCAGTAGTGGGAAGAGAGAGGGTTAGAGTTGCTGACTATCTTTGGAGAGAGGATTTGCTCTTTATAAATGTTTACATAGTTTAGAAATGTAGAAAACCACTGAACAATGTGACCTAAACTTTCAATAATGCATGCAGAGTTGTATCATGTGTAGCCCTGAACCTCACCAATCAGGGTTCAGAGTGTGGGAATGTGTGCAGAGCTCCAACACACACTAGGCATTTTGCATATTCAAGTTGGGAGGCTTTAACATATGGGCCTGTTTCTTCAAATTACTTGTATAATAAACTATTCAAACTGATGTGGTAGAAACAAAAGCCAAAGTAAAAATAAAACATAGTTTCCTTATATCAGCAGATGTAGCTTAGGAAAGATTGGCATTACAGCATCATTGTCATAGTTATTATTTGAGAATTGAGACTGTGCTTGGCACTCTACAATGACACCGCTTCTGATTTGATGTTTCTTGGGAATATGAAGTGCATTTGAAAGGCCCTGATTAGGGCCCTAATTACTGTACTCATGTATAAGAGTTAGCTCTGGAAAAATTTTCCAAATAAGTTTCAGATAAATGAGAATAACATACAATAGATGAGAAGAATGGAAGAGAACAAAACTATTGAATTAAATGACTCTGGTTGTTCACTGTATTAAAACTGGCTTTAAGGAATCCAAGGATCAATGCTCTGAATGTGTTAGGCACCACCAAACAAATAAAAAACATTTCCTGACAAAGGGACCAGGACAGAAGGACAGAAAAGAAGCACCACACCTCTTTTCTCCTGATTAAATAATTCCAGTTGTTCCAACATTTTTTTGTAAATTAAGTTTCCTAGACTTCTAATCATCATTTTTATTCTGCCTGCTGGAGTCTTTCTAATCTATCAACTTCTTTCTTGAAAACTAGTACTCCATTGAGGCCTTCCCAGTGCTGAATAAAGTGGGAGAAATATTTCCTTTCACTTGCAGGTGACACTCCAGTTCACACAACCCAATGTACTGTTGGCTTTGTCTCTCCACCGCCCACCAAAAAAGATCACACTATTGGCTTATAGATATCTTAAAGTCCACTTTAACTCCCACTTTAGCAGCCAGTTGCTCCCCAGTTTGTAGTTGTGCAGGCAAATGTTCTATCCTAAGTGCAGGACTTTGCGCTATCCTTTATTGAATTTTATCTGATTAAATTATTTTCAGACCATTCTTCCAGTTTTTCAAGGTCATTCTGAATCCTAAATCCTTTATTGTGTCTACAAATCTTCCAAGCTTGATTTTATTTGCAAATGTGCTAATTGTGTTCTATTTTCCAAGTCATTAATGAAGCTATTTAACAGTACCAGACCCAGGACAGACTTCTTGGAAACCCCACTTGATAACTCTTCCCAGGTAGACATGAGCCACTGACAGAGCATGATGATCCAGTCGATTATATTTTCACTTTACAGGGCTTTCATCCAGACTGTAATTCCTTAGTTTGCTAATAAGGAAGCCATGAGCAGAGATCCTGGTTTTCTCTGATTCAAAAAAAATCCCCAATTTTCAAATGAAAAAAATAACTACAAATCCACATTTTTCCATGATCAAAATGAAACGCCACAATATATAGATACATACTTCTTTTAATCTGAAAATTGGGGATTTTTTTTGAATCAGAGAAAACCAGGATCCCTGCTCATGAGAGACAAAGGTGGAAGCCTTGCTATAGTCAAGTTATACCACACCCCCTGCTCTTCCCTGAATCCACAAAGCCCATCATCCACTATGGAATGGGGAGAGCAATCAAATAGCGGATGATGTGGAGAAAGCTGTGGTATTTAATGAGACAGAAAGCAAGGTAGTTTTGCATCTTATAAACTAATTAAATCAGAGGTGCATAGCATAAGCTTTTGTGAGTTTGAGCTCACTTTACAGCTTTTTTGCCTCAGTCTTCATGAATGTTGTCAGAGAAGGCCGCGGGCCTTTAGGTCTCCCCTGCCACAGTAACGCAAGTCACTGGTGAGTCCTGCAAGGAAGTTAGACTGGCTGCAACATGCAAAGTAATTGCCATGCCGTGCAAAGGTCCACCTTGCTACCCAACCAGCCACAAAGTTAGTGCTTAACAGCAGAGGCTATCGTAGCAGGGTGCAGGGCCCAGACATAGCTCCCTGCTGCACCCCGTGCGCGCTCTTGCTGTGGAAAGCACCGCATAGCCACGGTGGGCGGACGTTTTAGCCATTGCTTCAGTAGTCCACCTAGTCACTTCTTCATGCTGGTTTTAACAACCCTTCCCGGCTGAGACATCCATGTTGAATGTTCCTAATCACTGTGTTATACTCTAATATCTTAGAAATTGCCCCTGGAGATGTGCCAGATGACAACTCCATTATCTTTCTGGGTATAGAGATTAAAGTGGTCTGTAATTCACTCTCAATATTTCCTTTTTAAAAGATGGATGTTACATTTACCTTTTTCCGGTCATCCAGGATCTCAGCTGACCTCCATGCTTTCTCAAGGGTAAAAGCTGATGTCTGTTTGTCCCTTGAGTATTTTAGGATGATTCTGTCCGGCCCTGCTGACTTGAAGATGATTTAGCATCTCTAAGTAATCTGTAAGCCTGTTCTTTCCCTACTTTAGGTTGCTCATCTTCTTCCCCATCATTGCTGCCAGCTGTGCTCATTTGTTGAGAGCTGACAACATTCATGAAGACTGAAGTAAAAAAGCTGTAAAGTGTGGACCTTTGCACAGCGTGGCAATTACTTTGCACGTTGCAGCCGGTCTAACTTCCTTGCAGGACTCACCAGTGACTTGCGTTACTGTGGCAAGGGAGACCTAAAGGCCCTGCGGCCTTCCCTGCTGCTCCCCACCACTCCTTGCTCCCCGCTTCATCTGCTGCCCAGCACTTCCCCACCCCTTCAGCATGGACCATGCCTGTTCTTTGCTGCACAGCCTGGCCCAGCGCTGCATGGACTCCACGGAGCTGGTCAGGAAGGCCAACAGCCTGGAGCTGCCCTCCTTGGTCCCTGAATCCGGCATGGCCGGGCCGCAGCCACCTCCACCCCGCGCGGCAGTTGGGGGCCGCGTTCCAGCGCCCGTTGGCGCGTGTGACGTCACGGCCCGTGGAGCCAGTCATTGCCTTTCTTTTTGTTCCTGTTTTCTGTATCTCACTTCATGCCCTGACCTTCCTAAAGTCCACTTTTCTGAAGTCCAGCATGTTTATTCTGCCACTCTCCATCTTTTCCTTAGGGTCTTAAACTCTTATCTTTTTATGGTCACTGTCACTCAAGTTACATCCCTCCCTCTCATTCTTAACCAAGTGATCTACATAACAGAATTGATTCATGACTGCAGCCAGAATAAAACTTATGCAGTATGGATAAGTCTTTCAGGAAATTTGATTTGATATAGTTTAAAAATAACATAAGGAGTGACAATTGTATTGCATTATTTCACACCATCTTCTGCAGTTATATAGTCAGCAGCTCTCAAGTGCCACCAAGTGGAGAATAGGAGTATGGTAAAACTTCAGATTGCACTTCAAAAAAGTAGAACATAGTGTCTTGTGAAACTTAGTTCAGTATTTTTAAGGAAACAAGGATTTTTCCTCACTCTTATTTGCATTATCAGGAAGAGTATCTGCATGTGGCTCTTCTATTTACTTTGTTTTCATTGCTCAATTTTATGTTTTTTTTAAATTAAATATAGGCTATTTTTGGTAGTAACCCATCAATAGACCTACACAGGAGTCAGAATTTCTTGTTCATGGTAAATTCTGTACATTCAAACTATATGTGTATTTTGAATCGGAACAAGATGCATTTTTTAAAATTCCCCATAGTTTTTCACTGTGAAAAAAATATCCTATTGTGAAAAATCATAGCATTTCATGTTATCCTTTCATATTTGTACTTTTTAATATATAAAATAAGAAATTGCAGTGAAGATTTGTTTTGAAATAAAAATTATGAATGTCGTATTATTATTAAAATGCTTTGCTTAGATTTATATAAATGCTATTTTTTCCAAGATTGACATGCTGCCTTAAATAGAAAAACATTGTGTCTTGACTAGGTGGAGACATCAGCCTTCAAGGACTTGTTGACCAACCTCTTATGCCAGATCCAGTGCATAGGGCCAGTCTGGTGGAGGCAGTGCATGCAGCATTATGCCCTGGACCAGCCCACATTGCAGCATGTGTACAGGCTGCAGCCCTGCATGCCACATGCAGCATGCCCGAGCCCTGTCTAGAACATGCTGCATGGGGTCAGTCCAGAGTGGATGTTGCATGGTGGTGTTCACACCAGACTGGCTGTGAATGCTGGATCCAGTGTGCACAACTGGTCTGTAGGCATGATCTGGATTGGCCCCAGATCCAGCTTGCAGTATCAGTCTGGTGCAGATGCCATATGCAATACATGCACCAGACTGCCCCATCTGCTGCATGTAGCATGCACATCAGCCCCTGTGCTCTTTGCAGTCCATGCCAGAGTGGCTCCATGTATTGCATTATATGCAGTGTCCGGTGTTGGGGTCAGCACATGCTGTATGTGTCGCATGGGCTGGTTGAAGAACTACAAGCGGCACTGCAGGCTGGATGATAGGGCTCTGCTGGTTGGATCTGGCCCAGGGGCCTTATCTTTGACACCCCTGCATTTAAGCATGTGCTAGCTGCTAAATATTGCATATTGATTTTTAAATGTCTGCACTGAGCTTGACATTTTCTGATACCAAGGGGAATGCAGGCTAGTCTTGCAAGGCACCCATCAGAGGAATGTGTTTATCCAGTCACATCAAATAAAAGGAGACATCATTCCAATTTGTTTTCATACAGCAGATTAAATGTAGTGTCATTTTCCTGCCTGCTATGCAGGACACCTGTGAGGCAACTTCTATCCTATGTTTCAGTTCAGAATGTTAGAGCACGAGTCACTGTGTGTTTCTCCATTCTTCCTTTTTTTCTTTTCTCCTTAATCTGCGTGGAGCACTTTTCTTAGGCAATTGTAAGTAATAATCAAATCTTTAGTATTGTGGTATGACTGTCATTTAATAGAAATATACTTTATGTTCTGTCTCTAGGAGAAATTTTTATATGAATAAATTATACAAAACTTTGCTGTGCTCCAAATCTACTGTAATTTCAGTCTCGATTGCTCTTGTGGACAAATAATAGTCTTGAAAATATCATAAAAACTGCGGTGCTTAATTAAAAGTCTACATGGTGATTTAGGAGCTTTATTTTTGTTATGAAAAGGCATATAGAAACTGACAATCAGGAAGAAATTCCTGACAGTGAAAAGCATTTGACTGTGAAACAGTGGAATCTTATTACTTGAGAAAATTAAACCTGAAATATCAGAGCTTGCTTAGGGGAAGACGCTTGAATTATTAGGGATAGTCCGGATGTTTTTACTTTTGTCATCATTGGATGTCCACAGGAAATAAACCAGGTGACTCTGATGTTTTTAGTAATGCAATATCTTATTATGTTACTAACAACAATCATAATTTGAATTTAGATATTATCTAGGACCTCATTACACCTCACTAAAGATATATAGAGACTTATGGAAATATTTGCAACCACAGCAAATGAAAATCTCAGTCGTTGTTAATGAAAGCTTAAGGTTCTGTACAACAGAGAAATGCTGGAATTCTATTGTAGCTCATTTTCTGCCCATTGCTTTTATATAGAAAAACTATCCAGATTGCCATGATGTTGGCCACAGAAGTGTAAAGGTGTTTGAGTGCAAATCTTCCACACAAACATTGTTCATAGTTCCCACGTCCTTTATTTGTTAGTCTGAGTAAAACTGGATTTTTTTCTTGCCCAAGATGTTTTAGTGATAAGAATCCTTGTCTGGCTATTCATAATGGGAGAGCAGTATCTTAAGGACCACATGAGGGAGCCTTGTTCTTTGTAGCTGCCTACAAGCAGCAGCTTTGCTAGCAGAGAGCATCTACCTTTTAATTTTTAACTTTAAGCTAAAAGCTTTTCTGTTCATCAGCTCTGTCTCTTGGCCATGTGAAAATTACCTCTCTAGAACTACAACCCTTTCAGCAAATACAGTGTGTAGTTTATTATTATAGTGTTCATTTATGGTGAACAAGCTCTCTGTTTTCTCCACTCCTTACCTGGAATGGTACAACCTTCAGGACTCAGAGCTTTGTCCACAGTGGGCAAATCTACATGAGTGGCTGACTGCACAGTTGTTACTGCACAGTCATTTAGTACTTGCTTAACCAAGTAACTATTCTGCTAAATAGTTCCATTGCTGCATGGTTATTTTTAGATGCTACTGCGCAGTACCTGTTTACTAGTGAGCAGTAGTATTGCCATCACAGTTCGTACCTGGCGAGGCTACGGCATCGTAGCAATGAGCTACAGTGCAGTAGCATCTCATGTAGACGCACCCAGTAGTGTGCAGTGAGGTAGCTCAAAGCTGTATAAATTCTTGGCAGCCAATGGCCCCACACAGTGTGGACCACAAGCTGTGGCAGCTGCCCCCACCACTAAGCCCCTCCTGCTAGGCACTCAGCCCAGCTCCCCCTTCCTCTCCTCCCCCAGCCACATGTGCCACATATACATCCTGGCTCCCCTCACTGCATTCACAGTACCCCCACTCCCATCGCAGCTATACATCTCATGCAGGCAGCCTACCTGCAGCATGAAGCAGGGGTTGCTCAGCACCCTTTCCCCCTCATCACCCCCTGGATGTTACCCTAAAAGGATTTGCACCTAATTTGTGCATCTAACTCAGAGGTGGGCAATTATTTGTGCTAGAGGGCCACTTAGGGAGGTTTGGTGAGCTGTTGCCTCACCCGCCGGCTCTCCTCCACAACAGCTCACCAAAACACCCTAAGTGAAATGGGGATGCCAGATGGAGTGGATGGGCAGGGTCTTCATGGAGACTGGCTGGAGCCAGGCAGGTGGGATGGGGTCACAAGTGGGTGGGAAGTGGTGTCTGGCAGTGGGCCGGGAGGCAGGGCTGGGGCTGGGCTGAGCCAGGATCTCAGGGCAGTGACACCGTGGAGCTGTGTGGGGAGTTGTGGCTATGCCCTGCACCCCAGCCTCATACTGTCACTGACCCATGATCCCAACCTAGGCCCTGCCTGCCCATCTTGCTCCTAGATGCTACTCTTTGCCTACCCACAGCCCCATTGCATGAATCTGGCCAAGTGTGTCCTGCCCCACTCCAGCTTGTTGAGATACCCCTGCATTTTCTCTCACCTGCTGCACCTTGATGAAACTAATAATACTAGAGGTGCACTGATATATCAGTCCATATCAAATTGGCACTGATAAAAGGAAAATTGACATTATTGGCGACCAGCTTTTTTTGTCTGGTGCAGCTGAGAATGTCACCAATGAATGCCGAGTGCATGCACACAGCTGCAGCATGAACACGGCCAGGAATGCAGCCCAGCAGCTTAGAGACCAGTGACTTTCAAGAAATGGTCAGCCCGCTCCTCCCTGCTGCAGCTTGACCCACACTGCTGCTTGCACTCTTTTCTCTCAAGTTGTTTGGGAATCTGCTCCAAACCATAAAGTACAGCTAGCTTCTGCTCAGCTGCCTGCCTACACAGCGAAGTTGGCCTGCTGCACTTTCTCCTTACAGCTCCCTGTTACATCCACACTTGTTTTTGCTTTCAAATTGGGGGATTAAAATTTATTGGGGCCCTGGGCAAACAAAAATTGGAGGCTCCCCACACCCCATTGGAGGCCTCACACTCCTGACTCAACTGGCAACAGAGACAGCCTGCAGAGGCTGTTTGATGTGCTGGGTGTGGGGATCTGGGCTGGGATTAGATCTGGGTTGACAATGGTGGCAGCACAAATGGAGGCCGTGTTACCAGATTTGCCTGTTACTTTGGGGTGCACTCATTTATTAGGGGTATGTTTCTGGGGTCTCTGTAATTCTGTCAATGTTCCTCTTGTGTCACTTATGTTTCTATATGGAGTTGTATCTCTCTTCTGCAAGTCCTTACCCCCAGTGGAGCTATCTTGCGGAACTCAGTTTCATATACGCACATACACACAGCGATTAACAGGACACGCCTGAGCCAGGCTGGGTTATTCAGCATTGATAGGCTAACGCCCTCATATGCCTTGAACTTGATTCATAAGGGCAACAATAAAATGCAGTCAGACACAAGCACATGGGTTAACAGAGCACATCTGAGTCAGGCCGGGTTATTCAGCATTGATAGGCTGACACCTTCGTGTGCCTTGAACTCAGTTCATCCCTTATTTCAACAGGACAATAATAAATGCAGTTAGACACACACGCTAACAGAGTACTTCTGAGTAGGCTGGGTCCAATCAGCACTTTCAGCTGATACCCTCATGTGTCTTAAAACTCAGCACGTCCCAATCTCTTGTCACAATGGTCCTAGTAGTAACCATTGATGAGCAGACCCCACTGTAGTTTTGGGCATTACAGGGATCTTTGGCTTAGGTAAAAGAAGTGTTGCTGCAGAGCAAATGGGGAGGTCAAGGGAAGGAAGAGTAAGTGAAGTTTAGTGGAGGGATTCCAGGCAGAAAAGGAGTGGAACTGGTACAGCTTTTGGATCCAAGCACCAGGACAGAAACTTGAGCTTGGGCAGGGGTTTTTGCTGAGAACTAACAATGGCTCAAGGGAGAACACTAGGTTTGTTTATGGGTAAACAATAGCTCATATGGTGGATAATAGGAACTGATCACTCCTGGCTATGGGTGGCATTACTTTGAGGGAGCTCACAATACAGACAGGCAGCTTCAGTGTTTTGGGTACCGATAAAGGAGTCATTACTAGAATTGGTCTCATAAATGCTGAGCTGGGTGTGTGTAGACCGGGGCTGATTAGCATTTGGAGCAGGGCTCCCTTATCATGTAGTGCTCCCCTGCTTCTCTGGTCCCAGAATTCAGTGTGATCCTTGCCTTGGAATCTCTATTTTCCATCCTGAATGCTAATGAAGATGCTTTCCTGTCCCAGCTCCCATATAAATGAGACCACGGGAGTTGCTTCCCTCTTGTCTGGAGGGCTTTAGATGCATCTCCCACTACATCTTCATTGTCTTTTGTAAGTCCTTCCTTTAATCAGGCAGAGGTGGTTTGTGAGTCAGGCAGGCTGCGTACTGTGCCAGGGTTCCCTAAGATCACAGAGCTGAAAGGTAACAGCCGTGGACTGGGCTGGGTTCAGCACAGCTGAGCTGCCCTGCCCTTTTGTCTGCCCTGCAGCCAAGCTGAGCTATGCCTTAGAGTGCACTGGCTGCACCTTGTGCTCCTCAACTCCAAGCCAGGTGTCCTTGGATTGGGACACCCCCACCTGGATTGGGACCCCTCACATCAGTAGTGTTAAAAAAGATTTTTCCCAGGAAGCCCTCATTGGTAGGGACCCTGCATTAAACCACCTCTGCTTTCGCGGGGGCACAAGCATCCATTGGAACATTGAGCTGAGGTTATAGTGCGGCAGCATCTTTGGGAACACTATAGGAGAATGATTCACAGTTCTCAAAAGTGAGCTGAAGGGCTGGAGTGTTAGGATGATTCTTTGGAATCTAGGACCTGCGGCAACTGTACTTTGAATTTGATTCAGCTGGGAGAGATGTTTCTGAAAAATAAGTGAAATGCATGTAGTGTGTTCTACAGCCACAGATTAAGTTTCTCTTCCCCCCTGTTCCCCATACACATGATGTACACACCATACCAACCACAGCAGTAGGACAAAGAAAGGAAACACCATCTAGTCGATTAAATAAAGACTGGGCACATCAACACAAGCTGTTTACTGTGGACCTACCTAATTAGCGCCGCAGTAAAGTCTCTGTGTCTATACATGCGGCCCTATTAGGCTGCAGTAAACTAGTTAACTCTGCCAATGTGGGTTCAGGGATAGGAAAATACCTTAAACCACAAATGGGTGACCAGAGGCATATTATCCCTTGAAGTCCTAAAACTTTGTTTTGTTGTTTGAGATGGAAATCCAAAGGTGGGAAGCTACCAGTTCAGGTACAAAACAAGAAAAGAAACATTACTAGGTATAAAAATGAAAAGAATAATGCTCATCACATTGATACGAACAGCACAAACAGCTTTGCCCCACATTTCAGTAGAAGTTTGGCAAGGACTTAATTTGGTAAGCAGGCCTTTTTAATTTTAAGAAGTCTAATATCTTTAATTTTCTTAATGGATGAAAGGATGGGGATAATTCAGATGCACCAGACATGTCTCAACAAGAATTCAGTACTGTAATCTGAATCAACAAAATATCTTCTGGATAGAAGGGATGGCACTGTCAGAATAGCTATTGGTATAAAGATGTGTGATCCCTAACTGATGTAGATGTACTCTCAGAAACCTAGTTAATGTTGTTATGTTGTCATAACTGAACTTTTACTGGTAGTTTGTTCGACTTCTTATACTCATTAGTATGAAACATAGCTTTGGCAGCATATCTGTTGCTAAAAAAGGAAAGGTTTGTCAGTATAGTGTTCAAATCCTATACCCATTAGTGATCCTAGTACAGATGCAGCTTGAGAGCCCTAATTCAAGGTGCCATGTTTCCTGTGTGTTTATGCTAGTCTTTCCATTCATTACAATTTCCCACTGTTTCTAGTTTGGGTATAAATGCACTGCTGCTAGCAATGGCATTGAGTGCTGGAGTCAATCAACCTCTGACCTTTTAACTGGTTAGTTTAGTTCCTAACTAGTTCCTTCCTGGAGCTAAGCTAGGTTATACAGCAGTTAATATGCTGGTAGCTTTATCACTTTACCTACAGAAGAGCTTCTAAGATTGTTATGATCTAGGGAAAACTTTAAGAGTGTACTGAGATTGAGGCATATTTGTAATGCCTTCATCTTTCAGATGCTTTCGTCCCAATATAGATGGATTGTCAATTTACAATTGCCTAAATGACTCTGAAAAACTAAGTGATTTTTTTGAGTACTTTGAAGGGGCTAGAATTTCAAAGACTTTGGTAGTTTCTAGAAGATAAGCCAATTAAGGGTCCAATTAAGATATCTCGAGTTAGGTACTTCAGGCACCTATGCATGTGCTAATTAGCACACGTTGGAGTAGACTCGATTAATTAAGTCTGTTTGAGTGTGCTGATTAATGCACTCCAACAGGCTCTACGTCACATCTATTCAGCGTCCTTGCATTTCAAAATGGTGGCAGGGGCACTTGAACTAAAGCTTGTTGAACAAGCTTTAGTTCAAGCACCCCCACCACCATTTTGAAGCACAGGACGCTGAATACATACGATGCTGTGGGCAGTTTAATTAGAGCAGCTTTCAGAGCCTGTCTGATTAAAGCACCCTCCACCCCAGAGCACGTGTAGACACCCATAAAATGTTGGTACAATTTAGGTCAGGTATATATGGATGGAAGGTATTAAAACAGTCTTAAAGCTGGCTGGCCTGACCCTGGATATACAGTCTAGAATATACAGTTATATGCTGTAACTGAGGAAGCAAACATTAACTTTTTATAGTGTTAAACCATGTCTGCGTTGGATGTGGTTACTCCGTGTTTTTTCAGTCTCCGACCAAAATATAGTAAAAGTGTGGTTTGGAGGCAATTTTCCCAACTATTTAGTTGATCTAATAAAAGATGTCACATTTACCCAAAGAACCTTGTCTGCTCTTTGGAGCAAGGGAACTCTAGAACCATGTTATGTGTAAGACTTTCATTTTTTTGGTACAGCATCTGAAACAGAATTGGCTTGAATACGATCTAGACACCAGTTTCTTGTTGAATTACTATTTAAAGCTTGTTAGATGTAATGTTTGGGGAGCAATATTTGAAATGCTTTTGCCATGTAAATGGGGATGAAATAGAAACAGAATTTAAAACAAAGGTTCTAGGAAACCAATCTTCAAAACAGGGAATAATGGCCATACACTGTGCTGTTACGCAAGTGATGCAGAAAGCAGGTCCAGTCAATACCATTAATTTATCATTTAATGAAATAAATGTTTCAGGTACTGTAAACCCTACAAATTTAAAGGCCCAGGAGAAAACAAAGAATAAGCATGAGATTACCTTAAAAACAAGATTTTAAAATTGCACCTCTTTTCTCTCCTTATGATGTTTGAACACTTGGAGGAAAACTCACTCCTTTGTGTGTGCAAGCATTTCAAAACACAGACCTAACAATACATTTGAACATTTTTTCCTAGTCTGCTCCCCAGGTACTATCCTCAACCCAGTCCTCTGTGCCTTGCGCACTTACAGAAGCAAGTGTCAATTTAATTTTGGTATATCTGGAAAGCTTCCATGTTCCTTTTAGAACCATCAAAAAACTCTTGCCTTTTGTTTTACACCTTCTGTTCTCATAATCCCATGTTTTACATAAAATTTTATTTGCTAAGGAGGACTGTTCTGAAATTCATAAGGGCTACTTCTTAGATAGGATTACACCCTTAATCCTTGCCAGCCTAATGCTGGAGTTGGGCCTTAAAATCTAATGTAGGTTTCCCATTGTGATGGCAAAGAATAGGCCCCAGGCCAGCCAGATGTTGATATCTTGTACTACTCTAGCACTGGATGTTCTCTATTTTGTGTGAAACTGTGTAAAATTCCTAATAGATGTTCAAGAAATGAAACAAAACAAAACATGGTACTGAAAATGTTGGCACTGATTTGATGCTTTAGAAGGAAACTAGTTCAGTAGTTGTCTGTGAATGACACTCTGTTTAGAACTGCAAGGTCCTCTTTGACACAAGAGATACACTAGACTTACTTCTGCCAAGTACTCAAGGAAGATGAGTGTGTGTATTACTGGAAAGGAGGCCTGTAAAATTAATGATGCTTCTTGTTTTAAACTGAACACACGTCACTAGCCAAAGATTGTTTAACACAGCTTTTCAGCTTTTGGTGTTCTTTCCCCCTAAAGGTTTGTTTTTGAAATAAGTAGTTGAGAACAAATTAAACTCTTTAACCCCCCTTTTTGTTTCCGAGTGATAATCTTTCTGATTACAGTCCAACATATTTTTCAGGAGTCTTTAATTTACCAGTTTATGCCTTTGCCCTATAATGGGTAAAGTACAAGAACATTCCTATTTAGATCAAATAGATACATCGACAGCATTACAGGTATGTAAAGGCAAGTAGGCATGCAGATATAAGATTTGGTTCTTAAAATGTAATGCTAGCTAACATCTCTACCTGACAATGTAAGTGATAGCTTGACATTCATTTAAAAAAAATAGAAGGCAACAAAGATCATGTAGAAAACCCATAATAGAGTTCGTGATTCTCTGATAATCTTTTCTCTCACTTGTTGCTGAGAAACAGGGACTTGACAAAAGCTCAATACACGTCACTATAGAAATGGCATTGAGTTCTTTGCTTTGTACATATTAGGCTTTATTTTTATCTTTTGCCTGAAGGTTGCCCGTAAGCAGTTTTATTCTAGCATCCTGCCAGATATAAAGATTATATGGGGAAAAGTAGTGTTATCACTACTTCTTCTCAAAGTCTGGCAGAAATGTATTTGCTCTTATACCAAGCTAGAACTGTTTTTTAATAAGGTGTGTAATGAATAATTTGAAACTCAGGAAAAGTAGTGCTTTAAAACATGAAAATGCATTTTCTGTGTGGGATTGCACAAATATGTCAATTGAAGCAAATCTTGGCTGCTCACAGGACTTCTAAATCTTAGAACTTGTTTAGACAGGGAAATTTAATTCAGGTGAAAGAAGGGTATGGATTTGAAGAGAGAGCTATTTTTTATTAGTTTTCTATGGATCCTTTCAGTGAGCTACTCGGGAATAATTCCTCATGCAGACAACTTGCGGTTGCTAATTTACAAGTGGGGCTGGGGTGAGAATCATATTTCATATCCTAAAGTGGTGCTTGGAGGGATGGCACTTAAGGAGGGGGAAAATAGATTTCATTTGGAAGCCAACAAGATACTTTTGCACCCCATAAACCCACTGTCAGCCAACTTTCATGCCAAATTGCCTTTTAAACATTGAAATATAGAAATAGGTATGATTATACCATGGATACTTCAGTTGTATTCTGCAACTTCTGAATGCCTGAGTTTGGTGTTATATGCAAATTGAAACCATAGTTAGAAACAAGACTTCTGAGCCAAAGTGTAAACTGCTGACAAGAAACATCCTCTGTCACAGAGAAGTGGTCAGGTTAGGAAGGGTTTCTGCCCATCAATATGTAACACTTGCATAGAAATTACTGATCAATTTCATTTAGAGAAAACCTTTACTTATCAAGCCTAACCCATTGGGACAGCACAAAGCTACATTGATCGTTTCTGAATGGAACTCCTAAGTCATTTGTATTTTTATCTTGTGGCAAACAAGGATACAGTTTTTGTCCAAATTTACTTTTTCTTTTTTTTAATCCATGTGTTTTCATTAGACTGTAACACTGAAACAGTGTAAGATAAAGCACCTGCCTTGAGATAAAGATAAAAAGGAGCAAAAAATTATAGTAGGATGCAGAGAAATGTTCTAATTCAGCTACAGATAATTGGATCAAGTGCAGGAATGATTATGCAGAAAAGATGCTCAGGAAATTTGACTAGCTGATCATAAAAGGGTCCCTTCCAGACTTAAAAGCTATGAGCAATAGAAGGGAAAAACAGAAGGCGTGGACAAAAGAATGTATTAGTCTAAAATAGTCTTAAAAGAACACACAAAATGAATCTCTTTCAGTAATTTAATTGGTCCTACAATTAGAGTTATGCAGTGCGTACAGCTTCACAGAGCTGGTGCAGCCAGGATAAACCATTTTATCCTGGGGCAAAATGCAGTTGTTTAGATATTCATATCCATTGTCCTGAGATAAATGCTAAAAAGGTTCATGGGATAAGAAGTACTAAGAATTTAACCAGAGACATCTGCAAGTGCATCTGAATGGTTATTCTGGGATTATATCCTTGAATGAATGGCAGAAAAGTGGCACAGCATTCAATTGCTCACTAAACCCTGGTTAAAACAGTGATGTGTGTACATGCCCATCCCAGGATGTTTTCCTGCTGAGACCAACACAAGTACAACTTGTCCAGGGACAAGTTCAACACCTGTTCCTAGCGTTAGGGTGCAGTTATATCCCAATTCAGTGTACCTCTGCTTTCTAAATTTTGGAGCTCAAGGGGATGCAGCACTCTTTCCTCCTTTCAATTATTGGGTACATTTTCTACTGTTAGGTGCTATCTGTTCTCCATTATAAACAGGGTTACAACTCATCTGCCTCTAGTCCCAAAGACTAGCATTTATCCCAAGGTATCCCAGTAACCTAAACATAGAATCATTGAAATTAGGGTTGGAAGGGACCTCAGGAGATCATCTAGTCCAGTGGTTTTCAACCTTTTTTTATTTGCGGGCCCCTAAAAAAATTTGGAATGGAGGTGCGGACCCCTTTGGAAATTTCTAATGGAGATGTGGAGCCCTTTGAATTGTAAGTTTGAGTATTCACATACTTTTGATTCAAAATAATTATCTTTTGCAGACCCTTAGACATAGTCTGCGGACCCCGAGGGGTCTGTGGAGCACAAGTTGATCTAGTTCTTTGTTGTCATCAGCAATTCCTCACGGTCAAGGATGATCACTCCCACAGGTCAAGTAAAGATTTGTAGATGAGTCTGTTGATGGCTAAGAAGGCTGATCCTTGAGTTACAGTCTCACTGGCAAATGCCACAGGTGGTGGTTAAAAGGAGGGTTTTTCCTCTCACAAGGCATTGCCATGTAGCTCTGACCTAGGTTAGTTTTTCTCAATCTGTAGTGTCAATGCTACACTTAATGGTCATCTCAAGGGTGTCCTTGAAGCATTTTCTCTGGCTCCCAGGTGTCCTTTGTCCTTGGCTGGGTTGGGAGTATAGCAGTTGCTTTGGTAAATGTACATCAGACATGTGCATACAATGCCCTGTCCACCACAACTGATGTTGAATAATCAATGCTTCCATACATGTGGTGTTAGCGTCAGTGAGTACAGTGTTAGCATCAGTGAGAACACTGGCATTTGTGCAAGTATCCTCCTGCTTTTTGCTACTGATCTTTGGGAGGTAGCACTGCTGATGGCATTCTGGACTTTTCAGGTGGTTCCTCTAGGTCACCCAAGCTGCATGGCCATGGAGAAGAGTTGGGATTACCACAGCCATATATAGTAGGAGCTTTATTCAAGTCCTTATGTAATGATCGTTGAACACCTGATGATACAGTCTTCCAAAGGCAAAGCTGGTACATCAGATCCTAGATTGGATCTACTTGTTGATGTTGGTCTTTTTGGACAGATGGCTGCAGAGGTATTCAAAGTGTTCAACATTTTCCATCTCCTGTCCATCAATGAGGATCTTTGTCAGGGGAGTTGATTGGCCCATAGAAGGCTGGTGAAGCACCTTTTGTTTTTTTGGATGTTAAGGGAGTCCCAGGCACTGGTAAGCTTGAGAGAAGCAGTTAAGGGCCATTTGTAGGTCGTCCTCCTTCGTATGTGCAGTGAAAGTACAATCATCAGCATACTGAAGTTCCACAACTGAGGCTAAAGTAACTTTTTGGTTTTAGCATAGAGATTGAAAACGTTCCCATCCGTCCTGTACTTGATGCTGATGACATGTGGTACACAGTCATGGATAACTGCAAGAAAGATGGAAAACAAAAATGGTGCTATCACTGCTTGACACTGTTTTGAATGGCAAAAGTCACCGTAGCGGAGCCACTGCAAAGGATGGATTCAGTCATCTGGTCATGAAGGAGTCTTAGGATGGTGATAAATTTCCCTGGGCAGCCAAACTTTGATAAGATCTTCCATAGAGCCTCACAATTAACAGAGTAGGCAGCTTTAGTCAAATAAATAAAGGCCATATACAGTTCCTGGTATTGTTGTTCTTGGCATTTTTTCTGGATGTGCTGGGCTACAAAAATCATGTTCATGGTGCCTCTCTATGGTCTGAAGCTGCATGGAGACTTGGGAAGGATTTCCTTGGTAACAAGGAGCAGTTCAGCAGAGAGAGGATCTTCCCAGAGATGGAGAGGAGGGCAATACTTTCATACTTTCCACAGCCAGACTTATCTCCATTTTTTAAAATGGTGGCAATATTGGCACTCCTTAGGTCAGTGGGAACTTCCTCTGTTCCAGATTTTGAGAAACAGTGTGTGGAGCTTGTTTGTCATAGTTTCCCCACCTACTTTGAAGACTTCAGCCGGTATGCCATCAGCTAGACATGAACATCAAATGCTTTGTTGTTTTTCATCTGTTTTATTACCTGGTAGACTTCTTAAGAGATTGGTGGACCAGCAAGTGCTTATCTTATTGGATACTGTGGGATGGATTTGCTGTTCCATCAGTCACTGCCAATTCTTGGTTCATGACCTTTGGGGTAGTGCTCCTTCCAGCAGTTTTTGATGGACTCATTATCAGTTCCCTGCTCAAAGCAAGACCATCCTCAACTATATCATTCTAGCCAAGGCTTTGTCTGGCTGGGTCTTAAAAACCTCCAAGGATGGAGATCCTGCAGCCTCTCTGGGTAGCCTGTTCCAGTGCTTTAGTACCCTGGTAGTAAGAGAGTTTTTACTTACAAGTAAACTAGACTTTCCTTGCTATAACTTGAGACCATTGCTCCTTGTTCTGTCATCTGCCACCACTAAAGGTCAGTCTAGCTACATCCTCTCTGGAACCACCCTTCAGATAGTTGAAGGCGCTCGTGGTGCTTGGGCCAGGTGCCAGATGATTGCAAGATAGCCAACGTGGTCCCCATCTTTAAAAAAGGGAGGAGGGAGGGCCCAGGCAACTATAGGCCCATCAGTCTTACCTCAATCCTAAGGAAACTCTTTGAGTCATTATTGACTCCAAGGTGGACATGGGCCAACAATGCGAGGTCACAGTCGGCAGGGCTAACTGGACCTTGTCGTCCATCCACAAGTGCATCTCAAGTAGGGCCAAGGAGGTGATCCTCCCCCTCTGTGCGACACAGGTCAGGCCACAGCTGGAGTACTGCATCCAGTTCTGTGTACCCCACTTCAGAAGGGATGTGGACAACATTGAGAGGGTCCAGAGGAGGGCCACCCGCATGATCCGGAGATAACAGGGCAGACCCTACAATGAGAGACTGCGGGACCTGAACCTGTTCAGCCTTCACAAGAGAAGGCCGAGGGGAAACCTGGTGACCATCTATAAACTCACTAGGGGGGACCAGAAGGGTTTGGGAGAGACCTTGTTTCCCCTAGCGCCCCCTGGCATAACAAGGAATAACGGCCATAAGTTGTTGGAGAGTAGGTTTAGATTAGACATCCATAAGAACTACTTCACAGTCAGGACGGCTAGGATCTGGAACCAACTTCCAAAGGAAGTGGTGCTGGCTCCTACCCTGGGGGTCTTTAAGAAGAGGCTTGATGCCTACCTGGCTGGAGTCATCTGAGCCCAGTTTTTCTCCTGCCTAGGCAGGGGGTCAGACTTGAAGATCTACAAGGTCCCTTCCGACCCTACTTCTATGATTCTATGAAGGCTGCTATCAAATCCCCCCTCAGTCTTCTCTTCTTTAGGCTAAATAAGCCCAGTTTCCTCAGCCTCTCCTCATAAATCATGTGCCCCAGCCTCCTAAGCATTTTCATTGCCTTTCACTGGATTCTCTCCAATTTTTCCATGTCCTTTCTGTTGTGGGGGGGCCGAACACTGGACACAATACTCCAGATGTGGCTTCCCCAGTGCAGAATAGAGGGGAAGAATCAGTTGCCTTGATCTACTGGCAACACTCCTACTAATGCAGTCCATTATACCATAAGCTTTCTTGGCAACAAGAGCACATACTCAGCTTATTGTCCACTGTAACCCCTAGGTCATTTTCTGCAGAGCTGCTGTTTAGTCAGTCAGTCCCTAGCCTATACTCAGAGATGTGGGGCAGAAAGTTTCTGGAAAATTTTCCAGCACTTGATTTTTCCACGCAAAATTTTCCATTTCTAAAAAGTCATTGTTTCATAAAATTTATTAGTTACAATGAATGGATGCCAATACAATATTAGGTAAGCTTGGCAGTTTCAAAGTTGTAATGACTTTTTTTCCGGTGAGTATCCCTAGGAAGTGTGTGAAATCAAAACCAAGGCATGGCATATCTTTGGGTGTGCTAAAATTAGTGTGTGAACAGTTTTCAGTGCCTTTGTTCTTTTTTCTTAAATTAAAAAAAACAATGTAAGGAAATGCATGCTATTGTGTATTGTCTTTACATTTTTACAAGTACTCCAATAAAAATAATTTCTTCCCACATAAAGCTTTATTTTGTTTTTAATATAACATTTAAACCACATTAAGTGTGCAGTATTTAAATTTTTTCCTAAGAAAATATTTCATCTTAAATACTTGTGGCTATTGGGACTTAAAATTAATATGGGGGTACTTTTTTCATTGTTTACTAAATAAGTCAAATAAACATGCTAAATCAGATCATGCTCTATTTAGGGCATTGGGAAAATTTCCAGAAAATTTTCCAATTAAAATATTTCCAGAAAACCCACAACTCTGCCTAGACTAGTGCCTGGGATTGTTCCATCCGATGTGCAGATCTTTGCACTTGTCCCTACTGAACTTCATGAGATTTCTTTTGGCCTAGTCCTCCAATTTGTCTTAAGTCTCTCTGAATCCTAGCCTTACCTCCTGTCTGTCTACAAGTCCCCCCAGCTTAGTGTCATCTGCAGACTTGCTGAGGGTGACCTCCATCCCATCCTCCAGATTATTGGATGAAGATATTGAACAAAACTGGCGGAACGACTGATTCCTGGGGCAATCCACTTGATACTGGCTACCAACTAAAAATCAAATAATTGATTAACTACCCTTTCAGCCCAGTAATCCAACCAGTTTTCTAGTCACTTTATGGTCCATTCATCCAACCTGTACTTCCTTACCTTGCTTGCAAGAACGTTGTGGGAGACCCATATCAAAAACCTTACTGAAGTGGAGGTATATCACATCCACTGTTCTTCTCAACTCCACAGAGCCAGACGCCTTATCATAGAAGGCAATCAGGTTGGTCAGGCATGGCTTGGCCTTGATGAATCCATGCTGACTGTTCCTAATCACCTTCTTCTTCTCCAAATGCTTAGAAATGGATTCTTTGAGGATCTGCTCCATGATTTTTCAAGGGACTGAGGTGGGACTGAGTGGTCTGTAGTTTCCCAGATCCTCCTTCTTCCTTTCTTAAAGATAGGCACCATATTTGTCCTTTCCCAATTGTCTGGTACCTCTCCTGATAGCTGTAAGTTTTCAAAGATTGTAGTCAGTAGCTTTGCCATTACATCTGCCAACTCCCTCAGTACCCTCAGGTGCATCTTATCTGGTCCCATGGTCTTGTACATGTCTAGCTTTTCTAAATTGTCCCTAACCTGCTCTTGCATTACTGTTGGATGTTCACCTGCTCCCCAAACTGTGCTGCCCTTTCCTGTAAAGACTGAGGTAAAAAAGGCATTGAGTACTTCAGCCTTTTTTGCCTCATCTGCCACTAGGTTGCCTCCCCCATTCAGTAAAGGACCTACACTTTCCCTGGCATTCCTCTTCTTGCTGACATACTTGTAGGAACCATTCTTGTTACCTTTCATGTTCCTTGCTAGCTGCAACTCCAATTGCGCTTTGGCGTTCCTGATTTCTTCCCTGCATACCTGAGCAATATTCCTGTACTCCTCCCTAGTAGCTTGTCCAAGTTACCACTTGTAAGCTTCCTTTTCATGTTTTAGCTCACCAAGCTGGTCTTCTGCCATACTTGCTTGTCTTCCTGTGTACTGGGACAGTTTGTTTCTGCACCTGCAGTAAGGTTTCTCCTGGATTCCTTTCCCCCTCAGCCTGGCCTCCCTGGGGATCCTGCTCATTTCTGAGTGAGCCAAAGTCTGTTTTTCTGAAGTCTAGGATCCTGCTGCTCTCCTTCCTTTCTTTCCACAGGATCCTGAACTCAATCATCTCGTGGTCACTGCTGCCCAAGCTGCCATCCACTACTATATTCCCCACCAATTCTTCCCTGTTTGTGAGCAGCAGGTCAAGAAGAGCACAACCCCTAGTTGGGCCCTGTAACTCTTGCACCAGGAAGTTATCCATAACACTTTCCAAATACTTCCTAAATTGGCTGTTTACTGATGTATTGCTCTCCCAGCAGATGTCTGGGTGATTGAAATCTCTCATGAGAATGGGAGATGTCTGTGATCGGGAAACTTCCACTAGCTGTTTGAAGAAAGTCTCATTCACCACTTCCTCCTGGTCTGGTGGACTGTAGCATGCACACACCCACTATAACATCACCCATTTTTCTGTCTTTTGTGACCCTCACCCAGAGTCTTTCAATGGGCCTATCTCCAGTTTCAGACTGGATCTCCGAGTAACCATACAGCCCTTTTATGTAAAGCAGCATTCCTCCTTCTTTTCTCCCTGCCTGTGCTTCCCAAAAGGTTTATATCCATCCATGACAGTATTTCAGTTATAAGAGCTATCCCACCAAGTCTCTGGTATTGCAATCACATCATATTTCTGTGGCTGTATGAGGACTTCCAGTTCTTCCTGCTCATTTCCCAGCCTCCTTACATACGTGTACAGACATCTGCGGTAACTAGCTGATTGCCCCGCTTTCTCAAGAAGAATGAGAAGACCTCCTCTGTTGCCCCCTCCTGCTTTTGCTTCCTCCAGGTCATCTGCCTCCCCTCTTACCTCAGGGCTTTAGTCTCGATCTCCTGGTGAACCTAGTTTGCTGCTCCTTGATCCCAAAAGGTTCCCTTTTCCCTGCTAACCATCTTTCTCTCACTAAGCTTATAGTGAAGGAAAGTGAGAGAAAGTTTCCGGGCAGACTTCCTAGCAAGCTCCCCCTTGCTCTGGACTCTAGTTTAATAAGGGGCTTATGTACTAGTCTAACTGTTAAGTGTTAGGTACTTACTTAGGTTAATGGTGTATATATGTGTGTCTGTTGGTATTAACAAATGGCGCTTTCAATTAATCTGCTGTGCCGTAATTGCTACACATGTATAGACAGTGATGCTTTACTGTGGATTAGTTTAATGTGTAGTAAAGCGTACGTGTTGACATGCCCATTGTCAACATAACAGACGGCATTGGTTTCATTCTAAAAGCAGACAGAAGACTCTGCTTATGACAGTGAGGGGACTTTGTGTCCCATTCATCATATAATTGAAAACTGTAGTGTACCAATGCTACCTCCCCTTCCCCACTACTCTTGCCCCCTCCCTCCCATAAAAAGACTAAAGGCTCAGACTGTCTGAGCTTTAAACTCAGGTGTGAAAACCTGTTTATGATTTAAACTTTAAACAATGTCACAAGTATATCAAATGGTAAGTGTGTGCTGTGGTAACCCAGTATGCTGTTTTAGTTGTAATTGTAGTGTGGTTGAGGCCTGAGTTTCAATGAGAGATGTGCTGACCTGTGGATAGGGCTATTTGTTATTAGTACATTCTTTCTGATAACAAGCAAACCTGGCTGCATAAGGTAGCTATTGTGAAGTATTGTTTGCAATTAGGTTTTGGGGGCTTAACTCATATTAATCTAGAAGGGAAGGTACTTGAAGATTACTACCTCCAATATGCAATTCAGGGGTGTTGGAGACTGGAAAAAAGAGCAGTGATATCAGCGATATGGATCGCTCAGTGATATGGATCTGATGACTGCTGTTCTAGCAAAAAAATTCCTAATGTATAATTTCCATTCAGTGATCTTACTAAAGAACGCCAGAAGCATTTAAATCAGGAAGACAAGGTTCTTTGGGTGAATCTGATATCTTTTATTAGACCAACTTAACTAGTTGGAAAACAATTTTTAAGCAGGCTTTCAGGTTCAAAAATCCTTTGTCAGGCTTAGGAAGTTTCAGCAGTTGGTGTGTGCTCTTCCTGGATGGAATGAGAAGTAAAGAAGCCAGAGGCTGGGCTGGTTTGCATACAAGACAGGTAGTCAGTGAAAATGTAGACTGAGGAGTCAATGGGTGAGAGACAGGCTGGGTGTGGGGGAGAGAAGAGGGATGAATAGTGGAGAAGTATCTGGGGAGTCAGATGTCAGGCAGGTGCAATGTCTATATTTAATATTTAATATAGCACACACCAACTGCTGAAACTTCCTTAGCCTGACGAAGGGTTTTTGGAACCCTAAAGCTTGCTTAAAAATTGTTTTCCAACTAGTTAAGTTGGTCCAATAAAAGATATCAGTTTCACCCAAAGAACCTTGTCTGCCTATGTCCTTAGACCAACACGGCTACATTCCTACACCCTTTGAATCAGGAACTCACTTATTCAAAGAGTTACTGGAGTGCCCCACTTAGTGTATAATTTTTGCTTTGTAAGGAGCTGAAGGGAAAAGCCGTTTATTGGCATGTTCTGTCCTCTTCCCTTTGACCTACTCCCTAACACCACTACTACGTAAAAAATCCAGAGCTTTAATGACAGCACAAAATGAACCAAATAATTATGTATGTCAGAGTAAATTGCAGTAATAGGCCCAAAATTCATATTAACACCTTTTGCCTAAGCCTCTGCTACTGGAGAGGTGGTAATACCTCACCCTTTGCTAATCTGCCTCCCCATACATGCCAGTGCTAACCAGTGAAGTGCATTAAAACCTATTGAACACAATGAAAACAAATTGTCAGTTTATTTTAATAGGTTTTGGAACACAGCATAATGTAGGTTTCATAGGGGCTTTAAGAATTTCAGTTCCTGGCTGATATTAATTTTGTCACGTATCTATTAAAGTAATTTCATCTCACCCCAAAATTCAGTTCATCTAGAAGTATTTATCAAGTATCCTAATATAGTTATTCTTCAGGTTGCAGTAATAATTCCTGGACTGTGTTCTTTATCAGTAAGAATATAACAGTAAATGCTTTTGTTCTAATTGCTTTTAGAAAAATCCTATATTGTAGATGCATCTAAATTGAAAGTCACAAAAGCAAGTGCCTAATTTTTCACTGCAGGGTAAGGCACCCAAGCCAACTGTGCATTTTAATTTTTGTTTTGAATGAGGCACTTGCAAGCAGCTGCCATAGTTTACTGTCATTCTTCAGGGAGAAGAAGTTGGAGAAGAAGTTAGAAAATACAGGATGACAGACATTGTTAGAGCACCTATGTATGACCTTAAGCTGTGGCTGTGGCTCCCACGTTCTTCATAACAGTGTACAGCTCAACCAATTTGTATACTCAACCAGTGTACAGCTCAACCAGTGCTACTTACTATCTCCCAAATGTATTGGATTTAATAATCTGTTTGTGCAATCCCCCTTACTATACTATCTGAGTATATATAAACCATCAACATGGTAATTTGGTAATCAATGTATACAAATCCTGGTAATCTTAATACTGTGATTTGGCTGTAATCTTAATGAGTCTGGCATCCTTCAGATATGTCCAGTTTATCACAGTAGAAGTTATTTTCCTCACTTCCTGCTCACAATGTCATTTTATCCTTTGTAACCTCTCCATGTTATTCCTGCCTCTTAACAGGTCATGTTGTTCACCCTCCCTCTACATACCTTTGTCTCACCTATGTCTCCTCCTTCAGTTCCCTCTTCTCCATATCTTGTTTCATAAGTTCCTCATTTTACTTTTATTCTATATCTCTTTTACTACTACTATCATTACTATTATTTATCTTTTCCTTTTATCTTGCTTGCATGTTTATCCGCTTAGACTCAAGTGGTTAGCCAGCGTTCAGGGCGCTGCAGTTGGTTTCCTTTGGGAGGGGGAATTGATGATGGTCAGTTCTCTTTGGTGCAATCTTGCAAATGTACAAAAGGCCCATTTCCTTAAACACAACAGGAACCAAAGGGTGTTTATACATGTACTCTAGGAGTAGGGCAGGGCAGGGGAGGGCACTTTAATTAGAGCAGCTCTTGGAGCGCCCCCCCCCACTCCCAGAGCACGTGTCTAAATGCCCTAATACACAAGACACTGCAGTCTGCTGGTGTGTGGTAATTATTGCACTCCAGCAGACTCAATTAACTGAGTGTGCTCTCACACACTGTTATTACAGAGTGTCAGAGCAGCCTCAGTGCACATGTATAGGCATCCAGAGAGCAGGAGACACTACCCTAAACTTCTTTCAGCCATCACTGGCCCAAGGAATACACTTTCTCAGCATGCCAGGTTCGTGCTCGTGCTGTCTCTGTTTCTGTACCATTCACCTTCCTTGATTTTTCTGTTTTTTTGTTTTCTTTGCTACAGACACCCAGATAAAAGTGTCACTAGTCAGTTCACTAGTGTTTCTGTTTGCTGTATCATTCCCCAAGGAAACCCCTTGTATCACACAGTTTAGCTTGCTGCTTTGGGTGATGTTGCAATTGTTTCAGTTACCTGGCTCCTTTTGCATTTATCCTAGATGAAAGGCAGCAATTATAACCTGCTTAACAAAGTTTTCTCGTTCTCGTAATCCAAACATGTTCTTTCCCTTCTTTCAGATTACTTCTTAAAACTCACTTTGTTAAAAGAATTCCCTATATCTTCTCTTTTTGAGTGATTATCTCCTCCAATACTGTTTTGTGTCTTGTGTCTAGACATTTCCTGTGTTAATGACTTTGGAGCAGTTTTTTTTTGGTTTTGGTTTTTTTGGAACTTGGTTTTTGTTGTGTTTTTTTTTTGTGTACATCATATTAATTCACCATGATGCACACAAGTTTAATAGTAAGAATAATGTAGATAAGCCCTGTTTTCTCCTAAACTCTCTTACTCTCTGCCATCCTATTTTAAATAAAGTCCTGTTTTTAAAGCTTTAGTAGATGCTAGATTCATTTTTGTAATCCCAAGGTTTGAGATGCACACTAGCCCTTTCATACAGGATATAGTTACATATGAGAATAATTGTTATGGAGGTTAAAGCCTCACTTCTTCCCTAGCTATGGCCAGTCTTGACCGTAACTTTTTCCATTAAATTAACCTGATATGAGCTACCTAGCCTATTGCAGTCTCAGGGGCGGAGTCCTACTTCTGTATTGAAGGAAAATATCCCTGTAGGGCAACTGTTCAGTATCTACAAAGATCATTTTATTCCTAGAATTAGAACATATTACTCTATTTTAGGTTGCTGTAAATATGGTGTAATCAAGAATTTTACTGGTGCAGAAATTGGTATATTGGAGTGGTAAATCTGGCTGTGTGACTGACACCTTCCTCTTAACATAGTGTCATTGAATGACAGGGTGTAGACAGACATAACACTTAAACCATTTTAAATGTTTAAACTGCAAGCGGTATGACATAGGAACCAATTTAGAACAATTTAAACTTCCTGGAACATTTAAAAAGCATACCTGGATAATTGGGTATTATTTTGAACTGGTCCTCCTTGAACCTGTTTAATGTGATGTGCATACACCAAGCTTACCATGACTATTGTCTGGTCAGTGCTTCAGGCATCACACCTTGCCCTAACCCCTATAAGGCAGCTGGCTACAGCCAATATTCTACTGCCCCAACTATATTGCCTGCACTTGACCCAGTCCATACTGTTCCAGGTTGATCTGAGCTGGGGACATAGTTAGTTGGGTACCCATGGAGGAGCTGCTCTCTGTCACTTTTAAACAACATTTTTCTCCAAGTTGTTTAGTTTATTTCCATTTGTAGCAAACAACCAGGCTTTAGGGCATCCCAGGCTATTTATGGGGTGAGGAGAGGGGTATCCAGGTAGGTAGAGGGGGAGCTCCTGTTTTTGGGTTCCTAGGGTGCCTACAGTCTCCATGTCAGTTGCCAAGAATGGAATGAAATTGACCAGTGGCTTGGTGAAAACTATGGTATAAAAGCTGTGGAGACCTTGGGTAGCCTCCCCCCAGGGATGCAAAAGTAGTGGTATCCCTTCTACCTAACCCCCCCAGCCAATCAGCCTGAGATGTGCTGAAGCTTAGACCATTGCCACCAATGGAATTAAACTGACAAGCAGCTTGGGAGAAAGTGCTGTTTAAAAGTATGAAGATATTGGGTAGCCCCTCCCTTTCCATCCCCCAGAGCACCCAGCACCTTGGGAACTGAGAAGCAAGGGAACAGGCATGTCCCCCCACCTGGCCACTCCTTAGGGAAAGTCTTATTCTTAAGACAGTCACCTGTGTCAAAGACTTTGGGCTGTCCTCCAGAGCACCCAGCTCCCAGGAACCCAGAAGCAAGAATCTAGGCACACAGACACACACCCATGGGTACCCCCATGCAGATTTTGGTAAGGTGCAGGAATGGTCTTTATTGTGTTCAGTGCTGGTGAGAGCATTGCAGTTGCAAGCAGCTGACATCTTCTTGTTTTTCTTCCTCTTCCTTGGCATCCAGTCAATCAGGATCTTCCTTCCCAACTCTAGGAATCCTGGGGAAACTGAAGCATTTGTCATTGGAAGGCATGCTGGGCTGGGTATTCACTTCTCTCCCCTGGTGGCAGCTTGACACATTGCAATGCCTAAAAGGTAACTTCTGCTTGGCAGTGCATATGCAGACACTTCTAAACTGGGATAACCGTGAACCTATTTCCAACCAGTGAAAGTCTTGTAACATTTCAAGTGTTCTGTGTGTCTGCACAGAGAGATCCTTGAAAGGAGCTGTGGGGAAGATGGAATTTGCTTATTCTGTAATTGTCAACTGGCGAAAGACAGGATCCACTGAGATGATGTACTCTGTGATAATCGGTGTTGATTACTAGTGAAAGGGGAAGGGATAGACAGCATATTTAAACATTTCCTTCACTCTCCTCCCTTTCACACATGTTTTCTTCTATGTTTTAGCAAACATAGAAGGGATGCTGTATATGATGGAGATGATCTTGTTTTCTGATTCAGAAGCTTATTAAGAGTCAGTGCAGCTCTAGGTTGAAGTAACCATAATATCCTATGCTCAGCAAGAGAGAAACAATTTGGATGGGTTAACAGGTTCCTGTCCTGGAATGTCCCTGCTTCCCTTCACTGTAGGGCCAACTGTAACTGCATTAATTTGATTAGTTACATACTCCTTTGAGCGGTCATATACCATTAGACAGAATGATGAGCAAATTTAAGACTGTGTAAGCAAGTCTCAGCCGATAGTTCATAGCATTCATCCCATAGTTTCATAGTTTCTAGGGTTGGAAGGGACCTGAGTAGATCATCTAGTCTGACCCCCCGCCATGGCAGGAAACAATACTGGGGTCAAACAACCCCAGCAAGATGTTCATCTAACCTCCTCTTAAAACCCCCCAGGGTAGGAGCCAGGACCACCTCTCTTGGAAGTTGGTTCCAGATCCTAGCTGCCCTGACTGTGAAGTAGCGCTTCCTTATATCTAGCCTAAACCTACCCTCTGCCAGCTTGTGACCGTTATTCCTGGTCACTCCTGGCGGTGCTCAGGGGAACAGTGACTCCCCCAATACCTGCTGATGCCCCCTGATTAGTTTATAACAGGCCACTAGATCCCCCCTCAGCCTTCTCTTTTGGAGGCTGAACAGGTTCAGGTCCCATAGCCTCTCCTCATAGGGCCTACCCTGCTGTCCCCTGATCATGCGAGTGGCCCTCCTCTGGACCCTCTCGATGCTGTCGACATCCCTCTTGAAGTGTGACGCCCAGAACTGGACGCAGTACTCCAGTTGCGGCCTGACCAGTGCCGCATACAGGGGAAGGATCACCTCTTCGGACCTGCTTGAGATGCATCTGTGGATGCATGACAAGGTACGGTCGGCCTTCCTGACTGCCTCCCCACACTGCTGGCCCATGTTCATCTTGGAGGCAATGATGACTCCAAGATCCTTTTCCACCCCTGTGCTGACAAGAGGGGAGTTCCCCAACCTGTAGGTGTGGTGCCAGTTGTTCCTCCCCAGGTACATCACCTTGCACTTGTCTATGTTGAATCCCATCCTATTCACATCTGCCCACCCTTGTAGCCTGTCTAGGTCTGATTGTAGCCTGTTGCATCCTTCCAGTATGCCCACATCCCCCCACATCTTAGTGTCATCAGCAAATTTGAACAGGGTGCTTTTTACCCCCTCGTCCAAATCGCTGATGAAGATGTTGAACAGTGCGGGCCCAAGGACCGAGCCCTGCGGAACCCCACTGCCCACGTCCTTCCAGGTTGAGAAGGACCCATCCACTACCACCCTCTGGGTGCGGCCCTCCAGCCAGCTGGTGACCCAGTTGACTGTGTGGGCATTGACACCACAGTCCCCCAGTTTCTTAATGAGAACGGGCTGAGAGACAGTTTCAAAAGCCTTCCGGAAGTCCAGGAAAACTACGTCCACTGCTACCCCTGCATCTAATGATCTGGTAACCTGATCATAGAAGGCCACCAGCTTGGTCTGACAGGACCTGCCACTGATGAACCCGTGTTGGTTGCCCCTAAGCATGCAGTCCCCAGCTGGCCCCTCCTGGATGTGTGCCAGCTTAATTTTCTCAAACAGCTTGCCCAGGATCAAGGTAAGACTGACTGCCTATAGTTTTCTGGGTCCTCCTTCCTCCCCTTTTTGAAGATTGGAACCATGTTGGCCCTCTTCCAGTCCTCTGGGACCACACCAGAGCACCACGAGTGCTCATAGAGCCGTGCCAGGGGTTCTACAATGACCTCGGCCAATTCCTTAAGGACTCTAGGGTGGAGATCGTCCAGGCCGGCTGACTTAGACATGTCCAGCCCCTCTAGAAGCCCCCTAACTAGTTCCACGCTAATTTGGCCCAGGTGTGCCTCCCCTGGGGCCTGAGGGGGGCCCAGCAGGGAGGTGGCTGTTCTGGTCCCTACTTAGGAAGACAGAGGCAAAGAAATCATTAAACATGTTGTCTTTGTCGTCTGGTGTGACGACCAAATTCCCCAACATGTCCTGCAAGGGCCCCACATTACCCGGGACCTTCTTTTTGCCCCCTATGTATTTAAAAAAGGACTTCTTATTGTCCTTAATCTGAGAAGCTTGTCCTAATTCCATTTTTGCCTTGGCCTTCCTAACTGCCCCCCTACAACCCCGAGCGACTGCAGAATAGTCCTCCCTAGTGATGACCCCTTCCTTCCATTGGGTATATGCCTCCTTTTTAGCAAGGAGACATTCTCGGATGCTTTTGGTGAGCCATGGAGGCTTGTGTGCTCTCCTGCTCCCTTTGATTCTCATTGGGATTACCTTGCTTTGTGCTTGGAGGAGTTTGCGCTTCTAAAGTCTAGTGCTGCTGCCTTACTGCATGCCCTTGCCACCTTGCGCTGGATGGTAAATTCCAGCAGGCGATGATCGCTGTTGCCCAGGTGGTCAAGCACCCGCAGCCCCTCACCAGGTCATCACCTGTGGCCAGCACTAGGTCCAACAAGGCGTCCCACCTGGTGAGGCTGTGCACCTCCTGGGTTAGATGGAGGTCCTGCACTCTGCCTAAGAACCTACGTGAGCGGTCAGACCTGGCTGACTGCTCCTCCCAGCAGATGTCCAGGAAGTTCAGGTCCCCCATGACTACCACATCTTTAGCCTTCACCACCTCTGTGAGCTGACCTAAGAATTCCTGGTCAAGCTCTTCTCCCTGGTTGGGAGGTCTGTAGTAGACCCCCACTGTTAAATCTCTCACCCCTCGACTGCCTTGTACTCTAACCCAAAGCACCTTATGTAGAGATTTTTTTTCAGTCTTTAATTGCTACTCATAACTGACTTTATTATAGATTACTAACCAAATGCCATTGACAGCACTAATTTGTTAGAACAATAGGTGTGTTTTCTGTAAGAGATTAAGGACCTGTTGCTGTTCGTTTAAATAGAAATAGAAATGTATTGAATAGTTTTAAATAGAAAATGACTGTAGCTGGAAATCTTGCCACCTGTCTTTGTTCTTTTCAAATATAAAACTGATTTCATGGTTTGTTCCATACAGTATGCTCAAAATTAGTATACTAGGAAGACCAATAGAAATGGGCTGGGATTGTAATAATCTAAAAAAATACTCAGAAGGGATATTATTTGAAATGTATGATATTCCCATGTACATTTGTCTCAACAATAGCAACAGCCCCTTTATTTATGTGTACTGTGATACTACTCAGAAATGAAGGACCTATTTTCCATAATACTAGGCACCGTAATGTAATGTAATGCAATGTAATCTATCTTTAGTGACAGCTACACATTCATTAATGCACTGTAGTTACTGCGCGTTAAGTTTAGTACTTGTATAACCAAGTACTAAATCAGTATACTGTAACTGGTGCTACTGTGCAGTAGCACTGACATGGTTATTTAGTGATGCTAACTGTGCAGTAGCCTAATGGTACTGTGCAGTAGTGTATTAGCATGGTTTTTGCTGTGACATGCTACTGTGCAGTAGTATTAGGCTACTGCGCAGTTAGCATCTTGTGTACATGCACCCAATGTGTATTATCCAGCCCCCTCTGTGCCTCTAGCTGATCAACAGGTAACAGGAGTCTTTTACAGCCTCAAACTATACAACTTGGTCCTTTTAACTTTGACATCTTCTCAGTTAAATTCTTGTAGCAGTGAAGGGATGTGGAGGGATACCATTTCAGTGATAGTAGACAGTGACTGTTCAATAGATGATATTTTGACTGACATGTTCTGGAATGAAGTGGGGACCAGTTTGGGAGTTGTAGTTCTCTGGACTGGGCATAATGGCAAACATAACAAACTGGATTACATGCATCCATCACTAGAAATCCCTGGTCTAAGGAACTTGTAAACAAAGCAAGGAACAAGAGAGAAAAACACAAAAAGCAACAGTGGTGAGATGATTAAGATGAAAGTAATAAGCATCAGTCTCATTGACTCATCAGTGTTTTGTAGGTATTGCAACCAAAATGGGTTTTAAGCAGCATTGTAAAGAATAATGCTGTGTCTTTACAGGTTTTTGTGGAGTGTTGTTTTCAGATACATGGTGCAAAAATAATTCTGGACTTAATTGAAAGATAAAAGCAAAAGATAAAAGCCTTATGAAATAGCTGGCTCCAGCAAAAAGGGATGTGGGAAAGTGTGGAAGCAGACAGGGGTGAACATTTAAGCCAGATATAGGGGAACCTGAGGAGGTTTGAACACCCAGGTCATACAATCATTCAGAAGTCTGAATAATAATCTGAACTTTTAAGATCTAGAAACAACACTAGAAATGTCATTGTTATTGGCTCTTGTATATGATTTCATGCTGCCTGTTCTGGATCAGTTGCCATAATAGTTATTTCTTGTAGTATTTTGACTAAACCACTGTGCATATAAGTTTGAAAACCAGGAAAAAGGGGAACACACAACTGAAGTTAATTACTTGATTTCTCATCAATGTTAGTTTGACTTTTATGTTCAAGTTCTACATAAATTTTAGACAATTTCTTTTTATTTCAGCTTCACCATTTTGTCTGTTGCTGCTCTTGAGTTTGGTATCACTGTAGTAAAATATTCTGATATATTTCAGCTTGTTTGTTTTACAGTTGACATGAATTCCCCTTTCCCCCCATACTGTTTTATGATAATGAAATCTGGGAGATTGTAATTCATGCCTTAGGATGTCAAATGCTAAGAGTAAGTCTCCTTACCAAGATTTTTTCCATCTGAAATCATTTTTGGCTAAACTAGATTGTTCAGAACATAAAAGGCAGCATGTTGTACAAGCATAGTCTGATTTTTATACATCTCTCCTTTCTGAATGTGTTTCTAGCAATAATGTGAGCAGCTTGTTTGAGATCTGTGTGACCTTATTTATAATGATACTTTATAATGTGTATCATTAATAAGTACTTGATACCTTCTCTGCTGTTTAGTGCTGATTTTAACAGGAAAAATTAACTAGCAAATAGGAAAATTTAACAGTAAGAACAAATGAGGAGAGAACATACGTTATAAAAATGATGATGAATCTGACAGATTATGATATAGGAGTTTAGTATCTTAGTCATAAAAAAAGACAATATTTTTGGCTTTGCCTTCTAGGATAGAATTACTGGAAAGTAAAATAGGATGGTATTTCTCAGATTTATGAGTTTCTGAAAGCGATTATGAGAGACTTCTGTACATGGATGGATGAATTCAGCTCCTAGGATATTTATTGTAGACTTTTATTGTAGAATTCCATAGCTTAGGTGCTGAATATGAGACATTTATTGACTTAATTGACTACGTTTTTAACAGCTGAAGCATTCATCCATTTCCTTTGGAGTTGGTGGTAAATGATATGGGTTCATCTGTAATGTTTTCTGTAACTGGGAATATTTACTACACTGAGCTATTGGAATGTTTACTATATACATATGTTGGTTCAATTTAATAGCAGGGTAATTGGGGAAACAAGCTTGAAGGCAACATGGTGGCTCCAAATAAGCAACTCACCAATAAACTCATCGGGAGCTTTAAGCAATAATGACAAAGATATTGACCGAGAAGATACTGTTTCTAGGCTGCAGTCAAAATGATAAGACTTCTGCTGCCAGTGCTAGGAGCCAACACATCAAACAAATTTATAATTAGTTGGAAATATATTCTGGAGAGTTGCAGCAGGTGTCAGGAAGATGTTCATGGGCAATAGACTGGCAGAGACTCTGAAGGGACTGGAATAATTTAGTCTTAACCTTCTGGTAAAAAGGAGATAGGAAGGTCTGGTATACTTAGGTTTTATTCTTATTTTTAAGATTAAATGATGATCATTTAGTGATGACTTAAGTCCGTCCTCTCAGTGTCTATAATTGGGCAGCAAATAAATGTATTGGTGGACACTTCTAATAATATGGGCTGAAGAGACCATAGGAAGAGACCAAAGAAAGCCATACAATGAATGCGGCAGGTTAAGGTGTTAGATCTGTGTTGTGTCAGGATTGAGGGTAGTTTTATGTAGATTTCAGATTATGGATATATAGGATGGTTTGGATAAGTCCTGCCTCAGGCAACTGGATGATCTCTGGAGGACCCTTCTAGACCTACTTCTCTTATGTTTCTATGAAGCTGGACCTACAGTAGAAAATATCAGTTGGAGGGGAGAATTTGTTTTTAACACAGTTTCTATGTCAGGGATAGCCCTAGTATGAACACAGTGATGCCAGCATAAAGGTCCTTTTTGGTAGCTCTACCAGCAAGAGTATTCTGTTTCTGTGTCTATGCTAGGTAGGTCATTTGGAAAACCTTTGCCAGTGCACACTAGGTTTGTCTCAGTTGAACCCAGGTCCTTTGAATCCGTCATGTGCCCTATTCAAGTAGAGAATGCGGCCTCCAATTTTATATATGGTATTTATGTATGTAATGCAATCATGAGAATTACATTTACACTCTCACTTGAGAATTTTCTCTACCTTCTGAACAGGGCCTTGCAACTTCTATAACTTTCATCCTCTGATATTATGGTTGCACATGAATGCAAAAGGGAAGGAAAAGTGGCAAAAGGAAAATAATGGACTTATGAGTGTCCAAATTTCAAATGCCCAAATCCAGACTCTGGTAGGGACGTGACTTGAATTAGTTTGATCTCAGAGAAAGCACGGGAGTGGCAGGTCTCAGGGACACTGAGAATTAATTTAATGGTAAAATAATTTAATTTCACCTGTAACATTTACAAGGAACTTCAGGGACTTTATGCAATGATGCCATAGTTCTCCAGTTCAAATTTTGGGGAACCAAAACATACAATGGAAAAAATATACCCTCTTTCACAGTTTCCAAAGAAACCTGGTCTTCACTTTAATTTGCTTTAACCTTTTCCTATGTTATTCTTGTTTAGTTTAATGGCTGGCTAGTTTCTTGAGAGAGATACAGTTAAACATGATTTAGAACTGGAGCATGTTAGCCCATGGATCATCATAACTAGTGTTTAAATATTACTTATTTCTGTATAAGTTTGGTGCTAAGTCCAGTTGGTTAAAATGTATTGAGTAATATATTTTCTGCCATAATAAACTCTCCCTGAGGAGAGAAATCCTTAGTTAAGGGTCATCACAAATCTAACATATTACCTGTGCAAAGATCAATTCTGTATCTTACCATTTGTGGTAGGCTAGTGCTGTGGCCCTGCTGCTCTTTTTCACTTCTGTATTTTTGTCCCCACTTTTCTATTTTTATTCTGGAGCTCTTCACAAATTCTGTCTGTTCAGCATTTCTTTACCAATAATGCTGGCTAAAGGAAAAGAAATATTCAGAGCATTTAGTACACTGACTTCCCATGTTGGGAGCCCTGCTGAGTGCTGAGTACCCTGCTGGATGTATAAACTCAAGGCCCATGACATACATCTTATTACAGTCACCAAAATTTCCTCCTCTAAATTTCTGTTTGCTTTGAAAGCCAAAAAACATAAACAGACCCAGTGTGGAACCCATTTCATGGACTTGCAAGCTGAATGTTGGGAATATATATGTATATATAATGTTTCTTATTAGAAGCAGTAGTATCAAGAGCCTCTGACCTTTTAATGCACTAGAGGTGTACTAAGTATGGAAGTTGGCTTCAAAAGCCAATGTTAAAACTGTGGCTTTTATCAGATTAAGAGTTCCTAGTGTTCTTTTCTTATATACAGTTGCCATTGGAATTCACTATTGCATTATTTTGCAGCTTATGAGCAGGATAGTTGTGGTGAGTCCTTTTTATACCTCATAGGAGAACGGTTCTTTTCAGGACATGAGAAGGATAACAATTTGTCAGGATTCACTGAATCAAATTTTATTTGGAAATCACTGTGGATGGTTTAAGTGGAACTTCCCAACTGCTATTATGTCATAATGGTGTCAAAAATACCTGCTAAATGTATAGACCTGACCTTCCTATTCCTCATCCTTCTTTTACATTGCTGGTGTTCCATAAGACCAGTGAAGTGCTTTTAACAATGCATGCTGGACAATTATTGTACTACTTGGATGGCTAAAATGACTTACCCAAAGATGTATACAAATCTCCCAGGAGGCAGACTTCAGGTCAGCCTAATGTTGGTAACAGTGTTCACAGTTAGCTCTTTAAAAAATACTTTAGGACAAAGCTGAATTAATTAAAGAAGTTAACGTATTTCACTGAGAATGGTATTTTATGACATGCTGGAAGATAAAATCCTTTTTTCAGTTAGCTTGCTAACTGCCTGGAGTGTTTGTATGCTTTTAAAGTTCTGCTAGGAAACAGAAAATGTTTTGATTCCTAATTTAGAATTTTTTCATCTTGAGAGTTCAAAGGTTTCAGTCTTGAAGAAATGTTTAGGATCATTTTGATTCCTTTGGAGCACATCTCTTAGGCTGTATATAGACATTCAAAAAGCCCAATGTGGATTTGATCAAACCTACACAAGTTTTTATAAGCGGTGTAGGTTAGATTGGGAGGGAACAGAACATGCATCCAACCTTTGGTGGGTGGGGAGGGAGGGGACATACAGGCTGCCTGCACTGGCTGAGGCCATCAGGTTGGGGGCACTCCTGCACACCTCCCATCATGCCCTGTGGGCTCCTTGTGCTGCCAGTGAATGCCAAGCAGATCCAGGGGGCTGGGCCACCTCTTATTGGTTGCTAGGCACAGAAAAGCACACCCCCACCCCTGTCACCACAGACCCTCCCCCATGCTAACCCTAAGGCTTCCAGGAGAGCCCTAAACCAGATCACCATAGCACACCCAGCAGCCTGGCGATTGTGGCGGGGAGGGGAGGCATGGGAGGTGGGGTGTGCTCTGCAGAGGAAGGATCAGGCCCCTCAGAGTTCTGCTGAATGGCAGGTGGTGACAGCAGGTACCTGGCAGCCCCGCATTTTTTTGGGAAAAGGGTGCTTTCCAGAAAGATTGGGTCTGTTGGAGCTCTGGCCAATGGCAGATGGTGGCAGCAGGCACCCAGAATAATTGCAGGAATCAGGATTGCAGGAATTGTGTCAGGAAGCTGCTACTGCTGCTTGCTGTTCGCCAGAGCTCTGAGGGGCCTGATCCTTCCTTTTGTGGAGTGCCCTCTTCACCTAAGGACATTGAATAAAGATAGAAAAATACTGAGCTAGAGAATGCCCTCTTCCCTCTCTCCCTCTGCCTATAGCTGACAGCTGGCTGCAGGCAGGAGGCAGGGCCAGGCAGAAAGGCTGTACTGACTCACCTTTGCAGGGGCAAAGCCGGCTAGGCCTTGGCTGGAGCAGTCAAGTGTAGACTACCTGCTAGTGCACCTCTCTGCAAGGGGGGATTAGCGGGGAGCTGCAAAGCAGCCAGGGATGCCAGCAGAAAGTGATGTAACTTGAGTTAGTAGGGCTAGGGACAGACATTCGAAAAGCCTGAATTGTTTCAGTCTTTCCAGGTTAGTCTAACCTGGATAGGCTAAATCAATTTTGTAACCAGAAAGACATCTCCGAAATGGAGGCACATGCCTGCAGTGGCTCAGGCTACAAGCTGGGGGGGGGGGCGGGGGCTAGAGCAGCCATGTTTTCCTTCCACAGAGCTGGGCTAAGGGGGGACATGGCCAGGCCCCAGCAGGGCACTGTGATTAGGGCACTTCTGAACAGCCCAGCAGGGAATGTTTATCACTCCTAACTCAGTGTTTATTGCCCAATTAAGAAAACAACAGAGGGACAGGGCTAGCTAGTTGTTGATTCTGCCTGTTGATTCTGCCTGTTGATTCAGCACAGACCAAAGCCAGCATGTGGTCTGCTAGCTAATAAACAGACACCTCCTCAGGAAGGCAGAGGGAAGGGGGGAATTTCTGATTAACAGGGAGTGGTGAGGGGGAGGGGAGCTCTGGCAGCCCACAATATTGCCAGACCTCTGGCCAGGGAGCAGAGGGAAGGGGCCAGCCCTGCTGTTGAGTAGACAGCCCCACCCAGCCCAGAGAGGATGCTGGGATGCTGGGAATGTCTGGTTTATTTTAAACCAGAGGGGTCTGGGACAGACATTGCATAAACCGGTTTGAACCAAATCAGTCTGATACTACATTCAACCAGGTTTATCTCAAACTGGTTTCAGTCATTTTCAAACTGGTTTATGTGCACTGAACATCTGTTCTGTTACAGGCTTAAACCAGTTTCTGATCACTTAATCCAGTTTATGTGTAATGTCTGACCCTAGCCTAGGGGATCTGGTACAGAAGTTTGATATACCAACCTAAATCGATTAAATTTGAGATTACATTGATCCAGGTCTATGTTAGACCGGGTTCCCTTTTTAAACTAGTCTGTGTGCACTGAACTTCTGTTTGTTTATGGATGTAGACCGGTTTCTGATCACTTATACTGGTTTGTTTATGTGTAATGTCTGTATCTGGCCTTAGAGAAGTAATATAAAATTACATGGAGCAAAAGGTTTGTGTCACTCTGTACTTGAGGATCTTGATCCTAAGTAATAAATTGCTGACAAACAGTACTTTGAAGTGTTCAGGACACAGATTAGCATAGCTGTGTGAGATCATTCAGATTCAGTAAGAATCAAGATGAAATTAACTGTATGTTCAAATTTTGAGTATGGGGGTAGGGGAAGAGTGTTCAGTAACACTTGATCAGTAGTTAAAGCTAAAACTTTTCTGTTTTGTGAGCCTGGCTGAACTGAACTAAACTAAAAAATACTTTTCTTGAAGACATATTGGTCTCAAACAGGAGAAAGTATTTTTATATTGAGAGAAAGCTTATTCTTCCAAGAATTCCAGCAGAGTTTTATGGAGTACAGAGAAATACCCAAGTCTTGGGATATTTATTTGAACCTGACCTCTCCATTAACTTGTAAGCTTTGCCTACTTTAGTATATTAGATTTATGCCTTATGGTATTTTTTTGTGAAAAGAAAAGAAATAAGTGCTTCTTTCAGAAGTGGGTGCACTAGATAGAGGGACTTGTAGTTCAAATGTAACCAGGACTTTTTTGCCACTTTCTCATCATTCCTGTGGGATCCCTAACAACTTCACTCAAAACCTAAGTTTTATCTTGTTTATATATCAAAGGTAAACCTGTTTAATTTACACTGGCTTTTAAACAAATTTTGTGAAGGCAGTGTAACCCTCTCCACAACCTTTGGACAGTCTTATATACATTAAAGTCAAACAGATTCCTAATAGATTTAAACTAAATTGAACTTAGATGGCTTTAAATCACAATAAGACTCAGGATACAGATTTTTGCCTAGTTTCACTAAACCAGTGTAAAATCATACCTTAAAACTGCAGCTTAAATCAGTGGATCTGTATCATGCAGACCAGACCACAGTTTAACCACTAACATATTTTCTGGTATTGTCATGATTTGTATTTTTTTTAATACAAAAATTGTGGAATGTTGTAGAAATGAGAAGCTCTTTATTGATCCAAATACCCTGGCGGTATCAAAGTTTATATACCTACTGGTGTTTTAAAATCTACGTTTCAGGTAGGCAGTGTAACACAGCTTACTGGCACAGGTGCTCATGAAATGGATATTATCATAGCTGAGTTGAAAACCAGACTGAAAGAACTTAATGTGCCTTTCACCCACATCTTGAAAGAAGTGGCATGTGAAACCTCTGGTTGTACGAATGAAGGTAACGTGTGAGTGGAGAGTAGCAAATGTAATACCTATGTTGAAGAAGGTGATATGAAGTATTCCATGGTCAAAGAAAATGGAGAGCCGATCAGATGGGAAGAGTGTTTGGTTTGTTCAGCATAGGGAAATGAAGACTGGAGAGGATTTGACTGCTGTCTGAAAATGTATCAGAGGAAGGGAGATAAACAGCACAGAGTGTTATTTAAAGTGAAAGACCATGATAACAGGAGAAAAACTAGCCCTGGATAAGTGGAAAATAGAACATTAACCATCAGAGCAGTGAGCCTTCCCGTAGGAATAGTAGGGATGAAAAAGCCAGCTAGTTTTGATGGTGCTTGATGCATAAAATAATTTAGATGGTGTGGTGTGATTACCTGTGATAGCTGGAGACAGGATTTGATGACACAGGAAATCCTTTTCAGTTCTGTTTTAGTCTTTTCCTATGTGAAAAGACTAGGTCCAACCTTGTTTAGCTAGGGTTGTAATTGGATAAAAAAGTATTCTCTAGTTTTTTAAACAGGTTATACTTCAGCCAATCAATTTTCCCAAGTGAGATTCTACTTTATAAAATGATTATTCCTGTCCTTTTTGCAGTTCCTTCCATCTGTGAAATAATTTCACAGTTAACAATCCATTAAGAACTGAGAAAAGCTACACCCCTCTGAGCAACCATTTCAAGTTGTCTACAAAACCAGTCAGACACTTAATAATGAATTACTAACATTTGTTAAGGTTTTCTTTGTTGGAGACTTGCTTACAAATAAAAACCTCCTAAATCTGCTAACCAATCTTGTCTTTAACCTGATATCCTTGAACTCAAAAAGAAAATACCAGGTGGCTGAACTAACGAAAACTGGCCTAGTTTGATCCTATGGGCTCCTACACACATGCAGGGAGCCTGCTTCAGTGTGCTGGAAATCCAGTGTGTCATAGTAGACTGGATTAATGGAGTCTGCGGGAGCACGGAAATTTACACGCTCTGGCAGCCTTCCGCGTGACATGTATCAGTGTCACTGCTCATTTCCACACTGACAAAATGGCGGTGGTACACTTTGAAATAAAACACATTCGATGAGCTTTAGTTCATAGTGCCCTGCCGCCATTTTTTCAGCATGGGGATGTGCAGTGAAACTGATATGCGTGGACACTTTTAATTAGCACGGCTCACTAATTAAAGTTTCTGGCACCGCACTGGGAACCATGGGCAACTAGTGCCACCTTACTTAGCGGGGGGCATGTGCCCCTCCCTCCCCTCCGGGCAACAAGTCAGCAACCAGGGGAGGTATCCCCCCATGGCTGATCTTGCCGACGGCGGGGGGGGGGAGGGGACAGTTCCCCATGGCCGATCTCGCTCACCAGCTTCCGGAAATGGTCGTGGTGCTCCCACTCCCTGGCTGGTGCTCACGGGGGGAGAGGGGGCACTGGCGCTCCCACTGACCCCCCTTGTACTTCACCTAAGCGGGGAGCGTGGCCAGTCAGAGGGTGCACCAGCGCTCTCAGGGAGTGCACGTGCACTCCTGTGCACCTCTTATATGTCGCCACTACCGGGAGCACATGTAAAAATGCACATGTCCACTATATCAGAATTGACAAGACTCCATCTGAAATAGTCATAATGTGGAGTCTTAGAGACCTGAGAGATTCAGTCTGAACAATCTTGGACCTGATTACTATAAGTTGTAATGAAATAGGAGAACAGCCAGAGGAAAAATAACATTTGGATTAGGTCACGTAGTCTTGCTGAAGATCAGACAAACAGCATGTTTGTTCTGAGTGGCTTCCAACAGTGCTGACCAGAACAGTCACAGCTTCCCATGCTGATATCCTGCTTACCTTTGTGCACAATGGCTTACAAAGAGCCTAGCTCAGTCAGGGATGGATTCTGCCAATCTACATGCGTGGATTAGAAGTACCTTGCTGCATGATGGATCCCGCTGATTTTACATAAATTACTCAAAGGCAGAATCTGGTCCTAAACATTTTATAAACCCCCCACTTTATAAAGTAAATGCCAGCCTATGAACACAAATGAATCATAGCCAACCTACTGCATTTGCAAGAAAAAGAAAGCTAGGAAGGAAAAAATGGTGGTCTGAAACAGGATCAAGTCACTGCAGTTATAGAAAGAATGTGATAGTGTTATGTCTCAGTGTGGGTACATAATGTTCAGGGATCATGGTTTTCTCTGATAAAAATCCCCAATTTAAAAAAGTAACCCCAAATCCACATTTTCCCATGAGACACACACACACACACACACACACACACACACACACACAGAGAGTAGTCTTTCATGTTAATCATGGAAAAACCTGGATTTGGGGTTACTTTTGTAAACCCCCAATTTAAAAAAAAGAAAACCTCCAATTATCGGATTTAAAAAAGTAATCCATATTTCTCTGTGATTAAAATGAAACACCACTATATATATATATATATATATATATATAACTATTTATATTTATATATATATAAATAATGTTGTTTAAATGCTGTTTCATATATATATATAAATGAAACACCATTTAAACAACATTATTTTAATCACTGAAAAATGTGGATCTTGGGTTACTTTTTTAAATCCAAAAACTGGGTTTGGTTTTTTTTTATCAGAGAAAACCAGGATCCCTGATAATGTTACATGACTTACTTGACTTAGTTTGGGCAATATAGCAATATGATCAGCCCAGCCTTTTGGCTTTCCAGGGTCTGCTGTACTTTAGTAATCAGCCACATGTCTGCTTTGCAGACCTCCTAATACATTCATGACCCCTTCTGGATACAGGAAATGGAAATCATCAGAAAACGAGGTCTGTGATGTTCCTTAAAAATGTTCTAGTCTCTTCACTGAAGTCAACATCTGACAAGATTTCTTGTGAAAAAGGTACTCTCACTTAGGCTAAGCAGTCTACAATTGTCCCATTGGGATTAGCAGGTCTGTTTTCCAAGTAAACTAAAAATTAGTGGGGGGAACCAGGAGAACCTTGTCAGTAATGGGAAGTTCCTAGAAATTGTAATGTTTCTTGGAAGACCTCACCATATGAGAATACCTGACTGAAACTGTCTGCACTATACAGGTAAAGCCAAATGTTGCATCTGGTCTGTTAGTGCAGAAAACCCCTTTCTCAGCTACTAGGCCAGATTTATTTTTACCTGTTCCTCTGGGCTATTACGTTCTCTCTCCACTGCTCCAGTATATACTAAATAAATCAAACAGGCTGGATATAATGGCCATCTTTTAGGCTGTATCTCCAGGATAGCACAGGTTCTTCAGTCTATAACTGTCATTCTTCTGCATGTGTGTGCATGTGTTTTAAGATTGCTAGTTATCAGTTGCCTCTCAAAAAAGAAGCACTTTGTTCAAAGGAAGTGACCTCCCTTAAGCATAAATACAAGCACAGCATCTTAAGGGAAGAAATGATGTGTCCAGGGCAGTTTAAGCTATCCTTGTGTACCTTTCATGATTGCTATGCAGTTTATAAGTTTGTTAAAAAATGCTTTGGTTTTCCTGCAGCTTTTAAATTCTTCAAATAAGCAACAGTTTGACATTCTTCCCAGAAGACAGAAGTGGGTTTACGTGTGCCAAATAAATATATGGTCTCTTTGTTTGATGTGGGAGGGACAGAGATAGTAAAACTATGTGTAGCAACACATTTATTTTTTGAGGCAATATAAAGATAGTGAAGTTTTTTTCTACACGGTAATGGCATTCTGAGTTGCCATCACAGCTGTGGCTTTAATTCCCGTTTTAGCTGCTGTAGATCCAAGTTAAACATAACCTTTCTGTTAAAACATTGGAAAGAGACAGGAGTCAAAGTTTTTTTGGGCCCCAGAACTGATGGACTGTGAAGAGGAACACGGGATCAGATCCGTGGTCTGCCATCTTGTCCTCAGCACAGACCACATTTCTGAGCTAGGTGTAAAAATCTTTAAGAGGCAGATATGGGCAATCACTTGTCCCTCCCATATAAAGTCTTGTCTGGTTACAAATAGCATGAGATTTAAACATAAGATAATATCCTAATATTTTTACAATGAATTATGTTTACACTTAATGTGAGCAAGCAGTCCCTTTTGGAAGTTTCTTAATTTCTTAGTTTACACAGTTGCCGGTGACTGTGGTTTCCAAAGTCTAATTACATGCGACATGGAAAAAAATATTTCTTTTTAGAGTCTAAGTCTTCTGGAATCCACTGGTCTGTTTAGTTCTGTATGTAACCCATTCCAGCTCAGCAAGGAAAAAACAAATGACAGGAAAAGCTGACATAGTTATTATCGGTCTAATGATACACAGACCGTGGGGTTATACATAGTACCTTATGCACCTCAAAGCACCTGCATCCCCCACCTGCTATGTTTTTCTTAGGGCATTTGTCTACATTGAGGTTTTTAACACGGGTGTTACTAAGGTATACCTGTTGTAATTGTGTAATTGCTATTTGAAAGTAGGTAGAGAAGCTTCACCAATGTGTAAGCCGTTGTTCACATCAGTGCAGCCTGTCAATGCTACAGGGTTCAATCCACAGCAGTTATATCACCAGAGCTAAAATGGTGCATAGCTTCCAGTGCAGACAGGCCTGTTGACAATCACTATTGCTTTTCTTTAATGTTTTCTGATCATTGATAGTTCATTGCAAAATTGTAATTGCAGTACTGTTAGTAGTGGAGGCTTATATTTTGTTCAGAGGAAAGGATAGGAAGGATAGGGGAAATTCTAAAACTTAATACAGAGTTGTTCTTCTCCTGACACCCTTATGGGGTGATCCTATACAATATGTAATAATAGTGGAGGAAGTACTCTGAATGTTACTATGTCTGGGCTCCACAGCAGCTAGGTAATCTCAGATGTGGGTGCTTCACTACTCTCTCTGAATCCTCTGAGGAAGCCAATGTGTGTGTAGCACCCTTTTCCATTTTTCAGTTAGTTCTTACAGCTTTTTATATACACATTTTGGATTCCTTCATGACATTGTAAACAAAAATCTGCTCTGAATGTATTTAAAAAATCTCTCTAGTCTCTCTGTTTATTCTAGTGGAGAGGCTGTTATTGTGTAGGCAGAAGCAGGCTGACCTAATTCTGATGTCAAACTCTCTGTCCAGCCATTTTATAACAGGATAAATAGCACTTTATAACACGACAAATAGCATTCTGGTATCCACTAAAGCTCCTTCATGCTGTCTTGGGGTAAGAGGGCACAGAGCATTCCCCTTAGAATAGGGGCAGGAGACATGTAAAAGTTGTTTTCACAGCTCATGCAGCCCCTGAAGTTTGGAGTGTGTGTTAGGGACGGGAATGAGACTGGCCAGAGGGCTGTAATGTCTGTTATCTGTGAAAAAGATTCTGTAAGTTGGAGCAGCCCAAGAGCCACCGAGAAACTGGGAAACAAAAGGATGCTTAAAGGCACCTTTGTAACTCTTATGCTTCCCCCTTTCCTACCCCATCATGCTTGTTTCTTTGCTTTTGGCTGGATGGTTTATTCCATTTGTGATAAGAAATTTTCTTGGTAAGTACAGTGAAATTACACAAAAAACCCTCCCCCACTATGCTAAAATAATGTTATGGTTGCACTATCAGGCACTCAAAAGTTAGGGCTTTCCTATATCACTTCTATGCCTAAGTATATCAGGCTATGCCTTTGTTACCAGGGGCTGCTGCTGTTTTAACTATAGCAGTATTGGCAAGACAGCTAGATCTGTATGATATGGGCACAGGTCTGTTGGGTGGAGGTTTTTATTGCCGACATGTCACTGACTCTCCTGAAAGACACTGTCGGCTGTCAGAGCTGCACTCACAGGGCTGGTATTGCTTGGGCATCTTTTCACACTCAGGCTGATATAACTGCACCGACAGCAGTTTGTCATGTTGGTGGTGGTCTGGTTTAGAAACATAGTTAAATTGATGCCATTTCTAGTAGGGATGCAGTAGTAACAGGTTTGTATCCGTATGATTTATTTCCATTAGCTGCTACGAGAACGGTGTAGACCCGCCCTAAGAAGGTGTCTCTGCAGTTATAATGTGGAACCTTTATCTGTGTGTGCATTACACAGATATTGTTAATAATTACATGACCGTATAGGGACTGATCCCATTCTGCTTTTCTTGAGTCGTAGTTTCATAGTTGTTAGGGGTTGGTAGGGAGCTTACAGATCATCAGGTCCAGCACTTGGGCAGGAAAGACTGCTGTCCTTGGAAAACTATTAACACCAAAAGGTGGGAGAGTCGCTTCTCCTGAATGTATTTTTTTACATCTTAAGTTCAAAATGATAGCATGTGGGAAAAGTAGACAAGTTAATAGGATGAGTGAAATGATATGTTTTATCTAAGGCCTGTTTGTGCAGCTGTTTTTGACACTCTCCGCCCCCTTCCCCACTTCTTCCAAACACTCCTACTGGAATTACCCTTCTCTGGTGAGAAAGGTCTTAGATCCTTACATGCAGCTTCATAGTCCAACTCGAGGGAAATGCTCATAGGTGCTTCCTGTACCCTTAAAGGCTGACATTCTTGATTACAATCTTAACTATTACCAACTCAGGAAAGGGGCATCAAGACCTTAATCTGGACTCCACATGTGAGAGAAGGCTCCTGGATTTGCCTTTTGCCTTAAACGAATTTATCATTACAAGCTTTTTAAAAATAAGTAATAATACACAAATAGAATAAAGGTTAACTTTAAATTTACTTGATATATTTTGTATTATAATATCCCAAACTCTGGATTAAGGCAGACCTCACATCCTTTTACAGGTCATTCCCCTTTGTGTAGGAATGTTGAGGATTTCAGTGCAATTAAGTTTTCCCTGACTCCAAGCCCTGCGGTATCTGCAATCAGTACTGGAGTTCAGGATCTGTCAGGAGAGAGCTGTATTCAATAGAAAGGGCACTTGTAAGAACTCAGACCATTATTTTTCACTCCTGTCATTGACTAATTATATATAAAATCAGTAGATGTAAAAATTAGATATAAAATCATGGCTACCCCGGTGAGTTGAATTGAAGGCCACTTTACTTCTGAGTTGGAGCCTCCATACAGGGGTTTTGTGTGCTTTTACCAATGCACCCAAAATTCACAGTAGCAGTTCATTAGCATTAACTTCCCATGTAGAGCAGCCTTCTTCCTGCACATACATACACGTATGTACACACACGTGTACCCCTGTCACATGCATGCGCACACATATACACTTACGAGATGTGGTGGGCTAGCACCAATCCCTTGCTCAGAACCAGTTTTATTGGATATAGAATTACTGGATTTTGAAATGTAGTGAATGACACAATGTTTCAGCAATGTCCAGATATTGTGCCCTGGTATTAATCCTGTCTTGTCTCTATCACAGGAGTGGGCAAAATATGGCCCATGGGCCACATCTGGCCTGTCAAGCACTTTCATGTGGCCTGTGGTACCCACCAGCAAATTGTGCTCACCCAGCCATTCCACCCACAAAGGTGGGAGTGAGCTGCCCATATGTATTCACCCCCTCCCAACATACACTGTTGTGCCTTGCTCCCACCGTTATGGGCTGAAGGGCCTGGCCAACTAGCACACAGTTTCTGGGTGGAGCTGCTGCCACTGCTGTAGCCAACAGGGACCTGCTTGGCTTCTCCTGCCTTTATGTCATTCTGGGCAGCAGGTAGGGAAGCAGGCAAGGGCAGGGATGCAGCTGGGTGGGGGCTGTAGCTGGCATTAGTGTGGAGCCTGTGCTCAAGTGGGCGGCAGCAGCATGGAGCTTGGGTGGACAGAGTGAAGGTGTGAGGGAGGATTGGGGGGCGTGGGGACCCTTTCTCCACATTCCCCCCACATGGCGTGCAGCCCCAGCAGGCAGTGGAAGTGGCAGCAGCAGGAGCAGCAAGGGTGCTTCGGGCACTGGTGCCCAACAAGGCATGGCTCTGTCCAACACTGCACATCACAGTGAGGGGCACAGCCTCTGCTGAGCCATTTGTATTACCAGTGCTCCCCGCCACATGTGTGCAGCCCCTGCACTCCTAAGACATGGGAGAGAAGCCCGAGGCTCCTTCCTCTGGGGGGTGGGGAAGGCAGCTGGCTCCAGCATCTGGGGCTTCCCTACCACGTCTGGTGAGAGCGGGGAGTGCTGGCAATAAACTACGTCCTGCCAGGAACCAGTACATGCGCTAGGCATGAGCACCCCTGCCTGCTGCTCCTACCATGGAAGGAGTGCGGGGCGGGCCCACTCCCTCACACTCCACAAACCACACACACCCACACCCTGCCCCCATAACCTCCCACATATGCACAACCCCACCAACATACCCTCTGCCCCCCTACAGACACAGTCACACCCCCTCACAAACCCCACCACACACACACCCACACTCCCAACACCCCACCATACACACACACACACACACCCCCCCCACCATATACCCACACACCTCCACACGTGCCCACACCCCACCATACAACCCCCAAAATATACAAGTCTAAGAACTTATTTTTAGTTATTCTGCTTTCACCTCCATATACACTACACAAACACAAATCATGACAAAAATATATTTTTAATACAGTTAAAATATATTATAGTAGGTGTTTGATGTTTAGTGTATGGTTTAGTTCTTTTTCTGGTTCTGAGATGGCAAGGGGAGGGACTAACGGTGGCAAAAGTCAGGGCTTAGGAGTGGGACCTTTGGTCCCACGATGATGGCCAGGGGTTGGGGCAACTGTCAAGGGGCGGGACTACCCATGTGGCTCTTGACAGCTCACCAAAACACTTAAGCAACCCTCCAATGAAATAATTGGCCGCCCTGCTCTATCATGTACATCCCTGAAATATATCAATTATATTTCTGTTCAAACAGTGTTGAAATATTCAGAAGCAACTGTAGGAGAGTTGGAGAAATAGAAAACAAAATACTATAGTGATCCATTGTGCTAAGAATATAGAAGTTTTATGTTTCTGTAGCATCTTAAACCACTTCTCTGAAAAACGGGACTGTAAATTCAGAACTTCATTTTTTAGGGCTTGGTATTGGTTTTTTTGGTTTGTTTTCATTTTGTTTTACTAACAGTTTTAGGATTAAAATAACCAGGTTGTACTTCTCTTGGCCCTGCTGACTCAGCACATTTAGGTGACACAATGTTAGCCAACTACCTGTAAATTTATGAACGCTCCAGAAAAGTCAAGCCCAAAAAACTCCTATCTGTAAAGTTCATAAGAAAACTGTGCTGTCAAAAAAATGTGAAACCACAAGAGCTTCAATTAAGCTCCATGGTTGAGAAGAAGCTGGCACTGTTGTATGACAGATGGGGCATAGCAGCACCACCTGGTGTTAGTGCAGCAACATGAAGGGAGCTCTTTTCTGTGCTTTGTTGCCCATGGAGCCCAGGTTGTTCCCTGCCCACCTCTGAAACTATGTGCTGTTGCTGTTGGTGCTGTGTCTCCTTTGCCTATAACACAGCTCCTCTCACAGGTAGATAGTGGTCCTTTACTGGGGATCTGTGCCAGGATGTGGGGAGTGGGGCTGGTAGGGGTAAGGCTTGGAGTGGTCTGGCAGGGCAGCATGGCGTGGGGTTCAGTTGAGGGGCCTGGGGTTGAGTAGGGGAGTCCTGGAGGGTAAGGAAGCATGGTGTTAAACCATTGCTAGTTCTGCACACTTTTTACTAAAACCACATATATTTTTACTATTTTGGTGTTAAACCCCTAAATTTGAACCCAGCCCTTGTTCAGGGTCTGGTAGACAGATTACATTTACATCATGTAAAGTGTGTATCAGGAAAGATACACATCACTAAAAAAAAAGTTTGTCAGTAAAATCAAGTTTGAGACTTATTCAGTTGAAGTTGGGAGCTGGCAGTTAGTAAAATCACCTTTTAACTTTGTAAATTAAGCATGAGATATGTTCATCTCTGATAAACGATACAGGTGGGACCACAAGATTTCATTTTTATTCGAGCCCCTTCTCAGACCTGTACTTTTAAGCCTGTAGTGTATTAGCAACACAGAGATAAGTGTTAGGAATGATGTGAAGCAACCTGACTGCAAGCTAGAAATCTATGTTTGACAGACAGCTTTACAGAAGAAATGGTAAACACTGTTTCAGATGTGGCACTGATTTAATTAGTTAAACTAATGCAGGACCTGTTGTGGCTACTCAGATCAATTAACCTGGTTTATATCATTTTAGTTCAAGGGGGCAAAGAATTGGTTCTAAATCAGTTTAAGAGCTTTTGCAGAGCTAGTTGCACTGGTTTAGCTGAATCTATTAAAAAACCTACCTCTAGTTAAACTGGTACAACTTAGAGGTCACAGCTGAAGTCTGAATTAAAAAAAAAAATGAAATCCCATTTTCTTTAATTTTTAAACATTGCAAATATCTGTTTATTGATTGTGGTTCTATACATAACATTTGTGGTCAAAAATCAGAGGAAGAAGCTCTTCAGTATGGGATATCTTAATATCCTGAATGAAAATCCTAGAGAAGCTTTCTCTGTAATTGATTCAACAAAAATTGAGAACTGGATAAAAGAAAAGATTTGTCCTTCTGTATGTTATTCCAAGGGCCCTCTTGTCTACTCCTCCAGACTTCTTCATTTTTCCTGTCAGTTACCAGGGTTGGAAATTTATGGGTTTTTGCTTGCTGGCTAGTTGCTGAGGCTCTTTTGCTTCTTTTTTTTGCAAAGGCTCATAGCTTTGAAGCTTCATTACTATCAGGGAAACCCAAACTTAAATGACAACCATTGGCTCTGTCTACAGCATACTTTTTCCTTATTTGCCATGCATTGACTTTTACACTGAACATTTAGGCTTCAGGACATGTCAGGACTGCTAAAACAAAGCCCTGTGGCTTTGCCAAATATTATTTTGCGAGTAATCATTTCATTCTCCCCATTGTCTTCAAAAGCGGTTGAATTCCTTGGAAGTGTACTGATGTGATAATGAAACATAATGACAAGCTGGGGAAAAAACTAATATGTGAAAACTCCAACATGTCTTTTCTTTTGCATACCTGCACCCCCCCACCCCCCAGTAAGTCCTGCAGGAATCATGCTTGTTGTAGAATTTTGGGATCATCTCTCCTCTGTACCTCTGGGGGAGGGGGGGAGAGGGAACCAGTATAGTTTCCCAGACAATTGAATGTACTGTAGTTTCTCAAATATAAAACAACTCCAATTTAAGATGAACCCACTAAAATTAGATTCTGTTTATGGAACATTTATACATTTTTGATAATTTTCCATGTATACAATCTAATTATTGGAGAATCATCTTAAATTTGTCTCTCCCACCACTGCAGGCAGTGATGGAGGTGGGCCAGGCAATGAGGGGGGCAATAATGGAGAAGGTGATGAGGAGATAGACAGTGGGGGGCAGTAGAGGGGTACACAGTAGGGCAGACTGTGGGGGGGGCAGTAAGGGGTAGTTGATGGGGGAAGCATGCAGCTTGCCCTCTGCTGCCTGCTCCCTTACTGCCTCCCTCACTGGCCCCCCCCACTGTTTGTCTTCCTGAAGCCTCAGGCTTCTTCCCCCTCCCCCTGTCCTCCTCTCTTCCCCACTCCACACAAGTTTTGTACACTGCAGCCTTGTGTCCTCACCCCCCTTTCTCTCCCTCTCTTCATTACCTTTACTCCAGTTCCAGTAGACATAGTCCCCATTGCAGCCTAGGGCACTAAGCATGGCTCAAGCCCAGCTGGTGCTGCTGCTACAAAACCAGGCTGCAGCTGTGCTCGGAGCTCCATGCTTAAGGAGGGTGGAGGCTTCCAGGACCAGAGCAAAAGTCGGGTAGAGGGAGGTGCAGTTGGGGGGAAGAGAGGGGAGAAGTGACAAGTTGGGAAAATGGGGGTGGGGTGGGGGAGCAGTAGGGGGTGCAGAGGCAGTGGAGGGGCAGGCAGCAGCTGTAGCCCCAGTGCTGATCCCAGGGTTGGGGCTGGAGCTGGAACTCCAGCAATTGCCTGTCCCTGCAATCTCATAGTCAGTTGTAAGATGAGAGGCTTCCCCCTCCATGTTAAATAGGGAAAAAGTCTTGCCTTTTCATTGAATAAATATGATAGTTTTAGTTAATACATGTAGCTCCGTAAACATAGGTTTTTTTGGTTTTTTTAGGAGTCTTCTTTATAATTTGAGACCACCAGTATAGTTTTTACTAGGGGTGCACCAATAGAGATTTTTGGGGTTAGTACAGATAGCTGATTTTTTCAGGAGGCATATCAGCCAATACTGATCCAATTTCTGATACCAGCTTGGCAGCTCGGAAAGCTGCATACAGCTGGTAAGGGGGGGAGGGAAGGAAGGGGAATAGAGGATGCAGATCAAGGCCCCTGTGGTGAGGGAGGAGGGGCTGGGGCAGGGACTGGGGCAGGTGCTGCCCAGCTGCGGTGGGGCAGGCATGGGACAGAGCCATGGGTCATCCAGGGAGCCTGGGGAGGGGAAGGAGGCGGCTCCCACCACTACGCATGGCTGATCCAGGAGAGCATGGGCAGGGGTGGTCCTGGATCTATGCGGGGTGTGGCAGGCCCGCCCCGCCCTGCCCTGCTCAGCAGTCACCCTAAACACAACCCAAAAACTGTAATTTACAGCCAAGCTCTCTGATACCACCAAATTTGCATTGAGGAGAATACCTGCGACGGTCACTTCACAAATTTCAAAAGGGCTTTGACCCAACAAGGACATTCCTCCAGAGAGATGGATCTCACTTTTGAAAGAGCCCCCCCAGACACCATGCGAAGAATTGCTTCAGTGCAAAAAGGAAATCTGCATGAGTTGCACACCATTAGTTATGACATACCATCCTTCCCTGGAACCTGTATGGAAAATCCTCAAACCATTGCAAACCATACTAGAAGAAGACCCATTTCTTAAAGAGATCTTCCCAGAACCACCCATCCTAGTCTTTAAAGAAGCACGAAACCTCAGTAACTTGATCACCAGAAGCAAACTTCGTATGACTTAAGCCACACCAAATGGATCCAGACCATGCCAGGACACAAAATGTAAAATCTGCCAATGCATCTCCGCCAGTCCCACAATAACTACATCCCACAGCAGAACCATCACCATTCCTAGGTCTTACATCTGCAGCTCCAGAAATGTAAAATATATAATCCAGTGCATCAAATGCCCTGATGGAAAATATGTAGAAGAAACCAAACAACTACGTACCAGAATGAATACACACTGAAAATCCATTAAAGGCAAAAATACCTAATTACCTGTGGGTGCCCACTTCTCACAAGACAATCACTCCCTCTCTGATCACTCAGTTCTAATCCTCAAAGGGAATTTACAGAACACCTTTCATAGATGAGCCTACAAACTTCACTTCATAAATCTACTGGATACAAAAAATCATGGACTTAATATAGACTTTGGATTTATGACACATTACAACCTTCCTGACATCTGATACCCCAGGTAACCTGCCTCCAGCTGACCATTTGTATTCCTGTGCACATTTCCCTCCCTTCCCCTCCTATCTCTACCCATTGTCTTCCAAACTTCTATTCATTTGCATTTTCACAGACCTCCATGATGTACGTTAGGTTCCTTTCTACCTTGGAGAACACATAACACCAGCAGAGTCTCCCAATGCCTGAGAAAGGGAGTTTGTGCCCAAAAGCTTGCAGATAACTTTTTTCCCACTATTTAGTTGATCTAATAGAAGATATCACATCTACCCAAAGAACCTTGCCTGCCTATGTCCTTAGACCAACATGGCTACAACCAGCAACCCTTATTTCATTTAGCACACCCTCCAATATCTGTGTGCTGATGTGTGTCTTCTTTCACATGCCAACTATAACAAAAAAAGCCAGCAAACTAACTACACATCCAGAAAAAAAGTCCTTAGGATCTAATTAAGCTATTTATTTTTCCTACCTCATTCCTTTTCAAACGTGCGGAGGAGTGTTGTTATTTCTATCTTTGAATGCTTTGGGAGGTGCTCATATACTGCTATGGTTGGGCCGTATGAGCTATGTATAGGATATATGAGAGAAACAATGAACTGAAGACTCTTTAAAATTGTGTTGCCTTACGACCATACAGCTCTTGTTAGTATAATGAAAATGGAAAGCTCCACAGGTTTTAAGTGATATATTGTTACTAAAGAAAATTTGGGGTTGTTTGGAATTGCCATACTTCAGTGACTTTCTTTGCCTGTTCTTCCCTTTCAGTGTTACTTCCCTTTCAGTGTGTTTTGTATCTGAATCTAAAGGTTAATTCAGTTGACCTTCATGTTTGCTCTGTACAGGAAATATATAGAGGCAGTTCTGGAAATTCAACCCTCCCTGATGTAGTCACAGACTTTTGGATTATTCCCTTTCATTACATAAAAACCAGACCATAGTAGTAATAAAAACTATACTTCAAGTTTTTGTCATGGAATCTGGCCCCCCTCCCTTTCCCCCTTTTGTATCTTCTGGATTGCCTACTGCCTTCCCTGTTTCGCTCAGCATGAATCACCCTACACCAGGGAGCTGGTAGCAGCCCTTTGGGAAGGCTGTAATTCATAGGCTTTCTGTATAATAGAACCTAGTGGTACTTGTGTTTTGAATAAATTTGCAGTTGTCAACCAGATTTGTATATTGCTCAACTGCTGTCATTTAATAATACCTGAGTGGCAAAGATGTTAACAGCATTTCATAGCAATGAGCTCATTCCAAAGGAAGATCTTTTCTACAGAACTATTAATCTGTTGGCAGCATGGAAGAGAAGTCCTGTTCTCTGTCAGAGAGAGCATCTTGTTGTTTTACTGCAGACAAGGACAGAAGACATCAGATATTTTTGGTATGCTGTTGGAAGTAGTTTGGTGAAAATAGCAAACTGGATACATTAAGGCCTTACAGAAATCTTGGTTTTATTCCAGGTTCCAAAGATACTAATTGATTTTTTTTTTTTATTACCTAAGACAGAGATGTCTCTACAATGCTAAACCTTTAAGCATGGCTTAAGTTAAACAAACAAAAGAGCCTTAGTATAATTCTTCATCCTTAATATAGTATTGGTGGGAGGAGGATTGTTAATGATTTACACTCCATGTTCATCCAATCTTACAAATGTTTCCTCTTGTTCTTAACAATGCACCTTCTTTATTTTGTGAATTTTTGTAATTCTTGTTATATGCATTATAACTTACGTGAACGAAATTCTTTTCAGCTTTTATCAGCTTGAATACAGCAGCAAAGAAAAATAAATCATGTCTCCAATTATTTTACCAAGATAGACTCTCTTAATTGAATATGTATATTAATATACTGTAATAAGCTACAGCAACAAAACAAAGCAAAACAAAAACTTCTGTACTTTCTTTTCCCATCTAGATTTAATGCATTTCTCCAAGCCTGTATTTGATAATAGAATCCTTTGTGCAAATGGGATAGAGAGGTCAAACATCTAGAAGAAATGTTTGGTCAGATGTCTACTTCCTGGTTCCTTGGGAAATAAAGTGACCAATTAGCGTCAGCTGGAAAGAGTAGAAATATGCCCAACAGATGGACAGAAGGTACCTTAGAAAGCAGATGATAGAACATACGATGGAAAAATTGTAAAACATCCTTTTGGCTCCCTCCATAGTGATCAGGAACTATATTTGCTGAACTGTTGGAAACCAATTCAGATTAACTTGGTCTAAGTGTCCCGTTACTACCTGCCAGGGAGGAAGAGAGGATGGAGAAGAGGCAGAAGAGGGTCCCTGTACTTTTTAGGTCCAATAGCTTAGGGCACTTTTCCAGGGAGCAGGAAACCTAGGTTCTAGTACCATCCCTCTATCACCCAGGAAGAGTCTGAAGTTGCATTTCTCTGACTTCCCTGCAAAGTGCTCTAATCATAAGGCCATTGGTGAAGTATTACCCACAACATCTTCTATCTCCTTTCTTAAAGTTGGTCCACTGGGCAGCCAGGACAAAGAAGAAAGCAAGCTAAAGGGATTCCCTGGAGGACACACTGAGATTGCTGGAACTGATCTCATCAATAGGGTGTAGAAGATTTGAAATTTAAGGCATAAAATGAAGGAGTAAATGATAGGACAGGATAGGTCTAGCATCTAGGTTGTAAACATGGGCTAGCTCATTTTTGTCAACTGCTGGGGTTGTGAAATGTGATTGACAAGCAGTATAGTGAAAAGCACTGAATTAAGACACCGCTTTACTATAGCAAAACTGAACTACTGGTATAGTTTATTTTGCATGGCCAGTAGGGCTGGGGGAAGGGAAGGAAAATACGAAGAAAATTATGCCAACAGAAGTATAGTAGCTCTTTACTTATAGAGCAGAAATGTTCAACTTCCCAGCCAATGGACCAAATTGGGCCCACAGAATCATGGTATCCACCCTAATCCTAGTTGTAAAATTTTGCAGTGGGAGAGTGGTGGCAATTAATACTGTCATCCCTCCCATGCTGCCAAATTACCTCACCCTATGTGTCTGGATTGGTCCTAGCCTGGGCCATTGCCAAATGACTGGATTGTGGACAGGCCAGCCCCCATGCAGCTGGATCCAGGCTGTGCTAGGCTTGGCCCTTGCTGCATGGCTGAATCAGGGCTCAGATTGTATAGCTGGACTGAGGCCAGGCCCAGCCTGTCCCATATGCTGCTTTTGGCACACTGGTTGGCAGTACCTATTCAGCCTGCGGGGCAAAGGCTTAGGCATCACTGTTGTAGAATATGTTAGTACAGAAAAGCACGCTTGTGTTGACCTGGCTAAAGATGCTGTTTGTGGTGCTGTCTTGACTTCCCATTCTTTTAATGCACATTAGCTCTCCTACTATAAAATCTTAAGGGAGACAGGGCAGCTATAGTTTTTACTAGGAAATTGATAGACAAGCTCTACATTATGTGCCCAAATTGGCCTTGCCTTATTTATCTCACAGTAAAATTATAGTACCTTGTATCCACTAGGATTTCACCATGGGAGAGCTAGTGTGCATTACCTATCCCTTGATAAAAATATACTTTTCTTCTTCTTGTTGTTTAGCAGTAGTGATAAAGCCTAAGTTCCCCGCACCCCCAGAAAAAAAGAAAGAATAAAGGAAAAAGAAGTGTATCTGGGCTTGTCTATACTTGACAGTTAATTCTGATGAAGGTAGGGTAGATATTTACAGAAAATAGTTGTTCCTGAGTAAGTCCACATGTGGACACTCTTATTCCAAGTTGTGATCTGTATAAAAGGTTTAGGCCAGAAGAGCAGAATTTGAATTAATGTTAGCTGCTCCATGATAATTGCACAAGTGCACATTTGTACCCATAGTACTCTTACCCCACAGTAAATTCACACCCTTCCCTATCCAAATAGTTATTTCTATATAACTCCCAAGGTTTGCATTTATTCGAAGAGTTTTACCAGTTTATCTAAATACGGTTCTAGTTAAACCAGTGCAAACCTCTAGAACTTGGTCTGGGTTTTTTTTTGTTTTTTTTTTAACTTAAGTTGGTTTAGATTAGTAAGTTAACATCTTGACTAGGGAGAAAAAATACACACAAACTGATATAAGTGATAGGAAACCAATTCAAACCTGTAACACAACAGAAGTTCAGTGCACATAAACTGCTTTCAAAATAGCTAAAACTGGTTTAAGATGAACCTGGATGGATGTGGTATCAGACTTAACTGATTTAGGTTAATTCTGTTGATTGAACGTCTGTGCTAGATCCCCTCCAGATTCAAGTTAACTCACAGTCCCCCAGCATCCCAGGATGCTTTGCACCTCCCCCACAAACCTCCCCTTGTAGGGTGAGCAGGCTAGCCTTGGCTCAATCTGTCAGCTCCAGCTGAACAGGAAGGTGTGCTCTATTGCCCCTGGCTTTTGGCCTACGCCACTCCAGGCATGTGGCTGCATTTCTGGAATCAAAAGTGAATGTTTGTTCACTTGCTTATCGGCTCAATCTTTACAACTTAAACTAACCTGCAAAGATTGAATTGGTTCAGCCTCAGGCTTTTTGAGTGTCTGTACTTAGCCCTGAAGTTCGCCAACAATAGGGACACTAGATTTGATAAGTAGTCCATTTTGTGCTGTCTCTAACAGGACAGAATCAGGTGCTTCAAAAGAAATTGAAAAACATGTCAAAGGAGAGGTGGCAGGTTGATGTGGGATGATCTGCTCCTCAGATCATCCAGATGGGTTTGCACTAGTTTAACTACATCATTCTTGAAATATTTTGGCCATAACAGTATAACCCTACTGATATCAAATTGATTGCTCAGTCTACAGTGTGAATATGTGATTTTACTACTTTCTCAATAATGCCATAACTTAGTCATTGCAACAGCCAGTGGTAACAGAAAATCCACAGAATCTTTGTTCTGATATCTTCTGAAAGACTACTCATTCTTCTTTGCCTATGGATGGTGATTACATCATTGGGGGATGCTATCAAACAGTTACTTCTAAGAGTAAATAGTATCTAGAGACCCTTTATGTGGTTGAACCTTCTTTTAACTAGCCACACGTGACCAGCAAAATTGTGTAGTGATTCAAAACTGCTGCTACCAGAAGGGATAGTAGAACTGCAGGATGACAGGTCTTTGCAGAGCTCACTTCATAGTTGCAGTGGCATAAAGCAAGAAAGTAAGTTTTCCCTGAACTGGAGCTATCCCTACGTAGAGGTTCACCAGTCCTTGACTACTAATTTTTTGGTGTTAATAGATCAGCTGCTGGGGCTGTTGTCACGGAGATTTGCAATACTCTGAGGAGCATAGCGTCATGATGCTGGTAGAATATATGAGGCTATTGATGACTTTGCACAAATTGAATTCTGAAACTGCAGAAAAGATACTGATGGGACACGTGCCTATAATTTTCTCTTTCCACCAGGACAAAGCTTTCATGAACAGAAAGGTCAGGTGAAAATCTGGATGTGATTCTACCTCATAGTTTAGAAATGAAATATTGGGCTTTTTCTGATCTGTGGCCTCATACGTGGCATACCTGGGAATATTGCCTTATTTGCTGCACCCTGGTCCCTGAGGAGAGTCATGGGAGTTTATTAATTTGACCCCAATCAAAGAACCGCCATAACTTTTGAGGGCATCTCCCAGAGTACACTTTGGGAAAAACTGCCAAGCAGAGAGCTGAACTGCAGGATGCTGTATCCTAGCATATCAGCTTGGAATGTGGAGCTATTAACTTGAAAAAGTACCAAGATCTGCAGGTACAATGGTGAAATGAAGTGATGTTGGAAGCACTTCAACCCAACTCTAGTGCCTGAAAAATAGTCTATAATTTTTAGTATAAAATGCTATTTGCAATGTAGGTTGCATGCACCACTGTTTTGTTACATCCAAAGATTGAGGCTGAAAGAACAGCAGCAAGAGAGAACTTCAGAAATCTTCCATACATCTCAACTTTGAAGCCTACACAACCATTCAGATATTCCTTAGTGTTTTAGTGTTGAAAAATATACTTTGTTTCTACCCTACCTGGAAATACTGACGTATACTGAATTGCAGGATTATTCCACGTGTGCACATAATAATAAATAATAATGAAGCCATTAAATCAAGCTGGGATAGAGAAGTTCACTTTCCTGCTTACATTTTTCTGTTTTGGGGAGAGTGAACCTGCATGTCAAATGCCTGACCTTTTTTCTGAAAAAATCTGTTATGGGTATTATAGTGAGTTAGGCCCCTGGCACATGTTTATTTAATGGCACACTGGGATTTGAGCCCCAATCCCAACAATCCTGTCTGCTGCCTGGCTGCCACATATGCATGGCAGGAGGCATGACTATGGAATCAGAGATCAGATCCCAATCCTGCCATTTATGCATGCTAGTCATGCTCCCAGGCTCCCCCTGTACTAGAAAGCTGAAAGAGGATTGCCCACAGGTCCAACAGTCAGCTGATTGTCAGCTGGCCCCCAGACCCTACTGGGGACTTGAACCAAAGCAATCTGGGACTCAGCCAGCAACCAGCTCATTGCTGGAGCTGGAGATGACAATCTGCCAGTTGTCAACCACAGCCCTGGATGGCACTGAGGCCAGTTCAAGTTCCCAGTGCAGTTCAGAGACTGAACCTAACAATCAGCTTGTTGTTGGCCTTGGCTGGGACAGCTGTGGGTCCAGTGTGAGACTAGGTCTGTCCCTGCTGGTCTGACAGTCAGCTGATTATCACCTGTGCCCAGCAGCTATGGCCAGGCTTCTGGGTGCACAGAACCGGAAGCTCCCAGCAGTGGGGGAGCCAGAGGGTTCACCTACAGTCTCCTCTCCCCCACCCCCTGTCCTGAGACTTGAACCACTACAGGAAGCCTCTGATCCCCTGCACCAGGCTGCCTGGCCAGAGATGCCAGGTACAGGACTTAAAAGTACCCAACAGGGAAGCTACCCCAAGGGTTTACTGGGTGGGACCCATGGTGAGGGGAACAGGTAGCTGGCTCTTGGGGTTTATGGCTCTTTGGCTCCCCAAGCCCCACACCATGAAGTTGTGCCTGCAGCTATGGAACAGGGAGCCCTCAGCTCCCCAACTACTTCTTTCACAGCTAGCATCCTGCTTCCCCCCAACTTAAAAAAAAGCAGGTATGCAGCTGGAGCTCCCATGATGCCCTCTGATGTTGGGCTCATGACCCCTGCCCATTTATTTGCCTCTGGGGATTGGGCAGGGGCTGCCCTCATGTCCATCCCAGTGATCAGGTGGGGGGCTACTGTGTTCTGGACCCTGAAGTTGCCCCATGTCAAATCCCTACACTCAGCTGAGCATTGGGCTCAGTCATGTCTCAGCCCCAATATGCCACACGTTCAATTTAGGGCATGATACAAACGAGCCACAAAGATAATGCAGTATAGGTGGAATATATTTGTGGCTCATTTGCTATATTAGCACACTGTTAATTGGCTTTTAACATGTGGCCAGGTGACTATTTATGGCAGGATGAATAACTTAATTATGCCTTAAATTTAATATGTGCCAGGCCCTTTGTGAAGCTGCCTCACCAAGACTTCAGTCAGAATTTCAGTTGCTGTGTGCCAGTTGCTATACTAATGCATAGCAAAACATGGTCCCGTCCCCCAAATCACTTAGCCTTTAATAAGCTTCCCAACTCCACATACTATACTTCCTAATTCTGTCACCTCCACTGTTTCACCTGGTCCTTAATAATGCTCTGTTTTGGCACCTTTTCTTATGTGCCTGTGTATATGGTCTCCAACCAATTAAACTACGAAGGATGCTTGCCTGTATAATCACACATTCTTATTACTGCTGCCCAGTCAGCCCCATAAGTTATGTTTTATTTTACTTTTGGTTTCCAAGCTCTTTAGTGCAAGGACGTCTTCTTGGTACGTGTCCTTTAAGAACTTAGAACAGCATAGTTCCAGTCTTGATTTCATCCACCTACGCTACTCAGAATTCATGTGCATCATCCTTTTTATATTAATGTCATGATCATATGCTGAATAGTGGGTCCTCCATGCTGTGTGACAGAATTTGGAAAATTGCAGGCTGGTTGTTAGCGCAGCAGAGAAGTATTATATATGTCAGTGTGAGTGCCTTGAGTGTGCGTCTTTCCTTTTTTTAATGAACATATTACATTTAATGATAATGCTCTTGGAATTATTATTTGTAGAGCACGATGTGTACATGGCACTTTACAGGCCTATGTGATTGTATGTATGCGTGCAACCTAACTTTTTTTTTCTCTTTTAGTGTTCTGCTGAAATAAAAACAAAAGCTTCATTAATAATTAGTGCATAAAATTGGATAATTACTCAGGAGTCTAAATTAAAATTTTGGTGGGAGGCTATTGTTAGGAATGACATACTTGGTAAGGCAGATAAAACTGATTATTTTAGAAACTCAGTGAAAGCTACAGTGCTGCAATAATTGAATATCGACCAGTGAACTGAGTAACTTTGACAGGAAAATTAAAGGGGGAGTATGTCTGAACCACTGACTTTAATTTTACCAAGTGCTACCCTTCTTATTACTCCCACATCTTGAAACACAGCTTTGTCATTGTATGGAGCATGGTCTTGCCCTACTAAATAATACATTTGCTATCTCCTACTTTTTCTCTATTCAACCAAATTTTATGACTGTAAGATACAAATAAGGGAAAGTTTCTTGCCACAAAGACTGACAGCGTCTCTGGGAATCTTTCACATCACTTCAAGAAATGAACACAATTTATTTTATGAAACATTTTAGAATTGATTTAGTGGGAATTATATTTTATATAATTCAGCATAATTACAGCATAAGATTCAACAAATCTGACTTGTGAAAAATCAATAGTGAGGTATGTTCTAATTTTTAACAAAGAGGGTTACAATTTTCTTTCCTTTGAACAATAGCATTAGCTGTGAGACCTTTCTTCTTGCACACATTATATGCTGTCATGAGTCACAAAATTTGAAATGGAGTCTGCTTAGGTAGCCATTTTTCTCAGTATTACAGCAAAACTTGCTTATATATATCATGTAGGGATCTATTTAAATAATATATTTAGGGATAAGATTTCTATTGATTTATTTTCATTTGACTGGCAGTTTCATATATAGCTTCCAAAATAGGAGGAAACAGCTTGGAAAATTTCTGTATTATTTTTGTTCCTTTTTTTTAGCTTTTGTTTGTTCCATATTTGAGTAAGATCTGGTGATTAAGACACTTGTCTAAAACTTAAAGATGTGTCACAGGCTTTCTTGGTGACACTGGGTAAGTCACTCTTTCTGCTGCCTTACAGATTCACAAAAGTTTAGGGCTGGAAGAGACTAGTATTTAGAGACCGAAAGCTATCTTAAAAGCAATGCTTTGTTTATTTTAAGAGTAGAAACAAAGCATTTAGGGGAATAAGTATTTTAAAGCACTCTGCATATATCTGTTACCTAATAACCTGTCCGCTGGGGTGGCGGCTTAGGCAGGTTTGAAGTAGTTAAGCAGCTCAGCAGTTGCTTTTGTATCAGTCTGGTCTCCCCAGCTAAATTCAGCTTAAATCAGTTTCTATTTTTCTACTGTAAGGAAAACCATTCCAAAATTAAACTTCACCCAGTAAACTTCTCAATAAGCTCATAGTTTTCATTAAACTACAGAACATCAGCTGCTAATCTTTCAAATAGGAATAATGCTATTTACTATATAAATATGATAAATATTCAGGGAGTACAGTAATTTATTGAGAGATATCCAGAGATTATAATGATGGAGGCTATTTAAATATAGCAGGGATATCAAACAAATGCCCCAGAGGCTGATCTGGCCCACGGAACCACTCTGTCTGGCCTGCCAGATCTTTCGCAGCTAGGCTATCGGCTGGCTGGGGAATTTGGAGGTAGAGCTAGTGGAAGTGGGGCAGACTGCAGAATCTGGGTCTCAGGGCCCCATTGGACATGGCTGTCAGCAGTAGATGGGCAAGTGAGATACACAGCCATACTCACCCTGTGGCTGCTTGGTCTGTGGCTGCTTTCCCCACCACCATCACCACCACTGTTGAGTTTGCCCCTGCCAGAGCCCACTGCTTGAGCGGCTGATCCAGCTTATAAGAAGCCCTATGGTCCAGATCTGGCCCAGGGCATGGGGTGAGTTTGCTACCCTTGAACTATCAAACCTTCTATGTTGATTTATGACCTAGCTAGTACACTGGAAATACCTTCACACCTTATGTACTTTATTTAATTCTTCTTATGCTCTGTGAGTGAACAAAATGAGGACAGACATCAGAACATGACTGCTCAGAACATTGTATTCTTTAGCCTGGTCCAGGCCAGGGCCGAGCTGCTACTGCCACTGCCACTGCCAGTGCCACTGCCGCATGACCAGGCTTTAGACTTAATTTTCTGGTAAAAACCTCCACAGAGGACACTTCTATTTGCTCTAGAGATCCAACAACTTTAGGTACTTTAAAATGACTTAAAACTGGGACAGCACTGCAGAGCCTTATTCCCCCAGCCTTACCTCTCATGCTAATACCAGTGTTGCAGAAAAGGAGGCTAAAAATATTATCCAAATATTATCTGAATGCAAGATGACTTTGAATTTAAGACAGCCTCTCCCCTCCAATAATTAGATTCCAGATATGAAAAATTACAAAACATGTATAAATTGTCCATGTCTAGAATCTGCTTATTGGAAAGTCATCTTAAATTTTCCTCCCAACTGCAACAATAGGGCAAGCAGCAGAAAGAGGCAGGTGGCAGGGTAGTCAAGTGGCTTGACCATTGTCCCTTGGCGCCTGTCCTGTCCTACCACATGCCCCTGTGGATGCCTGCCTCTGCCAAGTGCCTGTATCCCCTGCCACACATCTCCCCGGCTGCCTGCCTCCCCTCAGTGCCTTCCTGCCCCATGCCTGCCTCATGCAGCAACTACTACAGTGGTGGCAGCTCCAGGCCAGAGCCGAGCTGCTGCCACCACTGCCACTGCCGCATGACCAGGCTGGGACCAGAGCGAGTATGTGCTTCATGCTCTCTGGCTGGCCTGGAGCAGGGGTTTCAGCTAGAGCTGTGACCAGAAGGTAAGTGGTGGCAGAAGGGAGCAGAGCCTTCAGGGAACAAATTGTGGGAAGACAGCAGCTATGGCTCTGACTCTAACTCCAACCCCAGGCTCTAAGTTGCCGCTACTCCTGCTGCTGTCACCCTCCTGAGTCCCTTCCCCCGCCCCTGCTTGTAGTCAAATCTAAGATGAGGAACTTTTTTTCCTATGTTGAGTAATGACATTAATTGGTTCTCACAGACTGCAAAACATGAAATATGCAGTTAATGCTGAAGATTAGTCATATTCTTGCTGTCTTTTGGTACACAGATACATAAACTAGAACAAGAGTGGGCAAAATACAGCCCATGGGCTGGATACAGCCCATCAAGGGATTTTATTCAGCCCACAGAGCATCCCTTGGCTCTGCCCAGCCTAGGTATGGTGGCAGCCTGGGCCATGGCACATACAGCCAGTCCTGCTGCCCCTAGGGTACAGAGTGTCAGGGGCAGTTTGGCAGCTGGATTCAGCTTTCAAGCAGCCCCCCACAGCAGTGACATACTCTGCTGGCTACAGCTGCCAGTGTCTCCAATGCCACTGCTGGACCCAGCCCCACTGCCTTGGCACCCTGGTCCATCTGCACAACACTCATCTTCAGGGGCATTATATGGGGTGGTTGGGTTGGTGGGGGGATCTCCATGGAGACTGGCCCAGCACCTCCCACAGGCAGGGCACACTGAGCTGGGCAGATGGGATGGGGCAGTAGGCGGGTGGGGAGTGGCATCTGGGAGCAGGATGGGTGGGTGGGGCCGGGATCATGGGATGGTGACAGTGTGGAGTTGGGGCCCAGGGCAAAGCCATGATCTGCTCCCTGCACATCCCTGCCTGCAGAACTGGTGCCCATTGGAGGGATATGTGGGGAGCAGATCACAGCTCTACCTGGAGCCACAGCCCCACGCTGTCACTGCCTGGTGATCCTGACCCCACCCACCCATCCCACTCCCAGACCTTGCTCCCTGCCCATCTGTGGCCCCATCCCATCTGCTCAGCTGAGTATGCCCTGCCTGCAAGGGTGCCAGGCTGGCCTCCATGGAGACCCTGCCCATTGCGTCTGCCACCCCCAGTGGTGGGTGTGGAGTGGATGAGCCTAAGGCTGCATAGACTTGATTACCTGCCCCCATCAGGTTGGGTCAGCACCCCGCCCACCTTCCCACCCACAGTAGCTCACCAAAACTTCTTATGGTCCTCCAGCCCAAATAATTCCCCACTCCTGAACTAGAGTGAATGCACACAGCAATAGCAAGAATTAAGTTTGCCGTATCTGATATTTTAATTTAAACATGGCCTGACTGCTAATGGGACTCATCGCAATCTCCTTTTAAGTACCTGCCAACAACTGGGTGACATTTCGGTACACTGCGTGTCTGTGCACCTTAATGGCTCTAATTCATGATAACAGATGCCAAGTTATACCCCTAGAAGGGAGGCAGATATTTCAACAAGATTTTGAAATGCATCATTTACGTACTTTGTTCCTATTAGTACCTCCATCGGTTCATGTACCAGATGGGAACCATCATGCTAAACTCCAGAGTTCAGTGCTAAGCCTTTGGGGGTATTTGAAACAGAATGTGCCATGTCTAGCTAATATTTTTCATTGATAGTATTGTACCATGTTGTATGTCTAGTAAAAAATTACACCTAGAACAGACGTGCTTACGTTAGCAAATCCTTCTGTACAGAACAAACATGCATACTTGAAGACCAAAGGGTAGTTGATTTAGGAAAGCAGTCTCTATTAAACACACATTTTAATGCTTAAACATACATATTAATGCTACATTTTTGGCATCAAATATTTACCTTATAAGAAAAAAGGCATGCTTTTCCACTTACTGATTCTTTGCATATGCAATTTGTTGCAGTCTATAGATAAGTGCAGCTTGAGGGGATGATTTACTGTGTGTATAACTGTTACAGCATGAGGCAGTTTGGAACTGACCCAACCACTTAGTGCAAGGAGAAGCTGTAGGCAATTGCATGATGGTGTGACCTGCTTCCTAAGTTAACATTGTGTGACATTTTAGTTGCATTTTTTTTCAGAAGAAAATCACTTTTTCTGATTTTGTCATTTTTGGCAACAGGAAAAATGCAAATTATGATACCAGCCATGTACACCATAGCCCTGACCCATCCACCCTGCGTCCACCACCAGGGGTGTCTGAAGGAGTAGGTGGGTGGGGTCTCCATTGACTGGCCCAGGACCTGCATGGGCAAGGTGTGCTTGGCCAGGCAGATGGGGCTGAGGGAAGCAGCATCTAGGGCTGGGACAGGCGGGTAGGGCTGGGATCGTGGGATGGTTACAGGGTGGGGCCAGGGGCCAGGGCAAATCCATGACCTGCTGCCCACGTCCCTGTGACAGGCATCGGTTCCACGGGCAAGGGCATGCCAGGAGCGGATTGTGGCTCTGCTCCAGGCTCTGGCCCCACACTGTCACTATCCCATATTCCTGGTCCCAGCCTTGCCAAGCCATCCTGCTCCCAGATACCGCTCCCCAGCCGCCCGCCTGCCTGTGGCCCCACCCCGTCCATTCTAGCAAATGCACCCTGCCCACAGGGGTCCTGGCCAATCTCCATGGAGACTTTAGGGCCAGGGCTGGGATTGTTGAGCAGCGACAGCACGAGGTTGGGGCTCAGAAGAGAGCCACTTAAGGAGTTTTGGTGAGCTGTTACACACTGGGGCAGGGTAGGTGCTGACTTGGCCCACAGCAGCTCACCAAATCTCCCTAAGTGGCCCTCCAGCCTAAATAATTGCCCACCTCTGATATAGTCAGTGCTTTTAGAGTAACATTGGCATGTCTGGAAGTGCACTTTGTGAGCCTGTTATGCTCAGAAATGATAAAAGAAAGGCAGAATTGTGCCAGGTGTTATATGGTGCCCATATAAAAAATGCTCAGAAAATGAACTTGACTGAATATGTTGATTTCTCTGGTACTAATTTGAACAATACCAGTTGCTTCTTTGATCCCTTCATACCCTAATTTTTCTCTATTTTTAGCTATACTTTGCTCAGTTTTTAAAAACAGTTATTCAGCATTTCTCTGCTCATCTTAAAAGTAGCTTATGTAAAAAGAGCAGTTTCTTGTGTTTCTTGCTTTGTTGGGGGTCTGAGCAAAATTTATCTTCTGAAGCAACACATCTTGAAAACATCTGTGTAATTTAAGCCATGTGCACAAATTCATTTTCTACTGGGAGAGTCACCATTCTCCCTGTAGAAACCCAAAGTATATGAACACTGAAACCTTTTCTCCCAGACCAAGAATGGCCACTCTGGGTTAGAAATAACTCAGGTACAACAAGGGTTAAATTACTTGTGGAAGAGGTTCTCCCAGAAGACTTTCACCTGGGTTAACTCCTCCTAGGGACCAAGAGAAGTGGAGCTGGGAAAAAGACTCCCATGCCTTCCAGAGATTAGAGTCATTGGTCTGGCAAAGGTGTGGGAGGCAACTGTTTCCTCCCCCCATCCCATTAAAGGGGAGGGGAGGAGCAACTACTAGCTTCTCCTGATTTGCTTTTCTCACTCTGGAGTTCTAATGTGGGGTAAAATAGGGGCATTTTACTATGAGGGCAAACCAAAGACTGCAGCAGAGCAGCCTGCCTCACTTTGCAGAGTGCCAGGTCAGCTGTGTAGTGCTGGTGGGAGGGGAAACCAGTGAAGCTGAGAGATGGGTTTCTGAGCCCGGCTCCCAGGCATGCTAACTTTTGCAATTTCTGCCCTTTCTGCTCAGCTGGGGCACTGGGAGCTGAGTGCAGGGACTGCTGCTCTCTGCTTGCTTCCAATTGCACCCCCACTGCTCTACTGAATGGCAGGGTTGGTAATAGAAAACCTGAGGTGCCCAGGAGCTGGGCTTCTAAGCCTGGCTCTCAATGCCAGCTTTCCCTTGCTTCCACCTGCCACTCAGCTGGGCAGTGAGCTGGTGATTTAAAAGTCAGAGGGGGCAGGAGTCTGGCTTGGGGAAAGCCTTAACATATCTAGCTCCCAGCCCTGTTGACTTCCCCTTCTCTTCCCCTTGCCACCAGGTGACCCAGAGCAGAGCAAGGCAAGGGGAGCTCCTGTGCTGTAGCAGCAAGGTTTGGCACTGTGGCAAAATGCCCCTTCCTTGCCCTACAGTGCTGTGGGTCATTCTAGAGCAGCGTGGGGCAAGGCAGGCTGCTGTGCCCCTGCCACAGGGCTCCCAGAGACTGGCTGCAGTGTCGGAGTGCTTCCCCCATTCTCCTCTCCACCCCCATCTCCTTGCACTGCTCTGGGTTAGCCCATAGGAGTACACGAGTACAAGGAGTGGGACTGTCTTCTGGCAGGGGAGAACTGGGAGGGTTCCCACCACAGAAGAAAGTTCTCCTGCCAATCAGCTGATTGGTGGGATGAGGGGGGCATACCTAGGACTGAAATTGCCCCCCTTCCCCAGGCTCCCAAGCCTGTCTGTAGCAGCTACTGCTTTTCACTTGACAGCCTGCCCCTTTCCAGGCTGCCATAGGGGTGGAGATGGCCCTCTACTCTAGTGGGCCTTGTCTGAAGAGCTTGCCTCTGAAGCTCTTAAGTCACGTGGTTGGAGGAATGTCTGTATAGTCCAGTCTGTAGAGATGAATATCTGTATGCAGCCTAAGTTATGGATCTAAATGCCTGAGTGTCTTACTGCATCTTGTAAAGATTAAATGATTACAGTATCATATATCCTAGGGGCTAACTTTGTATATTATCAAAGGATATGGGAGACTTGTTCCAGTTTTGATTTCCTGGTAGGAAAACTTACTTGGAGACCCCTGAACAGACATTTGTATGCCAAGCTGCTGCACAGCCATGCAGCCTCTGTGCCCACATCTCAGCCTGCTTTGCAGCATCCCATTCCGCTTGGTGACAGGTGGCAGCAGTGCATAGGGCAACCCTGAGTGTTTGACCCAGAATGCCTCACAGTCTGTGTCTCCCTGAAGCACAATGTGGAGATTGTGAAGGGGCTCCCTGCTTGCCTGGAGCAGTGGAGTCCAGCTCAAGTGCCAAAGTCTCTGTGGCTACATGGCGGGGCTAGGAGCAAAGCATGCTGGTATGCTGGAGGGCTGTGCTGCAGCTTCTCTTAGAAGGTATGTATACAAAAATTAACTCTCCCTAGAGAAACTCTTCTGAAAGCCATTCAGCCCTGGTTGTTCCCAGGTTATTTTTCACCTGGAGCAGCTATTTTTCTCTAGGAGAAAAACCATGAATGCTTGTGTATTCGTCATTTCTACTGGGAGAGCAAGCAACTCTACCAGTAGAAACTAAATATCTGTACATTTAATGGCCTCTGTAGATGTTGCTTCTGAAAGGTCATGCAACAAATCAGAGGATCCAATCACAATTCCTCTTCAGGTGGAGGAGAGAAGCTGGGCTATATTTTGTTTTTTAGTAACCCAAAAGCCTTGACGCCTAGAACACCAAGGGGTCAAGCAAGGCCTAAAAACACTGAAATAGCACAAAACATGACTTGAAATTTCATACAAACTGGCCACTGTTTAAAATGAATGATTTTTTAAAAAATCATTATATTTTACTAAAACATCTTAAGTCTGGCTGGAATCCAGTCTCTGATTCCAAATTCACCTCTAATAAACCAGCTCTGCCAATTACTTTCTGTTTGTATAGCCCCTAGCACAATGGACTCTTGTTCCATGGATACTATGGCAATGCTGCTACAAGTCATACTAATTGAATAGCACCAGAAATTGAAGTGTAACCATTTTGTAAGTCTGTCATGCATTCCTGATACACTAATACATATTTTTGGGGCAAGTGTTTCTGTGAAAGAATCTCCTGTTGTTTACACTAGGCATGTCTACATGAGACGCTTACTACATAGTTGCCCAATTAGCTCCTCAGTAAAACGTCACCATCTACATGTATGGTGCTATTAGGACAGAGTATATTAATTAATTCTGCCACAGGATAGTACTGGCAGACACAAGTACAATCCTACGGTGGAGTTCTTTACTTGGCTGCAATGCATGTGTAGATGCTGACAGGGTTGCCTGGGGCACGGAAGTGCTTCAGTGTGGGGGCTGCGTGTCAGCTAGCCCTGTACTGAAGCACCCTGTACCTCGACCAGCCCCTCCACAGCACATTGAGCCAGGTTGCAGCAGCCCCAGGCTGGCAGGCTGAGCCCTGGGACCCCCTTCAGTTGGGGCTGCTCTTCCCCAGCTCAATGCAAACACTACACCTAAATAAATTCCAGTGTGAAGTGTGCCAGAGTTTATTCAGGCACACTAATTGCATGTGTAGATACGTCCACGATGTCCTACATTACAAGCTCACACCCAGCCAATGAACACTGAAAGTCCTGTTATTCTCCTGTTTTCCCATCACCTGGATCTAAGTCACTCTGGTAGGGAAATGCATTCAGTTAATTTGACCTGCCAATATAAACGGAAGACTTAATTCTCCATGGCTACCTTTTTGTCATCACTAAATCCACAGAATATTTTTTTAGCCAAAGCTTATAGTCATAGGCAAATTAGTCATAAATACATTAACTCAAGGCTGTCCAACTGTTGGCCTGCCTGTTGCTTGCAGCCCACAAGAGGTTGATGTGCAGCATTCAGGCTTCTACCTGGCCGACACTCCCCCTATCACTCCAGCTGCTGCTGCAACTAGGGTCTCTAGGGTCTTCCCATGTCCTCAGTTTTTGTTTCCTGCTCCCACCTCAAGGAGAGTGAGGCAAGACAGGGCAGCACTCAGTGCTAGGGGAGCCTGTAGCCCAGTGTGGACAGGGTGCTGAGATGGAGTCTGCTCGTACACGGGGTGGGGGCGGTGCTTCCTGCCTGCATTGTGTAATAGCTGCCCTCTTCATGCAATGCAGTGGCTGGGGGGGGGGGTGTCACCCATGTGCTTGGTGCAGTGGTGTATGTACGTGAAGGAGGCTGCCCATACACTTGTTGCACTGGGGGCAGAAGGTAGCCCTGGGGCCCATGGCATTCATTAGTGCTGCCTCTGGGGTGTGAACCCCAGCTGATGCAGCCTTTGGCCCCCAGCCATTTAGAGTTGGACAGCCTGAATAACTCCTTAAATAATGTGTGAAGCATACCATAAGGAGATGAATTAGACTGTGTATATTTAAACCCAATTGCTCTTACCTGCTCTCAGTCATCTCCTGAGAAAAGGCACCCTGAACATTAAGAAACAGGAGTTTTTGAAACCTTGAGGTAAAATGACTTGCAAAGGTGCCAGTCTCTAATGGAGAATGCCCTACCCTACCTACAGTCCCCAGAGCTGTTCAGTGGGCCTGACTGAAGTTCTTTTTTGTAAAATAATTCCCTCTTGGAAAAATAATTTCCAGGGCCATGCACAAGGATGGGCTTAGTGCATAATGACTGCTCCATTTCAGTTACACTGTCATTGTCCAAACTGTATCTAGCCTGCTGCTTTGTAAATTGCTTTGGCAAAGCTTGAATAATGAAAGGTGTTAAGAGAAACTCCCTTTTATTGTATTCTGTTCTAAAGAACCCAGAGTGACTTTTCTAAATGCAGTCACCCCTTTATCTTTTGACAATAGGCAAAATTAACTTCCAAATTAGAGGGAAAATTTGCATCATAATTGTTGTCTTTGTTCCTTTATTGTGTCTATATTGAAATTATCTGCTTTGTGATGGGGACCACTCATGTGTTAACCTGATCCCAGGTGTCTGCATCTGACTTCTGGTATGTTAACAATTGAATCTCCTGAGAGTTTTTAAGAACTGGATTGAAGCTGTGGGCATTTGGGGATATCTTAGAACCCAAGATGATAAAAAATTAGGAAGACGAACTGCTGAATGCTGTTATATACTGCCTCAGTTTAAAGGTAACAGGAACCAGTGCCAAGGGAACAGTTTTAGAACTCTGTTTCAGCTATTTATTTCTAAGCTTTTAGTTGTTTTTGAAATTTCAGTAGTTTATGCTAGTGCTTTGCCACTCACCTCTCCTTTCCTGATAGCCACTTAAGGGGAAAGACAGGTGTACTGACCCCAGTTTAATGTAGATTTACTGTAAAACAGATCTTTCAGACATGGCCCTTTGAACAAAGGAACACGATGAAAAGCAGAAAGCAGTGAATGGTGTTGACATATTTTTGGATATTTTTTTAACTCCACTCTTTGTTTCATTGTAAATCATATTAAAGAAATCCCCTTTGCTTTTCTTTCTCCTGGCTCCATGTTCCTCTCATGAAGGGAGGTGTAAGCTACTCTCCATGGAGCCAAAAGCAATATTGGTCTTTGGAATCAGCTTTCAGGATGTGGTAGAAGTTGTGCAATCAGTATTTTACCTTCATAAACACTGGTTGCTTTACCTCTGCCCTTTGGCATTTTACACAAGGTGTAGGGCTGGGAATGCTAGTATTGGGTGTGTCTACATGAGACATTTACTGTGGAGTTGACCAATTAACTTTGCAGGAAACTTCTTGGCGTCTGCATGTGTGCCCTATTAGGGCACATGAAACTATCAAACTCTGCAGCAGGATAGTACTTGCCCCAGTGGCTAACCCACACTGAGGCATCCTTACACCCTGGGCTGACTGCTCCCCTGCATGGGGGGGGAGGCTAATGGGGCTTAGTCCCCCCAAACGTGGGGCAGCAGTAGGGCTTCAAGGCAGCCCAGCTGCGGGCTTCCAGCACCTGCAGCAGGGCTGGGGCTGGGACAGGACAGCCTGTGTTATATAGACAGAATGGGTCAGGACAGGGTGCAGGATGGAGCCACAAGCGGCTTTTCTGGGGGGCACAACTCCTCTTCCTATGCACACCCCAGGATGGCATGGGGGCCATCAGGAAGAGCCTGGTGCACCCCTGGCCCCAGCTCACAGAGGCAGCCCACCTCCCCCTGTGCAGATTCGGGGGCACATGCCTCACATGCTTTCCTGGGTTGTGTGCAGCAGCAGGAGCCACCACCCCCTCCCCATGCTGGGTGTCCCCAAATAATTTTGTCTCCCTCTGCCTATGCTCCACTGTCTCTACATGCTGCTCCCTGGCTGGCTGGGGCTCAGGGTGCCTCAGCATAGGGACTGTCTACTAGCTCGCCCCACATTGAGGCATCATGTGCCCCTGCCAGCCCCTGCATAGTATATGGGGCCCAGTCAGAACAGCCCTGGGCTTACAGGCTAACATCCTGGATCCTCTGCCAGCCTGGACTGCTCCAACCAGGCTCCATGTGGTGTGCATAAAAATGTGCATAAATAAACTGTGGAGGAATTTGCTCTGGTGTTTTTTCTTCCAGGTGCATGTTCAAACAGTGTGTCTGGGAACAAAAAACACCATAGCAAATTGCTTTGCAGTTTATTTGTGCACGTTAATTGCATATGTAGATGCATCTAGTTTTGATTGGCTTGCGTAACAAAAGATCGGCATCCATATCAAAGGCTTTCCCTTTGTGATGAAGGTTGGAATCCTGTGTTAAAACCAGTCTTAGCTCCAGATTTGGGGAGCTCACCAGGTGTCTCTCTGAACAGCAAAAGGTCTGGAAACAAAGTACGGAGAAATGATCAAACCAGATTATGTTCATTGTCAAAACCTGTAGAAGAAATTTAAGTTAAAAAAGGACAAATATGCAAAATGAAACTTATTTAAGGGTAAAGGAGAAGGTGAAAATATTTTGCAGGCCAGAAGCAAGCATGAATGCCAAGTCAGACTACATCAGAGTTAGTTAGAGCCTTTTAAGAAATATAATGGTCATCTTCTCATGTCTTTACCGGATTTGACCCTTTTGTTACACATGCTTGTGCTCATTTATTGTACCTTGCAAGATCTTTCATTCTGCATGTACGTGTGGGTATTGCAGCTGGTGTTGCATAGTGTGAGGTTCAGTGCTGCAGTCACAGGTGGTTGAATCACTTCTTCATTTATTCCTTGGAACGTCTGACTCCGGTACCTGGGCAGTTGAGACGCTGCCATCTTTGCTATGGTTCATTGGTCCCTGGTGGTAAGGACTCAGCTTCTACAATGTACATTTTTTTGCTGTCAGGTATTTTCTTCACTCTGTCATTCCACATCTGTAGTTGTGTCTCTTTGGGTGTGGCATCAAAAGGTTGGGTGCTGGTGAGGAAGCTCCTGCGTGACTTCATACATGTGTGTTCTGTGGGATGGTTATACAGTGGGTGTCTCACGTCTTCAGTTTGTCTCAATCATTCTATCCTGCTGGCTGCTGCTCTTCTGATGTCAGAGAAGAGTGATGCCAGCAAGCAAGCACACACTGTTTAGGCTGGTAGGCTTTAGGCATCCTGTGATGTGTTGGCAGTTGTCGTTCAGAATGGGGTCAACGTGCTTATCACGTACAGATGTCTCTCATATGGGGCATGAATACTTGGTGGAGGAGACGCTGAGAGACAGAGCACTGGTTCAGATGGTTGAGGGGCTAGCTCCCCATTTCAGGCTGGTGAACTTATGCAGAATGTTGTTCTGAGTGCTCAGCTTTGCTTTTGTCTTCATGACGTGTTCTTTGTATGAGAGGTTTCATCAAGGGTGACTTAGAAAACTGGGTTTGGACAGTGGCATAGGGAGGGTCCCAGACAATGTAATGTTGAGCTGGTGGTTGGTCTCATGGTTTTTCACATGGAAGGCACATACTTTGTTTTCTCTGCGTTGGTACATAGCTGGTTTTTGATATAGTATGAAGTTGGGCCAATTACTGGCTCACTTAGGGACTTTTTTACGTGGTCAAAGCCAGTGTATTGGGCTGTCCTGTCATAGCACGGGGCCATAGCAGAAGCATTCAAATTGTGACCCCTGTCAGGTAATGCCTGTGAATTCTGCTAACACTCCAAACCAAACTACATTTTTGACCTACAAATATAACAGTTGGAACAGAGAATTGGAAGCTACTGATTATAATCGCAATTCTGTGGGCTTGTTTTGATGACAGCTAATTTGAGCTAACTCTGGTACAACTAACTTGCGTCCCATTTGCAAAAACCCTTTATTCTGAGTGTGGTGATATTTTTAACTGCCTGGAGGCTAACCCGTCAGAGCATATTGACTAAAACTTCAGTAAGAAAACTTTACTGGAAGATCTCCTCTGTTAAGCATTTCTTTTCCCTTAGAACAGGGGTGGGCAAAATACAGCCTGCGGGTCAGATCTGGGCTGCCAGTTGATCCTGTCTGGTCTGCCAGCTCCTGCTGGGCCTAAAAACGGAGAGCTGCACCCCACACCACTCTGCTCTGCTGTAGCCAGGGCCAGGCAAGGCTGTGGAGCACTGCATGCCTGCCGCAATGAGCCACTGCCACCGTGGTACCACTAGAAGGTGAGTCCATGCTGGCTGCAGGGGGGGCTCAGCCCAAGGCGGCTACCACCAATTTTCCTGGTGCAGTGCACTGGCAACAGCTCGTTGCAGTAGGCAGTTGGACAGGCAGGATGGCAGCTTAATGTGCTGCATCACTCCTCATCCTGTGGAGGCCCGACTGGTGGCAGGTATAGTGCTAGGACTGTGCAGCACCCATTGTAAGCTGGGTGGTGCAGGGGATGGATGTAGGAAGGCAGAGGAGTCTGCCCACTATACATCTCAGCCCCAGCTGTGGTAGAGCAGAGCAGCTTGGGGTGGGAGGGCCTCCTTCCTCACCCTCTGGGCGGCAGCCAGCGTGCTGGATAGGATCAGTCGGCAATTTCTTGGTGCCTCCCCACCCATCCCCAGCCCTCAACAGTTTACTAGAACACGTTAAGTGTCCCTCCAGCCGAAATAACTGTCCATCCCTGCCTTAGAGTAGCAATGTGGAATAGCTGATCATTTAGCTTTTAAGAAGCGTCATTTTGTAAAACATACCCCATACATTTTGGGTACACTAAAAAAAGCCTTTTTCCCTTATACACTTACTCAAGAACTGACATTATAGATAGAGGGTTGTTGCAGTGATCTTTCAATTCGGTAGACTTGGATTTTGCTTAGACAATAAGGAAGTTAATTTCAGAGCTGAAATGCATCCAGCTGGAAACATTTTCTGCTTCCACCCCCAAAATTTAAGTTAATTTTCCTACAGTACTTTGAGGGACAACTGTATAGATTATGTATTCATTATTTTTTATTAAGAATCAAGTGACAGAATGTTTGTGTAAATAAAATGCATTTACATGAACTAGACCTAAAGATTGGACTTCATGGGTCTGAAAAAAACAACAGGGCCCCTTAAATTGCAATAATAAATACATTCCAGTGGACAGGATGTAGAATCAAAATCGTGGTTCGTTTCTCGGGAGGTGGAAAAAACTTTCAGCTACAGACACACTTTATTAGCAACACAAAAGGTATATATTTGCAAATAGGGTCAGAGAGAGAGACAAAAGATCAATCACTCTGCCCCCGGGCACAATCATTAGCAGGCTTTTATCCCCTCTCTCCTGACCACGTGTGCAGAAGGAGGAATTTTTACAACTCATTTCTGGTTCATACAAACATATATGTAAACATGTCGCTTCATACGTCCCATGTGCATTATAATTAACTACTTAAGTATGCGGGGCGGGTAGGCTTAATATGCATTAGGTTATCACGCGTGCGTAGATGGGACCCAAGGTTACTCAAGGTTCAACCTGAAGGCAAAAATGGCATTTGCTCTTATCTTAGCCTAGGAATGTGAGGGTCATGAAAGAAAGTGTGATTTAGTGTAACAAAGAGACAGTAAATTTGCAGGACAGAGAGGGAGTGATACCTTAGTACAAAGGGCCTTTGGTGGTTTTTCCCTTCAATTTCCAACCCCCCCCTTCCCTCTCCCATTAAGGAGACAAGGAGGGGTAGCAGCTGTGTTTTTTTTTCTAAATCTGCTATTGATAATGCATTTTTAATAATATTTCTAACAATATCCCCCCTCGAGATGCTTTCTGATCTTTACTTCATTCGGGCATATCAAGATAATTACGGGGAATTTTTCTGAGGACCATGACCTTTGCAGCAGTCTGTGCTTTTAGAGGGACTGCTGCGACCTGCATTCCTTCTACTGTGGTGGTTATCAATCTAGTGAGACAAGGAATAAGGCAAGGGATAAAAATCAAACCAGTTAGAGCACACAAAAGCACAAACCCTACCTTTTTCCACCAGGGTCCTCCAAATAATTGAAACCACCAGTCCTTATTCCATGTGGTTTCCCACGTTTGTATTGGTACATGGGCTATTTTTCTTATCTCTTTGGCAATCTCTAAGACTGCTTTCCCGTTGTCATCTATTTGGAGGCAACAATTAGAAAGGTTGACCTTTCCGCAGACTCCGCCTTCCTCTGCAAGTAAATAGTCTAAGGCCATCCGATTTTGGTATATGGCTGCTCTCATCTGAGAACTTTGTCGGGCCAATAACTCGAGAGCAGTGGCGGTCTGGTTAGTAATTACTTCCAAGACTGCCTGCAACCGGATGATTCTATTCAGCATATATATTGGTGTCCGGTATCCCCAACTCCCATCATTAGCCCATGTAGCTGGTCCATAATACTCAATAATCCTCTGAGGAGGCCACTCATCCTTCTTCCACTTTTGGGAGCTACCCTGTGTCAAACTTACATCAATACTTCTCTTGGCCCTTTTCCAATCATCATACAAAGAGACTCCTAGCTTATTTCCAACCTCAGACGGTAACAAAAAGAAAGCTGGTACAATTACTCCCATATAGCAAGTTCCTGTCCACCCCTGTGGTAGTATTGTATAGGCCCGTCGTCCGCAAATCCAATAGTATCCTCTTAAGGCCCTATTTTCTCTATTGGTGGCATTTGGAGGGGCCCAACCATAGGGCATCTCGGGAAACCCCAAGCCTCCTTCTGGACCCAAAGGACCAGCAACTGCGTGGCCTCCTTTCATGGAACATTCCCATAGCCCATCCTGGTTCTTGTCTGTACAATCTGTCCGATCATCACTTTGATTTGTGGCACTCCAATACTTATTAAACCACACAATTGTTCCATTGGGATGCTGCCACACTAGCCGATTATACCCTGGGCTATTAGGATAATAAAGCCGTTCTAATCTTGTAAGGTTCATCCACCTTACTTTTAAAGTCCATATGCAACGGCTGTGTCCCAACCTTTTTCCTGTACCATTATTACTGATGCAATACTCTCCTAACGCCACTTGGGAAAGTTCCCAACTGTGGTTCTCATCCCATTTTTGACTAGTACTTTTAACATCTGCCTTACTACTTACTAGCCATTTCGGGGCCAAAGGAAAAGCCCTCCAAGGCCACTGGCCTCTGGCCTCTGGCCTCCCGAAGCCCCCCACAGGCCCAGCAGTTGGTAAGATTAAAAGTACCTGCAATTCTTTCCATCATATCAACATACAAATTTGTCCCTGGGGGAGCAATTTGGGAAAGCGAGGGTGTGAGCCAGCGGTTAAGGCTGCTCAATTCTGCTTCTTTCATTATGCAGATAACAACAAGGCACATTAAGATTCCCACCATATTTTCCCTTTTACTTTCTTGTCTAATTTTCTGAGCTTTGATTAAGCCGTCTCAGGCGCACTTGGAGATCACCAGTAGGTTCACAGCTCCACTTGCTGGCTTCTTGTTCCGAAGACGACTCAGCTTCCGGAGTGAGTTCGTCTTGGGAGATGTTGTCCTCTGACGCTTGTGGATGTCGTTTCACACGGGTATGGTGTATCCAACGATCATGGCCAGTAATCTTTACAGCGGTGTGGGTTGTTAGAAGTACCTGGAAAGGCCCACTCCACCTCTCAGTCAAAGGCTCCTTCTTCCACCGCTGCACCAAGACCCAGTCTCCCGGGGAGAAGTCATGTACCGGTACATCTAAAGGCAGACGCTGAAAGGAGGCTGCATACCTGTGAAGAGAAAACAAGACAGACTGCAAGGCAATAACATATGTATGAAGTTCACTATTACCTAATTCAAAAGTTACATTCTCTCGCATCCCAGGAGGTAAGACTCGAGGCGGCTTGCCAAACATAATTTCATATGGGGTCAATTTGAGGCCCCGTCGGGGAGTGTTTCGAATGCAAGTAAGAGCTAGTGGCAATGCTTGAGGCCACTTAAGGCGTGTTTCAATACAGATTTTGGTAAGCAAAGTCTTTACAGTTCTATTCATGCGTTCCACTTGTCCTGAACTCTGTGGTCTCCATGGTGTGTGTAGTTTCCAAGTAACCTTGAGAGCTTGTGCGACTTCTTGAACCACTCTTCCCACAAAGTGTTGTCCTTGATCCGACTCGATGGACTCAGGCAGGGAATACCGGGGAATGATCTCCTGTAACAAATACTTCACTACTGCAGCTGCAGTGGCAGTCCTGGTGGGCCAAGCCTCGACCCAACCAGAGAGCTGGTCTACCATGACAAGTAAAAACCCGTGATGTCCGGATCGTGGGAGCTCGGCAAAATCAATCTGCCATGCCTGTCCAGGGTACGCTGCCCAGGGTCTACCTCCCATTGGCACAGGGGGTTTCCTTCGAGGGTTTACTTTCTGGCATGTAATGCACTTGGTAGCAATGCGCTGAGCTTCTACATATAGCCTTGGGGCTACTGCTTGGCGGATCATTAGATCACCCATGGCCAAACCTCCCATATGGGTTCTTGCATGGAGCTGTTGCAGCACCTCCCGAAGCAATGGCCTGGGTATCATGACTTTCCCTCCTGGTACTATCCACCACCCCTGGGAGTTCTTTTCTGCACAAGCTTTCTGTGCAAATTTATCTTCTTCAGGGGAATACTGTGGGACTAAATCCTGAACGTATGGCCATATGGCATGGAACATAGCCTGCTTGGATACCTCTTCCGCTTCTCCCCCAATAAATGCAGCTTCCTTTGCTGCTGCATCAGCCTTTGCATTTCCAAGCTTATGCTTTTTCTCAGCAGCCTTCCCATGGGCCCGCACATGAATGACTGCTACCTCTTTAGGCTGGTGGAGTGCCTCTAGTAGTTTGATAATCTGGGGGCCATTAGCAATCTTATTCCCAGAGGCAGTAATGAAACCCCTTTCTTTCCACAATAGTCCGTGCGCATGGACTGTAGAAAAAGCATAGCGAGAGTCAGTGTATATATTAACTCGCTGGTCTGTCCCCAGCTGTAATGCTCGGGTGAGCGCAGTGAGTTCTGCGGCCTGTGCCGACCATGAGCTCGGCAATGACTCCCTCCATACTACCTTATCCAAGGTTACCACTGCACATCCTGTTCGTCTTTTTCCATCGATGACAGAGCTGGAGCCATCCACAAAGTATTCAACATCTGGGTCTTCAATTGGGTCCTCAGCAAGATCAGGTCGCACCTGCATGGTCTGATTCAGGACCTCAAGGCAGTCATGCGTCGGTTGCCCTGGCTCTGGCAGCAAGGTTGCAGGGTTTAAGGCTGTAGTATGTTTGAAAGTAAGTCCTGGATTAGAGAGCAAAAATATCTCATACCGTGATTGTCTGGAGGGGTTAAGAAATTTCCCTCCCTCAGTCCCTAGGATCTGGGGAACTCCATGAGGAGTGAGTATTTCCATATCCGCACCCATGACTATCTTCTGGGCTTCTTCAACAACCACTGCTGTGGCTGCCACAGCCCGAAGACAGGCTGGCCACCCGAGTGCCACTGGATCTAGAACCTTTGAATAATATCCCACGGGTCTCCAGGTCGGGCCCGATGGCTGTGTCAGCACCCCTGATGCAACCCCTCGATTCTCATGAACATACAGTCGATATGGCTTTTTACTGTTTGGGATGGCTAAGGCTGGGGGCTGGGTTAATGCTGCCTTCAGCAGATCAAAAGCATGCTGCATTTCTTTATTCCATTTCCATTTAGTGAGACTCTTCTTAGTCAGGGATTCATACAGTGGTCTAGCCTTCCCACCGTAATCTGGTATCCATAGTCGACAGAACCCAGTTAGCCCTAGGAATGCTCGCAGCTCCTTGGGTGACTTAGGTGGGGTTAGACCTTGAATCGCCTGTATGCGATCTGCACTCAGGGCTCTGGCTCCTTTTGAGAGCTTATATCCCAAAAATGTGACTTCAGGCTGACATATTTGGGCTTTTTCTCTAGAGACTTTATATCCTTTTTTTCCCAGAGTGTTTAGGAGTGACCTGGTGGCTTCCTCGCAGAGCTGCAAGTTTGGGCTTGCAACTAGCAGGTCATCCACATACTGGAGGAGAGTCACTGCGGGGTGTGATCCCTTCCATTCCCCCAAGTCCTTCTGAAGGGCAAGTCCGAAAATATGGGGGGCTGCTATAAATCCTTGTGGAAGAACTGTCCACATGAGTTGGGCTTTATGGAAAGTATCTGGATCCTCCCATTCAAAAGCAAACAATTTTTGACTCTCTCGGTGAAGAGGAATAGAGAAGAAAGCATCTTTCAAATCTAGCACTGAAAATATTTCAGCTTCCCCCGGTACTTGTGTCAAAATCGTGTGAGGGTTCGGGACTACAGGATGGTCTGAAAGGACCTTCTTATTTACTGCCCGTAAGTCTTGGACCAGTCTGTATGAGACCCCATCTGCCTTTGGCACTCCAAGAATGGGGGTGTTATAGGGTGAAGACCCTTCCACTAGCCATCCGTACCTCTTGTATTTCTCTATTAACGGCTTGAGTCCAGCTCTGGCCGCTCGGCTGAGTGGGTACTGCTTTACCCGAACGGGCCCCTCCCCATCCTTGAGTACGATCCTTACCGGGGAGACGAACTTAGCTCGCGCAGGGGTTCCATCAGCCCATACTGAGGGGTCTACTCCAGTCATGTGATCTTCTGGACTTACTGCAGGGCGTCGGTCCTCCAGGAGAGCCATCTGATAGTTCGAGCTCTGCTTGACAGGTAGCTGGACCACCATCTGATCGTCTCTGAAAAAGATCTCAGCTTGCAATTTTGTGAGTAAGTCCCGCCCAAGGAGTGCAACCGGGCAACTTGGAGAATACACAAAGGAGTGCTCGAGCAAATGGTCTCCCACCTTGGTGAGGAGTGGTTTACAAACAGGGAGTCGAGTTTGCATTCCCTCAATCCCTTCTACAAGTACATGCTGTTCACTAGTTCCTGCACAGGGGGGTTTTTCTGGAATCATTGAAAATGTAGCCCCAGTATCCACCAAGGCTTCAAAGTTTTTGCCACCAACCCTAATGGTTACCATGGGATCTTCTCGGGCTCCAACCCGAAGGGTAGTGGTCTTAGATCCCTGTCCCCTTCATTCTGAATCCTCACCCTTGTCTTCTGCCCGCATGAGGTGATCTCTCGGTTCCCCCTCTCTCTTCTCCTTCAACTTCGGGCATTCCCTCTTCCAGTGTCCTTTCTCCTTGCAATAAGCACAAACATCTGCTCCCACTCTTTCTCCCTTCCTCTTCTGTATCCCAGCCTTTCCAGGGTTCCCTCCAGTTATAGCAGCTGCTAGTGCTGCCATCTGTCGCTGAGCCTTTTTATCCTCCTTGCGCTCCTGCACTTGCTCACGATTCCCATACACCTTATATGCAATTTCCACCAGCTCTGAAATCGGTTTCCCAGCACCTCCCTCAGTTTTCTGTAACTTCTTACGGATATCAGCAGCAGATTGACCAATAAACATAAGATTTACCATGCGCTGGTTATCTGGGGCTTCTGGATCCAGATCCGAAAACCTGCGAAACGCCTCATACAGCCTCCCAAGGAAAGCTGAGGGATCCTCCTCTCTTCCCTGTCTCACCTCATACAATTTAGACAGATTGGTAATCCGAGGCACTGCCTTTCCCATTGCTTCCACTATAATTCCCAAATACCGTGCACTCAGCTCTCTGCCCTCTGCAGTATGATTGTCCCATCTCGGCTCTTCTACAGGGAAGGTATCACGCAGAGTACGACCAGCAGCACCCTCTGACTCAACTCTGGCTGCCGCAATACGCTCTGCTGTACCTAACACTAATCTCCTCTCCTCCGGGGTTAGGAGGGTCTGGAGCATCATCTGGACATCAGCCCAAGTGGGTCGATGAGTCTGCCCAATAGATCGAAACAAATCCCTCATCTTTTCAGGGTCTTCACGAAAAGAGGGGCTCTGATTTTTCCAGTTAAATAAATCTGAAGTGCTAAATGGGGTGTAGACAAAAGTTGCAGTGCCTCCTTCCCCAATAACCTCTCGCATCGGACAGTTCAACACCGGCTGTGACTCTACAGGCTTGCGCAAATAATAACCCTTATTTCCTGATTCAGATGAGGCACTTGGCTGAGGCTCACGCTCTAACTCATTAGGTATGCATTGGTACGTCGGTGGTGGTCTCTCTAAGGGAGGGGGCGGTGGTGCAGAAGGACTGGATGCCGAGGAGGCGTCTGACTCATCTTCGCTACCCGACAGGGCAACCGGAGCACGGGTCCGGTACTTAGCCAATTCAGAATCCCCCCCCTCATTAGACTCAGGAAGTACAGGCGGCCCCCCCCGAGCCTTTTTCTTAACAAGCATCACATGAGACTTTGCTAAGTAATTCTTAATCCAAGGTGGCTGATTTTGAACCACCCACAACCAACAATCAATATAAGGAAACTGATTCCAATACCCATTTTGCATAACAATTTCATGGATAGCTATCACTTCTTTTAGCACAAAGGATCCTTTCAGGGTCCAGTGGACCCCAAATGTTGGCCACTCGAGTTGACAAAACTTAGTTAAATCACCTTTTTTCATTTTTATTCCATAATCGGCCGGCCTTGCAAATTTATTAAAATGACGTAATAAGACTTTTAGAGGGGTATCAATATTGTTTTCTACACGAGAGCTATTCGTACCCATTTGCCCACAAAAATGAGCCCAATGCACACCAAATACCAAAAAGATCTCAACAACAGATGATTTACAATGAGAGCTAAGCCTAGAATTTCTCAGCAAACTTACACATCCTTTGTTTTAGATCCGTACACCAGATTGGGCAAAGGGAATTCATATACTCACTCAGATACCCCAGAGATCTCAATCCAAATTCCAAAGTGTGTCTGCCTCTCCAGAAACTCAGAATTTACATAGGATACTTCCTTTAACTTCCCGGATATTTGGACTTAAACCTCAAATACCAGGGTGAGTCCAAAGTCGGCTCGGTGTGCACAAATCCCTGGTACCGGAGGTGCTCCGTCACTGATTTCCGGGGTAGTCCTCGAGAAGCCCCATGTTGGGGCTACAGCTACAGACACACTTTATTAGCAACACAAAAGGTATATATTTGCAAATAGGGTCAGAGAGAGAGACAAAAGATCAATCACTCTGCCCCCGGGCACAATCATTAGCAGGCTTTTATCCCCTCTCTCCTGACCACGTGTGCAGAAGGAGGAATTTTTACAACTCATTTCTGGTTCATACAAACATATATGTAAACATGTCGCTTCATACGTCCCATGTGCATTATAATTAACTACTTAAGTATGCGGGGCGGGTAGGCTTAATATGCATTAGGTTATCACGCGTGCGTAGATGGGACCCAAGGTTACTCAAGGTTCAACCTGAAGGCAAAAATGGCATTTGCTCTTATCTTAGCCTAGGAATGTGAGGGTCATGAAAGAAAGTGTGATTTAGTGTAACAAAGAGACAGTAAATTTGCAGGACAGAGAGGGAGTGATACCTTAGTACAAAGGGCCTTTGGTGGTTTTTCCCTTCAATTTCCAACCCCCCCCTTCCCTCTCCCATTAAGGAGACAAGGAGGGGTAGCAGCTGTGTTTTTTTTTCTAAATCTGCTATTGATAATGCATTTTTAATAATATTTCTAACAAGGAGAAGAGCATATAGCATCTCGTTGTTTATAACTAGTAAAACAAATAACTTGAGTAGCTGCTGACCAGTTTGCCTTACTTCCATATCTAGTAAAATCCAATCACAAATAAAATAAATAGTTCTGTAAACATTCAGTAGATAACACATTGTGCTGTGGGGAACACGATTTGTTAAAAAACAAATCAAGCCAGACAAAATTTTCAATTGAAACAGTTATACAGTTTATAAAAACAGGGAATAGATGGAAATTCAAAGCAGATCCCATCAAGATCAAATTGAATTGAGGTCTCAAGAGACACTTATGCAAGTTTCTGGATGATCATGCTGAATTATGGTACAAAGTGACTGCCAAAGGAGAGGGAAAGTTTGTGTAAAATGTAACTTCCAACAGGAAATTCAATGTCATTAAGCATCAGGTAATAAAACTGAGAGGAAAACATATCCCAAGCCAAGCTCCTATCTGTCAAAACCCAGAAAAAACGGTTGAGTAGTAACAGTGGGGAGTGGGACCTGGGCATTAATAGATAATGTATTAGTAACAGTAATGCAACAGTATGTTGCATTTGCACAAAACAGTTGCTGTTCTGCTCAGGGTTCAGTGTGAAGAATCCAGGATTACTTTGTGCTGACGCTCTTACTGCTACTTAGAAAACCCAAAGGCTTAGAGGGTCTTGCCCTTCCCCTCAGGTTCATATTGATCACCAGATTTAGGAACAGGAAGGAATTTGTCCTTAAGTCAGATTGGCATGGGCTGTGGGGGCTTTTAATTTCCTCTGTAGCTTGGGGCATGGCCCTTTTCCCTAGGAACTTCTAAGGATATATTATTCACTTCCCCATGGGGCAGTGGTGGTGGAATGGAAGTGCCCTCATCTCCCCTTCTTTCATCTATGACATATTATAAGGTGCCCCTGGTGTTTCGGGTGTTATACCTTGTAGTTGTGAGAAGAGTTTGAAGTGCTGATTTGCGGCGCGGAGGAGGGTTTTTTGGTCTAATTATTGCCTGCAAACTCAAGGAACTGGATTCGATGGCCATGAAGCCCATTCCTAAGTTCCTACATTTTGCCTCTCAGTGACCTAATCTTACTTCTCACATACTGACATTAGGCGTGCAGAACCAGGAAGCTGCAGTTATAAATAGTGAGTGTAAATGCAATCACATGTTGTTATTTTAAACTGTATGCACTTTACCTTGTGTCCTGGGTTCACATTTGGAGTCTGGCAGGTCATAAGCTTTGATCCTGGAGTATATTGTTAGGTTTATATCCTAAAATTACATGTTTTCCTGGAGATTCTGTTCTGTTCAAGTTCTAAAAATCTGTGGCCTGAAGTGTTCTCCAAGGGTCATGTGGAAGATCATTTTGTTTATAGTTCCTCATCTACCTGCATAGGTGGGGACACTGTCATTTCAATGGTGCCATTTCCTCTGAATGGAGCCAGAGAGAAGCAGTACTGAGACCTACCTGGATCTGTTGATTTTTATTTTTTCAGGGAGAGAAAGGCCAGGTACAGATATGACTCTTTTTCCATTTTAGATGGTCAGAAACTGGTCTGTATCCATAACAGAACAGACATTCAGGGTGCACAGACTGCTTTAAAAATGGCAGATTGTGGTCTAGATTCATAAATGTAGGGTCGGGAGGAACCTAAGTAGATCTTCAAGTCCAACCCCCTGCCCTGGGCAGGAGAGAATACTGGGCTTTTATGACCCCATCTAGGTAATTATTTAGCCTCCTCTTAAAGAGCCCCAAGGTAGGAGCCAGCACCACTTCCCTTGGAAGTTGGTTCCAGATCCTAGCTGCCCTGACTGTGAAGTAGCGCCTCCTGATGTCTAGTCTGAACCTACTCTCAAACAACTTATGGCCATTATTTCTTGTTACTCTGGGAGGTGGTTGGGGAACAGGGTCTCTCCCATTCCCTGCTGGTCCCCCCTCGTGAGTTTATAGATGGCCACCAGGTCCTCTCTCAGCCTTCTCTTGTGAAGGCTGAACAGGTTCAGGTCCCATAGCCTCTCCTCGTAGGGTCTGCCCTGCTGTCCCCGGATCATGCGAGTGGCCCTCCTCTGGACCCTCTCGATGCTGGCAACATCCCTCCTAAAGTGTGGCACCCAGAACTGGATGCAGTACTCCAACTGTGGCCTGACCAGTGTCGCATAGAGGTCCTCCTTGGTATTACTTCCTTGGCCCTGCTTGTGATGCATCTGTGGTTGCATCACAAGGTGCGGTTAGTCTTACTGACCACATCCTCACATTGGCAGCCCACGTTCATTTTAGAATTGATAATGACTCCAAGATCTCTTTCTGCCTCTTTTGAGAAGGGAGTTCCCCAGCCTGTAGGTATGCTGCTACTTCTTACTGCCCAAGTGTAGTACCCTGCACTTGTCAGTATTGAATCCCATCCTATTCTCATTCGCCAACCCCTGTAACCTGTCCAGGTCCAGCTGTATCCTGTCCCTCCCTTCTAGCATGCCCACCTTGCCCCAAATCTTGGTGTTGTCAATGAATTTGAACAAGGTGCTTTTCACCCCCTCCTGCAAGTCGCTGATAAAGAAATTGAACAGTGCGAGCCAAGGACCGAGTCCTGGGGGACTCCACTGCCCACATCCCTCCAGGTCGAATATGACCCATCCACCACACTCTCTGGGTGCAGCCCCTCAGCCAATTTGCAATCCATCTGACTGTAGGCATCAATGCCACAGTCGTCTGGCTTTCCAATGAGAATGGGGTGGGAGACAATGTCAAAGGCCTTCGTGAAGTCCAGAAAGACTACATCTACCGCAACACCTGTGTCCAATGATTTTGTGACCTGATCGTAGAAGGCAGTTAGGTTAGTCTGACAGGACCTGCCCCTAATAAACACATGCTGGTTGCCCCTGAGCATCATCCTCCCGCTGGTCCTTCACAGATGTGCTCTTGCATAATTTTCTCAAAGAGATTCCCCAGGACCAAAGTAAGACTAATGGGCCTATAGTTGCCCGGGTCCTCCCTCCTACGTTTTTTGAAAATGGGGACCACATTGGCCTTCTTCCAGTCATCTGGCACCTGGCAAGAGCACCACAACCTCTCATAAAGCCATGCCAGGGGCCCCTCGATAACCCCTGCCAATTCCCTCAGCACCCAGGGGATGGAGAGCATTTGGACCTGCTGATTTGAACACGTCCAGCCCCTCCAGAAGTTCCCTAATTCAGTTCTCTGTGACCCTAGGCCTGACAGATTCTCTCTTGAGTCCATCCTGAATCTCGATGGGGGAGTCCTGGTCCCTGCACAAAAAAATGGAGGCAAAGAAATTGTTAAAAAGGTCTGCCTTTTCTTCTGGTGCAACCACCAGATTGCCAGGCGTATCATGCAGGGGCCCATGTTACCCGGTGCCTTCTTCATACTCCCTGTGTATTTAAAAAAGGACTTTTTTTATTCTTGATGCCAGGCCTAGTTCTGTATCTGCCTTAGCTTTCCTAACAGCTCCCCTACAGACCTGAGCGATGGAGGTCTAAGATAGAGCTGGATCAATGTAGTATCGGACACACTAAATCTAGGTTACACTGGTGTATTGAACATCTGTGCCAGGTCTGCTCCTGAACCAAAGTAGGTTGTTGTCTGTTGGTATCCTAGGGGACTTTGCAGGGCCCCCTAACCTGTCCCCCTTGCAGGAGCTGTAGCTTGGCTGCTCTAACCGAGTGCCTAGCCAGCCTGCCACTGAGCTTTCTGTCTGTCAGTCACAAGCAGGTTGGGGGAAGTGGGACAACAGGTCTTGCGAGCTGCTGAGGGAGGTGGTGCCAGTAGCATACCCCACATTCCCAGCTGGGTCAGTGGTGCGCAAAGTGTCCCACCCCTGGCCCAAACCCCAGAAAGGACTTGAAGTATTTCCTCTCTCCCTGAGCTAGCGCTGAGTTCCCATCTGAAGCTGTTTCCTTCAATGCAGTGCCCTGGTTGGGGGTGATTCTAGTGCCAAAATTGTGGAGGGGGTGATTCTAGTGCCAAAATTGTGGAGGGAAGCAGTTCTCTGTGCCAGGCTGAGCTGGCAGCCAAACTGGGGGGCAGGGATGGAGCAATTCCCTGTGCCAGGCTGAACTGGCAGCCACCCACCCCCCCATCCCTGCAAAACAGATCCGCCTAAGCTGACCCAGCCCATCTGATAGGAGTCAGTGCTGCCTGTGTGAGACCCGTGTACCTGAACTGGAATCGACCCCCCACCTGGTGTTCCAGTGCATGGTCCTGGGGCTTGGGATAGGGAAGGGTACTCTGTGCCTTGCTGATCCAGCTGGCACTGCCTTCCCCAAGCACCTTGTGAGCCCCATTGTTCCCCCCATGTCTGTTCTGCATGCCCTTCACCTGAGACAAAGCCCAGGGACCCCATGGTGCTGAGCAGGGGTGAGCCTGCCTCCCTCCACTGGCTGCCTGACAGATGACAGGGCAGTGGACGGGGCGGGAAGGGAGGGGCGGGGGGGGCATGTGCCTGACAGCCAGTGAGAGATGACCCCTGCTCGGCTGCAGTCAGCTGCCCTCAGCAATGCCCAACAGGCTGGGAGGCATGTGGGAGCATCCCTAGCCTTCTGGCCTTGGCCAGTGCAGGCACCTGCCTGCCTCCGCCACACTGAAGGGTGAACATGAATTCCATTCACTTGTGATCCGGTCTATTCAGCTTAGACAAACCTGCGTAGATTGGATTAATTCTGCCTCGGACTTTTTGACTGTCTGTACTTAGCCTGACAGAAAAAGTGTCTAATGATAACCACCTTGGATGGAGGCATTAAAGAGAAATTCAGCAGAGCATTTTTCAGAGGCTCCTTGGTACATGTTCTCAACCATGAATGGCACGTGCCCCTGGCAGCTGGTGGGGGGGGGCACAGCTGCGCTGGTGGCGGCAGGAACGTGACGGCAGTAAGCTGGGAGTTCCTGCAAATGCCGCTGGCACCGTAGGTAGGTGTGGTGAGCGCCAACCAGGGGTCAGCAACCACTGACAGGTGTTGGCGGCACCCAACAGCAATCATGGACCACGCTCAGACACCACCGCGACAGTGTCAGCAATGCATTTTTTGCAGGGGGTGCACCACCATGCTCGGGGTGTATGTATACCTATGTGCAACCCCTACACATCGCCCCTGTTCTCAACTGACAAATGGCAGCCCACTGTTGGACTTCAGAAGTGTCACAGATGGGCTACAAGGACAGCTCAGGAGGTGGGCTGTTTCCTGAACTCTCCTAAGTGTGATATCAGTTGTGTCTAAGGGAAAACTTGGCTGTAATTAAGACTTACAAGTCATTTAACCCATTTTACAGAGACTAGAAACAGAACTCAAAAGCAGTTGTGAAGAGAACTGCTGGATGTTTTCACTGCTGTTTTTCCAGGATTGGTGCGTATAGCCTGCAGTACTTCCCTGGCAGTGCTGGGACACAGTGGGCGCATCTACACGAGATGCTTACTGCACAGTAGCCTAATAACATTGCATAGTAGCATGCTGGTCAAACTGTGCTAATATGTTACTGCACAATGTTGTTAGGCTACTGAGCGGTAAGCATCAGAAAAAAACCATGCATGGGTTACTGCGCGCGTAGTGCAAGTTACTGTGCATTTAGTTAGTATTTCATTAAGCAAGTACTAAATTAAATGTGCGGTAACTACTGCGCATTAATGAACATATATATGCACCTAGTGTAAACATACTGAGACACACTAACATGAGACTTTCTAAGGACCTCATGAGGAAGCAGTGGCAGAAGTGCTTGCTATTTATCCGCTGAGCAGAAGAATAGTGACGGATACTGTCAGAAACAAATGCTGATTTTTTTTTCAAGAACTTTTCAGCAAGAGAGAGAGAGGTTTATTGACAATTGGTTGGGTACACCGCTCATGATGCTTAGTTTATTAACAACGGTGTTATGGGTACCTATATCCTGCACTGGGTAGAATGCATTCCCTGTATAGACAGCTGTTTGTTCAATGACTATCCTAACCTCAGTTAAGAAGAAAAAAAGTCAACTGGTATCTGCACTTCCCTTCCCTCCCTTTACTGGTTCTCTCTTCACCTCCTTCATCTAATTTTTCCATTACAGTACTAAGAAAGGGACCTGGTTTGTATAGCAAATAGCACTTATTGCATAGCATTGTCATTGTTTTTATGTTTCAGTAGTGAAAAACTCAAAAAGATTTTACTCTCAGCTGAGGTAATACTTGATTCCAGAAACAGGAAAAACCTTGGACCGTAAAGCAAAATACCAGATACTTTAGAATATTTGCTCCCTTTTTTTACATTATTAGTAGTATCATGTACATTTGATAATATTTAACTGAAAAGCAATTCCTAACAGATTAAAAGAGCTAAGGAGGATAGTTGCAGAAGCACTGAGGTCTCGGAGGGGAGGGGAGCCAGGTGTCCAAGGAGGGTGGTCGCTCCTTAAGGAGACGATCATCCAAGCCCAAAGGAAGGCAATCCCAACAAGGATCAAAGGGAGCAGGAGAGCACACAAGCCTCCGTGGCTCACCAAAAGCATCCGGGAATGTCTCCTTGCTAAAAAGGAGGCTTACACCCAATGGAAAGAAGGGGTCATCACCAGGGAGGACTATTCTGCAGTTGCTCGGGGATGTAGGGGGGTAGTTACGAAGGCCAAGGCAGAGATGGAACTGGGACTAGCTTCCCAGATTAAGGACAATAAGAAGTCCTTTTTTAAATATGTAGGGGGTAAAAAGAAGGTCCCGGGTAATGTGGGGCCCTTGCAGGACGGGATGGGAAACTTGGTTGTCACACCAGACGGCAAAGCTAACATGTTTAATGATTTCTTTGCCTCCGTCTTCCTAAGTGGGGACCAGAACAGCCACCTCCCTGCTGGGCCCCCCTCGGGCCCCGAGGGAGGCACACCTGGGCCACGGGTTAGCGAGGATTTAGTTAGGGAGCTTCTGGAGGGGTTGGACATATTCAAGTCAGCCGGTCGGGATGATCTCCACCCTAGAGTTCTAAAGGAATTGGCCGAGGTCATTGCAAGTCCCCTGGCACAACTTTATGAGCACTCGTGGTGCTCTGGTGAGGTACCGGAGGACTGGAAGAGGGCCAACGTGGTCCCCATCTTCAAAAAAGGCAGGAAGGAGGACCCGAGAAACTATAGGCCAGTTAGTCTTACCTCGATCCTAGGCAAGCTGTTTGAGAAAATTATGCTGGCACACATCCAGGAGGGGCCAGCAGGGGACTGCATGCTTAGGGGCAACCAACATGGGTTCATCAGGGGCAGGTCCTGTCAGACCAACCTGGTGGCCTTTTACGATCAGATCACCAGATCATTAGATGCAGGGGTAGCAGTGGATATAGTCTTCCTGGACTTCCGGAAGGCTTTTGACACTGTCTCTCACCCCGTTCTCATTAAGAAACTGGGGGGCTGTGGTGTAGACACCCACACAGTTAAATGGGTTGCCAACTGGCTGGAGGGCCGCACCCAGAGGGTGGTAGCGGATGAGTCCTTCTCAACCTGGAAGGATGTAGGCAGTGGGGTTCCGCAGGGCTCGGTCCTCGGGCCCACACTGTTCAACATCTTCATCAGCGATTTGGATGAGGGCATAAAAAGCACCCTGTTCAAATTTGCTGATGACACTAAGATGTGGGGGGACGTGGGCACGCTGGAAGGATGCAACAGGCTACAATCAGACCTAGACAGGTTACAAGGGTGGGTGGACAAGAATAGGATGGGTTTCAACACAGACAAGTGCAAGGTGATGCACCTCGGGAGGAACAACCGGCACCATACCTACAGGTTAGGGAACTCCCCTCTTGCCAGCACGGAGGCAGAAAAGGATCTGGGGGTCATCGCTGACTCCAAGATGAACATGGGCCGGCAGTGTGGAGAGGCAGTTAGGAAGGCCAACTGCACCTTGGCATGCATCCACAGATGCATCTCGAGCAGGTCCAAGGAGGTGATTCTCCCCCTCTATGCGGCACTGGTCAGGCCGCAGCTGAAGTATTGCGTCCAGTTCTGGGTGCCATACTTCAAGAGGGATGTGGACAGCATGGAGAGGGTCCAGAGGAGGGCCACTCATATGATCAGGGGACAGCAGGGGAGGCCCTATGAGGGGAGGCTACGGGACCTGAACCTGTTCAGAAGAGAAGGCTGAGTGGGGATCTTGTGGCCTGTTATAAACTAGTCAGGGGGGATCAGCAGGCATTGGGGGAGTCACTGTTCCTCCAAGCACCACCAGGAGTGACCAGAAATAACGGTCACAAGCTGGCAGAGGGTAGGTTTAGGTTAGATATGAGGAGGCGCTACTTCATGGTCAGGGCGGCTAGGGTCTGGAACCAACTTCCAAGAGAAGTGGTGCAGGCTCCTACCCTGCGGGGTGTTTAAGAGGAGGTTAGATGAACATCTTGCTGGGGTTGTTTGACCCCAGTATTCTTTCCTGCCATGGCAGGGGGTTGGACTAGATTATGTGCTCAGGTTCCTTCCGACCCTAGATACTATGAAACTATTAAAAGAGCTGACAGGTTAAAGAAAACTATTTAAATAACAACAACTTGGGGCATAACAAAACTATCAAATTCCAAATAGAGGATTGCACCCCTCCCCCACCTTTTTCTTGTTACAAAATTGTGGTCCAACATTTTAAACTTGGAAAGATTAGTCACTGAAACAGTGTTCCTGCCCCCCATTCCCTTCCAGAAAATTATAAAAGCTCTTTAAAACTCTTCAAACCTTTGTTAAAAAAAGTAAACAAACAAAAAACCAGAAAGTAGGCTGAGTAATACTTCCACTTCAGTGTTATGGTCCAGTTGTAATCTAAGCAGTGAGACAACATCATCATTGTCTCCAGTTGTTTGTTTGTGTGGTTCACAGAGATCCTGACCTATAGATTCCTGCCTGTATTTGTTTTAGTTAGGGTCCTCTTAAATGCAGAGGAGCATAGGACTGTGTGCTGCTACAGCCCTCAAGGAGTACCACTGCTAAGTTCCTGTGAAATTATATTATGTGCTCATCTCATTTCACATTGTTGTTGGCACTTGCTATAGTATCTGATACTGTACAACTGTAGTGTCATTTTGCAGCTCTTGAGTCCTTTGTCCTGGGATGTTATGTCAGCACTGAAATATTAGGCTTTGAACCCAAGTAAATGAAGAGACATTAAAGATCTCTTTGGGTGCATCTACATGTGTCATTAAGGGGATGTGATAAACTCATGTGGAGTTTCTGCCAGAATTTATAATGGCACCTTAGTGGCATGTGTAGATGCTCAAACTGCTGCAGTCCAAGGCATACGTGCAAATGCTGTGCCCAGGACCACAGCAATTTGAGCCAGGGTGGAGCAGCCCTGGGCTAGCAGGGTCAGCCCCTGGTTCTGGGTGGCGGCAGAGGGCAGTGGAGGAGCTGGCTTGGGTACAAAAGTACTCCAGCATGAGGAAACCTGCTCTCTGGACTGACCGGGCACGCTGTGTGTTTATATGTCTGTTCAGGCACAATTATTTTTGTCACTGTAAGGGGACAGTACTATCTTACAGAAGCAAAAATTAGCTTGCTGCAGTCTAATAGTGTTGCACAGGTAGACTATGATGCTTTAAACCAGGGGTGGGCAAAATATGGCCCACAGGCCGAATTAGGCCCATGAGGCCATTCTATCCGGCCTGTGGGGCCCCTAAAAAATTTAGAAAATTAATATTTCTCTGCCCTTGGTTTCTGTCAAAAATGACGGGAACCAAGGGCAGTAGGACCCACAACAGCAGGGCCTGCCTGCTGGGGCTTCTGACCTGGGACCACATGGCTGCCCAATGATGGAACCTCAGGTAAGGGGGAAGCGGGGAGGAGGACCCTGGGTAGGGAAGGAGCCCGGGGAAAAGTGGCAGGGGCAAAAGCTGAGCGCGGGGCGGGGGGTAAGCGGCCCCTCCCCTGCCCCGTGCCTGGCACCCTGTGCTGGAGCCGCTTGTAGCCTGCATGGGGCTGCCTGTTCCTGCTACGGACAGCCCCACACAGGCTGTGAGCAGCTGCAGCAGGGAGCCTGCACCTGGGGCAGGGGAGGGGCCGCTCCCCCCACCCCCACACTCAGCTTTTCCCTGGGCTCCTTCCCAGTGTGGAGGAAAGTGGCCCTTCCCACCCCATGCCCGGTGCCCTGTGTTGCAGCCACTCGCAGCCCAAGCAGGGTTGTCCTGAGCAGGCACAGGCAGCCCCAGGCAGGCTGCAAGCAGCTGCAGCACAGGGTGCTGGGCATGGGATGGGGAGGGGCTGCTTTCCCCCCACCCCCCTGCGCTCTGTCACCTGCCCTTCCTGCCAGCCTGGGCCCTGTGCAGCTCTGGGCTTGCTCATTGGGGCTGCACGTGGTGACAGCAGCAGCAGCCCCCCCGCTTGCCGTGCCAGGCATTGTTTGCCACCGCTGTCTGTGGGCTGCCCAGTGCGCAAGCTCTGGGCAAGCAGCAGCAGCAAACACTGCCCAGCTTGGCAAGCGGGGAGGGGACTGCAGCTGCTGCTGCCACACTCAGCCTCAATGGGTAAGCCCCGAGCCGGCGCGGGGCCCAAGCTGGCAGCAGGGGCAGGTTACAAGCTGGTGCTGAGGATGGGGAAAAGCGGCCCCTCATTCACCCAGTGGACGGCGTCCCATGTTGTAGTCGCTTGCAGCCCATGTGGGGCTGCCTGTGCCTGTTCAGGAAACCCCACACGGGCAACTGCAGCAGGGAGCGCTGGCCATGGGGCATGCGAGGGCCCGCTTTTCCCTGCACTCAGCATCAGCTTCTCCCCTGCCGGCGAGCAGGGAGTTGGGGCTGTGCACTGTCCCCACACCTGTACCGCGGGGCTGGGGGGCACTGGGAATGAGTGGGTGGGGAGTCAGCGGGAGCACAGGACCCGCACCATTGTCCCAGGGCCAGTGCCAGCTGGGCCCAGAGCAGAGTGGCAGGAGTGTGGGGTCCCAGCTGGCAAGGGTCTATGGAGCCAGGCTGGACTTCACCAGCAGGGAGAGGGGGAAGCTGGCCCGGCTCCATAGAGCCCCTGCCAGCCTGTGATCTGCTTTGGGCCCCACCGGTGCTGGCCCTGGGACATGAGACCAGTGTCCCAATGTCTTGGGACCAAAGACATTGGGACATTGATTCCAAGATGGTGACCAGGGGGCGGGGTACCTGTCAAGGGGCGGGGCTACCCATGCGGCCCTCGACAGCCTGCCAAAACTGGGTAAGCAGTCCTCTGCCCAAAATAATTGCCTGCCCCTGCTTTAGACTGCAGCAAATTAGTCGGCTGTGCATTTAAATGCACATGTGGATGCACCTGCTAATACAGATTGAATTTTTTCTTATTTAAGGATCTGGTACTGATTTACAGTAGAAAGAAAGGAATGGCATATGCTTTGAAATATCAGAGATTGCATTTTCTTTCAGGACCTACTACCATACCTAATCTCCCAGCATGCCACATTTCAAAGAGTTCAGATACTGCTTTGAGGCAGCCAGTGGTGTTGGTCCTTAGCCCCAGGGTTGGGAACATTTTTCCATAGGAGAAGTCCAAATATCTCAAGTTTGGGTCCCAGTGTAAGATTTGTCATTTTGGCCAAATATCCCACAGAGGACCGGAGTAGAAGAAATTCTAATAATACAGACTTAGGCTTATACTCTGAAAGGCACTTACATATGTGCACTGTGTGTGTCAAGGATCCTGGGGCTAGTACTGTTTTTGTGTGTACTTACAGGACTTCTCCAACAACATCTTTTGATTAAACCAGGATTAAGGTGGTTAACTATTGCCTTTGTGTACAGTATGTTATGTTTAATAATCAAAGAGAGTGCCTAAGTACTATTCCTAAGACACTTTGTAAAATATTAATTAGTTAATAGAGTGCAATCAACATACATGGCTTTTCAATTTCTGCTTTGTTTAGATACTTCTACCAAATTCAGTCACCTTAGTATACAAGTGCCTCTCAGTACTGTATTAAGCAATAGGACTAATGTCTGTGTATGTTATGCATAGTTCTTTCTCCCTCTTCTCATGAGAAAATTGCATATGAAATTAAAAAATAATATTTAAAAATCATGTAACTAGGTAACTCAAAGGTACAGAATGAAACAGAAAAGTTATGTTTGTTGGGAAGTTGACTAGAAAATGAGGTGCAGAGCTCCCCACACAGTGTGGGGCAGTGGGGGCAGCAAGGATCACCCCCTACCTGACAGTACCCGGAGGTACTGCTGGACCTTTTTTTCCCCAAGTGCCGTGAGCTGTGGCGGGCAGGGCAGCCATTGCTGGGCTGGGAAAGGGGGCAGGGGATGGGCCTGCCTAATTTGGCTAAATCAATTTGGCTGAATCGGATTTGGCTGAATTGATTCGGGACAGTGATTTGAATCACCGAATCAAATCACTTTCCACCAAATTGCCTGAATCCAAATCCAAAGTGAATACTAGCCACTTCGCACAGGCCTACTGTCTTCTGGCCTGGTGCTCTGTACCAGCTCCTGGGCTAGCACCCAGAGGAAGCCTGCAGGTGGTGGCAGGGGCACATTGCAGGGCTGCAGGGAGCTAGGAGCAGATCTTGTCCCTAATCTCTGCATGTGTAGACACCTACCCAAAAACACTTACTGTGAAGTATTTTATTACACAGTAAATCTAGGCCAGAGTAAATGCATATGCATGTGTCCAAGGTGTATAAATTCACACCTTATACTGATACAATTCTGTGGACAAACCAGACTAATGAACTTGAATTGCATATCCAAGAGTTTGACAACTTGAACCCAAGTCTCTTATTTAATTATTTTGTCTATCCCTAACTTACAGGTAAAGGACAGAAAAAGAAAGAATGTGTTTGATCTGACATTGGGTAAAGAAACGTTTTGATAGTACATGACAATTGGTAGATACAGAGTTTGACCCTGCTTTTAAATTTGGGTTATGCAACTTTATCTAACAGAGGTCTGTTGCAGAGACTGATTGAAGGGCATACCTAATATGTTTTAATTTAATACAGAGGTGTGGGTTTTGATTATACATCTAACAGACAATACTCTTAATTTGAAGAAAAAAGGAGTATTACAAACTGGCACCTGTGGACTCTGCAGGCTAAACAGATATTTCTCAAATGTGCCTTCACCCTTTCTATACCTGAAACTGCTTTCTCTATAGTGTTGTTATATCCTGTCTTTCAGACACCAGAGAGCAAAAATGAGCAAAATGATTTTGTTGGTCTTCTCTCACTGGTAAGAGCAACAGCCTGATGAACTCGCTTTCTAAATGCTACTCCAGGTCCATCTTCAGTTCAGGATATAATTCAAAATTCTTTAATTTATTCAGAAACTTCTATGAGATTGTTAACAGCCAGTCTCATAGATCTTATACTGTTGCAATTGCTTCTCTTCTCTTGGCTTGTTTGCTTTTTTCTCCCCTTCCACAGATTTTTTCCATATTCTGGATGTCATTGGCATAAGATGTTTTCTTACCCATTTCTTCTGCCATATGTATCAGCTCATCTGCATCTCTCCACCATATAGTTTTCTTTCTCCTATTTGTGTTTAACTTATGCTGTTTTGATTTCATTATCATGTCATACTCCAAAGCGTGCATCCACACATACAAGCATGTGCGTTTGCAGCACCTCAAATAGAAGCGGTGCAAATTTGAGCCAGGGCTTTTTGCCTTGGTGCACATGCTTGGACATACACTTTGTTGTGGAGCAGATTGTGCCACTTGGGGCAAAATAACCCTGCCTGGCACCTCCCGGATCTGCAGCCAGGGGGAGCTAGAGCCCGGGGCCAGCACCTGTGCTGTCCCCAGCAGTATAAAAAGCTGCCCTGTCCTGGCCCCATCCATACAAAAAGCTGCCCTGGCAAGCAGCTCAGGGCCACTTGCTCTCAGGAGCTTCTGGGGCCCAGCCACGTAGTACCTGGGGACACTACCCCTTGTGCCAGCTGAACTGCTGCAGCAGCATCTCAAATCCATTTTTAAAAATACCCCCAAATCCATGTTTTTCCACAATTAAAACAAAAGACCACTTTACACACACATGCATACACACACACACATCTAGAGAGAGACATAGATCAGTTGGGCAATGATTTATTGGTATATTTACAATGTTAAAGCAATGTGGAAGCCTACCAGTGTCTCTCTCATCATGATAAAATACATTCTAAATCTATATGTGTTGATGTGTACTTTTGGTTTTCTTCACACATGATGGGTCTGTGATGGGGGGATGTGACGTTTGCTGGAAGGGGTGTGGGGGAAGACGGGTGGGTGTGTGTAAAGTGATATGGGTTGGTGTGTGGGTAGGTGTGGGACGATTGCTACAGGGACTGTGAGTGTGGGGGACCTTGTGGGAAGGTGTGGGGAGGCTGGGAGGGGCACGTCCCTTGCCCCCCACACAGCACATGGAATGCCCCCCCACACAGGGTCCCAGCTCCCCCCCACCGGAGGGCCGCAGCCCGTGTCCCCCAGAGGACACCAGTCTCCCCACCCAGGGTCCCAGGCACCCTGAAGGGCCACAGCCCCCCCAACCAGGGTCCCAGCTCCCCGCTCAGGACCCATAACTTAGGTTTAGCAGCAGCAGTGGGAGTGGGGTGCTCTGAGCCATGGCAGCAAGACCCAGAGTGGCATGCGGGACTGTGCACTTGGCCCAGCCGGGTCCTGCTGGCCCTGGCGCCTCTCTGCCACCTGGCAGGGCCGGGCCATGGTGACAGGACCCAGAGCAGAATGCGGGGACCGTGTGCCAGGCCCAGCCGGGTCCTGGGGCCTCTCTGCCTCCCGACTGGAGCAGCCCCAGGGCTGGCAGGACCTGCAGTGTGTGGTCCCTCCACACTGTGCTGAGTCCTGCTGCCATTGGAATGGCCTGGCCAGGCAGCAGGGGTTCCCAAGGGTGGCAGGACCTGGGCCCGAAATGCGGTCCCCACGTGCCATGCAGGGTGCTGCCACCAAGGGCCCAGCCCAGCCAGGCGGCAGAGGGGCCCCAGGGCCTGCAGAACCTGGCTGGGCGTGGTGTGCAGTCCCTATACACTGCGCCAGGTCCTGCCTCTGCCCTGCTGTGCCTGTGGGGGGGTGATGTGTGGCGGGACCTGGGCCAGCCCCATGTGGCTTGCTAGTCTGGCTTTGCACCGGAGCGGGTCACACGGCTCTGGGAGGCACAGGTCCTGTGCATGCCTCCCGTAGCCCTGCGACCTGCTCTGGTGCAAAGCCGAACTAGCGAGCTGCATGAGGCTGAGCTGGGTACATACCACCTGCAGCCCCAGGGATATCTTCCCTGACACTCCCCAGCCCCCCTCCCCCTCATCCCCCTGCCACCACTCACCCACCCACACCTGTGAACCTCCTTCTCCCACTTACCTGGGACAGTGCCAGGTGCTAGAGGCAGCAGAAGAATGAAAGAGACTCTCTGGCTGATACCAGAGCGTCTCTTTTGGAGGACTGACTTCCTGGTGCGGTCTGGGACCATGACTTGCTTTGCTTTTCTGTGGAGCGTTTTTTTTAGACTCTTGGCTATCCAGGGGTCTAATTTTCTCCCCGCACTGCAAACTTGCAGCACAGGGAACATTTTTTCATTCCCTCATGTGCCTCTTGCCTTGCCTCAAACGAGTTTGAGGCGGGGCAGGCGTGAGTGCACGCTCATCTGGATGTGCCCAAAGGGTTTTTTGGCACTATTGGTATGAAAGGTGCTATGCAAACCAAAGCTGTTATAGTAATATATGGTGCTATTAATAATACATATTTACATGTAAATATATATTTGCTGTGATTTACTAGAGATTTGTTGTGGTGGTTTTTAAACATAGGTTCCAATGTTGCAATCTGCTTTTTCTGGGTTGATCTTTCTGTGAAGTCCTGCTAAAGGATTCATGGGATATTGAGGCTTTAGATAAGAGAGGTTCTTTGTCCCAAGGAACTTTAAAGGATTATCTATATGAGAAAGTAGTGCAACTCTGGATATGGTTATATGAGTATAAAGACACTTCAGACTGCTGTAACTGTTCGAGCAAGTATGATGTATTTCTCTTTACAGATATATCACCTTTCCAGCAAATAACTGCGACCACACTTGTGTTTCCACAGGCAGAAGTATTCTAGTTAAATATACCAGTGTCCTAACCAATACTGTTATAGCAGTATGAGTATTCAGCGCGTATGAGGCTTAGTGGCTTGGCCCACATGAAGACATTACCATGATATAAAGAAGAGTAGCATGGTCCTGTGTGCACAATCTTGCCTGGGGTTAAATAAAAACTAATTAGCTTTTATTAAATTTCTTGGAGAGTTAACTACTATGTGTTAGTTTTTAGTTACATTGGCGTAAGAGCATACACAAAGGGAGTTAATGTGGTGCAGTTGACATATTGTGAAGCCCCTCCCTCCTTTATTTTGTGACAGGTATTCCATGCCAACATTCACAAGACCAAATATAAGACAGCAGTACAGGAGATGGTCCATTTGAGGAATGTAGATGACAGGAAGAAGAGAGGAGGATATGTCTGAAGTGGTGGTAGGTTTTAAGGAGAGATTCAAAAGGGAGAGAGTTAAATGGAGTTGGGAATAGGGGTAGTGCAGACCAGTTAAAAGGAAATGCTTCCCTAAATAGATGAAAACTAATAAATATGAAATGTGCTAAATGGCTTTTTTTTGTGCTTATGATTAATATTTTTTTAGAAAACAAAAAAAAAAACTTTCTCAAACTAAATGAATCCTCTGACTATTTACCTCAGGCTTATAGAAATAGCTCACATGACAAGTCTGGTTCCATAAACTCCAACTGAGCAGTCTGGATCTTCAGCATTCAATTTGAAAGCTGTCTGAAAATATGTAACAAACTGTCTAATCTGTATCAGGTTTGGTAATCTTGCCATCTTTGCCTGTAAAAGGAACAGATAATATTATGAACAAATACAATAAGCAGGAGATGGAGAATACTGGTATTTTTTCAGCATTTAGCGTTTTAACATGCTGTTTGTTTAATTCTACCAGTAGTGAAATGCTATTTGAAGACCAATCACATAAGAGTGAGTGCTGTGAAAATTCTAGTTCTGGATATTTTATTTTAGATATACTGTATTCCTTTTACTTAAGTTTTTCATCTGTGGTCTCAAAATAGTTTCTTGATTGACATAAATAAAAAGAAAACATTCACGACAATTGGTCCGGAGCTGTATTTTGTTTAATGTTGATCAAATATCTGCTTTCTGTATGTTTTACTAACAGATGGACAGATGAACCTGTTATAGACCATGCTGCATGTCGACAAGAGTACATTACTTTATTTTGCCTTATTGGCAATTTGAGATCTTAAAAAAATAATGTAGAGGTTACTCTCATTCTGTATTGCTATCCTTGGAATGCTCTTGGATTTTCATTAACTCTGTCACCACAAAAGATACCAAGGATGGAGGCAGACCTTCTAGACAGGGACGCTAAACATCTGAGACCACAAAAGTGTAAACAGCTTAAATTCTTTGTATTGAGATGAAATAACTACTTTTTCTTAACACTTTGTGATGTTCTCTGCATTTGTGGCTTCTTGGTCTAAATGAAGGTGAATGGGTGGATAGTTTGCAAGTGCCTTAAAACTTACAGCTGTTGCATGAAGCAGCTGTCTTGAAATGCTACAGCTAGAGAATATAAGCTTCAATATAAACAGCACAGCTCTCGAGAGTCAACTTGGCAATATGTTCTCTGTATTCTGGCATTGCTTATGAACACAAATTATATACAGGACCATTTCCAAGACTTTCCCCTTGAACTTTTCAATCAAAGGAGAAGGAAGAAAAAGAAAAAAAGACTGCATGGTTTTATTTCACTAATGCAGTACTTCAGCTTTATGCCTGTGAATCTTTGCACAAATCAGTGGAATAAAATCATTGTTAAACTGGGGTAACTCTGGGTGAATCTTTGATTTCTTAGGTCCAATCTAATCACAAAAGTTATTGCTTTAATTATACCAATATGGTTAAAGCATTACACCTTTGCTTCAGCTACTTGGAAGGAGTTTAAGGCAAATAAGAGGCAGGCACTCATCCCAGAATACAGTGGAATTATTTAGGAATAGTTGTTGAACTTTAAATTTATATTCTACCTTAATATAAAAATATTTTCCAAGTGTAAACAAGTCCTAACACAAGGGAAACCTCTTCCCTCTCTCTTCCCCCCTCACAAGACTCCTAGGCCTTCAACCAACATAGTTATACTGTTAACAAAAAAACCAAGCCTTCTCAAATGAATCATAATTTCACATTTGCATTCCTTTTTTAATCACCTTTTCAACAATGCTTCCACTCAAGGCTCTAGTTTCCAGGTAGCGGTGAGAACTAGAATCCTAAACACTTGATGATATATCCTTTCACTGCAATGGAGTGGAAAGCAGTGCTTAGCACTCACATAAAATAATATCTCAGCTGAACACATCTTCTCTGGATCTGGGTGAAATCTGTGGGCGTAAAGTGGCCATCTTCCTGGAACATTGGTCAGGTGTGATGCAGCTTTCATGCATTGGCATAGTGACTGTTGTAGAGCAGCGCTTCTCAAAGTGGTGGTCCACAAACCGGCCACCAGTCACTGGTCCGCGGTGAGTTGCCAAGAAAGAAATATATTTTCAGAAGCATAACATTGATATGTTATAGCGCCACAATTCGTACGTTCCAACACTCCAGGAGACGTCACATCGTGCGAGGTGAGGAAAGAGAAAGCAGCAGCCAGTTGCACATTTGTGTAGTGCTGTTACACGCAGTTGCTGCCACTGGCTGAACTGGGCACCGGTCCCTGGCCCACTGGAACACATCAGATAGTTTGAGAAGCACTGCTGTAGAGGACAGTGAAAGGGCTACAAATATAAGTGATATGTGTGTGTGTACACTGAATGTTTTTAATAAAATAGTATTAGTTTATTAAATAAGATTTCTGGAATACTGTATTTCGTTGTAGTAGCTGGACAAGTAAGTTAGGCAATTTTTTAGTTTTTGCTGTTGAAATACGTAGGGAAACATAATGCAGTTGTGACAAATGAAAATGTTTAGAAGTTCATGGCATTTTAGATTGGATTTGCACATGTTCTTGAAGGTTACAAATAGGAACATTTCTATAATTGAATATGAATATCATTTTATGCCGTAACTCATCTACTGTGAAATCCTTTCATGCGTTAGTATGTCTTGACCCAAACCCAACACCCTCCTGACTACTGTGGTCTTACAGAGGCCCCAGAGGTTAAAACAATAGATTTCTTTCCATATGTGACCCACTTCCTTGATATCATGCTTTCCTGCTTGACAAGCATGACATGACATTTAGAAACAGAAACAGTTATTGTTAGTAACCTAAACTATATAACATTGAAACAGTCATGTCAACAACACTGTCTGCCATCACTTACACATAAGGCAGTTCCATTGATGTTGATAGCAATGTGGGGAAATTTGAGCCTGTGATTATTTATTAACAATATGGGAGTTAGTTCTCCAACCCTACCTTGTGTAAATAGTTCTCCCTCATGAGTATCATCTCACAAAATTCGGGGGGGGGGGGGGGGGGGGGCTACTGAAATAAGTTGGGCCGAATAGTTCAATAACATGGATCAAGGCTGTTTTGCTGGTGGTCCGTGGGCTGCATGTGGCCTGTGAGGGTGCGTCCAGACGACTGCGCACGTGCCTCTTGCCCACCTCAAATCCCTTTGAGGCAGGGCAAGAGGCACGCGCGGGAATGAAAAAACGTTCCCTGCACTGTAAGTTTGCAGCACAACGAGAAAATTAGATCCCTGGATATCCCACAGGGGGCCAGGGGACCCACCCCTTTTGAGTAGCCCCCCCACAAGGTCCTCCACACCCACAGTCCCCCCAGCAATTAGCTCACACCTACCTGGCTGGGTGGCAGAGGGGACTCGAGGGTGGCAGGACTTGGCTGGGCCTGGCACAAGGTCCCCACATGCTGTGCTGGGTCCTGCTGCTAGGGGCCCAGCCCAGCCAGGCAGCAGACAGGCCCCAGGACCCAGCTGAGCCTGGCATGTGGTTCCCATGTGCCGTGCTGGGTCCTGCCACCATGATTCGGCCTGGCTGGGCGGCAGAGGCCCCAGGGCCAGCAAGACCTGCTGTGCCAGGTCCTGCTGCCATGGCTCAGAGCGCCCCATTCCCACTGCTGCTTCTAAAGGTAACTTATAGGCCTTGGGTGGGGTGGGGCTGGGGCCTTCCAGGTTGCCTGTGGCCCTGTGGGGGATAGGGGCTATGGCCCTCCAGGGGATTGTGGAAAAACATGGATTTTGGGGTACTTTTAAAAATGGATTTATGATGCTGCTGCAGCAGTCCAGATGGGACAAGGGGTAGTGTCCCCAGGTACCAAATTGGCTGGACCTCAGAAGCTCCTTAGAGCTAGTAGCCCTGAGCTGCTTGCCAGGGCAGCTTTTTGTATGGATGGGGCCAGGACAGGGCAGCTTTTTATACTGCTGGAAACAGCACAGGTGCTGGCCCCGGGCTCTAGCTCCCCCTGGCTGCAGATCTGGGAGGTGCCAGGCAGGGTTATTTTGCCCCAAGTGGCATAATTTGCTCCACGACAAAGTCCAAGTCTGAGCACATATGCTGAGGCAAAAAGTCCTGGCTCAAATTTGCACTGCTTCTATTTGAGCTGCTGCAGGTGCATGTGCCTGCACATGTGGACATGGCCTGAGAGGTTACGTTGCAGCCCCTGGGCCCCTGCCCAGCTGTTGTTCCATGATCATTGCAATGACAGCTGGATTCATGGGGCTCCCACTACCTACTGCAGCTGCTGTTTCCTGCCCTTGCCCCAGGGGCCAGGCCAGCATGGCATAGTGTGGAGCGCTCAGGGTGAATCCGAGCTGTGCAATGTGTGGGGGAACTGGAGCCAGGTTACTCTGTTTACGTCCTTGTTTGGCACTTTTTCTAGGCACAGGGTTTCTGTCTTTTACCCTTTCATGGCCTGTGTGGTCCTCAGGAACTCTGTTGTTTCTTCTGATGTCACGGTTGCTTAAACACACACTTTTCCCAAGTGCACTTTCCTTGCAGGCACTCTAAGTACAGTTTTCGTCTCTAGGGAAATGGGGTTATTGAAATTACAATGCACAGACTTTGCAAAGATTTGTAACACAATCATTCTTTGCTTTAGGTAGCAAATGAAATATATATAACTAAAACAGTGGTATAGCACTGTACCTTTTATCTTAACTTCTATCATGTCCATGTTCCCTCCTTTCCACATATGGCAGTGAAGGGAAGGCGGCATAAGGCAGGACCAAAAGCAGCATAGCTTTATTAGCACAGCACAAAGCACAGGCTAATTATCTCTGTGGTGGGCTCATTAGCTTGGGCACAGCTCTGTGCTTGCTTTCCATTCCATAGTTAGCATGTGCTGAGCGAGCTCAGGTTTTGCTCACGGCTATCTCAGAATATCTTTGCACTTATCCATGAAGCCTTTTCTCTTCCGACCCCACCATTCGCTGGCCTTCTGCTTTCCAGTCCCTTTTGTCAGGTGACCTCCCCCCATCAAACTACACAGTAGGTGATCCTTTGTTTATTTCAGACTTGACGAACTTGTCTGACCTGGGCAACTTGTTCGATCCCTGTGTCTATGGCTGTTCTTTTTACCTGGAGAATCACTGAAGTAAGGACCTTTCATTATTAGCCAAATTCTGGGTTCTTCTATTCTCCCCTCCATTTAGTTGTTCCTAAATTTCAGCATTTGAGCTAGCAGGTTCCTTTTATCTGGAGTTTCTTTTACTTGGGGAATCACTAAAGTAATGATCCTTCTTTATTAGCCTTGTACCATGCGCAAGAATTTATCCTGAAGCCTCCTGTGTGTGTTAGTTTACTATACGGGCATAGTATAATACAGGAGAAAAGGCAAATAAGCTTCACATTAAGCAAGAGTTCCAGTCTGAGAGGCATGCACAAAGAGTTCTCAGTATATAATGGACTTCAGAAACTGAACGTAGATCTTCAGAGGAAGTCAAACTGAGAGCAACGGGAGTTGTGTGGTCTGAGGATGCCATGATGTTTTGTCATCGCAGAAAAAGAAGTAATGCTACAAGGAAATAAAACAACCAAATGCTCAGTAACTGGACCCACACAATGTATGGTTAAATCTTTGCAACTAAAGGAAGAATGGAATTTTTAGAAGTCATTAATAATACTCCTGGTAGGATGTGTTCACTTGAAAATACCAATTTTCTGAACCAAAATGTTTTGTTCGGAATCTTTTTGAGTTCAGTGAATGTTTACGAAAGCCAAAACAGACTTGCCTTCCTGGTGGACTGCTCCCCCTTTGGGGATTCTAGAAGCTGTGATTGCAGTTCTAGGGAAGTTCCCCAGTAGGAGTGTCCAGGGGTCAGAAACCCTGGAAGCTCTGAGTCCTCAGCTCTGGAGCAATCTACTCAGTGGGTCTGGCTGGAGTCAGAGACCCACAACTTCCATGTTCTGTGGTCATGGAGCGGAGTGGTCTGCCTGATGGGAATTTAGGACCTGCAGTTTTGGCCAGGCCCTCGGGGCTTCCATATCGCCAAAGCCAGGACACGGAGCCTGAAAGTGTTGAGGTGAGTACACAGAATGCTTGGCTCTGGGGTGGTCTGTATGGCAAGGTTGACTGGGAGCCATATATCCTGGGAGACTTCTTGTCATTGTCAGAAAAAAGACATGTCTTGTTTCTAAAAAGAAATTTTAAAGATTCAAAACTAATTTTGAGTTCACAGGAGATTCTGCCAAAAAATTGGTTTAGGTCTCATTCAGAGCAAAACCAAATTTTGAAAATAATAAAATATCCGGTGGACTGGCAAGCCTGATTTTCAGTTGGTTCTGTTTAACACCAGGAGTGATATTCTGAATCTAATTTGCAGTTAATTTCTAGACTATGAGGAGTACATTTCAGTTGTTTTACATGATTCCAAACTTTCTCACCATCTCAGTAATGTGATATTTACAGCCATTGCACATGCAGCATATAACTTATTAAACAATAACATCATTTTAGTGGGTAGTTTGCAAAAGGAATAAGATTATTGTTGGTCACAAGAGGCATTCTTTTGTTTATTACTTGAAGCACTTATTATTACTTTATAAAATATTTTATGAATTGCAAGACTATGTCAACAATTATTTTTGTATAGAACTTTCTACAGGCAAGTACTGCTTTTATTTTGTGGATGGTATTATATTTATAATTAATCTTGAATAAACATACTAAATAAAAAGACTAAAAAAAACCAAGTACTATACAAGTCTCCACATGAGTCTAGCTGCTTCCCTAAATATCAGTACTTTCAGTGTCCCAAGATATTATTAATCAGATAGTCATTCCACATGTTCAGAGAGGGTCATACATTTCTAGCAAGCTGAAGTTTTTATTTTATTATTTTTTGTTATCTATTTGCAATGTCTTGAACAATCAGAAAATCATGCTTCCCTTCTCAGTTCTCCAAAAAAAAAAATGTAGGTAATATGTTTATCAGAATGAAGGCCTGTATCCACATCTATACTTCATTAGACTAAGCTAAAGGTGAGAGGAGGCAATCAGGGATATAAATATACAGTGAAGCTGTTGTTTTCTAGGGGCCTATAGCAGTGGTTGACAATCTAAATTCCATGGGTTGAATATGGCCTGTAAAAGAGGTCAAGTCCAGCTCACAAAGGTCCCATCTAGCATAGGGGATTGGTGGCACAGAGTTGTACTGTATTACTCATCCTCTCTTAACCCCCCCGAACCTGCTGCTCTGCCAGGTCTGCACTTACCCTTGCTGGAAAGAGTTTGCTGACCAGTGGAGAGGGTAAGCAGAGGGACTTGACTACTCCTCCAGAGAGAAGAGCTATGTGGCCTGCACCTGGGACTGGGTGCAACAGGCAACCTGTCCTGGCAACAGTCGCTGACCGCGGATCTAGAGGAAAGAATTAACTCGTTAACAGAGGAGTCTCATTTCTACAAATGAAATATTGCTGAAAATAGTGGATTGTGTTTCCAAATCCCATAGGCTGTTTTAAAAAACCCCCTAAATATTACCACTTAGCATCAGCAACCATTTTGCTGACATATACAGTGTGCAGTTTTATTCTGTTTTTTTGTTTGCTTATTTTTCCAGCTCACTCAAATGCTGAATTTTTAGGAACAACTAAGTTGAGGGAAGCATAGGAGAAAAATCCAAAAAGAAAATGAGGAGAGATGTGAATCTGCCAGCCTTATTCCTCCTGTACAGTACTTAACTCCATGGGAAGTCCCATTCACTTCAATTAGATTTTTGCATACTGTACAAAGATAACAAATTTGGGTGCAATATTTGCATTGGGGCCTATTCATGAGTTATGAGTCCAGTTGACAATGTAGATTGTGTCTGCGTGCATATGCAAATTTTTACTGTCAAATTTTATCAGCTGTTTAAGAGAAAAGGAAGTATTTTACAAATCTTCACTGAAAAGATATTGATTGACTTAGAATTAAAACATGAACTTGAGATTTTGTGAATGGACTATACTACTGCTAAAGGCCATTATATTTCTGAAAATCATTTCCTTAAATATTCCAGAAACAAAAGAACCAAATACACAATGCATGCTCATCATCCTTGCTTACTTTTAGCGTTTCTTTTTGGTTCTTAATAATTGAATGAATGGTAACGGCATATAGGATACAATCTAAGTTATGGTGAGAATTTAAAGTAGAGACTACATGCTTATGCTTCATTGCCTTGGGAGGTAGTTTTAGCACAGGACTGCCCAACTGGCTGCCCATGGGCCACTAATGGCCCATGAGGGATTAAATTGCTTATCTGGGCTACTGCTCATCCACTGCTTCTGCTGCAACAGCAACCAGAGTCTCCAGGCTCCCCGTTCCTTTTCAAGCTCCCTCTTCCTGCCCCTGCTCCAGGGGGCAGGACAGCATACCAGTTCAGGGAGCTGGGGGTAGGGGTGCAGCGAGATGTGGGGAGAGTCTCAGGCACATAGTGCAGTGGTAGAGGGGAAGTTGCAGGTGTGCAGTGTAGCGGGGAAGGGTCACAGACATGCAGTTCAGCGGTGGTGGTGTGGGGTGGTATCTGTGGGGTGTGCAGCCTGGTGGGTTCTCCTTGGTGCAGCCTGCAGACAATGTTCCCTCTAAGATTTAGTAATCCATGAGCAAACCTGGCTGGGAGTGCGTGGGTATTGCAGTGTGAATGACCCTCCTGCAACAGGCTGGTTTGAGGCGGGTGGTGAGTGGCTGAACGCAAAGCCGGCAGCGGTGGGAGCACCAATGCCCTCTTGCTATGGCACTGGGCATTCCCTGCAGGTGTCTGGGGGCCATTCCCCCCTACTGTCCTGCCCCCTGTTGGTATGCCAATGTGTGCGCGTGGCATTAAAAAGTTATTGCATGGCATGATTTTTTATTGTGTGTGGCCATGCATGCATCCAGCTTAGAGGGAATGCTGCTTGTGGGTGATGTGGCTCTCAACTGCTTAGCAGTTGGACAGCCCTGATTCAGCAGTTTTAATTTAAAGATTTCATAGTGACATCCCACCAATTCTGGGGCAGGGAACATTTTACAAACAGCTGGCAACGTGGGGTAACTTAACTTTTTATTGAAATATGAGTCTGTCAAATGACATTTCTTTTGTCAACCTGCCAATGGCAATTTTTATCATCACATGGAAGATACATTTGCATGGCAGTGGGTAACAGTCCTATTGTATGGAAAATATGGGGAGATAGTTATTTCACCCTATATTTTTGCATCAAATATTGATGCCTATGGTCCCTTTAAGTTCAGTAGGCCAGGAATTCACCTCTTGCATCTTTATATGCTGGCTGTTCTCTGTGTTCTTACAGGCAGTTTATTATCTTCCTAGTCTATCTGTATTTGGCCCTCATGTAGACGTGCAAAAATTACCAGGTGCTCCACGCCCAGCATGGTAACAGACTCAAGCTTGAGGAAGCATTGGAGATTTCTTCCTTTTTATTTGCCTGGAGAGGACAGTCCTGTCTGTTCCTTGTACTGGACAGCAGAACCTGTGCAGTGCTGAAATAGGTTGTGCCTCTGGAGATGTGTCCACCACATCAAATTACAAGCAGCTTTATACTTCTCTTGGAAAAGTATTGTGATCAAATCTTTAATTTGTATTTTATTAATTAAATATACCTCTAGTTTGGTCTCCAGGGATGAGATGAGTTACTTCAAGCACCTCCAGGGATAAGATAACCCTGCATTACATATTCTAATTGTTCTTAGTGCTGGTTAATATAGTACATGTCTCCTGAGAACTAGAAGGACCCACCAATGCATTTCCATAGGATGTGATTACATAAAATAGGATCATTGTGCTGGTAGACTGCTGTCTGATTGCATCCCCTGAGGGGTTAATGTGACCACTGGGCTCCCACCTAGCCACCACTGCCTCCTTGCTCTGACTGCAGCAGTAGCAGAGGTCTCTGGGATTCCACTCCTTCTATTTCTTGCTCTCACTGTGGGGGGCAGCGTGGGACAGGGCAGAACAGTACACAGTGCTGGTGGAGTCCACAGCTGGGTGCTGTGAGTATGGGCCAGGACACAGTGCAGTGGAGGCAGGGGATACGCCCATACAGCACGATGTAGTGGTGGGAAAGGGACACTCATGTAGCAGAGTGCAGCAGTGGTGGGGGGATGCATGGACAGAGTCGGTGAAGCCAGTAAGGTGTGCAGTCCCTACTCAGCTATGTAGAGACAGCCAGAAAGCCCAAGGCTGAACTGATTAAATCTTCGCAGGTTCGTCTAAGCTGCATAGATTGAACCGATAAGCAAGTGAACTTTGGATTTAACTTGAATCTGGATGGGATCTGGAACAGAAGTTCAATAAACCAATTTAACCTGAATCAGTTAAGTCTGATACTACATCCATCCAGGTTTATTTGAAACCAGTTTTGGCCATTTGAAAGCAGTTTATGTGGACTGAACTTCTTTTATGTTACAGATTTGAACCTGTTTTCTATAACTTATACTAGTTTATGTGTAATTTCTGTTCCTAGCCCTAAGTGTGGCCACTGGCTACTTAGCAGTTGGAGAGCCCTGGTATTAAGAGATATAGGTATTAACAGCATGTTGAAAGAGATTGTTTTTCTGCAGTATGTTACTCATAAACATTGATCTCTGAAGTTAGTTAACTAACTTGTATCTTTGCAGCTTTATTTCTGAGTTGCATGGCCATTGTGGTTTTTCTCTCTCTCTCTTTTGGGGAATAAATATGTATTGTAACTGACTGTATGAATGACTGGCTAGAATGAAAACATGGCAGTTTCCCGAGGAGGAAATGTGCTGCCAGTATTGCTCTTGGGCACTATCCAGGAGCTTCAGAAAGTGCTCCTTCCCACCTTCCCAGATGGAGTTCTTTGAAGCCACAAGTATTAGAGTGAAAGGATCATACAGAGTAAAAATGACTTCTAACATTTAAACTTGCCCTGTGTCTGTCACTGGAGGACAGCAAAGGGCTTTTTATAGGTGAGCTTGTCTCTTATATAGAAAGAGAATGAAGATATTGAGGTTAGTCATCCATTTCAGTGAGATCTAGCGGTGGAACCCAGGTCTCCTGACTCTCAATTAGTTCACTAAATATTAAACCTTAATCCGTCCTGCATTAGAAAGAAAAGACATGTTTAAAATTACACTGTTTGCTGTGGTACAATAATACCGCCTGAGTCATGACCTGGAGTAGTCATGTACCTTACACAGTGGGGCAATGGAGGAAGGTGAGCTTGATTATCTCAGAAGTGTTCAGTCACGTCTCCACAATTTCACAACTGCTTGCTGGCTGCAAATGTCTGATTGGTAAGCTTCTGGTTAAGTGCGTTAGTACTGGGACAACACAGAGAAACAGTAAAAAAAAAATCTTGTATTGCTAATTATCAGCACTCAAAACTCAATTAGTTACTTGAATTACTCACTGATTTCCCAAGCCGCAATCACACAACTCTTGTTCAGTCTTCACTGCTGTTGTCAACACTAGAGTCAACTACAGTGAAGGGTAGAAAGAAGTGAAGGTTGTAATGATGTGCTCATATATTTTATGGTTATAAAGTGTATGCTGCAGATTGACCCAGGGAAACAACTGTAATGGAATCAAGGAAGTATGAACAGATATAAAGACACAGAATGTCACATACCATGGAAATGATTTAAAAATAATTATTTCACATTTTCCAGTTACAATGAGTTTAGTTCTACGTTTTTTCTTGTTTATTGGGCTATTTTGAAGTGCATCTGTAAGACTCTACCATTCCTTCTCCATATGAAGTCATAAGGAGAATTTGCCACATCAGCTAACAAGGCTGCAGGCTGCCAGTGAATATCCTATGTAAGATAGTAAGTAAGTGTAAAAGGAGACCTGGAAGAAACAGTGAAGAATCAGAAAAGAAGAACTGTACAAACAGGAAGGGAAAGACCAGCAAAAATCCAACTGCTGCTGCTACAAAACTTTTATCATTCCTTCTTAGCAGGTAAATGGATTTTGCCAACCACAAAAATGATTTTGCTGCCAGAAAATTGGATTAAGCCATGGCCTGTGATGTAAAACTTTCTGATGTAAGCAGCAGTAGTCATGAAACATGTATCTGGTGAGGGGGCTGTGGGTGCTCGACCACCTGGGCGACAGCGATCATTGTCTGCTGAAATTCACCATCCAGCGCAAGGTGGCAAAGGCCTGCAGCAAGGCAGCGGCCCTAGATTTCAGAAGGGCAGACTTCAATGAGCTATGGAGAATAGTCGGGGAGGCACTGAGGTCCCGGAGGGGAGGGGAGCCAGGTGTCCAAGAAGAGTGGTCGTTCCTTAAGGAGACGATCCTCCAAGCCCAAAGGGAGGTAATCCCAACACGGATCAAAGGGAGCAGGAGGACGCAAAAGCCCCATGGCTCACCAAAAGCATCTGAGAATGTCTTCTAGCTAAAAGGGAGGTGCACACCCAATTGAAGGGAGGGGCCATCACCAGGGAGGGCTATACAGCAGTTGCTTATGGTTGTAAGGGGCGGTCAGGAAGGCCAAGGTGGAGGTGGAACTGGGACTAGCTACCAAGATCAAGGACAACAAGAAGTCCTTTTTTAAATACATAGGGAGTAAAAAGAAGGTACTGGGTAATGTGGGGCCCCTGAAAGACACATTAGGAAATGTGGTCGTCGCACTAGACGACACAGCTAACCTATTTAATGACTTCTTTGCCTCCATTTTCTTGAGCAGGGACCGGATCAGCCACCCCCCTTCTGGGCCCCCCTCAGGCCCCAGGGGAGGCACACCTAGGCCAAGGGTCAGTGAGGATCTAGTCAGGGAACTTCTGGAGGGACTGGATGTATTCAAATCAGCTGGTCCGGATGATCTCCACCCTAGAGTGCTGAGGTCATTGCGGGACCCCTGGCATGGTTTTACAAGCACTCATGGTGCTCTCATGTGGTGCTGGAGGACTGGAAGAGGGCCAATGTGGTTCCCATCTTCAAAAAAAGGGAGGAAGGAGGACCCAGGAAACTATAGTCTAGTTACTCTTACCTCGATCCTGGGTAAGCTTTTTTAAGAGAATTATCCTGGCGCATGCCCTTGAGGGGCCAGCAGGGGAGATTATGCTTAGGGGCAACCAACATGGGTTCATTAGAGGCAGGTCGTGTCAGACCAACCTAGTGGCCTTCTACGACCAGGTCACCAAATCCTTAGATGTAGGGGTAGCAGTGGACATAGTCTTTCTGGACTTTAGGAAGGCCTTTGGCACCGTCTCTTACCCCGTTCTCATTAAAAAACTGGGGGACTGTAGTGTTGACACCTACACAGTCAGATGAGTCGCCAACTGGCTGGAGGGCCGCACCCTGAGAGTGGTGGTGGATGGGTCATTTTCGACCTGGAGGGACGTGGGCAGTGGGGTCCCACAGGGCTCAGTCCTTGGCTCTGCACTGTTCAACATCTTCATCAGTGACTTGAACAAGGGGGTAAAAAGCACCCTGTTCAAATTTGCTGATGACACTAAGATGTTGGGGGAAGTGGGCACACTAGAAGGAAGGAATAGGCTACAATCGGACCTAGACAGGTTACGGGGGGAGGAGGGGTGGACAAGAATAGGATGGGATTCAACACTGACAAGTGCAAGATGATGCACCTGGGGAGGAAGAACCAGAACCATACCTACAGGCTGGGGAACTCCCTTCTCGTCAGTACAGAGGCAGAAAAGGGTCTTGGAGTCATCATTGATGCCAAGATGAACATGGGCCAGCAGTGTGGGGAGGCAGTCAGGAAGGCCAACCGTACCATATCATGTATCCACAGATGCATCTCGAGCAGGTCCAAGGAGGTGATCCCCCCCCTCTACGCAGCACTGGTCAGGCTGCAGCTGGAGTACTGTGTCCAGTTCTGGGCACCGCACTTCAGGAGGGATGTGGAAAACATGGAGAGGTCTACAGGAGAGCCACTTTCTGGCTCTGCTGCCCCCTTGCATGATAAAGGAGCAGCAAGGCAGGCCCTACGAGGAGAGGTTAAGGGACCTGAACCTGCTCAGCCTCCACAAGAGAAGGCTGAGGGGGGATCCAGTGGCCTGTTACAAACTAGTCAGAGGGGACCAGCAGGCACCAGGGAAGTCCCTGTTCCCCCAAGCACTATTTGTGACTAGAAATAACGGTCACAAGCTGGAAGAGGGTAAATTCAGATTAGACATTAGAAGACACTACTTCACTGTCAGGGCAGCTAGGATCTGGAACCAACTTCCAAGGGAAGTGGTGCTGGCTCCTACCTTGGGGGTCTTTAAGACAAGGCTAGACAATCATCTTGCTGGTGTCATTTGACCCCAGTACTCTTTCCTGCCCCTGGCAGGGCGTTGGACTTGATGATCTGCTCAGGTCCCTTCCGACCCTACTAACTATGAAACTATCTTTTAAAAAAATATTAGTTACACAAGGACCTCAAGAACTGAGAATTTCTGATAATTTTAGTTCTCCAAACTTCTGAATTGTAACAAAAGATTTTTATTTTTCTTACAAAACCCCTTTAAACATACTCCAAGTGCTTTTTTTTATGAAATATACTATTTCTTTTGCATCATGGGGACTTAAAAATGAGAGAGAAGAAAGATATGCTAGCAAACTCATATCTGTTTCCCCTTCAGACTTATATGTTAAGAGCCTGCTGTTTTTTTTTCCTTCAAGGCACTACTCTTTCATAAGTGCCTCTATTACCTTTAGTGGGACACCTCTCTTTCTCCCTCTTCTATATACCCTCACTCCTGTCCTGTTTCCTTACTCTTCTCCAGGCTTCCTTTGTCCAGGGTCCTTCATTTCCCTTCATTAGTCTTGTTCTCTTGTACAGCTTCTAGCTTTTTGACTCTTTTTGTTTTGGAAGGACTCCTGAAACCGTCATCCTCAGTTTGCTTACTCTTACTTATAAGGTATCTCATTTCCTTTTTCATCTGACCAGTGTAATAAGTTACTACCTCATGCTCCCATTTTTACTTGTAATGTCTGAGGACAGCCATGTTAGAAGGCTCTCCAAGTTCTGATATTCTGATTTTTACTGGCTTCTGGCTGCAAAATATTTTATTTTCTGCCAGTAAAATAAAAGGGGAACCAACTGAAGGTCAGGGACAATGCCATTATGTGGTTTGTCCCCAGAGGAAATCAGTTGTTTATAATAAACAAATGAACAACTAAGTAACAGAACTTCAGAAGTATTTCCTTCATCTTTTCTGAGAAGGAAATATTTTTTAGAAGAACCACCCTACTCAACTGTTTTTTCAGACTGACTGGAGGTCCTGGTGATTAGAAATGTTGAGAGACATTTCCCCCTCCCTTTAACTGCTCTCAGTCTCATCCAGATATCCCCTATATATACCTCACTTCCCCAAAAGGGCAATGAATATCATTTAAGCAAAGAGTGAACAGTTCCTTTTTGGGCAAATATGGAAGTGTTACTGTCTGTCAAAAAAGGTGTTGATAACCATCTTCATAATCACAGCATGTAGCCTTTCCTTAAGGTCATTTTAAATATGATAATTTTTAAGGGGAATGATCTAAAATGAATATTGAACATAACCTCTAAAGCAGTGGTCTCCAAAGTGGGGTGCGCAAGACGATCCATTGGGGTGTGGGAAGAAAATATTAGAACTTCTATTTCTATTTCTATAAATATACATATATTGGGGGTGCGTCTCAAAAATTTTTTACTGATAGGGGTGTGTGATCAAAAAGGTTTGGAGACCACTGCTCTAGAGCACAGAAAAAGCACTAACAGAATAGACTTAGTTTTTGTAGCCCTATTTTGAGTTATTTTACAAAATGACTTTCTATTAAAAAAAATCATACTTTACAAGATTATTCCATTCACAAGTTCTGTCAGGTTTATGCATAGTAGAGTGCTGTAATAATCTGCCCTGATTTACTGTCAATTCCATTTATTCCACATAATCCCATGGCAAAATGGCATGTTATGTCACAGATACCACTGTGGGAGAGTTGTCTTTCCGGCCTTAGCTTGCTGTCCTTTTTTTTCAGGCACAAATAAAACATCAATATTCACAGAGAAACGAAGAGGAAAAATAAATTCTCTCTGAAAGGATCCTGCTTTCTCTTCCTGTTTGTAAACGTCTAGCATGCTATCAAAACTGAACAGAAATATTTGGGTAAAAAATTCCTGTGCCTTTTCAGTGTCATACCTGTCACTTCAAATCCAATGCCTCATCCACTTTCATGTCGTAAGACCGCTGCTAATGATATCAGAGGTCAAATGACACGATAAATCAGAAGTCATTAATTAAATAGATACCTTCACAATTTCTTTCACATTGGGTGAATGTACAGACTGTTCACCCAATACATGTTATAAATCTGAAAGAACTGTGAATACAGAGTGAAAGAATGAGTATCCTGGGTTGCAAACTCTGAGTCAGACCCCATAATCATGAGATTTAAAAAAAAAAAACAGATTTAAGAAGAGATTGTTTTGAGCATTTAGGATGCACTTTGGTCTCATTTTGGCTTGTTCTCAGACACCATGATAATTAGAAACTTTTTTTTTTTAAGGAGAGCTGAGATATTCCCAAGCCACTTAATTTTAGAGTACAGAGATTTATGTAAAACACTAAATATTGCAAGACTTATACAAAACATGAGAATTGGCAACACTGAGTATTTGATTAGTCATTTTCCATTTCATGATTACGAGAGGAAAAAAATAACTGTGATTATTAACTCTTTATCACCATCCTCTAAAGTCCTATATGGCTGTCTGCAAGGAGATACTTGGGAAACTTAGGATGCAGAACTTGTGGTAGGGGTGATATCTGTTATTAGACCAAGTAGATTTTTGCAAAAAAATGTTTTTAATTGCAAGCTTTCGGGCACAAGCACCCTTCTTCATGTACAGGAGAAAAGATTGTAAAAGTTCTCCTAGGTAGAAATGGAAGTTCATGTTTCATAGGAAAGTTAAAGGTGTGGTACAATCGCCTGCTTGGAACAGTTCATTTTATGTAGGTTAGGCTCAGAGAAAAGTTGGAATAGTCAGTTTTACCTCAAAGTTATTTGGTGGCAAGCAGGATGTAGTCGTATTTCCTTCTGGTTATGTTTCATATTTCACAGAACAGTAAATGACAGAATGTTCTTCTAGGCAGGTATGTGGTGATTTTTTCTTATGTGGCGATTTTTTGTGTGGTTACTCTTCATTAACCAATGGTCTGAATTAAAACTGGACCAGGTAAATTGAACTAAATTAAAACACTTGTGTGGACAGCCGCATGCAGAATGAGAAGCTGAAAGTAGGGCAGGGGGTGGCACTTTACGCCAAAAGCAGAGGAGCAGTTTAATGTAATGCTGTTTGCTCTAGGAGATGACTTGTATCAAAACACAGAGGGTACAGTTATTTGTACAGGGGGATTAAATAACAACTGGAACTACCCACCATTGTTTGGAGGCAAAGTGTTACTTTGGATAATTCACAGGTACTTAATGTGGGACAATCAACCTATCCCTCTGTACAGTATGATTCTGCTAGATAAAATGCTCAAATCCAATCTAGCCAGCTGTCTGTATTTAGCCTTAGAGCAGGGATTCTCAAGCAGGGTGCCACCACACCCTAGGGTGCCTTGAGATCCTTTCAAGGCTGCAGTGGAGTGACATATAGCTTTAACACTGTTAGGTTTGCAAAACATGATTCATCAGATAAACCCAATTTTCAAATAATAATGCCTAGCTGTGGTCTTTCTACAGCAGGCGGAAAAAAACTACCCTATTATTTTTTATAGTAAAAAAAGAGTGAAAGAGTGATAACTAACAGCTGCGAGAGGCAGGGGTTTCGTAGGGTATTTTGCATTGGACTGAATTACTACTTCATTGTGGGGCTCAGATGTTCATTGCACCAACTTATTATTTCATTGTATGGCTTTTCTCTCTGAGGGAAAGATGTGATTGTGGTCCTGGATTTTGTTGAGAATTTCACTGTTGACTTTCCTCCTGAAACAGTGAATGTAATAGTCCAGTGTCTGGTAACGTTCACTGGGAAGTATCCGGTTCCATGTTTTATTGTTGTTGGGGGGGGGCGTTCAGTTGTGGCAGGAGGGGTTGTTAGAGGAGATGGTGTCGTGGTTGTGGAAGTATTCTTTCAGCTGAAGTCTGTGAAAGAGATCACCCTAAGAAATCTTTCATCATTTCTGGACCATCATGGCTGCAGCATAAGAACATAAGAATTGCTATTTCCTGGGTCAGACTGGAGCTCCATCTTTCCCACTATACTGTGTCACAGTGGCAGAGGGGGGATGCTGAAAGGGACAGTGAACAGGGTCTGACCAGGGTCTTTTTCCACAGGTCCTCCCTCACTTGCAACCTCTAGCATTTAAAGTCTGGGAAATAAGTTCTAATTCAGAGGCTGTATCCCTAACTCCCATGCTCAATAGTTACTCATGCCCCTTTCTTCCAACAATATGTCCAGTCCTGTTTTAAATCAGATTAAATTTTCAGTGGGCCCATCTACATGTTCATTCATGCTCTTTTCCTAATGCGCATTAAATTTACTACCTTCATGGATGGTGAGGTACTAGAAAAAGGCGCATTAGCCTATTTTAACACATGTTAGCAAGAGTGGGCTTTTTTGCAACACTTTAATGCACATTAAAATAGGCTAATGCTCATTAAAGCGTACATGTAGACATGCCTAGTTTCCACAACATCTTGAGGCTATGAGTTCTACACTTTAATTACACGCTGTGTGAAAAGGAACTTCCTTGTGTTAGTTTTAAATTTACTACCTACTAGTTTCATTTGATGTCTTGTGAAAGACAGTAAGTAATAAACCCCGACTGACTTTCTCTTTGCCATTTAGTATTTTGTACACCCTCATCATGCCCTCCCTCTCTCCCCCAACTCTTAAGTGCTAAAAGGAAGAGCTGGCATTTTTCTGAGGGCTGCCTCCAGTCTCTGCAGGGGTGCCTCCAGTGTGAAAAACACAGAGAACCGGTGCTGTAGAGACTATCTGGAGTAGAGAGCTCACGCCTCCCTAAAGCAGTTCAGTCTCTCTGGCTGAAAAACAAGAGGCCTGGTTTAATCTAGGGCTGACTGTCTCAGGTTGTGACTGGCATCAAATGCGGGCCTGTCATTTACATACCCCAGGGGAATGGCAATGAGGGGGCTTCACTTTACTTCAGCACTTGTGGCCCTGTTACAGTCTGCTGTACTTTCTTTCAACTTTGCAATAAGACTTGAATGTCCTGGGGGCGAACTGGGTGGTTGCTCCACATGCATTGAAAGCAGGGCAAGGAGAGGGTGCGTGTTTGTCGTCTGTGTGTATATGCGTGTGTGTGTAATGAAAGTGGGGCAAGGAGTGTGTGATTGTCTCTCCTTGGAATTCCTTTGTCTGGGAAGTGTGTGTGTGCGTGTGTGTATGTGTATGCACCTCCTTATGTAGGTGTAGCTTCACATGTGTATGCACATATGTACAGAATGTGGAGCAGTGTGTGTGTGTCGCTTTCCCTGGGATCTCTTCCTCTGGGAAGGGTGTGTGTGTGTGTGTGTGTGTGTGTGTGTGTGTCATCATGTCCCTACGATCTCTTCCTTTGGGAAGAGGTGTGTGTCTTCTTAGGATCTATCTCTTCATCTGGGAAGGGGAAGACCATGTCTTCCTTTGGGAAGTGTGTGTGTGTGTGTGTGTGTGTGTGTGTGTGTGTGTGTGTGTGCGCGCGCGCGCGCGTGTGTGCGTACACATCTCCTTATGTAGGTGTAGCTTCACATGTGTGTGCTTACGTGTACTGAAATTGCGGCAACGGTGTGTGCGTGTCTCCCCCTGGGATCTTTTCCTCTGGGAAGAGGGGTGTGTGTGTATCTCCCTGGGATCGCCTCCTCCGGGAAGCAGGCGGCGGTGGAGGGGCCCGAGGGGCAACCCCCCCGGGCAGCGCAGGGTGCGCGGGGCAGTGCCGGGGCCAGGCGGGCGGCGCTCCCACCCCTCGGCCCCGCCCCGCCCCGCCCCGCCCCGCTCCGCTGCCTCGGGGTGGCGGCGCAGCACTGCCCTGCCCTGCCCTGCCCCGGGGACGTCCCGCTGCGGGGCCGAGGCGCTGCAAAGCCGCGGGCGGGGATGGTGCGGCCGGCGGCCCCGCTGCAGCCGTGAGGGGCGCGCGGCGTGGCCCGACCATGGGCGACCCGGGGCTGCGCCACAAGCCGGCGCTGGGCTACGCGGTGAGTGCGCGGGCGGGGGGGGGGGCGCTGCCCCGCGGGGTCTGCGCGCCTGTGTGTGCCCCTCTGAGGGTGTGCGCGCGTCTGCCTCTGTGTGCTTGTGTATCTGTGCCTCTGTGCGTGTGTGTACCCCTCTCTGTGCGTGCCTCTGCATCTGTGTGTCCCTGTGTGTGTGTCTCCCTGCGTGTGTGGGTGTGTGTTGCTGTGTCCCTGTGTGTTTGTGTATGTGTCACTGTGCGCCTGTATATTTGTGCGTGTATGTCACTGTGTGTTTGTGTATGCGTGTGTCCCTGTATATTTGTGCGTGTCCCTGTGTCCCTGTGTGTTTGTGTATGGGTGTGTGCCCCTGTGTGTGTGCCACTATGTCCTTGTGGGTTTGTGTGTGTGTGTCTGTCCCTGTCTGTGTGTGTCACTGGGTCCTTGTGCATTTGTGCGTCTGTGTCTGCAGGCAGGATGCCCCCCCAGGTAGGGCAGTGCAGGGGCCGGGTTCACCAGTAGGTTGGGATGGGGAGGCAAGCAGCAGGGCAATGCCTGAACCATCCCAGCAAGCCAGCCTGCAGCCCCTCTTCTGCCTTCATCCCACTCTGACCCCTTGGCCCAGCAGGCTGGAAGCCCAGAAAGAGGCTTAGGGTCCAGGAACCACTGGGGGGGGGGGAGGGGGGAAGAATGAAGGTCACTTGCCTGGGAGGCTGGGAAGGCTTCAATCCCTTGTCAGGGGAATGGGCTGCAAAAGAAAAAGGTCCATTTGGTAGCAGTCTGGGGCCAGGATCTCCTGGTATCCCCCCAGGCTTCATCTCTGTCTAGTCCCACCCCCATTCCCCATCCCCCAACCAGGCCTATATATGATAGGACTGGAGTTTGTCAGCACTTGTATTTCCTGCCAAGAATAAAGCACAGGGAAAGGCAGAGCTTAGAGCTGTTGCCAACGTTACCTCAAGCAAAACTTGGGGGCATCCAAACCCCAAGTCTCCAGGCTTGGGCATGCACGTAGGACACCTGCCAAAGGATTTGGAAGTATCTGAAGCCCCAGACTAAAAAGCGTGGGGTGGAGGATCCTTGCCGGTAGTAGGGCCACTTAAGGTTTTTAAATAATTCAGAGGATTCGGAACTGATCTGGCTAATTTGAACAAGGCACACAATATTTTCCTTCAAAAAAAAATAATGTCACCTCTAGCAAGGCAGCATGAGAGTGATGTAGCCAGGAGGGTCCATAAATGATCCATGAAGGAAGGATTTCTCAAGGGGATCTTTTTGACTGAGACCTGAGGAAGAATGTCTTGCTTTGGAAGCTCGTCTAACTGTATCCCAGCTACATGGGGCATCTCTTTTTAGCAGACCAACCAAGAGATCCTTGGTTCTAGAAATGAAACCAGCAGAAAACATCACCTTGGGATTTGGTTCTGAGAACTGCACCTTACTAGGAACCATGATGCGAGGTGCCAAATAAGCACCTGCCTAGACTAGAGTGCTGAAAATATTTTCTTTGGGCAGTAGGCTGCATGATGGACAACACATTTTTTCCTTGGGGGAAGGAGTGGTATGGGACGATTCCTGATATGAATAAAAGGGAATTTAAAGATTAAAGATTTGAATATTAAATTTTAGCTTAAGAAAGCTGACTGCTTTCTGTGGCATAAACTGAGGTGTATTACAGGGTGCACAAACTTTAACAGGTTAACTTCTTTTTGTAAGGCAATCCCTATAACACGGATGTCCTTGCATAAAAATACATTAAAAAAGGGATGGGGATGAGGATGAGAGAGAGGGAGATTCCCCAATAAATTGAAGAGAGACAGATTTCTCAACAGGTTGAATGGACAACAAGCAGAATCACCAGTGCCGGAGATATTTTCAATAACTGATTTCTTTGCAGCTTCTCAGGCACTTTATGTGATAAAACCACATTGTATTATTTAGATCACAAGAACTCAGCTGCTGAGAAACCACTTTCTTTTTACTAGCCTTATTAGGAGCATTTTGTCTGTCTTGGGCAAAAGAAAAAGTAACCCTCTCCACTCCCAAAGTCGTATGATGTTAGAATGATTAAAAACCCAGTAGGCTTGATGTGTCTCATGTATGCTGATGTTAAATCAGGAAAAGTTCCACTGAAACTAATAAAATTGCATGGTTGTGGTGGATCAGAATTAAACCTACAGCATATATCAGTGCTGGAATTCAATTGCAAGGACTACAAAGGATGTTTATTTTTATCTTTCAATCTGGTGTTTGGTCATAAGGTGCATTGTGGCACTACCTTGAAGTGTCAGTGTTCTTCCTCCACTTTATTTCAGCACTTGTCATACTATTATTTCTTTGCTGTACTTCCTGGAAACATCACATTTTAAAATCTTGAGTATTTGCAACTTTTTGCTGTTTCATACCTTTATACTCTGGTTGAGGTGTTGAAGATCTTTTCATACCCACTCAACCACAGATGTTAGTACACTGGGCTACTGTAATAAAGAAGACTTAAAAGGCTGGTATTGATTATCTAAAATATGCATGTAGAAGCAGCCAGCCCTTTATAGTATATGTGCCTAGTGCTAATAAATTCACTGCATTGTTTGCAACTGTGAGTGAATGAATAGGAGGCTGTTCTTTTAGTAGGGCAATTGCTCCACTGGAATTTGGGCATATGATAGACTCATAAAAGTTGTCACACTTGCTCTGTAAACTTTTATCACTTCCTGTGATTTATGATTTATTTATGATGTACATTTAGTCTACCATCAAACTACCAGCTTCAACCACATTATTTTTTCTCTTATCTGACTACCCATTCACCTTTGTGTGGACAGCCAGCAACAGATAATATATCAAATTCAAGCTAATTCTCTCTTAGTACGAAGTTCAGTTCTGCAGTTGTTGCTGATCTTGAAACTTGCTTCTTTGCATATTAGATGAGCGTTAACAAAACCTTTGCAATGCTTCTTGTTTAAAATCCTAAAATGTAATTGAACTGCATTATCAATATAAAAATATAGATAAATACTAGTTAATGCAAGATTTAGGTCCTGAGGCAAAAAAGTGTGTCCGTGTCACTCTGAGTCTGTGATCATTTCCTTTGAAATAGTCTACTCGCTGGCTTAAAGTTCAAGTGCGTGCTTAAGTTAAAGCATATATTTTGTTGGATTGGAGCCTAAGCCTTGAATGTGACTTATTACTTGAAAGCAATTTATTTATTAATATTTATAGTTTTCAATAATTATGTGGCTTTAATTAAAATAAGTTTTTTTGATGATTGTGATGTCTATGTAACAAAAATGTTGTTACAGTTTTTAACCACAAGTAATAGATTATTACAGTAAGTAAACAATGTTATTTGGGGTTTTGATTAGGGCTGGTGAATTAACTGATCCTTTGGGGCAGGGGTGTGGGGAAGGAATGAACTAACATATAGAATATTACTTTTTTTTAAGTGTTTATGGCAAATTTTGAAACATAGCATTGCTAGTATCCATAAAGAGTGAGGTTTAGTGACTTTTTACCTGAAACTAACTTTGGAAGACAAGTTGGACTACCTTCTGAGATGACTGGGCCATCAGTCGCACCCATCGAAGTCAGTGTGCATTTTGCCATTGACTTCAATGAAAGTGGGACTGCCAAATGTTTCATTTCACAGCCCCACTTTGAATTAAGTGATAGAGTCACTAAAATCATGTCAAGAAGCTAACAGTTTATTCTTTTCAGCCAGTTGGAATGTCTTTTGATTTTGAAACTGATTCTAAACATAGCTAATTAAAAATATTGAAAATTTCTTATCAGGATGGAGTTTTCTTCTGACACTCTGTCCAACTCTTCTTTTTTAAGTTTTTCTTGGTATTCCCCCTAGTTTTGTCATTTGAACAATCCCAAATAACCTCTTTCCCTTTGTAGTGTCTTTGTAATAATGTGAATACTTGTACACCATTATCATGTATCATCCCAACAACCTGTCACCTAGCCAAGCAGTACACTATAATTCCTTTCTGCCTAAACCAGTCTCTGTACCCTATTAAATGTCCCTTGATGTGCTGAATTCCTTCTAATTCATTAGCATCTTTCTTGTATTGTGGTGTCTGAGGGCAGTTTTACTATGTCAAAAGAAAGAGGGATGATCACTTTTTGGGTCTGTGATATGAGAGAGCTTCTTCATTCCTGAATTTATGTGTACTTTTTAAGTCTTGATGGTATCTTTTTACAAATTCCACAACTTCATATTTTTTAATTTAAATGCTCATTAGTAGTTTTATAACATTTTACCTTTGTATTTTGAAAGGGCCATTATCAACTTGCAATCTAATCAGTTAAGAAACAATATAAAAATAGTGTTAGGCACACCTTCCCTTTCCCTCCCCTTTTTCTTTGCTTTTTTTAAGTCTGTGGTATGGTGTCATAGCTGTACTTTTTAGTTTGCCAGGGCAGGAAGTGGTTAATTGGCTGAGAGAGAGGTTTTGAAGTCAGCCTTGACCTGAAACATCTGCCAGAAGTGTAGAATGTGGAGAGAGGAGCTGACTTCACCAGAAAATTCCTCTTCTTTAACAACCAAAAGGGAAAAGAGGATAAAACAAAAAATGGCAAGCCTTCATGGTAGCTGTGTTAAGCAACAAAGCATACATGTCCCTGCAGATTTGAGGTTCAAAGGTGTGTGAACCACAGAAGCCACAGAAACAAGGAGCTTCTTGGCTCGCTTATGGTCTCTGGCCATTTACTGAGCGAGAGAGGCCATTCTGGTTTTCCTGGGGGGGGGAGAAGGGGGGAGGAAAGAAGGCCTGGATCAGGGATGTAAGTATCATTTAAATAATTACATGTTTAAACTTCACTAATGATATCTGTTCAGTGGTTAACCGATGACACATACCTAGCACTTACATGTGTGTGTGCATGTGTGCTCTCCAAACTGTCCTGTGTGCATGTGGGAAGGTCTGCTGTGTCCTCGCCCCTAAGTCATCCGTGTGCTGCAGGGAGAGGGAGGTGGAGGCAGAGCCCCATGCTACAACTAGTCCCCACTCCCCTCCTCCTTACTGCCTTCCTCCCTCCCAAGTCAGCGGTGCACTGCAGGAACAGAGAGGCAGAGATGCACGTTATGACTAACCTTCCTGGGGCACGTGGCACTTCTCTTCCCCACATGACTGTCTGGTACTAAACATTAACTGTAATGCATTAATGGTATAAATATACTTACTGTTTAACCTTTCGCGTCTCTAGCCTGGATATAGATCTGTTCCACCTACCATCCCTGATATTTACTTTGCATCAACCCTAATTCAGGCAATATGACTTCACTTAATTTTTGAGAAAAGAGTTTTTCCTTTTAACAGTGGTCAGAGACATTGACCTTTTTTGGGGGGCCAATCTGTGGTTCCTTGCTGATGTGAAACTTACAGTCTTTCTGTTATTTATTTGTTTATTTATTGGTTTAATTTTTTTGTCTCATCACTGTATGGAAGGATCCAGGGAAACTGAGGAAGTAGTATATGGAGGAAACTGAAAGTGACAGTACTTTCCAAAACACAGAGAAAATGCATCCTAGAAGATAGTTTTTTAGTCTGTTATTTTTTCAAGTAACAATTAACTATGAGATTAGAAATAAAAGGAAGCTAATTCATACTATGATAGCAGATACCTGTGGGTTAGGGAAACCAAGCACTTAAATTCTTTTTGTGAATTTAATTCTTAGGGTCTTGCTACATGGTAACTTTAGGTGGCTTCTGGAGCTCTTACTCCCTGGAATGGCTGCATGTTAACCTTTTAATTGGTTTAAAGCACTTGTTATTTGGCTTAACATTATGCCACTCCAGGGTAGGATTAATCTCTAACTCACCTAATTTTTCTTCTGTTTGATTACCTTGTGGCCACTCTCCACAGCTTTTCCACCCAAGCGGAAGTCCTCCAAGCTGAGTGGCCTCCTGCTGCCACTCAGACTGGCTCTGCTCCTCCCAGCCACCCCTTTCACAAGCTCACTCTACTCCCTCAAGGAGCAAGGTGACTGCCATGCTGCCACAAGGAAGCCACCAGAAAGACCATATAGATGTGCCAACACTTTCTGCCACAGTCTCTCAGGGTGCACTGTGCACTTTGCCTGCACAAGTGCTGTAGTGGAGCTGCCAGAAGTCATACTGCTAGGGGATGTGCTCTGTGGGTCTCTGCTAGCAGAACTGCTTTCAGTAGTGCGCTTCTAATATAGACAAGCCGCCAGTCCCGAAAGCTTCCCAACTTGGCTTCCCACAGAAACAGTCAGCTTGTGTCTTCTCTAGCTTCTAGTTCTGCCCCTGCTCACAAAGTGTCTAGTGGCAAGTCACAGCTGTGCAGCAGGTCAGGGAGAAGCAGAAGGTTTTTTAAGTCTCACATGAGACTGCTCCACTAAACCAAACAACAATAAGACGATTAACATTTGTTTGGCTTACAGTGTAAGGTATGACAAGGCCCTTAAACTGACTTTGAAAAAGTGATACTTGTCCCTCTGGTTTGGAAGTGCAGTATCTGACATCTTTGAGGCTGCAGCCACTTGCAGATTGCAATAACTGGGAGACATCGGTAACCTGTAAGACTATCATTTCAATAATTATCATAAGTCCAAAGATCAATTTATCTTAATAGAATGATCATTTTGAACTTTTCTTTCCACTTTTTTTAGAAAGATTTGGGTTTTTTTTCCTTTTTAATTGTTTGAAAGTAAAAAACCCCCACAAAAAAACCAGCTGTTTTTCACATTCACAACAACTTGACGAAAGGCGCATGAGAAATATTTCCAGCTCCAGTGGACAAGCAAATTAACTGGCACAACAGCAGTAGTGAAGTGGTTAATAATATCTACTTTTCCAGGCCTGACTGTTTTATACTTTATTCAGTGGGCTTCAGCAACTTCAAGTGTGTGGTTTTTAGTGGTGGTATTTCTTCTCAAAAAATGAATAAATTATGAAATGTAATTATTAAGCCTTGTCCTTCATTCTTCACTTGAACAAAATTTCTAATGACAGCAGTGATTCATATTACCAAATTGTAAGCATTTGGGAAGTAGTTATATTGTTTTATTGTTAAGCTTTAAAGAACACGCACACGTTGAGGAAATTAGCCCTCTATGTCACTCAGCAGTGAACACTAGGGCCAACTAAGAGTGGGATGGATTCTTGAAGAGTCTTAACTGCTTTCATCAAACATAGAAAGTTGTAATGACTGAGGAACCAGAGGGAAAGGAGGTGGAATCTTTTCTGTTACTGAAAGGAAATGAAAATGTTTGTGTTGAAATCTCTTTTAGACAGTTTTTGATAATGAAAGTGCAGTTCAGTATGGTACTTCATATGCACAAGTATATGGATGCTGTATTTCTCAGTAATCGTGTATAGCTGTGGTGCTTGGCCTGTTGACCATGCATGCTAGATGAATGGCACAGAGCTGGTCTGTGGGCCAGATTGGGTCTTGGGCATCTGGCATTGCCCACTCCTACCTCCCAAGCACTCCCATACCACTTTTGCCATGCCTGCTGGGATCAGGCATCTGATGTATCATACAGGGCCTAGGGCTTTTCATGGGTCTGGGAATATACATGTTACAGATCCTGTGTCAGTTTACTTCTGTGTAATTCTTCGTATTTGTCCTGTGACATTTTTGACAGTTTTAATAAGGTCAACCTACAGGAGCATCTACTGTACATGTGCGCTTTAATGCGTATTAGCGTGTTTTAAATCTTTGGTTTCTTTCTCCTGTGAATATATTGGATAATTAATTGCTGAGGTAGGATTTATAATTCTTGCTATCAAGGAGTAGTGTAAACTACTTTATTAAGAAGTGCTGCTTAATAAAACTTCTTATACCTAATCTTGAGGATATACAAATGAAATAGGCATAGGCACATTTAACTTTGATGTTACTATACAAGTCTCTGGTCATTACACTACAATAATAAGAGATTTAACCAGCTCACTTTAGTACCTCTTATAGTTGCTATATGAACGAGCTTTGCAGCACACAGCTGTACAAGGCAAGGTACAGACATTACTCTTTTACTTGTATTAGTGATTGGAAACTGGTCTATGCCCATAACAGAACAGACGTTCAGTACACGTAGATTAGTTTTAAAATGGCAGAACTTGGTCTAAGATTCCTTCCTCCCACCACAAGGGTGAATGCTTGTTCTGTTTGCTACCAATCTAAACTATGCTGCTTACAGAAAGCAACATAACTTAGATCGATTCTGCCTTGGATTTTTTGAATGTCTGTAATGTGTGTGCAACCTGCAGGTCTTGCACAGTTAATAGCTTGCACAGCTATTGGAGGAAGGTTGGCCTTTTGGTAGATAAAGCCTAGGACTGGGAACTGGGATGTCTGGCTTCTGTTCAAGACTGTGCTATGTATTCCCCTTTGAGTGTAATGCTTCACCTTTCTGTGCCTCAGTAGTTGTACAGATTCATTTATTAATGCTTGGGAGAGGTCCATATACCAGGGCACAGGCATGAAACGTACAGCGTGCAGAACTATTCCCTGTGGTCCGCTGGTAGTCTGGCAGGCTACTGGAAGCTGGGGGGGCATAGCCTGCTGCAGAATTTGGGGTTCCTGGTCCCTAGTGGATATGTTCATCAGCAGCTGCCCCTTTCCTCTGCACAGCTGTGTGCTCCAAGGCCTGCTTCTCCATCTAAATCTGGTTTCATGCTGCAATACAGCCCTGAGTTAGTGCTGCCACTAAGCTAGAGGTCTGTGCTGCCACCTGCACTGCTGCCTGAATATGGCCCCTGCAGCTTCTGGTAGCCTCATGGATCCAGCGTTGGAGGAGCCCCTGCAGTCTACATTTGACCCTAGGCCGGGGATGAGTTTGACACCCCTGTACTAAGATGATATAATACAGCTATGTCTAAAAATAATAGTTACATGCCAGCCTTGCTGAGTTGATGAGTCTGGTGCTCTGCCTTTCAGTTTCTTTCTCTGGACATCAAGACAGTGCTGTCGGTCTGCTTATGGCTCAACAGGGCCTGTGCCTAGTAATCCTAGCTACAGATTCCAGAAGTTTCTGTGTTTCCGCCCTGCTCTGAAAGTTGCAGTAATTTGTGATGGTTGCAGATGCCATGCTCAAGTTATAGCTGTTTATTTTTGCAGTTTTTGCAGCTGGGTAAATGGAACTGTACTTTCAGATGATGACCAGGGACACAGATGCTGCAGGAGAATATTTGCTTATAAAAGCTGCTCCTACTGGAATGTTTTAAAACATAACAATGTATTTCTGCTGGTCACAGTGCTTGAAAAAACGTATTTATATAAAATCTAAACCAAAATAGGTCTGCTGGAATCCCCTTGAGGAACAAGTCCATTTTGTATGAAATGCATAGCTGTCTCTTGAACACTTAAACTTCACTGTTTGCGTGCCTTTGTTTTTTATTTTTCAGCTTTTCTAAAAGTATATTGGACTATTATTTATTGGTTAGTATAGTCCATGGAAATAAAAATCTCTTCTCCTGCATAACTGTTCTAATGGAATTCTCGAGCAAATCCCAGGACGTCATTCTCCCCTTGTACTCGGCCTTGGTGAGGCCGCAGCTGGAGTACTGCATCCAGTTTTGGGCTCCACAATTCAAAAAGGATGTGGAGAAGCTTGAGAAAGTCCAGAGGAGAGCCACGTGCATGATCAGAGGTCAGGAAAACAGATCTTACGATGACAGGCTGAGAGCCATGGGACTCTTTAGCCTGGAAAAGCGTAGGCTCAGGGGTGATCTGATGGCCACCTATAAGTTTATCAGGGGTGACCACCAGGATCTGGGGGAACGTCTGTTCACCAGAGCGCCTCAAGGGATGACGAGGTCGAATGGTCACAAACTCCTGCAAGACCGTTTCAGGCTGGACATAAGGAAGAATTTCTTTACTGTCCGAGCCCCCAAGGTCTGGAACAGTCTGCCAGCGGAGGTGGTTCAAGCACCTACATTGAACACCTTCAGGAGTAAATTGGATGCTTATCTTGCTGGGATCCTATGACCCCAGCTGACTTCCTGCCCTTTGGGCAGGGGGCTGGACTCGATGATCTCCCGAGGTCCCTTCCAGCCCTAATGTCTATAAAATCTATGAAATCTATGAAACTTGTTTCTGTAGCAGTAGTACAGCTGAACTTTCAGTGGCTTGGACAAAGTACATTTGGAGTTCAGATTTCATGTTCTTCATGGTTTACTAATGCTATTTAAGGACACAAGAATGGAAATGAAAGTACTTCATTTGTCTAAGGAATATAGAAGGTGTGTTTGTATTGTATTCCTTACAAAGGAAATCTAAAAACCTTTACATAGCAAACCCCTGGCTGACACATCCATGTGGTTTGTGTTCACCAGTATTAAGGGTGTGTCAACTCTTAAAACTCCCTTGAAGTTTGGGCCTTATCCTGACTCAAACTCGCTCAAAAGTGTGTGTGTGTGCAGGTATATGTATATGTGTGTGTGTTACTTCTATTTTCAGTGCCTTCAGCACTGCCCATGGTAACTAAGCTTGGTGGAATAGAATGGTGCTTCCAAGCTTTTCTGCAACAGTTGTGTGATTCTTGTCTTCGAAGCGATACCAGGAATTCATGCTGTCTGATATTTCATCACCAAGATGGAGTGTTTATTGTTAAATTCCTTTATATGTTGTGTTATTGTTTTAAAATATATTAACTTTATAGGTTGTAGGTCTGATACTCAAGGAAAACATAATTCTCTCTTTTTACTTCAGCATTGAAAAAGCAAACTGCTTAGGTTGGTACCTAAATATGAATTCTGGCAACGAGCTTTTAAGTGTCTAAATTTTGACCTTTTTCAGAGTCTTATACCTAAATAAATGCCTTACTTATAATTAAGGAAGATTATGGTATTTGTCAGGCTTGTTTAAATTGATCTACTTCTACTAATACAGATAGTTTTCATTATTGATTTCAGTTATTGTTGGTGTCGTTGTTTGTCACTTCAAGAAACCTGAGTAAATATCTAACTATGGATTTAGGTACTGAAATGCTGGCACACAACTATTGTAATTTTGGCTTAATTTTTCTCCCTTTTTTAACTTCTGCTGAAACTTGCAGGTGTCTTGAAGAGCACTCAAGTTCGTTCTGGTATGTATTATTGTATATATTGAGTGGAGACTGAAATCATCTATTTTACCTGGACAGACCGCTCTTCTATTTTTTTTTCTTTCAGTCCATTACTGTTCTTAAATTTATGCATAGCAGTTTGTTATTCAAATGCTGGCTAAATAAATCAAACACAGGTTAAATGAAAATGAAAATGAAAACTTGATACATGGATATTAAACTTGATTAAGAGTTTGGAGATATGCTTATATGTCAGGGAAATAGATTGAACTGGATCCCAAAATAGCCTACGTGTGCATATTCCTAATTACCGAGAAACATGAGAGTTATGCGGGGAGAAAACTACAGGTCTGCGTAGTCCATTCCTCACCTATTAAGTTGTAGGTTTTCAAATGAATATTCTGCTATGTTCACAGCTCCCTCTGTTTCCCTTGGCAAAATGTCTCACATTCCAGTGACCCTTTGGGTGAAATTTGTCTTAAATCTATATTGGGGACCTTACATGTTTCTTTGTTTTCTTGGTGGTAAAAATGCTTCTGTCCCACATGATTTCATGCTGCTATTAATATTTCCCTTCCAAAATTAAATACCCATTTGGTGGATGCTTTTATAGGTTATATATGTTGAGCTTTAGAAACTTTCCTGCTAAAATGAAGTTTAAAATAACCTAATTAAATAGTCACTTCTAAGCAGGCAGGGTCTACCATGCAGGCTGTGGGCCCTGGGTCCACACTGCATGATGCCACCTGGGCATCCATCCACCTCACTGCCACTGTACTGCATTGCATGAGCATTTGCTCCATGCTGCTGAGTGATGCTCCATGACTTCTCCCTGCTTCCCCTCCTCAGCTCCCTGCTGCCCTGTGACTGGTAAACTGGAGCCTTTCAAAGCTTTTGTGTCCTCTTGAGGCTGGGTGCACCAATCAACTGACCAGCTATCAGTTGACCACTGATAATTGTCTTGAAAGGCTCTGGTGCAGTTCTGAGGCTGGGAGTGGCTGCATGGTCAGTTTAAGGTGTGATGGGAACTAGCCACAAAGTTACACAAAATATGTATAACAATTTTGTGGCTTATTCCCTCTTATATCATGGCTCTAAATGTTTGAACATATAGATGTATTACTACTGGAGTGATGATTAACTAGTTAATCACATCTTAAGTGTAACATCTGCCAGGCAACCGGGGATACCCATATGAAAAACGTTTGGAAGTTTCTACTAGTGCAGGGGTTGTCAGCCGGGGGTATGTGTACCCCCGGGGGTACTTGGGAAGGCCCTAGGGGGTACATGTGGGCGGGTGGGGATGGAGTGCCATCATTTACCACTCTGTACCACCACTTCCCAGGAGCAGGACTGGGGGGGGGGCGGGGGGGAGGTGAGGGCAGTGGCACCCCTTTGCAGGTCGCATAAGCGCTGCCTGGCTGGCCAGATGCAGTGGGGTGGGGAGGCAGGAGTAGGGGGGAAGCTCACATGCAGTGGCTGCCACCACCACCCTGTGCTGCCGCTGCTCCACGTCTGGCCATGCGCCATCTCCCTGCCCCATTCCATGTCCATTCACTGGGGTACAGTTATTTTAAAAGGTTGAAAACCCCTGTGCTAGTGGCATTTAACACTTGTGCTTTGCAAAGGTTACTTGTGATTTCATTTTGAATTTAGGAAGCTGAATGGGATGTACAAAGCTCTACCTAGTTTGGAACCCACTATCCTTGAGTCCTCTGTCCATATACTGTAATGGTAATTGGGGTGTGCGTGTCCATGTATAAGATGAAAACCTCTGAGGCTTATGTTATGTCACTTCCCATAGGCAGTCTCCATCCTGCTCCTTAAAGACAAATCACATAAAAGAACTTGTGTGAGTGTCACACATCAAAATTATCTTTTTGGCACACTTTGGTCTAATATACAGTTGAATAGTAGCTAATATTTCTTTCAGGTGGTTGGCAGATCCAAAATTTTAGGTTAAAAGGCTTAGCTTGTCTTTTTTAGTGACTGACTTTATGGCTTCACAACTGTTGAGGTACCAGCATAAATTCATAAATAAATATTTTTGTAATTTCCTTTTCTCTCCCCCTGAAATATATTGAATTGACATAAATCATGAGACTGTGACAGCAGGGAAGCTGCTTTTCATTAAATGCAAAAGTGTCAATTCTGACAAAATTGAACTTTATTTTCCACTCTTAGCCTAGCTTCAGTCTGTGTATATGTTTGATAAGGGCTTATTACACAGTATATATGAAGTAATGCCAAGTGACACACACATTTGCATCAGTGGTCATAGGAAGTGCTGCAATAGAGCAGAATTTGTTATCAGCACAGATGGAGGAGAAGTAAAGAGGTAAGAGAAAGAAAGAACAGTGCAGCACTTTTCCCTAAGGCTATATTATTTTGTCAAATGCTGTCATGCCACCTAGCAGTTTGGTACATGGTTGTGAAGAAAAACTGCCTGTGGTAGAGATACTACAGGCTAAATCCTATTTTGCTTTATTTGCCTAAATGGCGCACACACAGCCATGTAACTGTGGATTTTGACACAGTCTGGGATTCTACCAGTATTTTGCGCTGTTTTTCTCCCAGATTCTTACTGGTAGAAAACTAGCTTGGAAGCTGGAGCATACATGTGTTTCAGCCTGTTGGCTGGAGAGCTATACAGATGAGCTCTCCATCCAGAGAGTATGAGAGGGCTGTTCCGTGGGTCATCCCCTCCCTTCAAGGAGTGCATTACATGACATCTGGTCCTCTCCTCTGCCTAGAAAGGGGGCAGGCTGTCAATAGGCAGCCCCTCTGGGTTTTAAATTGTCTGGTGACTTTTAGTGATTAAAAGCCAGAAGTATGGAAAGTGGGGCTGGGCACAGCCTTTCTGAACCCAGGTCCTGTTTCCTGGCTGTTAAATTGCTATGTTTTGCCATGCTGGGCATCACATGTGGCATTTAAAGCCCTAATGGTTGTGAACCAGGGCTGGAAGAGCTTTGCTGGCTCTGTTTCCCAGTTTTGATATTGTCCTTGTGCTAATTAGGTGAGTAGGGAGAATGCTGTGTAAAGCCTGTAGGTCTGGGATTGGGGCAGGAAGAGTGTTCTTGGCCCTAGTTCCTGGCCTCCAGGGCTTCACAGTCCCTGCCTCTGCCACCGAGCTGTGCAGCAGAGATAGTATTCAAGGCACAGGGGCGGGGAACTGAGCTCTGGGACAACCTTTCCAAACCAGATTCCAGGTTCTTGGGCTTTGAAATCACACTGCCACAGCCCAGCTAGAGGGTGACAAATGGAGTGTGAAGGGGAAGCCAAAAGAAGCCAGCAAAGCTCTCCTGCTTCTTTCCCAAATTGGTGACTGCTTGGTTTTGGGAAGAGGCATGGAGAAATATCTGTTGCTTCCCTCATGTCCCGGACCAGTCTGGGAAGGCAAGGGAACCATGCAGCAGAGCCCCCAGGAGCTAAGTGAACTAAACAGCACTGCAAGCCTTCTGCCTGCTTCTCACGCTGGGGACCCTGGTGTGTGAGGAATGGCAAGGAGCAGCAGGTGGCTACCTCTCCCCACTTCCCAGTCTATGTGAGGGGTGGAAGCAGGTGCCTCCCATGCCTTCTCCAGATGGGTGATACCAGTCTCCGTAATGCACAGGAGTTTTTCCCATGGCTCCACTCTTGGTTCCAGGTGGAGTTCATCCATAGGGAAGTGTACAAGCTTTCATTCCCTTAGGAGAAACTCTCTTGAGACTGATTTTTAAATGGTTGGAGTTGACTTATTTGGTCTGGGGAAAACATGAACATGCGCCCGGAGTGCAGCACATTGATCCAGCTCAGCATGCTGCAGAGGGGCTGGCTGGAGTATGAAGGTGTTCCAGTGCGGGGATAGCTGGCAGGTGTCACTCACACTGAAGCACCCTCATGCCCTAGCCAGCTGCATCAGTGTCTACACGTGTGCTGCTGTGGAGTAAAATTCTGTAGCAGAATAGTACTTTTATTTACAAATACTACCCTGCTGCAGAATTTATTAGTTTACTGTGGCCTAATAGGGCCACACATGTAGATGTGAAATTGTAGTGTTAATTGGTCTACTCTGCAGTAAATGTCTTGTGTAGATGCGCCCAGTAGTAATCACAGTGTTGGATAAAGCTTTAGAAATAATATTAATGACATTTTTTGCCTTTCACCTAAAGAATAGAATGATGGAGTGCTTCCTTCTTGCCAGGGAGATGGTGAGGTATCTACAGATTACTTTCAGCACTTGGCTTTGTGTGTTTGAGTCTCTAAAGTAGATTTGTTGAATGACACTGTTCTTCTCTGTCCAACATTAGACCAGTCCCATATAGAGCTTTTATTTCATAGTGATTAATGTTGTGTTTTTGGAGTAGAACATTACAGGTAATATTCACAAGCTTTTTAGAAGTGTTCACTCTTGATGTACCTTGGCTAATACTAAAGGCAATGGAAGAGTGCAGATGGAGAAGTGTGACTATATGTTAAAGATAGTATAAGTGGTAACAGCGTAAAATCTTACGTGAAAGGAAAACTAACATAGAATCTCTGTGGGCAGAAAGTCTGTACTTGAATAAAAAGCATATAGTATTAGAACTTTTCTACTGACCACATGATCAGGAAGGTGAAGATGATTATGCTTCTTTAGCATTTGCTTAGGGAGGTTAGGGGAGGTGCTGAAACAGGGCAAGCAATAATAATGAGAGACTATACCTATCTTCACTTAGACTGGGTAAACACCTTGGCTGCACCCAGACCAGCTCAGCCGTGTGGTATGTGGCACTGCAGATATGTCTGCAGTGCTACATAGCACACACATTTGGGTGTTTTCCACACTGCAAGGTAGCGAGGGGGGGATGGGGACCCTTGGAGAACCCGGGGTCAAAAAAACATGTGCAAAACAAACCAGGTGGGGTGGTGCAAGTATGGATAGCACGTGCTGCCCCAAACCCGAGCTTGGCTTGCTGGAGCCATGTTCTGGCTGCTGGCCAGGCTCTGAGCATCAGGATTACCACTGCTGCAGCACCGGGAGGCCCCAGGACCCCAGGTAAGGCTCCTGGGCCACCACTGGCACAGTCCCAGCTTCCCCTACCCCGCCCAGGGTAACCTGTCATGTGCCAGAGGGCGCATGGCACAGGCATTCCCCAGGAACAAGTAGTAGTGGTGCAAGATGTGCCACTACTTCTTGTCCCTGGGGAAATATACAATGTGGACGCAGTCCTATTCAGGCCAGGATGTGGAAATAAAATTTCTGGATGTGATCATTTGGCTTTTTAAAACAACTCCTGGAATGCACAAGAGGAGAAGCAATTCTAGACCTAATCCTGGATAGCACACAAGACATGTTGTAAGAGGTATCTAGTGGTAAGCCACTCTAATTGTGACCATAGCATAATGACATTCAACGTTTGAATGGGAGGGAGTAAACTAAAAACATCCATCATGCTAACATACAGCTTAAGGATGGGAAATTACATAAAAATGAGGAAGTTAACATGAGAAATTTAAAGGAGCAGTCAAAAACCATAAGAAACCTGCAGGCAGCTCAGAAGCTGTCTAAAAATACCATACTAGAAGCTCAGGAAAAATGTATACTACAAATCAAAAAGGGTGCCAAGTTGATGAATAAAACACCATGCATGGTTTTATAGCAAAGTTTAGGCACTTAAGGCAAAAAGGTATCCTTCAAAAAATGGAAGGCATGTCCAAATGAGCAAAACAGGAACGCCCACAAACTGGCCAGTTGCATGTAAAAGTGAAATAAAGCAGGCCAAAAAAGAATTTGAGGAGCACATATCAGAAGAAGCTAAATTTAATAATAAAAACATTATAATAGCCAGCTAGAGAATTGGTGGCTTCATTAGATAACCAAGGTGTAGAAGGTGTACTCAGGGATGATAAGGCCATAGCAGAGAAGCTAAAGGAATTTCTTTCATCCGTGTTTACTGCATATGACACTGGGGAAATTCCCTTGCCAGATAAATCCTTTCTATTAGATGGGTTTGAATAGTTGGACCACAGTGAAAGAGGAAGTTTTAGAACAAACTGGTAAGCTGAATACTAATAATGACACTGAATTATTCTGGGCAGTGAAATAGCAAGCTGCTGGGGAGGAAAGAAGAAAGATCTCACCAAGCTAAATGAGTGGGAAAAAATGACATATGAACTTGAATGTTGATAAGTGCAAGGTAATGCACATGGAGGAAAAACTAGTCATTGTGACTCAAGAAAGAGACCTTGGAGTCACTGTACATCTCTAAAAATGAAAAGTTCAGTGTGTAGCAGTGACCAAAAAAGCTAATAATATCATTAAAAAAGGGAAATGAAAACAAAACAGAGAACATGTTGTGCAAATCCGTGGTGCACCACCCTCTTGAATACTGTGTGCAGTTCTGGTCCCCACATCTCGAAAAGGATGTAGTAGAATTAGAAAAAGTACAGAGAAGAACAACGCCATACCCGGAGAGATTAAACGCCATACCCGGAGAGATTAAAAAGGGTAGGACTTTTCATTCTGGAAAGGAGAAGGCTGAAGCAGGATATGATAGACCTCCATTATGAAATGTATGGACGTATAAGTTGAATGGGAAACATGTTTGCAAAGTCCCAGAAAACTAGAACTAGGGAATACCTACTGAAATCAGTAGGTGACAAGTTTAAAACTAACAAAAGAAAATAGGTTTTATGCAACATATAATTTAACTTGTGGAGTTAATTTCTGCAGGAGGTGATAGAGGCAGGTAGCATAACCAGGTTTGGAAAGGGACTAGATACATTCACAGTTGATAGGTCTACTACTGCAGGGGCGGGTAATTATTTCAGCCAGAGGGCTGCTTAACAAGTTTTGGTGAGCTGTTGAGGCCTGCAAGGGTGGCCTTGCCCCTCAAAAGGTGCCCTGGCCCCTGGTTGCCATCTTGGGACTGGAAGTCCCTCTCTTAAGCCTTGACCTTTGCCACCGGAAGTCCCTCCCATTGCCCCGGAAGTACTTCTTTTGAGATGGAGGGGTTACCATCTTGGAACCAGAAAAAATAAATTGTATACTAAAAATCTCACATCTACAATAACCTGTTTTAATTTTATTTCAAAAAATATTTTGACCTGACTTGTATGTCATATGTTTGACCTGATTTGTATGTCAAATGTTGTATGTTTTATTGTGTATATATAGAGGTGATTGCTCAAAATGAAGTCTTACTCTTGTACATTGTTGGGTGTGGGGGCATGTGGAAGAGTGTAGGGGGAGTATGGGTAAGTGGATATGTGTTTCTTTTGGGTTGCTGTGGGTGTATATGTGTGGGTGGGTATGGGGTTTGTGGGTGGGTGTGGGGGTGTGTGTGTGTCTGTGGGGCATGGGGGAAGGCACTACGTGTTTCCCATCTGCAACATGGAGTTCACAGGACTTTGGCTATGTGCTTCCATGTGGGGCTCCCAGCTAGAGTGCCAGGAACCTGGCATGGAGCTGGTGCAGCCTGACGGCATGGGACTCCCCACTAGTGCATTATCAGACCAGGCTGGCTCTGTGTAGGTCCCAGTGTTACAGCTGGAAACTGCATGCCACAGGGCTGGCCTGTTGGCTCTATGGCACACCACATGGGACAGCTGGAAACTATATGCCACAGGGCAGGCCTGTTGGCTCCATGGCACACCACACGGGTCCTGGCATTGCAGCTAGGAACTGCGTGGTGCCTGGAGGGGCCGGGCTGGGCTGGATCAGCTCTGTGCCACCGCCAGGAACCATGTGGTGTTGGGAGGTGCTGGCCGGCTCTGTGCTGCACTGTGCGGGTTCTGGCTGCAACGTCAAGACCCATACAGAACCAGCCTGGCCCATCCCATGCCAGTGTTATGGCGCAGGAACTCAAGGACCTAGTTCTGTTCCACACTGTGAGGATCCAGATGCTACAGCTAGGAACTACACACTGCTGTGCCAGGCCGGGGCTGTTCCTTGTTGCACTGCATGGTGTGGCAATGAGCCAGACGGCTTGGTTGTGCACTTCTTGGCAGTACACAGTTCCCAGCTGCTTGACCAGGACCACCTCCAGCCCCCTGCAGTTCTCAGTTGGCTTCTGCTGCTGCCAGCCCTGGCCCTGGGTCCCTGCACTCTCACCTGCCTGCTCACTGCCACTTTCTCCTGCACCTGCTGCCACTGCCCTTCCCTTGATACTTCCCTTCCTTCCCTGCCTGCCACCACTGCTCCCCCCAGCCCAACCACTGCTCCACAGCATGTCATGAGGTTCCTGGCTGCATGGCTGGGGCCACAGGAGCCAGTCTGGCCCAGTTAGGCCCCTGTAGTTCCTGACTGTTTGAACAGGATCATACAGCACAGCAGGAACCAACTGGGAACTGGAGGGGACTGCTGGGCTCAGCTGACTCCTGCTGCTTTGGCGAGCCTGCCTCTCACTCTCCCTCTGCCTGTTCTTATCTGAGTTTCCCTCTCGGATGAGGGGAGGGCAGGGGAGTAGCTCCATGGTCACCAGGCCAAAAGCCTCTAAGCAAAAGCTTTTGGTTGGGGGTTAGGGATGAGGCAGGTCTGGGCCTGGCTGGCTCCTGCCACTGGCTCCTCTTGGGTCCTGCTGCCACTGGCGCCTTGTCATCTTTGATAAGCAGTTATGGGAAGATAACAATTAATTTTCTAAACTTTTTAGTGGCCTTGCAGGCTGGATAGAATGGCCTGGCGGACCAGATCCAGCTTATGGGCCATATTATGCCTGCCCCTCTACTAATGGTTATTGAATGAAATGTAGATATTTCTTTTGACATCTCTGAACTAATAATGGTGGATACCAGGAAGGATATCAAATATGGGATAAATCACTATACTTATCCAGTTCAATACTGTCCCTGCACTCTGCTCTTGGAGACAAGATATTGGACTAGATGGATGATTGGCCTGACCCAGTATGACACTTCTTATGTTGGTATGTTTTTAAAACTTGCATTGACTTCAGTGATAGTGGCCTTACTATATAGGCAAATTCCAAAGTGTGCATTGTATATGTTTTTTCCCCTCCTTTCTTTCTTTTATATATTTGGTGATTTTCTTGTTTCTTAAGCTCTTAAAACTGAATTTCATAGATTTCATAGACATCAGGGCTGGAAGGGACCTCAGAAGATCATCGAGTCCAGGCCCCCCGCCCAAAGGGCAGGAAGTCAGTTGGGGTCATAGGATCCCAGCAAGATAAGCATCCAGTTTTCTCTTGAAGGTGTTCAATGTAGGTGCTTGAACCACCTCCGATGGCAGGCTGGTAGACCTTGGGGGCCTGGACAGTAAAGAAATTCTTCCTTATGTCCAGCCTGAAACGGTCTTGCAGTAGTTTATAACTGTTCGACCTCGTCATCCCTTGGGGCGCTCTGGTGAACTGACGTTCCCCCAGATCCTGGTGGTCACCCCTGAGAAACTTATAGGTGGCCATTGGATCACCCCTGAGCCGGTGCTTTTCCAGGCTAAAGAGCCTCATGGCTCCCAGCCTGTTGTCGTAAGATCTGTTTTCCTGACCTCTGATCATGCGTGTGGCTCTTCTCTGGACTCTCTCAAGCTTCTCCACATCCTTTTTGAATTGTGGAGCCCAAAACTGGACGCAGTACTCCAGCTGCGGCCTCACCAAGGTCGAGTACAACGGGAGAATGACATCCTGGGATTAGCTTGAGAAGCATCTATGGATGCAAGCCAGCGTTTTGGTCGCTTTACTAGCTGCAGCATGGCATTGCAGGCTCATGTTCATCTTGTGGTCAATGATGACCCCCAAGTCTCTTTCTTCCGTAGTGCTAGCCAGCATAATACTGCTGAGACTATAAGAGTGCTGCAGATTTTGCCTTCCAAGGTGGAGAACCTTGCATTTTTCAATGTTAAACACCATCAGGTTCTTGTCCGCCCATTTGCTGAGCCTGTCCAGGTCAGCCTGGCTCGCCTGCCTGTCTTTTGGTGTGGATGGTTTGCCCCAAAGCTTGGTGTCATCGGCAAACTTGGCCAGTCCGCTTCGGACTCCAATGTCCACATCATTAATGAAGATGTAATGAATTCTACTTCCTAAAAATTAAAGCAGCAAACATCCTCTCCAGGGCTAAATTAAGACAGATTAACCTGTGTACATTCTCTCCTGCATTCCAATACACACTTTGGGAAAGGCTGAGGTAGATCCTCAGAATGTGATATTTGCTCCTCGTTTCTGAAAATGAAGACTGAAACTAGAATTTTTTTTTTTACTATTTTATTTTTCCCCATAGTGTACCGTGTTCTATAGGATAATAAACACTGATATTGCAATTGAAGGATCAATTTAGAATTTGTCAAACACAGTTTAGCCATTACTTTTGACATTTTGACACCTAAAAATACAGTGAGTGTTTATTGCTATTAAAAGGAGCTTGAATCTTTATTCTAGACATGGGTCTCAAGTGAACAGTTTATCTTGGAAACTAATTAAAATCAATGAGAGCATTTAGAGCAGAGTAGTGTCTTTCTGTGCTTGAGCTATAGCAAGTCTGTATGTGAACAGTAACTTGAAATATGTTACATTATGCTTTTTGAAAATTGTACTTTAAAAATTATTTCTTTCCTCTCCTAATAATTTACCCATGATTGTGATAGAAAACTTAAGACCAGCAACTTGTTTGTTCTAAAACAGATCTTGCAGTCTTGAGCAATTTTGAAATTAAATAAAACCAAAAAGCCCACTGTTGGTATGTGTTAATGGACAGCCATGGGTTTTAATTAATACAGTTTTGTGTGTAACCTCTCCACTTCATGGTGCATATTATATCCATTGTTCTTAAATCTGAAAGGTAAGCTATTAGGGACAGGAGTTGTATCTTGTTCTGTAAAGAGTGTGGCACACTTTGGAATATTTTAACAAAATGCAAGTGAGAATTTTTAAAATAAGTTACATGAATATTTCCATTATACGCATAATCAGTTTTGCAGTTTCAGTAGTCATTAACCTTGCTGTTCTCTAGAATGAAACATCTTGTCAGCTATCAATAATATTGTTCTGATTTCTGCTAACATGGTGATAAAATTTGTACCCAGGTCATTAATCATGAAATAGCAAGAGTTAAAAAAGTAGAGGTCCTATTAAACCTGTGATAAACCCACTGAACTTTAAATAGAGTTAATGATAGGAATCATTGGGTGCATCTACATGAGAAGTTTACTGGGGAGCTGCCTAATTAGCTCTACAGTAGATGTATGAGCATCTGCTTGATATGAAAATCGCAGTTCGTCTCTTTGGAGGCTCACGAATAATAATTCCTCAGGCACACATTGTTAGCAACACAAAGGATATATTTGCAAATAGGGTCAGAGTGAAGACAAAAGACCACTCTGCCCCCAAGGAAAACTCTTAGCTGGCTTTTATCCCTTCCCTCCTGGGCACGTGTGCAGAAGCAGGAACTCTTACAACTCATTTCCGGTTCATACAAACATACATGAAATGACATCACGTCATCCGTCACATGTGCATTATAATTAACTACTTAAGTATGCGGGGCGGATAGGCATATATGCATTAGCTAATTACGCATGCTTAGAAAGCTCTCCAGGTTACCAAAAGTTCAAACCCCTCTCACTTCTCAAGGACACAGCCAATTAAATAACAGTCTCTGTAATCTACATGAGAAAGAAGAGGGAGTTTGAAGGTATGTGTGATTTATTATAGGAAAAAGATAGTAAATTAGCGAGATGTCCTTGGTGGTGTTTCTGCTTATCAGGTACGAGATACAAACTGTGCAGTTCTAACAACACTCTATTCATTATACATTTTTAATAATATTTCTAACATGCTCATGTGCCCCTATTAGGTGGCAGGAAACTAATTACTCTGCAGCAGGGTGTACTAGTTTTTAACTATGCAGCACTGCATGTGTAGTTACTGACTCAGCTGGCTGGGGTGTGAGTGTGCTTCAGTGCAAGGGCTGCCTGCTGGCTAGCTCTATGCTAAAGCACCTCATGCCCCAGCTAGCTGCTCTGCAGCATGCTGAGCTGAGTCTGAGCAGCCCTGGGCTGGCAGGCTGACCCCCAGGAGCCCTTTGCCAGCAGGGGCTGCTCCAGCCCAGCTCAACGTGCTGTGCTCTTGGGTGCACTATTTGAATGGTGTCCCCTGGGAGCAATGAACTCTAGTGCAATAAGCACTGGAGTTAATTGCTTTGCATTCGTTGCAGGTGGAGTACGCCCAGTGTGTCCTAAGGTCTGTGTTCCTTGCTCCTCCCCCTCCCCCTTCTCCCTGCTTCCCACTCAAAATGGTATTAGTGGATCCCTTTTTAAAACACCAGTAAAACTGGATCTTGTTAAAACAGCTGAAATGGACTGATCAGAACATTCCATTAATAACTATTTTAACTTCTTTATTCAAGAAGGCATCCATATTCAGATTGGCAAGTGTGTACATGTTTAACTTAAAGCATATGTATAACTGCTTCTTTGACTCATTTTAAAGATACAAGTGTTTAAAACAGTTTTGTGATGCCACATTGGTCAGACAAACTCATTCTGTTTACACTCTGCTTCCTTAAGAACTACACTCTTGCACTGTTTTCTGTGCAATACCATTATTTGGAAAAAGAAAGGAACAGGAACAGTGGTGTCTCCTCATACTCCGTTACCTGTTTATATCCACATGTACTTGGATTATAAAGTCTTTGGGGAAGACACCGGCTTTGTTCTTTGTTTGTGCAATAGGGAGCTGGCAAATAACTGGAGCACCTAGGCATTGCCATATTTACATATAAATAATAATAGAAAGATTGGACACTGGAGTTATTACTGCCATATTAACATGACTTGTAATGACTGTCTTCCGTAGTGCTTTCTTGGGTTTTAAATGAAGGTAGATGGCACAGAATATTTAGATGAGTTGCACATACATAGTTTTACTACCATTGTAGATAGGGCTTCCTTAGCTTCCATCCCCAGTTGGCAGTCAGCATTAATTAACAACAGTTTTTCTGCTGTCAGATATTTTAGATGGGAGAGTAGATGATCATATTTTAGAATGGTTCCTTGAATGAATGCAAAAGTGATATAATAAAATGAGCACTGAAAATCTGACCATTCTCTTTTGGATCTTTTGAATATTAGTCAGTAGCTCTGAGCAACTGATATTCATTTACTGTACACTGTACATTTGATGTTCATGAGTACCATGAACAGTGGTTCATTTGGGGTTGAGTATACTCCGTGCTTCTTAAAACCATATTGGGCCTGATTTATTTTTTAATTGGCTTACATTGAATAATGGAAAGCCCTCACAGAAATGATAATTAACTGAATGGATATCATTCCAGTATGCTGAGTAGCTTTCCTTTCTTGCAAGTGAGGAGTCATGCCAAGAAGAATAGTTCATTCAGGGAAGAGAAAGTTTGCAATCATGCATGTTTTTGTATGTGCATGCATATTAGTCTGTTCTAGATTACATATTTGTGTATAAGTTGATTCTGTGTTTATGTGCACTACTACTTTATTTCTAGTTTCTTGGAAGTATTTCTCCTGAGGTTATCCACAAGATTACCCAACCACCACATTATGGTTGGTCTTTAAGCAATGGCAATTGCACAGCACCACATCTGAAAGAGAGATCCTGCTGACTGGTCTCTTGAGAATGTAACAGAAAGCTCTTTCTCTAGAAGTATTTAAGTTGTCTTGCTGAGACCAAACTGTATAATCCAGTTTGCTTCTACATTCTACTTCTAAAGAACTGTGGAGAGTGAGAAGAAAAAATACCCTATTATTTATTTTCAATTAATTTTATTTTCTTTTGATACAATATAAGAAGTTTTTCAGGTCCTTAAAAATAGATTTGTCAATACAATGCTCAGCCATGATTTCTAAGTGTAATACTTTCTAAGTGAGACTCGGTATTTGTAACTCAGCTCTACTTTTTGCAATTTCTCCCTTTCACCCCCTGAAATCCTTCTGTCTTTAAAACTATCTCATTCCTTAGTGTATCTAACTGCAGACAGGTCATCTGAAATGGGTAGTCATGATAACAGCCACAATAGTTAAGCTGCTGAGAATTGACAATTTTATCACTTCCGAGAAAATATTTATGCTAAGATGTACTGAAAGGAATAAAGCAACTCTTCATTTATAGTAAGACTATTAATGATGCTTGATTTGTGTCAACAGTAGAATTATCAATTTTATTATTTTGAAGTATTTTCGTCACATAGTCAATCGTCACTTCTGTTGCACACACCTGTACTTGAGTTCTTTACCATTATTGGGCCAAGGGCAACCCTAATAAATTAAAGGTTATAAATGAGGTCTGAATTCATTTCATGATATTTGCATGCCTTTAAAGTAAATTCCTATAAAATGTAATACACTGAGATAACTTTTCTGTCTTTTATTTTTGATTACTTTGTATGATTTAATAAATAACTTTAGACTCTTAATACACTCAAACTCATACAGAAACTATCTACTCCAATCCACCCTATTACAAGCAGCTGCAGTCCCTTTCATAAAGTGATCTAAGTCCAGCTGAAAACCAGTTAAGTGGCAGTTCTCTCCAGTTCCTTTTTGGGAAGAACGTTTCAAAACCTCAGTGTTCTGATACACAGATACAGTTTAAATTAGGCTGCACATTATCATTCATGGCTGGTTTATAAGAATGTTGTTTTTGTGCTAGCATTATCCTTTTAACTTAGATCGTTGCCTTCTCTCCCTAGTATTTATCTCTGACCCCCCAATCCCTCCCACCCCATTATATTTGTAGAACAAAATGATGTCCCCTTTTATCCTTAGGCTTTCCTAGGCTAAACAAGCCATGCTCTTTTAGTCTTGTCCTATGTGATAGGTTCTTTGTTCCTGTTCATCCTAGTAGCCCTTCTCTGCACTTGTTTGAATTTGACTTCATCTTTCTTCAATGCAGGTAACCATAATTATCTTAATAAGCTTTGTAGAATATTTGCCCATCTTGGCTGAAAACACCTTGAAAGATTTTTTTTCTTACTGAATAATGCTTTTGATATTTGAGATTTTGAAGGGTGGAGATGGAAATAAAATAATCCCTTTGCTTTCCTGGTGTGTAAATAACTAGCTTTAAGAACTTGGGACTTTCTGGAGTATAGTCCTTTATGCATCTTTGCCAGTGCATGCTTGGGAATTGGAATCAGGATGGCCTTTAATCAGGCAACTTTTTGCCCATGTCAAGAATTTCACTTTGAAATGTGATGGTGTTCTGGTTACAATGCTAGAAGTGTGTCAGGGTGGAGCTTCACATGCTGTTGTTCTTTATATATAAACAAAATGCACAAAAAATGAATCCATGATAAAATATTCTGGAGGAAACCCAGAGAGATGGCTCAGTGATGCATAGGCTAAACAGCACAGGTCCCTATCTCAGAAAGGGGTATGAGACCATTATGGAAAATGAAGACGGGCCTTCAGGGGAAAGGGTTAGGAGGATATATGAGCAACATGGAAGGGAGAGTAGGAAGACAAAGTATGTGAGAGAGAAGGGTTTAAGTGGGGAGGCCCAGTTTTTCCAAGTGCAGTATACAGTTGGGCTGGCAGTGGAAACAAACAAATGAGTGAATATTCAAGAGTCTGTCAGCCTTTCCTGGTAGAGAGAGGTTAAAATTATTCCCCCGTTGACAAATGCCACAGCTTCCAGAGAGCAGTGTAAAAATGCTGCTGGGCAGCTGCACACAGGGCCATTGTTGACTTCCAGTTGCCACTTCCACTGCAATCATAATCATATAGCTATAACAGAAGCTGTTGGTTCATTTGCCCGCCGCCACCTTGATGCCCCTTCCTAAATATACCACTGCTTCCAAAGATTCACCCTAATCTGCATACATTTGTTATAACCCTTGTATATAGTACAGTAATTCTGGAAGGGGTTACTGGGGAATATTGTAATAAAAATATTAAACAATGATAATAAATTAAACCAACAGTCCACAAAGTCTTTGGAATCTTGTGCCCATGAGGACAAGATTGTCTAGGCCACCTTTCCAAAACCACCATAATGCCACAAATGAAATAAAGTATCCATGTATATGTCTAAATAATGTCAAATTCAGATTTTCCCAGCAAAGTCAAACCTTTCAGAATTCCCCAGCAAGCCTTCAGAGAACTCTGTCAACAGGCAAGTCACGCTTCTTTTTGAACCTTTTATGCCAACAATAATTAAAAGTATTAACTACAGTTGAAAGAAATGAGCCAAGCTCTATCTTTTCCATTTGTTTGCTTTGAGTCTTTCTTCTATTGAGCTTTCTAAACAGCAGAGCAGAAAAAACTATTTATTTAAAAAAGGATTTAAAAATAAGTCACTATATGATATTTGAAGAGAGTTCTGTGAGAAACTGGATTAATGTAGAAACATGATTTTAGAATACAAATTGTCAGTGGCTCTCTAACATATAGATCTGGTATTAATACTGTACACTAATTAAATAGTGCTGTGTTTATGCAAAAAGGATATGCTACAGTTGCTGTGGGAAGCCTAACATGCATATAAAATGTCAAGTGTGACACTTCATGAAAAACAGTTTTATGCATTTCATGAATCTAAATCAGGAAAAAGGAATAGACCAATGTATGTCTCATTGCTTAGAGTCTAAGTGTTCTAACTCCCTCCAACCCCCTCATCCCCTGGGGTTTAAAGCTTTAGTACCACTTAGCAATCTGCAATGGAAATCAGTGCCAATATGATTTCTGGATGCAGTATTATGCGTGCAGCATGAACTACTTTGAAATAGTGACTCACTGCATAGTGTTAATATATTTGACTACAAAAATTTCTTGAAGCTAATTTTGTTAGACTACAAAAATAAAGCAAGCTTCTTAAATGCTGGTTTTGTTCACAGAAAGATAAAAGTCTCCAAACAAATTGTCTATTTGTAAATATCTCATTAAGATATCTAATCACCTTCTGTTAAATTATATTAACTGATCATTAGTTCATTTTCTTGTGACATTCACATGGCTACAAAAGCAGACATATTGTACAAAAGTAGTCTCCACAAACGTAATAAAGATTGTGATGTTTGAATTTAACGTTTCCTGTAAGATTATTACTTGCTGCTATATAAGATATGTTATAAATTGCTCGCTGTTGTGGAATTTTTTTGCCAGGCATTAACATATTTTTGATGTATAGGTAATTCTTCAAGAATATAAATGGTAGGAGGAAGGCATTTTAATTTAAGGTATAGCACTGGGAGCCAAGACTTGAATACTGTTTCTTAAGTTACCGTACTTTTCCTGTCTGACTGTGCAACTTAAAACAAATATTTTTTAGGCAGGTTTGCATGGTTCTGTGTTAAGTTCCCCAGCTGAGATGCCACATTTCTATTAGGAAAGTGCTAGGGGACTGCTGTAAACCCACCGGACTGGACATCACTGAAGAAATACTTCAAGAAATTGTGTGGTTATGGGAGACTAAGTATCCAGTGAAATTGCTATTCAGTATTCAACAGACAGGCAGCATATTTATTTATGGAATAGCTTCTGAACAAAGAACAGGTGATGCCTTTTTATACTTACTTCTGGTAAGTAGAGAAGACTCTATAGGAGAGCTGGTTGTTGAAAATAACCTTAATCATGAATAGATTCAGTTTAATTTAAAATGGAAAGATAAAATAAAAAGAGTCAATAATTTAAAATCAAAAGGGTAAATATAGAGTATTAGGAATAAGTGGAGAACCTGTCAATAACGGAAAAAAGGGATTGATTAGGAAAGAAAAGCTGGACTTAAGAGGTCAGGAAGTGTAGGGGAAAGTGGGAAATGCCAAAAATCAAAGTAAGTTAGGTATTATAGAGGCAATTTAAAACAAATAACAAAAGATACTTCAACCATGGTTAAAAACAAAACAGCAGTACCACTGTATACTGGCCACATCTATATGTGCTGTTAATATGCAGCAGTAAACTCTGGTGCAGTTCATGCTGGAGTTTATTGCTCCTGGGTGATGCATCTGCACGTGTGCCCGGGACTGCAGCATGTTAAGCCTGGGGCTGTCTGACTTGGGTCAGTGTGCTGTGGAGAGGCTGGCTGGGGCACAAGGGTGTTAGAGCATGGAGCTAGCTGGCAGGAAGCCCCCACACTGAAGTACCTTCATGCCCTGGCTAGCCCCAACAGTGTCTATACATGTACTGTGGTATACTAAACATTACCACAGGATAGTCTTGTTTTTACAAGTACTAACCTGCAGTGGCATTTATTAGTTTACTGCAGCCTAATAGGGCACATGTAGACACAGACTTTACTGCAGAACTAATTTGGCAACTCCGCAATTAATGTTGTGTTCAAAAGGGGTAAAGATTAATGATAATCCAAGTACATAAAAAACCCTAAATGAATACTTAAGTTTCCTGTAAGGAGGGGGGTCACGTTGATGATTTGACCATAGGAGCCAAGACAAGACAGCTAATGAGAATGAGTATATGGAAATTACCACTACTGCTCTGGGAACATGACTCAAAGAGCTTAATGAACTTAAATGGGGCTACAGAATAATTTCCAGTTTAGAGTAACAAAGGAACTGTCCCATAAAATGACAGGTTTAACAGCAAGAGTTTTTAATTAATCTATCAGTTCAGGGTGGTATAACGGGAGTATAGCAAGTGTAGGATCTATACCTAAGAAACAGGAAAAAAGCATAAGCCAAGAAACTGCAGGCCTACAATTATGTCCTCAATAATATGCAAATTTTTAAAACAGTTTTTGAAGAAAGTAATTAGAAATGGAGAGGTAAATGGAAAATTAAACAAAATGCAACATGGGTTTACCAAACATACTGTCTGTGACATTAATGTCATCTCTTTTTTGATAGGATGGTCTGTCCCCTTAAGAAGGGGCAACCAGCCCTGTTAGGGCATTCAGCTTTGGACCTTCTGGTAATGAGGAGTGTCCCACTGGGAATTTAAAACCACAAAGGAGCAGGCTGAGAGAAAAAATTGTGGAGGGATTGTTTGAGAGGAGGAAGAAAGCAGTGACTGCAGTTGCCTGTTACAGGAGGAGGACAGGCTGCTGTGTTGGCAGACAGCCGGAGGGCCTGTCTTCAGGTGCTTGGGATAGGGTAGAAGGGTTTTGGTTTTGTTGGCTTAGTCTTTATATAACAAACAAATCAAAGACTATGCTGCTTACGAAGACAGGCTGAAGTGCTCATAAGGGAGCACAGCTGTTTGCCAAAGCCAGTAGGCTAGGAAATCCATATACACGGGGGTAACTTTAATTTTCTAGACAAGGAAAATGTGTTTGTATATGGGAAATTTTTGGTTAAGCATTTAGTTAAGCAATGAGAAAATTCCCACATGGAAACTATTAGTTAAGAAGAGATTAGTAGGAGAACTGTAAGCTGGCTAAGAAACTGGATGAAGGGTAAGGATACAGTAGACTATGCTGAAAAAGGGAAATCTTGAGCTGGAGGATGGTTACTGGTGGAGTTCTTTAGGGATTTTTTTTCTTTTTAATATTTTCCTTTATGACCTCAGTTCTGTACTCCTACATTTAGTGCCAATCTGCATGCAGGCAGCACAAAATTTGAGAGGACATTGTCAATGCAGAAGAGAATCAAAATATCCCATGGGAAGATTTGGATGACTTTGTACTTTTGAATTTCATCTGACACTTTTTATTCCAGATTATGCAATTTGAGATAAGGATTTCTGCTATGAACCATGAGTTTATCAGCACTCTGAACAAGAGAAAGAATTTTAGTACATGAGTTAATTCCAAGATAACTGTGAGCTACCTATGTGCTATGGCTGTGCAAGAGACGCACAAGATCCTAGAATATAACAGTCAGTATTTCCAGTAGAAATAGGCAGGTATTTATGCTATTGTGTAAGATTCAAGATGAGGTCACGTGTGCTCTGCATATGGTTATGGTCATCCCATTGAAGCAGGAGGAATTCTTTTATAGAGAAATAGGGTCAAGAGGCTGGCAAATCTGTTGCATGAGAGGAGACTAAAAGAGCTTGCTTGTTTAGTATAGCAAATGCTGAGAAGGGGATATGAGTGCTGCCTATAAATATCTTGGGGAGGGAGAAGAGCTGTTTAAGCTAAAGAACAGTGTTGGAACAGGAACAAATGATTATTAACTGCCCATGAATACATTTGGAAGAAGATTTCTATGCATCACAACAGTGAAGTTCTGGAACCTCCTTCCAGCCAGAAAACTAGGAATGAGGCGGAAGGGGTGGAAGGATGGGACACACACACATGCGTACACATGCACACACGCTTATGCATACTTCCAACTGGTTTTTAAATTGGGCCAAATCAGTTTATGAAAGAAATTGTATGAGCTGGTTGTCTGTGATACCAGAGGATTGGATTTTGTTACCCAGAAGCTCCCTTTGCCCCCTAGTTACATTATGAATTTTAGTTACACCTAGGGAATTACACAATTATGCACATAATAGGTATAATCATGCAGAGTTGCATAATTTTGCATAATTTAACGTGGGTGGCCTCCGGGGGGGGCTCCCATCACTCCAGCTGCAAGCCACATGTGGAGGCATCAAGTGCAGTGGTGCTTGACTGTACAGCTGGTGAATGGGGAGGGGAGCTCCTGCCTGTAGGAGGGGGTAGTAGGTATGGGGTTTGTGGGTAGACTTGGGGGTGTGTGTGGGTGGGTGTTGGGTTTGTGGGTGGGTGTTGGACCCCCTGCCACATGTCCCCCTCGTGGTGCACAGCCCTCTGGTGGCAGCAGGTGGCAGGCCTTTGGGGTGCTCATGGCTATGGCAGGCAGAGCCCCCTGGTGGTGTGTAGCTCCTATGGCTCTTGGCCTGTGTGCCATTGGGCCGGATGGGCTCCATACCTCCACATGTGGCTTCCCACTGGAGTGCTGGAAGCCCCGCATGGAGGCATGGAGCTGTCCCGATGCTGCGCCCAATGGTGCACAGCACCCACCTGCAGTGCTACAAGCCTGACATGCTGGCACAGAGCCAGCTTGGTCTTGTTCAAAGGCTCCATGTCCAGCTCCCAGGATTCAGTGCATAATTTTGAATTTTTGTGTGCAAAATTACCTATGGTATATGTAATGGTACAGAACACCTGAATTTCTCCTTAACTGTGAGTGCTAAACACATTGGGCCCAAAGTACCGAAAGTTAGACAACAGAGCTGGAGGCATCCAAAAGCAACAATATATATATAAAAAAATTCCATATATCCATTCAGTTTCCCATTCTTTAAAATGGGAATAATAGTCACCTCGGATGATGAAGAATCAGAGCTAGTTCACTTTTACTTGTTTTAGTGGAATTTTATGTACTGTGTAAGAGCATTTGTGGACTTATTCGTGGCTTAGATTCCACATACCTACACTCATACTCTGCTTCCCTTCTATGCGTGCTCAGTAGGTTATACAATGACTGTATAAGCATCCAGATGGAATAAAATCACACATGCATGCATGTAGTGCCAAGTTCATGCTAAAACTTTAGTCTAAGAAGTGCCTTCCTGCCCATTGGCAACACATAGTGGGTGTACGTGTACCCCCTGAACGTAGTGATGCACCCCCTACAAAAAGGCGCCCGCCACCTACACTGCCAGACCCGGTCGGTGCTCACCACCCCTGCTGCCGGCAGGAGCTTCCTGCTTACCGCCATCGTGTTCCTGCCGCTGCCAGTACACATCATTCATGCTCCTGCCTTTCAGTCCAATAGCCTGATGACTATGGCATTTGCTTAAGGAGCTGAAGAATTGTGTACTCATCCAGAGGAGTTTCAAATCTCCATCTCAGCAAAGTGCTCTAACCACCAGGCCAGGAGCCTCACAGTACACAGAGCCTTTCCCTTGAGTTTGGCCCACTGAGCAGGTGAGTGGGGAAGAACTATAAAGTCAGAAGAAGAAGAACAAGGTGGAGGGATGGAGCTCCATGAGATGCCCTGAAAGGGAGTGGGCCCTGGGTTCTGGCCCCAGTTCTAGCTCCAGTGAGACAGTAACATTCCTGATACTGTTCATTGATTTTATTCCATGAATATTAAAACGAAGGTTTTAGTTTCCAAAGGAGAGATGGAAAGTGTTCTGGGCAATGTTTAGCCCACTGCCTGGTAGTTTGAGCATTTTTGATAAGTGGGTGGGAGGTCTCCCATTCTCTAGGCAAATATCCTAACCACAAGGCTATTGGACTGAAAGATGGGAGAGCCTCTCCTTATCCTCCTTTGTCATTTTACTTCTAGCAGGAATCTGCACATGGAATTGCAGTGTGTGTGTAAGTGCCAAAAATTGCAGTTATGAAGCTACTTAAATGCCACTTGAAGCACACAAAAGTAAAATAATACTTGTCCCACAGTCAAGTCCCAGTGCCATACGAAGTTGGGATGCTCTAACAGAATGACCCATTCCAGGATATCCAGTAGTCTGGTGATCAGTGTACTTGTGTGTGACACACGTTCAAATTCCTGTTTTGAATTCGGCACATCAGGAACTTGAACCTGTTTCTCACATCCCTTAGATGAGGACCCTCCTTACCTTTATTTCTATGTTGGCCAGTTTCTCTTGAACTGATTTTGATCAGGAATTTCATTTTGGACCTGAGAAACTTGTCTTCAAAGTGGCTTGTCCCCTTTAAGAAGCTTTGCTCTTTGCAAGTTGTTATTTTCTGTTGAATCAAAAGTATCCTGACTATGTCTTTATGTAAAGCTCCTTAGCACTGTACCCTCTGAATTTATAAAACTCCTGTAAAAATAGAGCTGTGCACAAATGCACATATGCATATATATGCGTGTGTGTGCAAACAAAAATGTGCTGTAGTTAGGGAAAATGGGGATAATTCATAAAGTATATCACCTCTATATCCATTTCTGCTTCTGTGTGGTAACACTAAGGACAGATCAAGCTTCACAAAACAGAATCATGTTATGACACTCCGGGTCCTAGGCTTTAGAGTACACTTGTGCGACACTAGAGTACATGTTGTGGCAATATAGAACTTTGATTATCTGTGGGTGCATCTACATGAGACACTACTGCACAGTGGTTACTGTGGGTTTATTTAGTACATGTATAAGCAAATACTGAATAAATGTGCAGTAACCACTGTGCAGTAGCATTTGCAAACGTCTTTTAAATGACGCTGCTGCTTAGTAGCCTGATAATACAGGCCAGTAGTGTATTAGCACTGTGGGTGCTATGACATGCTACTGCACAGTATTATTTGGCTACTGTGAAGTCTGTGTCTTGTGTAGATGTGCCCTGTGGGTAAGTACAGGCATTCAAAAGGCCTGAATGGATTCAGTCTTTGCAGGTTAGTCTAACCCGAGTAGATTCAACCAATTTGCAAGTGAATAGATACTCACTTTTGATTCCAGAAATGCAGCCACATAACTGCAGTGCCCAAGGCTAGAAGCCAGGGGGTGCTAGAATGAGTCCTTCCTTTTCCTCAGTGGCGGGAAGGCTGGAGGGAAGCTGAGCTGAGGGAGGGAATGGGGTGCTGTAGCCAGGTCAGGGCAGGCCTGAATATGACTGAGGAGTTGCATATAAACCAGTTTAAGTGATCAGAAACTGGTTTAAACCTGTAAACCCCACCCTGGCCTGCAGGGATCACAGCTGTGGTGTGCCTGGAAGGGGGAGGGGGGAAGCAGCCCTTGCCAGGCTTTTCCTGGTGGTGGGGGAGGGAGGAGGGAGTGTGACCAGACAGCATTGAAGGGTCAAGCAATGAGAGCAGAAGCATGGCTAGAGCCCTGGGCCTGAAGCAAAGTGAGGGAGAAAGGGGGAATCACAAAGAGGTCGGGCTGGTAGGGACATCCAGATGTCCTCTAGTGTCTAGTCTAGTCCCTGCCTGAGTACCCTGGCCAGACCCTCCTGTACAAAGTTTGCTCACAGCGCCCACAACCAACACCACCTGCCAAGGGTGAAGGGGGCCTCTACTGCTGGGAAAAAAGCCACCAAGGGCTTCCTGCACCCGGTCCTGCCCCACCCTACAGCGGGGTGCAGCACTGTGCCCCTCAAACCCTGAGCCCTCAGACAGCGCTGCACAAATCCCCCCACCACCACACTGTGGCGGGGGAGGAAGGGGTGAGTAGCTGCCTGCCACAGTGGTTCCATGACAGCCTGGCCTGGGCACAGGGAGCTGGGAGCAAACCAGGCACACAGCTCCCCTGGTTCCAGCTCAAGCCACAGACAGCTGAGAAGGGCCTTGCCCCTGCGGCCCAGCCCAGCCCAGCCCTTCTGTGCCCACTTTCAGTAGCACCCACAGGCCAGCCCAGCTCGGCCCTGCAGCCCCAGCCCTGGCCCTCAGTGAGGCAGGTGGATGGTGGGGCTGGGCAGGCTGGGCTGCAGGGGAGCCCTTCCCAGCTGGGTCCAGCCTGCGCATGGGGAGCTAGGAAAAGACAGGGCGCACAGCTCCTGTGGCCCTACCCTGAGCCGCAGCCTGTTGGGAAGACCCCTACTCCTGAGGCCTGGCCCGGCCCAACCCAGCTCTGCCATCCATCTGCCTCACCGAAGGCCAGGGCTGGGGCTGCGGGGCTGATCCGGGCCAGCCTGTGGGCACTGTTGAGGGTGGGTGTGGAGGGGCCCAAGTAGCTTGGGCCATGGGGGCACAGAGCCCTTCCCAGCCAGCTGCAGCTTGGACTGGGGCCACAGGAACTGTGTGCCTGGTTTGCTCCCTGTACTGGGGCCAAGCTGGGCAGTCACAGGGCTGCTGTGGTGGTCAGGGCTCTCCCTCATCTCTGGTTTCCTTGGTGATGTTTCAGGGCTGGAGAGGCACAGTGCTAGGCCCCGCTGTGGGGCAGGGGAGGAAAACCGGCTGGAGAAAGTCCTTGGTGGCTTTTTTTCTCCCCTGGCTGTACAGACCCTCCCCCTTGCAAGTGTTCTTGTTTGTGGGCACTGCAAGCAAACCTTAGGTCTGGCCAGAGCTCAGGCAGGGGCTGTACTAGACACTAGCTAGAGGACCTCTGGAGGTCCCTGCCAGCCTCACTTCTCTGTGATTCCCCTTCCCTGCCCCATTTTGCCTCAGGCCCAGAGTTTGGGTCTAGCCATGCCCCCACTCTCACTGCTCAAGTGGCAAGTAGTAGGAAAAGCCAGGCAGACCCTGGCTGGGGTTCAGGACGGAAGGGGGATTAAATCTTCCCCCTTCCCCTCAGGCTGCCAGTGTCTACCCACGCCCCTCACTCCTGCCACAAGTGCAGCGAGGGGGGTACTCTGGAGCAGGATTTCTCACCTCCTCCCCCTTCTCAGTCAGCCAGAGCAGTGATAGTGCTCTAGCTAGGGAACAGATGGGTGGGGCCAGCCCTGCTCCTCTGGAGCAGACAGCCCAGCCAAGCCCAGGGCTGCAAAGCATGCTGGGATGCTGGGGGACTGTGATTCATCTTAAACCAGGTAGGAGTCTGGGACAGAAGTTCTACTTAGTTTGACCTAAATCAGTTAAGTCTTATACTATATTCAACCAGGTTTATCTTAAAACAGTTTTGGCCATTTTGAAAGCTGCTTATGTGCATGGAACTTCTGTTCTGTTACAGGTTTAAACCAGTTTCTGATCACTTAAACTGGTTATGTGTAACTTCTGTCCCTAGCCAAAATTTATTTGGTCGCTAACAACTTTACGTTATGGTTCAGTGGTACAAAAAAGGAAAATGGGCTGAAAACAGCTGATGTTTAATGTTGGAGTTAATCAGTGTTCTATCTCCTCTATTTTTTTCCCCTCCTTGTTTTAAAGCTTTCTTTTTCTTTTTCTGGTTTCTTTTTTCCTCAGAGGGTTTTTATTGAGTGGAAGAAATGTCACTCAACCAGAGAACCGTTCCTTCCACTCTGATTCAGGAATGACATGTGCATTTCTGTTCTTGTGGGGTGATGGGGAGGGGTGCTAGGCACAGCCTGCTTCTTATGGAAGGATGGAGAGGAGCATTGGAAAATACTAGCAGCCCAGTTCAGCAAGTATGTGAGGATTTTTTTTTAAGATAGAAGCTATGCAGCCTTAAAAGGACTTGTTTAAATTTGTGTGTGTGTGTGTGCGTGTGCGCGTGTGCGCGCACACTGAATATGTCAAGCTTGTAAAGAGCCAGCAAGTTCTCCTTACTTTTGCTTCTTTCAAGTAAAAATTACAGAATAGTTCGAAGTGCCTTAATAAGAATTGGGCAATATCATAAAATCTGAATTTCATGAGGAATAGCAAGCGGAACATTTTATAATTTTTATTTAAAAATATCAGGTGAGGAAGGATTGTTGGCTTCTTGCAACTTTGACATAATCCTCAGAGACACAAAAAGGTATACAACACTTTTAAGGATATATAAGCAATCAGCTAATTGATGAGGCTTTATGTACTTTATAAATGATTAAGTAAACAAATAAATGAAATAATGCAGGGGGGGACCAGAATAGCAAAGAGACTCAAAAGGAGAGAAGAAAGTCAAAACACTATGAAAAGCATACAAAAAGACTGAAGCGATTTTTTTTCTAAGCTTCTTTGCCTTATAATGGGTTTTAGTAGCCGAGGAGTATATATTGCATATTTCCATTACAAAAGACATAATCCCTTAAAGAAAGATCTAAAAGATTGTGGTACAAACAGTCAGGAAATGGCTTCCTTGTATTGCTTGAATGTAATGATTAAGGCTATTTGGATTGCAGCTTATACCATATGATAATGGAGAACTGAGAAGTGTAGTATTGTATAGTGCCAGTCATTTCTCAGAATGCACCTGTAGTCAGAGCTATTTCATAGCAATGAAATCATCTTAGCTTTTGTATACATTCAAGAACTTTGGCTTTTGCTCTCTTATGCGCTATGTTATCTTCTCAAATAGAAATCTGTCAGTATCCCAGGATGCAGTGGCCCCTTCCCCATGTGGTGTTTCTATGTGCATCTGAAGATGGTGACAGCTTGAGGCAACAGCTTGAGGCAGGTTGGGGCCCATGGGATGGGGGGCAGGGGCTGAGGCATGGAAATCTAGAGTCAGTGTGCCAAGATGCTACTGCAGAGCAGACAGAGTGTGGCTCAGCACAAGAGAAAAAGGGAGACCTCGTGAGGCAATGCTGACGATGTGGAGGGTGCTGCATGGAGGAGTGGAAGGACTCTGGTGCTGGCTCTGCTGCCTGACCTTGCAAAGTGCTGACAGCTCCATCTCTGCCTGGCCCAGGAGCGTTACACTGCACCCCACTGGTTTCCTCTCACAACATCATGCCATGGCTGGTGGGAGCATTTAGGAGCCTTGGTGTCAGTGGCAGGGCGGGGACAGGGGTGGAAGGAGGAGAGGTGGAAGGTGCTGGCTCATTGCGGCAAGCCACCAGCGTGCTGCCCACGCCTGTGCTGGGCTTCAGTGGAGGCAGGTGACATTGACAGTTATATGCTTCTGCCTCCCTTCTGGCCCCCTCCCTAACACATCTCTCATACCCCTACCCCTAGAACAGAGTTGGAGCCTGTCCTGACTCACCAGGCCTCTAGTGGCAAGTCAGAGCTACACAAGTGGGATGTATGCAGGCGGGAGACATTCAGAGAAGGTTTTTAGCCTTAAGGTGTGACTGCTTCAGACTTCAAGCTAGCACTAAGCCAATCAGCATTTGTGCAGCTTACTGCTCATGATGTAACAAGGCCCTGACTTCATCTGTAGTTGTTCAGAAGTGTTGAAGGGCAGAATAAGTTTTATGTGTTTTACAGAATGCCACACTTTTGTTTTGTTACTGGCAAGTACAAACATGCCACATCGCAGTCCGAATCTAGTCCCAGCAAAATGTTAGCCAGACTTGAAAAGGCAATATTCTCCTCTTCCCATCTGTAGGTAGAAATTAAGATTCAGTGCATCCTGCCCTGGAAGGGTGAAGGAGGGAAGACTTGCATGGGACTGTTCATTTCTTTCCTTCTTTCTTTCAGAAGGTCCTCTTTGTAGACGTGGTATAGTCTGCTACTGTACTTTAAATCTGGGTATCTTCCCTATGTTTGGGTCATCCTTAGCCACTTTCCTTCCTGTTTGGAATTCCTATTTAGGGGAAAAATAGTTTGGAGACATGAGTCTGTGGGAAACCACTAGTAGCAGAGCTTGTACTGATAAGAAGTCAAGAGAAACTTGATTGGGACATTGTTAGACAGACAGATGGCCCGCATCTGAATAGATTCCCAAGGTGAGTGGATTTGGTGATGAAACCATATACTAGTTATATGGAGAAACTAGAAGGAAAATCCCACTTCCTTTTGGAAGACTTTCAGGGAAGCATTACAAGTCCAAATTCCTGGAGTCCCCAGGTCCATGAGCTGTGTAACCATATGATCTTGCTTAATTTTATAACTTCATGACTGCAGGGTTTTCATTATTTCCAAACCTGGTTTAGCATAACATGTCTGAACCAGTCATTGGATCCCCTTATATCCATAAATGTTAGGGTGCTTCAGATTCAAAGCTCAGTCCAAATTTTCTGAGTCAGACTAATTTTTAGAATAAAATACTCTTGACATGGTGGAGCAGCTCCTTTCATAGTTTCATAGTAGCTAGAGTCGGAAGGGACCTAGGAAGATCATCTAGTCCGACCCCCTGCCTTGGCAGGAAAGAGCACCGGGGTCAGATGACCCCGGCAAGGTGCTCATCTAACTTCCTTTTAAAAATCCCCAGGCTAGGAGCCTGCACCACTTCCCCTGGAAGCCGGTTCCAGGCCCTAGCCGCCCTGACTGTGAAGTAGCGCCTCCTAATATCTAATCTAAACCTACCCTCCGCCAGCTTGTGACCGTTATTCCTGGTCACTCCTGGCAGCGCATGGGGGAACAGGGACTCCCCCAATACCTGCTGATCCCCCCTGACCAGTTTGTAGCAGGCCACAAGGTCCCCCCTTAACCTTCTCTTGTGGAGGCTAAACAGGTTCAGGTCCCGTAGCCTCTCCTCATAAGGCTTGCCCTGCTGACCCCTGATCATACGAGTGGCTTAAAACTGTTAGATTTATTTAATGCATTAAACTCTATTAAGAAAGCATTGGGTAATAGTTTTGAGACAAACGTTGTTAGGTTCTCTTTTTTCTTTTCCATTTTTTTTTCTTGTCCTTTGAAGGAGAGTTTTTACTTTGGTAGTCCTTTTTTTATGATCCCCATTCAGATGAGATATGTTAGTTAAATATGATCAACATATTTATTTTATTAGCGCATGTGTGCACATGTGTTTTAAAGGCACGTAATGAAAAAGTGAGCTGTCATTTTGACCTGTTACAAAAATTGTTTTCTTAACATTTCTTGTGTATTTATCACAAAGAGACTAATGTGTACCATTTACTTTTAAAACCCTTGGTCCCCTTTTAAAGCTCTAGCAGCCAGTATATAGTTGAGAAAATAGCTTAAAGAACTGATGTGTTTTTAGAAGGAAGTGTTGCTAATGGTATATTAGTATATTACTAAATGATAGCTTCTTTTTTGCCTGATTGTGGGGTGAAGGATGTCAAATGAGGTTTTTTTTTTCCTTTACTATCTTCCATTAAGCTGTGGTCACATTCTCAACTGGGGTACTGTCTCATTTTAAAAACCACACCTCAGTATGAAAATGTTTCCGTACTTATCTTCCAGATGGTGTTTAAGAAGATGTATAAGTGAAAGACACTAGGGGGTATTTTCTTCTTGAGCTTTACAATTTGTTTTCTTTGGGTCTTGTTAAACGTTACTTGTACATGGCTTTTGGAGCCTTAACCCCTAGATTATCTACACATTAACACCTTTAAGTGGCTTAAAACACTTGTTATGCAGCTCAAAATTAAAACCACTCCAGAGTAGGATTATCTCTGATTCATTCAACCCAGCTCCTCCTGTTCCATTAATGGGTAGCCACTGCCCACAGATGTGCTGTCCAACATGAAGTCCTCCAGTATCCCAGGATCCAGTGGCTCTTGCATTTTGTATGGACACCATTCCCTGCACCTTCTCCCCCTGGATCAGCCTGCTGCCACACAGGCACTGTATGGCAGAGCTGATCCTTCTGTCTCCCTCTTTGTTCTCCAACCTCCGTCTTCATCCCTGCAGATTGCTCTCAGCCCCAGCTGAAAGGTGGCTGCAGCACCTTGCATTTTGCCGACCAGACTTCCCATGGCTGCCGTCATCCCTGGCTCCCATAAAAGTTCCTATCTACCCAGTGTACTCCACAGCCCTTCTTTCCTCCCTCCCTTCCCTCAGTGCTAACCCAGCATTCTTTTAGCCAGAGTCTGAGCCAGGCAGCCCAGAGGTTTTAATGAGAGCTCATCCAGGCCACACGTACACTCACCCCAAGACTGCTGATCTGCCCTCTCCCAACCATTTTTGAGCCCTGCCTCATTCTACCGAGTGCTACCTGTTCTGATCAGGGACAGAGCAGTGGGGTATTTTTGCTCAAGTTTCCCTTCTCTCAGTAAACACAAAGAATGTGCAGCCCGGCCGGGAGGCTGAGGTGTCTGGCCAAAGCAGGCAGGACTGTGGATTAATTATGTTGTGAACCTGGCTCAGGAAAGCTCTGTGTATTCCCCAAACTGTGAGTTGGTAAGGAGAGGAAAAGCCCCCTTGCCCTTTCTTTTTTCGTCCCTAGAGATGTAGTATATGTGTTTTGTATGTTTGGGGGAGAGAGAGAAAGGGAGGGAGAAGGGGGTTCATATTCATGCTAGCTGCTGGAAGCAAGACAGTCTTGAAACTTTCCACCTACTTAGTCCTGCCCTGTGAAGGCAGCCCAGATTCACCCACAGTTGTCCCACCCTGGAGCAGCAGCTTTCCAGGCAGCAGCCCCCCCCCCCCCATGCCCCTGCATGGAGCAGGGTGCTGCTGGCACCGTGGGGCTGGAGCTCATTGGCTAGCAGGAGCTGTAAGAAGTGTGCTGCAGACTTAGAAGCATCAAGAATCATAGAGAAGTAGGTCTGGACCTCCCTGCTCACTAGGCCTCTAGTGGAAAGTCACAGCTGTGCAGGTAGAGGAAAGTCAGAGAAGGGAACCTCTAGAGTAAGGTTTGACTCTTCCAAACTCCAGGCTAGCACTTGTGTGGCTCAAAAGTACACTGGGTAGCAAGGTCCTTGGATTTTTGACAGCCCCTTGACTACAGTCAGTTTCACTACAATCCTTTATAGATGGTGAGTTTCCTTTCTTATTTATGTGGTTTCTTAATCACAATCACAGGAGAAAAAAAAAATTAAAACAGAAAAGTTTGATTGTAATAATAAAACTAAGGATATTCAATAGTAGGTAACTAGTTATTTGAATAGCAGTACTGCTAACTAGTTGTTTGAAGTGGGCTAAACTTCAGTGTGATGCTGTACTGTTAAATCTTATGACAAAATACTATAATTGGGGTACCAAAGTTTTTGTAAAACGCTTCCTTTAAGAATCTTAATGTTTATAAATTGATAAAATCATAAAAACTCATGAGCATGTTTTAGGGATAACAAATCACATGCGGACATATTAAAAAGACAAAAGCTTATGAAATCTTTATCAAAATGGAGTGATGTCCCTAAGAAAAGCAAACAAATTAGTGTTTCTCACTGACATTTTCTTTGAAGCCTTATAGCCAAATGCTTTTAGAAAGGCAGAATGTTGCATATTCTGTTTCTGTCAAATGATGATTCTGCCTTCCTAAGATGGAAGATACAGTGAAATCTTATCCTAACTTTTAAAAAAAAAATTTTTAGTCCTTTCAGAGACAAAAAATCTTGTTTTATTGTATTTATTGTAATTCTTTGTTATAGACCATAATATGAAAATATATTTTAAATCTAAAACTGTTAACCTGTTTGAAGTGACAGATGATGTCAAGAGACCAATTTTAAAGTCTAGAAAATTTTTCTTTCTGTTTACACCAAAAAATCCCTTGTGACAGTAGTGAAAATAGTTAATATCACCATAGTGTTGGAAGTCAAAGCAATTAAAGGATTCTTGTATACAATAGTGATATATTATTTGATGACAACTAGTATTTTTGTCTTATTAGGAAGTGAAGCATTAAAAAAATTAACCAATTTTAGGCTCAGGGTGGTGATGCAGCACTAAAAAATGCTGTATAGGAGTATATTTGGCCAAACTTCACTAGTGAAAATTCAGGATAATTATGTAAGAATAAGATCTTGCCAGTATTGTAATGCTATATCAACTGATAGAGATATGACTTCTGAGTAGCATTGATTAGATGAAGAATAGACAAGATAAACTCCCATTAATATGTTACTATTAATTGGGTGTATCTCCATATCACCATATGGCGCTGTTGCTACAGCGCCATGCTTTAGTATTTCCTTTTGGAAGCGCGGCACAGTACAAGCAGTTACTATTCTGTGAGTGTGGCACTCAAATTTTGCTGCTACGTCACTGTAACGGTGCACTTTAACTGGGGCGTGCGCTGCTACGGCGATGTAGTTGGCGAACATGTGTAGACCTGCGTGCTCGTTATGTCACTATAGCGTACTGTAGATGATGTAGTGTGTTGCTACGTCACCATAGGGCAGCGTGTAGACACACCCATTAAAAAGCAACAAACTCTCCTTGAGAAACAGAGCTGTTTCAAAAACATGAACATGGCAGTGTTATAGAGAAGTTCCTTTAAACACAAGGCATTTCTGGGCACAAGTTTATATTGCTGTTGATCATGTCTAGCTATTCAGATAAAGGAATTGCAGAGTATTTGTTAAGTGAGAATGAACCCGTCCAAATTTTATCATTATATCAACTGGACCAACTATGCACATTTTGAAAGAAAAAAGAATAAATGGAAGGCCACCTTCCTCAATAGAAAGAGAAGAGAGTATTTTCTTTTACCTGCTTGTAAACATCTGTTAGGAGCTGGAAGCTGCGGCCTGTTTGTATTGAATTGCTCTGTCATCTAGTTTTAGACTGATTGAGTGGTTATAAGCTTGGATGATACACAAGTGTAGGGAATTTGTCAGGGTTATTTAAGCTATGTGTGGATAATTAATGATTGAGAGGACTTTAACATTCTAAGTTGGGTTATGTCCCTTTAGGTTGGGTAACTTAAAGATATTCCTCACAGTTGCTGACCTAAGTTTCTGGCACTCGCCAGCATTCCTCTCTGACTGTGTGCAAGAGTCAGCAGTTACACATATGGCTGGATGATCCTCCCCTGTAGAATGAATGAAGGGAGGAGATTTTGGTGGAGGAAATCTGTTTAAGGGTCTCATCTCAGAAATGATCTCCTTTTTGTCTCACCACATAAGTCAGGATTGCTTCTGTGGCATAGGCTGCTGGCACCCAGAGAACCATGAGTGCATAGGCCTATTGACATCTGTTTTTTATCTTTTTTCTCCCTGTGTTCCTGATACACAGGCTACATTGGGGCCTCACTACAACCTTCCTAGCTGTACGGCTCTTCCTTGTGCCAGTCCTTTTAGATAAGGCAGGTTGTAAATCTATTAAATAAATATAAAAATAGTATTTCCCTCTAAGCATCACAGGACTCAAGAAGGCATGAGGGTTGAGTTTGCAGTGAGCTCATTTCTACAGCCCAATATATACCCTTTCCCCAGCATGAATGTCACCCATCTAATTAATCATTCAGGAGGTCCTGATATGTGCATAAGGACAAAAAGCTTCACCCAGTTGCTCTCCATACATAAAGCTGGGGATCTCCCTATGTATATCTGGGGATTTATGTTGCATTGTCATCATCAATGTCATTGGTATGCTGATAGGTTCTACCTCTCTTTTCATCTGACCAAGGCCTTGCAGTCTTGGTCCTTACCCTGTTTCTGACTACAGCTGAGAAATGGATGAGGTGAACCAATTTGAAGATGAATCCAGACAAGACAGAGGTGATGGTGACTGGCAGACCTTGTGGGTTTGGCAAGGAAAGATGTACCTTTCAGTGATGGGGTTTGTCCTCCCCTTGTCACTCAGGTTTGCTGCATTTGGTGCTTCAGGATTCTTAGCTGCACCTGTATTTTCAGATTGTGACAGTGGCTAAGAATGCCTTTTACCAACTCCATCTGGTGGGAAGGCTGTGATCCTTTTTTCAGATTTGGATCTAGCCACCGCTATCCCCTCTTTCATAACCTCAATGCTAAACTGTTACCATGTTCTTTACATACAGCTTTTACAGAATGTGATCTCATGCTTTGTGACCAGCGTGGGTTGCCAGGGGCACACTACTCTCCAATATTTCAAAGTACTCCCAATAGCTTTTTGGGGACAATGCAAAGTACTTACTTGGAATTAATAGGCTATAAATGTTCTGGGTCCTACATACCTCAGGCACTGCCCTCTCCCTCATGTTCTGTTATGATCCCTAAGGTCAGCAAGGAGCAAACTTCTGCAACTACCATCTTTGTGCCAAGCAAATTTGGCAGGGGGGGGTGGGGATCATCCTCAGCTTTAGAACTCTGTCCTCCTTGTGCTCCGTCAGATCTGGAACCTGGACATCTTCCAAAAAAATTGTAAGAACTTTTTATTCTAGCAGTTATTCAGCATGTGCTGCTAAGTTTTGGGATGTTGTCTAGGGAGTTCATTTTATTGTTTATCTGTCTTGATAATTTATCTGATTTGTATTGTAAACCATTACAAGCCACTTTTGGAGGAGGGTGGCAAATAAATTAATAAATAAATACTTCATAGATTTCAAGATCTTCACCATGCTGTTCCCCAGGATAAGTGGCCATATTCTACAGTCTGAGAAAGAACATCTTCAATAGTATAGTTACACTAGTGTAAACATCTAACCTACCAACCCCATTTCTTTCTCTTTTTAGAAGTTTCTGTTCTTTCTAACATTGGGAGCTGATTGTTATTGTTTGTTATTGTTATTGGCATGAAGGCCATTTCATAATGGCCTTGAAATGTAAAGTGGTTTGGAAGTGGGTGCACCTTTAATTTAACAAATCCACTTCATTATGATTATTAAAACAAAAGGAAGGATGTTTTGATTAATCCTCAGAAATCTTCTAGCTGGAGGATGTCACTGTTTTCTACTTTCAGATCTCTCATTAAGAGTGTGCTTCATAGCTACATGCTACAGTGGCGCATAAGCTCAAACAGGAAGTGCATGCACATCCCAAAGAGACACTGAAATAATGATACAATGAGTTTATAGGCAAAAAATGAAATTTTATTAAAGGTCAGCACTACAGTGAATCACAATCAAAACAATTAATTTGTACAAAATGTTAAGAAGCTCAGCTAATCCCAACACTCAGATTCAGAGGTCATATTCTTTCATCCCCCCGGTCCGTGTTGACAGAGTTAGTTCTGACTGTAACATTTACATCTTTCTGACAACCTTCCAAACCAATAGAAGCTCTGTCCCACAGGCTGGTTTGTTATCTGGCCTGGGCTTGATAGAGATGTGCGCAGACAAGATATGCTTCTTTCCCAGCAAATTGAAAATCCTGTTGCATAATCTTCTCTTACAAACATGTCCTGATGATACATGTCCTGTAAGCCCTTGATCTCTTCCCGTCCTGTAAATGAGTTTTTCATAGAACGCTGTTTGTGCTGCAATCTGGAAAGTTCGGACTTGTGGAGGCTGTTGCATTAATCAAGGAGGAATGAGATGATACTTGAATGAAGATTTTAGCATCGGTAGAAGAATGGGAGGATCCAGAGGGGGTGCAGTGATGTCACTGCATCTTCTTTCAGACTGGACCACCCCACGGGAATCTCTGGGGACAAGTCCCCAAAGCAGGTGAGAATTCACCCCCTCACTTCTTGTCTTTGCTCAGAAGCCCCTTACCTCCCTCCCCCTGCTGGTACTGCTTTCCCACTGTCATGGAGGCCGGGGAAACTTCAGAGCCACTTCTGCTTGTCTAGCCAGGGTGCACAGAGGCTATCTTAAGCTGGGACAACGACTGCAGCTACAGGTGGGGGTTGCCCCTCCCAACACACCTGCTGGGGGATTGGGAAGGGTGGGAGATCCCACCCCTGCCCATCACCACTGGCATTGTTATTCCAACTGAGTCCAACCCTTGGGCAGCCTGGCTAAAGCAGGCAAGGGTGACTCTGAAACTTCTCTACCTGGGATAGTGAGGAAAGCGTAGCATTATCAGCAGCAGATGAGAGCAGGGAAGGGAAGGGGAGGGGATGTGCTTCTGAATACAGAGCAGGAGTGGGCAATTATTTCAAGCGGAGGGCCACTTCCTGAGTTTTGGCAAGCCATCGAGGGCCGCAGCCAGGGGCAGATAAATATTAATTTTCTAAATTTTTTAGGGGCCCTGCAGGCTGGACGGAATAGCGTGGCAGGCCGCATTCGGCCCACGGGCCATATTTTGTCCAACCTGATACAGAGGGTGCTGAGAGATGTACAGCTTCCTGTTGTAACTCATAGTGCTTCACAGAAAGTGCCTGGGGGTTGGAGGAAGGGGAGGGGGGCCTCCAATCCACCTGCTCCCCCTCTAGCACAGTCTGGGCAAACCCCAGTCTGCAGCTCCCTCGCCATCCCATCCTGCAGACAGCACTGGGTACCTGCACATGCACAGGGATTGACAGAAGTTAATGAAGGCAAGGTACTCCACTTTGGAGCGCTTTCATATGAACCCTCATTATATGAAGGTTAATTTGTCATGTGATCAGGCACTTCTGTCAGGACATAGCTGTATGGTGCTTTCAGGGGGCCAGTTACATGACAAAACAGTTACTTCTGTCAGCATCCAGAGGAGGAATTGGGGAGTGTCTTTGGGGACCTACTTTGGAGACTTCAAGAAGTTCCCATAGGCTCCACCAGTGGGTGGAGGAGAGGAAGAGGCTGGGAGTTGGGAGTGCAGCAACCTGTGTAGTGTGGATTGTCAAACCCACCTTTGCCAAATCCTGTATTCACCCCTGGCATGGTGGATACAGAAGCATTTCTGGACATATGGAGTGCAAGAGAAAAAGGGGAGTTCATTATCCAAGAAAATGAGAGATTATGGAAAGTGAAGGCAAATAGGAAGTATGAGCTGAGGACAGAGACGGGAAAGAGAGGTTTGTAAAAATATGTTATTTGTGCTTAAAAGAAGCATACACACCTTTGATACTGTTGGCTGAGAAAAGATGAGATCAGTCTCCAACTTCAGGTTGACCAACATTTTCAGAAGTGTTAATGAATTGTAAAAGCCAAGTAGGCTGCCTGATTTTAAGGAGCGCTATGTACTTGTAACTCTGATTAACTTTAGAATAAATGAACTCTTACAGAAACTTGGCTCCCTGGCAGTGGAGCCATCATGGGCAAGGAAACAGAAAGTGTCTGTTGTTAAATCTTACGTGTTTTCAGAGAACTTTTATACAATGATAATACACTCAGCCACCTAGTTACATTCCCGTTAAACGTGAAATTCAAAATATTTACATGAGCCACTACCTTGGAATCTTCTCATTTATCTTTTAAAATAAAAGGGATTACCAGTTGTGGTGGGCTCTGGTTTCAGGATGGTGCAGTCTTGCTTTTAGGTGGAGTAATAGTGTAGTTGCTCCATATAATTTTGAGCTTTGCTGTACAAAGACGTCATTTAACTCTTGTCAACTATTTCTGATACTTAGTGTACAGTCCCACTGGTTCCTGTAAATCAAGCTCTAAGCATGTGGTCAAAAAGATCTTTTGAAATTTATGAGGACTGGAAAGGTAAAAGTTGCATTCAAAGGCCAAACCTTGTTCTCACTTCTGAGAAATTACATAAGCAAATAGACAGTATTACATTAAAAATATTGGTACTGAAGTAAAAAAGAAAAAGGCTTTTAGAGATCATGCTGGATGTTAAGCAATCAGGGTACTTGGAGTTTTTAGCTGCTCAGTACCCTTGCAGAATTGAACATTTGTTCCTTTGGTAACCTCTCTTGCACTGTTCACATCTAGTTGCAAAAGAGGTAATTATCTCCTGCATAGAGGCAGACAGAGGCTATTGAAAGGTCTGCTGTATAATAAATAACCTTTTGCTGTTAAATGTTCTTTTAGGGCCATTCAGCTCCCTTGTTCAGGTGTTTAGAGCTTTTGAAGTAATGTATTGTTCCACCTGAAATATGTTTTCAAAAAGTAGACAGCAATTTAAAGGAATACCTTAGAAGAGGAGAAGTTGTTATGACTTTTAGTTCCTAAAAAGTACACATACATTTTGTTATTGTATTATTTATGTAACCCTGGGTGTGACACTACCCCCACCTTCACCTGAATAGTAGGATCCTGGGGTACCTGATAGCCAGTGGCCACGCCCTGCTCCCTGGGTAGCTGCTGCAGGGTCCCCAAGCAGAGGCTCTTCCCTTACAATCAAACAACTTTGCACACCATTATAAAACTATTTATAGGATTTAATTATTTACAAGGTAACATTTGTTCTATTGCATTGGTTACATGTTACACCACATGTCCTAGTGATGGTGGTTTACGGGTTAATGCTTCTTGGATACACATTACACTAGGGGAAGGTATACAAATTACCCAAGATAAATAAGGAACCAATACATAAATACATTGATATTCCAACTAATAAACCATCAAGAATTTATTTACACAGCCTATAACTCATACAGTGTGTACTGAGCACCCTGTGTGCACTGCTCCTGGCTGGGCGTCTCAGAGAGGAGGACTGTCTGTGCCCCTGCACAAGATCCGTGGGTGGTGGCTGGTGCTGTCGTCCCTCGCATGAGCTCCAGGGGTTTCTGTGCAGCAGGTGGTGGCTCCTCTCCTGGTGGCTGGAGCAGTCCCCCTCTAGCGCAGGGCTCCCGCACCTGAGCCTGCCCCTCCCTGGGGCCTTCTTATTTACAGGGGAAAAACCAGGGCAGTCTCCAGCAGTTTCCCATTGGCCCTGCATCTCCCTCCCCTCCTGTGCTCACCCAGCCACACAGGGGCTTGCAGGAGGGTCTTCCCAGGATTGGAGTCTCCTCAGAGGCAGCTCCTCTCTTGTCCTGCCCTGGCAGGGCTCCCAGGAGAAAGGAGGGAGAACAGACACACTTTAGAACACCTCTGCTGCTACTTCTGCAGGGCTCTGCCAGGGGCTCTCGGGGGGACAGTCGTGGGGAGATCCCTTTCCTGGTCTCCAGCCTGTCTCCCATTCCCTTTCCTTTGTTCTCCCAGGGAAAACTGCTCCCCTCTTTTAACCAAGCCTCTCAGCCAGTCCCAGGCCAGGACTTTTGCTAACATCCCAGGCTTTTGCTAACATCCCTCATTCAAACCCTGCTGGGGTTACATCACCCCTCCCACTTTCAAGAGGGCTGCCTCCAAAATAGCTTCACTTGCCCTCAGGGCAAACCGTGTCCCTACTGGGACAAACTCTGTCTCTTTGCACTCTGTCCTTCTGCAGGGCAGCCCTTCCTTTTCCTTTAGGTGGGTCAGTTTTTAATGCTGCTACATTTATTTCGAGTCAAGGCTATTATGTAGCCTTTTTCATACAAAGCAATAATAATACAGAGGTAAAGAAAGGTTCTGTAAGATGAGCCAAAAAAAATCCCAAGGTTTTCATGTTATGCTAAGGGAGGAGGTTTACTGGCAGTGCAAAGCAGCCTTACAGTAAATTGCTCAGTTTGTGAGAGAGATAGACAGCAGTTGTTTTCAACCTTTTTAGGCTCAAGATACCTCTCCAAAACTTTTCAGATTTTAGCAGTACCCCATTTAAGAGTATAATGCAAGCAGGCATGCATTTTTGCTGCAATTGTTTCTCAGTTTGGCTACAAAGAGCTGGGGCCAGGCAAGGCAGCCATTGATGGGGCTGGTGAGTGGGTGGGGGTCAGGGGCACTCGGGGGGGCTAGGGGAGCAGGCAGGGGGTGGGGCCTGGTGGGTGTCCCCCCATGGTCCCCTTTCTGCTCCTCCAGCCCCCTGCCCCCTACTTACCAACCCGGAGTCCAGATCCAGCTCCCTGTGGTGGTGAGCAGGGACTGCCTGAATCACCAAAGGTCTCCAAATCTTTTCCAAATTGATTTGGAGAGCTTCAAATTGATTTGGACCTTTTTATTGGTCTCCTCATTCAATCTAGATTTGGAGATTTGGCCGCCAAATCGGACCAAGTCTCCTCTGAATCAAATCAGCACCTGAAGCTTCGCACAGCCCTAGTAAGGACCACTTGTGTCTACTTTATTTAGTGTTCGTAGTGTAAATTACAGTGGAGGCCACAAATCTTTAGTGTGAATAGTTCTCAGAAGGATGTGGGTAAAGTGACAATGCATTCAGTTGAGAGGTTAATGCATGTATCTTAAAGACCAACAATTTTTAATTTATATATACAGAGGCTACAGTTTGTAAACATCCTTGAAGTATTAGACCCTTGAAGCATCCAAAAATCTACAGAAGGTAAAAGTTAAAGTCTGAAAGGAATTGTAGGGGAAAAGGTGTGGGGCAAAAGGCATGCAGGAGTCACTTGGGTAAGTACCTGGGATTAAGGAAAAAGTCAAGGGCTAGAAGGCCCCTCAAGAGATCATCTAGACTCACCTGCTCAAGGTTGGATCGTCCCTGCCAAAACCATTCCAGGACGTGGATCTTCCCTGCCAAAACCTTAGCATTCTTACCTAACCTGCTCTTAAATAATTCCAAGGATAAAGATTCCACAACTTCTCTAGATAATCTGCTCCCATAGTTAGCCACCTTTGTAATGATAAAGTCCCCACCTCAATTTCCCTTGTTCACAGAGAAGAGTCTTATTTCTATCCTCCTTATAATCACCCTTCCTCCAGTATTTGAAAACTGTTCTGTTATCAAATCTCCCCTCAGTTTTCTCTTCTCCAAATTAAATAATCCCAGCTCTTCCAACCATTCTGTGCAAATCATATTTAATCATGGGCTCTCCACTGGACTTTTCCAATTTGTCCATCTTCTAACCTGGACATAAAAATCCAGATAAGGCCTCATCAGTGCTGAGTAGAGAAGATGAATCACTTTCCATGACTTGAAGGTGACATCTGTCTTGATCAACCCAGTATGCTGTTGGCTTTTCTGCAAGAAGAGCACACTTTTCACTCACATTCGGTGTGTGTGATCCACTGTAATCCGCAGGTCTTTTTCTGTAGTACTGAAGCCTGGCCAATCACCTTCCACCACCCCCAGTCTGTATCTGCATATGCAATTGTTCAGTCCCCAGTACAGGACTTTACATTTGTTCTTATTGAATTTCGTTTGATTGATTTTTTTTTTTTTTTTTTTTTTTGCACCAGTTCTCCAGTTTATCAAGGTCATTCTGAATCCTATCCTCCCAAAGTGTCTATAACTCTACTCCATTAAGTATATCTCTACTCTGTTCTCAATGCTACAATTCACTCAAAACAAGTTAGAAAATCTGTTTTTGAATTAACAAAAGTAACAGCATTATGACAGCTGTTAACTTAAATTCAAGTGAAATAAAACAATTTATAAAAAAGTTTGACTGTTTCAGATCAAAGCATAATGTGCTGTGGTAAACTCAAGACAACATGTAAGGAGACTGAAGTTTCCTTTCTTGCCCACTCAGACTTTTTGTGGATACATCGCTTTCATTTTCAGTGCCAATAAACCTAAGTTGCTTTTATTTTACCATGAAAATGATTTAAGCTGTCAGGAAATACTATAATCAGTGTTTAAAACTTCCATGATTTATTTTTAACAGCCTTTCTGTATAACACATTAGGGAAACTTTAAGTTCAAGTAGCTTTCCCAAAGCCAAAAGTGTTATCAGTGATTCTCAACCAAGGTTTCGCAAGATCCTTGGAAGGGTGATGCAGGATGCAATGCAATGTTAGCACTGTTAGGTGCGCAAATGTGATTCACAAGATAAATTCAGAGATTTCAAATAGGAATGCATGGTGTTAAAACAAATCCAGACCTGTTGTAATCTTTGTGAGTTCTTCGCAACAGAAAAATTGCTTAATTTTGTAGTAAAAAAATGAGTGAAAATAAAGGTCTGATGTTTTCCACGAGGTGCTTTCAGTCTAAAATTGTCAAAATCACTGGTGTAGTTTTTACAGACTGTCAGAAAATCAGGGACTCCAAACTTTATAATGATAATGCATAGTTCATTGTTAATGGCCTAGGGTTTATGGACAGTCTGACTTGCAAAACTGTAAGCTCTCCAGTGTGTATAGTGTCATTTGTGAGTAATGGAACAGAAGTAAATGTTTTTGAGGTAGATTCTCTTTCTGCGTGCATATCTTTGTAGCATGTATGAAAGTTGCTCAGAGGTTTGGAAACATCTTAAGCCCTTGGTAGTGTAGCAGGCTTATCTTTCAGAGCTTGGGTTGAATCCCAGGCTTGAGAGTCTGCTGTTTTGATTGGTGGAGCCCATCCACCAATCAGGAGGCAGCAAGAGAAATGAAATCATGCCCTTTTCCTCAGGGGAGGAGAAGAGCTCCCCTAGATCTGTTTGTAGACTGCAACACTCTCAGATCCAGAAGACTTCAGGGGCGGAGCCGTGGAGCATATAAAAGGAGCTGTGTGCCCAGCATGAGGGAGATGCATCGGGGACAGAGAAGAGAGAAGAGTCGGGCTTAGGAGGGCTAAGGAGAGTTGCTCAGCAGGGTGAAGCAGTAGCCCAGAAGAGCCCCTGAAGGCTTTGATTGGTGGAGAGCTGTGGTTTGCTCCAGCGGTTAGGCTCTCAGTGTGCTGCACAGCATCCAGACCCTAGGAGCTGCATGAGGTGGCTCAGGTGTGCAACCTTTGGTGTGTGGCCAGAAACACGGTGTGCAGACTGGTGCACGGAGCCAGATCTTTGGAGCCACTTGGGTAGCTCAGGTCCTCAACCTCCACACAAGGCCGGAAGCTCTGTGCAGTGAGGGTGAGAGACCCTGGGAGCTGCTTGAGGTGGCTCGGGTCTACAGCTGCTAGCATGGAGCAGCAGCTCAGCGCAGACGCCGCTGTACAAAGGGTCCAGGAGCAGACCGAGCCCCAGTGCTGCACAAGGCTGCCTGGGCCTCCAACCTGTAGCACAAGGCGAAGCGTCCACTACACACAGTGGTGCATGTGTCCCTAAGCCGGGCTGGCAGCAGCAGAGTCAGGTGGCAGGAAAACCTGGTGGGGAACAGAGCTTGACCGGGAGAACAGGAGGCAACCCTCCGGGACTACGGAGTAGTAAGTAACCCTAGCAAGAGGGTCCCCACAGGGGAGGGACCCCCAGGATTGTGGAGGAGCACCACGTGGGCTGCTCTTGGGTGATAGGTGGGGCTTAGGAGTCTTTGGGGTCTCCCTCTCCTTTTCTTTCCCCTACTTCCTTTCTTGTGGTGATACCTTGGGAGTGGGGGCCCTGCCCTGGAGGGCACCCAAGTAGTCTAAGGATTGCTTGTTATATTTGTAGACTGTGCCGTATAGTTTATGTGAATAAGTTGAAGTAATAGTTTGTATATTAATAGCTATAAGGTTGCCCAATCGATATCCTTTGTTGTGGGTTATTCTATTGTTCATTTGTATTTTTAATAATAATTGTGTGTGTGTGTGCATGTGTGTGTGTGTATAGATAGATAGATATGGTATAGGGTTTATTTTTTTGTAAATTTGTACATATGTGTGTGTGTGTGTGTGTGTGTGTGTCCGGGTATATATATAAAATCTGTGTCCTTACCCTTTAATAGCTTTGTTGTAATAATAAATTTGAATATAGTTAAGTAATTGATTGACTGGGCCTAACTCTATAGGGGATAGAGGCGGCCACTAGGCTCCTCTACAGCAGACTGCCCTGCCAATGATTCCCTCAATTGTAGAGGGGAGTACAAATCCATGTACACCCAGGTACAGTAGGATGGATTAAGTGCCAGTGCATGAGCCGATCACCAGTGGCACAATCTTTTCAACCCGTGGGCCAGATTGGCAGGGCCAGGTCCATTTGTGGGCTGGATCCAGAGTGTGTGCCCAGTCTGGTGAATGGGGATGGGAGCAACAGGTGCCTGATCCCACAGTGGCCCAGATCATGTAGCCAGCCATGTAGCCTTGGTGATTTGATAGTGGCATTAATTGCCATCACTCCTCTGCTGCCAAACTTCCTGATGTGTGGGTTGGATGTGGCTTACAGGCCAGGAGATGAGCACCCCTGAGTTTGACAGTGAAAAGGACTGTGACTGCCTTGCTTCGAATACCTGGTCATGAACTGCCTTAGCGCAAGTGCCTGGTGGTGGGTGCACTGAGGGTTTGTGTGACCAGGGAGAAGGACCTCAATCACCCTCACCTGCCATGACTTTGAATGTATCTTCAGTGGAGGGGTCTTCTGTTGAAGGTCCCTCAGGGTCAGTCACACCTCCCAGTGGGTATTCATGGGTCTCCACCTCCCCTACACCCCTTTGTTATGCCAACCTTTGGGGGGCCACTTGATCTTATTACGGCTGTCCCTCTGACTCAGATGATCTTCAGTCTTCACGCCTTCTCCAGGACTGGTTGTTACCTTCGTTCCTGATGGCAGGCTATAAGCCTGCTGGATTCGCCTCTCTTGTCCATCTGTCCTGTTTTTACCGGCTACTTGCTGAGCCTTGTGAGCACCCCAGTGTTGGGGTGTCAGTCAGATCCCCTTGAGATGGATCTAACCGCTGAATAACCAACAAAGAAGACAAGCCATAAAGAGCAACCCAAGAGGCTATATATATTGATGAGTGAAAACTAAAGAGAAAAAAAAGACTTAAAGAAAAAGGAGGGCTAAAAGAGAAGGATAGATCAGGCTGAGCCTCCCTTTTCTTCTCTCAGCCCTATAACCTGAGCCAGGTGGTGTCCCCCAGCGTTGCTCCTCTCTCTCTCTTCCCTCGCTGTGGGGGTCTTCTGTTCTTCCCTGGGTTAGCCTTTCTCCTTGGCTTTGTACCTGTGGGGACTCAGAGTAGGGAGTCTCTGTTGTCTCCGGGACTCCTGTAGCTCCTTCAGGAGTGATATCTTTCCCTAGATGCCGGTGTTGCTCGTGATCGGCGTGGAGTTGAATTTTAATTGCTGCCACTTGGGATGCCTTTCCCTAAGCAGAATCCACCCCCTCGCGCTGTGGCAGCCTGCCATCGATGCGGGGGGGGATCTCTGCAGCGTGCGCTGCCTTTCCTGCTCTCCCCATTTCTCTCCCAGCATTCCTTTTATCTTCGCTGGCTGGTGATCGCCCCTGACATCACCTGCTGTCACCAACTGTATATAAGCATGGCTAACAAACTGTGCAGGTTTCACTCTTTGATCATCCTGCATCTAGCTTCCTGCAGAAGGTAAGAGGCTTTTGTTTTCGGGGGTTCTGGGTTGTGTACCCCACATCTCAGAGTCCCCTGTGGGGTGGAGGGGTCTCTAGCCCTGTGGTTGTACCCCTGGGACAAGGACAAAATAATGAGAGTTTACACATCTTGGATAAATATCTTAATAATAACTGTTTCTCCATTAAATGTATAAGAGGTAAAAGTCAAAATTTCCCTTGGGGTGAAATTTGGAACCTTTTCCTTTTTATGTAATGGCTTATGTTATTCCAGTAGCAAGTGCTTTTGCTTGGTTGTGGACATGGAACTAACCATAAAATGAGTGGGGGTACCTTCTCCCTTCCTCTGGAATTACTGAGAGGAAGTGAGCGAGTGAAGCCTTGAGGGTTCTGTCCTACTGTCTCATAGCTGTTTTAGAAGAACACAAGGCAAAAGTTTGTTTGTTCCATACTGCCAGAGAGTAACTTTTCTATTGCATTCTTTTACAAATGCATACTCAGTCAATACATGTACAGTATGTACGTGTAACCGGCATTCTTAGTCTTTCTGATAATTGCCTTGAAAAATATGTAACTTAATTAGCTCACACATATTGTAATGTAATGCTTATCAGCTTGCGTGTGCTTTCTCATGTTTTTGTTTCTCCTCTCCCTTCTTTTTAACCTGTTGAAAGGCCTATTATTAATATGAACACCCAGCTGGTAACCTGCATTTTTTTCATTTAAATGTCTATACACTTCAGAGACACAATTTGTTTTTAAGGCAGCTTTCTTGTTTTCTTTGAAATCTTTTTGTAGGCCTCAGCTCAGGCATACTTCATCTTTTTCCTGTGCCAAACTCCACAACAACAGCATAAGATGAAAGGCTTGGTGTACCAGAGTGACAGATTGATGATAAATTAAAAACATAGTAACTCAAATGTCATCCTTTTGTCTTAGGTCATTAGCTGTAGTGTGAGAAACAGACATAGAAGAGCTATGCATTCTCCTCTCCCCTTTTTTGGACTAGCAAAATACCTTATATTTTGTGGTGTCTGCAATTTGTTGAGCCTCTACTTTTACAGTAAATTTTTAACAGAACTGAGAAGCACAGCTATTAGCATGATCTGCTGAGCAAAGACATAAGGAAAAACAATAAAAATAAAAAATAATAAAAATAAGATTGTATCCCAGCACAACATTTCTATTTTGTTGCAATCTGAAGTATCACAGTGTTTAGACATAGGCAGAAAATAAAAAAATAATTACGATGCTAGAAGGAACCAGGTCTCTGAACCTTAAAATGTTTTGATCTTAATACTTTTAGTGGCAAATGAGATGAATTATAAGTTGATAATGTTCAGCCTTCTCTAGTAATTTCAGCATGGTGAGTGGTGTGAATGCCATTGCATGATTGAAAAAACCGATTATAGACAAATCTTAAGATCAAACAGGCAAATTTTGTTCAAGCACAGAGTGCAATGAGGTGCAAAAACACTTCAGGGAAATTCAGATCTGAATTGTAAATGTCTACCATCTGTATACAGATAGAGGAAATCGTTCTGAATTGCAGACCTTCATTTCAGATGAATAAGAAATAAAATGGAACAAATTACCTTATTAACTGTATTGTAGAGGAATTTAAGATGGATCAAATTGCAGTCTTTTGAAGATTACAAGAATGCTTTTACCTTGAGTGCTATGCATTATTTAACCCTTCTCTACCTATGTTTTCCCTCTTTGAACTTTTCCCTCTGCTTCTTCAACAGTGTGATCACTATTTCTTTGCTTCTGTGACTGTCTGTTGGCCATCTATTAGGCTGCTTTTTTGTATGGGATGTAATCCCCAAATTATTTTTCAATGCTGTTCTTCCACATTTCCTTTCAAAACTACATTAAATTTCACAAGTCACTTATGAAAACCCACATTAAAAAGTAAAGCGATTAATAACAACCATTCTCTCATTGACTTAAATACATACCTACAAATTTTATGTAAAGTTTATGTAGCAATGTATGTTTATTGCCCTTTTTCCTCTTCCCCAGTAAGATTTCCATTGTGTGCTGCTCTTGCCCATTCTATCCTGCCTTTAGCTAGATTGTATACTCTTGGACAGACAGTCTAAAAAACTGTGGCTGAAACACTGGCTCTGCTGAGTCGAGGCAGGTTTTGTCATTGACTTTAAAGGGGCCCAGTTTTCCTCTCTTAGGTTTTGAAGTGCCTAGCAAAATGGGGCTCCTGGGATGTCTGGTTTTCATGTAGACCTACTGTAAGAAATCAGTTCATTTTAGTACTTAACAATATTCTTTATATGGCAAAAACAAATGTAGTAATGGAGACCTTATGGAACTTAGTCCAAATATTGGTTCTGTGTTCCCCATCTGTACACCCAGGGAGCCTCGCTCAGTCACCACAGAGTGGTTTATTCTCATCACTGCTGTTGGGAGGGACACATATCATGCCATTCTTGTCCAGTTTTTGGGTGTTTTCTAAAGGAAGCATGCTGTGTAAACAGGCTGTTCCCTTCATATTTGCTTAGTTGATTTTCCATCATTATAATACCCAACTGTACCACAAATATTTGTGAATTTATACTTCTACTAGGAACAAAAGGGAAATGCAATTCTCAATTTGTAAGACAGTAATAAGGGTATATACAGATTTAATGACCTGTCCAAAGATCATACAGGAAGTCAGTAACAGAGTCAAGACTGGGAACTTGTTCTGTATTTAGGCACAGAGTCTATCCTGTTTTTAACTCTGCAGTCTCCTTGACAGTTAGCTGCAATGATATGGGGAAGGTTCTCTTTCATCTCAACTCTGATCCAGCCTCTTAGGACAGAGCACATAACTGTATTGCATAGTTTCATTTCCTACACTACTGCTGCTCAAAACTTATGTAAGAAGCAGAATGAAATACATGTGATTTTTTTTTCTGTGTGTGTGTCATTTTCCAGCTACCCACAGAGGTCTGAAGACCCTCAGTTTTCAGTTTATTTTTAATACTACCAGGGCAATTAACTGCAGGAAGACCAGTATTGCATTAGTTGAACTTTTAGGGTATATCCAGATGAGCTCACGTGTGGTTTGCAGTTCCTCAAAGCTGCCTGAGGCATTGCAAACTGCATGTAGTGCACATTCAACCACTTGCTGTGCGGCAGATTTGATACTGGAGATCCCAGTGTGAAAAAAACTGCTGCAAAAAAAAGTAGCACGGTGCGTGCTCTGAGAGCATGCGTCAGCTGATACAGAGGCTAGGTAGGTCCTCCACAGGGGAGACGCTCTGGCTGCCAGCCAGAGTATTCGCTCCTCTAATTGTCCTCCAGCTCCTCCAGTATACCAGGAGCCAGGAGAAGTGGGGAAATAGTTTCATAGTTAGTAGGGTTGGAAGGGACCTGAGAAGATCATCAAGTCCGACCCCCTGCCATGGCAGGAAAGAGTACGGGGGTCAGATGACCCCAGCAAGGTGATTGCCTAACCTTGTCTTAAAGACAAGGGTAGGAGCCAGCACCACTTTGCTTGGAAGTTGGTCCCAGATCCTAGCCGTCCTGACCGTGAAGTAGCACCTCTGATGTCTAACCTGAATTTACTGTCTGCCAGCTTGTGACGATTATTTCTAGTCACTCCTGGTAGTGCTCGGGAGAACAGGGACTCCCTCAGTGCCTGTTGGTCCCCTATGACTAGTTTGTAACAGGCCACTAGATCCCCCTCAGCCTTCTCTTGTGGAGGCTGAACAGGTTCAGGTCCCAGAGCCTCTCCTCATAGGGCCTGCCCTGCTGCCCCATGATCATGTGAGTGGCCCTCCTCTGCACCCTCTCCATGTTGTCCACATCCTTCTTGAAGTGCGGCTCCCAGAACTGGGCCCGGTACTCTAGCTGCGGCCTGACCAGTGCTGCATAGAGGGGAGTATCACCTCCTTGGACCTGCTGGAGATGCATCTGTGGTTGCATGACAAGGTGCGGTTGGCCTTTCTGACTACATCCCCACACTGCCAGCCCATGTTCATCTTGGCATCAATGATGACTCCAAGATCCTTTTCTGCCTCTGCACTGACGAGAAGGGAGTTCCCCAGCCTGTAGGTATGCTGCTGGTTCTTCATCCCCAGGTGCATTTACCATGCACTTGTCAGTGTTGAATCCCATTCTATTCTCATCTGCCCACCCCTGTAACCTGTCCAGGTCTGATTGTAGCCTATTCCTTCCTTCTAGTGTGCCCACATCCCCCCAGATCTTAGTGTCATCAGCAAATTTGAACAGCGTGCTTTTTACCCCCTTGTCCAAGTCACTGATGAAGATGTTGAACAGTGTGGAGCCGAGGACTGAGCCCTGGGGGACCCCACTGCCCACGTCCCTCCAGGTTGAAAATGACTCATCCACCACCACTCTCGGGGTGCGGCCCTCAAGCCAGCTGGTGACTTATTTGACTGTGTGGGTGTCGACACCACAGTCCCCCAGTTTTTTAATGCGAATGGGGTGAGAGACAGTGTCGAAGGCCTTCCGAAAGTCCAGAAAGGCTATGCCCACTGCCATCCCTGCATCTAAGGGTTTGGTGACCTGGTCGTAGAAGGCGACCAAGTTGGTTTGACAGGACCTGCCTCTAATGAACCTGTGTTGGTTGCCCCTAAGCATAATCTTCCCTGCTGGTCCCTCGTGGACATGTGCCAGAATAATTCTCTCAGAAAACTTACCCAGGATCGAGGTAAGACTAACTGGCCTTTAGTTTCCTGTGTCCTGCTTCCTCCCTTTTTGAAGATGGGAACCACATTGGCCCTCTTCCAGTCCTCTGGCACCGCACCAGAGCACTGCGAGTGCTTGTAAATGGCTCTTTCCTCAAAGCAAGTCATTTTATTATGACGATAGAGACATTGGTAGGCTTCCAAATTGATTTAACACTGTAGATATATCAATAAAATATTGCCCAGCTAATCACTGTCTCTTTTTCTCTCTCTCTCTGTGGTGATCTTCTGTTTTAATTGTGGGGGAACATAGGTTTTGGGGTATTTTACAGAGTGACTTTGGGATTTTTTTTATCATGGATTTTTCAGTTTTCTAATGGGGAACACCAGAATCCCTGCTGGGGGGCAAGTGGCGGGACCTAGGCAGAGAAGCCTGCTCAGAGCTGGCACCTTGGAGCCAGCTGGATTTGGCTAACTTCTTGGCCAGGTGGGGCCAGGAGGACACATGCTTTGACAGTTCAAAGCAGGCCAGCACACTGGGATCATCTTCTGGTTATATTTGCATTGATGGTTGGGCAGGGGACACACATGGCAGTATTGCCACACAAAGGCCAACTCTGCAGCCGCAGCCCACTGGCAGCTGGCCCAGAGGGGCAGATGCCTCTACTGGCTGTGCAGTCCCCATCTGGGTCTGGCAGGTGTGCAGCAGGTCACAGCCAGGCAGCAGCCCCCACTGCCAGACTGCTGCAGTGGGTAAAGTGTGCCGGGAACTCTCAGGATGGTTCAGCAGTCCAGCTGGCACAAAGGGTGGTATCTCCAGTACCAATTGGATGGGCCCCAAAAGCTTCTGAGAGCAAGTAGCCCTGAGCTACTTGCCAGGGCAGCTTTTTGTACTGATGGGGCCAGCACAGGTGCTGGCTCTAGGCTCTAGCTCCCCCTGGCTGCATAACCAGAAGGATCCAGGCAGGGGTATTTTGCCCCAAGTGGCACAATTTGGCCCACACCAAAGTGCATGTCCGGGTATGT